>NC_133508.1:141187916-142443333 GCF_049354715.1 Callithrix jacchus | reverse complement strand
GAATGATGCCGTGTCCTAGCCAGTATAACCTGTTGAATAGTCCCTGGTGGTGCTTTCTAGAACAAGACCCATTCATACTAATAGGAGTTAAGGTTTTTCCAAAAGGAGTTGGAATTCCAACTGTCAGTCATCTTGGAAGGAAGGAGATTCATGATGGAATGTAAGGATTTGGAATTGAGACTTGAACATCTAGCAAAATAAACTTTCTCAAAGGCATTCCTTTTTAAATAAGACGTGAACTCTATAACCAGAAACTAAAGAGAGAAGGAACCATCTATATTTAAAACACTATCGCCACACCCACCAAAAAGTGGCAGAGGAGGGGAATGTAAAACAAGAAAAGTAGGGAACTAAGATGGCAATTAGCAACCCATGCAAATTTTCAGGACATATAAGCATTTGGGGATAACCTGGTGACATTTGAAGTGAAGATCATTTTGCAGGTTAAGCCTCCTGAAATCACACAGAAAAGAAATTTAGATTACCTTTGAAGATATATAAACCAATAGGTAGACACAATAACATAATGTCACAGGAGGTACAGAGAGATAGATGTACAGTGTTAAGCAATGTCAGAATCCTATAAAACATAATTTAAAGAACAATGTATAAACACACAAAAAAGTTGACTAAATATTGCTAACCATTACAAACCAGTAATGAATGGTAATACTGAGTTCAATTTTCACAAATATATATGAATAATACAGGAAGAAAAGGGAGCAGAAAGAATTAGACTAAGTTGTTGGAAGATTATCAATACTTGTAGGGTTACATTTTGTGAATCAGTATAGAATTTCAACTATAACTATGTATTAATGATAACAGTAATGTGTAACTTAAACTAAGTCATGATTGTGAGTCGGTGACAAAATCTCGGATACTTGCAGCAAAGTAATATAGTTGAAAAATGTACTTGGATAATACCTTCTCATCATATTAGATTATCTCATAAATATCCTCTCAAGTTGGATATAGAATAAATTTATGAGTCATATTTGAAAGGGAAGTTGAAAATGGGGTAGGAAAAATAAAGAGGAAGTAGAAGTCAATGCAAGTCTCATACAAAACAATTCTTCCATAATACAGGAAATCATTATCAATGAATGTTTTCTTCTACATTGAATCATTGAGAGAGACTATCAATATGTTTGAATCCCTGCCAACATTGTTAAGGGTAGCGTCTCAGCTATGTTTGCGTTCACTTGGAAAAAAATTCAATGCCATCAATTAAATAATTAATATTTCTTTTAAGACATTCTAAACAATTAGGGTAACATAACAGATAATCACTCCTCTTTTTTTTTAAATTTTAAGTTCTGGGATAGATGTGCTTGAATGTGCAGGTTTGTTATATAGGTATACATGTGCCATGGTGGTTTGCTGCACCTATCAACCCATCAAATAAGTTTTAGCATAAACTATGTTTTAACATAAACTCATTCTTTTTATGGCTTCATAGTATTGCATGGTATATAAGTGCCACATTTTCTTTATCTAGTCTATCATTGATGGGCATTTGGGTTGGTTCCAAGTCTTTACTATTGTAAAGAGTACTGCAATAAACGTATGTGTACATATGTCTTTACAGGAGAATGATTTCTAATCTTTTGGGTATGCAGTAAAGGGATTGCTGGGTTAAATGGTATTTCTATTTCTAGATCCTTGAGGAATTGCCAGTGTCTTCCACAATGGTTGAACTAATTTACACTCCCATCAACAGTTTAAGAGTTCCTGTTTCGCCACATCCTTGCCAGCAGCTGTTGTTTCTTGACTTTTTAAGGATTGCCATTCTAACTGGTGTGAGGTGGTATCTCATCATGGTTTTGATTTGCATTTCTCTAATGGCAAGTGATGATGAGCTTTTTTTCATATGTTGGTTGGCTGCAATAATGTCTTCTTTTGAGAAGTGTCTGGTCATATCCTTCACCCACTTTTTGATGCAGTTGTTTTTTTCTTGCAAATTTGTTTAAGTTCCTTGTAGATTCTGGATATTAGACCCTTGTCAGATGGATGAATTGCAAAAATTTTCTCCCATTCTGCAGGTTGCCTATTCACTCTGATGATAGTTTCTTTTGCTGTGCAGAAACTCTTTAATTAGATCCCATTTGTTAGTTTTTATTTTTGTTGCAATTGCTTTGGTATTTTATTCATGAAGTCTTTGCCCATGCCTATGTCCTGAATGGTATTCCCTATTTTTTCCTCTATGGTTTTTATCATTTTAGGGTTTAAGTCCTTAATGCATCTGGAGTTAATTTTGGAATGTTTTGTTGATCTGTCAAATTGCATATTGGTCTATTCAGGGATATGAAGTAAAATTGTCTCTGTTTGCAGATGACATGATTATATATTTAGAAAACCTCATTGTTTCATAAGCAAAAGGTGTAAGGAAGGGGTCCAGTTTCTGTTTTCTACCTATTGTTAGCCAGTTTTCCCAGCACCATTTATTAAATAAGGAATCCTTTCCCCATTGCTTGTTTTTGTCATGTTTGTCGAAGATCGGTTGGTTGTAGATGTGTGGTGTTATTTCTGAGGCCTCTGTTCTGTTTCATTGGTCTCTCTCTCTCTCTCTCTCTCTCTCTCTCTATATATATATATATATATATATATATATATTCTCGTCTATATATACATATATATATATATATATATATCCTAGTCAGGGAGCATGATGCCTGCAGCTTTGTGGTAAAGGGATCGATGCAACAAGAAGAGCTAACTATCCTAAATATATATACACCCAATACAGTAGCACCCAGAATCACAAAACAAGTTCTTAGAGACCTACAAAGAGACTTAGACTCCCACACAACAATAGTTGGAGACTTTAACACCCCACTGTCAATATAAGATAGATCAACAAGACAGAAAATTAATAAGGATATTCAGGACTTGAACTCACCTCTGGACAAAATGGGCCTAATCGACATCTACAGAACTCTCTACCCCAAATCAACAGAATATACATTTTTCTTAGCACCACATACCACTTATTCTAACTGACCACATAATTGGAAGTGAAACATTCCTCAGAAAATGCAAAAGAATGGAAATCATAACAGTCTCTCAGACCATGGTGCAGTGAAATTAGAACTCACTCAAAACCACACAACTACACGGAAACTGAACAACCTGCTCCTGAAGGAATACTGGGTAAATACAAAATTAAGGCAGAAATAAAGAAATTTTTTGAAACCAATGAGAACAAAGGGACAATATAACAGAATATAATAGGGACACAGCTAAAAGAGTGTTAAGAGGGAAGTTTATAGCACTAAATGCCCACATCAGACAACAGGAAAGATCTAAAATCAACACCCTAATATCACAATTAACTAGAGAAGCAAGAGCAAACAAATTCAAAACCTAGCAGAAGACAAGAAATAACTGAGATCAGAGCAGAACTGAAGGAATACAGACACACAAAACCCTTCAAAAAATCAATAAATCCAGGAGCTGATATTTTTAAAAGATCAACGAAATAGATAGACCACTAGCCAAATTAATAAAAAAAAGAAGAATCAAACAGATGCAATAAAAAATGATAAAGGAGATATCACCACTGATTCCACAGAAATACAAAGTACCATCAGCGATTACTACAAACAACTCTATACACATAAACCAGTAAATCTAGAAGAAATAGACACATTTCTGGACAACTTACACCCTCTCAAGACTAAACCAGGAAGAAGTTGAATCCCTGAGAAGACGAATAACAAGTTCTGAAGTTGAAGCAGCAATTAATAGCCTACCAACCAAAAACAGTCCAGGTCCAGAGAGTTTCACAGCTGAATTCTACCAGACACACAAAGAGGAGCTGGTACTATTCCTTCTGAAACTATTCCAAAACAATACAAAAAAGAAGGAATCCTCCCTAACTCATTTCATGAGACTAACATCATCCTGATACCAAAACCTGGTAAGACACAAAAATAAAAGAAAATTTAAGGCCAATGTCCCTGATGAACATCGATGTGAAAATCCTCAATAAAATACTAGCAAACTGAATTCAGAGCATATCAAAAAGCTTATCCATCATGATCCCTGGGATGCAAGGCTGGTTTAATATATGCAAATTGATAAACATAATTCATCACATAAACAGAACCAATGGAAAAAAAAAACAGGATTATCTCAATAGATGCAGAAAAGACCTTCCATAAAATTCAACACCCTGTCATGCTAAAAACTCTCAATAAACTAGGTATTGATGGAATATATCTCAAAATAATAAGAGCTATTTGTGACAAAAACATAGTCAATATCATACTGAATAAGCAAAAGGTAGACACCTTCCCTTTGAAAACCAGCACAAGACAAGGATCCCCTCTCTCATCACTAATGTTCAGTATAGTATTGGAAGTTCTGGCCAGGACAGTCAGGCAAGAGAAAGAAATAAAGAGTATTCAAATAGGAAGAGAGGAAGTAAAATTGTCTCTGCTTGCAGATGACATAATTATATATTTAGAAAACCTCATAGTCTCAGCCCAAAATCTCCTTAAGTTGATAAGCAACTTCGGCAAAGTTTTAGGATACAAAATCAATGTGCAAAAATCACAAGCATTCCTATACACCAGTAATAGATAAGCAGAGAGCCAAATCATAAGTGAACACCCATTCACAATTCCTACAAAGAGAATAAAATACCTAGGAATAAAACTTATAAAGGACATGAAGGATCTCTTCAAGGAGAGCTACAAACCACTGCTCAAGGAAATAAGAGAGGACATACAAACAAATGGAAAAACGTTCCATGCTCATGGATAGGAAGAATCAATATAGTGAAAATGGCCATACTGCCCAAAGTAATTTATATATTCAATGCTATTCCCATCAAGCTACCATTGACTTTCTTCACAGAATTAGAAAAAAACTACTTTCAATTTCATATGGAACCAAAAAAAAAAAAAGACCCTGTACACCCAATACAATCACTTTTCTCAATCAGAAGATGTGCTATGGTATGAATATTTGTATCCTTCCCAAAATTCCTGTTGAAATCTTACTCCACAAGGTGACAGATAATATTGAGAGATGGGCCCTTCAATGTGGTGATTAAGTCGTGAGTGGGCTAATGCTCTTACAAAAGAGACCTAGAGAGCTGCCTTGGCCCTTCTACCGTGTGACAACACAGTAAGATGGCATCATCTCTGAATCAGGAAATGATACCTCAGCAGAAGCTGAGTCTGCTGGTGCTTCAGTCTTGGACTTCTTAGGCTCCAGAACTGTGAGAAATAAATTTCTGTTGTTTATAAGCTGCCTAGTTTATGGTACTTTGTTATACCAGTCCAAATGGACTAAAACAAGAGGAAAGGAGGGAAAAGTATTTTCTTTAGCAGTTGTAAGAAAATTAACCGCATTTCTTTCTTTTATCCTATAATATGACACATCAAGGCACACAAAAAAAGGATATTCAAAAATAGGTAATTTTAGGTCTATTTTATTCAAAATAGCTAACTTTCAAAAAGTAGAAAAATAATTTCTTTCTGAATATTGATGTATTAAAAACAATTAGCACTATCTTAAAGGTACTATTTATGCCCACAATTTTAATGTATTTTGGTAAATTTAACTTGCCAAAGCATATACATACATTTAACCAATTCTAAGAAATTTATATTTATAAAGATAATTGTAATAATTCAAAAAGATGATCATTATGATCATTTAAAGATTATCTAATTTTTAGGTTCCTTAACACTCTTTTTTTGTTCCTTTATACCAGAAGCCTTTTGATAATTTTGCTAAACAAAGGTGAAGTTGGACAAGCACAACACATTGAGCCTAACAGTTTCTTTTCCCAAGATGGTACATTGAGAGTTTAAAAGAACCAAAAGAGACATTACTTCACATCGATGTAGGATGACCAGTAATCAGACAAAAAGACAAAGATCTTGCTCAAAAAGGATAGCTTATGTCTTAGCCAAAATCAAAACATATTTTGGAACCAGCAGGTAAATGGTATGATTTTGAAAGACTTAGGAAACATTTGTTGCTAAATAATACATTAAGAGACCTTTTAAACATTGCTTTTTAAATAGAAATGTTAATGTAGTAACAATGGGTCAATGGCATGCCAGTAATACTAAAATGCATCACTGTACAAAAGATGAGCTCCTCAGGAAAAAGAATAAATACAGGAAATTCTTATCTATAAGTAAATTTTTATCATCTTATCATCCTACCAGCTAAAAAAACACATCCATGACATTTTCCCCTATTTTGGCCTACTCTTCAGTTTCTGGTCTTAAAACATTTGCCTTACCTGGGACAAACTTGCCATCTAGTGACAATGACTGGTAACTACAGAATATGAAAAAAAGCCCAGTACACTCAAATAAACATGTAGGCATGATCTTAAAACTGAAACCAGCTTTTTATAAAAAAGTTCAAGAATATTTATAGGGTATATATTATGAATTGTGGGTTGAAGATAAAAGTGATGGATAAAAGTTAAAATAGTTCCCAAAAGTCTAGTGAAGAAGTTAGATATTACTCCAATCATCACTGATTAAATGTAAAAATAACAAATAAAACAACTTCTATAGCACTAACTCTGTGCCACATTAATTAATCTAATACTCATAAGCCTATGAGGTAAATATATTATTATCTCTATTATATATTTGAACATTGAGTAACTTCTTATAAGAGAAGTTACTAACCTAGTTACATTAAGTAACTTCTCCTAGGTTACATAACAGAGCAGGTATATAAATCCCAGATATTTTGACACCCAAATCTGTGATTTAGCCATTTCTGAATGTAAAACTGAAAGTGTGATAGTGTGATAAACCCAAGCAAGATAAATATATGATTGGGCAATATTCATTCATTCATCCATCCATCCATCCATCCATTCATCTGTTTATTCACTCATTCAACAAGTATTTATTGCATACCTATAATGTGCCAGGTACTACTTTTGGCAGGTGGACAAAGTAGTAAACATGACAAAAACCCTTACCTCATAGCGCTTCTAACACGCACATATTAGTATATATTTCTAGGCTGTTATTTTGCAAGAAATTAAAAAGCAGGGTAAGTTATTAGTGTTGGTTAGGTGAGGAGAAATGCTATTTCCAGAGATGGCATGAAATTCTCTGAGGAAATCACATCTGAATGAAGACTGAATAAACATGAGGGATATGGGCATCTGGAAGAGGAATGTTAGAGAGATAAAGGACATTTGAAGAGTTTCTATTTGTTATTCTATACCCCCATTCCCACTGCTGCAAGAATGACTAATGTGGAGTGCTCACGAAACAGAGAATTGCTAAGAAAGGCTTTGTATGGCAAGGGAAGGACTTTAGGTCTTATCCTAACTGTGATGGGAAGCCAATTAAAGGTTGCAAACAGGGAAGTAATGTGCTATAATTCATGTTTTTAAAAGCACATGGGTTATTGTGATGAAAACAGACTGTAAAATGCTGGAATAGAAGCAAGGAAACTAATCAAAAGGCTATTGCAACATTCCAGGTAAGAGAAAATGATGATGACATAAAGATGAAATCTGAAAGTCAACCAAATCAAATTTTCCAATAATTATAATAAAAGGAAAACTATATGTGTCACAACAAGCCAAAGAGTCTACTGTAAATCAAATAAAAGGTCACATTTAGATGAGAATCAAGAAAATCATTAGGAGTATGGCATACACAGAATATCTGAGTATAGAAAGATAAAAATACGTGGGTTATCTTTAAGAAAGTATAGATAGTTTAGCTTCCATGTAGAATAACGTGAATGTAAGGGTGAAACAGAGTCAACTAAATGGAAGGACTCAAAGGATTCAGGAGATAAAAATTAGGTTCTGCTTTATTTCTTTCCTCTGCTATCTTAGGCAGCTTCCAGCCCTTTAAAAACTCAGTGCTGGTTTTCATGATATGTTTTTTTAATATCTTTGAGAGTGCTGGGCACAGAAAATATTATTCAAGCATTACTAATAAATCCACTCAAAGACCACCAGACTGTGACACATATATGGTCTGACAAAGGTAAGTTTATCATTTTGCAGCAGTAAAAAAGACTACACAATTGATGGGGAATTTTGCCAAAACACATGAAGGAAGAGCCAGCATTCTGATTCATTTAAGATTAAGGTGGGATTTAAATAAAATTTAAATGAACTGTTCTCTGATAAGCTGAAAGAACAGCCTAGCTGTATTAGCATCAAGCCTGGACTACGAAGTGGGTATAGGGATCTGTTGCCTGGAAAACTATAAAGCTAAGATGACTGTGGAATCTTGATTCTGAAAAACATTATCTGAAGCTTTGCACCTGGGTGAAAAATTGAGGCTGCTTCTCTGTGTCAAAGTACGTAGGGTCCAGCCCTGCAGGGTCTTGTGAGCTCCTCCCTGCTGGTGTGGAGACGAGAAACTGTGGAAATAAGACATAGACAGAGATAGAGAAAAGAGAGCTTGGGCTCGGGGTCCACTGCCAACCAAAGTGTGGACTCCTGAAATGGCACTGAGTGCCTGGACGCTCTGACTTTTACTGAGTACAAAGCAGGGGTCAGGGAACGTAGGGTGAGGTAATGGTGGTCAGTGACAGGGTCAGGTAAATCACGTGTCTTGGAGATAGGGAAGCCAGGACTTTCAAGTAGCCTAGAGGCGGAGAAAACCTAATGTGTCAACACTCTTCACATATTTGTTGGAAATATCAAGGACATTAAGATTATGTTATCGTTATTAATTCTTATCCTCTGAGAAAAAGAGAAACCAGGTGCAGAAGCAGAGTGTGAGAGTGGATATGGAATGTGACCACTGAGGCACAGCATCACATAGAGACAGTTAAGCCCCAGATATCTGCAGGTTTCCCTTACAGCCGCCAGGCCTACCACAAGAACTTGGAAGAGCAGAGTTTTCTCCTAATTCCCCCAGGAAGGAGACATCGATGGCCATTTTGGACGTCTCCTTCCCTAGCTGGCTAAACAGCGGGCGCGTTCCCAGCGCTGGCGCTGCCGCACAGCCGAGGTGCCCTCCAGCAGCCCTTATGCGGGCGTGACAGAGGGCTTAGAGCATCTGGCCTTAGAACAATTTGGTTCACAATGTCACCTCAGTTCCATGCTTCATAACCTGATAATCATTAGTAAAATTAAAGGTTATATTGAGTATATATCTTTATGATTATAAGTAACTATAAGATTATATATGATTATATAAAGGAATAACTATGTGCTTATATTCCTAATTCTTTTTTAAATCAATATTTATATGGGAATAGGCTGAGGCTTCAGACTCTTCCCATGGCACTTATGGGGTTCCCCCCCAACAAAAGTACGCACACAGCTTAGCTCCTCAGGCAACAGTGGGGTGTTCCTGTCTCACTAACATAATTTCAAAAAAGCGAAGTTTCTGATAGTTTGTAATTTTTACAGAACAAAGCTTTTCAGTGCTACCATTGGAGTTATTTAACAAAAGAAATCATTTTACAGTTTTATAACACTATAGCTTTTAAGATATTTTATTAAAGTTTAACTTTAATACCTTGGTTTTGCTGTGAATCAGGAGCATGCCTGTCTTGCGACTGAAGAAGGAGGAGAACAGGGAAACTTAGAAAGGTTAAGTGAGGGAGAAATTGTCATTCATTCAGGCCACTTGTAAGTTAGTCCTAAGAACTTTGAGATTTCCTGAAAAGAATTGACATCCAGACCAGCAAATCACTGTAGGAGGTAGCTCAATGTGTATAGGGCCCTACCCAAGAGGTTTATCTCCTGGGGTCAATGACTCAAAGGGGTTAGAGGCAGAAACTGAAGGCAAATCATAAGTGGTCAGCCAGTAAGTATATTACTGATATCATGAAACTATATGCTGAAGGGCTCTCAAAAGGACAACTAAGGTCACCCATATATTTGGTTGCCTGCCTTGACTAGACACCAACAGCAAAGAGAGAATTACTTTTCCCAGTGAATTCTAAAGCAGAGAGACAAAGAGAGGAAGAAAATAAAAGACTATGTCACTGTCCCCACCATAGGTTCCCTAAGCTTAGAAAAGGGTGTATGTTTAGAAGTGAGATTAGTATTAAAAACTGAACTGAAAGTGAATCTTAATTATAAATAATAGATTATTTTTAAAATCAAAATAAATAGGAATGCTAAGGGTGATTGCAGAGAAGGGAGATCCAATAAAGCACGTTGAAGTTGTAAAATAAAGTTTGTTTTGTTTTCTGATTTTGTTTTGGTAGCTCCATTAGATCCAGCTAATTCAACCTTTCAACATCTGTATACAGATGTTTTTATTTCTATACTATCGAGTTGAAAAGCAGAATTACTGGATCAAAAGTATGTTAACATTTATCCAAATAAGTATGAAGATTTACTTTTCTAAACGCCTGTGACAAACATTTGCTTTCATGTGCACACCAACATTAGATTTTATAGCTATGTACAATGTTTTCCAGTTTGAGAAATGAGAATTTGCATATTCTTGTGGGGTCTAATTGGCATTCTCATTACCATTAGTAAGGTTAAACATCTTTCCACATATTAATGGGCCATTCAGATTTCCTTTTTGTAAAATCACCTGTTTATATTCTTTAAACATATATTTCTATTAATTTGTCTTCCTTTTTCCAATTTTTTTGTAACAGCTATATTTTCTGACACTCAGCATTTGTGTGTAATTTAGTTGTTACATAAGAGAAGATAATCTAGCATTGTCATGTTACAGAAAGACAACTATTTATGCCAGTACGATTTATTGGCTAAAACATTTCTCTAGGCATTTTCTGAAATGTTTAGTACATTTAAATTTTTTGATTGACTAATATATTAGTCTGTTTTCACACTGTTGATAAAGACATAACTGAGACTGGGAAGAAAAAGAGGTTTATTAGGCTTATTGTTCCACATCGCTGGGGAGGCCTTACAATCCTAGTGGAAAGCAAGGAGGAGCAAGTCGTATCTTACATGGATGGCAGCAGATGAAGTGAGAGTGCTTGTGCAGGGAAACTCCCTTTTTTAAAACTTTCAGATCTCATGAGACCTACTCATTATCATGAGAACAGCACGGGACAGACTCGCCCCAGGATCCTATTACCTCCTACCAGGTTCTTCCCACAAAATGTGGGAATTGTGGGAGTTACAATTCGAGATGATATTTGGGTGGAGACACAGCCAAATCATATCAATTAATAAACACTTAAATGTATAGGTTTATATTAAGAAAAGTAGCCTTTCTTGGTTGCATACATTAAAAAAATTTTGCTAGCTAAGATGATTACAAATTATAAATGGAGTTAAGAAAATACTTTAGAATAGAAATATTTTTTGGGTGCTGAAATCTTCTTTACATTCCATCCCAGAACAGCAGGCATAAGCAAGTTATATTCCATTGTAAGGCTGATTACCCCTGCAATAGCCAAAAATTAACATAAATCTTGCCTCTGTTCATTTGTTCTTTAAAGGCAGAGAGAAGTGTACAAATAACTATGTGTGAGATCCACACATAATCTATCAATAAATAATAAATATTGACATTTTATCTTTCTGATCATTTTGCATAGAAATCTTTAGACTGAGTTCCTAAAATCATCATGCAAACCAATGTATATGTAATCCCTGGTTGTCAGCAGTGTTTTTTTTTTCGTGATAATAACATTAATTTATTCGCTGATATATGTCTTAAGACATATTTCAAATATTCATTGATATATGTTTCAACATTCACTGATAATTAATCTATTTGTAAGGTACTTACAAATATGTTAATGCTTGAAGGATATAAAGATGGATATAGAAATTCCTTTCTTCAAGGAGCTTATTAGTAATAATGAAATTCTGTACATAATTATTTATAATATGATAACTTCTATAACAGAGGTAAAAAGTACCACAATAACAAATGGAATGAAGACATAAATTCCACCTTGGGAAAAAAAGAAAAGACTTTGATGATGTTGTTTTAAGTTACTAAGTATTTGCATGGCTTATTACACAGTGACAACAAAAACACTGAAAAATCCAGTGTCCAGTTTTTTTGTGGCTTTTTTTTTTTGCAGTATGGGAAGGGAATAGAAGAGGCAGAGATGCTGCTGACTGACAATGAAGAATTTAACGAGAAAGTCGCATTTGAGCATCTGATGAATGTCAGGGAGCTAAGCACGTAGGAAAAGCATCCCTGAAGGAAAAGCATACCTGAATGAGAGAATGGCAAAGGCAAAGGTCTTAGTCATGGGTCTGAAGTGTTCAAGCACAGCCAGAAGGTCAGTGTGTCTACAGTAGAGGGGAGGAGGAGAGGAAGATAAGATGAAGTCATAAAAATAATCTACCGGAGGAGGAGTCATATCATGCAAATTCTCACAGATCAAAAGAACTTCAGCATTTACTCAAAGTGAGGGGAAAAGTAACTGCAGAGTTTTGAAGATTTAACAGAATCATTCCAGCTGCTGTGATGAAAACATATTGAAGAAGGAGTATATTTTTAATCATGTTAGAATAGACTTTGCATGGTAAAAATTAATCCTACTATCAGTACCTTTTTTTTTTTTTCTTTTTTTTTTTTTGAGACAAAGTTTCGCTCTTGTTACCCAGGCTGGAGTGCAATGGCGCAATCTCGGCTCACCGCAACCTCCGCCTCCTGGGTTCAGGCAATTCTCCTGCCTCAGCCTCCCGAGTAGCTGGGATTATAGGCACGCACCACCGTGTCCAGCTAATTTTTTGTATTTTTAGTAGAGACGGGGTTTCACCATGTTGACCAGGATGGTCTCGATCTCTCGACCTCGTGATCCACCCGTCTCGGCCTCCCAAAGTGCTGGGATTACAGGCGTGAGCCACCGCACCCGGCTATCAGTACCTTTAAGAAAAAAAAGTTATTTACTACTTACGTGAAGTTTGGTGGGAGTCAGGTGACTCCGTAGGGCAGCTGCCATTGATGCGGTGAGTTGGTATTCTAGGCTATGTTTAGCTTGAGGTTCTACCATCTCAATATCTGGCCTACATGATCACTGTTTTCATACCCCCTCTTCAATGTAATACTCTGGAATTGACACACATTGCTTTCACAAACACCCCCTCTACCAAAATGAATCACCCAGTCCCAACTAACAACAGCGAGCTGGGAAATATAGAGGAATATACGAAATAATTGCTGAGTCTTACTGCTTCGTCCAGACAGCAAGGGTAAAAGTAGGAAACTAGCCATGAGGCTATTGCAATATTCCAGATGGATCGTGGCTGCTTGGACAAGGGCGGTAGAAATGGTGGGGACAGTGAAAAATGGTCAAATTTTAAATATAATTTGAAGGTAAGATAAAGGGAATTTGCTGAATGTCAAGGCATGAGATATAAAATATAGAGAGGAGTCATAGGTAACCGAGATGGGAAAAACTGAAAGAGAAGTTTTGAATACTATGAAGACCTCAATTTTAGACCTGTTAGTTTTGCGATGCTTATTGAGAAAATGTCAAGGAAGCAGTTCAATATAAGGATTGGGAGTTTAGGGAAGCAGTCCAGGTTGAAGATATAATTTGATAGTCATTGATGTATGGTTCTTAAAGCCATAAAACTGAATGAGATGACCTCTCTGGTACATGTAGGGTACAAAAGAGAAAAGATTGAGCATGGGAAATCTCAACTTTTGGAAGTCAAGGAGATGAAGAGCCATCAGCAAAAGAAGCGAAGAGAGTGATCAGAATGATAGGAGAAAAAACATGGGGAGCATGGTACCCAACAAGGCAAATGAAGGGAGTTGGGTTATCGGTTGTTTGTAGGATGTTTTTTGTTTGTTTTTAGAGCAGAGTAAACAACTGTGTTTAGTGAGCAATGCTTATAGATCAAGAAGGGGAAGATCTAAGAAATGATCACTGGATTTAGCAATGTGTAAAGGTCACTGATGACCTCAAGAAGGGCAATTTCAGAAAACCGATTGGGATACAAATCTGATTGGAACATTCTAAACAGAGTAAGGGAGAAGAATATTGGAGACAACAAATATACATCACCAGGTCCAAGAATTTTGCTATTAACAGAAAGAAATGGAATGGTAACCAAAGGAGAAAGTGGAAACAACAGAGTTTTTAAAAATTATTTTATTTGCTTTTTTTTAAATAAAAAGGATAAATAATAGCATTTGTATATATTGATGATAAAGACTCAGTAGAGTACATGAGAAGGCAGAAGATTCACTTCCCAAGAGAGAGGTTAGCTTAACCAAGACTCACAGATACAGGTAGGATTAATGGTTATGGGAATTCTCTATCACTTGGTTCATTTTTTTCCCCAATGAGATTAAGAAGCAAGGTCACCATCTAAGAATAAAAGTGAGGATTCAAGGTAACAGGAGAGAGGAGAAAACATGGAGTCAAAGATTTTCTGGAGTAAGGCAGAAGAGAAAGTGAGCTCGAACACTAGGAGAAGTGGTGTGAAACCAAGGGAAGATAGTGTCTCAAAGAGAAAGTGGTCAAGTCAAACATTGCTGAGAAGCTAAAATGAGAACAGAAAAGGCCTACTGGATTTAGTAACGTGGAGGTGACTCCTGACCCTAACAAGAACTACCTTGTGGACTGATGGGATCAGAAGCCAGGTAGAAGCACACTTTGGAGTGAATGGGAGGTGAAGAAATAAGAATAATTATTTCTCTCTCTTTAGGTGCTTGGCTGTGAAGGGAGAGAGCCATGCTCTTGGCAAGAAGCCAGGACAAATATTGGGACCAACACCTCTCTCTATTATAGTTGTTCAAAGCATGCCAGAGATAGGACCTGGCAGTTTTCCAGTATTCATGTGGAAAAATAGGGAGTTTAGGGGTAATAGGGAAGTACTAATAGCCACATGGCCAAGTGAGGAAAACTAGGCACACAAACCAGAGGAAAAGCCAAAATAAAAAAAAAGATACTTCTGTTTGAAAAGGTACTCAGTGATATGGAGAACTGATGAAGTTGAACGTGAACGCAAGAAAACCACCACATTAGTGGGGCCCTCCATCAACACACAAAACCACTGAGAATAAGAATGAGATAAAGAACCAACAATTGGTCAGTGAAGTAAGACACTCACAAGCTCCACTACTTTTCCCTCCTCCCATTCCCCAACACAGAAAATCAAGACCAAAAATGAGCTAAATTCACAATTCTCAAACTGTGCTGAGGTGTCCCAGGTACCCTCGCCACCTCATGGGGTACTACAGGATATTTTAAATATTGGAGGAAAACATAGCAATACTCACTGTACACCAGACACTACCTGAACTACCCGCTTGAGACGTTTCTCAATTTGAACATGAGATCCTGTTTAATTCCTTCTAAGAATGCTATATCTTTGAAAAGCTGCTCTCATATAAAACAAATGCTTCTTGAAAAACTAGAGTGAAATAGGAAATAAGGTGGTGTCAAAGGGTGCTAGGAAAAACTGCTGAGACAATAAAGTCACCATGAACTGAGAAAGCTTGGGAACTTCTGAGCTAGACAAAGAGAAGGGAATGAGAAAGGTGCTTTTCAGATATGACCACACACACCTACACTCAGACACAGTAAACATGAAAGTGTATTACATATTCCTGCAATCCTTTAGATCAAGCCTTTAGATATGAGGGGAGTGTAAGAGGAGACATATCCTTTATATATGAGGGGAGTGTAAGAGGAGACACCTTAATGGAGTTAGAACTTGACATCTCAAACCAACTATACTGATAGCAACTGAAAGTGACTTGAAAATTATGACCTCTGCCTGAGGAAATTATGACCTTCTGTCCAGGAAAGGATAAGGTAGATTTCATTGAGTACAACTAAAAGCAATTAAGTGGAGAGAAAATAAAATTCTGTCATGTAATTGTTCCATTCAGTCATGATATCTGAATTACAGATAAGGACCATTAAACTCTACTTAATAGCCCCTGTAGTAATTCCTAACCATAGGAGGCAGTGATAAACATAAAAAATTCCTTCATGGATTAATTCATTGAATAGATATTTACAGAATGTGCCCTATGTGTGGAGCATTTTACTAAATGTAAGAGTCACAGGGAGGACATGATTTTGCTGTGACACCTGTCACCAATTGATCACAATGGTTAATTTGGCCGATCTGGCTAACTAGGTGGGTTCCCCTTCCTTCCTAACTGCCCCATATATGTCTCTTCCAAAGCTGCACACTCTTTTGAGGATGATGAGTTTCCCCAATACAGGAAAATGATCCTTCCATAAGGGTATACATGTAGCAGCACTCCCTTGCTAGATGCTCCAAACAAATCCTCTAAGAACACAAGAAAAAGCCTGCGAAAGATAGTGTTTAAAATAGCATGGTCACTTCAACTGGTTTATACCACTACCTATTTTTTCCAAAGCACTTAATGATTCTCTGACAATAACTTTATTTACATGTTTAATCTGCCTTAATTTTAGAAAGTAAGCATTGAGAGGGCAGGAATTGATTGTCTTGTTCTTCTCCCTCTCCTCAAATTCTCCAACATCTGCATGTCCCATGGCTCTGTTCTGGGCACTATTTTATCTATACCTTTCTAATTCTTCAAATGGAAATACCATATAGGTTGATGTCATACCTAGTGGTGACCTTTCCCAAGAATGCCAGGCATACACATTCAACTTCCTACTTGAAACAGGTATACTGAATAGGTACCTTAAATTTAATACACATTTTTCTGTTCCCATTGTCCCATTACAGTTTCTAACCTAGCTACACTTTGGTCAATCTTCTCCCACTCAGTAAATGGCATTATCATCTACAGATGGATAATATGGAGCTTAAGCCAAAAATCAAGAATTCATCCTTGATTACTGTTCTTCATCTATAAGTTTCTATCAATTCTACTTCTAAAACATCTCAGTTCCTTCTCTACATGTCTACTTTCAGCAAACTATTTTTGGCAGTGTTTTTCTACAGACTTCTATAGTAGTCCAACTGGTCTTTCTGCTTCTATTTTTCACATTGTAACCAGAGAAATGTTCATACCTAAAATTTGATTTCCTCCCCTCAACACACACCTATTTGAAGAATCTGTCAATTTATAATTGTTCTTCAAATAAATAGGGCTCCTAACAAACCTATAGGGTCTACATGGTCTGGCTCTGCCTATCTGATATTTTGGTATGTGTGTCGGCAGGGAGGTTCTTCTTGTGTTTGTCTTCTAGTTTTCATTAATATCTGTCCCTCTCCTTTTCCCCAACCAATGCTGGATGACAGCAGATCTTTGGTGTACTGCTTCCTGCGGTATCTCTAACATCTATTTAAGCGGGAAAAAGAGTTGTAAGAGGAATGCCGGTTCTCCAGACTGTAGCAGCTGCATCTGGAATAAAACCTCTCTTTAGAATCCTCAAGGCCCTCTCTGTATGGTGTAAGGGGTACATTTCTGACCCTCTGGGGATGATCTCTACCTCACTCCATTCAGAATCGGGGCCGAAAAGTGGTAAGAATGTAGACTCCAGGTCAGAACATCAGGGGTCAAATCCTATTCTTCTATTTTCTAGCTGTGTGACTTAACCTCTTTTCACATCAGTGTCGTCAGCTGTAACATGGGGAGAAGACTACCTACATCTACACACACACACACACACACACACACAGGCACCCTATAATTTATTTATTAGGCTGTCTCTTCCTAGTGGCTGCCATTTCTGTGAAATGAACCCTGGAAGGAGCCTATCCGTCTGCTAAATCACTACTGATTCAAGGAAATACAGTCTCAACTTTTTGCCCCTTAAACAGTTCTCCTCTCAAAAATGAGACTCATGGTCCCTAATGATCTGACTAAAGAATTGGCTATCTTTAGGTTTTACCATCCAAAGACCATAAGAAAACACTCGATATTTCCACACCCAAGTTCTCACCGTTAGCTAGGCCAATTCACTTTCACTAGGCCAGGGATTAAGTCAGCTCCAGATTGCGCTCAGCGCCCCGCCCCGTCTTGCGCCCAACCCCGCCTTGCGCCCCGCCCCGCCACGGTCCCAGCCTGCACATGCGCAGTCGTGAGTTCTGCTGTCCTTGGGTGTCCAGCTCCCTCCCGTCTTGTGGCTGGGGTTCAGGGTTCCTTCTTTGATTGACAACTTCTGTTAACCCTCGCACGTCTCTGGGCCAATTTTTGCTTGTAAGTCTTTCGGAGCTACCTGGAATTCAGATCATTTTGTTTTCCAGTCATTAGCACCGCGCCCTTCCCTGAGTAAAGTGTCCGAAGGGTTGGGGCGTTATGGTGGTACAGTTCTCGCGAGAAGGTGATTTTCTGTCTCGGTATTTCCTGGTTTCCAGAATCCTTAGCGCGGGACGGAAAAAATATTTATCCCACGTTGTGTTGATGCTGCGGTTTTGACTGAGGCTTCGTCCCACGAGTTCTGTTTTGCTTCTCGAAGGAAAATGGCAGCTCCCGAGCAGCCGCTTGTAATATCAAGGGGATGCACGAGCTCCTCCTCGGTTTCCCCGCCTCGGGGCGACCGAACCCTTCTGGTGAGGCACCTGCCGGCTGAGCTGACCGCTGAGGAGAAAGAGGACTTGTTGAAGTACTTCGGAGCGCAGTCGGTGCGCGTCCTGTCAGATAAGGGGCGACTGGTAAGGGCGCGCCCCACCCCGAGTCTCCCTGGAAGGGCTTTGGGAAGTGACCTGGGAGGGGGAGCGCTGACTGGAGTAAGAAGGAAACTAGTGGGGAAGATGTACTTGTGTGATGGGAGCTTCCCTGTCCTACCTCTTTTGTATCAAAATATCTGCTCTGCAAAGTGGAGTTTTAATCGGCTGGAGTCTAGATGAGTCATAGGACTGCGGAAAAGGGCAAGTGAGAACGACAACGCAGAAGAATGGAAATTAGCTTATTTATATTCCCTTTTTGGATCCATACTGAGAGCCTAATAACTTTTTTGAATTTAGGGTTATTTCTCCTGGACCTAGAGTACTCTTACAAATGCATCAAGGAATTTTTTAAAGTCCTAGTTCATTTGTAAGCCAATGTTAAATCGTTCATCAAAGTAGAAGAGAAACTACGTTGGTGATGAGTAAATTAAATACAGGATTTCTGCTAGACAAAGAAGCTTTTCATAAAAATTTCCCGACGGGGAAAATTCTTTAGGACTGTTAAAAGTTCCTCTGGAGAAATTTACACAATTACTTTATATTGCTATATACCCAAAGATGTTTTAGGTTTCTCTTTATTAAAACAGGAATAGCGATGGGGCAAGACATAGTGGTTGTAAAGTTTCCCCAGGTGATTTTAATGTTAATATGCACCCCAAATTGATATGCACCCCAAATTGAGAGTCACTGAGTTAGAAGAAAGGCCAATTTTGATCAATTTAAGTGTCATTTATACCAGCAAATTCAAAAATAAATTGTATATGGCTCAATTTAAATACGTTTAATTAAGCCATCGTGTATCAGACAAAATTAGAATGTGCGATATAGTTATTAAAGCAATTTAATGAGCACTGACCTGAACCCTTCCTTAGAATAGTGATTCTTTTATTTTTGACTTGTGTTTCTTTTCTGATGGTTTTTTAAATCTTTATAATTTATGTTTAAAAATAGACTTCTCCCATCGAACATTAGTACAAACTTAAAGCATAAAGGAGATAGGGACCTTGAAGAACGAGTTCTCTGTTGTTGAATGTTTTTAAACTGCATTGTTTTATATAGAGGAAAGTTTAAAAGCTTTAGGTCTGTCATAAATGGGGAAAGTAAATTGTTAGTTGTTTAAAAGACCTCTGTGTAGTAGAGGTCTTTAAACTTTTGGTCTTTTCAACTATTTGCGTGTGTAAAATGGGTATGTGCATATACCTTTATATGATAGAGGTTGCATAGCTTTCATTTTGAAGTCTGACCCCCAAAAATGTTTAAAACCACTGCTCTGAAATTAGTAATCAGTTAAATGGTATTGATTTTTCATCCTTTCCCATGATTTTATTAACATGTCACATCACTCCCCTGGTAAAATGTCAAATTTCTTTATGAGAAGCTGAAATTATATTGGAAGTAATTTGTACCTTAACTCTGTTTCAGAAACATACAGCTTTTGCCACATTCCCTAATGAAAAAGCAGCTATAAAGGTATGACTTTTTTTTACTGTTAAAGTTGTCAACAATATTCTCTTATTCAATCTTGGTTTCAAAATGGGAGATAATGTTAAAACTGTGGTTTTTAAAAAGCAATAGCACTTGTATTCCAACAGTTTTCCCAACAGACTACATTTGATTTGTTGGTTGGCAGATCTTGCTCAGTCCATTCGTAGATTATCTATAAAGCAAAATTAACTGCATATGTAATTAAAATAACAATTTCTAAATTATGTAGATTGATAAATACCTCTATGACTATTACAAGGTAAGATGTTTCAAATGTTAAAAGGAGAATATACATTTCTTTAAAATTCCAGGGAATCATTCATAAAAGAAGTGATCTTTTAGCTGGAAGTCTAATGATTAAATGGATTTTTTCAGAAGAAATAAGGGGAGATGGGACTTCTGGAGTTGGGGAACACTAAATAAAGCTGTGAGGCATTGAAAGTTGTAAGTGGAGCATCAGCTAAGTGTTGAGATGGAAATGGGACTTGTAAAATAGATTGTCTGGAAGAGAGGTATTGAGTTTGGTTTAGTAGGTGGACCCTTGAGACTTTTGAGCTGGCTCATAATATGATCGGGCCTGTGAAATATATCTGGTATAGTTTATATCACGGATGGATGTGTAGAATCATTAGAGGTAGGAGACCAAATGGAAGGCTGTTATAATGGCCAAGGCAAGAATAACTAACTGAAAAAGGCAGGAAGAAGACAAAGGAGGAAGTAAGTATGTAGATACTCAGTAGAGATTTAGTTTGTAGGTTTTATAATGTAGGGGTTGAGAGAGAATAGTTCAGGATATTGGCATTGAGTTATTTGGATTGTTATATTAGCAGACAGGAGAAGCCAGAGAATGTTTGCAAAGGTATATAATGAATTCACATGTCATTTGTTAACTGGAAGGGGTCATTGGGCTACTTTTATAGGAATACTTAAAAATACTAGTCTAGAGCTGAGGCAAGGTGAAAAATGGAAAGATTCTTCAGTCATATGAATAGATATGATTGCCCAAAGGATCATAAGCTACGAGAGGAAAATGGGAAGGAGCAATTCAAGTAGGAGACCCCAAAACGAAAATCATCATTGATGCGAAGAGGAGTGTTTTAAGAAGATGAAATCCTGTGATGATACAAAATGAGACATGAACATATCTACTAAAGTCTTTTTGGCATGAAACAATAGAAATGACCCACGTTCTCATTGGTAAAAGGAAGGGAAGCCTTAAATCACATTATATCCATAAATTGGACAGCAACTGTCTGAGAATGATGTCAAATGGTATGTGTTAATAGAAAAGATAGCCCGGATAGAGCACATGAATAAAGTTGCAAAACATTATGTATGATGTAACCTCAGATTTTTGAAATTAGTAGTATACATGTCAGCATATGTACAGAAAAAAATATGTTAGAACTATACACCAAAATGTTAAAAACATCTTGCTGTGAGAGTAGGATTACAGACGGCTTTCATATTACATTAATATGTACTTTTATAATGTTACGTAATTTTTTTTCAGGAAAAAAAGACTTTTTAAAAATAAAGCATATTACGTTATAAATAAAGTATAGTAATGAAAAACACGTTGTTTTAGGTCGAGGATAACTTGGAGGAGAGGACATGGAGCCAGTCATTGTCTTTGGAAATGTTTATAGTGACAGGAAGCAGTAAGAGATTAATGGGAGTATTGATAGGGTTTTTAGGCCAGAGAACATTTGGCCTTACTGGAAAGTGATAGTTAAGAAAACAAAGAAAGAAATGTTAAAGAACAGAGGAAGTAGCTGAGTCAGGTAGGAAGAGTTAACATTAAAAATGAAAATCCTTAAATCTTTGAAAATGAGAACATATGTAATACCCATTTTGAGAGGAAGAAAGTTTAAGCAAGTTAGGTTAGATGACCTCCATTTAGATAATCAAGGCTTCACTGATCATGAAGAGGCCTACAGTTCATTTAGGGTCTTGAAAATTATTGAAACATATTAAAACTAACTGTATGATGATGTAAGGCAGGGATCCCCAAACCCCGTGACACAGACAGGTACCCAGCCATGGCCTGTTAGGAACCAGGCGGCACAGCAGGAGGTGACTGGCAGGCTGAGGAAGCTTCATCTGTATTAACAGCCACTCCCCATATCTGCCTGAGCTCCACCTCCAGTCAGATCAGCAGTGGCTTGGCCCCTGTTGTGAACTGCACATGCAAGGGATCTAGGTTGCATGCTCTTTATGAGAATCTTACTAATGCTTTATTGTGATTCGAGGTGAATCGGTTTCATCTTGAAACCATCTCCTTCCCCCTCCCCCAGTCTGTAGAAAATAAGAAACTTAATTGTTTAATATTTTAGAAGATGATAGAAGCTATGGAAAAAGGACAAGTGGAGCAATAAGATCAGGAGTGCCAAGTGGGCTGTCAGGCTGTAGTTAGGATTATATTTGAACAATAGTATGAAGGATGTGAAAGAAGTTACCTAATGAAATTTCTGGGAGAAGTGCATTTGAATTAGAGGAACAGCTGCAACAGGGGCTCTAGGGTGTGACCATGCCTGTCATGTTGTTCAAGGAAGCCACTGTGACTGGAGCAGACACAGTGGAAGTGATCATTGAATTTGAAGTCAGAGAAGTCGTAGAATCTATATTATGTAGATCATAGTAAGGAACCTAGATTACTGTGAGTGAAATAGGAAGCCTTTGGAACAAAGGGATGACATGATCTGACATATTTCAAAGGATTGTTTTGGCTGTTGTGACTAGACTGAAGGGAGAGAAAGGTAGAAACAGGGAAATCTGTTAAAATATTGTAATTCACTCAAGAAATCATGGTTGCCTTGACCACAATGGTAGTGGTTAGCAGTGGTTAGATTCTTTATATATTTTGAAGATAGAAGCAAGCCGTTCTTATTTTGTTTATTCCAGTAGGTTTTGAGGGGAACAGGTGATATTTAAAGAACTTACATGAAAAAGTTCTTCAGTCGTGATTTCTGAGATTTTGATGTACCTATCACCCAAACAATATGCAGTGTACCCATTGTGAAGTCTTTTATCCCTCACTCCCTTCCTGCACTTTCTCCTATGTCCCCAAAGTCCATTATATCATTCTTATGTCTTTGGGTCCTCATAGCTTAGCTGCCGCTTAGGGGTGGTAACATACAATGTTTGATTTTCCGTTTCCCACACCCCCCATTGTACACATTGCCAGAATATAGCTAAATAAAGACCCTTGAGTAGATGAGAAGATGGAATTTAGTATGTAAGTCAAGCAGCTGGATTTAGATAGGCATGTGGATAGTTAATAGATGATAACAGATGGAACATAGAATTTGTGCTTGCATATGCTGGTAGATGGGGAGTTAGAGTGGGAGTCTGACATTCTCATGTCATCACTTCAGTTGTCTCGAAGTTGGAAACAAGGTGTTAGACTAACAGAATGCAAGCGAAATATTGTGAGGTTAAGGAACAAGGAGAAAGTACAAAATATTTTCTTAGATATTGGTGGAAAAAATAGACTAAGATTGTAATAAGTAATTTTGTGACATCATTAAAGGGCACCCTGAGATTTGTGGTAGTTGTTACAAATTTAAATTGAGGTCAGGAAAATTTGTTAGTTTTCTAGCCATTTTCAGCTGCCTGGGTATAAGCAGAGTTGGCATAAAGTGGGATTTAGCCAGATTTGTGTTTTGCTAAGTTATAGGAAATATTCTTTCAATTAGTAACAAAGGCTTGATAGCCTGAGATTAAAAGTAAATTAGGAAATAGTCAAGGAAATGCTTACAGCATTAGCAAAAAAAAAAAAAAAAAAAAGTGTAAAAACTGGTCTCTAACAAATCATTTTTGGTGCAATTATAAAATGTTTACTCTTGTTCTTTTAATTGAAGGCATTGACAAGACTCCATCAGCTGAAACTTTTAGGTCATACTTTAGTCGTTGAATTTGCAAAAGAGCAAGATCGTGTTCACTCCCCATGTCCCACTTCAGTCTCTGAAAAAAAAAAAAGGTATGCAGATAATACATTCTTGTAACATTTTTAAAGGGCTTTTTAATCAGTTGTACATTTGTATTGTTTTCAGACTAGCAAGTAAATAATTGGAAGAATAATGACAGATTTTTTCATTAAATTTAGTACAGTAAAGCAGTATCTTTATTTCTGCTCCTATTTGTGCCTTAGGAACCAGATTTAATATTACAAGTTAATCAGTGTAAAGTGGGAAGGGAATGGGCTTAAATGAATTCATCCTCAACCTTAAATGGAGGGAAAACAACTAACATAAAGTCTTTGTCAGTGTCATGAAATCAAGACTGGCATTTGGTTCCCAACTGTCATTCTTTGTGGTTACACCTTCACAAATTTGCTTTACACTAGTGGCTCTCAAAGTGTGGTCCCTAGATGAGCTGTATCATCTGGAAACCTGATCAAAATGCAGAACTTCAGCTTTAACCCAGTCTTACTGAATCAGAAACTTAAATTGGGGATGGAAGGGATGGGTAGATGCTCTGGATGTCTGAATTGATTCCACTATTTTATACCATGTAAACTTCAGTTTTATTTTTGGTCAGTGACAATTACCATGCTATCTTCATAGGCTTGCTCTGAAGAGTAAATGAAAATGTGCAGTACTCAATGTAATAATAATGCAGAACAGATTCAGTAAAGGTTAATTTTAGTTCCCTTCCCATTTATTGGTGTTTGCTTGTTAAATGCTTGAGCGGTTTTGTTTTTTTTTTTAATGAAGCTGTTTTTATAATGAGATGTTTGAAAAGGTAATTTATCTGTTCTGTGTGCAGTTTTTCACTCTTTGGAAAGATAAGATCAACTTTGATTCTGTATGTCCTAGGTCTGATGACCCTGTTGAAGATGATAAAGAAAAGAAAGAACTGGGTTATTTAACCATAGAAAATGGAATTGCACCAAACCATGGGTTAGCATTTTTATTTGCTTTTTGTTCTTTTGCTTTTGTTCTGTGTTATGTTATAATATCTTATATTGCAAATAAGATAATTTTAAAAACAAAGGTATTTGATGTCATGTATATATTTAATATGTTGAACAAACATTTTGAGTTATTAGTTTGTCACTGAATTCAGTGCAGAGAAAGCATCTTTAAAATCTCAGAGCTACAAGATAAACCTCTGCTAAGAAATACAGTACCTTATTTTTCTTTACTGAAATCAGAAAGCAAGTTTCTTTTTAAATGTACTTTGGATCTTTTTGGAACAAGGTAAATCTAATAGTACTGTATCATTCGAGCAATGTGTTTGTTATCATGTTACCTAAAATTAGTTACTGATATGAAATTATGAAAACATAAGCATTTTAAATGTTTTTTATTTTATTTTTTATTTTATAGGCTGACTTTTCCTTTAAATTCATGTCTCAAGTATATGTACCCACCACCTTCCAGCACAATCCTAGCAAACATAGTAAATGCTTTGGCAAGCGTGCCTAAGTTCTATGTACAGGTAAGTAGAATAAAACTTTTCCTCAAAGGACTTATTTATATAGCTTGATACTTTATTTTTCATGCTGATTCTCATCAAAGTAGTAATCAGACCAATTTCTGACAGGCAGTGATACAGTATTTTAAATGTAATGAAATATTTACTACTTTCAAGTAAACACTTTTATAAGATATAAGTAGATACTAATAAATGGAAGTTAGTTTGGAAAATGTAATTTGTGGTAATTGTCTGTATTACATTAGAATACAATATTAACATAGAGATTTTTGAAAGAAAAAGTATAGTAGACTCCTGAGCAAATGCTTAAAAATATTGACAGTAATTTTTTTTCAAAGTACAAAGTATAGATGGTATTTTTCTTGTTTATTGTATTTCTCTGTTTAATAATTTTACAATAATTGGGTTAAAGATATAAAATCGTTATAGTAGGTTTTATATTGCAAGAACATTACATACTTAGCATTGGGAATGATTGAACATGTAGAATTGATAAACATTTTAGGAAGGTTGATCTGAGATATGCCCACGCTTTGTTTCACCTTATGCAGAGATTATAAAGGCAAATGATGGGCAGGTCTTCCTTTACACTAAATCAATAAATACTGTTATTGGAAAGTTTTTAGTACCTAACATACAAGATGTTAGTTAAATCATTTTATATGTGAGTTTAAATGTTTTACAACTTTAAGGTCCTTCATCTTATGAATAAAATGAATTTGCCCACACCTTTTGGACCAATTACTGCACGACCTCCCATGGTAAGAAAGCTCTTATAATTTTCAAGTCAAAATTTCTCTTCCTGAATGGGATTTTTGAAGCTGAATTATATAGGTGTTGTAGCAGCCTCTGATGTACATTGAAAATAAGGAATGTATGTAAAGTAATATGAAGATAATAGTAGGACTGGGAACTGGAAGTGAGGAAAAGCCGGAATATGAAAGAAATGCTTTTGGCAATAAAGGCTATCATGTCATCTAGTATGTTAAGTTTTTTGACCCAAAACATTGTACCATCCTGTAAGTTAATTACACTTAGCTAAATTACCTAAAGATTTCATTATTCTGGTTTTGTCACAAATAGAGCTTTATTTGCAAAAGAAAAAAGGGTGCTGATATTTTTACTAGACTTTACTATGCAAATCTATCAGTAATTTAGATAGTAGGCTATACCTGCTCTTCAATAATTGTAGTTATTATTTTTATGTAGTACTCTTTAGTATGTTTATAAATAATAGTGATGCAAAATTATTAATACTTCGAGGGTTTTTATATGAATAGAAGAGAATTTGGTTTGGGATTTGCTTTTCTAATGTTTGTACTATTAACTTGAGGATTCGTTTTTCTTTTTAATCCCAACACCTACTCATTGGTTGATACATTGCTGGAGTATTAATTAAGGTTATAGTGGCTGCTGTTAACAAATGAAACTTAAATTCTTAGCCATTTAATACAATAAAATTTATTTTTGGTTATGTCATGTCCTTTCCAAAAGTAGACCACAGGGATATTTTGCACTACTGAGCTATGTAAAACACCTGAATTGTTTCAACCACATACATGCCTTCCCGGGCTGATGAAGACATTACTACACAATCTACAGATCAGGAAGGAAGAATTCTATGTGGGAGTTTTTAATGGTCTCATTTCATTGGCTATAACTGAGTTACAAGGGGAGAAACAGAACTACAGAGGAGGTTTGAAAATTTAGTTCAGCTGAGGGTAAAGGAAGAAGAGACAAATTTTGTGATCAGCTAGTGATCTTTTATAAGATAAAAGTGGTGTTATATCTTTATAAGATATAAGTGGTCACAATAGGTGTTCCCTCAGCAGAGGTGTAGAATGTGTTAAAAAAATGTAATAGAAATGAGAATTAAGTATTCAAATGGGGTTTGTTCTATAAGTACCTCAAATTGCCATAGTATTTTTGTTTTATTCTTTTAATTAGTATGAAGACTATATGCCATTGCATGCACCTCTTCCACCCACATCTCCCCAGCCACCTGAGGAACCTCCTTTGCCAGACGAGGATGAAGAATTATCTAGTGCAGAATCAGAATATGAAAGCAGTGATGATGAGGACAGACAGAGGTTTGTAACGTGAAATATTTGTTTAGTTCCCAAGAAACCTAGAATATGAGAAAGAGACTCTTGCTCTCCCTAGATTTTGTGTATATAATGCTTCATAATTTTGGGTGATTAGAATTTGTCTCAGCACCCCCAGCCCCTCAAGCACATATAGTAGCTATAAACTAAGACCTAAGAGTAGATACCGAGACCTAAGTGAAAATTTTTAGATTATGCATAATTTTTTAGATTAATGATTATGGTATTATAAAGTACATTAGAGCCTTGTTATTTGTGGATTCCATATTTGCAACTTTGCCTAGTTGCTAAAATTTATTGTGACTCCAAAATCAATAATCAACATGGTTTTTAAAGTCTTTTATGAGAATGGACATTGTGCCAATGTGGTGAAAAATTTGAGTCAGCCAACCTTCAGGTTCCCAGATGAAGTCAAATACAGAGACCCTCTGCCTGCTTGAGTTTTCATAATACAAACAAGTATTCTTTCCATGGTCTATTGAGCACTATTTTTTTTTCACATTTTTGTGTTTTTTGTTGTGACCTTTGTTTTTAAAATGGCCCCTGAACATGGTGTTGGGGTGCTCTTTAGTGTTCCTAAGCTGAAGAAGGCTGTGTTGGGCCTGACAGAGAAAATACATAGTAGCTTTCTTTCAGGCCAGAATTATGGTGGTATTGACTGAGTTTGATTTTGATGAATCAATAGTGTATATTAAGTCAGGTGTTTTTAGACATAAACACATATTAAACAAGGTAATGTATTGATCAGATGATAAGATGCTGTAAACAGAGGCTGGCAGGAACCTAACCCTGAATTTTCCTAGGGACAGTGGTTCAGTATTCACTAATTTAGTATTTATAGTAACCTTAGAATGTAACTATTGTAAATAATAAACATCAATCATGTTCATGTTTTGACAGATGCTTATTCTTCTGGACTCTATTTACCTCAGAATAATTTCCAGAGTAATTCTTTAGAATTTTATACCAAACTATTCATAGTAACTACTGCAGATTAATTATTTTTATTGGTACTTTTTGACTATATATTTTATTTAATGATTCTGATAAAAATAGTATGTTAATAATGTTCATGTATATAAACCACAACCTAGCTTAGAATAGGAATTGCAAAACAGTTTCTTTATAGGTCCAAAGAGTAAATATTTTTGACTTTGTTGTGAGTCCTGTGGTCTCTGTTGTGACTACTCAGTTTTATTCTGGCAATAGGAAAGAATCCATGGATAATACCTAATTAGTTTGGTGTGGCCTTGTTCCGACTAGACTTTATTTATAAAAACAGGCAGCTAGCTGGATTTGGTCATTGAGCTATAGTTTGTTAACCCTGTCTACAAAATTTTTATGGGAAAATGATCGAAATCTTAGGTGACTATGCACGGAAGAAGGGGTATATAGGAGGTGTGAGTGGTTGGCATGAGGCAGAACCCAAGCAGAGACTCTGAGCAATATGAACAAATCAGCAGCAGCAATTTGACTGTCACTAATTGTCCACCTAAGTAGTGGTACAATGTACAGTGTATTCTCTTTCTAATCAAAGTGTAGATAGGGTTGAAACTACAGAATTGGAGTGAATAGGGTATCTGTCTTGAACAGAGGCATTTAGGGAAGCTGGCAGTTCCTGCTAGATGGTTACTTTAACTTGTTGCTAAAAAAAGAATAGTATAGCGTGTTAATTCTTGGTTAATTACTAAAACTCTGTAAACTTCACTTTCTTTATAAAAATAATGATAGTAATTAGAAATGCTACAATAAACTGGCCAAACCTTTTTTTGTTTGTTTACTTAGGTTTCCATTAAAGGATTTAGTGTGGAATTCTGCCAGTAACTCATCTTGAGTCATGAGAAAGAACATAGCCTTTGCATGTACCAAGCTCTAGTTTCATGCTTTTCTGTTTTCTTCAGGAAGTGTAACAAGACCTCAATAAAATAAAAATTATGCAGTATTTTTGAGTATCTCTAAAGTAAAATATTTGAGTATCTCTGAACTAAATCTCAAATCCCAAGTGCTTCAAAGTCTGAAATTTTTTAAGTAGCAGTAAGATGCTACATTTGGATGGCTTAGTGATACTTTTGCTTGTTTTCTTTGTTTCTTTTTCTTTTTAAGACAGGGTCTTACTCTGTTTCCCTAACTGGAGTGCAGTGGTGCAATCATGGCTTACTACGTCCTCAGTTTCCTGAGCTCAAGTGATCTTCCCACATCAGTCCCAATAGCTGGGACTACAAGCTTTGTGCCACCACGCCTGGTTAATATTTTTTGTATTTTTGTAAAGATAGGGTTTCACCATGTTGCACAGGCTTGTCTCAAACTCCTGGGCTCAAGTGATCCACCGTTCTTGGCCTCCCAAAATGCTGGGATTGTAGCCACCCCACCATGTCCAGCCAACTTTTGCTTTCTGATGTTTCCATGTTCACAAACTTTGTTTCATGTACATTATTAAGAATATTATATAAAATTACCTTCAGTTTTTTGTGCATAAGTTTTATATGAAACGTAAATGAATTTCATGTTTAAACTTGCGTCTCATCCTCAAGCGATCTCATAATATATATGGAAATATTCCAAAATCTGATATACTTCTGGTTCCAATCATTTTAAGATAAGGAGTGCTTAACCTGTACTATTCATTTATTTAGTAACTAATTATTGATTACTGAATGTATACCTGGCACTGTTGTAGAGATTTGGTGTACTTTGGTTCAGCAGTTTATAAATATAGACATACACTTTGAATAACTAAAATTTTTCATAAAGTTTTTGGTAACCATGGTTTTTTAAAACAGTTTAAAAATTTATAGCATATGTTTTTATTTTTTTCACTGGGTGAAAAAGTTTAAAGCTTAGTTTAACAATACCCTCCTTCCTCTCTTCATATTTGGTTGTGTATATATATTTATTTTGCTTTTCAAATTTTACAAATGTAACCCTGAGAAGTAGAGCTGGGACTAGCGGTTTCTGAGTTTCTGCTCTGTAAATAATACAAAAATGCCCAGATAAGCTCTGTCCTTAATATTGAATATTTATACTCTTAATGGAGAAAAGCTAGGTACAAGGTGTTGTCACTTGCTCAAACTACTTCAGAACATAGTACAGTATGTTCTCAAGTGCTTATCTGGGCATTTGCCCAGATAACTGTTCTCAAGTGCTTTTAGTTACCTTGTTTATATAATGACTGACTTGCAACAGTTATGCACGAAATGCTTTTAAATGACGTAATTTAGTCCAGGCGCTTTTTAATAATTAGGCAATGAATCAAAATGATTTAAGAACATTAATGTTACATAGATTTTATTATTACATCTTTTTCATCTGTTTGGCATGAAGTCCAGTCATTTTATTTGGGCAGCTGCTTATGATGAAACATACATTTAAAAAATTGATAACCTGTAATTAAGTCTTTTTTTTTTAAAGTAAGATGAAAGCTGAGCAAGGCAATTTAGAATTTGAGGTTTTATCAAATTGATTATCTCTGAATTGATGGTATTTTATATAAGTAAACTTGATGTAATAAATCATTTTATAATTTAAATTATACACCAAATGCAAATTTAAATTTAATAGAAACAGTGGTATATAGCTATGCTTCTAGATAAGGAAATTTTGTTTATCATCTCTCTCCTAATTGTAGAATGAACAAACTAATGGAACTAGCAAATCTTCAGCCCAAAAGACCCAAAACAATAAAGCAACGCCGTGTGAGGAAAAAGAGAAAAATAAAGGATATGTTGAATACACCTTTGTGTCCTTCACACAGGTAATTTTATTTGAATTGTGAAACGAGGGTTTCTGGATGTACTTTGTTTACTTGCTTAATTCACATCATTCTTCAATCTGACATTTGTTTCCTGTCAATGTTTTTGGTTTAAGATGGGCTTCCTATTTGCCAAATTTACAAGTATTCATAATTCTCTCACAGTTGACCAGTGTTTGATACTATTGACTACCTCAGGTCTCAAAACATTCCACTTTTAATTTTACTTTACTGTCCTCTTTATCTCCCTTCTTACTGCCTCTCCTCCATTTTTACTTCCCTCATTTCTTTCTCTTTTTCTTTTTCTCTCTCTCTTCTCCCCCACCCACCTTCTTACTTTTTTTTAATTCTGTAAGCCTCTGTCCATGGTTGTCTTCTGTCCATACATTTATATTTCTTGTTAATTTTATTTGTTTTCATGGTTTCACTTATTACAGTACCAAATCTCTCTCTCTCTCTCTCTCTCTCTCTCTTTCTCTCTCTCTAAGATGTGGTCTCCCTGTAACCCAGGCTTGAACGCAGTGGCATGATCACAGCAGCATGATCACAGCTCACTGTAGCCTCAACCTCCTAGGCTCAAGCTGTCCTCTTGCCTCAGCCTCCTGAGTAACCAGGACCACAGGCATGTGCCACTATGCCTGGGTAATTTAAAAAAATTTTTTTAGAGACAAGGTCTGGCTATATTGCTCTGACTGCCAAATCTCTCTCTCTAGATGTACTCTCTGCCCTAAGCCTTAATATATTTGTTTCCAGCTTCTTATCTTCAGACTCAGAATATCTTATAGGCCTTTAAGATATTATCCAAGACAAAATTCATTTACTTTTCTTTTACCACTTTCTCCTCATGCATTGACAGTTTTGTTAGTGACATCGCTGTCACTAATATAAACACCAGTGTGTTTATATATAATTTAGTTTCTCTTAACTCCATCACCTGATAGCAAACGTTTTTTACTTGAAAGGTACCCACCAGATAAAAATTCACATTATCTTTACTTGGCACGGAGGACCCTCCAGAATGCCTTTAAGTATTTATTGAATGTATGGTAAGGTTCTCTGCTAAATATTGTGTGTAATTTGCAGCATGCTTCTAAAGTTTAATACTGTCTTTTCAAACATTGAGTTAATAGTCTTAAGGACCATAAGCCATATGAACAGATGATTATTGCATTAGCAATTATAATACATGACATAGGAAATAGAAACTAAGAACTAAAAGGTTGTGAGAAAAGAGAAGTAACAGCCGGTTGAGAAATTTGTGAAAGTTACAAGAGAGGAGACATTTGAGCCGGCCTTTTAAGAAGGAGAGGCAAAATTAGGTGGGGAAACTGTATCCCATGTGAATGGAATAATAAAAGGAAAGTTTCCAGAGGTAGGAAAATTTATTGAATAGGAATAAATTTTGAAATATTTGATGATGAAAGGGAAAGCTAGAAGGATGTGAAACCTACCCTAAGTATTAGGCTATGGAGTTTGAATTTATTGAAGAAGCCATTGGAATCCCACTGATATTTTAAAAAATTAAGAATTCCTTTTGGACTACTTTATCTTAAACTTCCTAGGGAATTTGCGGATTTGGGATAAGAGTTAGGCCATAGTTATGCAAGAATGTTAGCAGATATAAGTTACCTTTCCACTGTGTTTTGGACTTTTTTTTTATAGTCCAGAACTTGCCAGTAAAATGATATTTGTTATATACATGTTTGATTTGAAATGTATTACTCTTTTTTCTCTTTGAATCTCCATAGTGATGCTGAACATTAGAAATTGATATAAGCCACATTAAAATTGTCAGTAGTCACATTAAAACCATGAAAAGAAACAGGTGAAATTAATATTGATAATATCACTTACTAATATTTAACTCTATATTCAAAATATTATTTCATCATATAGTTCATATAAAGAGTTATCAAGATATTTTACATTACATTTTCATACAAATGTCATCAAAGTCTAGTGTTAACTGTGTTAACTGACATAGATATGTTTAAAATATCAAACATAGAATGCACTATTTTGCATATTTGTAAATATCCTGGGGTTTAGAATCAGTAGTCATCAAATCCCTTCTCTGTCATTTACAGAATGACTTTATACAAAGTATTAATATCTCTGAACCTCAATCTTTTTATGTGTAAATTAATAATTTAGTAGTACCTATATGAGAACGTTTAAGTTTATTAAACTGTTAAATGTGAATCACTCACTTGATTCAATACCAAAAGTGCAGTGAATCCTTTGTCAGTGTTAACTTGTTAAATTTAAAGTGAATTTGAAATAATACTTTACTCAGGAATTTATTTGCAATTGCAAACTAATGCTGTGATTGTTTTTAAATAGCAGTTTACATCCAGTGCTGTTACCTTCAGACGTATTTGACCAACCACAACCTGTAGGCCATAAAAGAATTGAATTCCATATATCTACTGACATGCCAGCTGCATTTAAGAAAGATTTAGAGAAGGAACAAAATCGTGAGGAAAAAGATCATGGTAAGGTTAATTTTCTTTCAAAAGCTGAAGTGAAATACTTTTTGTGTTATAATTAAGTTTTACATGTAATGTTTTTGTATTTTAGTGTTTGTCAACTATATTTAAAATATGCAATTAGTTCTTCCTCAAAATCATGGAATAGTATCCACTTTCAACTTTTTATATAACAGAAATTGATAGTAAATGGAGAGATCGTCACTGTTGCCCTTTGCTAGTAATGACCTCTAGAATGAAATTTAGTGTTTTTTGCTGATATTCACACTAAAAATATAACAGAATTTCTGTTACTGAGGTTTTCCTTGCTTGTTTCAGGTGGTGGCCTATGGTTTTATTAGTGTAATTGTATTAATGTTATTGGGTAGAAAATAGGCGGTATGACTTTTATGAGTTGTAGACTTAATGTAAATATATATATATATATATATATATATATATATATATATATATATATACTTTTAATCCAAAAGTCTTGGAAGATTGTTTGCCGAGAACACTATTCTTAAGTTTAAAAACAATGTATTGAAATTATAGAATTCTTTTTTGTTTGTTTTAACCATGAATTTGGTATTATAATGGTGTTCTTTTGTTCTTTAAGTCTTTATTTTGAAATTTCTGAAGTAATACAAGTTGATAGAAATGTAACCAGAACAGAAAGCAAAATTGTTAAAACGTTAACACCTCAAACCTCCCTCTCCTCTGTCCTACTACCTAAAGGCAAAACTGTTAGCAATTTGGTGTGTGTATGTGTATGTATCCTTTAAGACCTTATCCTGTACATGTATAAACACATTTTTTTCTCTTATTTTTTTAAATGAATGTTGTATTTTGATGGTATTTATGATTCACTGAGTAATGACTTGTTGAAAGTTTGTTATCTAGTGGGCTCCATGGACAAGTTTGTCATGGTCTCGCTTTTGAACTTTATAATCTAGTTAGGCGTAGCTTACTATGTCAAAATATAAACATAAACTTTACTTTTTTTTGGCTGTATAATAGCCCATAATATAATTTTATCAATATTTTATCATGCCTGTTTCATAGATGTTAAGGGTTGTTTCCATTCTTTTACTATTACAGAAACTATTGGAATATATATTTATACATATATCTTTGAGCACTTTTGTGAATATAGGATAGAATTCTAGTAAGTATTGCAAACATAGTGAGTGAAAAACTGACTAGTTTTAATTCCTGTTTTGCATGGTGAGTGAGAATCTGGTGCTTTTTTTAGTGCCTTTTCAGATAGCTCCATTTTTTATGTTTTCTTTAACATTTTTTTTTTTTTATAAATTTTTCTTACATCATGGTTAGTCACCCTTTAAACATAATTTTTTTTTTTTTGAGACGGAGTTTCACTTGTTGCCCAGGCTGGTGTGCAATGGCATGATCTCTGTTCACAGCAACCTCCACCTCCCAGGTTCAAGCAATTCTCCTGCCTCAGCCTCCCAAGTATCTGGGATTACAGGCATAGGCCACCAAGCCTGGCTAATGTTGTATTTTTAGTAGAGACGAAGTTTCTCCATGTTGTTCAGGCTGGTCTTGAACTCCCAAACTCAGATTCCCTCCGCCCCACCGTGGCCTCCCAAAGTGCTGGGATTGCAAGTGTGAGCCACCACTCCTGGCCTAACACAATTTTTTTTACTATTTGGAGTTTTATAGAAAAAATTTGCATATGCATCTTTCCGTATATTGAAAAACACCAAAGAATTTGTGCCAAAAGGTATATTATTAAATATAAAATAGGAGGGGGGAACCCAAAAACTGTTTTTAAAGGAGAGATTCTTAATGGCTAATGTTAACTCTGAATTCTTAGATATACCTGCTACTGAAGTTGATGCATCCAATATAGGATTCGGAAAAATCTTCCCCAAACCTAATTTGAATATCACAGAGGAAATTAAAGAAGACTCTGATGAAATGCCATCAGAATGTATTTCTAGAAGGGAATTGGAAAAGGGCAGAATTTCTAGAGAAGGTAATGTCATGGAATAAACTAAGCACATATTCCATTTTACATATCTTTGACTCTGCAGAAACTAAACAATTTGTCATGTCATTTACCTTAATTTAAGGCACATACTTAAATCTTTCCAGTTAATGTTTGTCATCACCTCTTCTGTTTTTTTTTAAATACTCATACTTAATGGGGGTGGGGAGAGGCTTTCGTTCTCCTACAGTGTTTCCAGTCTATATTTGGAAAAAATTTTTGATTTCATTCCTAAAATTTTTATGTGGCATTTAAGTTAAGTCACTGTGTCCTACAGGTCTGGAGTTATATATTCTAAATGTAGCTGATAGACTGTCAACAAATACTGTGTCTGAGATACATACAAACCAATTATTTCAAAAACAAATAGTGATTAGAAATCTATGATTGAGTATTTTATATTCTCACATGATAGTTTTCTACTTCCCAAAGACTTTTACTTTTTTAGTACCTTGTCAGAAAATATTTAGAGGCTTTAGATTGCTGTGTAATTTTTCCTACAGTGAAGGGAAATAGACTTCCAACTAGGATTTTTATACAAAACCGTCTATCTTAGTTTTCTAGAACAGACTACTGACATTAAATGGGAGGAGCTGTACAGGGGTTCTGGGGCCATGATTTGTCCGAAATGCCTGATACTATGTTTAGTTCATTCTTGTATTTAAATATGGAGATGGCTGATGGTTTGGAAAATTCACTTTAGGTGAAATAATTACCCAAATCAATTGATAACATATATGCTTTACTCTTTTTTATAACATGACTCATCTTAACGGACCATTAATAGTAGATATTTTATTGGACAAATTTTAGTTTAGTTATTCTAGATGCCTGAAATTGTAAATCAAAAGTTAATTTTTTTATATATAATCAATTCAGATTTTCAGTGAGTATATTTAAACTAATTTGTAATATTGTTACTAATTTTATGGTTTTAACATTTTCCTAAAGCTTATTTTGTCTATTTAACAGTTGTATTTGAATATTATAATTATCTTTAAAAACTTGGCTAAAATATTTTAATTTTATATTTTTGTTTTTTTGTTTCTTAATAAGAAATGGAAACACTTTCAGTTTTCAGAAGTTATGAACCTGGTGAACCAAACTGTAGAATTTATGTAAAGAATTTAGCTAAACATGTTCAAGAAAAGGTAGGTATAAATTTTTTTTCATGTAAATGAAAACAATTTGAAGGTTTTATACTTGATATGTTAAAGTCTGGTGAAACTACCTATAAGAATGTGTTTTTTACTGTGCTTCAGGGCATGTCAAATTATTGTTTAGTATTTTCAGGTTAATTGTTTATTAAAATGATATTCGCATAGCTAGCAGTAAATACTGAGACAGAGTTTGGGGTATGTATTAATTTTCTAGAGCCGCCGTAACAAAGTACCACAAGCCAAGTGTCTGAAACACAGATGTGTGTTGTCTCACAGTTCTGAAGGCAAACTGAAGTCAAAAGTATGGCAGGATTGATTCATTCTGAGGGCTGGGAGGGAAGGATCTGTCTGATCCTCTCCCATAACTTCTGCTATTATGCTGAAGCTGGCAGTCTTTGACCTTCCTTGGCTTGTGGCAACATCACGACAATTTCTGACTTTGTTTTTTCATAGTGTACTCCCTATGTATCTATGCCCAAATTTCCCCTTTAGAAAGGCCAACAGTCACATTAGATTAAAGCCTATTTTAGTCCCGTATGACCTCTTCTATTGATGTATTGATCGACTGATTGATTAACAGTTCTTTTCCCTAGCTTTGTTATTTGTCTTTTTCTTATTGAAATTCTAGGACCTTAAATATATTTTTGGAAGATATGTTGACTTTTCATCAGAAACACAGCGGATCATGTAAGTGACAGTAAATTATGATATTAAATTATGTTTTCTTTTTATCTCTTACAAATTTACCACTATTTTAATCCCAGCATTTTCCTTTTAGAGATAAAAAAATATTTGCAAAAGTTGGTCTAGAATAATCTTTTAGATGTCTAGAATAGGAGTTGACAAACTTTTTCTGTAAATGGGCAGATAGCAAAATTTTAATATTTTTATTTTATTGCAGACCATACTGTGTCTGTTGGAATTACTGAATTTTGTAGTTGAATTCGAAGGCAGCCACAAATAAAACCTGAACAAATATTCATGGCTGTGTTCTAATAAAGCTCTTTACAGAAACAGGCCTTGTAATACATTCTGACCCTAATCTCTCTAAATCCATGGTTCTCAGACTTTAACATTGCATAAGTATCACCTCGAGAGCCTGGCAAAACAGTTTTCTAGGCCCATCTTCAGAGAGTCTGATTTTCTAGGTTTCATGGATAGGACTCATGAATTTGTGTTTCTAAAAAGCTGCTGGATGATGCTGAGTCTTCTGAGGTAAAGACTATGCTTTGAAACCCATTCTTTTAATGAATCCTCCAGGAGTATATGGCAATGAAGCAAACCTTTTTAGATTCTCACTCTGACAGTAAATTGTAATCTTTTAAAAGAACTACATTAGCAAGGCTTCCAGTTTTGTGAAAGCAAAAGAGAGAGTTGTGATTTGTAAATATTATAAAAGCTAATGTGTTTGTCTGTTTTCACACTGCTGATAAAGACATTCCCAAGAATGGGCAATTTACAAAGGAAAGAGGTTTAATGGAGAACTCAGAGTTTCATGTGTCCAGGGAAGCCTCACAATTACGGCAGAAGGCAAGGAGGAGCAAGTCACATCTTACATAGATGGCAGAAGGCAAAAAGAGATCTTGTGCAGGCAAACTCCCTTTTTTTTTTTTAAACCATCAGATCATAAGACTCATTTACTGCCAGCAGAACAGGGCAAGAAAGACCCACCCCTATAGTTCTATCACCTCCCACAGGGTTTCTCCCAGGACACATGGGAATTATGGGAGTTAAATTCAAGATGAGATTTGGGTGGGGACACAGAGCCAAACCATATCATTCCACCCCTCGCCCCTCCCAAATTCATGTCCTCACATTTCAAAACCAATTATGCCTTCCCAGTAGTCATCCAAAGTGTCGGCTCATTTCAGCATTAACTCAAAAGCCCACAATCCAAAGTCTCATTTGAGACAAGGCAAGTCCCTATTGCCTATGATCCTGAAAAACAAAAGCAAGTTAGTTACTTTCTAGAAACAGTAGGGTACAAGCATTGCATAAATACAGCCTTTCCAAACAAGAGAAATTGGCCAAAGCAAAGGGGCTACAGGCCTCATGCAAGACCAGAATCTAGTGGGGAGGTCAAATCTTAAAGCTTCAAAATGATCTTCTTTGATTCCATATCTCATGTTCAGGTCATACTGATGCAAGAGGTGGGTTCCCGTGGCCTTGGGCAGCTCTGCTTCTGTGGCTTTGCAGGGTACAGCCTCCCTCCCAGTTGCTTCATGAGCTGGCATTGAGTATCTACAGCTTTTCCAAGGGCATGGTGCAAGTTGTCAGTGGATCTACCATTCTGGAGTCTGGAGGATGATGGCCCTCTTCTCACAGTTGCACTAAGCAGTGCCCCATTAGGGACTCTGTGTGGAGGCCTCAAACCCACATTTCCCTTCTGCACTGCTCTAGCTTATGAGAGCCCCACCCCTGCAGCAAACTGTGCCTAGACATCCAGGCATTTCTCTATATCATCTGAAATCCAAACTCTTGGCATGCAATGGCAGGCTTAACACCATGTGGGAGCTGCCAAGGCTTGAGGCTTGCACCTTCTGAAGCCACCACCCAAGTTCTATGTTGGCCATTTTCAGCCACGGCTGGAGAGGCTGGGAGGCAGAGCACCAAGTCCCTAGGCTACACACAACATGGGGACCCTGGGCCCAGCACAGAAAATTACTTTCTCCTCTTAGGCCTCAGGCCTGTGATAGGTGGAGCTGCCGTGAAGACTTCTGACATGCCCTAGAGACATTTATCTCATTGTCTTGGCAATTAACATTGGGCTCATTGTTACTTATGCAAATTTCTGCAACTGGCTTGAATTTCTTCTCAGAAAAGAATGGGATATTCTTTTCTAGCATTTTCATGCTGCAAATTTTCTAGCTTTTATGTTGTTTCATTTTTAAAACTGAATGTCTTTAAGGGCACCCAAGTCATCTCTTGAATGCTTTGCTACTTAGAAATTTCTTCCACCAGATACCCTAAATCATTTCTCTGAAGTTCAAAGTTCCACATATCTCTAGACAGGGGCAAAATGCCACCAGTCTCTGCTGAAATGTAAAAAGAGTCACCTTCTGCTCCAGTTCCCAACAGGTTCCACATCTCCATCTGAGACCACCTCAGGCTGTCCATATCATTGTCCGTATCACTATCAGCATTTTGTGAAAGCCATTCAACAAGTCTCTAGGAAGTTCCAAACTTTCCCACATTTTCTTGTCTTTTTCTGAGCCCTTCAGACTGTCCCAACATCTGCCTGTTACCCAGTTCCAAAATTGCTTTCACATTTTTGGGTATCTTTTCTGCAGCACCTCACTCTACTGGTACCAGTTTACTTTATTATTCTGGTTTCACACTGCTGATAAACACATACCTGAGACTGGGCAAATTAGAAAGGAAAGAGGTTTAATGGAAAATTCACAGTTCCATGTGTCCAGGGAAGCCTCACAATCACAGCAGAAGGCAAGAAGGAGTAAGTCACATCTTACGTGGATGGTGGCAGGCAAAAAGAGAAGGCTTGTGCAGGCAAACTTACATTATTTTAAAACCATCAGACCTTGTGAGACTAATTCACTATCAAGAGAACAGCAAAGGAAACACCTGCCCCTATAATTCAATCACCTCCCACAGGGTTCCTCCCGTGACACATTGGAATTGTAGGAGTTATAATTCAAATAAGATTTGGGTGGGGGCACAGAGCCAAATATTATCAGCTAGTATTTGGAGTTAGAATTTCATTCTTTACACACCATATTTGGTAATTCCAAAGTATGAGAGACTCCCTGTCATGCTGTCATACAAATTAAAAGTAGGAAGAAGTAGAAAAGATAGCCTTTTGAGTACAGATAAAGAAGTGACTCTAACTAAATTTTATTTTAATCTTCAAGTGACACCAGTATTTTAAAAATCTTATCTGACCTATTTATTTTTTTAGATCAAATTCTCCATTTATATACGTTAGGGGCAAATACCTCTTTACAGGATGCCAAAATATTTTTTCTTTTACTGGCCATGCAAAATGCTAGGTCTTTTCCTTTGTTGCCATCTTTGAGTCATGATTGTAAGAAAAAGAAAAAAATATTTTACTGTATTTTTTGACAGTTTTTTATGTTGTATTGATTTGGTAGTCTCACAGACTAAATATTAGGTAATATTTCAGTTGTAAATGACAATCTGATTTTTCTAAGTTGCTTTCGACTATGATTTTCTCTCAAAATTTTGAAAAATGAATACACCATGAAATAGATCAGTATATTAGGAATTTAAAAATTTGGTTTGTGTTTCTGACATTAGATTTTGGCTATCTGCTTTGAAGAGTCACTCACTGTCTCTAGACATCACCTGTAAGATGATGGTTTTGACTAATCATTGAGGTTTCTTTCTACTCAAAGTTCTATAATTGTTTATAGTAATATAATGAACTCTAGGCTGGGATTGTGCCTGTAATCCCAGCACTTTGGGAGGCTGAAGTGGGTGGGATCACTTGAGGTCACTAGTTCAAAACCAGCTTGGCCTGTGAAACCTCATCTCTACTAAACATACAAAAATTAATTGTGCATGGTGGTGGACGCCTATAATGCCAGCTATTTGTGGGACTGAAGCAGGAGAATTTCTTGAACCCAAGGGGTGGAGGTTTCATTGAGCTGAGATCAGGCCACTGCACTCCAGCCTGGGCGACAGAGTAAGACTCTGTCTCAAAAATAATATTAAAAGTAATATAATGAATTCTATAATTGCTTATAACTGGCTGTTATCAGCCCTTTGTATTTTTCGATTGTTGGTTATATAGTTGTTTTTTTAATCATCTGAGCAGATAGTACCAGACTGTAAGGAACTCTTAAAAAATTGAAATAAATAATAATTGAAGAAGTTTTCTCTTCTAGTTGCTAGTAGTATAATTTTAAAATCACATACTTTAATGATAGTTAAGAGTAGTTAAAAATATGCCTTCAACAAATACCAGCTCCTTGTAGAATCAATTTTAGTGCAGAACACAAAATATATTTTTAGAAAACTGAGTGATTTATGTGTCTATCAAATGGGGTAGTCACTTTTATTTGAAATAGCAAATTTTTACATTGTTCAACACATTTCATTCACATCATTGAAACTGACCTTCTTTGAATCAAACTCTTTCTTCCTTTTAGGTTTGATATACGTTTGATGAAAGAAGGTCGTATGAAAGGACAGGCTTTCATTGGACTTCCTAATGAGAAAGCAGCAGCAAAAGCCTTAAAGGAAGCTAACGGATATGTGCTTTTTGGAAAACCCATGGTGGTTGTATCCTTTAAATCCATCTATTTCAAAACTATATAATTTTTAGAAGAGTGTAACTGAAATCAATTTTCATGTTACCCTTTAGAAATGTACCAATTGGCATTCTAGCTGTAGATATTTATTTAGTTACAGTTACACCTACCTTAGCTGAGTTAGATGACAATGTTATTTATATTTTTAATAAAGGAGCTTCAGTAGCATGAGGTTGTTCAATATCAGCCAAGTTTAAATGTTTCACTTTTGCAGCTCAAAAGTACATAGTCATGCTAAGAGACTATAGTATCCAGAAGTACATTTGGAGTCATAAAAAAACTATTTCATTTTACCATGTTATTGTAATTTATATTTCTATATGAGAATTTTAATAAGCAGAGTATATCATTAATTAACCATTTTGCTTTTAGTAGTCGTTGTAGTTTGCAAGCTAGAAATCAGCAGGATAGGTAAAGAAGCAAAAGTCCATGTATAAAAAATAATGACTATAAAGGAAAAGTTAATTTTTAATTTCCTCTCAAGTCGTAGAGAGAGGCAGGAGGCACTCTGGGTAAATTAAAAACCATATTCCCAGCAAACATTAGAAAGTTTTTGAGATTTATATAGAAAAGATTACTTGCATATTCCTGAAGGAAACCTTAATTTTAAAATATTAGCAATTTGCTCGATCTGCTAGACCAAAGCAAGATCCCAAGGAAGGAAAAAGAAAGTGTTAAAAATTAATAAAGGTAAGTGTGAATAAAACATAATAAAAAGACAAGACTATTTCTTGAGATAAAATTAAAGAAAAATAAAAGTTTGATAGAGTAGTAATTCAGGTTTCTCTTATGTTCTTTTTTTAAGGAAATATCTGTCTATGGTGTAATTCCCATTAAAGTTCAAAACTGTAACTATAGAATAAAGCCCGTTTGTATTTAAAAATTAAGTTTGGAGACTAACTCTTCTTATAAGGGGAGTGTATGTATTACTCTTTTTTTTAACTTTTTCTGCCTATAGTAAAGCAGTGGTTCTTAAACTCAAATATATATCATAATTACTTGGAGAGCTTGATAAAATGTGGATTTGTAGGTTCCTCCCTTCCCTGAAAGAGTGTTTGATTTGGTAGGTCTGATATGGGGGCCTAGGGCACTAGCTATGCCAGTTTTCCTTTTAATGAGGAATTTCCAGGATGCCAGACATTTAGTGCTGAAATGGAGAAAGTGTCTGGCAAGCCAGGACAGGTTGGTCACCCTTGTTGGCACCTGAAAATTTGCTTAATTAATGACTTTTCAGGTAATTGTGAGGCATCTGATCCTGAGACCACAACTTGAAAACCCCTGTGATAAACACTTAAAGCTGCATTTTTTAGCTCTTAAAATTAACCTGAAGTAAATGTTAAAATAAATAAAAATTAAAAGAAAACAGTCAAAACTGTCATTAAAAAATATTCTACAATACGTATATAAAATTATTAACCACAACAATATAGGTTTGTGGAGTTAAATCTTTTGTCTTTAAAATAATTTTAATGCATATTTAATTTGATGATTAAATATAGTAGAATCAAGCATTTTAAAAGTTAATGTTTGTTATATTGTTTAAGAAATAAGTGGAAATATATTCCTTTGGTTTTTTAATTTAAACTTTTCTTTCTCTGTAAACTAAAAGAACATGAAGTAAATTGGTGACAGTTACTGGTGTTTAACTGACAGATAGGAGTAAGAGAAAATTTTGCTTAATGTTTAGTCCCTCTGAGTGGCTTGAATACTTGAATTTTATTGTACATTTATAGTGGGTAGTCACAAGTCTTATACACACTTTAAAGGAAAAATTAATTTCAGTGTTTTTAAAAAATCTTTATTTGTAAATCTGATGCTGAAAAATAAGAAAAAAATTAAACTGCCTTCTGCTGTTCTTCTTTAGAAGCATTCCTGCGTAAATACTGCTGTAATACTGTCATGCAAAGTGTATCCTTTCTTGTCGTATCCTTTTTGGGGCAGTGTTTTTTTGTTTTTTTCCTAGAAATGTTTATCCTTCCCCCACCTGCTGATCCAGGTTAAGCAGTATTTTTTTTTTACACTTTATTCAAATCAATTATTTCTAAAATTATGTGTATAGATTGAACAAATCTTTTATGTGTTTATAGATTCATTGTTGAATTTCCTTGCTGTCCTTTTAGGTTATAATTTTTTGAGGGAAAGTTAGTGAATCAGGTCAGCTTACTTAGAGAATGTGTTCATTTGCTTTAAGCCAACATATGGTCTTGTTTCTTCTATTTGTTTATTTTCTAAACCTAATTCAATAACATGTGCTTTCTGTTTGATAATATATCTGGTTTAGGTATTTATATATTATGGAAATTTACTTGGGCAAAGGAATTGTTTTTCTTTCAAAAAGTACTTAATATTGAAAATTAAGATGTCTGGATTACTATGTAAATTCTAAAGAGTATCAGACCTCTTATCTGAAGTCATAGGGAATCTCTTTTGACATAGATAGCAATAGAAGTATCTTTCTTCTTTCCCCTTTCTTCTTTAAAACAAAAGAAGCAAAGCATAACAGAGGGGGAACACATAATGCTGACTCTTGGTAGCACATTAAGTGAAAAACAGTCTTGGCAGGTATATAGGAATAGGAGTTTCCAGACTGGTCGCTGACCGGAATCTCCAAGAACAGTGGTTCTTAGTCTTGGCTGCACGTTAAAGTGATTTCGAACTTGAAAGAAATACTAATTTAAAATTTAAAGGTGGCTCACACCTTTAATCCCAACACTGTTGGAGTCCGAGATGGGAGAATCACTTGAGCCCAGGAGTTTGAGACAATGGGCAATGTAGGGAGGCCTTGTCCCTACAAAAAATACAAAAATTAGCCAAGTGTGGTGGCGTGCACCTCAGCTCTCAGCTACTTAGGAGGCTAAGGTGGGAGGATCACTTGAGCCCCAGAGATTGAGGTTGCAGTGAGCTGCGATCTCACCACTGCATTCTTGCCAGGGTAACAGTGAGACTCTCTCTCCTAAAAAAAAATCCTTAGGAAATATGTTGGTCCCTGTTTTCCTCAGTCAGAGTTTAGATATAAGGTATTGGGAGTATAGCACAGATATTAGCATAAACTTCTCAGACTGATTTTATTGTGCAACCACGATTGAGAACCACCAAGGAAGAGTTTTTATGCATAAAGATTCCTATACTTTATCCTAGAACTAATATATCTGAATCTCTGGGAATGGAGTACAAAAATCAGATTCGAAAAGGTTTCCTTAGTAATTCTAAGGACTGACCAGTTTGGATACTGCTTTTTTGGAATAAAATGGTTAGGTACCTAGTATCAGCCTAGCCATCCAACCTCATATTAATAACTAGGAAAATGAAGGGTTGGAGCCTTTATGTTTCTTTGTTGAGAATTCTGCTACTATTATTAGTACTGTGAAAACAATTCAAAATTTGGTTATCACCTTAAAAGTACAAAACCTATAGATATGGAAATTATAATTATTTTTCTATAGGCACAGATAAAATGATTCTGTAAATGTTATAGATAACAGTTTTTTAATAGCTATTTAGATAAATTTTGTTATACTGACATGATTCACTAATTTTCTAAATATAAATGATTCAGCTTTTAGTTATTTTTTAACTAATGAACTGTGTTATAGTTATTATTTTTAATAGGCTTTTATGATGTTTTAGGTTTCTGTTGAATCCTGTGTCTTTCAAGTGTTTCCAACTTGGAGAGGAAGAAATTCACCACCTGGACTATGGAACTGTGCGTAACAGCTTTGAAAGTGTATTTAAAAATTAAATCAATATGCCAGTGTGTTGGAACTATATTACATGTATTTTAATGACTTTCATCAAATATAATAAATTATTTTCTTTCCAATAAAATAGTGTTTGTATTTTTTCATTATCTGGTTTAATACATCTAGGAAAACATAACCAGATGATTACATAAATTTCTTATTAAGGCAATTTTATAATATAAATTGGGTGTTTTTTTTTTTTTTTTTTTATGATTACAAATACTGCCTTTTAAAACTTCTTACCTGGATACCAATGCACCTTTTTTTATTGTAGTTACTATATATTTGTCTGGCTTTGAGTTTTATTGGGATTTTGGTTTTTTGGAAGTGGGGGATTTATCACAATATAGAGAATTTGTGCTCTCACCCTAATGCTGTCTTCCATTTTTGTACCCCTAAACCTTTCATCTGTCAGGACATCACTCAAAAATGAAATGTTTCCCGTGTAAAATTATTCTTTTTCTTTAATGAAATTTGTTTCAGCTGTATATTAAAAAAACTCATCATTAAATTTGATTTATTCTTATAGATTCTTTCCTGAATCTGTGATTACACCTTTACCTTAGAGGCACTGCCCAAGAAGGCTCAGTTCTTCTGTAAAAATGCTGTTGTGAATAATAGCTTCTTACCTTTTACTTACAGCATCGTGAAGCAGGGAGAATAAGAACATTAAAGATAGGAATTAGACGTGTGGAGACCTGAACGCTGGAGCATGCCAATGTTTAGCTATCAAATAGGTAAAGAACTATTAAAGGAGATGAACGAGGAATAGTTAGAAGGTAAATGAAGAAAGCATCTCAAATAGGAAGGAGTGATCAAATATATTAGCTCTGTTGATGACTTAGGAAAGATGAGTTCTTAGGATTAAGCAGAGCACCATTTGTCATCTTGATGTTGACAGACTTATTTGGTGGGTGTCAGCAGTAAGAGGAGGTATTCAAGAGAATGTTAGAGAGGAATTTAATATGGTGAGTATTGAAGACAGCCCTTAAGGAGTCTTGCTTTCAAGGAGATGGGAGAAGTGGCTTGTTAATGGAGGGTGATGTAGTATCAAAAAGTTGTTTATTTTAAGATAGAAGATATAGCAGGTTTGTATGCTAATAGGACTGATTCAATAGAGAGGAAAAAAACATGATGCAGGAAAGAGGGATATTGCTGAAGCCCTAGACCTGATACACAAATAGGAGGGTTAGTTTTAAAGATAGGCACACAAACAGCTCATTAGAAGCAGTAGGATGAAGGGCAGATTATGGAGTTCTATATGTTTGTAGTTCAGTAGATAGAAGGAGCATGTCAAGTTTTTGTTATATTTTCTCACTGAAATAAGAAGCAAGGTCATAAAGAAGGGAGGACGTCCTGAAGGATTAAGGAAGGAAAAAGAAGATGTCAAATGGATACCTAGGAATGTAGAAGAGTAAACGTACTCCTATGTGGTTTATTTAAGTGTTAACAGTGAACATGGTTTTGTGTGTCCTCCAGGTAAGTTCAGCATAGGTGCTATCACTGAGTAAGTATAGAATCCAGCTTAACTGAAGTTGAGATTTCCCTAGGTGAATAAAACAGTCAGTGATGAGATGTTGATACATTTAAGAGATTGATTATAAAAGGAGGGATATGAAAAGTAATCTGGGTTAAGGAGTGAAGTGAGAAAATAAAGAAGGCTTGGACAGTGGAAAATGGTATGATCAATTGTAGATTGCATTGTGGTTGAAGATGTATTGGAGTTCTTGAGATAGGAACTAGACATTTTGGAGTTTTAATTAAGAGTGGGGTGACTGAAATATTAGAGTATAGTACTAAGATTACAAGTTTTAGGATGTCAAGATGGGACTGGTGTGAAGGCAAGGTGATGAAAGGAGATAAATTCAAGAAATAGATAACCTAGGAGACTGAAAGGATTATCGAAATGAATTTTGAAATCTCAACAAGAAATGTGCTGAGTGCTTGTAGTAATTATGTTATCTTTACTATTTGAGAAGACAGCACTTCCTTTTTTGAGTAATGGAAAGTTCTTTAATATGTCAACTGTGAGATGCTTTATTAGATTTCATTATCTTTAGTAATGCGTACTAAAAAATAATGACCTCAGTAGGATTATTCAGTAGATATGTGAGCTAACCCTTGTGTCAGACACCTAAGAGGTACAACTGATGGTTTTCAAGAAAAATAGAAAGTTATTACTTACGCTGCTAAATATCCCACCCAATATTTTCTGAAAACAAATGGTATATATAGAGTGTGCACATATAAGCTAAAAGGAAATCTTAAAACACACACACACAGGCACACATGTGCAAAACATTGAAAAAACATTAGGAAAGAGATATCCTGTACCCAACATGCATAAGATCTAAGCAATGAGGAAAAAGTGAAGAAATCAAATAAGACTAGAATATCTAATAACTAATATATAAAGACTAGAGGCCATTGTATCCATTTAAAAAGTATCAATTAGAAATGAAAAAAAAAAGGGGCCAGGTGCAGTGGCTCAGGCCCATAATCCCAGAACTTTGGGAGGCTGAGGAAGGTGGATCAACGTGAGGTCAGGAGTTTGAGACCAGCCTCGCCAACATGGTGAGACCCTGTCTACTAAAAATTGCTGGGCATGGTGGCATGTGTCTGTGGTCCCAGTTACTCAGGAGGCTGAGGTAGGAGAATCACTTGAACCCGAGATGAGGAGATTACAGTGAGCCAAGATTGTGCCACTGTACTCCAGCTTGGGTGACAGAAAAAGATTTAAAAAAATAAATGAGAAAAGAGGTATTTTATGTAAGATTTTTTTTAAGTATAAAAGAACACTTAATGTGACATTTATATACCAGGATCTTTGAATATCCAAAAGTTCAAGAAGAAGAAGGTGTGAGCAATTTTATGAAACTTTTCAAAGCTTAGAAAAAGGTAGCTACACAAAATACCATAATATGTTGTTTATTGGAACATTAGATTAAGTAAGTCAAAAACATCCATAGAAATGATCATACAAACTAGGGAAGAAATCAGATGTCTTGCCAAGGAAGGAAAGGATGAAGGTGAAGGAGATTGACGTTGAGTGTGGGAAACTCTGCATATATTGTATTTTTCTTTAAAAAATACATTTAAACTCGTATTTCTTGTTTTTCAAATGTTCAATGAAAATACTTTTTCCTGTTACAGTTTTTTATTTCTGATCTCATATACACAGTATACTATTGTTGACAAATACTACTCATCCTCACTGTAAATGAAATACTCCCATTCTATTGAATATGGGAATATCTATGTGATTTGCTTTGGCTGTGAAATGTGAGCAGAAATAATGTTTTATTTTGGGGACTTCCAGATTGCTAAAGCATGTGTCAAAATGAAGTTTTTTTTGTGACATTACAAATGGACTAATAAGAGTGTCCTTTTTGATCCTAGTTGAACATGAGAAACTTGGTTATTGTAAGCCACTGAAAAATTTTATTATTTTTTTAATTATTGCAGAATAACCTTTTCTGTCCTGATTGATACAGCCACAAAATCTCCTTAAGCTCTTTGGTTTTCATATTTCTCTTAGGTTGTAGAAAGTCAAGAGAAGAATAAATCATAGGATCAGAGAATGTTAACAGTGAAATAGATGATTGGAATAAATTTTTGTTCAGTGGTTTCCAGACTTTGGGTTCTAAGTAACCAATAATATTTCAGAAAAAAAAGTATTAAAAGATATTTCAATATATTAAAAAAATGACATTTAATTTTGTAAAAAAATTACCAATGCTGGGCATAAATGGCTCATGCTTGTAATCCCAACAACAGGAGGCTGAAGAGGGAGGATCACTTAAGCTCAGGAGTTTGAAGCTGCAGTGAATCATGATTGCATCTCTGGACTCCAGCGTGGGTGACATAGGGAGACCCAACTGAAAAAACAAAGCAAAAAAAAGTATCATTAAGACATTGTTCCTCTCTCTCTCTTCCCAGCCTCCTGACCACACCTAAATCTAATCTTACTAAACAAGAGCTAAGGATGAGACAAGGATTTATGGTTGTACTATACTGAATACGTAGTGACTTTTTTCCTAGTCATCATTTTCTAAACAACATAGTGTAACAACATTTTACATATCATTTACGAAGCATTAGGTATTATCAGTAATCTGAGATGATGTAAAAGTTATATGTAAATACATTTTATATAAAGGACTCAAGCAGTTGTTGCTTTTAATATCCATGGTGGGTCCTGGAACCAATTCCTCATAGATATGGAGGGACACAGAACCACTGTCGTTAAACAAATAATGACTTTTAAAATTAACGAAACCTTTTGTGTGGTGAATACAGTCATACACCGCCTATATGATGGTTGTCCAATAAGTTTATTGTGCCATATTTTTATTGTATGTTACTATGCTTAAGTACATTTAGATACACAAATACAATGTATTATAGTTGCCTGTAGTATTCAGTACAATAACATGCTGCACAGGTTTGTAGCCTAGGAGGAATAGACTACAGCATCTAGGTTTATGGAAGTACATTCTATGACATTTGCACAGTGGCTTAATTACCTAAGGACTTACTCTTCAGAACATATTCCTGTCATTAAGCAATGCATGCTGTAGTTGAAAAAATAATAATAATGTAGGCATACCTTTGGCACCACCCTAATTCTTACCAACATCCATGATTACTTAAATTTGCATTGGAAAGACTTCAAAAAACTGATATATTAGTACGGTCTATTTGCAATACATGACAACTACATAAAAACTCCAAACATTCAATAAGAGAAAAAAATAAATAAAGCAAAACTAGATGGGAAAAAAAAGAAGCAAATCTCAAGAGGAAACTCAAAATGCCAAAAAAAAAAAAAACGTGAAATGGGCCGGGTGCGCTGGCTCACGCCTGTAATCCCATCACTTTGGGAGGCAGAGGCGGGTGGAACAGGAGGTCAAGAGATTGAGACCATCCTGGTAAACATGATGAAACCCCGTCTCTACTAAAAATACAAAAAATTAGCTGGGCATGGTGGCGCGTGCCTGTAATCCCAGCTACTCAGGAGGCTGAGGCAGGAGAATTGCCTGAACCCAGGAGGCGGAGGTTGCGGTGAGCCGAGATCACGCCATTGCACTCCAGCCTGGTAGCAAGAGCGAAATTCCGTCTCAAAAAAAAAAAAAAAAAAGTGAAATGATGTTCAGCTTTGCAAGGAATTTGGAAAAATGCAAATTAAATCATTTTTAACATGTTAGGCAAAACATTAGAGCTTTGATAATTTTTAGTGGGAGTGTGGCAGAAGGTACTATAATGCTACTAGGGAGTAAAAATTGATACCTCTGTAAGGGCATCTTGCATAATATGAAAATATAAAAATGTGCTTCAAGTTTTACATATGCTTATCTAGCCTACAGAATTATTCACCCATGTGTAAACATGTACACAGATCTTCATGACAGCACTTCATATAACAACAAAGTCTTTGGAAATAAATGTTCATATCAACAAGAGCATATTGTATGATCTTAGTCCAACTAGCATATTCTGTTTCAGTTCTTTAAAATGCTCAACTTCTGACTGTATGTAGACAATTAACAAAAGAATGTGTGCATTTGGTCAGGTTAATAAAAATTTGTTCAAAACTGCTTGTTCTTACTAAGGTTGTTATATTAAAACTCTCATAATTGTGGATTTCCCTATTCTTACTATACCGTCAATTTTTTGCTTTAGCAATTTAAAACATAAGGCAAGTAAACACATATATTTGTTAAATTTCTAGTCAGAAAGTCAAACATTTTCAACTATAAATGTACAGCCATTTTATTTTTGGAATTAATTTTGCCTTAGATCTTTATCCAATAATAATAAAACTACAATGTCTTTCCTTCGGTTAGAATTTGCATCATTTATTTGGTTCTAACTTTATCTTTTTTCTCAGTTTTTAAGTATTATGTCTGAAAATGCATTTAGCAAAAACATTTAATCAATTTACATTGAATATAATTATTGTCATATTTGCTATATTCACTTTATTTCTTCACTCATTTTTGTATTCTTGCCTTCTTTTATTTTTATTAATCTGTTTTTTTTTTACCCTATACCACAGTAAGAATTAGGCACACTTTGTTTTATTAATGATTAGCACTGATTAAACCATGCATATTGTCAAAGTCCAAAGTTAATGCCTATTCCCATTGCCAAAGACAATAATGGACCTTAGAATACTTAAACACTGTTCTATTCCAGTTTGTAGTTGTTTTTATTTTTGAAATTACTCCTATATTTTTATTCCTCCAAGACATTATTTTTGGAAAACTTTTACTACTGTTAATCTTATAAAAATCAGATTAATCAGAAGTAATTAAGCAGAACTCAGATTTTAAAATATTTTCACATAATTTTTTGTTTGTTTGTTTGAGATGAAGTCTCTGTTCCCCAAGCTGGATTGCAGTGGCATGATATCAGCTCACTACAACCTGGACTTCCTGGGTTCAAGCAATTCTCCTGCCTCAGCCTCCTGTGTAGCTGGGACTACAGGCATGTGCCACCATGTCCAGCTAATTTTTGTATTTTAGGTAGAGACAGGGTTTCACTGTTGTTGGCCAGGCTGGTCTTGAACTCCCAACTTCAGGTGATCCACCTGCCTCGGCCTCCCGAAGTGCTAGAATTACAGGCGTGAGCCACTGTGCCTGGCCCACATAATATTTTATTTGATTTTTTTCTAACAATTCAATGAAAGGGAATATAAGACTGTTAGTAGGTAAGAGCTCACTGTGGAGTGAGGCTTTTTGCCTTTGAAATTTAGTCCCAAAATGTACCAGTTTGACCATTAATAAATCCCATTATTTAATTTTTTAGTATTTCTGTTTTCTTATTTTATAAATGGGGATAATCATATTTCTGTCATGTAGGGTATGCACATGTTAGAAGTAAAAGCAATAATGCATGGAAATGTCATCGTAATATATATTGTTAGTGGTTATTGTATTTTTATATTTATCAAGAATACTATCATCCTTATTTTCTTAATGGGAACCTAGTATGAAACTCATAGACTTTAATTTTTTTTTCTAAGGTTCACATAGAAAAAACATAGTACATGGTGAAGCACCGAGTAGATGGTGAAGCATGGAGTTAAATTTTTGACTTAGTGACTTTGTTTACAATCTAGTCTCATTTAACTAATATAACCCAGTCCTATGCCAATCTGGTCTTTAAGGTTATTTTCTTGAGGAGGTTATTTTATTTTATTAGTTTATCTTATTTTTTAAGGTTATTTTATTCCCTATATATTTATTCCTTATATATTGGTATTAATGGTTCAGGGAAAAAAATTCGTAGAGATTGGGAGAGGATGTTGTAGAAAAAGAAAGCAAACAAGGTATAGGGCAGTAGAAAGATGAGGCAGGGCAACATTGAGCAGAGGAGAGAAGACAGTGATTTGCTAGCATCGTGGCCAACCTGTCGTCGTAGTGGAGTACAGAGAAGACTGCTTTTACAAATCCGACTTGGAGAACTGGAGCAGGACTGTAGTGCCACATATTGAAAGTAAGAGTTTACAGAAAATCTAAAATTCTAAATCCAGCATTTTTTTTTCCCAACTGAAGAAAAAGCAAAACCAAAACTGTGAGATTTTTGTTATTTTATGATTGTAAAACACTGAACTCTGGGTTTGGGAGATTGCTGATTGAAAGACGCTAATGTGGTAAGTTATTTTAATGTTTTTTAAGTATCATGTAAGTCCCCCCGCCACTTGTTTTTGTCTTGAAATAAGTAGTTTCTGTCACATGATTTGATATAGAGTTTCACAATCTATTTTAGGTTTGTTGACAACTCGTGTTTCAGTGTTGTGCAGTACAAAATGTACTGTTGGTATTGAAAATGTATCTTAGTCTTGGCTCAAAAGGTTTCTCTGATTTCAGAGATCTGGTAGGCAAACTTAATTATCTATGCTTTCTTTTCTGTAACCTTCATATGCAACTTAATTCTAAGTTCAGGTTTATTTCCTCTGTTATTCTTTTCTGTTGGGGGAAGGACTAATGGTTGAAGGTTGACTATTTTGAGAAAATTGTACATAATTCAATGCAAAACTCAGAGGAATTAAGGCTTTTTATTTTTAATAAGTGAAACCACTAACTTGATCAAGTTTATAGATGTGACATTAAAGTATTTCAATTGTAATTTTCAATCATACTTTATTTATTGTAAAGATATTTATAAGGCATCTAGGTTAAGAAATATGAATGACATTAATAGATAACTTATCTTTTGGGGTCAGTGTTAATTCATTTGCCTGTTAAAAAACTATAGTATCTGGTACAAATGTGAAGCTACTTTGGATAAGGGGAAAGAACTTACAAACAACTGATAATTAGTAGAAAGGAAGCTCTGGGAAGACAAGTTATTTGGAAGCTGCTAGTTTCTGCTTAACATTTTAATAGAACTCTTTTATCTAAATCTTGGCTTTGGTGTGATTTAAGTAGACTTTAAGCTAAAGGACCAAATTTATGGTACTTGATGTGTTAAGAGGAATACTGAGCCTTTTCCCTATAATGCCATTTATATTATGGATGTCAAAATAAATACCTCATATGCACGCCTGTAATCCCAGCACTTTGGGAGGCCGAGGTGGGTGGATCACAAGGTCAAGAGATCGAGACCATCCTGGTCAACATGGTGAAACGCCGTCTCTACTAAAAATACAAAAAATTAGTTGGGCATGGTGGCGCGTGCCTGTAATCCCAGCTACTCAGGAGGCTGAGGCAGGAGAATTGCCTGAACCCAGGAGGCGGAGGTTGCGGTGAGCCGAGATAGCGCCATTGCACTCCAACCTGGTAGCAAGAGCGAAACTCCGTCTCAAAAAAAAAAAAAAAAAAATACCTTATATGATATTGATTGAAAAAATACTTTTGAGAACCTCAGAAACTGGCTAATTTTGAGTTAATTCGTGATACTGGATATATATTTTTTAATATGAGCCCAGATAGAGAAGAGAGGATATGTTTTGACACTCCAAATGTAGATACTCTGTAATAACTATCGCTTTGGTGTCAGGATATTACTAAATGTTCTATTTCATATTCTTAAGGAGTTCCCAGGATACCTCATTTGGCACCTTAGAGTAACCATTAGAGTTTAGAGTGAAAGAAAGTTTTTCTTTGTAGAGCATTCCAGGAAAAACAAAATATGGGCAACAAAGCCATATGTTACTAATAACTGAATAGCTTCTCTTCTCTAAGGATAACTCTTTTAGGATAACTATTTCCAAAAGTAGACATAACAACTATTTTAAATTCTTATTTTTGTTGTTGTTTTTGATGTCAAAGATGCCAAGAATTGGTTTTGCAGATTTTTATTTCAGAGGACATAAATATATTTTAATTGTTTTAATGCCTCTCCTTTGGGGTATGTAGCTCTTCAAATTGCTTGTTTGAGGTGAAAATTAAGATTACATGAGAAAGTATATGACAATGTTTGACCTTAGCAGAAGCTTATTATATGTATGTTTAACTCTACCTATCCTGTAGTGCTAATGAAATTCCCTAACTTATGTCTGCAAATTATCCCTTATTTTACCAACATCCCAAATGCATTGTAAAAAATGCTGATTTGTTATTGCAAGAGCATAGTTCACTCATGTGGCATTGATGAAAAGTATATTTCAAAACTAACGAGCATCTGCCAGAAATCCTAAGCCAGTAAACAAGAAGAATAGTGTGAGGAGAAGAAGGAAAAAATGTGGAAAAAAATTGCAAGTGGAAAATGTTGGTCATTTCTTTTCATCTCTGCCTATTCCTTTAGTGGAAATAAAAATACATCTGAGAAGTAGAAAGTATTAGAAGTTGGCAGAGGTGGAGTGAGTAACAGAATGGCCAAGTGTTAGTAGAGTGAAGGCGAGAAGACAGCGTGAGTTGATAGGATCTTTATTTTATTTATTTATTTATTTATTTATTTATTTATTTATTTAGAGACGGAGTTTCGCTCTTGTTACCCAGGCTGGAGTGCAATGGCGCGATCTCGTCTCACCGCAACCTCCGCCCCCTGGGTTCAGGCAATTCTCCTGCGTCAGCCTCCTGAGTAGCTGGGATTACAGGCACGCGCCACCATGCCCAGCTAATTTTTTGTATTTTTAGTAGAGACAGGGTTTCACCGTGTTGACCAGGATGGTCTTGGTCTCTTGACCTCGTGATCCACCCGCCTCAGCCTCCCAAAGTGCTGGGATTAGAGGCATGAGCCACCGAGCCCAGCCGATAGGATCTTTAATAGGACCAGTAGTAAAAATACCAATACAAAAATAACGTCAACCATATTGAGCTTTCACTGTATCCATACACTGGGATAACAGCTTTATTTGCATTATTTGTTTAATCACAGTAACCTTATGAGGTAAATATTACTTTTTCTAGTTCATAGATGAATATAAGGTTATTTTTCAGGGTCACACAGGTGATAAATGGAAAAGTCAGGATTTAAACTATAGTTTGTCTTAACTCCTAAGGTCATGTTCTTAACCATTACATTTTTGCATTTGGAACCTTGAGTCAAGCATAAAGTTCAAATGGTGCCCCTCTTCTCTTAACTCTCAACTCTTCACACCATCAGCCCTGTATCACTCACTAGCTAGTCAGTCTTCTATTTAGATTCTGATACTTACATCCAGTTAGTCTCTTGCACTCCTTGCACATTTCCTTCCCTATTTGTTTTAAAAAATCTTCTCAGGTAATAAAACTCCCCTTCCTACTTTGAAGGCACCTTTAATTCTCTCCTTCCTACTCTGCATACCCCATCATTTATATAGACTTGTGGCTTCACCTAACATCTTTTTTGGTATTTTGTCAGCCCTCAAGGATACAGCTCTCCAGGCCTGATAAATTCAGCTGGTGTGCACCAGCCTGTGTATAGTAGCTGCTTAGGGATAGCATCTGTTCTGTTCAGTGTCTGTGTTAAATCAGTTAAGTATTTTGTGCTCCATTTCTCAAATTGTCATTGCTTTGTTGAAAACTCCCAATTCTCTGCCTCTTTCTTCATATCTAATTTTTTATTGTTTGTATATACCCATTGTTTTAAAAGTAGTACCTCTAAGTCAGTATGTCCCCATATTAGCTTATTAGTTTCTGTAAACCAAATCTGCCTTTAGATTGCACTATCAGTCATAAAGACATTGCCATTTTAACATTCACCCAAACTTTAAATCACAGAATCCCCTTTGACTCTTTATTTTCTCTATTCCCTTATATCTGATTAACTGCTATTTTCTGTACAGTCTCCACTAAACCTGTTGTATCTCCCCTCTATGTTTTAGATAAACATTTCCCCTTTATTCCAGGGATATATATTTTGAGACCGCCAGCAGTGCCTGAAACCACAGATAGTACCAACCTTTATACAGTTGTCAGATTGGTTCCAGGACCTCCCATGGATACCTATAGATGCTTATCTGCCTTATATAAAATAGTGTAGTATTTGCATATAACCTATGCACATCTTCCTGTATACTTTAAATCATCTCTAGATTACTAGAGATGTAATATCTACTGCAGTATAAATACTATGCAGATAGTTATATTGTATAGGGAATAATGACAGAAAAGTCTATATGTTCAGTAAAGATGCAACTATCCTTTAAAAGTATGTTCTTCCATGGTTGGTTGAATCTGGTGATGTGGAACCCATGGATATGGAGGGCTGACTGTATGCACCATGTTTTTTCCTGGCACATCACTCAACTATTAGCTGGTGAGTCAACTCAAATTGTCAGAAAGACTAGGGACAACTAGACTTCAAGCGATCTTTCATCCCACTTATACTCACAGCACAATCTATGATCTCAGAGGTTCAAGAGATTAAACTCACTTGTGCAAACTGCAATCAAACTTTATTTGCATCTCCTTTGCTGATACCCCATTGGACAAAACAAATATCAAGCTAATTCCATAGTCTATGTAGAGAGAGACTCCATATAGGAACAGATACTAGGAAGTGCCATTCATTGGATGCCTTTTAGTATAACAATGTATCATACTTCCCGTTCTTACTGCTATAATCCTAGTTCAGATTTCCATCACTGCTCTGCTTACTAATGTTCCAGTCTCTTTGTTTTCTAGTCCATCTGATATAATTGAAAGTTTTAATTATACTTCCGTGTTTAAAACAACCAAAAACCTTCTGAAGAAAGTATATTTTTTTCTTCTCCCTGATTTTGAGTGTCCCCAAGACACCTTTCTTAATTTAACTGCCATGGCTCCCTCACACCTGACTTAGATTTCTAAAATACTGTATTGACTTCTTGCCAGTCTCTTTGCTGTCTTCTTACATGTGTTTCTTACTTAAAAGCAATTTTGCCTTATCTCTTTTCATTGATGTCAAACCCATTCTTCAAGTCAATTTTATCTTCCCTTATTCCCCTCTGTCAGAAAGAACTTTTCCTATCGATTAAATCCTTAAGCACTTTACTCATACCGTCTTAAAACTATGTTCATGGCCGGGCTCGGTGGCTCACACCTGTAATCCCAGCACTTTGGGAGGCTGAGGTGGGCAGATCACGATGTCAAGAGATCCAGACCATCCTGGCCAACATGGTGAAACCCCATCTCTACTAAAAATACAAAAATTAGCTGGGCGTGGTGGCCTGTGCCTGTAGTCCCAGCTGCTTGGGAGGCTGAGGCAGGAGAATTGCTTGAACCCAGGAGGCAGAGGTTGCGGTGAGCTGAGATCATGCCATTGCATTCCAGCCTGGCACCTGGCGACAGAGCAAGGCTCTGTCTCAAAACAAAACAAAACAAAACTATGTTCATATCTTTCACTTTATTACTGTTTGTTTCTGTGTATGGATATATCCCTTCTCTAAATATAACTTCTAGAACTACTCTCCCTAATAGAAATACAATGGAAATCATATGTAATTTAACAATTTTTAGTAACTCCATTACAAGAAACAAAAAGACACTAGAGAAATTAATGTTAATGGTAAATTTTATTTAGCCTAATGTATCACAATATGTTATTTCAACATGTAAACATCATAAAAATAGTTTTTTTTTTACATTTTATTTTCACACTATCCAGAGTGTGTTCTACACTTATTACTCATCTCTGTCCAAACTACATTCATTTCAGCTGATAGTATCCAGTTGTTTCTAATAGCTACCACATCACAACCCTAGAATTCTAGGAGAAACATTAGTGTAGTGCAGAGAATGTTGACTTCTAATCAGACCTATTATCAAATTCTGCCTTTGTCACCTGCCATATGAGCCTGGACAATATACTCAATTTCTTTGGGCCTTAGTTCCTTCGTGTGTACAACATTTTTGCTAGTATTAGAGTCTAGTATTGCACAATTTCTAATATAGGGTTTGTTGATTTTTAGAAAATCAATAAGGACATAACCCATGTTATGCCAATGTTTTGCACAATGCCTGGAACCTAGAGTTTTCATGTGACAGCCATTTACTGAGCACATAAGACAATGTCAGTCATTTTACTAGGATTTGGAAATACTGGATATAAAATCTACCTTAAAGAAGCTTGGTCCAGAATGGTAGACAAGTACATTCTTCATTGTTTATAATATATATATACAATAGAAGTCAAATATAGCTTAATGTCATATAAGTTAAAAAGCTGTTGTATAGCAGAGGAGCTAGCTATGCTTGGAAATATAAGGGTAAGCTTCATAAAGTGGAGCTTCTGGTTTTGCAATGAATTGAGTTCACAGGATTGACTGGGGGAAGGACCAAAGGGCAGCATGGGATTGATACTGAAGTAGTTAAGATCCACAGCTCTCTTGATATCGTTCACCAAAGCTGGAACTTCCTCATTTTTTCTCATGTTAAAAAATGGTATCACCATCGAATACCTACATCTTTAATACGTTTTCCTCATCATTCAGCTCTAATCTATTCATAAATCTACTGCCTGTTTACTTCTGAAATATATCTTGTCTATGCCCTAGTCCAAGCCACTCACCTCTTTCCTGGACCACTATAAAAGTTTTATTTTATTATTATTTTTATACTTTAAGTTCTGGGTACATGTGCAGATCGTGCAGGTTTGTTACATAGGTATACACATGCCATGGTGGTGGTTTGCTGGGTTCATCGCCCCATCATTTACATTAGGTATTTCTCCTAGTACTATCATTGCAAAACTAGAAGTTCCTCATATTTTATATGCAATGTCACACCTCCATGACTTTACTAAGTGGTTTCCTTCCCCATATCATCCCTTCCATATCCCACTTAATGTGGAAGCAACTACTTTTCCTTCCACATTAAGTTGAAACCACTTTATGAAGCTTACCCTTATATTTCCAAGCATAGTTAGCTCCACCCAGCTGCTGTGCAAACTTCTAGGCAGCTTTGTTTACATAGGCAATGTTGAAACTGCCTACAGGAGCCTCTGCAATGGTAGACGCCCTTCTCCCCACCAAGCTCCAATGTCCCAAGTCCAGCTCAGGCTGCCGTGCTGGCCGTGAGAGTTCCAAGCCAGCCAATGGATTTTAGCTTTGTATTGTAGGCACCAGAGGGAGTTTCCAGGTCTGTGGGTTGTGTAGACAGTGGGAAAAGCACAGTATCTGAGCTGGAATGCCGAAAAAGTCCCTAATGGCTTTTCTTGGCTGGGAGAATGAGTTCTCCAGCCCCTTTGCACCTCGGGGGTGAGGCAGTGCCTCACCCTGCTTTAGCTTGCCCACCTTGGACTATTCCCACTGTAAGCAGTCCCAGTGAGATGAACCTTGTACCTCAGTTGGAAATGCAGCAATCACTCATCTTCTGGCTTGCTCTTACTGGGATCTGCAGACTGCAGCTGTTCCTATTTGGCCATCTTGGTGGAAGTCCTATAAAGTCTTCTAACATCTACCTCTTTCCACTCTTACCCTGCTATAATCTGGTTTCTTCCCAGAGGCAAAGGTGATTTTTTTTTCAAGTCTATTAGTCTTTCAGTTCCCTTTCTTACAGCTTTAACAGTTCATGTTCTACAAAGTTCTACATGAACTTTGGACACACCTCTCTGACCTCTCTGGGCTACCTCTCTGACCTCATCTCATTTTATCCCACACTTTATCACATGTGCTCTAGCCACACTGACAGTTTTTCTTTTTTAACGTGTCTTATGTATTAACCTTTTCTTTTCTTGGGACATTACTCTTGCTCTTTCCTCTATCTAAATTGCTCTTTTTCTGATCTCAAAATGACTGGACACTTCTAATCCTTCATATCGCATCATAAAGTCACTCTTTTAAGGGATCTCTTCCATTACTACCCAATCTACAATACCTGACAGCAACATCATTCTCTATTTTATTATTTCATACTAGTTTTTATTACTATCTGAAATTATTTTTATCATCACTGTTAGTACTGTTGCTATTACTGTTATTTACAAGTATATTTTCAGTTCTTTCCACTAGAATGTAAGAACTCTGAGAACAGGAATTGTATTTTTCATTGTCTCCTGAACATCACCTACAGTGCTTGGCAAAAGCACACACACTTAACACTTGTTGAATAGATGTATGAAGTTGTTCCCACGTGTACTATTACTATTCCCTTTCATAGCATCTCACTAACATTACATTAAGAAGGAAAAGGTATGAAAATTTATTTAGTGTCTTATCAGGTACAAGAAATATTTGCCTACAGGGAGAAAACCACTACTACTTCAAATCCAAATACTGTATGCACTATATTAAGCACATGGCTTGATGGAGGGGAAAACAGTTAGTTTCTCCAATTCATGGGCTTTCAGATATTAAATATTTTTTCATCTTAATGCAGAAATGTAAATAGCCAATATTTTAATTAAGGATGAGAAACAGAGCTGATTTTTAAAGTGGAAATATTACATAATATTTCTATTTGAAATGGAAACGACAAACGTTTGAAAATAGTTAAAGCAATATTTTGAGACTTCAGTTGGCTACAATTCTATTAGTGAACGATATCAAAAATGAAATACTGTCCTTATTTATGTGTTATTTAATTAGGATATATATATGCACACACAAACATATAAGGACTATATATATTTACTCTATTATATATATGGACTGTATATATACACTGTAGTATATATATATATATATATATATATATATATATATATTAGTTTGTTCTTATGCTGCTATAAAGAAGTGACCAAGACTGGGTAATATATAAAGGAAAAAGATTCAATCAACTCACAGTTAAACATGGCTGGGGAAGCCTCAGGAAACTTGGTGGAAGGGGAAGCAAACACATCCTTCTTCACTTGACAGAAGGATGACATTCTGACCAAAACTCAAAAAGCCCCTTATACAACCATGAGATCTTGTGGGAACTCACTCGCTATCATGAAAACTGTATCATGGGATAACTGCCCCCGTGATTCAATTTCCGTTACCTTCCACCAGGTCCCTTTCATAACACATAGGAATTATGGGAACTATATTCAACATGAGTTTTGAGTGGAGACACAGCCAAACACCCCCTCTGCCACACACACACATGAGTCTCTCTCTATATATATGTACAGATACATAAATAAGGACTGTATAGATATGCCTGTATGTGTGTGTGTATATATATATATATATATATATGCAGTCTTTATGTGTGTAAATATATACACTGTTCTTATGTATGTGCTATATGTGTATGTGTGTGTGTACACACTGCCAGAGGCTTGTAAAGGTTAATATTATATCAATAAGAAAAAATTAATTTCTAAAGGTCATTTAGATTATTTCCATGAGAGACTTTTTAATATTCTTCATCTCTTAAGATTTTTATTGGTAATCCTTTTCAGATTATAAATAAACAGTTTTCCTCAAGTATTATACATGCTACTACTTACTTTGTAAAATGTACTTCTTACAGGAATATAAAGAGTTTCTGGAAAGGACACTGACAACTTCAAAGCAAAATGAAGTTCTTTCTGTTGCTCTTATCCATCGGGTTGTGCTGGGCTCAGTATTTCCCAAATACACAGCAAGGACGGACATCTATTGTTCATCTGTTTGAATGGCGATGGGTTGATATTGCTCTTGAATGTGAGCGATACTTAGCTCCCAATGGATTTGGAGGGGTTCAGGTGGGTAATATTCCTATTATAAATTGCAGAATTTGCTGTATTGTATTAAATAGTGTTCTGATCTTATCTGTGAAGCTGGGGCAATATTGTACCTCACATGTAAGTATTCTAAGTAAAACAGTTTTCTGAGGAAAAAACACTGTAGTATTGTTGGCAACTTTATATTTTCTTTCTAAGACATTCTTTCTCAGACAAGAATCCTCTAATGTGCTTTAATATTGTCAAGAGACAGTTGCATAAACAATGACTAAAGAATATTTTTATACTATTGATTACTTCCCAGAACAGTCAATAATATAATGTAAGATACAATTTGGAACTTATTAAGACTCTTTAATTTGTAGATCTCTCCACCAAATGAAAATCTTGTAGTTAACAACCCTTCAAGACCTTGGTGGGAAAGATACCAACCAATTAGCTATAAATTATGCACAAGATCTGGAAATGAAGATGAATTTAGAAACATGGTGACTAGATGTAACAATGTTGGGGTAAGTGAATTCTAGTTTCTTTCAATAATAGCAGATGGGAGAATGATTTCTCTCCTGTTTCTTGCTCCTTTGGAGCAGAAAGTTTTCTGTATTTTCAATTTTTTATTTTACTTCATACTTTATAACTCAAAATTAACTTTTGCCTTATGTTCCACTTTGTAAGTATTTGTGTATGTGCTGTCAGTCTACTAAAGAGTTAAAGTTTAAAGCAGAATTTACTAAAAAACACAACATCAAATTTTAACCCTTATAGCTATCCATATTTGCTGGAAATACATTTCTGGTTAATAATTAAAAATTCCAGTTACCATATTTATTATCATTTTTAGGTGACTTATGTCTCCATCCATAATTCTTGGGTTTTTCATGATGAATAACTGGCTTCTCTATTTAGTGAGGAGCATAATTTGAGACTAGTATCGACCTTATTTGTCTTCAGATGTTAAGTAGAGAGTACAGGACTTCCCATTCTGTTCACTCTACTGATAATTTCTTTTGCTGTGCAGAAGCTCTTAAGTTTAATTAGATCCCATTTGTCTGTTTGGCTTTCGTTGCTATTGCTTTTGGTGTTTTAGTCATGAAGTCCTTGCCTATGCCTATGTCCTGAATGGTTTTGCCTAGATTTTCTTCTAGGGTTTTTCTACTGTTATGTCTTACATTTAAATCTTTAATTCATGTGGAGTTAATTTTTGTATAAAGTGTAAGGAAGGGGTCCAGTTTAACAATCCTGCATGATCTGCACATTACCCCAGAACATAAAGTATAATAAAGAGAGAGAGAGAGAGAGAGAGAGAGTGAGACAGAGAGTACAGGCTTTCTCCTGGTGACCAATTGAAGTTTCCAAAACAGTAAACTTTCCAGTCTCAGTTGAGTTTTGTCTCCCAGAAATGGGCTTTTTGCATTTCCTCTTATTGATGGTAGTTTCTGGTTCTCTCAATTTATCATTCCTATAAATATTCGCCCAAGTGTCTAGAATTGATGTAGATGTTTAGTTCACATTACTTTCCTTTCACATTTGACCTTTAGTTTTGTAAGAAAATAGCTGTAGAATATAAGGACATATTTTGGAGTTTTATTAACACACTATAAACTTTATTCAATAATGCTTTAAATTTCTAACTCTCTAAGTGACACTGAAGGAGAAACTTTTTTTTTCCAGGTTCGTATTTATGTGGATGCTGTAATTAATCATATGTGTGGCAATGCTGCGGGTGCAGGAACAAGCAGTACTTGTGGAAGTTACTTCAATGCTGAAAATAGGGAGTTTCCAGCAGTCCCATATTCTGGATGGGATTTTAATGATGGTAAATGTAAAACTGGAAGTGGAGATATTGAGCTCTATAATGATGCTTCCCAGGTAATTTTTTTAAGATAGTGATCTAAATAAAGAGTGATATATGCCTTTTATTTTAGACATGTACCTAATTGAACTCCCTTTTAAATACTATTATATATCTCTTAGGGACACAGATTAACAGGTTTGACTACTTTAAGAGACTCAAATCCATGTTTTAAAAATGTTAACTTGATTCAAGATTGTTTAATCAATACACATTTGCCCACCTTTAAAAAACTCACAGTCGGCCGGGTGCGGTGGCTCAGGCCTGTAATCCCAGCACTTTGGGAGGCCAAGGTGGGTGGATCACAAGGTCAAGAGATCGAGACCATCGTGGTCAACATGGTGAAACCCTGTCTCTACTAAAAATACAAAAAAATATCTGGGGGTGGTGGTGCGTGCCTGTAATCCCAGCTACTCAGGAGGCTGAGGCAGGAGAATTGCCTGAACCCAGGAGACGGAGGTTGTTGTGAGCCAAGATCGCGTCATTGCACTCCAGCCTGGGTAACAAGAGCAAAACTCCATCTCAAAAAAACACCCTCACAATCAATTAAAAAGCTCATCAACTTTATTTCCTAAATTCTCTGTTTTCTACTAGATAATATTTCAAAGATACATCCATAGTAAGGTGTCAACATCCTCAGTGCCCAGTGCAAAGAAGTCACTACAGAATATCTGTTGATGGATAACTGAATGAATGATTAATCCAATGTATTCTCAGGTGAAAAATGATGTTTTGTGAATCAGTGACATCATTTTTATCTCAACAGGTCAGAGATTGTCGTCTGGTTGGTCTTCTGGATCTTGCACTGGAGAAAGATTATGTGCGTTCCAAGGTTGCAGAATATATGAACCATCTCATTGACATTGGTGTTGCTGGCTTCAGAATTGATGCTTCCAAGCACATATGGCCTGGAGACATGAAGGCAATTTTGGATAAACTGCATAATCTAAACTGTAGCTGGTTCCCTGAAGGAAGTAAACCTTTCATTTACCAGGAGGTACATCCATCTATATATGCATAAAAATGTCATCTTATTTGTTGGAAAAGCAATGGCAGATTCCCTTAAAAATGCAATTTTTATAGAATAAGGACTGAATCGTTTATATAAAAGTGTTCTCTAACCTCTTCTTCAGTAGCATATCTAATTCTGTATCACAACAGGTTTTATGGAGGTACACAGAATGTAGGAGAATGATAATAGTTATGAGGTTCACAGAATGTAGGAGAATGATAATAGTTATGTCTTTGTTTTCTTTGGAAAATAAAAAGAGTTAATATTTATCAAGAAATGTCAGTCAGATAGTAAATGTGTTAGTGTGAGCTGCTCCTATTATTATCATTGATGTACAAGACTAAAAATTGGGTAAGTATTCTCACAGGACAACAGGTAACCTTGACATTATGTTTCTTTCAATATTGTAGTGTATACTTCATCAAAAAATAAAGAATAAAAGAATGTTACCTGTTGAGATAATAAGAATAAGAAAGCCATTTGGAGCATTTCATTTCAGAAATAGGACTGGGTGTGGGGGCTCCTGCATGCAATTCCAGCACTTGGGTAAGCTGTGGCAGGAGGAGTGCTTGAGGCTAGAAAAAAAAAGAAGACCAAAACTAATAATAAATAGTATATTATAATACCGTGTTAAAATACTTAAAGTCCTTATGAAAATTGTTATTGTTTCCTAAACTTCTACTAGGTAATTGATCTGGGTGGTGAGCCAATTACAAGCAGTCAGTACTTTGGAAATGGCCGGGTGACAGAATTCAAGTATGGTGCAAAACTTGGCACAGTTATTCACAAGTGGAATGGCGAGAAGATGTCTTACTTAAAGTAAATAAATACAACTTTTCCCCTGAATTATTTCATAGATCTATTAGTCATAGTACCCCAGTGTGAGTTGTTTTCTCAAACTTTCTTATTCAGACAACTATCAAGGAGTCAGTTTTTAATGAGACGTGTTTGAGTGCCCCGAACCCTAATCAATCATCTTTTGTATTTAGAGTGTCTGTCTCAAGACAGTATGCCTAAGAACCCTAAACAATCCCTGGGGATTTTCCTAAGTATGAGATGAATATACTAGATTTGACTGATGTTTGCATATGATCTTTTAAAGCCAGGTTATTATTAAAATGATCCCATCATTTGTAAAATATGTGCAATGTGTCTGTACTGTAGAACTTCCATATATTAATTAATTTAAAGCATTAAAATATTTATAATATAACAATATTTTATTGAAATCTTATTTTAATCTACTTTGACATTCTTTATAATGTGATTTGGATATTGATCCTTCTGGAGTGTCTCTAAATTTTAATATTCTGAAACCTCCAAAGGGACATCTTTTAACAACAAAAATCTTGTAACTGTAATATGAATAGAATTCAAGGATTACATACATGTATAGACAAATATGGGCTGTATATGTAGGTTACTCACATGTGGTTGCATATGGTGTGTGTTTGCATATATGTGTGTTTATGTGTTTGTGTGTGTGTGTGTGTGTGTGTATCTGACAAAATGACCATTTGCTTAGAGAGTTTAATTTCAGATGCCATGCAGAAAGAGATGCACAGTTAAGTTACTCTAAAAGTATTGTGAAATAATACATAACTGCATATATTATTTTTCAAAAATAGGAACTGGGGAGAAGGTTGGGGTTTCATGCCTTCTGACAGAGCACTTGTCTTTGTGGATAACCATGACAATCAACGAGGACATGGGGCTGGAGGAGCTTCTATTCTTACCTTCTGGGATGCCAGGTAGAAAACAAAGTGCTCTATTTTTTAAATACATCTTTTAATGATGGTCAGAATAGTCTGTGATTCTGTGGTAATATAATTATGTAACTTTCAGGCTGTATAAAATGGCAGTTGGATTTATGCTTGCTCATCCTTATGGATTTACACGAGTGATGTCAAGCTACCGTTGGGCGAGATATTTTGAAAATGGAAAAGTAAGTTTTGGAGTTACTCAAAATACCATGTTTTCAAGAAAAAGGAGGAAATTTTGTTCTAAGTTAATATGACCACTATTAATTCTATATGTATTCAACAAATATTTATTAAGTGTAAACGTGATACAGGGCTCTGATTTTAGTAATGCCAATTATATCAAAGTAGCAAAATGTATGTTCTCTGTTATGAGTATGCAAGCTGTTTGAGAAATATGACAAACATCCCCGTAGCCCACAGTAATAAAACACTAAAAAATAGGAGAAAGAATACAGGGAATAAAATATGGGCTTGTAACACGCACCTGCCTCCGGGTTGATATGAGGATGATACATGCCAACTCTTCTAGAGAATTTAAAATGTCATCTGCCCATCTTGAGAGCAATATAAATATTTGTTAAATAATTTTTAAAAGGTTATATGGAATACAAGGCAATGATTCCATTGAGCTGAGTTAAATAGGGAAAGTATCTTATAAGCGAAAGGAAATAATATGTACTAAAGAATAGAAATTTATAGAGTATTCCAAGAAAGGTAAGAATGAGAAAAATATTTGGGAGTATGGTAAACACATTAATCGGATAAGTAGTTTCAGAAAGGAACAGAGAAATAAGAATGTAAAGATATTTGGAAAGTTAGTACAAAGTTTTCTTTGAAACTAAAGGTTTCAGAAACTGCGTCATACAGAAACTTCACACTTTAAAGCAGAAATTCCTCACTCCTATGAGGCATACAGATATCTCTCTCTCTTGCTTCTTCTAGAAGCAAGGGTGGGTCGCCTTTTAGTTTGAGAAGTCCACTACTTTGGATAGCAACTCATTCTATTGTTAAACAGCTTTAATATTTAGAAAATGTACCATTATACTGAGCCAGCTTCTTATAATTTCTACTAATTGGTCTTATTTCAGATGTTAGGAGTCCGAGACTATTTTATTTTTTCTATTACTATGACATTTTCACTTTGCTAGGACTGCATGAGAAAAACTTTTAATTTTTTTTTGTTTTCACCATTTAGCATGATTCTAAGATCAACACTTATAACCTTCCTAGGGTTATTCTGGTTTTTATTAAATTAATGTTTTTAGCAGTACCAATCAGAAAAACATATTACAAATCTTGTCAATTCTATTTAAAATATTCAGAAGTATCGTTTTGTACATTTGTCTAAAAAGAAGTATGAAGTACTATAAAATTTATTTAGCACATGTCATATTCAAGGCATTTTCACAAACATTATTTAATTTTTATAGCAGAAAAGCAGTATTTCCATTTCACAAATGAGGAAACCAAGACACAGAGAAATTGTGTATATTGACTAAGTTTTCTTAGCTAATAGTATTGGAACCTATGTTTTAATACTGGTGTTTCTAATACTAACACCCGCCCCATTTCCATGACATCACTTGGCTTACCCTGATGTTAAGAAACACTTGCAGGTCAGGTGCAGTGGCTTTTACCTGTAATCCCAGCACTTTGAGAGGCAGGCAAGAACATCACGTGACGTGAGGAGTTCTAGACAAACTAGGCAAGCTAGCAAGATTTCATCTTTACTGAAAATAAAAAAAAAAAAAAATAGAAGAAGAAGAAGAAGAAAAAATAGCTTCCTGTGGTTGTGGCACACCAACTCTCCCAGCTACTTAAGAGGCTGAGATGGGTGGGCCGTTTGAGCCTGAGAGATCAAGGCTGCAGTGAGCTGTCATTGTGCCACTGTACTCCAGCCTGGGAGACAGAGCAAAGAAGCCTTTGCAGTTCTTTGGAATAAAAAGGAGAGGATAAAAATGTGCTACCTTTGTTTGAAATATAGCAACAGAGAAGCAGAGGATACAGAGATGATGAAGACCTAGTAGAGCGCTGTGAAAATTAATGGAATCATTGGATTCTAGATCAAGTCACTGACTACAGAGCCTCAAATAGCAGAATAAACTGAGTTTGGTGTGAAGGAGAAGAAAGAGGCAAATACATTTATGTAAAAATTTGACTCTCCTCCTTCCACAATAAAGGATGTTAATGATTGGATTGGACCACCAAATAATAATGGAGAAATTAAAGAAGTTACTATTAATCCAGACACTACTTGTGGCAATGACTGGGTCTGTGAACATCGGTGGCGCCAAATAAGGTGAGAATATTTATTTAGACATCTCCTCTACTAGTAAACTTTCTTTAACATTTTATTGAGAACAGTTTAAGAATGTGAATGTTTTATATGTTACTGTGTTTTTAGGAACATGGTCATCTTCCGCAATGTAGTGGATGGCCAGCCTTTCACAAACTGGTGGGACAATGGCAGCAACCAAGTGGCCTTTGGGAGAGGAAACAGAGGATTCATTGTTTTCAACAATGATGACTGGTAAGTAAATATTGATTAAAAATAAGGTTTTGTACCAGTATGTTCTTGGTTTGTTCTTTTTTTTCTGTTCATTTCCTTTTATTATATCTGAAAAATCATTTAGTCAGTGGAGCAAGAAGACATAGAGATCAAAATGGGCGGAAGTCAAAGGATGATGGCTCTTACTTCTTTGTTCTCCTATTTTGATAAGACTTTGTTCTCCTATTTCTAACGGACTCTGTTGTAAGCAGAGTCCTTTCTGTGCACCCTTGCAGTATCTTATGCATATACAGAATGCACACATAAATGCTCACCTACGCGTGCCACAAAATACACAAAGTAGTTAATATACAGATTGTGAAATCATTAGAAGAACATGTCTTGTAGTTGTGCTTTTTTAATCATGGAAAAATGCTGCCTCAATACTGAAATGTGTTTATTTCTACTCTTTTTCTCAAAGGACCCTCTACCTGGTTTTGTGGTATACTTTATTCACTTCTCTGTCTCCTTGTGACAAATAATATTTTTAATGCATTTTTATAAACAATATGTACCTGTGGTTAATGATTTGCCTCAGAAGATTTGGGTTTTATTTCTGAAACTTCTCATTGTTGGCCTTTCATCTGCGATGCTTATATATTTTGACTGTAGGATAAATGATTCTCTAATCTATAGCTCAGAAAACCTCCTTGCAAGCAGTTGAAATGTCTCTGACAAAGGCCAACTGATACTCATACTTAGCCCATCCTAGTCTAAATTACTTTTCACTGTAGAAAGATACATACATACATACATACATACATACATACATACATACAAAGTCAAGTCGATCTCTTTCTGGCCAAAAAGACCCAAGTCTAGTTCTTTAATTTCCTTCTTTTGTGGATGAAAATACCAAAATAAATTTATGTGAAAAAGCTTTATATTTCAAACTATCACTTCTTCATAGAAATGCTACATTTTTTGTATGTACACCTCAGAATCTTTGTAACCTCATGGGAAAGAAAGAGATAAAAAAAGAAATACCCTTTACATTTTTAAAAGTAATCGTATTAAGTTCAGTTGAGCACAAATTTGATTTTACCAAGGTAGCACTTTTACCAAAGTGTGACCATCCCTGCCAGTCTTCAATGATACTCTTCAATTTTGATTTTTTGGCAATACTTTCACTACTGACCAGGGAATTGCTAGGTTTTCTGTACGGTTACTTTAGGTTTTGGGAAAGCTATTTGTATCTACTAGAGAGGCATATGGGTTTTCTTCTTAATGAGACCTTGACTGCCTAGAGTTCTACAGCATAAATTTATGTTGTTTTTTTCGTGTGAGAGACATTCTGTATTCTTGCTTTTTGTTGTACTGAAGTTAAATCTTAAATTTTGTTTTATAGGACACTTTCTTTAACTTTGCAAACTGGTCTTCCTGCTGGCACATACTGTGATGTCATTTCTGGAGATAAAATTAATGGCAATTGCACAGGCATTAAAATCTACATTTCTGATGATGGCACAGCTCATTTTTCTGTTAGTAACTCTGCTGAAGATCCATTTATTGCAATTCATGTTGAATCTAAATTATAAAACTTAAATTAAAAGTATATATGCAAAACAGTAGCAATGTGTGTTTCTTTTCTTACATTTATAATACTTCTTATATTCATTAATTTTTAGAAAAAAAACTGTAACAAGTAATCAATTTGAAAAACTCAGAAAAAACTCAGAATAGTAAGAATAGTATTAAAAATCCCATGTAATTATTAAACAATTATAAGATAATTAAAATCAACCTGTTGTTATGCTTTAGAAGATTAACTTTAACCTATTTGTCAAAGGAGTTTCTATGAACTCATAGAAGCAATTTAACCAATATGTTTGTTGTCATTAGCATCATTTACCCAGCTATGGACCTCTAATTTCTGTCATTCTGTAATTCTTCCAGAGAGTGTTTTTATCTGTTAGTTGGAGATAGCTGGTATAATGTTGATTTCCATCCAAAGCTGGCCCTGTTGTGTGCTTTTTATAATATGCAAGTACTTTTGCTGTTAATAAGGTTAAACAAATAGAAGAAGCCTAAATTATACAATCTACAGTTTTTCTATTGAGCTCACTGGAATCTTCCACTACTTTCTCTATATTCTTTCTTCTTTTTCATATTTTTTTCTAACAGCTTTGACTTGATATTTATGACTTTTTGTTCGTTTTCTTATTCTACAATAGGAATGATTGCTTAGGGCTGTCATGACACCATGCTGTCTGGGTTTTCTTCTCAATACTCTATTCATTCTTCTTCATCTTAACGTTAAACATGGAATTCATTGGGGGGTCTCACATAGGTTTCTTTATAACTCTCACTTATTTTTAATGTGTAAATGAGAACATAGAGGCCATAACTCGTAAGTGTCTCTTCTTTTCTTCTATAAATATATCTGTCCCTGCCACAAAGAAGATTCACTGTGCGTTGGTACCACTTCAGCTCACTCATCTTGGGCTGCAATTTCTACTACTTGCATAAGTCCAGTGAGATAGAACATACACACAAAAAGATACATGAAGCATGTTTATTGCTTACAGATAGGCATCAAGAGACACAGAAACCTGGGATTCATGAGGAGCCCGCCTCCCAGCACTCAGACAATTTTCCTAGGGGGAGGTGAAGTCTCATTTTCTTGTGCCCTATTTATACCTCATCTAAGGAACCCCTGAAAGAAGCCTGCCCCCTGTTTTATAACTTGGGCATCAAGTGATACACTGGGCTAAGCACTAAAGGAAATGCTGTTCTAAGAGACACAGTAACAGAGTCTGAGCCTTATCGCAGGATGCTGCATTCCCAGCTCATTCTACAGCTATGGTTCTTAAGAACCATAAGTGAGAGAAGGCAAAGAACTGGGTTGGCCCAAGGCCACTTGGAGAGCTGTCCTGCATTTCCCTTAGCATTTTCCTTTTTTTTCTCCTCTTACAATGAAGAAAGTACACCTCATCCTAAGAAAGGCCATTTTTCTCTACTTATGTTAATGATAACACTCCATTTTTATCTTTTGGAGGACTTATTTTTTTCATGTTATCCTCCCTCTTTGCATTTAGCAGCTTTTCCCTTTCTTCTGCATGGTTCCTCTCAGATTACATACATTACAGTATTCCCACAAAACATATCAATGACCGCCCTCAGATATCCTTTTGGGTCTATTTCTTTGTTCATTTTCTTGAGCCCTTTCCTAATCATACCTCTCTTTTTATCACACTGTCTCCACATCCACAACCTCACTCATTATTCATCTCTTTACTATCCAGTTTTCACCATGATCACTTCACTGAATCTGCTTTTGTCAACATCATCAATGACATTTATGTTACCAGTCCAATATCGTTCTCTATTCTCAGCTTAATCTACTTCATAGCGGTATTCAGGACAGTGGGTCACTCTCTCTTCCTATCTTCCTTTGGTTGTTTAATTCTCCTCTCCTGTTTCCTTAGGTGTCACTGATTACTCTTTTTCAGCTTTGTTCATTTGTGTTCTTAAACTGTATCATCTTATTCTGTTCCACCTAAGTCCTCATTGTTATCTATTTCTCTTCTTTCTCTATCATCTCTCCTCTAGGTGATTGTAATCATTTTCATGGATTCTAAACAACTATTTTCTGTGGACACCCAGGTATCTTCAGCTCAGAACTTGGACTTCAGCCTCATATTTCCATCAGTTGCTTGTTATCACCACTTCAAAGTTCCATAGACATTAATTAAGATATCCAATATGAAACCCTCATTTTTTTCGTGCATAAGTCTTTCTCTGTATTATCTTCTTACTGCTTAGAAACCTGTGATATTTCCTGATTTCTCTCTCTTTAGCTCAACTTTATCTCTTCTTATAAACCTTAGCATTAATTATTAATTATATCTTCAAAACATCTCTTGATTTATTGCATTTCTTTTGTATCCTCTGTCATCCCCTCGTCTAGGTCACAGTTATCTCTTCCCTGTCTTCCAAAACAACCCTACAACTGGTCTCCTACTTCCATTATTTTACTCTCTTACTTCATTTTACCTAAGACCACAAAATTATATTCATAACAATTTAAATCAAACTAAAATGTTAGTGCTTAAAACTCTGACATTTTTATTGCACTCAGAATAATTCCAACTACTCAATGGTAGACTATAAAATCACACTTTATCAGACATGAACCTAGATCTCCAACCTCAGTTCTAATAGTTTCACTTGAGAATTCCATAGCCTCTGGTACTCTAGTCTTCCTTCATTTTATTGAATATGCTTAGGCAATACAAATTCAGGACATAGGCATGGGCAAGTACTTCATGACTAAAACACCAAAAGCAATGGCAGAAAAAGCCAAAATGAACAAATGGGATCTCATTAACCCTAAGAGCTTCTACACAGCAAAAACAAAACAAAACAAAACAAAAAAACTATCATTAGAGTGTACAAAACAATACTTCCAAATATTTTAAATAAATTTGGCAAGATGTTTAATATATTTTTCTGATTGGCACTGCTAAAAATATTAATGTAAAAACCCAGAATAACCCTAGGGAGGTTATCAGTGTTGGCCTTAGAATCATGTCATATAGTGAAAAATGAAAAAAAAATTAAGAGTTTTTAGCATGCAGTTGTCCTAGCAAAGTGCAAATATTATGGTAATAGAAAAAATAAAAATATCCTCTGACTCCTAACTTCAGAAATAAGACCAACTAGTAGAAATTATAAGAAGGTGGCTCAGTATAATGGTACACCTAAATATTAAAGGTGTTTAACAATAGAATGAGTTGCTATACAAAGTAGTGGACTTCTCAAACTGAAAGGCATCTAGAAGAAGCGAGAGATATCTGTGTGCCTCATAGGAATGAGGAATTTCTGCTTTAAGTGTGAAGTTTTTGTATGACGCTGTTTCTGAACCCTTCAGTTTCAAAGAAAACCTTCTACTAGCTTTCCAAATATCTTTTTATTATTATTTTTATTTTTTTATTGCATTTTAGGTTTTGGAGTACATGTGAAGAACATGCAAGATAGTTGCATAGGTACACACGTGGCAGTGTGATTCGCTGCCTTCCTCCCCTTTACCTATATCTGGCATTTCTCCCCATGCTATCTCTCCCAACTCCCCACCTCCCGCTGTCCCTCCCATATTTCTCCCAACAGATCCCAGCATGTAGAGCCCCCCTCCATGTGTCCATGTGTTCTCATTGTTCAACACCTGCCTATGAGTGAGAACATGTGGTATTTGATTTTCTGTTTTTGTGTCAGTTTGCTGAGAATGATGTTCTTCAGGTTCATCCATGTCTCTACAAAGGACACGAACTCATCGTTTTTGATGGCTGCATAATATTCCATGGTGTATATGTGCCACATTTTCCCTGTCCAGTCTAGCATTGATGGGCATTTGGGTTGATTCCAGGTCTTTGCTATTGTAAACAGTGCTGCAATGAACATTCGTGTGCATGTGTCCTTATATTAGAACAATTATAATCCTTTGGATATATACCCAGTAATGGGATTGCTGGGTCAAATGGAATTTCTATTTCTAGGTCCTTGAGGAATCGCCACACTGTCTTCCACAATGGTTGAACTAATTTACACTCCCACCAGCAGTGTAAAAGTGTTCCTATTTCTCCACATCCTCTCCAGCATCTGTTGTCTCCAGATTGTTTAATGATCACCATTCTAATTGGCGTGAGATGGTGTCTCAATGTAGTTTTGATTTGCATTTCTCTGATGACCAGTGATGATGAGCATTTTTTCATATGTTTGTTGGCCTCGTGTATGTCTTCTTTTGTAAAGTGTCTGTTTATATCCTTTGCCCACTTTTGAATGGGCTTGTTTGTTTTTTTCTTGTAAATCTGTTTGAGTTCTTTGTAAATTCTGGATATCAGCCCTTTGTCAGATGGGTTAACTGCAAACATTTTTTCCCATTCTGTTGGTTGCCGATTCACTCTAGTGACTGTTTCTTTTGCCATGCAGAAGCTGTGGAGTTTGATTAGGTCCCATTTGTCTATTTTGGCTTTTGTTGCCGATGCTTTTGGTGTTTTTGTCATGAAGTCCTTGCCTACTCCTATGTCCTGAATGGTTTTGCTAGATTTTCTTCTAGGGTTTTTATGGTGTTAGGTCTTTACACTCTTATTTCTCTGTTTCTGAATTTCTCTGTTTCTATATTTCTGAAACTACTCATCAGATTAATGTGTTTACCATACTTCCAAATATTTTTCTCATTCTTATCTTTCTTGGAATACTCTATACATTTCTATTTTTTAGTACATATAATTTCCTTCCTCTTATAAGACACTTTTCCTACTTAACTCAGCTCAGCTGAATCATTGCTTTGTATTCCATATAACTTTTTAAAAAGTATTTAACAAATATTTATATTGCTCCCACTATGGGCAGATGACATTTTAAATTCTCTAGAAGAGTTGGCATGTATCATCCTATATCAACCTCGAGGTAGGTACTTGTTGGAAGTCCATATTTTATTCCCTATGTCTAGCTCTTATTTTTAAGTGTTTTTTTTCCCCCTGCGGGCTAGGGGGATGTTTGTCATATTTCTCAAACAGCTTGCATACTCTTTGATAACAGAAAACATACATTTTGCTACTTTAATATAATTGACATTACTAAAATCAGAGTCCTATATCAGGTTTACACTTAATAAATATTTGTTGAATACATATAGAATTAATAGTGGTCATATTAACTTAGAACAAAATTTCCTCCTTTTTCTTGAAAACATGATATTTTAAATAACTTCAAAACTTACTTTTCCATTTTCAAAATGTCTTGCGCAATGGTGGCTTGACATCACTTGTGTAAATCCATAAGGATGAGCAAGTATAAATCCAACTGCCATTTTATACAGCCTGAAAGTTACATAATTGCATTATCATACAATCACAGACTATTCTGACCATCATTAAAAGATGTATTTAAAAAATAGAGCACTTTGTTTTCTCCCTGGCGTCCCAGAAGGTAAGAATAGAAGCTCCTCCAGCCCCATGTCATGTATTACATACATGTATATAAAATATGAGCTATATATGTAGATTACTCACTTGTGTTTGTGTATGGTGGGTGTGTGCATACACATATGTGTTGATTGTCATGGTTATCCACAAAGACAAGTGCTCTGTCAGAAGGCATGAAACCCCAACCTTCTCCCCAGTTCCTATTTTTGAAAAATAATATATGCAGTTATGTATTATTTCACAATAGTTTTAGAGTAATTTAATCATGCATCTCTTTCTGCATGTCATCTGAATATTAAACTCTCTAAGTAAATGGTTATTTTGTCAGATATATATATATATATACACACATATGTATACACACACAAAAATAGACATATATGCACACACACACCATACACAAACACAAGTGAGTAATCTACATACATAACCCATATTTTATATACATGTATGTAATACTTGAATTCTTTTTATATTAGAGATATAAGATTTTTGTTATTAAAAAATGTCCTTTTGGAGGTTTCAGCATATTCTAATTTAGAGGTATTCCAGAAGGATCAATATCCATATCACATTATAAAGAATGTCAAAATAGATTAAAATAAGGCCTTAATACTAATCGGTATAATATAAATGTTTTAATACTTTAATTAATTAATATATGTGAGTTCTACAATATAGACATATAGTACATTTTTTACAAATGATGAGATTGTTTTTATGATAATAACATGGCTCTAAATGATCATATGGAAACATCAGTCAAATCCAGTATATTCATCTCATACTTAGAGAAAAATCCCCAGGGATTTTTTAGGGTTCTTAGGCATACTGTCTTGAGACAGACACTCTAAATACAAAAGATGATTGATTAGGGTTCGGGGCACTCGAACACGTCTCATTAAAACTGACTCCTTGATAGTTGTCTGAATAAGAAAGTTCCAGAAAATAACTCACACTGAGGTATTATGACTAATAGATCTATGAAATAATTCAGGGGAAAAGTTGTATTTATTTACTTTAAGTAAGACATCTTCTCTCCATTCCACTTGTGAATAACTGTGCCGAGTTTTGCACCATACTTGAATTCTGTCACCTGGCCATTTCCAAAGTACTGACTGCTTGTAATTGGCTCACCACCCAGGTCAATTACCTAGTAGAAATTTAGGAAAATAAAATTTTTATAAGGACTTTAAAAAATTTTAACCAATATGGTAATATTATATACTACTTATTATTAGTTTTGATCTTGTTTTTTTCTTTTTTTTTTTCTGGACTCAAGCAATCCTCCTGCCCCAGCTTCCCCAAGTGCTGAGATTGCATGCAGGAGCCCCCACACCCAGTCCTATTTCTGAAATGAAATGCTCCAAATGGTTTTCTTATTCTTGTTATCTCAACAGGTAACATTCTTTTATTCTTTATTTTTTGATGAAGTATACACTACAATATTGAAAGAAACATAATGTCAAGGTTACCTAGTGTTGTGTGAGAATAATTACTTAATTTTTAGTCTTATACATCAATGATAATAATAGGAACAGCTCACACTAACACAACATTTACTATCTGACTGATATTTCTTGACAAATATTAACTCTTTTCATTGCCAAAGAAAATAAAGACATAACTATTATCCTTCTCCTACATTTCGTGTACCTCCAGAAAGAACTTCATTTTGCTTTGAAGTTGTCAGTGTCCTTTCCAGAAACCATTTATATTCCTGTAAGAAGCACATTTTACAAAGTAAATATTAGCATGCCTAAATACTTGAGGACAAACTGTTCATAATCTGAAAAGACTCACCAACAAAAATCTTAACAGGTGAAGAACATTAAAAAGTCTCTCATGGAAATAATCTAAATGACCTTTAGAAATTAATCTTTTTTTCTATTGATAAAATACTAACCTTTAGAAACCTCTGGCAGTGTGTATACACAGACACACACTCACATATATAGCACATACATAAGGACAGTGTATGTATTTACACACATAAGACCTGTGTACACACACACACATATCTGTACAGTCCTTATTTATGTGTGTGTACATATGCATAGAGACTCGTGTGTGTGTGTGTGTGTGTGTGTGTGTGTGTGTGTGGTTTGGCTGTGTCTCCTCCAAAAAGTCATCTTGAATGTAGTTCCTGTAATCCCCATGTGTTCTGAGAGGGACCTGGTGGAATGTAACGGAAATTGAATCCCACGTTGCTGTTTTCATGATAGTGAGTGAGCTCTCACAAGATCTGATGGTTGTATAAGGGGCTTTTTGAGTTGTTGGTCAGAATGTCTCCTTCCTGCCATCAAGTGAAGAAGGATGTGTTTGCTTCCCCTTCCACCAGGTTTGTAAGTTTCCTGAGGCTTCCCCAGTCATGAAGAACTGTGCGTTCATTGAATCTTTTTCCTTTATATGTTACCCAGTCTTGGTCTTGACTTCTTTATAGTAGCATGAGAACAAACTAATACATACATACATACACACACACACACACACACACACATATATATATACATTACAGTGTATATATACAGTCCATATATAATGCAGTAAATATATATATAGTCCTTATATATGTTTGTGTGTGTGTGTATATATATCCTAATTAAATAACACATAAATAAGGACAGTGTTTTATATCTGATGTCCTTCACTAATAGAAAATAACAATTGAAGCCAACTGAATTCTCAAAATATTACTTTAACTGTCAGTTTTCAAATGTTTGCCAGTTTCCATTTCAGAGGTGTTATGTAATATTTTCATTATAAAAATCAGCTCTGCTTCCCATCCTTAATTCAAATATTTGCTTTTTTAGATTTCTGCATTAAGATTTTTTTAAATGTTTAATACATAAAATATATTATGTAAAATTAAGAAAATGTTAGGCCAATATCCATGATGAATATTGATGCAAAAATCTTCAATAAACTACTGACAAACCAGATCCAACAGCACATCAAAAAGCTTATCTATCATGATCAAGTGAACTTCATCCCAGGGATGCAAGGCTGTTTCAGCATAAGCAAATCTATAAAGATAATTCATCGCATAAACAGAACCAAAGACAAAAACTATATATTTACCTCAATAGATGTAGAGAAGGCCTTCGACAAAATTCCAGAGCTCTTTATGCTAGCTTCTGCTGGCTTTTGCATTTGTTTGATCTTCCTCCTCTACTTCTTTCAATTGTGATGTTAGGGTGTTGATTTTATATCTTTCCTCCATTCTCTAATGGGCATTTATTGCTATAAATTTCCCTCTAGGCACTGCTTTAAATGTGTCCCAGAGATTCTGGTACATTGTGTACCAGAGAATGAAGATTCTCATTGGTTTCGAAGAACATCTTTACTTCTGCATTCATTTCATTATTCATCCAGTTGTCATTCAGGAGCAGGTTGTTTTGCTGCCTTCTTCGCCTTCACCCACATTTGGCATTTCTCCCCAGCCTATGCCTCCCCAGCTCCCCCCCTCACTGTCCCTCCCCTATACCCCCCAATAGACCCCAGGGTGTAGTACTCCCTTACCTGTGTCCATGTGTTCTCGTTTTTCATCATCCGCCTATGAGTGAGAATATGCAGTATTTCATTTTCTGTTCTTGTGTCAGTTTGCTGAGAATGATGTTCTCCAGATTCATCCTGTCCCTACAAAGGACATGAACTCATCATTTTTGATTGCTGCATAATATTCCATGGTGTATATGTGCCACATTTTCCCAGTCCAGTCTATCATCGATGGGCATTTGGGTTGGTTCCAGGTCTTTGCTATTGTAAACATTGCTGCAATGAACATTCGTGTGCATGTGTCCTTAGAGTAGAATGATTTATAGTCCTTTGGATATATACCCAGTAATGGGATTGCTGGGTCAAATGGAATTTCTATTTCTAGATCCTTGAGGAATTGCCACACTGTCTTCCACAATGGTTGAACTAATTTACACTCCCACCAGCAGTGTAGAAGTGTTCCTATTTCTCCACATCCTCTCCAGCATCTGCTGTCTCCAGATTTTTTAATGATCACCATTCTAATTGGCGTGAGATGGTATCTCAATGTGGTTTTGATTTCCATCTCTCTAATGACCAGTGATGATGAGCATTTTTTCATATGTTTGTTGGCCTCATGTATGTCTTCTTTTATAAAATGTCTGTTCATATCCTTTGCCCACTTTTGAATGGGCTTGTTTGTTTTTTTCTTGTAAACCTGTTTGAGTTCTTTGTAAATTCTGGATATTAGCCCTTTGTCAGATGGGTAAACTGCAAAAATGTTTTCCCATTCTGTTGGTTGCCGATTCACTCTAAGGACTGTTTCTTTTGCCGTGCAGAAGCTGTGGAGTTTCATTAGGTCCCATTTGTCTATTTTGTCTTTTGTTGCCAATGCTTTTGGTGTTTTTGTCATGAAGTCCTTGCCTACTTCTATATCCTAAGTGGTTTTGCCTAGATTTTCTTCTAGGGTTTTTATGGTGTTGGGTCTTATGTTTAAGTCTTTAATCCATCTGGAGTTAATTTTAGTGTAAGGTGTCAGGAAGGGGTCCAGTTTCTACTAGAAAGCACCTGGCTAGCCAGTTTTCCCAACACCATTTATTAAACAGGGAATCCTTTCCCCATTGCTTGTTTTTGTCAGGGTTATCAAAGATTGTATGGTTGTAGATATGTTGTGTTGCCTCTGATGCCTCTGTTCTGTTCCATTGGTCTATATCTCTGTTTTGTTACCAGTACCTTGCTGTTTTGATTACTGTAGCCCTGTAGAAATTTTGAAGTCCAGTAGTGTGATGCCTCCCACTATGTTCTTTTTGCTTAGAATTGACTTGGCTATGCGGGCTCTCTTTTGGTTCCATATGAAGTTCATGGTGGTTTTTTCAAGTTCTGTGAAGAAAGTCAATGGTAACTTGATGGGGATAGTGTTGATTCTGAAAATTCCTTTGGGCAGTATAGCCACTTTCATTATATCGATTCCTCCTAACCATGAACATGGGATGTTTCTCCATCTGTTTGTGTCCTCTCTTATTTCATTGAGCAGTGGTTTGTAGTTTTCCTTGAAGAGGTTCTTTACATTTTTTGTAAGTTGTATTCCTAGGTATTTTATTCTTTTTGTAACAATTGTGAATGCAGTTCGTTATTGATTTGGCTCTCTTTAAGTCTGTTATTGGTGTATAGGAATGCTTGTAATTTTTGCACATTGATTTTATATTCTGAGACTTTGCTGAAGTTGCTTATCAGTTTCAGGAGTTTTTGGGCTGAAATGGATAAATTCCTGGACACCTGTGTTCTCCCAAGCCTAAACCAGGAGGAAGCCGAAACTATGAATAGACCAATAACAAGGTTTGAAGTCGAGGCAGCAATTAAGAGCCTACCACACAAAAAAAGCCCAGGTCCAGATTGGTTTACAGCCGAATTTTACCAGACACACAAAGAGGAGCTGGTACCATTCTTTCTAAAACTATTCCAAATAATCCAAAAAGAGGGAATCCTTCCCAAATCATTTTACGAGACCAACATCATCCTGATACCAAATCATTTTATGATACCAACATCATTCTGATGCCAAAACCAGGCAGAGACTCAACAAGAGAAGAAAACTTCAGGCCAATATCCATGAACATAGATGCAAAAATCTTCAAGCCAATTGCAACAGCACGTCAAAAAACTTATCCATCATAGTTACGTAGGATTCATCCCGGGGATGCAAGGCTGGTTCAACATATGCAAGTCTATAAACGTAATTCACCACATAAACAGAACCAAAAACAAAAACCACATGATTATCTCAATTGACGCAAAGAAGGCACTTGACAAAATTCAACAGCCCTTTATGCTAAAAACCCTCAATAAACACGGTATTGATGGAACGTATCTCAAAGTAATAAAAGCTATTTATGACAAATCAACAGCTAATATCATACTGAATGGGCAAAAACTGGAAGCATTCCCTTTAAATCTGGCACTAGACAAGGATGCCCTCTTTTACCACTCCTGTTCAATATAGTACTGGAAGTTATAGCCAGAGAAATCAGGCAAGAAAAAAAAATAAAGGGTATTCAGATAGGAAAGGTGGAAGTCAAATTGTCTCTATTTGCAGACGACATGATAGGTTACCTAGAAGACCCCATCGCCTCAGCCCAAAAACTCTTGAAACTGATAAGCAACTTCAGTATTAATAGCTTTACCATTATGTAATGCACTTCTTTGTCTTTTTTGATCTTTGTTAGTTTAAAGTTTGTTTTATCAGAGACAAGGATTTCAACCCCTGCTTTTCTCATGCTTTCCATTTGCTTGGTTAATCTTCCTCCATCCCTTTATTTTGACCCTGTATATGTCTTTGCATGAGATGGGTTTCCTGAATATAGCATACCAATGGGTCTTGACTTTTTATCCAATTTGCCAGTCTGTGTCTTTTGACTGGGGCATTTAGCCCATTTACATTTAAGGTTAATATTGTTATGTGTGAATTTGATCTTGTTATTTTGATGCTAGCTGGTTGTTTTCCTGTTAGTTGACACAGTTTCTTCATAGTGTCGATGGTCTTTCTAGTTTGGTATGCTTTTGCAGTGGCTGGTACTGGTCATTTCTTTTCATGTTTACTGCTTCCTTCAGGAGCTCTTGTAAGGCAGGCCTGGTGGTGACAAAATCTCAGCCATTGCTTGTCTGTAAAGGATATTATTTCTTCTTTGCTTATATAGCTTAGTTTGGCTGGATGTGAAATTCTGGGTTGAAATTTCTTTTTTTTTTTAGGATGTTGAATATTGGTCCTACTGTCTTCTGGCTTGTAAGGTTTCTGCAGAGAGATCTGCTGTGAGTCTGTTGGGCTTCCTTTCTGGGTAACCCAAGCTTTCTCTCTGGGTGCCTTTAGCATGTTTTCCTTCATTTCAACTCTGGTGAATCTGAGGATTATGTGCCTTGGGATTACTCTTCTCCAGGAATACCTTTTTGGTGTTCTCTGCATTTTCTGAATTTGAATATTTGCCTGCCTTGCTGGTTTGAGGAAGTTCTCCAGGATAATATCCTGAAGAGTGTTCTCAATTTGGTTTCATTTTCCTTGTCCCTTTCAGGTATACCTATCAAACGTAGGTTTGGTCTTTTCACAAAATCCCATATTTCTTGGAGTTTTTTTTTTTTATTTCTTTTTACACTTTTTTCTCTTATCTTGCCTTATTGCTTTATTTCATTGAATGAATCTTCAGTCTCTGATATCCTTTCTTCTGCTTGATTGATTCAGCTATTGAAACTTGTGAATGCTTCAAGAAGTTCTCATGCTGTGTTTTTCAGCTCCATCAGGTCATTTATGTTCTTCTCCACTCTGGTTATTCTCATTAGCATTTCATATAACCTTCTCTCAAGGTTCTTACTTTTCTTGCAATGGGTTAGAAAATGCCTGTAGTCCCAGCTACTTGGGAGGCTGAGGCAGGAGAGTTGCTTAAACCCAAGAGGCAGAGGTTGCAGTGAGCCGAGATTGTGCCATTGCACTCCAGCCTGGGTAACAAGAGTGAAACTTTAAAAAAAAAAAAAGAAAAAGAAAAAGAAAATAACCCTTTAGCTCGGGGAAGTTTTTTATCCAGCTTCTGAAGCCTGCTTCTGTCAATTCATCAAACTCATTCTCCATCCAGTTTTGTTCCCTTGCTGGTGAGGGGTTGTGATACCCTGGAGGAGAAGAGACAGTTTGGCTTTTGGTGATTTCAGGCTTTTTGTGCTGTTTTCTTCCCATCTTCATGGATTTATCTACCTTCTATCTTCGAAGTTGGTGACTTTTGGGTGGGGTTTCTGAGCGGACCTCCTTTCTGTTGATGTTGAAGCTGTTTCTTTCTGTTTGTTAGTTTCCTTCTAACAGTCGGGTTCCTCTGCTGCAGATCTGCTGGAGTTTGCTGGAGGTGCACGTCAGACCCTGCTTACCTAGGAATCACCCACAGGGGCTGCAGAATAGAAAAGATTGCTGCTTCTTTCTTTTTCTGGTAGTTTCATCCCAAAACAGTACCTGCCAGATGACAACCAGAGCTCTCCTGTGTGACATGTATGTGTATCTTAGTTAGGATAAATGGTGGGTGGTGGGTGGTGGGTGATGGAGCCACTTGAGGGGGCAGCCTGTCCCTTAAGTGACCTAAAGGGCTGTGCTGGGGGATCAGTTACTCCCTTTAGGGCTGCTGGGCAGGAATTTAAGTCTGCTGAAGTGGAACCCACAACTGCCCGCTTTCCCAGGTGCCCTGTCCCAGGAAGGTAGGGGCTTTTTAAGTCCCTGATGGGCTGCCATTTTTTTTTCCCTGTGGGCAACAAAACCCTTTTTATTCAAGTGTTACCAATTTAGGATCTGACACATTTTGGACAGAGATAAATCAAAGTATAAAAAGATCACAAGAGGCAGTATTAAAATGACATAGGAGAATAAATTCAAAGTCTGTAATACATATGACATGTTAATTACACACGTCATATTTCCATGTGAGCAAATCCCAAAAGACTCCCTCTTCTAAGCAATTTTGTCTTATTGTACTTTAGATTCTGGGGTACAAGTGTAGATCATGCAGGATTGTTGCATAGGTATATACGTCACAATGTGGTTTGCTGCATCCATCCCCCCCGTCACCTATATCTGGCATTTCTCCTCTTGTTATCCCTCCACAACCTCCCTATCCCCCACTGCCCATCCTCTAGTCCCCCGCAACAGACCCCAGTGTGTGATGTTCCCTTCCCTGTGTTCATGTCTTCTCATTGTTCAACACTCACCTATGAATGAGAAAATGTGATGTTTGATTCTTTGTTCTTGTGTCAGTTTGCTGAGAATGATGGTTTTTAGATTCATCCATGTCCCTATAAAGGACACGAACTCAGAATTTTTTATGGCTGTATAGTATTCTGTGGTGTATATTTTCTTTGTCCAGTCTACCATCGATGGGCATTTGAGTAGGTTCCAGGTCTTTGCTCTTGTAAACAGTGCCACAATGAACATACATGGGCATGGGTCTTTATAATATAATGATTGCTGTGGTTTTTCTTTTTTTATGAGATGCCCTGCCCATCAAGAAGGAAATCTACTTGACAGTCTGCCTGCAGAGGCCATGCTGAGCTGCAGTGCTGGGCTCCCCACAGCAGCTCTGTAAACTTCCAGGGGGCTTTGTTTACACAGGCAATGTTGAAATTGCCTACCAGAGCCTCAGCAGTGGCAGGTGTCCCTCACCCTACCAAGCTCCAGTGTCCCAGGGGGAGCTCAGGCTGCTGTAATGGCTGCAAGAGTTTTAAGCCAGCCAATAGATTTTTAGCTTGGCATTGTAGGCGCCAGAGGGAGTTTCCTGGTCCGTGGGTTGTGTAGACAGTGAGAAAAGCACAGTATCTGAGCTGGAGTGTGGAAAAATGTCCCAAATGGCTTTTCTTGGCTGGGAGAATGAGTTCTCCAGCCCCTTGCACCTCAGGGGTGAGGCGGTGCCCCACCCTGCTTTAGCTTGCTCACCTTGGACTACTCCCACTGCAAGCAGTCCCAATGAGATGAACCTGGTACTTCAGTTGGAAATGCAACAGTCACTTCTGGCTTGCTCTCACTTGGAATTGTAGACTGCAGCTGTTCCTATTCGGCCATCCTGGTCGAACCTCTTTCCACTCGTACATCTACGTCTTTCCAATCTTATCCTGCTATAATCTGGTTTCTTCCCAGAGGCAAGGGTAATTTTTTTTTAAGTCTATTAGCCTTTCAGTTCCCCTTCTTACAAACTTAACAGCTTTCTCTTTGTTCATGTTCTATAAAGTTCTACATGATCTGGGCTACCCCTCTGACCTCATCTCATTTTATCCAACACTTTATCACATGTGCTCTAGCCACACTGACTGTTGTTTCTTTTTGTTGCTGTTTTTTGTTTTTGTTTGTTTTTTTAATGCGTCTTATGTATTAGCCTTTTCTTTTCTTGGGACATTACTCTTGCTCTTTCCTCTACCTAAATTGCTCTTTCTCTGATCTCTAAGTGACTGGACACTTCTAATCCTTCGTATCACATCATAAAGTCAGTCTTTTAAGGGATATCTTCCGTTAGCGTCCAGTCTACAATACCTGACAGTAACGTCATTCTCTATTTTATTATTTTATAGAAAAAATAAAGTTTATAAAAAATAAAGTTTTATGGCTATCTGAAATTGTTTTTATCATCACTGTTAGTACTGTTGCTATTACTGTTATTTACTAGTGTATTTTCTTTTCTTTCCACTAGAATGTAAGATCTCTGAGAACAGGAACCTGTCTTTTTATCGTCTCCTGAAAATCAACTACAGTGCTTGGCAAAAAGCAGACACACACTTAACACTTGTTGAGTGAATGGATGAAGTTTTTCCCACCTGTACTATTACTACTCCTTTCATAGCATTTCACTAACATTACATTAAGAAGGAAAGATATGAAAATTTATTTATTTATAATATAATGATTATAATAGAATCCTAAAACTGTATGCACTATATTAAGCACATGACAATGGAGGAGAAAATAGTTTCTCAAATTCATGGGCTTTCAGAGTTTAAATAATTTTTAAAATCTTAGTGCAGAAATTCAAATAACCAAATATAGGAATTAAGGATGGTAAATAGAGCTGATTTTTAAAACGGAAATATTACATAACACCTCTGTTTGAAAGGGAAACATGACAAACATTTGAAAATAGACAATTAAAGCAATATTTTGAAAATTCAGTTGGCTTCAATTGTTATTTTCTATTAGTGAAGGATATCAAAAATAAAATAATATTCTTATTTATGTGTTAATTAAGATTTATATATATATATACAAACATATATATAAGGACTCTATATATACACAGTATTTTATATACATGGACATATATATACTGTAATATACAAATGTATTAGGGTAATGGAACAGAAGGACTTAAGTTTACAAGTCATGGACAGACTTTATGTTGTCTTCATTTCCTTATCATTGGGAGCATTACGAGCTCAGAATTTTCCCAATGCAAAAAAAGGCTCTGAAAAGTCGGATCTGGGAACCTGGCCAGTTCCCTGATCCAATTTTTGGTAAACACCTCAAGGATGTTAGTTACATGATGAAGACATGGACAGTGTCCTGACTTGACCCTTCTTTGTTTTAAAAGGTATAAAAGATTGTTTAGCAGAAGCCAAACTGAGTTCGGTGGTGACTTGGTCTGGACTTGCGAAAACCCGTGCTGCTTTACTGCCGGTGTTGAAGTTTGTGAGCGTCTCTAGGTATCCTTGTAAATAAACTCTTTTTCTTTCCTTGTAAATAAACTCTCTTTCTTTTTTCTATATATCTCGGCTGGTGTTTTTCTTCCCACGAATCTGCCTGAAAAGATTAGAAAATCCAAGCTTGGTACTGAGCAGTGCTCACACAATTAGTTTCTTTTCATGCTGCTATAAAGAAGTGACTAAGACTGGGTAACATATAAAGGAAAAAGATTCAATCAACGCACAGTTCCACATGGCTGGGGAAGCCTCAGGAAACTTACAAACCTGGTGGAAGGGGAAGCAAACACATCCTTCTTCACTTGATGGCAGGAAGGAGACATTCTGACCAAAAACTCAAAAAGCCCCTTATACAACCATCAGACCTTGTGAGAACTCACTGTCATGAAAACAGCAACGTGGGATAACTGCTCCTGGGATTCAATTTCCATTATCTTCCACCTGGTCCCTCCCAGAACACATGGGGATTATGGGAGCTACATTCAAGATGAGTTTTTGGAGGGGACAGAGCCAAACCACACACACACACACACACACACAGACACACAAACACACGAGTCTATATATGTATGTACACACACATAAATGAGAACTGTATAGGTGTGTGTGTATACAGGTATTATGTGTGTAAATACATACACTGTCCTTATGTATGTGCTGTGTATGTGTGTGTGTGTGTGTGTGTGTGTGTGTGTAGGCCCACTACCAAATGTTTGTAAAAGTTAATATTTTATCAATAAGAAAAAAAGATTAATTTCTAAAGGTCATTTAGATTATTTCCATGAGAGACTTTTTAATATTCTTCACCTGTTAAAATTTTTATTGGTGATCCTTTTCAGATTATGAGCAAACAGTTTGTCCTCAAGTATTTAGGCATGCTAATATTTACTTTGTAAAATGTGCTTCTTACAGGAATATAAATAGTTTCTGGAAAGGACACTGACAACTTCAAAGCAAAATGAAGTTCTTTCTGTTGCTCTTATCCATCGGGTTGTGCTGGGCTCAGTATTTCCCAAATACACAGCAAGGACGGACATCTATTGTTCATCTGTTTGAATGGCGATGGGTTGATATTGCTCTTGAGTGTGAGCGATACTTAGCTCCCAATGGATTTGGAGGGGTTCAGGTGGGTATTATTTCTATTATAAATTGCAGAATTTGCTGTGTTGTATTAAATAGTGTTCTGATCTTATCTGCAAAGCTGAGGCAACATTGTACCTCACATGTAAGTATTCTATGTAAAAGTTTTCTGAGGAAAAGACAATGTAGTATTGTTGGCAACTTTATATTTTCTTTCTGAGACATTCTTTATCCAACAAGAATCCTCTAATGTGCTGTTAATATTTTCAAGAGGCAGTTGCATATACAAAGACTCAAGAATATTTTTATATTATTGATTAGTTTTTAGAACATTCAATGATATCATGCAAGACACAATTTGGTACTTATTAAGATTCTTTAATTTGTAGGTCTCTCCACCAAATGAAAATCTCGTAGTTAACAACCCTTCAAGACCTTGGTGGGAAAGATACCAACCAATTAGCTATAAATTATGCACAAGATCTGGAAATGAAGACGAATTTAGAAACATGGTGACTAGATGTAACAATGTTGGAGTAAGTGAATTCTAGTTTCTTTCAAAAATAGCAGATGGGAAAATGATTTCTCTCTTCTGTCTCTTGCTCCTTTGGAGCAGAAAGTTTTCTGTATTTTCAATTATTTATTTTACTTGATACTTTGTAACTCAAAGTTAACTTTTGCCTTATGTTCCACTTTTGTAAGTATTTGTGTATATGCTGTCTGTCTACTAAAGAGTTTAGTTAAAGTTTAAAGCAGAATTTTTACTTATAAAGCAAAACATCAAATTTCAACCATTATAGCTATCCATATTTGTTGGAAATACTTTTCTGGTTAGTAATTAAAAATTCCAGTTACAATATTTGCTATCATTTTTAGATGACTTATGTCTTCATCCATAATTCTTGGGTTTTTCATGATGAATAGCGAGCGTCTCTATTTAGTGAGAAGCAAAACTGGAGACTGCTATCTATCTTATTTGTCTTCAAATGCTAAGTACAGAGTACAGGATTTCCCATTCTGTTGGTTGTGGGTTCACTCTAATGATAGTTTCTTTTGCTGTGCGGAAGCTCTTAAGTTTAATTAGATCCCATTTGTCTGTTTTGGGTTTTGTTGCCATTGCTTTTGGTGTTTCAGTCATGAAGTCCCTGCCTACGTGTATGTCCTGAATGGTATTGCCTAGATTTTCTTCTAGGGTTTTTACGGTGTTACGTCTTAGGTTTAAAACTTTAATCCATGTGGAGTTAATTTTTGTATAAGGTATAAGGAAGGGGCCCAGTTTAACAATCCTGCACGATCTGCACATGTACCCCAGAACATAAATTCTAATAAAAGAGAGAGAAAGAGAGAGTGAGACAGAGAGTACCGGCTTTCATATGGTGACCAATTGAAGTTTCCAAAACAGTAAACTTTCCAGTCTCAACTGAGTTTTGTCTCCCTGAAATGGGTTTTTTGTGTTTCCTCCTATTGATGGTAGTTTCTCGTTCTCTCAATTTATCATTCCTACAAATATTTTCCAAGTGTCTAGAATGGATGTAGGTATTTAGTTGACATTACTTTCCTTTCACATTTGACTTTTGGTCTTGTAGGGAAATAGTTATAAGGTATAAGGAAGTATTTTGGAGTTTTATTAACACACTATAGACTTTAATCAAAAATGCTTTAAATTTCTACCTCTCTCTAAGTAACACTGAAGTAGAAACTTTGTTTTCCAGGTTCGTATTTATGTGGATGCTGTGATTAATCATATGTGTGGCAATGCTGCGGGTGCAGGAACAAGCAGTACTTGTGGAAGTTACTTCAACGCTGGAAATAGGGAGTTTCCAGCAGTCCCATATTCTGGATGGGATTTTAATGATGGTAAATGTAAAACTGGAAGTGGAGATATTGAGAACTATAATGATGCTACGCAGGTAATTTTTTTAAGATAGTGATCTGATTAAGAGTGATATATGCCTTTTATTATAGACATGCAGTCCATTGAATTCCCTTTTAAATATTATCATATATCTCTTAGGGACACAGGTTAACAGGTTTGACTACTTTAGGAGACTCAAATCCATGTTTTAAAAATGTTAACTATTGATTCAAGATTGTTTAATCAATACACATTTGCCCACCTTTAAAAAGCTTCCAATCAATTAAAGAGCTCATTGACTTTATTTACTAAATTCTCTGTTTTCTACTAGATAATATTTCAAAGATACATCCACAGTAAGGTGTCAACATCCTCAGTGCCCAGTGCAAAGAAGTCAGTACAGAATATCTATTGATGGATAACTGAATGAATCATTAATCAAATGTATTCTCAGGTGAAAAATGATGCTTTGTGAATCAGTGACATCATTTTTATCTCAACAGGTCAGAGATTGTCGTCTGGTTGGTCTTCTGGATCTTGCACTGGAGAAAGATTATGTGCGTTCCAAGGTTGCAGAATACATGAACCATCTCATTGACATTGGTGTTGCTGGCTTCAGACTTGATGCTTCCAAGCACATGTGGCCTGGAGACATAAAGGCAGTTTTGGATAAACTGCATAATCTAAACAGTAGCTGGTTCCCTGAAGGAAGTAAACCTTTCATTTACCAGGAGGTACATCCATACATATATGTATAAAAATGTCATCTTATTTGTTGGAAAAGCAATGGCAGATTCCCTTAAAAATGCAATTTCTGTAGGATAAGGACTGAGTCATTTATATATCAGTGTTCTCTAACCTCTTCTTCAGATGGAGCATATCTAATTCTTTATCACAACAGGTTTATGGAGGTACACAGAATGTAGGAGACTGATAGTAGTTATGTCTTTATTTTCTTTGGAAAATAAAAAGAGTTAATATTTATCAAAAATGTCAGTCAGATAGTAAATGTGTTAGTGTGATCTGTTCCTATTATTATCATTGATGTACAAGACTAAAAATTGGGTAAGTATTCTCATAGGACAACAGGTAACCTTGACATTATGTTTCTTTCAATATTGTAGTGTATACTTCATCAAAAAATAAAGAATAAAAAAAAAATTACCTATTGAGATTAAGAATAAGAAAACCATTTTGAGCATTTTATTTCACATATAGGGCTGTGCCTGGTGGCTCCTGCTTTCAATCTCAGCACTTGGGGAAGCTGTGGCAGGAGTGCTTGAGGCTAGAAAAAAAAAAGAAAAGAAAAACAAGACCAAAACTAATAATAAGTAGGATATAATATTAACCTATCAGTTAGAATACTTAAAGTCCTTATGAAAATTGTTATTGTTTCCTAAATTTCTACTAGGTAATTGATCTGGGTGGTGAGCCAATTACAAGCAGTCAGTACTTTGGAAATGGCCGGGTGACAGAATTCAAGTATGGTGCAAAACTCGGCACAGTTATTCGCAAGTGGAATGGAGAGAAGATGTCTTACTTAAAGTAAATAAATACAACTTTTCCCCTGAATTATTTCACAGATCTATTCATCATACTACACCAGTGTGAGGTGTCAGTTATTTTCTGGAACTTTCTTATTCAGACAACTATCAAGGAGTCAGTTTTTAATGAGACGTGTTTGAGTGCCCCAAACCCTAATCAATCATCTTTTGTATTTAGAGTGTCTGTCTCAAGGCAGTATGCCTAAGAACCCTAAACAATCCTTGAGGATTTTCTCTAAGTATGAGATGAATATACTAGATTTGATGGATGTTTGCATATAATCTTTTAAAGCCAGGTTATTATTAAAATGATCCCATTATTTGTAAAGTATGTGCAGTATGTTCATACTGTAGGACTTATATATATTATATTAAAGTTTTAAAACATTTGTATTATAACAATATAGTATTGAAGCTTATTTTAATCTATTTTGATGTTCTTTATAATGTGATATGGATATTGATCCTTCTGGAGTACCTCTAAATTAGAATATGCTGAAACCTCCAAACGGACATTTTTTAATAACAAAAATCTTATATCTGTAATATGAATAGAATTCAAGGATTACATACATGTATATACAAATATGGGCTGTATATGTACGTTACTCATGTGTGTTTGTGTATGGTGTGTGTTCGTATATACGTGTGTTTGTGTGTGTGGGTTTGTGTGTGTGTATGTATCTGACAAAATAACTATATACTTAGAGAGTTTAATCTTCAGATGCCATGCAGAAAGAGATGCATGGTTAAGTTACTCTAAAACTATTGTGAAATAATGCATAACTGCATATATTATTTTTCAAAAATAGGAACTGGGGAGAAGGTTGGGGTTTCATGCCTTCTGACAGAGCACTTGTCTTTGTGGATAACCATGACAATCAACGAGGACATGGGGCTGGAGGAGCTTCTATTCTTACCTTCTGGGATGCCAGGTAGAAAACAAAGTACTCTATTTTTTAAATAAATCTTTTAATGTTGGTCAGAATAGTCTGTGATTCTGTGGTAATATAATTATGTAACTTTCAGGCTGTATAAAATGGCAGTTGGATTTATGCTTGCTCATCCTTATGGATTTACACGAGTGATGTCAAGCTACCGTTGGGAGAGATATTTTGAAAATGGAAAAGTAAGTTTGGAGTTATTAAAAATATCATATTTTCAAGAAAAAGGAGGAAATTTTGTTCTAAGTTAATATGACCACTATTAATTCTATATGTATTCAACAAATATTTATTAAGTGTAAACGTGATACAGGGCTCTGATTTTAGTAATGCCGATTATATTAAAGTAGCAAAATGTATGTTCTCTGTTGTCAGAGTATGCAAGCTGTTTGAGAAATATGACAAACATCCCCATAGCTCACAGAAATAAAACACTTAAAAATAGGAGCTAGATACAGGGAATAAAATATGGACTTGTAACATGCACCTGCCTCCGGGTTGATATGAGGATGATACATGCCAATTCTTCTAGAGAACTGAAAATGTCATCTGCCCATAGTGAGAGCAATATAAATATTTGTTAAATACTTTTTAAAAAGTTATATGGAATACAAAGCAATGATTCCATTGAGCTGAGTTAAATAGGGAAAGTTATCTTATAAGTGGAAGGAAATGATATGTACTAAAGAATAGAAATCACTTTGGGAGGCCGATGCGGGTGGATCACGAGGTCAAGAGATTGAGACCATCCTGCTCAACATGGTGAAACCCCGTCTCTACTAAAAATACAAAAAATTAACTGGGCATGGTGGCATGTGCCTGTAATCCCAGCTACTTGGGAAGCTGAGGCAGGAGAATTGCCTGAACCCAGGAGGCGGAGGTTGCAGTGAGCCGAGATTGCGCCATTGCACTCCAGCCTGGGCAACAAGAGTGAAACTCCATCTCAAAAAAAAAAAAAAAAAAAAAAAAGAATAGAAATTTATAGAGTATTCAAAGAAAGGTAAGAATCTGGGAGTATGGTAAACACATTAATCTGATAAGTAGTTTCAGAAAGGAACAGAGAAATAAGAATGTAAAGATATTTGGAAAGCTAGTAGAAGGTTTTCTTTGAAACTAAAGGGTTCAGAAACAGCATCATGCAGAAACTTTGCACTTAAAGCAGAAATTCCTCAATCCTATGAGGCAAACAGTTCTCTCTCTTGCTTTTCTAGATGGCTTTCAGTTTGAGAACTCCACTATGTTGTATAGCAACTCATTCTATTGTTAAACAGCTTTATTATTTAGAAAGGTTACCTTTATAGTGAGTCAACTTCTTATAATTTCTACTAATTGGTCTTATTTCAGATGTTAGGAGTCCGAGACTATTTTTATTTTTTCTATTACTATGACATTTTAATTTTGCTAGGACAACTGCATGCTAAAAACTGTTAATTTTTTTTTTCACCATATGACATGAGTCTAAGGTCAAAACTCATAACCTTCCTAGGGTTATTCTGGTTTTTATTAAATTAATATTTTTAGCAGTGCCAATCAGAAAAACATATTGCAAATCTTGCCAATTCTATTTAAAATATTCAGAAGTATCATTTTGTACATTTATCTAAAAAGAAGTATGAAGGACTCTAAAATTTATTTAGCACGTCATATTCAAGGCATTTTCACATATGTTATTTAATTTTTATAGCTGAAAAGCAATATTCCCATTTCACAAATGAGGAAACCAAGACACAGAGAAATTGTGTATATTGACTAAGTTTTCTCAGCTACTAGTAATGGAGCCTATGTTTTAATACTGGTGTTTCTAATACTAACACCCGCCCCATTTCCATGACATCACATGGCTTACCATGATGTTTAGAAACACTTGCAGGTGAGGTGCAGTGGCTTTTACCTGTAATCCCAGCACTTTGAGAAGCCAGGAAAGAACATCAGCTGATCTGAGGAGTTCACGACAATACCAGGAAAGCTAGGAAGACTTCATCTCTACTGAAAATAATAATAATAATAATAATAATAGCCTGTGGCTGTAGCACACCAACACTCCCAGCTACTCGGGAGGCTGAGATGGGAGGGTCGCTTGAGCCTGGGAGATTAAGGCTACAGTGCACTGTCATTGTGCCAACATACTCCAGCCGGGGAGACAGAGCAAAGAGGCTTTTGCAGTTCTTTGAAATGAAAAGGAGAGGATAAAAATGTGCTACGCTTGTTTGAAATATAGCAACAGATAACCAGAGGATAGAGAGATGATGAAGACTCGGTAGATGGCCGTAAAAATCAATGGAGGCATTGGATTCTAGAGCAAGTCACTGACTACAGAGACTCAAATAGCAGGATAAATTGAGTTTGGTGTGAAGGAGAAGAAAGAGACAAATACATGAATATAAAAATTTGGCTTTTCCCTCCCACCTCACCAATTAAGGATATTAATGATTGGATTGGGCCACCTAATAATAATGGAGTAATTAAAGAAGTTACTATTAATCCAGACACTACTTGTGGCAATGACTGGGTCTGTGAACATCGGTGGCGCCAAATAAGGTGAGAATATTTATTTAGACATCTCCTCTACTAGTAAACTTTCTTTAACATTTTATTGAGAACAGTTAAAGTTTAAGAATGTGAATGTTTTATATGTTACTGTGTTTTTAGGAACATGGTCATCTTCCGCAATGTAGTGGATGGCCAGCCTTTCACAAACTGGTGGGATAATGGCAGCAACCAAGTGGCCTTTGGGAGAGGAAACAGAGGATTCATTGTTTTCAACAATGATGACTGGTAAGTAAATATTGATTAAAAATAAGGTTTTGTACCAGTATGTTCTTGGTTTGTTCTTTTTTTTCTGTTCATTTCCTTTTATTATATCTGAAAAATCATTTAGTCAGTGGAGCAAGAAGACATAGAGATCAAAATGGGCGGAAGTCAAAGGATGATGGCTCTTACTTCTTTGTTCTCCTATTTTGATAAGACTTTGTTCTCCTATTTCTAAAGGACTCTGTTGTAAGCAGAGTCCTTTCTGTGCACCCTTGCAGTATCTTATGCATATACAGAATGCACACATAAATGCTCACCTACACGTGCCACAAAATACACAAAGTAGTTAATATACAGATTGTGAAATCATTAGAAGAACATGTCTTGTAGTTGTGCTTTTTTAATCATGGAGAAATGCTGCCTCGATACTGAAACGTCTGTATTTCTAGCTCTTTTTCGCAACGACTACTCTACCTAGTTTTGTGGTGTATTTTATTCACTTCTCTATCTCCTTGTGACAAATAATATTTTTAAACCATATGTATGAACAATATGTATCTGTGGTTAATGATTTGCCTCAGGAGATTTGAATTTTAGTTCTGAAACTTCTCATTGATAATCTTTCATCTGTTGGCTTGTATCTGTTGCCTGTCAGATAAATGATTTCCTAACACACAGCTCGTAAAACCTCCTTGCAAGCAGTTGAAATGTCTCTGTCAAAGGCCAGCTAATACTCATACTTAGCCAGTCCTAGTCTAAATTACTTTTCACTGTAGAGAGATACATACACACATACATACATATATACATACATACAAACATACATACACACATAAATATATAAGTCAAGTCGATCTCTGTCTTGCCAAAAATCCCATGTCTAGTTCTTTATTTTCTTTGTGGATGAAAATACGAAAGTAAATGTATGTGAAAAAGCTCTATATTTCAAACTATCACTTCATAGAAATGCTAGGTTGTTTGTATGTACACCCCAAATTCTTTTTAACCTCATGGGAAAAAAACAAGATAAAAAAGAAATACCCTTTACATTTTTAAAAGTAATCACATTAAGTTCAGTTAAGCACAAATTTGATTTTACCAAGATAGCACTTTCAGCAAAGTGTGACCATACCTGCCAATCCTCACTGATGTTCTTCAACCTTGATTTTTGGCAATACTTTTACTGCTAACTAGAGAATTGCTAGGTTTTCTGTACGGTTACTTTTTGTCCTGGGAAAGCTATTTGCATCTACCATAGAGGCATATGGGTTTTCTTCCTCATAAGACCTTGACTGCCTAGAGTTCTACAGCATAAATTTATGCTGTTTATTCGTGTTAGAGACATTCTGTATTCTTGCTTTTTGTTGTATTGAAGTCAAATCTTAAATTTTGTTTTACAGGTCACTTTCTTTAACTTTGCAAACTGGTCTTCCTGCTGGCACATACTGTGATGTCATTTCTGGAGATAAAATTAATGGCAATTGTACAGGCATTAAAATTTATGTTTCCAATGATGGCAAGGCTGATTTTTCTATTAGTAACTCTGCTGAAGATCCGTTTATTGCAATTCACGTTGAATCTAAATTATAAAACTTAAATTAAAAGTATATATGCAAAACAGTAGCAATGTGTGTTTCTTTTCTTACATTTACAGTATTTCTGATATTTCATGTATTTTTGGTAAAAGCTGTACTACTTAATTTGAAAAACTCAGAATAGTAAGAATAGTATTAAAAATCCCATGTAATTATTAAACAATTATAAGATAATTAAAATCAACCTGTCATTATGCTTTAGAAGACTAACTTTAACCTATTTGTCAAAGGAGTTTCTGTGATCTCAGAGAAGCAATTTAACCAATATATTTGTTGTCATTAGCCTCATTTACCCAGCTATGGACCTCTAATTTCTGTCATTCTGTAATTCTTCCAGAGAGTGTTTTTAATCTGTTACTTACAGATGGATGCTTTAATGTTGATTTCCATCCAATGTGGGCCCTGTTGTATGCTTTTTATAAATTGCAAGTACTTTTTCTGTTAATAAGGTTTAAAAAATAGAAGAAAGCCAAATTATACAATCCACAGTTCTTACTTCTATTGAGCTCACTGGAATCTTCCACTACTTTCTCTCTATTCTTTCTACCTTTTCATATTTTTTCTAACAGCTTTGACTCGGTGTTTATGACTTTTTGTTCTTTTTCTTATTCTACAATAAGAATGTTTACTTAGGGCTGTCATGGCACCATGCCACCTGGGTTTTCTTCTCAATATTCTATTCATTCTCCTTCATCTTAACGTTAAACATGGAATTCATGAGGGGGTCTCATATAGGTTTCTTTATAACTCTCACTTATTTTTAATGTTTAAATGAGAACATAGAGGCCATAACTCGGAAGTGTCTTTTCTTTTCATCTATAAATATATCTGTCTCTTCCACAAAGCAGATTCACCATGTATTGGTACCATTTCAGCTCACTCATCTTTGGCTGCAATTTCTACTACTTGCGTAAGTCCAGTGAGATAGAACATACACACAAAAAGATACACGAAGCAGGTTTATTGCTTACAGATAGGCATCAAGAGACACAGAAACCTGGGATTCATGAGGAGTCCACCACCCAGCACTCAGACAATTTTCCTAGGGTGGGTGAAGTCTCATTTTCTTGCACCCTATTTGTACCTCAGCTGAGGGACCCCTGAAAGAAGCCTGCCCCCTGTTTTATAACCAGGGTATCACATGATTCACTGGGCTAAAGCAATGAAGGAATTGATGTTCTAAGAGACACAGTAACAGAGTCTGAGCCTTATCACAGGGTGCTGCATTCCCAGTTCATTCTACAGTTACTCTTGAGAATCATAAGTGAGAAAAGGCAAAGAACTGGGTTGGCCCAAGGCCACTTGGAGAGCTGTCCTGCATTTTCCCTAATATTTTCCTTTTTTTATCCTCTTACAATGAAGAAAGTACACCTCATTCTAAAAAAGGCCATTTTTCTCTACTTATGTTAATGATAACACTCCATTTTTATCTTTTGGAGGACTTATTTTTTTCAGATTATCCTCCCTCTTTTCATTTAGCAGGTTTTCCCCTTTTTCTGCATGGTTACTCTCAGATTACATACATTACAGTATTCCCACAAAAAATATCAATGACCGCCCCCAGATATCCTTTTGAGTATATTTCTTTGCTTATTTTCTTGCTCCATTTCCTAATCATATCTCTGTTTTTATCACATTTATCATGATGTTATTATTACACATTGCTTTTTTGTACCAAAATATCTCATATACCCTATAAATATGTATACCTGCTAGGTACCAACTGTTAAAAATTTTAAAAAGTGTATTTTTCCCAGTGAACCAAAATATTTTACATTGATAATTTTTAACATACCACAGTGTGTTGGAATAATCACAGCTTTGGAAAGAAAAAATATAGATACAAACTTTCAAAGATGGCTGGGGATGTAGATCTCTCTTGCTTTAGTGCATTACAATATGTAATTTATTACCAATATTACACTGACAATTTTTAATACAAAACATATTCTGGAAATGATATGATTATAGGAGTTACAGGATGAAGCATTTTTTCAGACTGTGATTATTTTAGGCTATGAAGAAAGGAGGTATTTTCTCTATGATGTTGAATTTGGCTTGATTATTGTTTTATAAACTATATATGTAAGATATACACAAACAAATTACTTTTAGTAGGAAGGAGAAATTTTTAAATTTTCTGTGTAAGATGACTATGTAGTAAAAAAGGTTACAAATGTGCTTTTTAACTTAGGAAAATAATCTCCCCTTATTGCTCCATGAAAAATTGAAATGTTTTGCGGAACCCCAATGTACAAAAACTATCAATGGATTGAGGTAAGGTGAATGCCTGCTCAATCATTTCCCACCCTGTCCTAGATGACTTGAAATCATTTATACAGCCATAAAATATTGCTTTTAAATTCAAGTGTAAAAATACTTTAACATGTAATATTTTTATATGTTTTATTTTAATGTCTTACATGGAAAATGTTTTGAAAGGTTAAAAGTTAAAAAGTTTAAGAGTATTGTGAAATAATCTATTCACATGTCGAATTCTTGTTACTATTTTCCAAAGCATTTTTTTGTATATTTAGTTGAAAATGAGTTGAATGTAACTCATAAGTAGTATAAACATGTTTAAGATTTTCTTTTCTAGGCAATAATGTTACATAACAACCTTAACATCTTGGTAACTTTCAACAATATGTATTTTTCTTGCTCTCAAGTCTCCAGGTTATTTAAGGGCAGTTCTGCTTCATATTGCTGTTTGCCTGGGCTTTATTCCAGGCTGTGTGTTGGAGTTAGGTCTAATCTGTGTGACCACTTCACTTCCCAGTTAGAAAGGCTAACAAATTTTGTCTGGATTTCAGTCACTTGGATTGTATTTGTCAGTCAAAGCCAGAGCATTACACCAATTGCTTCTTTTTGTTCTGTAGTCTTTTTCCAAAACTCTTTTTCTCTGGACTCTCTTTTACCTTCTCTGATACACATGTCCCCTTATGTCTCCAAGGTCTTCTATTTCCATGTAATCTTAATTTTTCATCATGTCCTGGACTCGCTAGTAATTCACTTGTTGTTCTACCTGAAAGTACAGACTTATTGATAAACAATGTGTTCTTAAAACAGCAGCTTTGTTTTTTCATTTAGGTATTGACTTCCAGAATTAAGTGAAAATAAGTTCCAAGTTTTATGACGTCTCATTGTGTGTCTAAGACTGACACCATTTATTACTGTGGCACTTACAGTTTGCTTTCAATGTCTCCATATTCTCTATCTGAAAGGCTGGGTACCAATCTCATGTGTGAACATATTTCTCAGAATCATGCAGTACCAACTATTTTCCTTCTGTGTATTATGGCTACTGAGGTGCCTGTTAAGCAGCCAGGAGAAATTAACTTTTAATCTATATAGGAACCAGCCTCTTTCCTTCTGATGATAATGCATTTTGTTAAAAGGCCCTGCTGTACTGAAGTCCTACTTTCATGCCAACAGCACTAATGGAACTTATGTACCTACTGACGGGTGAAAACTCTTAGTATGCCAAAGTCTTGTTTTGTTTGGGAAGAATCTCTTTCCCTCAACAGTGATATGCTACATTAGGTCTCAATCACTGTTGCCTTTAATCCAAATTTATCACAAAGATTTTCAGTTATTATGCATAGTTTCCTTCTCTGACTGTAACGATCAATCTATGGGCCTGTCAAACCACAAAATAAAAAGTCTGAATTTATTTACTTCTCAGAATCATTTGTTTTACTTTATCCTTTGATAAAGCTTTGCCTTTCTTTCTTTATGAGTTTTTTTCCCTTATGATTTCCCAGTTTCTTGAGAAAAAGGAAGTTCCTGTCTCCTGCAGTCTTTCTCATTAGTTGATTTATACCATCCAGTACAGCTTCTGATCATGTTGAGAATTCCACCATAGAGAAAGAAAACATTTCTGGTTGCATGCATTAAGTTTCTTGCATTTCCATAGGCATTAAACTTAGTTCGAGAATACAACCTCATGATCTTGTCTTATTATCAGAACAAGAATGATATTACTATTTAAATATTGCAGTAAACCCTGTAGGCAGGCAGGAACACATCAGAATTCTCAATGAATTCATTACTAGCTGTTAGAAATTACAACACTGTTATAATTATTTCAATAATAAGACATTGTTATGGTCTGAATTGGAGCCCTTAAAATTTATGTGTTGAAATTCTAACACCTGAGGTGATAGTATTAGGAAGTTGGGTCACAAGGGTGGAACTCTTATCAGTGCTGTTATGAATAAGATGCTTGCCTATCCCAGCAAATGAAGACACAGCCACAGGGTACCCTCTATGAACTGAGGAAGTTAGCCTTCACTAGACACAAAATCTGCTTGATTTTCAACTCAGTCTGCAGAACTGTGGAAAATAAATTTCTGCTTTTATAAGCCAGTCAGTATATCTTATTTTGTTATAGTGGCCAAAACAGACTAAAATAGACAATATATTTTGCTTCCTTTTTGAACTCTCTGATTGTTGCTTGAAATTTACTTTAGTGCCTAACCCTGCTCCAAGCTCCCTGTCCTTCAGCACACATGTATAAATAATTCTGATGGGAACTGACATGTTTTACTCAGTCAGTCAAAGGTATTTATTATGTTGTCAAAATATATAGCATTGTTACAATGTTTAAATGTCAACACATATTTTGAAACATATGCTTTAGCACAGTACTGTGATTATTATTAATATTTAGTAACTTACCTTATCACACCTGAACTCAAAGTTTTTCACAATAAGACTGCCTTATTTGGGACTGAATGTGCCAAAGTATGAAGATTCTACATCTAGTCCAAATTGATTCCTCTGGTAGTCTCACAATGAAATCAAAGCCGCAGAATTATCTACTCTATGCTTATTATCTTGTTGTAGCTGATATTCTGTGGTTCTACATATTGCTAATATGTATTAACCTTAGAATAAAATGTCATATTGAAATTGAAAAAAGACATTGGAACTTTGCTAGGAAAGATTGCTTTTCAGACAATGAGATCTAAAATGGAGTCTTTGTTCCTGGTGGTATATTTTAGAAAAATGGGATGTTACTGTAGGAATTCTTCCGTACAATTCTATCTTAGACACCTGTATTCCATCAGTGTCAGCCCTCTGTGTATTTTAAATTGAATAGGATTTCTTTTTCAGTCTTTGTGTTTGACAAGTATTATTCTGCTGAAAATTTGTTATTCATGTTCCAACAGAGAATAGTTTCTTTTTTCTTTTAACTCATTGAAAAGAATATTTAGAGTCTCTGGATATAAATGATATGGTACAAATGGAAAGAAAACACTGACGTTGTAATTGAGATATACTAATTAATTAGGACAACATTAATTGAGGACATTGTTTAAATATTTCTATCACAAACTGACAGCGATACAATGCACAGCACCAGCAAGTTATAATAGTAGATATGAAAGATAAAAAGATAAATTAGGTATGGCATTTTCTCCAGAAAACTTACCATTTAGTGAAAACTGGCCAATAGTGTCTTATGCCTTCAGATAATTTTACATTTGATTATCTTGTTAATTCAACATGTAGAAAAATATTACTTCAAAGCATGTATTTTTAGAGGCCCACATATTCTAATGCAGTATTTTTTGCTGTCTCCTTCAAGTGAATTAAATTATTTATCACTGACAATAAAATTTAACTCCATAGACTCTTATTTAAAATAGTTAAAAGTGAACATGAAGGTTAGTTTTGTTTTTCCTTTATTACCACCTTTTTTTACCCTTATACTTGTCTGTGTCATTCATATACTTTTAGTATCCAAAACAGTAATTAAAAATGTAATCATTTGCTTTTCAAAAGCTTTTGGTATCTTTCCAAAGTTAATATAGAACCTCACAAAAGTTTTTAGTTAATTCACACACACAAAAAATCAAACATAAAATTGAAGCAAATGTTTTTGGTAGATTTCTTCAAGCCATAGAAATTTCAGTTATTTCTATGAAAGTGAAAGGTCTCTTTAAATGTTTCTTTCTTTTACATTTGAAGATATAGAGCAAAAGTATTTTCATTCCAACTCTCTTTTTAATAAAAACAGAAAGTAACAAAAAGAGCAAAAGCTATAGGAAACTAACTTCTTCATCCATTTTAAAACTATGAGATTTCCAGCCCAAGTAAATAATAAGAACCAACATAGAAATATTAATAGAATGAAATCTGGACTGATACACAAAGACAATAACCAATAAATTTCTCCATGGCACAAATTTCTTAGATATCTTGAGGTCTTTAGCCTTAAAGACCTAATCAAATATTTCTTACTTTGAACAGTGAGCTACTAAGATGTGGTTGGCCTTCAAACTATACACAAATCAAATTTTAGAATCAGAAAGTATTGTAAGCAATAGCAAGGAATATGTTTGATGGTTAGCTTGCCAATTGTTGAACAAACTTCATTTAGCAGGATGAGGAAGTAATTACAGGAGTTACTCTGCAATTTATTTATTCTTTTTACTGGCAAATGCCCCAGGAGTAAGACTAGAAGGAAGATGACCTGGTTTAATCTCTTTGTCAGCTGAACTTCTGGTGAAAGGGACTACTGATATTTTCTAGGATGAAGAGAACTTATCTCTGAAATTCCCTTTGCAGGTCATTCCGTGCTGTAAAAAATTCAAAGAGTTTTTCTTCTTGATCAATTTCGCTGTTAGTTCTTAATTTTGCATTTTTTATTTCATTTATTTCATTTTTTTAGGTCTAGAATTTTAGTTTGGGTTCTATTTTTCCATCTCTCTGTAGAACTTCTCATTTTGTTTGCGTTTTATTTCTACAATTTTTAGTTAAGTTACCTATTTATTTTCTTGTAACTCATTACTCTTCTTTATAATAATTATTTGACATGAAAAACTATGCAAACATGTCATCAAGATAGGAACACATTAATTTTCCAGTAATCATTCCCAAAAATATAAAAATCTATAAATTGCATGACAAAGATATCAAAAGAAGATTTTTAAAGAATTCCTGCATTTGAAGCAAAAGTGAGCTAAAGAGCAACATGAAAGCATATAATCTAATAAAAAGCTATGACACAATGAACAAAATGGCAGTTGCATGTTCTTACCTATCAATAATTGCCTTGAAGATAATCTCACTATATTCTATAGTCAAAAGCCAGAATGGCTGAGTGGCTTAAAAAACAAAATCCAACAATATGCTGCCTACAAGAGACTCACTTCAGCTTCCAGAACACACAAGGTGTGAATGTAGGTGATGAGAAAATCTGATAGTCCACGCAAATTGAAACCAAAAAAGAGCGTGAATAGCTATCCATATATCAGGCAAAACATGCTTTACAACAACGCAGTAACAAGAGATAAAGATAGTCATTATATAATGATTGAGGGGTGAGTTGCTTAAAAGGATAAAACAATTGTCAGTAAATATGAACTTAAAATTGGAGCTCCTGAAAACACAAAGCAAACAGTATCTGAAGGGATAAATACATAGCAATACAATAATATTAGGAATATAAGAAACTCTATTGATACTGTTGCAATTATCAATACTACACTTACAACAATGGATAGATCATTCAGATAACCTGTAAGGAAAAAAATGGACTTGATCTACACTTTAGACCAAATGGACTTGACATATGTATATGCAACATTTCATCCACAGTAGGAGAACAGGTGTTCTTCTCAAGCTAACAAGCTACATTCTCCAAAACAGAGCATACTTTAAGTCACAGAATGTCTTAATACATTTAAGAAGATTGAAATTGTATCAAGTATCTTTTCTGACCATAATTGTTTACAAGTAGAAATCAATAACAGGAGGAAAACCAGAAAATTCAAAAACAAGTGAACATAAACAACACAATTCTTAACAATCAGTGGTTTAAAGAGGAAATACAAAGGAAAATTTAAAAAAATTTTGATATAAAAATGAAAATACAACATACCAAAACTTGTGGGGTGCAGCAAGGCAGTTCTAAGAAAAAAATCTATAATGACAAACACTAACACCAAAAAAAAAAAAAAAAAAAAAAAAAACTCAAATAAAAAAATCTATCATTTGACCTCAAGGAACTACTAGAAAAAAAGAAGAGCAAACTAAGCCCAAAGTTAATAGAAGAAAGAAAATGAGAAAAATTAAAGCAAAATAAATGAAATAGAGAGTTGAAAGATAATAGAAATTAAAAGATATCCTGTGTTCATCAATGGGAAAAATCAATATTGTCAAAGTGGTATTATCCAAAGCAATCTACAGATTCAAGGTAATTCCTATCAAAAGTCCAATGGCATTTTTCACATAAATAGAAATAAATCCTAAAATTTGTATAAAATTACAAAAGACCTTAATTACCTAAAGTGATCTTGAACAAGAACAACAAAGGAGGATTTACCACACTTCTTATTTTCAAGCTCTATTACAAAACTACAGTAATAAATAAATAAATAAACACAAATATGTGCATATATATATATGATACTGGCATGAAAATAGTCACATAGAAAATGTAACAGAATAGAAAGTCTAGAAATAAATCTACATCAATATGGTCATATAATCTTCAGTAACATGCCCAAAACACATAATGGAGAAAGGATAGCCCATTGAATAAACAGTGTTGGAAAAACTGGAGGCCTACATGCAAAAGAATAAAATTGGACTTTTATACCATACACAGAAATTAACTGAAAATTGATAGGAAATTTAAACATAGCATCTGAAGCCAAAGAATGCCTGGAGGAAAACAGGGGAAATCCTCCATGACATTGACGTTGGCATGATTTTTTGGATATGAATCCCAATGTATAGGCTAGACAAACAAAAATAAACACATGGGACTTCGTCAAACTAAAAGGTTGCTGCACAGTATAGAAACAACAGAATAAAAAGTGATTCATGGAATGGTAGAAAATACTTGCAAACCATATATCTGAAAACAGGTTAATAGCTAAAATATATAAGAAAGTCCTAATCAGAAAACAAATAACCTTATTAAAACATGAGCAAGAGACCTGAACAGACATTTTTTTAAAGAAAGACTTACAAATGGCCAACAGATGTATGAAAAGTTGCACAAAATAACTAAACATAAGGGAAATATGAACTGAAACCATAATGAGACGTCACATTACAACTTTTAAAATGGCCAGTAACAAAAAGCCAAAAGATAAATAGTGTTGACAAGAATGTATCAGAAAGAGAACTCTTATAGAGTTTTGGTGGGAATGTAAATTGGTACAACCATTATGGAATTCAGTATGGAGATTCCTCAAAAAATTAAAGACTTATCATATCTTACAGGAATTATACTTTTAGGTATAAAAATACACACCTAGTTGGGTACTGTGGCTCATGCCTAAAATCCCAGAACTTTGGGAAGCCAAGGCAGGTGGATTTCAGGGTCAGAAGTTCAAGACCAGCCGGACCAACATGGCAAAACCCCGTCTCTACTAAAAAATACAAAAATTAGCCAGGTGCAGTAGCGGGCACCTGTAATCCCAGCTACTTGGGAGACTGAGGCAGGGAGAATTGCTTAAACCCAGGAGTTGAAAATTTTAGTTAGCAAAGATCATACCACTGCACTCCAGCGTGGGCATCAGAGCCAGACTATCTCAAAAAAAAAAAAAAAAAAAAAAAGAAAGCATTTACCTTTTGTAAGATTTATTGCTGAGGTAAAATAAGGAAACTGAGGCAGGTATAAAAAAAGTGAGAAGCCAATTTATTCGGCTCCCAGGCAAGCTCAGTGGTCCAAGGGGAGCCAGAGAAGTCACACCCAGCTTTTCAGGGTGTGGGGTTTTATGGGGTGTGCAGGCAATTGACTGGTTACTGGGGAAACAAAGAGAAGGCATTTATATTGGCTGTTGAGAAGTAGAAAGTACATGGCGTTAAAGTAGGAAGTACATGAAACTAGCTGCCATTGGTAGGTGGGCGGGACTTTGGGTAAGTGGGCCTTGATTGACCACTGGGGAAACAAAGAGAAGGCATTTCTATTGGCTGTTGAGGAGCAGGAAGTACATGGAGTTAAAGTAGGAAGTACATGAAACTAGCTGCCATTAGTAGGTGGGCAGGACCTTGGGGGGGCGTATGGGGCAGGCTGTTGCTGGTCAGGGAACAGTGGGGCTTCTCTTTAAAAAAATTTCTCTGCAGGGTTTTTTAACAGCAGGCTGGAGGTTGGATGCATAATTTAGTGCTGAGTGTGGGCTTGGGCATGGTATGCAGAGGCGGGTGTGGGGAAGCTTTGTGGGGAAGCCAGACAATGAGCTCGGGTGATGACGCAGTTATCAGACACTGAGAGTAATGAATGTGTCCGTTTGACTCCCGCCAAGGCAACCGGCCTTACATTCTGACTTTTTGATGATATAGGATGCCGCTTCTCTCTGACTACTTCCTGCTGAACAGGGGCAGAGTGGGGGGTCAGTTGGTTGGTGTCTTGGTTGTGAGTCGGACGGAGGGGTGAAGCAGCATTTGATTTACGGCTACCCTGGAGCCTTTCTTTATGTGAGTATGTAAAAACTTGAGAAAGAAAGGGGCTAACATTAAGTGAAAAACAAATAATGATAAGAGGGATGATTTTTTTGAATTAAGAGGGAGGCCACCATGTCTGTGGTTTCCCTGGAGGTGGGAAAGGCTTTAATCCATCTAGAAAAACTATTTATAAAGATTAGAAGGTAGTGAAGTTTTTTGTGGGTGGGCCTATGAGTAAAATTAATTTGCCAGTCTTGGGCCAGCAGGTTGCCACACATTTGGTGAGTAAGAAACTGTGGCTTAAGGTTTTTTAATAACTCCTTGAGAGTGTACTTTAAACAAAGGGGTGTCTGTTGGTGGGGAGGTTAGGCTGCCCTTTAGGCAATTGTGACAGGTCGAACCTGGTCTGGAGGGGAACTGCAGCAAAGGGGGGTTTGTTGAGGGAGGCACATAAAACGCAGTTGGTGAAATTTGTGTATTTGCCTAAATTTAACATGTTGATACCTTGTCGGTTTAGGTGAAGGCAAAGAGAAAGTAAGACTCTGGGTGAAGGGGAATAGTAAAGAAGGCGACTTTGAGGTACAGAACTATAAAATGAGAGGTAGTGGAAGGAATATTGGATAGTAGGGTGTAAGGGTTGGGGACTACTTGGTGGAGAGGTACTACCACCTCATTGATTCGACGGAGGTCTTGAAATAGGTGGTAGTTGCTGGATGGCTGGTTAGGAGTATTACAAGGGGAACTGGTGGGGATAAGAAGTCCCTGGGCTAAAAGTCGAGTGATGATTTGTTTTAGGCCTTGGCAGTGGTTTTTGAGATGGGAAACTGAGGATGGGAGGGAAAGTGGGTAGGGTTTTTGAGAAATATTTTAACTGGTGTGTGATGTGTGGCTACTACAGGCTTGGAGATCTCCTATACTGAGGGGCTAATTATCTCAGGAGGGATAGGGGGTTGAGGGGAAAGGTTATGACTAGGTGCATTGCCAGTTAGGGTTACTATTAGAAGATGGGTGTGGGATGAGGTTGGCTGTGAGGGGCTAGTGAGTTGGAGGGTGGCCCCTAGACTTTGGAGGATGTCCTGCCCTAGTAGGGGAACTGGGCATGAAGGCATGATTAGGAAGGAGTGAGAGAATGGGTGCCCTTCAAGGTTACAGGCTAAGGAAGGAGTCTGGTTGGGGCAGGAGGGCTTTTAATCAATTTCCATAACTGACACCTGGGAAGGTCTGCTAGGTCTGGAGTAGGAAGGCAATACAGAATAGGTAGTCCCCATGTCCACTAAAAAGGAAATGGACTTACCCACTCCCTTTAGTGTTATTCTGGGCTTGGCAAGGGTGACAGGGGTTTCTGAGTCTGGGCCACATCAGTAGTCCAGGAGGTCGAGGAGTTCAAAGGAAGGGACTGTACCCTTCGGACTGGCCTGGCCCTCACATGGAGGTGCGGGGGGTGAGCCTGTAGTCCAAGATGGGCAGTCTACCTTTCAGTGTCAGGTCCGTTTGCAGGTAGGACAGGGTCCAGGGGCCAGACGTGAACAAGGGCACTGTCTGGCCCAGTGTCCTTCTTGGCTGCATTTGAAACAGGGCCTGGGCGGGACCTTTGAAGCAGTCTGGGTGGGTCCAGAGGGTTCTGAGGGACCTTTTTGGAGGGGCTTTGATAGGCCCCTTACACCAGATGCTTGGTGAGTTGCCAGCCTTAGAGCCGCTACAGGAGCTTGGGTTGGAGGCTTACCTGTTGCTGTAGCTGGGCTTGGTGGGCAGCCTCAGTCTTTTCCTCTTGGCCATTAAAAACTTTAAATGCCATATTTACCAGGTCTTCTATGGGAGTTTGGGGGGCCTCCTCTGCCTTCTTTAGTTTTTTTCTAATATCTGGTGCTGACTAGGAAATAAAATGGGCCACTAGGAGGGTAGCCCCAGCTAAAGAGTCTGGATCTACTCGGGTATGGAGGACCATAGCGTTAGTTAGCCGGTCTAGGAAGGCAGCTGGATTTTCAGTAGGACCCTGAGTTATTTCTTGCAGTTTGTCATAATTAACTACTTTTTGGGCTGTGTTTTGCATGCCCGCTAGGAGGCACTGTAGCATTTGGTCTCGGCGGCGGTGGCCATTTTGGCCAGTTTGATAGTCCCAGTTAGGATCAGCCTTAGGGACTGCCACTGCTCCCACTGGCATCTGATCATTAGTGAGATGTACTTGATCAGCGTGTGCCCTAACTGCCATGAGAATGCCGTTATGTTTGTCAGGAGTAAGGGTAGAGGACAGGATTACATAAGTGTCATGCCAGGTTAAGTCATATGACTGAATGAGATAATGAAATTTTTTGATGTAAGCAGTGGGGTTGGCAGAGAATGACTCTAAGCATTTCTCAACAGTGGGCAATTCAGTAAGGGAGAAGGGAACGTGCACTCAGACAACACCCTCTGCCCGAGCCACCTTGCAGAGAGGACAAAGGAGGGAGTTTTTGTCGCTGGGTGCACTGTGTGAGCGAGTGTGAGCACTAACAGGAGAGTCCACATCTGAACTTGGAAGAGAAGGAGGAGGAGGAGGTTGGGGGTCCTCATATGGCAGGGGATTAGTGGATTGAGTGGGGGGTATGGAGAGTTCTTCAGGCAGATTGGGGTCAGAAAAAGAAGAGGAGGAGGTCGGTGAAGGGGCTGAGGGCAGTGGGGGGACGTTTTTTGCCAGGAGTACTTGGGCAGTACTGCAGGCTGAGTAGAGGCTGGGGTGGGAACAGAGGTGCCAGAAAGCCTGAATATAGGGAACCTCTGCCCACTTGCTATTTCTTTGGCAGAAGTTGTCTAAATCTGTTAGAATGTTAAAGTCGAGGGTGCCCCCAGGAGGCCACTAGGACTGGTTGTCTAGAGGATACTGTGGCCAGGCTACAGAGGAGAGGTAGAGTAACATTTTCTTTTTTATAGAAAGACTCAGGTTAGGTAGATTTTGGACCAGGCATCCTAGTGGTGACTTGGGGTCTGGGCAGGAGTTCTTATTACCCAAATTTTATCTTCTTCTGTTGCTTAAGGGCAAGAAGTGGACACAAAAAGCAATTATACCCAACACAGGCAGAAAAGCTCCTTTCCTGGAGGGGGAGGCTGAGAGAACTTATAGGCTGCAATGATAACAATGAGGAAAAAAATAAATAGGGACAGGGCTAGAGCTATTTGCCACGTGGTAGAGTTAGAGGAAATGAAACTAGTGGAAGTGGGAAGTGGGGTTTCAGTGATAGAAGAAGAATAAAAGGAAAAAGGAGAACAGAGTTATTTGTAGAGGCAGGAACTCAATGAAGGTCCCCTGAAGCTAGTGGTCTGTTACCTACTGTAGAATATCCAGTACCTCCAGGGCGGCAGGCCTGAACCAGTGTATATCAGCAAGTAAGAGCCTAACAAAGCTGGCAAATCTACAATAAAGACAGGGCTACATATAGAATTGACCAACAAAGGGTGAGTGCTCCCCCGTCCCGATGGGAGACTAGTCTGATGGTCACTTCAGAACTGTTAGTCCTGAGGTGAATCACCGTTATGCCTTATGACGTCCCCGTTGAACCACGGGTGAAGGCTTACACAAGCCCCATAGCTGTTAAGCTGTGGGACTACACATAGACTCACTCACTCACACACTCGCTCAGGAAGAGAGAGAGAGAGAAACTAAAAGTGCCTAAGAGAGAGACAGAGAGAAAGAGAGAGAGAGAGAGAGAGAGAGAGAGAAAGAAAGAAAGAAAGAAAGAAAAAGAAAGAAAGAAAGAAAGTAAAAGTGCTTAAGTGGGAGCTGACCTGCTAAAGGGCAAGTTTGAGATTGAGAGCCAGAGGTCTGTTTCAGTCCTGGGCAGAGCCTGGGCTTGTGAACAGGGCTTCTTATCACCCAAACCATAGCCACTGCTGGGAGATGATCAGAAGGGCGGCTCAGCATCCTGAGCCGCTCCCCCAAACACTGGAGATTACAAGAGGGTTCAGGAAGGTGGGGACATCTCCCTCAGATTTTTGGCCTGGAGAGACCCCTTATGGGGAGAAGACAAGAGTGTAGGGACGTCTCCACTATGCTCAGGTCCTTGGGATGAGGCCAGGGCCCTAGGTCCATGGCAAGTAACGAGAAGGTGTCCCCGACATGGCCGCGTTTATGAGCAGGGAGTCCAGGGAGTAGGCAGCAGGAAAAGTTATGGGCAACAGAAGTCTTACCTCATGGCAGAGTGGCTCCTGGTCTGGCCTTGAGTGGAGGAGTCGGTTTCCCTCCCCAGGAGGGGGGTCTCACAACTTGTCCCTGGTTTCAGCACCAAATGTAAGATTTATTGCTGAGGTAAAATAAGGAAATTGAGGCAGGTATAAAAAAAGTGAGAAGTCAATTTATTCAGCTCCCGGGCAACCTCAGTGGTCCAAGAGGGGCCAGAGAAGTTGCACCAGCTGTTCAGGGTGTGGGTTCTATGGGGTGTGCAGGCAATTGATTGGTTACTGGGGAAGCAAAGAGAAGGCATTTCTATTGGCTGTTGAGGAGTAGGAAGTACATGGAGTTAAAGTAGGAAGTACATGAAACTAGATAGGTAGGCAAACGGGACTTTGGGTAAGTGGGCCTTGATTGATTACTGGGGAAACAAAGAGAAGGCATTTCTATTGGCTGTTGAGGAGCAGGAAGTACATGGAGTTAAAGTAGGAAGTACATGAAACTAGCTGCCATTGGTAGGTGGGCAGGACCTTGGGTACGTGGACCTGCTGGGGGAGTACAGGGCAGGCTGTTGCTGGGCAGGGAACGGTGGGGCTTCTTTTAAAAAAAATTTCTCTGCAGAGTTTTTTAACAGCAGGCTGGAGGTTGGATGCATAATTTAGTGCTGAGTGTGGGCTTGGGCATGGTATGCAGAGGCAGGTGTGGGGAAGCTTTGTGGGGAAGCCAGATAATGAGCTCGGGTGATGACAGAGTTATCAGGTGCAGAGAGTGATGAATATGTTCATTTGACTCCCAGCAAGGCAACCAGCCTTACTCCTTTTTTATACTTTTCCTTTTATATACAATGAGAATAAAATAACTATCTTGAAGAGATATTTGTATTTCTATGTTCATTGCAGCATTATTCACAAGAACCAAAATGTGGAAACAATCTAAGTGTTGACAGATGAGTAACTATGTAAACTGTGATATCTATCTATCTTTCTATTTATCTATCATCTATCAATTATCTACCTACCTAAAATGGAATATTATTCAGTATTAAAAAGAATGAAATCCTGCCATTTGCAACAAAATGAGTGAGCCAAGAGGACATTATGTTAAGTGAAATCAGCCAGACAGAGAAAGAAAAATACTACAGGTACAACCAGCAGTTATACAATGAATAAGTTCTGGAGATCTAATGTACAACATGGTAACTACAGTAAATAATAATATATTATATACTTTAAGTTCACTGAGTGTAGATCTTAAGTTTTCTCTTCCTCCAACACATAGTAACTATGTGAAGAGATGAATATGTTAATTAGCTTGATTGTGAAAACCATTTTAAAAATACACTTGATGGGAGCAGAGTGAGAAGAGAGTGAGGGTCAAAACACTACCTGTTGAGTATTATTCTCACTATCTGGGTGATGAAATCATTTGTATACCAAACCCATGTAACAAACCTGCACATGTGTCTCCTGAACCTAAAAGAAAAATTAAAAATATTTAAAAAAATAATATCAAATTCTGATAGGAGCTCCATATTTGTTCCAAACAGTAGAGAGAAAAGCAGACCAGGGATGGAATATATAAAAAAGTAGGCACAACTTAAACCATGTGTGTAAGACAATCAAGTCTATATACCTCAGCAACTCCTAGGGTCATTACCAAATAAAATCACTGATGTATCATAAGTTTTAAACTATAAAGAACACAAATGCCCACCCTCAATAGAATGAATAAATTACTTTTTCTTCCCACAGTGGAATACCATACAGCAATAAAAATTAATGGGCTGTTGCTACACACAACATACATGATTCTCACAAATTACAATTGACTGAAATATGTCAGACTCAAAAGAATATATACATCAAGTTTTCATTTATATGAAATTAAGAAGCAGACAAAACTAATCCATCATGATAGCATTCAGAAATAATGAACTCTGTTGAGTAATTGGTTGAGAAAGGGCAAGAGAGAGAGGTGTGGGAACTGGAAGTAGTCGATATTTGCTTGATTTGGGTGGTGATAAAAGGGATATATATACACTTATAAAATTATAATGGTATATGCTTAAGATTTATGTATTTTACTATTTGTAAAATATATATTAGTTGAAAAAAATGCAGTGTAAAGGCAATCAGTAAAAACATGCTAATTACAATTGTAGCTTTTGTTTATTAAACAAGCATTTGAGTATTCTTTTGATTGGTAGCTAGAAAGTTTATATTAAGCATCATTGCCCTGGATACTTTTTAGTCTGTATAAGTAAGTATTGCCTTTTGCAAAGAGGATTAATTAAAAAAATCAAAACATCACATTGTACACATTAAATATATATAATTTTTATTTGTTAATTACACCACGATGAAGCTAAAAATCTAATTAAAATAAGTTTGAAGAAATTGTAAGGAAAATGGGATAAAGAAAACTATGACCTTAAGAATATGCATAGATAAAAAATTAAATGTTGATAGAAATATATATCGTTATGTTTCAGAAAATTGTAAAAAAAAAAAAAAAAAAAAAGCTGGACTAAAAGTTTCCAGAGACAGAAAATAACTGTTGTCCTGCGGTGGATCAAAATGAGATTAACATTGGAGTACTAGTGTGAAGCAACAGATAGAGCCTGGAGTCAGATCTAAAAAATTCAATATATTTGCCAAGTAATGTGAGACAAGCTATTTAAATGTTTTGGACCTAAATTTTCTGTCTGCAAGTTTGTTGAAAAAAACAAATAAGCTAATGGAGAACTTGATTTACATGGAGTGCTATATTATTACATGTTATTAGAAAACATAACAATAATATTGAAAACTTGAGTACTGTAGAAAAATATTTAAAAATCATTTTTGAAGTTATAGATGTGTTTATGTTACTTTAATAATTTGCACACTATATGAAGAAAAGCTTGCTTTTCACAAGTAACATTTTGCCAGATGATCCCTAAGTCATCACGAGTTTTTAATTATCAGATTAACAATAATAAAATTTTGTTATAGAAGAGGAATATTTTTTGTTAATATATTTGTACATACACATGGGGAACATGTGATATTTTGTTAAATGCCTAGACTTTGGAATGATCAAGTCAGGGTATCTGGGGTGTCCATAACCCCAAGTATTATTTCCATATGTTAGGAACGTTTCAAGTCCTCTCTTTAGCTATTTTGGAATATACAATGCATTGCTCTTTATATATAGTCAACTTACTGTGCTATTAAATATTAGAACTTTTTTCTTCAAACTAACTGCATGTTTGAACTTATTAACCAAATTTTCTTTATCACTCCCATCTCCCAGAAATCCTTTCCAGCCACTGATATCTATTGCACTGTTCTCTACCTCCATGATATCAATTATTTTAGCTTCCACATAAGAGTAAGAACATATAATACTTGTCTTTCTGTGCCTGGCTTATTTCACTTAACACAATGACTTCCAGTTCCATCCATGTTGCTATAAATGATATGATTTCATTCTTTTTTTATGGACAAAAAGTATTATATCGCATATATATACATCACATTGTTTTTATTCATTCATTCATTGATGGACACAGGTTGATTTCATATCATTGCTATTGTGAATAGTGCAATAAATATAAGAGTGTGGCTATCTCTTTAATACACTAATTTCTTTTCCTTTGGATAAATAGCCAGTAATGAGATTACTGGACTGTATGATAGTTCTACTTTTATTTTTGAGAAATCGCCACACTGTTTTCCATAGAAGCCATACTTCACCACCAACAGTGTAGAAAAGTTTCCCTTTTTTCCCCATATTCTCACCAGCATCTGTTATTTTTTGTCTTTCTAAGAACAGCCATTTGCCTATGGGTAAGATATTATCTCACTTTTTATTTTGATTTGCATTTCCCTGATGATAGTAATGTTCGGCATTTTTTTTTCCCATATACTTACAGGTCATTTGTATGTCTTGTTTTGAAAAATGTCTATTCGTGTTCCTTGTCCAAAAAATGATTTCCAACTTAGAATTGTGTAGCCAGACAAACTATAAGTCATGATTTCTGGGGTAAATAGGTATTTATCATATGCAAAAACCCAAAACAATATAACTTTCCTGTACCTTTCTCCCCAAAATGAGTATTTAACTCAGAAAGAGAAAAAAAGTTTCCTGAGATAGAGGAACTTCACTATAGAAGAGAGGATAAGGGAACCCTATAATGACAATAGGGTTCCAGCAGCTAAAGCCAGACAAATAAATATTAGATCAAGACTATAGTAGATTTTGAGAAAAAGGTGTTTTTTAAAAAAATAGAAAATAAAGTTTATATATTATCTGACAGGTTTGACCGTATGAATAATTGAAAGAAATTTTAAAAAGCTGTTGGAATTTTGAAATGACCAGGCAAATTTGAAGATGCTCAGCAAATAAAAATTTAACCTTTATAAAAAGCAAAAACTATTGTCTAAGAAAAGCAATGAAATATAATCATGCATCATAACCTAAATATATTTTGCTCAATGATGGACTGCAATAGAATGATAGCTACGCCATATAGCATAGGTGTATAGTAGGCTACACAATCTATGTTTGTGTAAGTACACTCTATGATGTTCAAACAATGATGAAATCAACTAAGTTGCATTTCTCAAAACACATACCAGTTGTAAAGCAATGGATGCCTGTGTTGGTATAATATTTGGCTCTGAATGAAAAATGTTTCTATAGTCACAATACTGAAGATAGCAAATTTGAATTGAACTAATAAAATCAGTAGGGAATATAAGAAACAGAAAATATGTGTGAGGGATATATTAGAGTGCTAAATTATAACCTTATATATTTGGGAATTGATTCATAATATTCATGAGAGGGACAGAAATTTTCATAGCAAATTTCTTTTGGAAAAATAGAAGAATCCTTTTTCTGCACCTCACATTAATTTAGAATTACCAAAGGTCACCAGAATTGGAGTTCCAAAGACAGTTCTGGATTCAAACTTCTAAAGTCACTAACTATTGAAATTATTTTGGAAACAACATTATTTGTAATTTAAAAAGAAACAAACAAAATACTAAATTGCATATAAATGCAAGGAATTCTAACAAAGTTTTGAGCTTGTATTATAACTTTTTATAGCATGATTTTCTTTCACAAAATATAATTCTTTTCCAAAACATATATTTTTTCCCAATTTTAACTTTTCTGAAATCACAAACATAAATTATTTGCCTATTGTCAATCTATCTTAGGTCAAACCCTAGGCAGTCCTGCTGTAGTCTCCATACTGTTAATAGATTTTGGAAAATGAGCAGCTGTCTCTCACTGCACCTTGGGGATTTGGAGAAACATGTATTCCACAGCATGACCAACATGATGGACAGAGCTTAATTTTACTAATAAGTGTTATATTAGGTGCTTAATTTTCATAATAAGTGTACTATGGCACTTTGAAGAAACAGGTGTTCCTAAAGAAGGGCAGAGAAGGGCAGAATTGATGGTGAGCTTAATATTTAAGAATGAGGTATGTCTGGGAAAAAACTCTATACTAAATATTTGTTCTGTGCTTTTCTTTGGACTATGTGAAAATTAAGCTTACTGTCTTGAATTTCTCATCTCCTATTTTTGACTGTAGTTCTTTAATAATAATTGAAATGCACATAAGGAAGATAAATATTCAAGACAATAAAAAGTAAGAGTGGCCAAGCCCCTCTGTTGCTATGTGAGTGGAAGAGCAGTATTCTTCAAAAGAATCATGGAATGTGACAGTTAGCGAAGAAGTGAGTGGTGGCCAACAGTGGAGGTGGAGGCAGTGAAAATGAGTATCTATATGGTAGACTTCAGGGTTAGCTATGAAATAAATGTTCTTCCATATATACCAGAGAATGGAGGTGCTTATATTTGGAGATATAGTAAAATAATCCCTATAAAGATTTTGTACTCTCTTTTTCATCTCATATACTTCAGATAATACCTTATATCACTTTGTCTTTGATGTAGAAGGAGGGACACAGGCCAATATGGGGGTCCTAGTGTGAGTTCCGGTTCATTCCTGGAAGCAAAGATTTCTCTCCTGGAAGGATAGGCACAAATCAAAGTAGGTCCAACAAGGTTCTTGTTGCTCTTGACCTTGTGTCTTCCATCAAATTAGTTGAAGTAGATTTGTTACAGGTTTGTATTACTTAGGTCATCCTGGGTAGATTTTTAGAGTCAAGACTGTATTTTAATACATGAGTTTTGAATCTAAAAATTACAGTAGGTTTATTTTGAGAAAAATAAATGATTTATCTTGGAAACATTGGCTGCTAATAGAATAAAATCATCTGCATTATATAAATAACTTACATGCTGCTAGGTCAGGCTTATCCATGCTTTTACTGCCATCAGGTCCATCATTACAAGTCACCCAAAAAAAATGCTGACATGTTGCCAATTAAGGTGAGTCTTCCTGTCACTACTGTCCTAGATTTTATTGCTTTGGGATGAATACTGTACAAGTATGAATCAACATGGGACTCATAAAAAAAAGCTAAGAAAGTATGTTCAGTATAATTTTGGTCAGGCAAGGCTACATTCTCAGAGTTCCAGATATTTTGGAGAAAAAAAATTAAATGAGGAATTGGCAGTGTTTCCAAAGGGGGAATACCCTAGAGAGCTGTTTAAAAGAATACTTTCACAATTTATTATTGAAAAATCATTTGTATTAATATTAATTGTAAGTTATACCATAAATATTATAATAATTTGAGAAAAACCCATCAAAGTAGCAGAAGTTGGGAAAGACAAATCTTCAAATACTTATTCACAGCTAAGCATACATTAAGTCTTTAGCACTTAGTATGCTATCTGATACAAAATGGCTTTCAATAAAAATGAGTTGAATGAATTGATGAGTGAGTAATTAAAAGAAAATGTAGTTCCTCATTAGATACTAATATACAACCTCCGAAAAACCACCTACGTACAAAGCAATATAAATATATAGTACAAAAATATAACTGAAAAAAGAGAACCAATTTTTCACATTGGTAAAAGTAAGGGTTTTTGAGTGAGATAGACCTAGGTTTTTTGAATTGAATCTCTGCAATGTGGTTTTGTGGCTGTGGATAATTAATTTAACTTCTCTTTGCTTTCATGTACTTAACTAATAATAGTAGATAATATCTGTCTAATAAAGAAGTTGTAGAAATGGAGTAAGAGACTGCAATGTCTACCCTCATGAACGTGCAACAAATTATAGCTCTTATTCCAATAAAACCTTTTTATCTTGACTACCAAGGATAAGTAAATATGTAATTTTACAAATTGAGATAGAAACCTGCTTAATTACTTCAAAAGATCCCCATTCTTAAATATATCTAAGTCTTTGATTTTATAAAGTAGATTTAGAACTATTGAATTACAAATGTAAATAAAAATTATAAAGCACTAAAAATTTAATTTAGCAAGTATATTATTATGCAGCATATTGAACTATAATTTTAAAAACAAATTGAGGCTATACATAATCACATTCTCATGTAAACACAAAGAACAAGTTGTCTGTGAGTGGTTACTATCAATTTAAATATTCAAAGAAAATATAAATTAAATATATTATTTAATATCTTCAATATCATTTGAGTCAATGAAGAAAATTATTTTAGTAAGTTGTGTAAATAATGATTGTATCTATTAGATCAATGTAGAGTGCAGGGATAGAAATGGCACTAAAATGATAATTCAGAAACTCAAGTTGCACTCCTGCCTCTGATATTAACCGGCAGTATGATCCTGGGAAAGTAATTTCACTCTAGCGATCTCTGAGTGTTGGATTGGATGAACTTTAAGGTACCTAGCAGGGCCTAACTTTAATGGACTCTACTTTACAGAAATAAATCCCCAAACTATAGAAGCTAAGATAAGAGAAATAGGTATGTGAAGGTGGCAATATATTATTTTAGCATTATGGCATCTGAATGTTCTCACAGGTAATATGCTCCTCTTTGAGAAGACATCTTGAAAACCACATGGGGATAGAGAGTGAGACTTGGAGACAACATATAAAGTAAACATATTTTTTCTAAGGCTGTGCTAGAAAGGAGTGACCATTTTTCTAGGAAAGGAAATAAAATTAGGAACTAAAGAGGAAAATGAGTTACAAAGAAATGCCAGTGAAACCTTGTGAGGTGATTGTGAGGACATGATCCTATTCCTTCCTTACAAACTATTAACAAAAATTATGCTTTCTAAAGAAAGTAAAGTTGAGAATTTTATTGACATCTAGCTCTCAAAGAGCAAACAAGCTCTACATGGCTTCTGGATTACATTTCATGAGCCTCTGTACTGTCACATGAACTAAGGATTTTGACTCCACTGCATCTTAAATTAAGTCACCACTCTCAAACTTAGCCAGTAGTAACAAGGTGTTAAACACATAAATAGTGTAGGAGACTTGAGATGATTCTTAAAAAATACTTGAAAGTCATATGACTACTGTTGAGGCTATTTTTCAGGTAGTCTACGCAGGCTCATAGGTCTTGAAAATTGATGTTTAACACAGCTCTAATAAACACATGCTTTCTTAAAGGGTTAGAGTATTGCTCAAAGTTGGTACTTAACATATTTGTATGAATGGATTAATGTCTCCATCATGCTTCATCCAAGTTGTTCTGCTCTAATATAGTGGAGCATTAGAGCCCCAGGGAAGGCTACCTGAAGCTAGTAATTAGAGACATTTCCAAAAATGCCACAAAAATGGCAAAGGAGTGGAAGTCTTGGGAGTCAGAAAATTGAAGGATAAATATAGAAGGTTTACATGGTGTTGAAAATTAGACATGTTCCCAGAGGAAACAGGTGTTTCAGTTTCTGTCACCAATTGCGTGAAAACATTTGATTGGATAGTGTCAGGATTCACTGTCAAATGGCAATCAACAAACAGAAGTGAGACTATTGTATTTTCTGTATATATCTGTGACTTAATAAGGGAGATAAGTAAGAATTGTTAATTTAAAAAGAAAACAAATCATTGCATTTTTAGTGAGGAAGATGATTTTAATTAGGTTGGGAAACTTAAGATGTTGCTAGCAAAAAATAGGGAAAATCTCAACATACAGCTATGAGAGTAGAAAACTAGGGAATCAGCTTAAATGAATCAGGAAGTATAACTGAGTGTGTTCTGAGGAATGGTGAGGAAGAAGGATTTAAATGTGGATAAAAATTGGAGGCAAATAGAATTTTGAATAAGTAATAGAGAACTGAAGGTAAATGAAATGGGAAAAATATAATAATTAAGGTTTGAACACATGAGTTTCCAGGAAGTGATTTTCAGTGGTCAGCTGGATAGTTAGATTTAGACTTTATAAGAAAACCATTTACTGTATATATGGATCTGGAGATTTTAAATATATACATGGTGGTTAAGGCCATAGAGGAACTTGCCTTATATTTACAGGGGAATGAGGGAGAGAAGGTATAGGGAAAAATGATTTTAAAATGGGAACAAAAATAATGAAAGGAGGAAAAAAAGAGGTAGTAAAGGGGATAAGAAATGGCTGCAAAGGTTAGAACAAAGAATTTATCAATGTAACAAAAGCTAAAACAAGGGAAAAGGCTCACAGAAGACATTGGGGTAAGAAAGGTTGAGTAAAATAATTGGTTACTTTGCCATTGGTAACCTTGGCAATCTCAATAATGTACTGGAACTGGAAATCTCCTATCTGAGAATCAGACGGGGAATATAAAAATGTCAGATAACCATGTTTAGAAAGCAAAATCTTAAATTTAATCAGAACCAAGAGGAATTTTAAAGTAATACAGATAATATGGGCATTATAGAGCTTAAGTTAATTCTTTAGAAATGTATGTTTACAACAAGATTAGTGGATGCTTGGAAACAGTGGAGTTTTCCCAAGATTTTAGCTTAATTGTATAAATTTTTGATAGTTTGTGTTTTCACAGTACTGTAGTGTTTTAGATTTTTAAGCTTTCTAAAATTGCTGGCTGAATTGAAATAGATAGCTTAGGTTCTCTGATTTCCATTTAAATGCTCAACAAACTGTCACAAGGAAGTACTTTTGCATGGTTTATAACAACTTTAAGAGATTTGCAGCTGTGCTATGAATACATCCAATTATACTAAATATGACTTTCAAAATTACTTTTCGCTATTACCTTGGACAAGTTAGTAGAAGGAGGTGGTTTGCCTAGATAGAGAATGCTAATAGATTTGAAGATATGATATATTCAAATAAGCCTCTGCACAAAAAACAGAATATTATAGCTAGTATTTATTACAGGTAAAACCTAATTAAAAGGAGAGAAAAGTTGAGTTTTCAAGTCTAAATTTTTTATTTCAGACCCTGATATTTTTATTAAGTGGCAGAGAAGTCGCTTCGAGTTTTCAATATTTTTAGACAATTTTGTGTTAAATTTTATTAAGCAATTGCAAAGGGAAGGCAGAATCCAGAATCAGAATGTTTATTATAGAGTGGAAAGATACCGTGGCTATCATTGTCTTGTCCCCAAGCTCCTGTTTTCCAGGGGAAGAAATGATAAAGGGAAGCAGAGCCTGGGAAGGCAAGTCTAACTGGAGCGCCATGGTAGAGGATTTAGAATGGAGAGTTGTTGTTGGCTCTCAACACGGGATAACTGAGGGATTCTGGAGATGGGCCATAGGGTAGATGGGAAATAAGATGCAAGAAAAAAATGAAACTCAAATACCATGAAACAAATTGTGAGGCTGTAACAGAAGCAACTCCATTAGCAACAGCCTAACATGTTAGGGAGCACGCTAACTGCCAGTTCCTATTCTAGAATTACTGGATTGTATAAGATTTTAAATATCTCAGGTTGTAAAATTAAGAAAAAAACGTGTTTAGTTATTTTTATTCGAAATAGGTGTTAGAGCTTATGCAATTCACTCTTTCATATACATTGCACATACGTCACTAGTACTTACCATCAAATTTTTAAAAAGTGAGAAGGGAATGATTATCCAAGAGTAAATTAGTATGGTTGTAAAGATACTCACAAGTTATCTCTTAAAATTGATCTATTTATTGCTAAAGACTAAGAGAGTTGAAACCCAACTAAAATTTCAAAGAATTAGAGAAAATTCATTAAATAAATTAAAATCAACTTTTATGGTGAGCCACTGTGTAGTTATTAAAAAACATAGATTCAAGGAATATATAATGAGTTTGGAAAAAGAAAATTTTATAATTAACAGGAATAATATTCTATTTGTCTATCTATGTTTATGTATGTATCTATACAGAAAAAGAAAATAGTAAAAAATAACCTACTATGATCCCACTCTCTGATATAGATGTTTTATTTTTTTGCATTTTCTTACTTTTAAACTTCTTTCTAACAGTGGCTGTTTATTGTTTTTATCATGTTTTGCACTTGTGTTGGTTAGGCTCCAATTCAACGACAATAAGCACACAGTAATTTCAACAGGGTGAATTTAATATGAATAGTTAACCAGGTAAAAACTGATTAATGGAAAGGGGTTATCTTGTGCTCTCAGTGTAAGGGTTAAAAACAGGAGAAGGCAGCTTCCACTCCTAGGGCTGAGGGAAATTTGAACGCTGAAGTAACTCAGAACTTAGCAGAGACTTTCCGCCTACCCACAAGGCTGAGATTCATTCCTCAGGGGAGATGGCACAGTGGCTGCCAGTACAACCTCCTTATGCCCTTCCCACCACTGCAGCAAAGAGATGTGCTGAAGGCTGCTTAGAGTAAACATGAAAGGTCCCCTTCAATTTGGCCAAGAAGAAAATTTTTGGAGGCCACTAAGAACCACAAAAGCATCCTCTTAGCACAGGGAACACTTCAGGGTCTCACCACACCTTCAACCATTCACTGCCTGGGGGAAAAATGAAACTCATTTCTTTCTTTTCTAGTCTTTCTCAAAATGATTTAGTATGCACTTAATACACGTGAAAGTGTGAAAATGGAAGACATGGACATTTCCTTTTAATTCTTGTCTTATGGTGCCTTTTAAATAATTTCTTCATTAAATGCATTTCCCCAATAGTTATACAATTCTAACTAATATTATCTTGAGTTAATGTTAGGTACAGACATAAAATTGGTATTTTTATTCATTGATGTGACTATTCCCAGCCTAATGATTAGTTAGTTGGTGTCCGCCGGCTTTATTAAAACTTGATTAATGGGTTTCAAAAATGCAAATCCATCATATCATTCACTGTTTGAAAGTTTCCAATAATGTCTTGTTGTTCTTAGGATAGAGGTGTAAACCTGTAACATAACCATTCAAGCTCTTGACAGATTACCTCATAATTCTTATTTCCTGCCACTTTGTCAATTTTTGTGTTTTAGTTCCATTAGATTTCTCTTATGTACTTGAAATGATTATACTTTTTTTTCCAGTTCAGAGCCTTCATCCTTCCTTCTCCCTCTGCAGCACATGATCCTCACACCCATACTATCCTCCCTTCCCTTTTCTCTTTACTGGTTAGTTGTGCAATAAGTTGTTTAGTTTTGGCTTTTGTATTAGGCCATGCTTGTATTGCTGTAAAGAAATATCTGAGACTGAGCAGTTTATAAAGAAAAGAGTTTTATTTGGCTCATGATTCTGCAGGCTGTACAGGAAGCACTGCACTGGCATGTGCTCAGCTTCTGGGGAGGCCTCAGGAAACGACAATCATGACAGAAGGTGAAAGGGGTGCAGGTGTGTCACGTGGTGAAAGCAGGAGCAAGAGAGAGAGGTGACATGCCAAACACTTTTGGACAACCAGATCTCGTGAGAACTTACTCATCCTCATGAGAACAGCACCAAGAGGATGGTGCTAAACCATTCATGAGAAACACCCCCATGATTCAATCACTCACCACCAGGCCCCACCTTCAACACTGGGGATTGCAATTCACATGAGATTGGGGGTGTGGTGGGGGACACATATCCAAACTATATCAGCTTCACAGGAAATTGATTGCATCATTCACACCTAGATACCTTGTCTTAAGTCTTAGCACTTCGTTATTTGTCAAGTTCAAAGAATAAATGGGAAGATAGGAAGAGTGAGCTGAAGTATAATCGGCAGTGGGCATAAAAGAGGAAACTGTAACAACTTTTCTAGTGCTTCTCAACCGTTAACAGTAAAGTTAACATATTTTAAATATGTTAAGAAAAAGAAACATAATATTTGTGACACTCAAAACGTACTGCCATAAAATGAGAAAATATATTGCTATAAAATAATTGATGCTGGGCGGTATTTGTTGTTACATTATCAATGTAATTAACATAGTAATATTCAATATTCAGATTCAAAACTATTGGTTCAATCCTGAAATTAATTAAAAACTTGTTAAGTTTTTACTGAAATTAACCTAGTGAAAGATGCATAGACTTTTTCCCATATTAAAAATATGGATTCTTGTATAGAGGCTCAATTCATTCTCTTCCTGCCGTTTGTCTGCCTTCCTTCACTTGTCACTTCTACCTTCCAAAATACTATTTGTCTGAATAATTTATCCTTACATTTCTACCTGTGGGTTATAAATATATAGTCAGTATATGTATATTATATTTATATAAATATAAATAAATACAACATCACACACACAGAATCTTCATGTTTTAAGTTTACTTATTCATCATTTAACATCTTTACTATGTTACTTAGATAGTAGCTTTTACTTTCTGGTAGAAGATGTTGGAAGTTTATCAATAACAACTTTTAATTATAAAAGGTATTTAATATGCTGCCATGAACCTAAAAAATAATGTTATTAACATATCCTAGAGGTCAAGCCGGTAGTGAATATTTGTCTTTTTAAGCTACCAGATGGTTAATGTAATGTTAGCATTCAGAAAGAACCAGGAGCAATAGACACATTACCTTTTGATTCTGTTTTCACAACGGTATTGCTTAAGGTGACAGAGTAGATGGTCAGCAATGTATAGCCAGAGCATAGAATTAACCAGAGTGCTTTCCATCTGTGTATAACTGAGACACAAGCATGTGAGCCTCCATCTTAACATTTAACTTTGCTGATTTTGATATATACAATTCGAGGTTGCATAATAACATTGTTTGTAGAAAAATAATCAATTAAATAATTATAATTTATTTATGCTAGAAACATTATTATGTATTATTTTTAAATTAATAGAATTAATTTTATTTTACCATAACAGATGTGTCCAGAATTACTAATTTTAATTTATTTAACTTATATTGTTCTGAATATATTTGTATAACTCAATCAGAAAAAAGCATAGAATATTATGTCATAATATATATGATATTGTAATATATAATATATATTGTAATATACATTTTTAAATTATTTTATTATAAAGACAAAGTATTCTATCTTCTCACAACCTATGTGATGAGAAATTCCTTCTCCAATCTCTCTCATTCCCACTTAATCTAGCCTAAGAGTAAAACATACTTCTCTTTAATTTTCTGTTTTAAAATAAAAGTGAATTTAGGAAAGATGTTCATATTTATCAGTCTTTAAGAAATATTATAATAAAGAATATAATATTCGTTGATGCTTGTAAGTACTCATACCCACAAAAAGATGCAAAACGAAAGCATATTGTTGTATTAGTTCTTTCCAGTTTTGTCTTTCTGTTGCGACATTTGGCATGATTTTTCACCCTGGCAATATATTTAGGGGTTACATGACACATCTCCTTGCTCATGGCTATGTGTTAAAATACTATAGAAACCTAAGAACTGTGCTAATTTTGAACTGCTAAGTAAATATTTCTCTACTACTTTCTGAAAACACATTAAATAAGCAGTAGTTTTATTTTGACCTTAAATTCCTGAATTTTATATATTACCCTTTTACATTTGAATTTCTATATTGACAGAAATAGAGCTGGATATTGAATGAATATAGTGTGTTGCTTGGTATAAGTGAAAATAAAAATAACCAAATAAACAAAAAATTATGAGAAAATCCAAATTAAATTGCTTATAACCAGCCCCAATTCTTGACCGTTCAAGTTCATTTTTACTGTCATCTTAATTTCTGGACTTTGTTTTCTACTTGAGGCTTATAACTGTCTTTTATCATCGGGAGAGAAAGTGGCTCATCAATGTACACATTTCTAAGGGAAAACGTTTTATATATCATCTCATGGCCAACATAATGTGGAATTTCTTCTTCAATCTTTCTCGTTTTGACTTAATCTAGCCTAGGGGTAAAACATACTTCTCTTTAATTTTCTGTTTTAAAATATAAGTGGATTTAGAAAAGGTATTCATATTTAGCCATCTTTAGGGGGAAAATGTCCTCTTAGATTATTTTAAAATTGTGACTAAGAATGAATATAAGACAAATCAACATCTCAAAAAATATGCATGTTCTGTAAATGAATTATTTAGAGCAGTAGTCTTAATTTTCTTCTGGCCTAATAATAGCTGAATTTTCTATAATAGTATGATAATAGAGCTCCAAACATTTTAAAAAATACATTGGAATTAAGAGCATTAAGGGATTAAAAAATAATTTAATGAATATTTATTGTTGCTAGGTCTACACAAGATCACAGAGAACGAAGATGCTTAGTTTTCAAGGAACTTAAAATGAAAAGACAGAAATAAAAGAAGTAGCTTTTTGCTCATTTCTTCCCCTTTTTACTCTTATGGAATCCTTTGTAACAATGGTTTGGTAACTAAATTAGGTATTGCAGCAAAAGATTAAATTACAACACTGTTGACTGGGGAAAGGGGGAAGAAAGAATAAGTTACAGTTCTTTTTTAGTTTCTTAGTCTTTTATAATTCTTACACAGTTTTCATTAGTATTCCTTCATTTTCTCCTCTTCGGTGCTGCAGAATTAGGGCTCTGCGGTCCAGCTGCTCGTTTACTCATCCCGCCTAGGAGAGTTTTAGAGCTGCATATTAGGGCAGGGAATTGGGTAATTTTCTTGCCATCATCTAGAGTTCTTTTAAAGTAACTTGCATGTCAGAAAAATAGATATACTTATTATTGCTTTTATTGTCTAGTAAGTAATTAATAATTATTTGGGTTGAATAATACATAGTATGTCTTATAGCTTTTAGATCATAATAGATTTTATTATATAATGTTAATTATTCAATGAATTTAAAAATTCTGTCTAATATAGCAGTTACATCCTGGGGAAAAAATCAAAACACTGGAAAATATTAAAATGTTTTAAAAGTGGACATTAGTATAGGCCCTCAGCACAGAAAGAATCCCACTGTGTCTGTCTTTTTTTTATGTTTTTTTTTAAATAGCAATTTAAGTTTTCCAGGAAAATGTTGCATCTTTTATCTTTGGAAAAATGGAGTAGTAATATGGATTAAAACAAAAACATTGAGTAATATAAAGGGAATATTCTTTCTAACCAGCCTTTGCTAAAATGTTCGTGCCATTCTGACAAGAATAGTAAGAGAATAGAAATTTTTCTTTTCTCCAGGATGCATTATTAATTTGAGGTACCCTGGAAACTAGCCACTCTCTGCTATTTAGCTATTTAATTTATTTTCAAACTTTTTTTTCTTGATTGTTGTTTTGTTATTCTTTATATTTCATTATAATTTTCTCAGGAGCAGTGGGTTAAATTAATGGCTATTTCTTTTACAAATTTCTTTAAAGTCTAGGAAGATGTTTTAAGTATAGTGGTTGCTTAAAAATGTTGATTGTTAGTCTAATGGTTAATAAGCAAACCAACATTAAGATTTTTTCTTCAATATGCGATTTTAAGATGTCCTAAAAATCGAAGTACATGATTTCTTTCATCGTATATTTGTTTGTTGTCAGTCAACAGAATTGGTTAAGAATAAGGAAATGTGAAGCAGAAATAGCTTGAAATGTCTTTGTCACCAGGTGGCACTGCTGTTTCAAATATCAGACTATGCCTATTTCTATATTTGGGCAATCTTCTAAAATGTTTAAAATATTTTGTGAATATATTATACTACATTAAGGAACTTAGATTTCAGAAAAACATTTAAAGAAGCATCCACAATTTGTATTGCCTATTGGCTACAATTTTTGCAGGTTTTTTTTCGTTTCCCATGAAAGTCTGTGAAATTCCCTGTGTCAGGCATCCAGCTTTGATTGAATTTAGATATCCTAATCCAATCTAAAGCCCTTAGGGAAAAAACAATCACACAGACTAGTTCAGCCCATAATACTTCTATTTCTGACTTTCATTTCTCCAGTGACTGGTTCAGAAAACAATTGATTCCATATTACTAAATGCCATTAGTAGGCTGTGACAATCAACTTTTTTCCATTAGTTATCAGGTTATTGATTATTACCTTCAGGAAGAGAAATAAATGGGGAATTCTGAACCAGCATTTTATAAAGAAGGCAGTGCCACAGAAAATGTGTTATTGCCAAAACACATTTTATATCTACAAAGTTAAAATAAAAACAGTAAAAAAAGTCCCATGCTCATATATTCTATTAATATTTGTTTAGGCTTATTTCATTATACATATAGTCATGGCTCTATAACTATAATTATAATTACAGTGTATGATTTTTTACATGAAGTTTTACTCTGAGAATAAAGTATCTGAGCTACAGAAGCTGGAGATAAGAGGTGATGCTCATTAGGTGGGTTAGAAAGACTAATAAGAATAAGTTAGCTGAAGGCAAACAGTCACCTTCACAAGTATAAAGAGAAAAGGAAAATACTAAAGCAACTTCCTTTACTGAAGTTGCCAAGAGGTACAGAATCTGTGCAAAACACAGCTTTAGAAAGAATAGCACAACAGTTTTTAAACGTGGCAAACTTTGTTCTTAAGGCATAATTAGGCTAGATCTCCCGAGTAAACCTGCTTGCTATATAAATAGTTTGTGTGTTTGTCTTTAGGTTTAACTCATGATTTGGTTATGCTAGCACAGGTGAATAGCATACCAAAGTTTTGTAGATATACAGTCGGCAGCCAATCTGTGATGAGCCAGTCCTCTGAATATCCTTTTTATTGGTTACTTAGAAATAAGAAGGGAGAGGAAGAAAAGAAAGAGGATTGTAGAGTCCTAATGAAGAAGAAGAAAAAAAAAAGACATAACAAAACAAACACAATCCTCAAGTCAGAGATTCTTGTACTGATGTCCCCTAATCAGAGAACCTTTCCTTGGCTACCCCTCACTCTTTACCCTATGTCCTGATGAGGGACATATCTACTTCCATGTTGTCTTTCTCTCTCTCTAGACTATAAACTCATGGGGACAGAATAATCATTTTGTTCAATGCTGCATCCTCAGCATCTCAACCACTCAGCAGATAATAGGTGTCTCAACTATTCCTTTAATAAATAAATGAATTTTCATACATCATGGATTTAGAGATGTGGTTGCTTTTCCCCGATCATAATAAGCAGCTTTTAGTGGATAGCAAATTTTGGATGTCATTCAATGTCTGAAACCTGGTGTCACTTAACTGACTAAAACGTTTGGATGTCCCGTATTGTTTTACTCTATCCAATCTACTACATAAAACATATAAGAGTTATGTTATAGTTTTAGGAATAAGAATATTTGGGGTATAGCCACCAACGGGACTCACCAATAGACATTAATTTGATAAACACAGGATATTTTATGTCTGACTTTAGCGTTAGACATACAGAAACTCAGGCTACTTATGGACTTAAAATAGCATTATTTTGAGAATCTGGTTGTGAAGCAAGATAGCCAACTCAAACTGAAACTGGAGCATGCTTGCCCTCTGGGGATAGCTTGCTTAGTGCCATAACCAAAGCATTAGCTGAGATGGATGTAGATGGGTATAGATAAGAGTCAGGTGAAAGCTTCAACCTTGGCCTTCAAACAGGGTTTCCAAACTTTTTCTCTACATGCCTCTGTGAAGTTTGGGGATATAGGGTAAAATAACTTATCTTGAATCCTAAGCTATAACTTAAGTATATTAAATATATTTATACACTTCATAATTTACTTCAAATATACTCATTTAAAAATAATAAAAATGGTCTGATTCTATCAAAATATAATTTCTAGGTTGCTGCTCTCTTCTGTGTCATCATATACTTCAGATACACTGCCCGTAATAGAGTTGTCAGCATGATAAATGTAGCACAATCTATCATTCATTCATTTATGCATTTAATCACTGATAGAAAATTTGTGTAGCTAGTAAGTGCCCAGTACTGTGCCATGTGCTTGGGAAACAAAGATAGCAAGACCGGTTTGGGAGTAAAATTAATAAACAAACATAAGTGCAATGTGGCTAGTAATAGAGGTGGGCATGGGTAGGGGGAAATTTTATTAGAAAACCTTCTTGGATTAGCAGGGCTCAAAATATGGAAAAGGCAGAGGGAGGAGAGTAGAAGAGGTGTGAAGACAAGAATTAAGAAGAAACATTAAGATAATATCTCTTTCTTAAGATAATTTCTGTTATTTAAGAGAAAATTATAAATTCTTTACAAACTGCATCTCTACGTACAGATATGCACGCTATCATAATAGATAAATCAAGAATTTGAACCAGAATATTTGTAGAAAGTGTTTAAACAGGCACTTTCAGTCTTCCTTTTCCATTTATTTTTCATTTCAGTTAGAAATCTGACCTAAGTGGCATTTTGTTCATGTGTTTGTTTAGGTACATCAATACTTTAGTGTTTCTCTCTAGGAGTGGCATACTATTTTTTTCTATACATTGTGAGGTACTCTATCAATTTATTAGTCATACTTTTAAAAAAAAGACAGATACCACCTTAAATGTATTCATTAGTTTTGAGACGATCCAGTTTTGAGAACATTAAAATTTTTAAATAGTATCAAATAATGAAGGAAAAATTGTGTTCTTGTTTAAGTTTATTTTATCTGAGCATATCTCTGCTCTGATTATATAGTCTTTAACTTTCAAAGTATAAAATCATTTTCTTTATCTTCAAGTTATGTGGGGACATTTTACTGTTATTTTCAGATACTAGGCTTATATTTGTCATTGTTAATATTAATATTAATCAGAATTCTATATCTGCATTTTTCTGTGTGTAAGAAATGAGAGAGAGAAAGGAGAAGAAAGAGAGAGAAGTGAAATTATGTGGAAATTTGGAAAATTGCTGCTTCTGAAGTTTATTATTGGTACTTGGGTATCATGTAGTCTTAAACATTGAAGATACTGTAAATGGACATATAGGGCATACAAATAAGCTTCGGCAGAAGTAACTGTCTTTTTCTCTCATGCACCTCTCTCAGTACCCTGATGTAGTCAATGAGACCAAGTGTACCCTCCAAAGACAGTGATTATTTTTATAAGCTCCAACAAAACCACGGTAAATGATACAGCATCTCATCAGAATGATTGGACCAAAAATCTGAATATTGAATATATGACCCAGAAAGAAGACAAACAGTCTAAGATAATGGAACATCATTACAGTAGGTCAGATTCTATGATATTCTCAGGATCCGCCCCTGTCCCCCCATAGAGACTTGAGGTTATAATAAGATAGTCCCTCCCATGATTAGCTTATAGTATATGACACGGTTGACATTAAGAAAGCAAAATTGTTCTGGGTGGACATATCTTCTTACAGGGGCCCTTAAAAAGGACAGGGATCTTCTTGAAGAGAGATTTGGGTGTGAGAGAGGAAGCCCATGTGAGGGAGATTCTCTATTGCCAGCTTTGAAGATGAAGAAGGGCATGTGCAAGAAATGTGGATGTTCTCTAGAAACTTGCAACAGCCCCTTGCTGACAGCCAGCATGGAAAGAAGGACCTCAGTTCTATTACTGCAATAAATGAGATCCTACCATATCCATATGCGCTTGGAAGAACCCTAAGCCCCAGAGGAGCATGTACCCCAACTGAAACCTTTATTTTAGCCTAGATTTGAGACCTTGAGCAGAGAGCCAAAGCCATGCTAAGTTGGACTTTTGACTTACAGATCACTGAGATAATAAATGAGTTTTTATAAGTCTCTGTGTTTATGGTAATTCGCTATGGAGCAACAGAAATCTAATACAATAGTGAAAATTGGTCTGAATAACTAACCTGTACCCTTTCCGTGACCAGTACCAGAATCTCACCACTTTCAGCTACCTCTGTTTGACTTTTTTCAACTTAACCATTTTTCCCATCATATAATAATAATAGCTAATATTTGTCTCTCACTTTCAACATCTAGTACTTAGATATGCACAAATCATAATATTCAGTTGTCTTGCTGATCCCTTGTTGATGATATTATTTACTCTTCTCATTTTACCAGAGAGGAATGGCACAATTAGATTCAATACTCTTCGAGATTCAGGAATTTGTCCAATACCATACAGTGAGCTGGGATAAGAACTCGAATTTTCAGATTCTAGTGTCTATGTACTGTATTTTTTGAATATAAATATAAATGTAAACATTTAAAATTATATACTTACTAAACATTTATGGTAAAATAAAAGAAACTGTAAAGTATATAAAGTAAAAATTAGTAAAAAACCCCATCATCAAACATCCACTACTGTTAACAATTTAGTGATAATTCTTCTGCAAGGTCCCCTCAATATATACACACAAGGGACTGTGTTAGAGGGACTTCTGGGGTTAGCTGGGGAGGCCTTGTTTCATGCAGGAATTCTCCTGTTTTCCCATCTCTGGCTGTCTGGGGCCGTTCAGAAGGCAAGATATGCAGTCGTCAATGATCTAACGGTGCTTGAAAGTAAAATCCTCTTCCTCCTGGAACTAGCGTCCAACTGGCAGAACTAGCAGCCCTCACTTGAGCTCTAAAATTAGGAAAAGGAAGGAGAATAAACATATACACAGACTCCAAATGCACTTAAGTGGTTCTTCATACTCATGCTGCCACATGGAAGGAAAGACAGCTTTTAACCTCGGCAGGAGCTCCCATTAAATATCATAAGGAAATCTTAGACTTATTAAAGCTGTCCAACAACCCAAAGACATAGCAGTCTTACACGGCCTGGATCACCAGAAAGGAGATGAGACGGAAGCAGAGGGCAATTGCTGAGCTGACCTAGAGGTAAAAAGGGCAGCTAGTCAAGAATTTATAGAAGGACTTTTAATTTGGGAAAACCTTCTCCAGGGAACTAGACGTCAATATGCATTGGAAGAGTTACAGTGGGCAATCTCCCAGGACATAATCTTCTTCCTTCAGGATGGCTAGCTACTGACGAAGAAAAAGTACTCCTACCTGCTGCCAGCTGGTGGAAAGTACTTAAAACCCTACATCAAACCGTCCATACGGGTATAGAGAATACATATCAGATGTCCAAATCTATATTTACGCAAAAAAGTCTCTTCAAGACTATCCAACAAATAGACAAAGGATGTGAAATATGCCAGGAAAACAATCCTTCAGCACATTGCAAAGTTCCTCCTGGGGAATAGCAAACCAGTCATTACCCAGGTGAGGACTGGCAAATGGACTTTACCCATATTTCTAAATCTCAGGTATATCAATATCTGTTAGTATGCATAGATACCTACACAAACTGGGTCAAGGCTTTCCCCTGCAGAACACAAAAAGCCCAAGAGGAAATAAGAGTCCTGACTAATGAAAATAATCCCTAGATTTTTACTCCCTTGCTGCCTTCAAAATGATAATGGCCCTACCTTCAGAGCTGCAGTAACCCAAGGAATTTCCAAAGCATTAGGAATACAATGTCCTCTCCACTGTGCTTGGAGGCCTCAGTCCTCAGGAAAGGGAGAAAGATGAACGAAATTCCTAAGAGACACTAAAAAAACTGGCACAAGAAACTCACCTCCCATGGCCCTCTCTGTTACCAATAGCACTCTTTTTTTTCTAGTTTTATTTATTTATTTATTTTTATTGCATTTTAGGTTTTGGGGTACATGTGCAGAACATGCAAGATAGTTGCATAGGTACCCATGTGGCGGTGTGATTTGCTGTCTTCCTCCCCTTCACCCACATCTGGCATTTCTCCCCATGCTATCTCTCCCCAGCTCCCCCCCACCCGGCTGTCCCTTCCCTATTCTTCCCAATAGACCCCAGTGCGTAGTGCTCCCCTCCCTGTGTCCACGTGTTCTCATTGTTCATCACCTGCCTATGAGTGAGAATATGTGGTATTTCATTTTCTGTTCTTGTGTCAGTTTGCTGAGAATGATGTTCTCCAGATTCATCCATGTCCCTAGAAAGGACACAAACTCATCGTTTTTGATTGCTGCATAATATTCCATGGTGTATATGTGCCACATTTTCCCTGTCCAGTCTATCACCGATGGGCATTTGGGTTGGTTCCAGGTCTTTGCTATTGTAAACAGTGCTGCAATGAGCATTTGTGTTCATGTGTCCTTATAGTAGAACAATTTATAGTCCTTTGGATATATATCCAGTAATGGGATTGCTGGGTCAAGTGGAATTTCTATTTTTAGGTCCTTGAGGAATCTCCACTCTGTCTTCCACAATGGTTGAACTAATTTACACTCCCACCAACAGTGTAAAAGTGTTCCTATTTCTCTACATCCTCTCCAGCATCTGTTGTCTCCAGATTTTTTAATGATCGCCATTCTAACTAGCGTAAGATGGTATCTCAATGTGGTTTTGATTTGCATTTCTCTGATGACCAGTGATGATAAGCATTTTTTCATGTTTGTTTGCCTCATGTATGTCTTCTTTTGTAAAGTGTCTGTTCATATCTTTTGCCCACTTTTGAATGGGCTTGTTTGTTTTTTTCCTGTAAATCTGTTTGAGTTCTTTGTAAATTCTGGATATCAGCCCTTTGTCAGATGGGTAAACTGCAAAAATATTTTTCCATTCTGTTGGATGCCAATTCACTCTAGTGACTGTTTCTTTTGCCGTGCAGAAGCTGTGGAGTTTCATTAGGTCCCATTTGTCTATTTTGGCTTTTGTTGCCAATGCTTTTGGTGTTTTGTTCATGAAGTCCTTGCCTACTCCTATGTCCTGAATGGTTTTGCCTAGATTTTCTTCTAGGGTTTTTATGGTGTTGGGTCTTATGTTTAAGTCTTTAATCCATCTGGAGTTAATTTTATTGTGAAGTGTCAGGAAGGGGTCCAGTTTTTCAATAAATAAATGGTGTTGGGAAAACTGGCTAGCCATGTGCACAAACCAATAGTACTCTTAAGGGCTTGAAACTCTCCTCAGAAAATAGGACTCAGTCCCTATGAGATGCTTTATGAATTGCCCTTTCTTACTACATATCTTGTATTAGACAAGGAAACAGCAGATCTAATAAAATATATAACCTCCTTGGCTAAGTATCAACAGGCTCTTAAGCCTTTACCAGAGGACACCCTAGGGAGAAAGGGAAAGAGTTTTTCTACCCTGGAGAACAGCTTGTCAAGTCTTTTCCATCAGACTCTCCCTCCCTAGGCCCATCTTAGGAAGGGCCATTTTCAGTTATTCTGCTTACTCTAATGGCAGGTAAGGTGGTGGGAATTGACTCGTGGATTGATCACACTGGGCTGAAACCCTGGACGCCTTCTGAAGAAAATCATGGGCTCCATAACCTGAAGTTCCAGGAGACTGCCCTTTGTACACCTGTGAGCCATTAGAAGTTTTGCGGTTGCTCTTCTGACAAGATCCTCAGGAAAACTAACTACTCATGAGTCTCTCTTACATCCTGGCATTGACAGAAATATCATTCTTAACTTTACTATTTGCAACCGGACTCTATGGGATCACCCCTATGGACTGGTCCACATCTCCTTATCCGTGGGTTTCTGCCTAATTATACTTTGAATGGCTCTCCTTATTTGTGGCTTTCTGCCTAATTATACTTCGAATAGCTCTCCTCTTCTCCCTCTGATATTAGCACTTTCTTACTATAACCTCCCTTGTTTGCATTATCCTTTTTGCTGCCCATCCCCTGCTTTACTCCCATCCCACCTGCCAGTGTACCCAAAGGGGTCACAGCTGGAACAATACTGGACAGAAAACAAGTTCACTCTCTGGTTGGTCTTGGGGATTAGGTCAGCAGGCCTCCTTTATGTCTTCTACTTACATGCACAAAAATTGCTATAATCTGCTTCCCTGTGCGCATACAACTCACACACTCACTGGATGGGAACAACAGCTGGCCTAAATTGTTCAGCTACTAAGGGAACCACTACTGGCTGGACATATTTTACCCATGTCGGGATTTCAGATGGGGATGGAGTTCAAGATCAGGCACAGAAACGGTGTCAACAGGAAGTAATCTCTAGCTTAAGCAAACCACGAAGTACCCCTAGTCCCTACAAGAGCCTGGACCTTTCTAAGTTACATAAGACCCTTCACACACACTCCCATGTGCTCAACTTATTTACCACCACACTCAAAGGAATGCAGGAGGCCTACTCCAACAACCTAACTGACTGTTGGATGTGCCTTCCACTATGCTTCAAACCATGGATGTTGGAACCACTGGCTGAATTGGTGCCATTTTCTTTCTATTTCCTCTCAATCTTGGAAAAGGGCCACAAGTTCTGTTTGACCTTTAGGTGAAAGCAATAGTAGCACAGATGCAAACAGGGCAACATTACAAGTAGCATGGCCAGGCCCTTTATCTACCGTCATTCACGGGCACTGAAGGAATTCTTCAGCTGCAGTTAAACGATCGTGCTTTCTTATGGGCCTACATTGAATTTCACTTCTTTATTCTTTAGGAAAGAAATGGGTTTCTGTCCTCTCTGTGCTGGTTTCTATCCCATTTCTGCTCTGTTTGGTAACTTTCCATCCCAACCAAAATAGTATTTCTATTCGGATTTGAATATTTCTAAGAAATACATTGTGTAAATGTTTACTTAAAATTTTACACATTTTTTCTTATTACAAAAGCAATATCTATTCACTTAAGAACATGTGTACAATGTAGAAAAGAATTCAGAAGTAAACAGAAATCAATATAGTTCCACTATCTAGCCCAGGGCCATGCAACCTGAATGTTGGACCCTTGAGCCCAATAATATGGTATCCTAGACTGACACCTACCATTAGTATTTCAAGTGTTTCTTCCAATTTTTTAAAAATACTTTAAGTTCTGGGATACATATGCAGAATGTGTAGGTTTGTTACATAGGTATACAGGTGCCATGGTGGTTTGCTGCACCTATCACCTACATTAGGCATTTCTCCTAATGCTATCCCTCACCTACCCCACAACCCCCGACAGGCCTTGGTGTGTAATGTTGCCCTCCCTGTGTCCATGTGTTCAACTCCCACTTATGAGTGATAATATGAGGTGTTTTGTTTTCTGTTCTTGTGTTAGTTTGCTGAGAATGATGGTTTTCATATTCATCCATGTCCCTACAAAGGACGTGAACTCATCCATTTTTATGATCGCATAGTATTCCATGGTGTATATATGCCACATTTTCTTTATCCAGTCTATCACTCATAGACATTTGGGTTGGTTCCAAGTCTTTCTATGGTGAACAGTGTGGCAATAAACATACATATGCATGGGTCTTTATAGTAGAATGATTTTAATCCTTTGTGTATATACCCAGTAATGGGATTGCTGGGTCAAATGGTATTTCTGGTTCTAGATCCTTGAGGAATTCCCATAATGTCTTCCACAATGATTGAACTAATTTACACTCCCATCAACAGTGTAAAAGCATTCCTGTTTCTCCACATTCTCTCCAGCATCTGTTGTTTCCTGACTTTTTTTTTTTTTTTTTTGAGATGGAGTTTCGCTCTTGTTACCCAGGCTGGAGTGCAATGGTGCTATCTCAGCTCACCACAACCTCTGCCTCCTGAATTCAGGCAATTCTCCTGCCTCAACCTCCTGAGTAGATGGGATTACAGGCATGTGCCACCATGCCCAGCTAATTTTTTGTATTTTTAGTAGAGATGGGGTTTCACCATGTTGATCAGGATGGTCTCGATCTGTTGACCTCGTAATCCACCCGCCTTGGCCTCCCAAAGTGCTGGGATTACAGGCATGAGCCATGTTTCCTGACTTTTTAATGATCGCCATTCTAACTGGTGTGAGATGGTATGTCACTGTGGTTTTGATCTGCATTTCTCTAATGACCAGGGGTGATAATTTTTTTTTCATGTTTGTTGGCCACATTTAAATGTCTTCTTTTGAGAAGTGTCTGTTCATATCTTTTGCCCACTTTTTGATGGAGTTGTTTGTTTTTTTTCTTGTAAATTTGTTTAAGTTCTTTGTAGATTCTGGATATTAGCCCTTTGACAGATGGACAATTTTTTCCCATTCTGTAAGTTGTCTGCTCACTCTGATGATAGTTTCTTTTGCTGTGCAGATGCTCTTTAGTTTAATTTGGTCCCATTTCTCAATTTTGGCTTTTGTTGCCATTGCTTTGGTGTTTTACTCATAAGGTCTTTGCCCATGCCTATGTCCTGAGTAGTATTGCCTATGTTTTCTTCTACAGTTTTTATGGTTTTAGGTCTTATGTGTAAGTCTTTAATCCATCTTGTGTTAATTTTTTGTGTAAGGTGTAAGAAAGAGGTCCAGTTTCAGCTTTCTGCATATGACTAGCCAGTTTTCCAAACACCATTTATTAAATAGGAAATCCTTTCTCCATTGCTTGTTTTTGTCAGGTTTGTCAAAAATCGGATGGTTGTAGATGTGTGGTGTTATTTCTGAGGCTTCTGTTCCATTGGTCTATATCTCTGTTTGGTACCAGTACCATGCTGTTTTGGTTACTGTGGCCTTGCAGTATAGTTTGAAGTCAGGTAGTGTGATGCCTCCAGCTTTGTTCTTTTTGCTTAGAATTGTCTTGACTACATGGGCTCTTTCTTGGTTCCATATGAAATTTAAAGTAAAGAAAAAAAACACTGAAGAAAAAAGGAAGTACAGTGTACAAATAATCATACATTACTTTTCTCCAGTGGACACAGTTTGAGAATTTCCCATTTTATTTAAATTTACCTGTGACAAAGAAGCTTGAGAAAAAAAAAATCAATAAGCTTAAAATGGCACCAACGTACAAATGATAAGACTCCTATTTTTATAAGTAAATTTTTTTTCTCAATACCTGTAAAAGTGTGAATCAAAAAGCAAGACTGCAATAAAATGCAACAAAAATGCATCATAGAAATTGTCATACGATGAAATGGTCAATGGTGAATAAGAAGAAAAAAGTGGATAGAATCTGGAACTTGCTATTAAGATATATGAAATCTAAAATTTATCTATTACACACAATTCAGAAAGTAAGCGCACCCAGGCTTACAAAGTATAGTTCCCCTTTTATTAGCTGCCCTCACTTCTTCCTATTTTTTTTTTCCCCAAATTGGTCTATGAGTTACAGGGTTAATCAGTATATAATGAGAACATATAATAAAGTAGATTTTATGATATACTTTTATAATAAAAAAAATTTCAACGTACACAAAAGAAGATAGAATACTATAGTGAACCTTGTTTACCAATTAGCCAGCGTTAGTAATCAGTGTTTTTCTTATTTAGTTTTATATATTGCCACCTTCTCACTTTTTTGTTCTGTATAGTTTAAAGCAAGTCCGACATTTTTTAATTTCCATTGTAAGAATTGCCAAATTTTGTTAAAACTGCAAACATACTGTCTCTCATTAGTTGAAACCCCTACTGAAGATAATGCAATATAATAGTCATATATATACATATAAACACAATGTAGCAGAATATTTCCTTAAAACATGATATATTACAGTTGATTTGATTTGAACTAGAGTTTATTAGTACCTATTGCTGGGTTGGAAGTATGTCTGGCTTCCAAAACAACTTCAAACTGGTTTCGAAAGCTTGGATAAATCACTAATTCTTCAAGGCATGGTATTAATTAGGGTTCTCTTTGTTGCAACAGCATATATCAGATTAAATAAATCAAAAGAAGAAATGTACAAGAAGGACTTTGGGGAGTCTTATGCAATAAAGAAGCACGGGCACAGGTTTTAGAAGTTAGCAGTCAAAGACTTGAATCCTTACTATCTTCCCATTTCTGCTTCTCTCTATTGGCTTCAGCCTTCTTTTTGCTGCCAACAATTTTTTTCCCTAAATGATTAAAAACATAGCTGCTATCAGTATTATAATTTAGGGTTCACCGGGCGCGGTGGCTCAAGCCTGTAATCCCAGCACTTTGGGAGGCCGAGGTGGGTGGATCATGAGGTCAACAGATCGAGACCATCCTGGTCAACATGGTGAAACCTCGTCTCTACTAAAAACACAAAAAAAATTTAGCTGAGCATGGTGGTGCGTGCCTGTAATCCCAGCTACTCAGGAGACTGAGGCAGGAGAATTGCCTGAACCCAGGAGGCGGAGGTTGCGGAGATCCGAGATCGCGCCATTGCACTACAGCCTGGGTAAAAAGAGCGAAACTCCATCTCAAAAAAAAAAAAAAAAAAAAAAATTAGGGTTCATCAGAATCTAACAATATTCAGAGAGTTACCAACTTTGAGAAAAACCAAAAGTGGTGGTGGTGGTGGTGGTGGTGGCGGGAGGGTGGGGGGTGTAAAATGAATATATTTAAGAACATGGAAATTGAAATCATGTGGCAGGAATGGGTGAAATGCAGTTTGCAGGAAGGCCCCTGGGATAGGCTATTGTGCAAACCATCCTTCACAGGGACTAAGTGATTTTATGTGTAAAATGAAGTATTTGAATTACCTGATTGCTAAGGTACCTTATAGTTCCTCATATACACTTCTTTCAAAATACCCAAATAGGCCTGTGGGAAAATCGGTAGCATTGAAGGGCAGGAGAAAACATAAATAAGTAATAAAACGTCCTGTAATATGAGTTTATCCAAAGTTCAAGACTACAGTGTTACAAATTTAAGCATACATTTTAAGATGACAGTCCATTACTATGAAACTTTAATAAGAGAGGGAAGCAAAAGCAGATGATTTCATTTTGTATGAAATCCATCTTAGCTATGTTGTCAAGCTGACATTCCCCACCTATGGAAATTATGGCAAAATAAACAAATGAATAAGGAAAATTTTGTGTAAGAACCAAGAATTTGCTTCTCATTGCTGGTATTTTATATTATAAATTCCCAGGTTTATTATTTTTAAACTTATTTTTAGGCTGGGTTTTGTGGTTCACACCTGTAATCCCAGCACTTTGGGAAGCCACGGTGGGTGGATCACCTGAGGTCAGGAGTTTGAGAGACCAGTCTGGCCAACATGGTGAAACCCTGTCTCTACTAAAAATACAAAAATTAGCCTGGTATGGTGGCGGGTGCCTATAATCCCAGTTACCCAGAAGGCTGGGCAGGAGAATTGCTTAATCCCGGGAGGCAGAAATTGCAGTGAACTGAGATCCCCCCACTGCTCTCAGCATGGGAGACAGAGCGAGACTCCATGTCAAAAAACAAGAAAAATCCTCATAATTTTTACTTAAACTTCTTTGAAGACTTAATGCTTTTAGAATAGCCTAAAAGTTAGTGGAGATTTCACCTTGCAATTCCAATATAATTTTTTTTTTTTTTTTTTTTTTGAGACGGAGTTTCGCTCTTGTTACCCAGGCTGGAGTGCAATGGCGCAATCTCGGCTCACTGCAACCTCCGCCTACTGGGTTCAGGCAATTCTCCTGCCTCAGCCTCCTGAGTAGCTGGGATTACAGGCACGCACCACCATGCCCAGCCAATTTTTCTGTATTTTTAGTAGAGACGGGGTTTCACCATGTTGACCAGGATGGTCTCGATCTGTTGACCTCGTGATCCACCCGCCTTGGCCTCCCAAAGTGCTGGGATTACAGGCCTGAGCCACCGCGCCCGGCCAATCTTTTAATTTTTATATGGAAATTTCAAATGTACATAAAGATAGGGAAAATAATACAATGAACTTACGTTCCATTACCCAGCTTCAATGATAATCAACTCACAGCTTCCCTATACAGGTTACTTTTAAAACAACTCTCAGAATGTGCCTCTAAAAGATAAAGACTCTTTTATTTTAAACATTACCAGAATAATAAATACTTAAACATTATCTACTAATTTTATCAAATATCTGCTTCTGAATAAAATTTCTTCATTAGTCTCATATGTGCTTGCCATATTCTGAATGGTGTGTTCCCCTCAGAATTCATATGTTGATTCCCTCATCCCAAATGTTATGGTATTGGGAGGTGGGCCTTTGGGAGGTAATTAAGTCATGCAAGTGGAGCCCAGATGATGGGATTAGTACACTTGTAAAAACAGATACTAGAGCTTTATTCCTCTTTCTCTAATCTCCACCGTGTAAGGACACAGTGAGAAGGGGGCTGTCTTCAAACCAGAAGTGGGCCCTCACCAGACATGAGATCTGCAGGTATGTTGATCCTGGATTGCTCAGGCTTCGGAACTGTAAGAAATAATTGTTTCTAGGTTAAGCCATCAGTCTATGGTATTTTTGTTAGAGCAGCCTGAACTGAAAGAATGCTTAGTGACTCATGAAACAAATTAGGTCTAGAAATTGCAATTTATTGATTGGTCTCTAAGATAGGTTGTACTTTTTTTGTAAATACATGCTTTTACATTGAAATATAACAGAGATGTACCATACTAAGAAGCCTACATAAATATGTAGTTGAATGAAAATGCTGTTTTATAAATTAAACTCATCCCTGTTAGTACTGCTCATGGCCAAAAATAGAGTATTATTGGCACTCCAATAGCTTTCCTCTTGTCCTGTGCCATTCATGAGTGTTTCACTAGAGGAAACTGCATCTCTAGAACTTCTAAAACCACGTATTTGTTCATCTGTTTTTGAATTATATACATGCAGATGAAATAAGACAGTAATCTTTTTTGTTCACCTTTTTCGTTTGATATATTTTGAGATTCATTCATTTTTATTGTGTAGAGTATTTTACTATGAAAATATTTCACAATTTATTTATTCATTTTATTATTAGTGGCCATTTGGGTTGTTTCTAGTTGAGAGGATTACAAATACTGTTGCAACATATATGCTAATGCATTTTTTGTACTCATAAATACAGATTTCTCTTATGTAAATGTAACACCACTTAATACAAGGGACATTTTTCTTTTCCTCTGGAATGCAGAATCACCTTTCTTTCTTTCTTTTTTTTTTTTTTTTGAGATGGAGTTTACTTTTGTTGCCCAGGCTGGAGTGCAATGGCATGATCTCAGCTCACTGCAACCTCCTCTTCCTGGTTTCAAGCGATTCTCCTGCCTCAGCCTCCAGAGTAGCTGGGATTACGAGATGTGCCACCACACATGGCTAATTTTGTATTTTTAGTAGAAATGGGGTTTCTCCATGTTGGTCAGGCTGGTCTCCAACTCTTGACCTCAGGTGATCCACCCACCTTAGCCTCTCAAAGTGCTGGGATTACAGGTATGAGCCACTGCGCCTGGCCATTATCACCTTTTAATCTGAGAAATAATTACACATATGAAGGTTTCTTTCTTGCTTTCTTGGATTCTCTAGATTGATACATTGGTTTATTTTTCTGTTTTTTGCCCCAGTAACACCTCGATTTAATAATTGTTTATTTACAATGAGTATTTATATATGGTAGTTAAATCTTCCACAGCTTCACATTCAGCAATATTTTATTGACTCCTTTTGTCTAATTTAGTATTAGTTTGAGAATTTCTGCCAATTTTCTGATAGGATTTTGATGACGGCACTTAATATTTAGACCAATTTTGCAGAATTGGTATCTTTATCATATTGAATCTTTCAATCCATAAAGATGACATATTTCTTTCTTTGTTTTTCTTATGTATCTCATTAATAATTTTTAAAATGTAGGAACAGAAGTTTTACACAACTTCATTAGATTTATTTCTATGTACTTACTGTTGCTTTTGTAAATCGAGTCATGATATATTTTTTATCAGAATTTTTAAAGGATAACTTGTTTTATTTCCTCAAAAAAGTGAAATTATTTTGACAATGTTTCACCCTACCATGTCAAATTGTAAACATATTCTTTTTTTTTTTTTTTTAAGTCTTTAGGGTATTACTTTTTTCTTTTTTTTTTTTTAATTTTTTATTGGATTATAGATTTTGGGGTACATGAGCAGAGCATGCAAGACAGTTGCGTAGGTACACACATGGCAGTGTGCTTTGCTTTTCTTCTCCCCTTCACCCACATTTGGCATTTCTCCCCAGGCTATCCCTCCCCACCTCCCCCTCCCACTGGCCCTCCCCTTTTCCCCCCAATACACCCCAGTGTTTAGTACTCCCCTTTCTGTGTCCATGTGTTCTCATTTTTCATCACCCACCTCTGAGTGAGAATATGCGGTGTTTCATTTTCTGTTCTTGTGTCAGTTTGCTGAGGATGATGTTCTCCAGATTCATCCATGTCCCTACAAACGACACAAACTCATCATTTCTGATTGCTGCATAATATTCCATGGTGTATATGTGCCACATTTTTCCAATCCAGTCTATTATCAATGGGCATTTGGGTTGATTCCAGGTCTTTGCTATTGTAAACAGTGCTGCAATGAACATTCGTGTACATGTGTCCTTATAGTAGAACGATTTATAGTCTTTTGGATAGATACCCGGTAATGGGATTGCTGGGTCAAATGGAATTTCTATTTCTAAGGCCTTGAGGAATCGCCACACTGTCTTCCACAATGGTTGAACTAATTTACACTCCCACCAACAGTGTAAAAGTGTTCCTTTTTCTCCACATCCTCTCCAGCATCTGTTGTCTCCAGATTTTTTAATGATTGCCATTCTAACTGGCGTGAGATGGTATCTCAATGTGGTTTTGATTTACATCTCTCTGATGACCAGTGACGATGAGCATTTTTTCGTATGATTGTTGGCCTCATATATGTCTTCTTTCGTAAAGTAACTGTTCATATCCTTTGCCCACTTTTGAATGGGCTTGTTTGTTTTTTTCCTGTAAATCTGCTTGAGTTCTTTGTAAATTCTGGATATCAGCCCTTTGTCAGATGGGTAGACTGCGAAAATTTTTTCCCATTCTGTTGGTTGCCGATCCACTCTAGTGACTGTTTCTTTTGCCGTGCAGAAGCTGTGGAGTTTCATTAGGTCCCATTTGTCTATTTTGGCTTTTGTTGCCAATGCTTTTGGTGTTTTGTTCATGAAATCCTTGCCTACACCTATGTCCTGGATAGTTTTGCCTAGATTTCCTTCTAGGGTTTTTATGGTGCCAGTTCTTATGTTTAAGTCTTTAATTCATCTGGAGTTAATTTTAGTGTAAGGTGTCAGGAAGGGGTCCAATTTCTGCTTTCTGCACATGGCTAGCCAGTTTTCCCAACACCATTTGTTAAACATGGAATCCTTGCCCCATTGCTTGTTTTTGTCAGGTTTATCAAAGATTGTATAGTTGTATGAATGTTGTGTTGCCTCCGGTGCCTCTGTTTTGTTCCATTGGTCTATATCTCTGTTTTGGTACCAGTACCATGCTGTTTTGATTACTGTAGCCTTGTAGTATAGTTTGAAATCCGGTAGTGTGATGCCCCCCGCTGTGTTCTTTTTGCTTAGAATTGACTTGGCTATGTGGGCTCTCTTTTGGTTCCATATGAAGTTCATGGTGGTTTTTTCCAGTTCTGTGAAGAAAGTCAATGGTAGCTTGATGGGGATAGCGTTGATTCTGTAAATTACTTTGGGCAGTATAGCCATTTTCACGATATTAATTCTTCCTAGCCATGAACATGAAATGTTTCTCCATCTGTTTGTGTCCTCTCTGATTTCGTTGAGCAGTGGTTTGTAGTTCTCCTTGAAGAGGTCCCTTACGTTCCTTGTGAGTTGTATTCCAAGGTATTTTATTCTTTTTGTAGCAATTGCGAATGGCAGTTCGCTCTTGATTTGGCTTTCTTTAAGTCTGTTATTGGTGTAGATGAATCCTTGTGATTTTTGCACATTGATTTTATATCCTGAGACTTTGCTGAAGTTGTTTATCAGTTTCAGGAGTTTTTGGGCTGAGGCAATGGGGTCTTCTAGGTATACTATCATGTCGTCTGGAAATAGAGACAATTTGGCTTCTGCCTTTCCTATTTGAATACCCTTTATTTCTTTTTCTTGCCTGATTGCTCTGGCTAGAACTTCCAGTACTATATTGAATAGGAGTGGTGAGAGAGGGCATCCTTGTCTAGTGCCAGATTTCAAAGGGAATGCTTCCAGTTTTTGCCCATTCAGTATGATATTGGCTGTTGGTTTGTCATGAATAGCTTTTATTACTTTGAGATACATTCCATCGATACCGAGTTTATTGAGGGTTTTTAGCCTAAAGGGCTGTTGAATTTTGTCAAATGCCTTCTCTGCGTCAATTGAGATAATCATGTGGTTTTTGTTTTTGGTTCTGTTTATGTGGTGAATTACATTGATAGACTTGCGTATGTTGAACCAGCCTTGCATCCCTGGGATGAATCCTACTTGATCATGATGAATAAGTTTTTTGATTTGCTGTTGCAATCGGCTTGCCAATATTTTATTGAAGATTTTTGCGTCTATGTTCATCATGAATATTGGCCTGAAGTTTTCTTTTCTCGTTGGGTCTCTGCTGGGTTTTGGTATCAGGATGATGTTGGTCTCATAAAATGATTTGGGAAGGATTCCCTCTTTTTGGATTGTTTGAAATAGTTTTAGAAGGAATGGTACCAGCTCCTCCTTGTGTGTCTGGTAGAATTCGGCTGTGAACCCGTCTGGACTGGGCTTTTTTTGTGAGGTAGGCTCTTAATTGCTGCCTCGACTTCAGATCTTGTTATTGGTCTATTCATAGTTTCAGCTTCCTCCTGGTTTAGGCTTGGGAGGACACAGGTGTCCAGGAATTTATCCATTTCTTCCAGGTTTACTAGTTTATGCGCATATAGTTGTTTGTAATATTCTCTGATGATGGTTTGAATTTCTGTGGAATCTGTGGTGATTTCCCCTTTATCATTTTTTATTGCATCTATTTGGTTGTTCTCTCTTTTATTTTTAATCAGTCTGGCTAGTGGTCTATTTTGTTGATCTTTTCAAAAAACCAGCTATTGGATTTATTGATTTTTTGAAGGGTTTTTCGTGTCTCAATCTCCTTCAGCTCAGCTCTGATCTTAGTAATTTCTTGACTTCTGCTGGGTTTTGAGTTTTTTTGATCTTGCTCCTCTAGCTCTTTCAATTTTGACGATAGGGTGTCAATTTCGGATCTCTCCATTCTCCTCATATGGCCACTTATTGCTATATACTTTCCTCTAGAGACTGCTTTAAATGTGTCCCAGAGGTTCTGGCACGTTGTGTCTTCATTCTCATTGGTTTCGAAGAACTTCTTTATTTCTGCCTTCATTTCATTGTTTACCCAGTCAACATTCAAGAGCCAGTTGTTCAGTTTCCATGAAGCTGTGCGGTTCTGGGTCGGTTTCTGAATTCTGAGTTCTAACTTGATTGCACTATGGTCTGAGAGGCTGTTTGTTATGATTTCAGTTGTTTTGCATTTGTTGAGCAGTGCTTTACTTCCAATTATGTGGTCAATTTTAGAGTAGGTGTGATGTGGTGCTGAGAAGAATGTGTATTCTGTGGATTTGGGGTGGAGAGTTCTGTAAATGTCCACCAGGTTTGCTTGCTCCAGGTCTGAGTTCAAGCCCTGGATATCCTTGTTGATTTTCTGTCTTGTTGATCTGTCTAGTATTGACAGTGGAGTGTTAAAATCTCCCACTATTATTGTGTGGGAGTCTAAGTCCTTTTGTAAGTCATTAAGAACTTGCCTTATATATCTGGGTGCTCCTGCATTGGGTCCATATATGTTTAGGATCGTTAGCTCTTCTTGTTTTATCGATCCTTTTACCATTATGTAATGGCCTTCTTTGTCTCTTTTGATCTTTGTTGCTTTAAAGTCTATTTTATCAGAGATGAGAATTGCAACTCCTGCTTTTTTTTTTTGCTTTCCATTAGCTTGGTAAATCTTCCTCCATCCCTTTATTTTGAGCCTTTGTGTATCCTTGCATGTGAGATGGGTTTCCTGGATACAGCACACTGATGGGTTTTGGATTTTTATCCAATTTGCCAGTCTGTGTCTTTTGATTGGTGCATTTAGTCCATTTACATTTAGGGTTAATATTGTTATGTGTGACTTTGATACTGCCATTTTGATGCTAAGTGGCTGTTTTGCCTGTTAATTGTTGTAGATTCTTCATTATGTTGAAGCTCTTTAGCATTCAGTGTGATTTTGGAATGGCTGGTACTGATTGATCCTTTCTATGTCTAGTGCCTCTTTTAGGAGCTCTTGTAAAGCAGGCCTGGTGGTGACAAAATCTCTGAGTACTTGCTTGTTCGCAAAGGATTTTATTCTTCCTTCACTTCTGAAGCTCAGTTTGGCTGGATATGAAATTCTGGGTTGAAAGTTCTTTTCTTTAAGAATGTTGAATATTGGCCCCCACTCTCTTCTGGCTTGTAGTGTTTCTGCCGAGAGATCTGCTGTGAGTCTGATGGGCTTCCCTTTGTGGGTGACCCGCCCTTTCTCTCTGGCTGCCCTTAGTATTCTCTCCTTTATTTCAACCCTGTTGAATCTGACGATTATGTGCCTTGGGGTTGCTCTTCTTGCGGAATATCTTTGTGGTGTTCTCTGTATTTCCTGCATTTGAGTGTTGGCTTGTCTTGCTAGGTGGGGGAAATTTTCCTGGATGATGTCCTGAAGAGTATTTTCCAGCTTGGATTCATTCTCTTCGTCCCCTTCTGGTACACCTATCAAACGTAGGTTAGGTCTTTTCACATAGTCCCACATTTCTTGGAGACTTTGTTCATTCCTTTTTGCGCTTTTTTCTCTGATCTTGGTTTCTCGTTTTATTTCATTGTGTTGGTCTTCGACTTCAGATATTCTTTCTTCTGCTTGGTCAATTCGGCTATTGAAACTTGTGTTTGCTTCGCGAAGTTCTCGTATTGTGTTTTTCAGCTCCTTTAATTCATTCATATTCCTCTCTAAGGTATCCATTCTTGTTATCATTTCCTCGAATCTTTTTTCAAATCTTTTTTCAAGATTCTTAGTTTCTTTGCATTGATTTAATACATGATCTTTTAGCTCACAAAAGTTTCTCATTATCCATCTTCTGAAGTCTAATTCTGTCATTTTGTCACAGTCATTCTCCGTCCAGCTTTGCTCCCTTGCTGGTGAGGAGTTTTGGTCCTTTCTAGGAGGCGAGGTGTTCTGGTTTCGGGTGTTTTCCTCCTTTTTGCGCTGGTTTCTTCCCATCTTTGTGGATTTGTCCGCTGGTCGTCTGCGTAGTTGCTGACTTTTCGTTTGGGTCTCTGAGTGGACACCCAGAATGTTGATGATGAAGTATTTCTTTTGCTTGGTTTTCCTTCTACCAGTCTAGCCCCTTCGCTGTACGACTGCTGAGGTCCGCTCCAGACCCTGCTTGTCTGGGGTGCACCTCTAGTAGCTGTGGCACAGCGAGGGATGCTACCAGTTTCTTTTTCTGCTCTCTTTGTCCCAGGATGATGCCTGCCTAATGTCAGTCTTTTGGATATAGAGGGGTCATGGAGCTGCTTGAGGAGACAGTTTGTACTTTATAGGGGTTTAATTGCTGAGCTGTGCACTCTGTTGTTCATTCAGGGCTGTTAGGCTGCTATGTTTTATTCTGCTGCAACAGAGCTCATTAAAAAACCCTTTTTTTTTTTTTCTCAAATGCTCTGTGTTGAGGGGTTTGGGCTTTATTTTTGGATGTCCGATCAGGTGTCCTGCCCAGCTAGAAGGCAGACTAGCCACTGTTTGGCTGTCGAGGCTCCGCCCTGCTGTTGTGTGATTCATGCTTTTCCTGCCGGCTCTGCTGTGGTCTCCGCCACGCCCTGCAGCGGAGTCTCTTCGTTGTAGCGTGTTGCCTCAGCAACGGCTGGCTGCATCAGTAGTGGGCGTGTATCTCAGTTGGGGCGGGTTGCCTCGGTAGTGGTGGACGCCCCTCCCCCACAGAGGGTCTTGGACTGTCTGCTCGGGATAGTTTGAAATCGCGGTTTTGTTCGTCCCACTGGGTATCCCAATCCCTGCAATCCCCTGGGCTGGCCTACTGTCCAAGTCTCGTTCAGTCTCAAGTCCAGCCCTCTCAAGTCTCAGGTTGCCAGTTCAACAGGGCACCCGGACAAGCGCGCCCTGTGGGGATTGCTGGGTAGGGCCGGCCGCCGCCGCCCCGGCTGCCGGCTTCGCCAGGCAGACCTACTGCTTGGCGTCCCGTGTCTTTTTTATACTTGGGAGTTTCCCCGTTCTGTGGGCAACAAAGATCAGTCTGGAAATGCCGCTCTGACTCACCGTTTGTGGATTCAACGAGAAGAGCTCCAATCCTGGGTTGTTCTCACAGCGCCATCTTGAGTCCTACCAACATATTCTTAAGTAATGTCATTAGCATATATGTTTTTCTTTTTTAATATATATGTTTTTCTTTTTGGCTTTATTGAGTTATAACTGACAAAAATTATATATACTCAAGATGTGCAATATGATGATTTGCTATATGTATACACCATAAAATGATTATTACAATCACACTAACACATCTATTACCACAGTTGTCATTTTTTGTGTAGCAAATATCACTTTTTAGAGCAGTGCAGTTTTTTCAAAAAGTAGAGAGCAGGCTTACACATAAAAAGTAAGCAATGTTTGCTTGAGTTTTAAAGATAGCCTGTAGAAGCATTGATAAGATCTATGCTAGGATTCCTGGTTGCCTTAAATCCAAGTTCTGTAGGAAATGTTTTATCATAAAAGCTCAGCTAGATATACTGTATGTGTTAGAATAGACATCTGGAGGATCAATCTCCTGAGTCATGCATAAAGAGTATTGAATGGAGCTTTCTTTAAACTGGGATATGTAGACGATGAGAAAACTTGATCCACCCTGTGCCAATGGTAGGAAGACTATTTTGCTAACAGAGATCACTGTTAAATTGCCTGGGATTCAGCTGCTGCAGAGTCAGTTGAGGATGACTACTTTTGATAAGATTGTATGTTTGCATCCCACAAATTTTTTGACTTTTTATATATTTTCCTTGTCTCATGGAGGCCATGGCTGGGACCTCAAATTTAATTTTGCATAGAAGTGGGGATAGTGCATATCCTTATTTAATTGCTGATATCTGAAGAAAACTTTCGATATTTCACATTAAGAATGAGATTTGCAGGTTTTTAAGGTAGGCTTTATCAAATTAAGGATTTCTAAAAATCATGAATGGTTGTAAAATTTATCAAATATTACAAAACTCACTTGTGATGTATTATAAGATGTTGCTGAATTTGATTTAGTGACCTCTTCCTTAATTTTTAAATTTAACTTCATGAGAGAGACCTTCCTTAAGCCTTAATAAATTGAGATGTTCTTGTCAGATTGGACATTAATTTTATGCTACTCACATATAATAATTGGAAAAGGATAACCTCTGTTAAGGTAATTTCTTGAAATAGCTTGAGTATGAATGTTATGATTTCTCATTTAAATGTTCAAAATATTCTATTCACAGACCCATACGAACAGAAGTTTTCTTTACTGGAAATTAAACTACAGAGTCAATAATCCAGTAATAACAGCAATGTTCAGACTTTGCTAATGTCTCTTATGCAATTCTGATGAATTGTATATTTTCAGAGAATTTGTGCATTTCATTTAAATTTTATAATTTACTGGCATAAAGTTGTTTATAATATCTTTCTCATTTTAATGTTTGTATACTGCACTGTGATAGCCCTATTTTATTTTTAATTTTAGTACTTTCTGCCATCTCTCTTCTTACATTAGTCAACATTGCTAGAGATTTATCAATTTTATCAATTTTATAAACTTTGACTTTGTTAATTTTTCTCTATTATATGAGTATTTTTTATTTCACTAAAATTTGCTCTTTATATTTACTTTTCTCTGCCTTTCTTGCCTTTTTTCTACATTCTTGAGATGAATATGAGAAAATGATTTTTGGCCTTTCTTTTTTAAAAAAATTTATTTATATTCATTATGAATTTATGTTTAAAAATAATTTTAGCTGTATCGCACAGATTAATATGTCATTTTATTTTAACTCAATTCAACATGTTTTAAATTCATTTGTGATTTCTTTATAAAATATTATATAGTATATTTAATTTTAAAAACATTTGCATATTTCTATTTATCCTTGGTATTGATTTCTAACATTTTCATTGTGGTTAGAAAATATAATTTGCATGATTTATTAAAACTTAAATTTATTGATATTTGCTTTAAGGCCTAGCACATGAGCAACTTTGGTAAATGTTGTATATACATTGATAAAGTTTTTAGATGCATTTTCTGTTGTATTTGAATTAGGTCAAGTTTTTTAGTCATGTTTCTCAAACATGTATTATTACATGTTTGATAAGTTACTGAAGTGTGTTAAATACAATGTACAAAATTTCAGTTTTTGCTTTTATAAGACTGCATTTTTAGATGCATACATATATAGAAATATTATATCTTCTGTATAATCTCATCATAGGACTCATTTTATGTTAATAGTGCTTTTTCTTTTAAGCTTATATTGTCTAAATCATAAGCTATTTTTGAATCTATAGCTTCCTCCTCTTTTTCTGTTTTTTAAAAACATTTTCTTTCAAGTTGTTTTTATATAAGTTGAATTTCATTCAAGTTATATCTAAATTTGATTTTCTATATTTTAGATTTTGTTGATAGCATTATTACATTTACAGTAAGCCTGTTTTTTGTCAGCTCTGTATTTTCTCTAAATTTGTAATTATATTTAGACACCAGTTGGATTCACGTATTTAAATATGTCTGGTATGTTTCAACCTATTAAAATTGTTAATTGTTTTTTTAAACATCTACTGATTTCCCCAGTTTAAACAGATGATTGTAGCCTCTTGAAGCTGGTTCTTAAGTCTTTTGACATGATAGTTTTCTTACATTTTCATATGACAAGATTTTATGGCTCAATTTGTCTATTTTCTACTTTATAGAAACAAAGCTATTTTTCCCATTACTTTCTTCACCTTAAATATTAATCAAAAATTAAGATTAGATTATTCATAGCAAATACTGGAAAACTAATGTCCCTTGCACTCTAAAGTCTTGAAATAACTATCAATTAAAAATATAAATTATGATATTGTAAAAAGAGCATGCACCTTGGATGCTGTCAGAATTTGCACTTGATGTCTGTTGTATATATGCTGTCCCCACAAAAGGAACAGCCTAGCAAGAGAGAGAATTTGTAGACAATAACTGCTCTACTCCAGCCAGACACTGAGGAATAAAAATCTATCCCCCTCCGACACTCATACCAGCAAAGGTTGAGTAAGAAGCCTAGACTTACACCCTCATAGGCTGTAATGTGTTACTCCAACATCCTCATTTGACATGATGTTAGAGAAGGCCAAATAGGGACCTGGGACTTTCACACCACTACTAACAACAAAATTTCTCCCCTCTTCCTCTGCATCCCTGTAGAGCTGATGGAAACTACCTGAAGAATCTAGACTTCCTCCTATATCTTTATAGCAGTAAAAATAGAAGGTACTCTTCTCTTTACTGAAGGACTGGAGTCAGAAGTGGCTCAGTGGAGAGCAAGAACTTTCATCATCTCCAGCATTAACAATGCTGCCACTGTAGAGTCAGTGGATAATACATGGATATCTGCATTGGACATCAAATGGGAGTCAGAACTCCCAAACTCACTTAGCTGTAAAAAGGACCTCCCCATTCAGGGAGCTCATTAGACTCAATAGCATCTGAGTATATAATTGCACCTTTCAGTAACAGTGCAGCAGTCCCACTTCTCTTTCCTAAGTGGTTTCAGAGAAAACCAATTGAAACAGAAAGTTTAAACAAAATCCACCTTCTTATAACAATAAAACAATTCTTAGGCTTCAATGAAAAAAATTACTCATTATACCAAAAAAAAACAGAAATGAATAAACTTAATATTAAAAAATGCCAACAGGTGTCAACATTGATGTAATAGAGCTATTAGAATTGTCTGATAAGGTTTTCAAAGAAGCCACAATAAAAGTATTTAGACAAGCCACTAAAACCACATTTAAATGAAAATGAAATGAAAAATATAATGTCTCAGCAATGAATTATCAGTGATACAGAAAAACCAAAGAAAAATCAATAAATCAAATACACAATATTGATATAAAAGGCTCAGTAGATTAGGTTAAAAAGAAAACATGGCACATATACACCATGTAATACTATGCAGTTATAAAAAATGATGAGTTTGTGTCCTTTGTTGGGACATGGATGAATCTGAAAACCATCATTCTCAGCAAACTGACACAAGAACAGAAAACTAAACACTACATATTCTCACTCATAAGTGGGTGTTGAACAATGAGAACACATGGACACAGGAAGGGGAACATCACACACTGGGATCTGTTGAAGGGCAAGGGGCTAAGGGAGGGATGGGGGTAGGGAGATTGGGGAGGGATAACATTAGGAGAAATACCTAATGTAGGTGATGGGGGATGGATGCAGCAAACTATCATGGCATGTGTATACATATGTAACAATCCTGCATGTACCCCAGAACTTAAAGTTTAATAATAATAATAAAAAAATAAACAGAAGAAGAATTTAAAATAAAAAAAAAAACAGAATGAAAGAAACAGAGAAAATAGGAAACAGGAAAGTAGAACAATAGAAATCACATTATAAAAATTAATTATAAAAAATTAAATCAACTGAAGGAGAAAAATAAATAGAGCTTCAGGGACATGTGAGAAAAATATCTAATCCTTGTGCATTAAAGTCTTGGAAAGAGAATAGAATGAGGGAGGCTGTAAAGTAATCAAATAAATATTGGCTGAAAACTTTACAGATTTGGTCAGAGATTCAAGGTGCATGAATCCCAAAAAAGGATAAACCCAGATAAATTTATGCCAAGACACATCATAAGTAAACTTCTGAAAATGAAAGAAAAAATATTGAAAGGAGCCAAAGAAAAGTGACACTTTACTAATAGAAAAAGTAATAGAACGACAGTGGATTTCTCACCAGAAACTACAGATTTTTTTTTAAGTCACAATATTTTTCAAGTGCCCAAAGAAAAGAATTGACAACTCAGAATTCTATACCCAGGAAAAATATCCCTCCCAAGTGAAGGGATATTGAAGACATTATCAGATGAAGAAAACCTAAAATAATTTGTTGGCAGCAGACTTAATTTAAAATAATAGCTAAAAAATTCTCTAAACAGAAGGGTATGATAAAATAATATGGCATAAACATCAGGAACAAAGAAAGAACATGGTCAGCAAAAATATGGATAAATACATTAGGTTTTATTTTCATTTTGAGTTTGTTAAATTATTATTGATGGTGAAGTAAAAATTATAATGTGCTTTGAAATATATGTAAAGAAAGTATTTAAGTTACATTTTAAAATTATATGTTATAAAAGGTTAACAATCAAAATAAAATGTAAGGTTTTTACAGTTGTGCTGATAAAATTGAATACACAGAATAATCTTTACAAAAGCTATACAAAAAGATGAACTAAAAAAGACAAAAGATTAAAATTAGATTCTAGGAAATGGTTAAGTGACCTATAGGAAGACAGAAAAGAAAATATTTTTTGCATCTCTTAATTAAGAAAACACTTGAGAGAAATAAGACACAGAGAGAAGAAACAGGAACCAAAAATAAAATGGCTGACTTAAGTCCTAATGTATTAATAATTGAATTAAAGTAAGTAGTCTAACTACATAAATTCAAAGACAGAGATTGGCAGAATAGATTAAAAATATGACCACACTCTCTTTTGTCTACAAGAAAACTAATTTTAACATGAAGATATAGAGAATATTAAAGTAAGAAAATGTTTAAATATTTAAAATCTATATTGTTCAGTCCTTAATTAAAAGAAAGCAAGTGGAGCTATATTAATATCAGAACAAAAAAATACTAGATACAGAATAGACATTATATAATGCTAAAAGTATCAATTTACCAAGAGGACATAGTGATTCTAAATGACTGGGCACCAAACAACATATCTTCAAACTCTGCAAAACAGAAACTGACATGACTGAAGAAGAAACATATATACAATTATAATTGTAGACTCCACCCTTCTCCCAAAATTGATCAAATAACTAGACAGTAAATCTCAACAACACTATCAAAAAAACACATTCTAATAAATGTTTTTAGACTACTTCCCCCAACAACAACAGAATACATTTATATTTAAAACAATTGTCTGTGGAAGGTAGACCATATTCTTGCACATAAAATAAAAAAAATTGGCCAGGTACAGTGGCTCATGCCTGTAATCCCACCACTTTGGTAAGCCTGGGGGTTGACCTCCTTGAGGTCAGGAGTTCAGAACAGGTCTGTCCAACATGGTGAAACCTGACTCTACTAAAAAATACAAAAATTAGCTTGACATGGTGGCAGGCACCTGTAATCCCAGAAACTCAGGAGTCTGAGACAGGAGAATTGCTTGAACCTGGGGCACAGAGGTTGCAGTGAGCCGAGATCATGCCATTGCACTCTAGTCTGGGTGAAGAGTGAAACTCCATCTCAAAAAAAAAAAAAATTAATCAATAACAGAAAGACAACAGAAAAATCTATAATCACTTGGAGATAAAATGTATGTAAACAGTCCATGGGCCAAAGAGAAAGTCTCAAAAGAAATAAAAATACAAAGAGGAAAATGTACTGAAAGCAAGCCAAAGAAAGGAAATAATAAAGATAAAATCAGAAATCAATGTCAATGGAGAAAAATCAACAAACCAAAGATATATATGTGAATCAATAAAATGGACAAACCTGTAGCAATACTGACAAAGAAAAAAGACAAATTTACAAATTGTATCAATAATTAAAGAGAAAATATAACAAATCAAAAGATAGTAAGAAAATACTATGAGTAACTCCACATATCTAAGTTTTATAGCTTAGATAACATAGACTGGTTTTTGAAAAATACAATTTATAATTCACAAAATATGAAATAGAATAAGCCTATTACTATTAAGAAAATTAATTTTATAATTATAAAACTTCCCCAAAGGAAATCTATAAGCCAAGAAATATTTCAAATTCAAAAAAGAATTAACATTAATTATACCCAATCTTTTTCAGAAAATAGAAAAGGAAAAAATAACACCCAATTCCTTTTTTAAGGATAGTATTGCCCTGATATCAAAATCAGGCAAAGCTCTCTCTCTCTCTCTCTCTCTCTCTCTCTCTCTCTCTCTCTCTCTCTCTCTCTCACACACACACACACACACACACACAGACAATGTAAACTAAAGATTTATATTCTCCATAAGCATAGGTACAGAAATCCTCAATAACATATTAGCAAGGTAGAATTCAGCAATATATTTAAAAAAACCATGTGGTGTTTATTCCAAGAATGCAAGGCTAAACCAAATATTGGTTCAATACTTGAAAACTGCTGTATGTAATGCATCATGTTAGAGAGATAAAGAATTTTTATTTATATTGATATACATATGTATGTATATATACATATATATGTATATAATCCCATCCATATATATATATAGATATACATATATTGATATACATGTATAATATATATGTATATATATTGATATACATATATATGGATGGGATTATATACATATATATGTATATCGATGTGATTATTTTATATATATATATATATATCTTAATATAGAAAAAGGCAGTTGACAAAATTCAACACATATTCAGGATAAATATTCTCATAAAGTATGAACAGAGGGAATGTCCTAAATTTGATAAAGAGCACATATAAAGGCTACAGCTAATATATTATGTTGAAAGATGGAATGTTTCCCTCTAAAAATCAGAAACATGGCAAGGATGCCCACTCTTACTATTCTTATCCAACATAGTGTTAAAAGTTCTAGTCATTTCAATGAGGCAAGAACATTTTTATAAAAGAAAAATACACATTAGAAAGCAAGAAATAAAATTTATTTTATTTTCAGATAACATTGTTCACATGAAAAAATCCCAGGGAATAAACAAAAAGCTTCTAAGAACTAATAAATAATTTAAACAAGGAAAACATATAAAAATCAGTTTTTTTCTGTACCCTTACTATGAGCAAGTGGGTAATAAAATCAGAAAAATAATACAATTTACAATAAAAAAAAGAAGTTTTCCATTTAGTTTAATTTAATTTTGAGTTATAAGACTCAAAAAGTAAACATGGCAGTTTCTCTAAATTAATGAAAACATGTAATTTATATCAAACACTAGTGATATATTTTGTAGTTATGGATGAGATTATTCTAAAATTTATATGGAAAACCAAAGAAACTACAATAGCTAAAAACTATCTTTATAAAGAAGAATAAAGTGGAACAAATTATCTATCTGAATTCAAGACCTTTTTTTTTTGAGCCAGATTTTCACTCTTGTTGCCCAAGCTGGAGTGCAATGGTATGATCTCAGCTCACTGCAACCTCTGCCTCCCAGATTCAAGTGATTCTCCTGCCTCAACCTCCCAAGTGGCTGGGATTACAGGCATGTGTCACCACACCTGAATTATTTTTTGTATTTTTAGTAGAAACATGGTTTCACCAAGTTAGCCAGGCTGGTCTTGAACTTCTGACCTCGGGTGTTCTGTCCGCCGCAGCCTCCCAAAGTGCCAGGATTACAGACATGAGCCACCATGCCCAGCCTAATTCAAGACTTTTAATATAGTATATTAATCAAGGCTTTCATGTTGGTGGAAGGATGGACACATGTCCATTAAATGAAACAGAATACAGAATTCAGAATCCATGGAATACCATACATTTAAAACCAGCTGATTCTTGACAAAGGTGAAAAGGCAATTGAATGGAGGAAAGATAGCATTTTCAACATATAGTAATGAAGCAATTAGACATCCATAGGTTAAAAAACAAATAAACTAAACGTGAATCTATGGCTTAAATGTAAAACTGTAAAACTTTTAGAGAAACATTAGGAGAAAATATTCAGAATCTAGGGCCAGGCATGTAATTCCTCGATGTAACAGCAAAAGCACAATCCACAAACACAAAAATTGATAAATTGGGCTTTCTTTGAAATTGAAAACTTTTGCTTTGAAAAGATCATGTTAAGACAGTGAAAAGATGAGCTACAGAGTGGGAGAAAGTATTTATAAACTATATATCCGAAAAAGATTTATCTTCTAAAATAAATAAAGAATACTCAAAACTCAAGTTTCAAAGAAGGTCAATAAGAAAGTGGGCAAAAGACATACAGAGACATTTTACCATAAAAGATGTACAGATGACAAGTGATAAAGTTTGGTTGTGTCCCCACACAAATCTCATCTTGAAACGTGGGTCCCCTAATCTCTAAATATGATAGGAGGGATCCAGTGGGAGGTAACTGAATCATTGCAGCGGTAATCTCCATGCTGTTCTCGTGTTAGTGAGTGAGTTCTCATAACATCTGATGGTTTTAGAAGGGGTTTTTTACCCTTTCACTTGACACTTCTCCTTGCTGCAATAATGTGAAGAAAGATGTATTTGCTTCCACTTTCACTGATGGTAAGTTTCCTGAGGCCTCTGCAGCCCTGCAGAACTGTGAGTCAATTAAACCTTTTTCCTTTATAAACTACCCAGTCTCAGGCCATTCTTTATGTGTGAGAATGGACTAATACAAGTAAGCACAGGAAGAAAAGTTCAACTTCATTAGCCATCAGGGGAATGTATGACAAAATTATGATAAAATATTTTACTACATTCCTGTAAAAACTAGTAACAATATCAAATGCTGGTGATGATGCAGAAAAACTAGATCAATTATATATTACTGTTGGGGATGTAAAACGTTTTGGAAAACAGTTTGTTAGTTTCTTATTAAACTAAATATGCCACTGCTATACAACCCAGTATTGTACTTCTAGGCATTGAGCCTAGAGAGATAATGAGTTGTTTTTACATAAAATTCTGTACAATGAGATCCAAGATGGCTGATCACTAACAGCTCAGGATTGTAGCTCCCAGTGAAAGCACAGAGAACAAGAAGATGCCACACTTTCAGACGAATTTTCGTCGCTCAAGGACCAGAAGATTTCCAGTGGAGGAGCCCCACGGGTCACCAGCGCGACTCTTGTGGCTGGCGCAGCGGTTTTGCTGGTGCCTTGGCACGGCAGCTCTTCGTACAGATTAAATGGGGCTGGTTCCCCTACTGACCAGTGTTTGGAGCTCCAGGAAGGCAGAGCCGCTTGTTACGGACTCAAGAAGGAAGCCAGACCGGAGATTCCCGGGCAGAAGAGCACCATCAGTCTTATTGCTGCTATTTTGGCTGGTGCAGTGGGTTGCTCCAATCCCAGCACGGGGAATCAATATATTGGACGTCGACTCAGAAACCTAATTAGAAAGCCGGTAATTGTAAAGACGACAGATGGATAAATTTATAATAAAGGGAAAAAATCAGCCTAAGAAGGCCGAGCATACCCAAAATCAGAACCCCTCTCCCTCTACAGGGGATTGCAGTTCCTCATCAGCAACGAAACAAGCCCTGATGGAAAAGGACTGTGTTCCATTATCTGAAGTAGGCTTCAGAAGGTGGATGATAAGAAACTTCTGGGAGTTAAAAGAACTTGTTCTAACCCAATGTAAAGAAACTAAGAACTTTGAAAAAAGGTTTGACGAAATGCTAAAAGGAATAGACAATATAGAGAGGAATATAAATGAACTAATGGAATTGAAAAATACAACACAAGAACTTAGTGAAATATGCACAAGTTTGAATAGCCGAATTGATCAAGCAGAAGAAAGGATATCAGAGGTTGAAGACCAACTTAATGAAATAAAACAACAAGACAAGAATAGAGAAAAAAGGATAAAAAGGAATGAGCAAAGTCTCCAAGAAATATGGGACTATGTGAAAAGACCTAATCTACGTTTGATAGGTGTACCTGAATGTGATGGAGAGAATGAATCCAAGCTGGAAAATACTCTTCAGGATATTATCCAGGAAAATTTTCCCAATCAAGCAAAGCAGGACACTATTTAACCCCAGGTAATACAGAGAACACCACAAAGATATTCCTCAAGAAGAGCAACCACAAGGCACATAATCGTTAGATTCACCAGGGTTGAAACAAAGGAGAAAATACTAAGGGCAGCCAGAGAGAAAGGTCAGGTTATCCACAAATGGAAGCCTATTAGACTTACAGCAGATCTCTCAGCAGAAACCCTACAAGCCAGAAGAGAGTGGGGGCCGATATTCATCATTCTCAAAGAACAGAACCTTCAGCCCAGAATTTCATATCCAGCCAAACTAAGCTTCACAACTGAAGGAAAAATAAAATCTTTTATGAACAAGCAAGTACTCAGAGATTTTATTACCACCAGGCCTGCTTTACAAGAACTTCTGAAAGAAGCATTACACATAGAAAGGAACAACCAGTATTAGCCTTTCTAAAAATATACCAAAAAGTAAAGAGCATCAACATAAAGAATTTACATCAACGAATGGATAAAATAGCCAGTTAACATCAAATGGCAGTAACCCTAAATTTAAATTGACTAAATCCTCCAATCAAAATATACAGCCAAAACCCAACGGTATGCTACATCCAGACCCATTTTATATCCAAAGATACACAAAGACTCAAAACAAAGGGTTGGAGAAAAATTTACCAACCAAATGGAGAGCAAAAATAAATAAATAAACAAAAAGCAGGAGTTGCAATTCTTCCATTTGATAAAACAGATTTCAAAGCAACAAAGATACAGTGGTAAAAGGATCAATGCAACAATAAGAGCTAACCATCCTAACACCCAGATACATAAGACCCATAAAGAGATTTAGACTCAATGAGACAGAAAATTAATGAGGATATCCAGGACTTGAACACAGATTCGGAACAAGTAAACTTAATAAATATTTATAGAGCTTGCCACTTTAAATACACAAAATATTGATTGGCCATTATTAATACCCATCTTTAGAATAAAGCAATATTCCTGTTCTCTCTCCCTCTCATTCTTCCTCTCCTTCTCTCCTTTTTTTTCTTTAAATAAATAAATAAATAAATAAACAAATGATCAGCAAAAATAAATCAATAAATAAATAAAATAAAATAAAATAAAACAACACACACCGTTCCTCCTATCCCCCATCTGCTCCTTGGCTTGAGAGGTGGGAGCATGTAAAAATAAATAAATAAATAAATAAAACCAACTTGATTTAGAAATGTATTGCAAATGTTAGGTTGTCCCATGACACAAGTGGCACATTGCAGGAACTAGGGATCACTATGTTAGCATTGTCCTTCCTGTGACAATGTGAATGACATATGAATCTGACATACGTTGAGGCAATAAAAAAAAATTCTGTACATAAAAGATTTTATTTGCTTTTTTTTCTAGTAGTAATTGGAGCAACCCACTGAACCGGCCATATAATACTACTTAGCAACAAAAAGTAATATACTAATGACACAGGCAGCAATCTGAATAAACCTCCAGAGAATTATGCTGAATGAGAAAAGCCATTTACATAAGATTCTTGAAATGGCAAAATTATAGAATAAAGAACAGATTAGCTGTTGCCAATGGTTAAGTGGGAGAGAAGTAAATGTGGCAATATCTTGACTGTATTAACATTGATATCTGTTTGTGATACTGAATTATAGTTCTGCAAAATGCTACCTTTGGGAAAAATCAGGTGAAGGGTTTACAAGATCTCTGTATTGTCTTCATAACTGCATGTATATCTACAGTTATCTCAAAAACAGAAGTTTAATTAAAATAAAAACAAACCTGATGGTAGGAAATATCTCCCTTTAAAAATGAAGCATGATTTCTTTGTCATTGTTTTGCTTTGAGGAAGAAGTTATATAGCATGGGCAATCTCTTTTTAATCCATACATTCATTTGTTCCTGTCCTTGATGGGGTAAAATGTCAAAACTATTTTTGCATCTTCTAAGGAATAACATTATTACTAAAGTGGTCTAGATTGCTGTTTTTCCCTGTTGAATAAAGGTGAACAAAAGGTGATTCAAATGAATTAGAAATGAAGGGCGTTTTCTCTATGTTTATGATCTTCTGTATTGTGGAGAAAACAGCACAGTAGTAGAGTTTATTTAGTAAATAGGACACTGGGAATACTGTACCTCCAGAACTGGAACTGAACAGTAAGTCATCTGCATTTTTTCCATTAAATTTTTTGTAAAGTATATTATCCAATTCTATTTGTTTCACTAAAATGAGTTCGATAATTAGGTCATTTTTGAGCACCAAAGCTCAGGAAACGGGTCTTGTAAAATCTGTTGGGGAATTATCATTTGAAGTACTTGGAAGCTTAAAAGTGTAGCTGAGAATTAGACTGTTGTATTTTCAAAGTTTTAAGATTCTTCTAATTACACATAGAGAAATGAACCCGAACATTAAATCTATTGCTACTTCTCTATGTTAGTTTGGTGTCTCAGAGACTAAATGATTTGCCTAGTATCACAAGGTTAGGTGATGGCAAAGGGGATTCCAAAATCAGTATTTTATTATTTATTTAAGAATTATTTCTAGACTTAGAATTTTCTATTATCAAATTAACATCATCTCTAGATGTATTTTTGTTATTGTTTTATTATAATTTAATCCATGTCTAAGAAACTTTCCTATTTCTCCTGCCTCAATCTTGTAAATTGAGCAACAGTTTGAATAAAACATTTAATAACAAAGGAATGAATTATTTTCAATGAAGCACATTGAAGATTGTTATTGATTTTGAGTAACAGGGCATTTAGAAAAACCTTAATGGGGTTGTGTTGATAATTTTATTATACTTATTAGTTTATTTTCTGTTTTCAGATGGCATTGTAACAAAGTTTGTCCTAAACATAAAGTTGAAATAAGTGGGTTCTTGATTTAGCAGTGCATAAATTCAGCATGAAGGAATAGGTTTAGGAAAGTTAAAATAGTTCCAGAGAACTGAAAGAAAGGTAAAAGACAGTCTCCCAAGAGCACTTACACGTTTTTCCATTCTCTACAATCCTATTCAAAAGATGAGGCAAAAGAAGGGCATGAAAAAGCCCTGTAAAATACAAGGGCAGCGGTAAAGAAGCATTGGAGGCTACGGGCTCACTATTTGCCTTGGAAACCACTCCTCTCATCTGAACAGACTGAGGCTATTCAAAGAGGAAAACTCAGTTGGACTTTTTCTTATTTATTTATATATTTATTTTTTTGCTCACAGAAAAAGTATTTTAAGAGAAGCTTTTTTTTTTTTTCCACATTTGTATATTATCAGACAAGAAAGTAGCTGGGGGCATATGTGTATGACATTCAGTGTTGCCTGTCCATCAACAGCTTCTCTCCTTTTTCAGAGAAAGAATTGTATCCATTTTCTCAAGATTTACCTTGGATGCCACTTAATATTTTTAAAGACTTTTATTGTGAAATAATTTTAGACTTATAGGGAAGGCACAAGAATAGAACAAAGAATTCGCCTCGGCAAAGGTATTAACATTTTACCACATTTGCCTTATTCTCTCTTTTTCTCTCACTCTTTCTATGTGCATATGTAAGTGTGAATATACTTGCGATTTTTTTTCCGAACCAACTGAAAGTTGCTATTTTGCCCATTACACTTTATGCTTCACAAGTGTTTCCTTTACAAAAAAGGACCACAGTCTTTGTTTTGAAGGACAAAGTCCATTAAAATCAGAAAATTAACATTGGTACAATAATATTAAAGAATTGTAGACTCCATTCACATTTCATCAGTTATCCCAATAACACTCTTTATGGTGAAAAAAAACCCCACATACATCTGTCTTTGTTCATGCTGCTATAACAGATTTCCACAGATGGGGTGGCTTTTAAACAACAAGAAAATGTACTTATACTGCTTTTGAAGGCTGAAGAGTCTGAGTCAGGATTTCAGCCTGTTCAGAGGCTGGTGAGAACCCTTTCAGGTTACAGACTGCCTCCTTTTTCACAAGTCAGCAAGAGAGCTAGAAAACCCTTTGGGGTTCCTTTTGTAAGAGCCCTAATCCCATTCCTGAGGTCTTTACCTTCAGGATCTAATTACCTCCCAAAGGCCCCGCCTAATACCATCACATTGGGCGTTAGAATTTCAACATACCATTTTTTTTTAGGAGGGTGGGAAATAAACATTCAACCATTGTACTACCTGTCCAGAATATAATTTAAGATCACATATCACATACGGTTATGATGTCTCTTGAGTTTTTTCAATAATTCCTTAGCCTTGCCTTATCTTTCATGTCTTCAACAATTTTGGTGTACTGGCCACTTCATTTTTGTAGATTGTTCCTCGTTTTTGTCTATCTGATGTTTCCTTACAATTAAATTCAGGTTCTGCATTTTGGGCATGGATATCACAAAAACAATTGCATTTTTCTCATTACATCTTATCAACACAATGTTGATTTGTTCCATAATAGTGATATTAGCTTAGTTAAGATGGTGTTTCACTGGGATCATTCACTGTAAGATTATTCACCCTTTAAAATGAATAAATATTTTTTTACTCATATATCTATGTAAATATCTTTCTCCTCAGCAAATTTTTGCCCACTCATTTTAATATTCACTGCTAATTCAGTCTTATCTGAGTAAATTTTATTATGATGACTCACAAATGGTGTTTCTAATTATTCTACATTTATTAGTTATTCAAATTTAGAAGAACTTTCCCTTTCCTTTCATTTATGTATCTATAAAGCATAGATTTAAAAATGTATTGATATAAGCACAGAGTAAAAATTAAGAAAAAAGTAGTGGTGAAAGTCTGGGAACTGTCTACTAGGCAGGACATTATAGTTACAAAAATATCTGAATTGGACTGTTTGTTCTTTTAGATTTATAACTTAAAAATATATAGTATATATATAATTACTTGATTCTATGTCAAATATTAGCTTTAGAAAGAAAAATAATTTTGAAGATTGTGTTTATACTCAAAAGGTAAAATGGATAAAGAGGTAACTCCATCTCAACAAATAACAATTTTTAAAACTAACTTTTAGTTAAGCTAGTCAGATAAGTGATGTCTAATTGAATATAATGTGAACCATATATGTAGTTTCCAATGTTTTAGCAGTCACATTAAAAAAGTGAAAAGATAAAAGTAAAACTTATTTTAACAATGTATTTTAAATAACCTAATATATCAAATATTATCATTTTAATATCTAACCATATAAATTATTAATGAGATATTTTATTTTTTCTTATCGATTCTTCAAAGTCTTGTAGCTACACACTTACAGCACATCTCAACTCACAGCTGTCATATTTCAAGAACTAAATAACCACAGGTGGCTTATGGCTACTACTTTGGAGATCACAGATTTATATAATTGAAACAAAAATATTTTAAAAATCTAGAATACATGGATCACCAAGTTATTCACTTTAATTTTAATGTCCAGGCACAGTATTGTGTATAAGTAGAAAAGTAGCAAATGAAGTCCTAATCATCATACCATGATAATCCCGCAAAAGATATTCACCCTCTAACATTTCAAGAGTGATATTAATAGAAGTTTCCATAATAGATTAAATTCAGTGGAATGATTTACTGATAATATGCATTAAAAATAGATACTTCCAGCCGGGCACAATGGCTCACACCTGTAATCCCAGCACTTTGGGAGGTCAAGTCGGGTGGATCACGAGGTCAAGAGATCGAGACCATCCTGGTCAACACGGTGAAACCCTGTCTCTACTAAAGATACAAAAAAATTAGCTGGGCATGGTGGCGTGCGCCTGTGGACCCAGGTACTCTGGGGGCTGAGGTGGAAGAATCGCTTGAACCCAGGAGGTGGAAGTTGCAGTAAGCCGAGACTGTGCCACTGCACTCCAACCTGGCAACAGAGAAAGACTCCATCTCAAAAAAATATATATACTTCCTTAATATTTCTGTAGTATATCAGTTTGTTAGACGCTTTCTATGACTACAGTTTTACTACTATGAAATTCTAGCTTTCAACATATGCATATGCTATTTTCCATGCCAACTGAAAAGCACAAACATATAAATATACGCAGACACATACACAAGAAAGGCTATATCTATTAGACTCTTGTCAAGACATATCCCAGTCAAAACTTGAGGATTGAATGACTTTAAATAAAACAAAGTCATTGATTGCAAAATATTTCTACTTACATTTAATTTAGACTGAGACCAGTGACGTTGGAGGAGCATGCGGAAGTAAATATAGCAAACCTATGCACTAGGTAGTGTCCTAAGTAAATGCTCATGTAAACATTTATTTCCACAGAATTCTATGATTTGCTATGATAACATACAATATGACTGTAGGAAAGCCACTCACAAAAAGGTAAAGTAACTCCCCCCCAATTTGCACAGCTAGTAAACTTAGATGTTAGAATCAAACATAAGCAGTCTAGAATTCATCCCCTGACCACATCAGGCAGGATTATACAAAAAAGTAGATTGGATCAATTTGCCTGGTACACAGACTGTCAGTTTGTAAATGAGAGGAGTTAGATTTTACGTAGAGATATGAACAGCCTTGATAAAATAATCTTACTCCTTCACACAATAATCAAGTATGTATTTCTCTGTGCTTGGCACTGTGCGGGGCATTGAGGTGCAGTAATGCGTAAGATATAAGAATTCATGGCCGGGCGCGGTGGCTCAAGTCTGTAATCCCAGCACTTTGGGAGGCCGAGGCGAGTGGATCACGAGGTCGAGAGATCGAGACCAACCTGGTCAACATGGTGAAACCCCATCTCTACTCAAAATACAAAAAATTAGCTGGGCGTGGTGGCGCGTGCCTGTAATCCCAGCTACTCAGGCGGCTGAGGCAGGAGAATTGCCTGAACCCAGGAGGCGGAGGTTGCGGTGAGCCGAGATCGCGCCATTGCACTCCAGCCTGGGTAACAAGAGCGAAACTCCGTCTCAAAAAAAAAAAAAAAAAAAAAAGAATTCATAGTTGAAAAAAGCAGGAAACAAACAGGCAATTACATATTGGAAGTGCTCTCCTAGGAATATACACAAAATAAAGTCAGATATACAGGAAAGTCCAGTCTTGGGAGTTAGGAAGGCTAAGAGAAAAGCCGTTGAGTCCTGAAGAACTAGGAGAAGTTGAGTTAATGACTTGAAAAATACACGTAATGAAGCCTAAGGATCTTCGGTGTTACTATCATGGGGATAATAAGTCCACCTGGGAGTACTAGAAGCACCTAAACCTCAAAATGTGATTAAACAGAATCATAAATTCAACCTCAAAATCTCATGTGGAAGGACGGAAGAGAATAACACGTGTTTAAGGTCATTAAGTAACTACTCTGTAGCAGGGGCTGGTTATGTGATATATATGCATTATCTTTATGCTCATTTTTGTACACATGCAATGAGCTTCTAAAGGGTGGAAAACTTTCCCAAGATTAATGTGTCAGAGGTCTCTGAATTCAAAGGCCCTGATTTTTCCTTTTTAATTAATACTAACTCCCTCTTAAAATAAAAACATGAGCTGCCACATAAGAGAAAATGATTTGTTTACTATTTGGGTTACTCAGAGAAAGATAAGAGGCTTTGAAATTTTTAAATAATGAACATTTTGGAATAGCTACTAAAATATTTTATCATTCTTAATGCAATAACATTTTAAAGATGAAGAACAATAAATTGTTTTGTGGTATATAAAACCCTTACTTATCTTATCTCATCTGCTAGCACAGGTATTTATAGAACAGGTACTGTTAGTCTCATTTTAGCAATGAAAATGCAAACATCTAAATATATCACAAATTTAAAGCATTCAGATATACACAAAGCATATTCATTGATGCTTTGTTCGGATTAAGAGTTTTCAAGACACTCTGTTCTCGTTTAACTGATCTAATGATTTTTACTTACATTTCTTTAGAAAATAAATTATTTGTGATTAGAAAGTGAATAAAACTTAAATCACTTGAATTTTTTGAAAGCAGCAGCAACTAAAAGATTTATGTCAATAACTGAGTATAATTATTTTATTATTAATAATTTAAACTGATTATAAAGACTAACTTGAGATTCTAAATCTTAAAAATGTTTAATTTAAGCAACACTTTACTAGACTCCTTAGAGACCTGTTTTGAGATGTGTGGAAAACATTTTCTGAATGTCATATTGTGGATGGTTACATTATTTTGTGGATTTGGAAAATAAAACATTCCAGGGATTTTTGCTAAACTGATGTGTTTTTCGAAGATTATCTTTTTGTCTGGAATGTATTGCTAAATTATACCAATGCATAAACTAGAACTTTTCAAATAATGCTTCTGTTAAAAATGAGTTGATTTGAAATTGACTGTCTGCTTAATAATGTAAGATCATAATCTTTCAATGTTTTCTACTTTTTAGAGTAAAATTAACGTAAAATTTAAAATATGTGCTTTTGTCTTTTTAATATTGTTTTCAACATTTCCTTGTTATCCTATGATATTCAAACAACAAATTTATTATAAATAAGAAATGTATAATACATTTCTAATAATACTCTCACAAAGTGATGATACAATTTAAACTGAAAATGATTAAAATTTGTTAGGCACATATATATTTTTGCAAGATGCCTGGTTTGTTTTGTTAGTTAACTAACATTGCCTCACAATTGTCGGTGTTGTGATGAATACATCTATTTGGTAAATAGGTCACAATTTATTTACAAATCTAACAAAAAAAATTGCATGCCTGATAATCCATTTATCTATATTTTCTTTACATAGAAAGCTCAGGAAAAGTCTACTTAGATCACTAGGAATTGCACTTGCTCTTTCTTATACCTTAGCAGGAAAAACAAAAGGATATTGTTTAATTAGACTTTTTAAAAGCAATTTAGGGTAAAATATCACAAAACTTTATGTAAGGAATCCTTTTCAAAATAAATTTTTGGTGTTGGTGAAGGCTTCAAGGTGACTTGCTTTTTGGACTTGCTTCATCCACTAAGAAGAACCAAAATAACAAGTTGGTAACCACACTTTGAATTGCTCATCCAGGAGAGAGCACTAGAATTAAACAGAAAAGTGACAGGCTATACCTAAAGCAAAGATGGAGAAAGAAACAAAGTAGCCTGTGTGGCTAGGATGAGCTGCAAACCAAGAGAAATACCTAGCACTGGAAAAGGGTGAGTGAAAGACCCTCAGAGCCCACATTCTCACTGTAGACTCCTGCAATCTCACAGTGAGCTGCTGGGAGATTGTACAACAGTGCTGCCACAGGGAGAAAGATTGCCCTGGATCTCTTCATTCCTTGAAACCTTAGCAGCTATAGTACAGCACCATTTTAGAACTCCACCCCCAACAGATTGCCCACTGCCCTGTGCCCCAGTGATGCTGGGACTAAGGTGTAAGAGAAACATGGCTGTTGCTTTCGGGGCTTAGGAATGAGCAACCACAGACCACTACACCCAGAATGGAGGCATGAGCGAAACACAACCTTCTGCTTTTAAGACTCAGGAGGGAGTAGAGTGCCATTCTAGAATCCCACTTGCAAAAGACTGTGCTCCGTCCTGGAGCCCAGCAATTTTGTGTGGAGGCCCAAGAGAAGCCATGGCTGCTGCCCCTTTTGCTTAGATACGAGCAACCGTGGGTTAATGCACATGGTGCAGAGGCAGAACCAGGGTGTAGGCCAGCACTTGGTACCACTGTAGATCCCCATCCCCAACAGGCCAGACTGCACACTGTCCTGGAGCCCAGCAGTGCTGGGGCTGAGGCACAAGAGGCGAGCTGGATTCTGCCCTGTTGGCTGCTGAGAAAAAAAAAAGAGAAGAATTGATCTTAGGATTTAGGAGTGAGCAACCATGAACTACCACACCCAGAACAAAGACAAAAGTGAGTGACATGTGCACTCCCCATCCACTGGCCAAGGCTGCCATGGTTGTCTTACCACAACCACCTTCACCCCAGTGGTAGAGCAGCAGCACAGCCTCTACCATACTCAATTTGAGCATTGTGCTAGTGGTCTGGGGAAAGACCCACTCCTCCCTACCAAGGCCATCAACTGTATACACCATTGTGAGGCCTGAGTGCAAGCCAGCTCAGACCAACTTTGCCTCTCTCCCTGTGCTGGAATATACAGTCCAGGAGCATGGACATTGCCCAGTTATGTCCACCAACACTGGCAACTGAACACATATCCCAGGGGCCTGTGGTTGTTCAAAATCACCCACCTGCTACTACCACAGCTGGCACCTGCCTGCCTAGGTCACCTGCAGACCTGAAGATTGGCACACTCAGCCCATCAGAGTCATTGCTAACACTAGCATGCACTGCTTAGGACCCAGAGTGCTATCCTGCCAGGGCCAGTACAATTGTTCATGACGTATCAACTGCCCAGGAACCTGAGAACCTGCCTACATTCCTGGGCCAGGGCTATCACTACTAGCATACAAGCCAGCCTCCTGGTGGCTCCAAATTGGTTTACCTGCGCTCACTAACACTAGTGCCAGTATACAACATGTTAAGTCCCAGTGACAGCACACAGCCCTCCACTGCCATCACAGGGACCCAAACTGGCCTACTCAGTGTTCTTGTTTCTGAGTAGCAAGACTGCACCACAGCCTCAATGAATAACTACCCGCTAAGTAGGGATTTTATACCCACTGATAAAATCTCAGATAAAAATAATGCTATTTGTGGCCAAATAAATTATATGCACACATTCAGAATCAAAGTACCCTACTCTATTAACAAACACCAGGTATTTATCCACAGAAAAAAATCCTCCCTATGAAAGCAAATTTTAAAAATCAGAAGAAATGACTGATACACCAGATTCATGAATATCAATAAATACACATAAACATAAAAAAGAGAGAAAATACGATACCTCCAAAAAAACACAATAATTCTCCAGAATAGATCCCAATAAAAAGATCAAATTATTGATTCTAAATCTCAGTGAGATAAAATAGAAATTTAAAAAATTAGGAAAGCAATTCAGAATACAAATAAAAAATTTACCAAAGAGGTAAATATCATAAAGATAAACAAATTGATATTCTGGAACTGAAAAATTCATTGAATGAAGTACAAAATATATTTTAATGCTTCAACAATAAACTAGATTAGCAAAAGAAAGAATCTCAAAACTTTGAGAGAGATTTTTGAAATAACCTAGCTAGACTAAATATTAATAAAAATAATAAATAAATAAATAAAGTCTTCATGATACAATGAGGCATAATGAAGTGATCAAGTATATGAAATTTCAGTATCTCTGAAGGCAAAGAGAGAGCAAAAGGATTTGACCACCTTTTTTTTCTTTCTATGACAGAATCTTGCTCTGTCACCCAGGCTGGAGTGCAATGGTGCAATCTCAGCTCACTGAAGCCTTGTCTTCCTGTGCTCAAGTGATTGGTTCACATAGGCCTCTGAGTAGCTAGTACTACAGGCACAGACCAACATACCCAGCTAATTTTGGTTAGCTTTTGCAGGAATAAAGTTTCGCTGTGTTGCCCAGACTGGGCTCAAACTTTTGGGCTGAAGTGATCGTCCTCCCTTGGCCACCCAAAGTGCAAGGATAATAGGCATCAGCCACAACAACTGTCCAGACCACCTATTTAACTAAGTAATGCATGAAAATATTCTAAGTCTGACAAGAAATTTAGATGTGCAGATACAGGAGGCCAGAGATTCACAAATATTTTCAATGCAAAAAAGTCTTTTTCATTCACTGTTATAGTCAAAATGTCTAAAGTCAATGACAAAGACACAGTTCTAAAGATAGAGAGAGAAAAGTGTTTCGTTACCTATAAGAACCCCAGCAGACTAACAGCAGATTTCTCAGCTGAAATCTTACAGGCCAGAATAGAATGAAAACGACATGTTCAAAGTTCTGAAAGAAAAAAAGTCAGACAAATAAACTATATTGAGCAAAATTATGTTTCATAAATGAAGGAGAAATTAAGTATTTTTATGAGAAGAAAAGCTAAGGAAATTCATCTGAATTAGGCTCACCATACAAGAGATACTCTAAGGAGTTCTAAATCTGGACAGGAAAGAATGACATTTACTGTCACGAAAACATACAAAAGTATAAAACTCGACTGTAAAGATAAAACACAGATGAGAAAGAGAAAGGACTTAAATGGTACCACTACAGATAACCACAAAACCACAGTGACATATAAGAGGGGGGAAGAACAAATAAAGAATATATGAAATAACCAGAAAACAATGAACAAAACTTAACATATTAATAACCTAGACTGTAAATTTATTACATTCTTCACTTAAAAGATGTAGACTGGACAAATGAATAAAAAAAAATGATAACATGATGCAACTATATCCTGCCTATCAGAATTGCATTATATCTGTAAAGACATGTATTAGTTGAAGATAAAGGAATGGAAAACAAATATTTCACTCAAACATAAACTAAAAGTGATCAGGGAGAATTCAACATCATACTTTCAACATTGGAAAGATCTTCCAGACAGAAAGTGAACAAAGAAATATTAGTTAACACAAATTGATGAACCTTAAGCCAGACTAAGAAAAAAAGACGTGATCCAAGTAAATAAGTTCAGAAATAAAAAAGAAGCATCACAACTGATACGGAAGAAACTAAAAAGATCATTCATGGATACTATGAGCTATTATATGCCAATAAATTAGAAAATACAGAAAAAAATAGACAAATTCATGCACACATTTAACCTATCAAGATTGAACTATGAAGAATTCTAAAATCTGAACAGATCAATAACAAACAACGTAATTAAAACAGTAATAAAGTTTCCAGTAAGGAAATACCCAGGACCCAAAGGCTCCACTGCTGAATTCTACCAAACATTTAAAGAAAAACGAATACCAATCTTACTCAAACTATTCCAAAAAATTGAGGAGAAGGGAATACTTCCAAACTTATTTTACAATACCAGTATTACCTTGATGCCAAAACCAGAAAAAGAAACACCAAAAAAGAAAACTACAGGCCAATATCCCAGATGAATATTGATGCAGAAATCCTCAACAAAATACTAGCAAACCAACACACATTAGAAAGGTAATTCATCATGATGAAGTGGGATTTATCTCAGGGATGCAAAGATAGTTCAACATCTGGAAATCAATCCATGTGATACATCATAGCAAGAGAAAGAAGGACAAAAACCATGTAATAATTTTAATTGATGCTGAAAAAGCATTTGATAAAATTCAACATCTCTTCATGATAATAATTTTCAAAAAACTGGGTATAGAAGGGACAAACTTAAACATACTAAAAGCCATATATGACAGACCCACAGCTAGTATTACACCAAATGTGGAAAAACTAAAAGCCCTTTCTCTAAGATCTGAAACATGACGAGGATGCCTACTGTCAACACTGTTATTCAACATAGTGCTGAAAGTCCTAGCTAGAACAATCACACAAGAGAAAGAAATAAAAGGTGTCTAAATTGGAAAGGAAAAGGGCAAATTATTCTTGTTTACTGATGATATGATCTTGGATCTACAAAAATGTAAGGACTCCACAGAAACACTACTAGAACAGATACACAAATTCAGTAAATTATAAAGATACAAAATTAACATACAAAAATCAGTATGCCAACAGTGAACAACACGAAAAAAAATCTCATTTACAATAGCCACACATAAAATTAAATACCTAGAAATTAACCAAAAGAAGTGGAAGACCTAAATAATAATAACTATAAAAAACACTGATTAAAGAAATTGAAAAAGATACCGAAAAATTGAAAGATATTTTATGTTAATGGATTGGAAGAATCTATGTTATTAAAATGCCTATACTACCCAAATAAATCTACAGATTTAATGAAATACCTATCCAAATATCAATGACATTCCTAACAGAAATAGAAAAAACAATCCTAAAATTTATATGGATCCACAAAAGACTCAGAGTAGCCAAAGCTATCCTGAGCAAAAAAAAAAAAAAAAAAAAAAAAAAAAAAAAAAAAAAAAAAAATTAAACCAGCAGAATTACCTAACTTCAAGTTATACTACAGAGCTATAGTAAACAAAACAGCATAATACTGTCACAAAAAAAAGACGCATTGACCAATGGAACAGAATAGAGAACCCAGAAATAGATTCACCTACCTACAGTAAAATCATTTCTTACAAAAATGCACAGAACAAATACTGGGGAAAAAACAGTGTCTTTAATAAATGGTTCTGGGAAAACTGGATATCCATATGAAGAATGAAATTACACTTCTCTTTCTTGCCATATACAAAAATCAAAGGCCTTAGGCCTAAGTTCTCAAAGTCAAAAACCACTATAGGAAACCACTGAGGAATCTCTCCCGGACATTGGTCTGGGCAAAAGTTTCTTGAGCAATACTCCCACAAGCACAAGTAACCAAAGCACATGGGCAAGTGGGGTATCATCAAGTTAAAAAGCTCCTGCACAGCAAACGAAACAAGAAAGTGAAGAGACAACCAAAAAAATGGAAGAAAAATTATCAAATTTTCCATCTGCAGTTTGAAGAGGGATGCAAGAATAGTGGTCCCACTCTGTGTTTGCATCTCCAAGATAAGCAGCAGTAAACAGGAGTCTGAACACAATCCCATATTTTTGGAGGACAGGATGCTTTTTGCTCAACCTGGCTCCCATGAGCTGCCTGCAAACTGCTTCAGGAAAACATACACAGCTGCCTGCCAAGGGGCTGGTGGCTGTGTAGATATACCTTGCTGTGAATTAAAATTGTCAGAAGGTAATGCAATTTGCCATCCATGCCTTGCCCTGTAAGTTTCAATACTTCAAATAGATACCAGACCTTTATAATTGTTATGTATTCAGGTTTGCCAGTGCAACTGCTGCCTAGGTGAAGAGAAAGATTTACGGTGTTTCCTACTCTACCATTTTCTCAGGATCCTTGCCCCTTCTTTTTCACTCACTTGCTCCAGTCTTTGTTTTTAATTCTTTCAGCTAACTTTAGGCTTAAGTTGTTCTTTTATTTCCTTGAGGTAAGTTGTCTATTAGAGACCTTCTTTTTTCATGTAGGCATTTATCACTATAAATTTTCCTCTTAGTACTGCTTCTGTTGCATTCTATAAGTTTTGGTATATTTCATTTCACTTTCAGAGGTCTCAAGTCGTATTTAAAATTTTTCTTTTGATATCTCCTTTGGCTCACTTGTGCTCAGAAATGTGTTGTTATTTTTGAATTTTTCAGTTTTCCTCCTGTTGCTGTTGGATGGAACGTTGAATGTTTTGTGTATCTGTTTGCTCTGTTTGGTCAATAACATTTTTAAAGTCTGCTATTTTCTTATTAAATTTCTCTCTGATTGATTGATTAACAGTTCAGAGTAGAGTATTGAAGTCTTCTAGTATTACTGTATTGCCATCTATTTCTTTCTTGATTTCTGTTAATATATGCTTTATATATAGTTTATCTGATGGTGTATGAATGTATATTTAGGATTGCTATGTTTAATTGATGCCTTAACCCTTCTATAATTACATAATAATTTTCCTTGTCTTGTGACAGTTTTTGACTTAAGTCTATTTTGTCTAATAAAGATATAGCCATGCCTGTCTTCTCGGTTCTGTTTATAATTTATATGGAACATCTTTTCCCATTCCTTCACATTCAATATATGTGTGTCCTTAAAGTTAAAGCCAGTCTCGTGGACAGCATACAGTTGGATCTTGTTTTTTGCTTCCATTTGGCCACTTTATAACTTTTGATTAGAGTGTTTAGTCCGTTTAAGTTTAAAGTAAATGTTGAGGCTAGGCATGGTGGCTCATGCCTATAATCTCAGCATTTTGGGAGGTGGAGATTTGTGAATCACTTGAGACCAGAGGTTCAACACCAGCTTGGCCAGCATGGTGAAACACTGTCTCTAACAAATATACAAAAATTAGCTGGGCGTGGAGGCATGCACCTGTAATCCCACCTTCTCAGTAGGCTGAGTCAGGAGAATCACTTGAACCCAGGAGATGAAGGTTTCAGTGAACTGAGGTCACATCACTGTGCTCCAGTCTGAGTGACAGAGCAAGTCTCTGTCTCAAAAAAATCCAACAAACAAAGTAAATATTGATAGGTAAGAAATTCCTGTTGACATGCTGTTAATTATTTTCTGTTTTGTGCTTCCTTTGTTCCTTTCTTCTCTTTTTGTTTCTTTTATAATTTGGTAATTTATCTTTGATAATTTATTTATACTGGTATATTTTAATTTTCTATTTTCATATTCACTACACATTTCTTTAATTTTTGTGTATCTATAAATTCTTCTTTGTGAATACACAGGGCTTACATATTCTTCTTGCAGTAGTCTATTTTAAGCTGATAATAATTTAACCTCTTTCACATATGAAAATGCCATACATTTACTTCTCTCTACAGAATACTCTTTCTGTTATTGATGTTAAAATTACATTTTTGTTTTTTGAGACAAAGTCTCACTCTGTTGCCCAGGCTGGAGTGCAGCGGCACGATCTTGGCTCACTGCAACCACTACCTCCCGGGTTCAAGCCATTTTCCTGCCTCAGCCTCCCGAGTAGCTGGGACTATAGGCATGCGCCACCACGCCCAGCTAATTTTTCTATTTTTAGTAGAGACGGGGTTTCACCATGTTGGCCAGGATGGTCTCCATTTCTTGACCTCGTGATCCACCCACCTTGGCCTCCCAAAGTGCTGGGATTACAGGCATGAGCCACCACACCTGGCCTTTTGTTTGTTTTTTAACTCTTATTCAAAATATTTAGGTACTAATGATGACTTTCCACTTTACATATAAAGTGACTGAAGATGAAACAAGTTAAATAACACAACATTGGGGTAGATTGAATTTAAACCTTAGTGACCTAATTTAATAATTCATGCCCTTAATCAATACTCTTGAATTGCTAAGATTGCTGGTGAAGAGATCCATAAAGAGATGCATGATACTACTTGACAATTTCCATGATACATCAGCAGGATCAGAGGAGACATGCCTGAAGCAAGAGTGACTTAGGAATTGAGGTACAAATAATTCATAGCAGTTAGGAATAACAGAAGATATATATATAGATGTTTTAGATGGAAAGAGGTACACATATTAAAGAGAAACAAAAGTGACACGAGACAGAGCATTGCTGAGACAGAATGGAGATTATTATAGGTGAGGCTTAGTGAAGAGGGCTGGAAACGGATCAAGAGAGTCAGAGAGGGACTGACCGTAGTCAGGTATACATTTAAATGGAATAGAATGTTTTTGTTATGTGGATCACAGGATAGTATTGCAACATTAAAAACCTTTGAGAAGATTTCCATTACAAAGAGATGACTTTAGAGCAGCCTGGACAATGCAGAAGTCATTTAGTGTGCTGAAATTGGAAGTGGGAGATACAAGAAGAGGCAGTTGCAACATGTCAGGTAAAAGTAATTTTCTTTCATCTTTGGGGTCTGAGAATCTAAGACAAATACTGGCACTCAATATGACAGCAATTCGTATTTGCTAACTTGGATTGATCTCAATAATCTGAGAGTCAGAAAGGTTTAACTTCTTATCAAAACTTACACAGTTCTTGGGTGGTGGGATTGGGACAAGAGCATAATTCAGTGTTTTTTTTTTTAACCAGAAACAGAATCACAGAATCAGGGGTCCTTGTTTTCCCTTATTGTGTGCTTATTTTCTGAGTCTCGAGTCACCGTGCCCGGCCCCTCTAGCCTCAGATATTCTAGTTACTACTTTCTCAGTGATCTTCTCATCTCACTTTCCTTGCTAGATATGCCTCCCATCCATAAGTATATTTCTTCTACCGACTAAGGAAAAAAGTAGTGAAATAGAAAAAAAAAGAAATATGAGATGGGGGGTGAAGATGTACAATTATTAGTTATGAAGGCATTCCATTAGCAATATATATATATATATTGCTTATATATATATATTATATGCAATATATATATATTGCTTATATATATATTATATGCAATATATATATATATGTATGTATGTAGCTTTCCATTATAAATTAAATGTGTATTGAGGTCAGGAGATCAAGACTATCCTCATCAACATGGTGAAATCCCATCTCTACCAAAAATACAAAAATTTAGCCGGGTGTGGCCGTGCACGCCTGTCCTGGATACACGGGAGGCTGAGGCAGGAGAATGGCTTGAACCCTGAAGGCAGAGACTGCAGTGCGCCGAGATCATGCCACTGCACTCCAGCCTGGGTGACAGAGACAGACTCTGTCTCAAAAAAATAAATAAATAACAAAATAAATTCAATGTGTGTGTTTGTGTATGTATATATATAAATTATTAAGTATATACATAGTTTTCTTATTAAAAATACAAAGACGCTACTCTTTTTATTATGCTACGTAAAGTTATGTTTTCTTTTCTTTTCCAAGTCACTGCCTCCCTCTGGGAGACAATGTTCTACCATGAGGTCCAGAGATTGACACTTCTGTGGACTTAATCTACATGTCCAAGGAATTCAAAGGTTAAATGAATTCTGTTTCTGATGTCATGATCACTAAATTGTAAATGCTAGTAGCTTTAGGTTTTGACAACTTTGGGCCTCTAATTTTAATGAGTATTCTTCCAGCTCTCTGAAGTATCAGACACTGCACATTGGAAGTGGGCTTTACGAAACTACAGTCTGAGAATTATCAAAATCCCTTTTGTGAAAATTTGGCTGGTTCTGGAAGTAGAACTGGTCTAAATACACTACAGCAGATGTAAAATATTTACATCATATTTTTGTTTAAAATTAAATACATAACCTTATTTTCAAAGACAAATCTAGGATATCTATTTGGAAAGAAAAGCATTTTCAATTTACCTTAACAAAATCTAAACATATAATTTAGTACTTTTGGTCTTCATGTAGCCAAAGTGGTGTTGTCTCTCCTTAGATGATTTTCAATGAATTTTACCCTTTCTCTTCTGTTTACTAACCTGGGAAAAGCAAAATAGAATTAAACAAAAGGAACCAAAGTGCTTTTTATAACTCAGCATCAGAGACACAAGCCTAGGGCACAGCTGCATAACTGTGAATGTTCTTTTGCAGTTAATACCTGGGTGGCTCTATTTATAGAAAGATATCACAAGTTTAACGACAGAGGAAAATGACTCACAAATCCAATAAAACTTGGAATGCATGACTGCCTGCAATATCAGGGGATTTTCACCCAATAAATTTGCCAACAAATCAATAACATGAGTAAAGCCTTTTGCATTGTGGGCAATCAAATTCTCACTAACAGATACCACTGCCTAAATTAATATAATCCTCAAAGCGCTCCGTATGTTTCAGAGCTAATACCACTGAGGCTTAAAACTCACATGTGATAAGCTAGAGGATATTTCTTAATAATGGTTTAAATAAAAGGAAATTACATGAAGATTCTGAATTAAATGCTCCCACACTGAGTATGCTCAGTTTAAGTTGTTCTTGTCTCTAACGGCATATTATCTATTGTCTGTAATTCTTTACACAGCAAAGAAAGTAGCAAGTACTTAAAAATTATGTTGCTTATTTCACTAAAACCTATGACTACTTTTGGAAATTGTTCTAAAGATTGTGCTGGATATCACACCTCATTGAAGTGACTTCCATCCCTCACCCTTTCAGACTCAGATCAAAAATCACCACCTCTCTGAATCCTTCCCAGACTCCTTGAGGAAAATAAACAGCTTTTTTCTTTGTTTCTAACTCCACTTTCGAAACATTATCACACTATTTTGTAAGCATTCCTTCTGGCTTTTGAATGTAGCATAAGGACCTGACACATATTTTACTGAGCAAATGTGAAGACCGTATCAAGTAAGCATTAGAGCATATGAACAACATCTGCCATAGAGGTTACCAGTGGTACTGGGTCTTTATGAAATATAGTTTTACTTTGAAAGTCAGTGTTTAACATGGGAGATAACCATGCAAAGAAAAGCCATGTGTTTATGTTGTGTAACTTAAAACACAAAAATGTTTTTAAGTTGACACATCCAGAGTTTGTCAATGTGCTAGTGTTGGGTTCTGCTCTATAAAAGTTTAATAACACAGTTACATAAGAGTTTTGAATTGTTATTATTTATCAAGCATGAGGTACCAGAGATATCGAATAATTAGGCAGAGTAATTGCACTTGAGAAAATACTAAATGAGGCTGGTGCAGTGACTCATGCCTGTAATCCCAGCACTTTAGGAGGCCAAGGTGAGCAGATGGCCTGAGGTCAGCAGTTCAAGACCAGCCTGGTGAAAATGATGAAACTCTGTCTCTACTAAAAATACAAAAGTTAGCTGGGCATGCTGATGGGTGCCTGTAGTCCCAGCTACTTGGGAGGCTGAGGCAGGAGAATGAATGGCTTGAGCTCAGGAGGCAGAGGTTGCAGTGGGCCAAGATTGTGCCACTACACTCCAGCCTGGGCGACTGAGCAGGACTCTGTCTTTAAAAAAAAAGAAGAAAATACTAAATGAGCAAAAAATAACTACTCTCAGAAAATCTTTAAACTTACTAAAAATGAATTCTATATGCATCCTTTTTTTGTTATTTCTTTTGAATAATTGTGGCTAAAGAAATAAAATACAGTTAATATCACATCAAAAGAAAATTGTTTTCTTATATAGAAAACTACAATTGTTTGACCAATTTTACTTAAGAGAATATACATATATACTTTCAACAAAATTATCTATATGTGACATTTTAATGCTATGAGTAGTCATATAAGAGTGAGAAAGGAGATAAAGGAAAAGAAGGAAGATAAAGAAGAAGAAAATAAAATAATGTAGAGGTAAGCTAGTAAAAAAGGAACAGTAAAATAAGAAGATTTGGGACCCAGTGCAGCAGTTCACTCCTGTAATCCTAGCATTTTGGGAGGCTGAGGCGGGTGGATGTCTTGAGTCCAGGGGTTCGAGACCAGTCTGGGCAAAATGGCAAAACCCCATATCTGCCAAAAAATTAAAATTTTAAAAAAAAAAAAAACAACAAAGATATTCTGGGTTTGCTGGTGCAGACCTGAGCCTGGGGAATCTGAGGCTGCAGTACGCTATGATGGCACCATGTACTCCAGCCTTGGTGACAAAAATAAATAAAGCCCGTATCAAAAATCAATAAATAACATAAAAGAAAAGGGAAAAAAAGAAGACTCACGAAGTGAGAGAAAAGAAAACAAAAAAGTAATGAGGAAAATCGGAAAGAAACACAGCAGAAAGGAAAAATCTAACATAGACAAAGGAGACAGATGTAGATACTAAGGTCAAAGGGAACCAAACAAAACATTAGCTGTAATAGTTGCCTGCAGCATTGCTAAGGATTGTGAAATGGAGGTTGATACATGCAGGGATGGCTATATTTATGTCACAGTCTTTTAGACTTATTTAACTCTTTAAATTATGTGAATGTATAACTTGGGTTAACATAAAATCTAAACTTAAAATCTTTACTTGGCCCTTAACTTTTCCATCCACCAGAATTTTCTTTCCTCCCATTCATGACAATAGCTTTTAAGAATAGTTTTCTAGATGTGGTGTTTTCATCTCCCGTCCCACCGACTAATTATTTTCTTAAACTACGCCAATCAATCTTTAGTCTACAAAATGGTACTGAATTGGCTTTTGTTAAAGTCAGCAATGATACACATCTTGCCAAAGTCGAGGTTCCATTTGAAATGATCTTACTTGACTTCTCACTAGAGTTTGCCCAAGTTGACCTCTGAATTCTTTCTTGGAATAATTCTCCTAAGTCCACAGTGATATAATATTTATTCATTTATTTTCTCTGAAGGACTCCAGCTCTTTGTGCTCAGACTCTGTAATTTCTCTTTCTAGCCTTTCTCTCAAGATGATGTTTCCAATCCTATAATTACTAGTCATATATTACCAATATCCAAAGCCATTATATTTCTTTCCCCGGCCTCTTCTGGGCTCCAGGCTCCTATGTTCAATTGCTTATTCAACATTTTCACTCTGTTTACTAGGAATGTGAATCCCAACAAGGCCAAAACAGAAATAATCATTCCAATCTTCTCTCAATCTGTCTCTGCTCAAATCCCTCTTCCTAAACGTTTTTCATCCCAGGTATGGGCATTGTTATCTACCCTTTTACTCAGAAAAATATCATAAGTCCTATTTACTCACAATTCACATCTATTTTTTCTGGATAGCCTGTCACATCTCTTCTGCCAGAATATATTCCAAATTTCTTATTATTTTTTAATACATTGCCAAAACATTCTCCCTTGGGATCTTGAAATAGGCTGTAAACTAGAATCCTTTATTCTTTATGCTTAAATATAGTATATTCTCCACACAAAAACTAGAGATATATTTCTAAAATGTAAACCAAATCATGCCATTCCATGCACACAAATTTAAAATGGATTTCCATTGAAATCTTACAGCCACATTCATTTACTTTGATTATACATTTTTACATACTTGATGTCTCTCTGAGTCTCCAAACTCATTGTTACTTCTTATTCATTATGTTCATCTCATATTTGCTTCCTTTTTATCCCTCAAACAATAAGCTTACTCTCATCTCTGTGCCCTTGCTATTTATTCTTCTTTGAACCTTCTTTAGGCAGGTATTTACATGGCTCTCAGTTTTTTTATTGAGTTCTCAACAAATGTTCTCTTCTCAAAGAAGCATTTCATGATCACTCCAGCTACAGCAAATTTCCCTCTCCCCTCTCCTTTACCATGTATTCTGTATAACATTGATTCATTTTTTTCCCCAGAAAAATGTAGCACCTGATTTTATTAATGTTTCTTTATTTTAAAAAAGCTTCCCCCTTCCCTAAGGATATGAAGTTGCTCCCTCCATGTGTCATGTCATATCTAAATGAGTCTGGCACAAAGCACATGCCTAAAACAATTTTTTGTTTACTGAATAACTGAAATTACTGTTTTAAATTCTACTATATGCAAGGATAATTCAAAAGTCTTTTGAATAGCTTGAATAAATGTATAATTCTCCCAATGTATCTCATTTCAATCCTCCTTAAATATTCTGGACTCACAATTTCAAACCACTTGTGAGTCACTGATGTAATATGCTTATTTATACCTCTCTACATTTGTATATTGTTGTTATTCTCTATACTGGGGATTCTCCAACTTGCATCCACCAAAGGTATTTTCTTCTGGAATATATTCTCCGTCCTTTTCTACACTGGGCTTGCAAGGGCTTACTCTTCTCTGCACTTAGAACCCTTTCTGTATTCACAGTAGCCAACACTTGTTCTACTCTTGTGTCGCTCTTCATTTTATCACTTTCTAGATTATGAGGTATTAGAAGATGGAGCTTTTCCGTCTTGTTTACATTTGTATACCTAGTACTTAAAACAGAGCAAGACATAATATAATGTAAGTCAGATATACCTGAAGCTTTCTAGGGTACATCTGTTTTTCTACAATCTATACCAATGTTAATCAGAATTCAACATTTTTGGATTATTAAATAGCAATTATAATTTCTATAATGTTAGTGAACCATTTATAGTTTGCTTAAAATTAAACAGGAAGATAAACAGTGCATTATATAGCATGAATCAATTTTTCTCAAAAATGTTTGTTATTTATCTATCTGTCTAATCCATTATCTCTCTAGACTAACTTCTTGGTTATGAATTCTTTCCCAATCTGTTCCTTACCCTCTGTAAACCTCACTGACTCCAAAATTCTATGTTGACATATTTTGTTATTATTTTATTGTAGAAAACAACTTATCTTTAACTCTGCTTCCTTGTTATTGTATTCCAATTCCCAATATACCATCTGAAAAAAAAAGTTTTTTAAATAATCTGTGAATTTTAAATACAAAGATTATTCTTATCATAAGGATTTCTTCTTTTTGGATATTATTTTCTCCCATCTTAATAGATAAAAACAGTTTTGTTAAAAATGCAGGCAATTATATATGCTCATTTTTCATATCGTCTTTATTGGATTCTGTAGCTGTCATGTCTGTTTAATCTTCTAGTGCCAATGACTTTTGACAAATAGAACTATTCTCAGGGAATCTTTCTATTAGTTGAAATATGGGATATATTATATGTAAAAAAAAAAAAAAAACCCAAACAACAGCAGCTTAAATGAGGTAGAAGATCCTCTTATGTAAAGAAGATAGAAGTAAGAAGCTGGTTTGGTGGATCTGCTTCGTGAAGATTGTAGGGATGCAGCCCTCACTGTGTTGTGGCTTCACAATAAGAAATTACTGACATCTTATATGATCCCAAATTTTCATTTTCATGCTTTATACTCAGGCAATGGAATGGAGCAAAGAATGGAATAAGAAATGTACACTTCTTCTCTTAAAGGAAAAAATTTAGAGCAGCTCATATCACTTCTGCAAATATTAGACTAGCCAGAATTTAATTATAACTCTACACTGGGCTGCAAGAGAGACTATAATACACAGACATCATTCTGGCGAGCAATTGGTCTAATTAAAAATTGGGGATTCTGATACTATGACAGAAAAGGGAAATTGGAAATAACTGGCACTTTTGTCATAGTCTCCTCTTTCTTCTAAATGTATTAAAGTTGGTTGAAAAATGGGCAAAAATTATTAACAGTGTAAAAAAATACAATGGCCTTTAGACATACAAAAAATAATCATCCATCTCTCCATAGAAGCATCACAAACACTTACCAGAAACAGTCAGAATAAACTTTGTCAGAACTCTGGAAAAATAATCAGAGGTTTATAGCAACCAAGCAAATGCTAAATCAAGAAAGAATCAACATAAATGACAGTAGAGCTTTGTGGTATTTTTGCGTATCCTCTTTGGTTCCAATTGTGGTCTTGAAAATGGCAGTTCATATTCTTAACGTGAGACCATGTTTCCTGGTTCCAGAATGAGTAGAACAAACAACTATAACATATATAAACAGTAAAAAGAAACTATCAAAAGGGAGATATTCTAATTTCTAGAGTTATCAGATTATAATACAGATGTCTAATTTTCAACAAAAATTGTAGAGTTCACACACACACACAAGAAAATATTGTCTGTTCATAGAAGAATTTAACAGTAACTGTCCCTGAGGAAACAGCAAAACTGAATTTTTAAGACTTATTCTTAAATATGATTTAAAAATGGAAAAAACCATGGATAAAGAACTAAAGGAAACAAAGGAAATATGTCTTAACAAAGAAAGAATAATCAATAAAAAGATTAAAAGTATAAAAAGAAAACAAATTTCAGAACTATGAAATGCAATAACTGCAATAACTATAACGAATAATTCAATTGAGGGTTTCAATAGCATATTTGATCAAGCAGAATAAGGATTTAGTAAACTTGAAGATAGGTCAATTGAAGTAATATGGTCTGAGGAGCAGAAAAAAAAATGAACAAAGCTTAAGAAACTTACGTTAACACCACCAAGAGTACCAACATGCATAATAAAAATCTCAGAAAGAGAAAAGTGAAAGAGACAGAGTGAACATTTGAATATAATAATGGCTCTAAACTTCCCAAATTTAATAAAAGGCATGGATCTACAGAAGAAATCAACAAACTCCAAGAAGAATAAACATAGAGAGATACACATCAAGACAAACCACAATCAACTGTCAAAAGCCAGAGCCAGAGAATCTTGAAAGCAGCAAGAGAGAAGCCATTTATCATGAATAAGGGATCCTCAGGAAGATTAGCAGTTAATATCTATAGAAACCATGGAGGTCATTAGTCACTGGGATAATTTAAAATCAGCAAAGGATGTTAATGCAAAAAAATGTTGAAAGAAAAATTGTCAATTAATAATTCTATATCTGGCAAAACTATCCCTCAAAAATGAAAGTGATATTACAACATTCCCAGAAAATCAAAAGCTGAGAGTGTTTGTTCCTAGTAATTTGCCCTAATAAAGAAATTCCTTCAGTGTAAAATAAAAGAACACTTGACTGTCCATGAAGCCATATGAAGAAATAAAAAGACACTGAAACAGATAATACATAGCAAAATACAAAGCCAATATTGTTGTATTTTTGGTTTGTAGCTATATTTTTCTGTTTTTTTGGAGATGGAGTTTTGTTCTTGTCACCTAGGCCGGAGTGCAATGGTATGATCTTGGCTCACTGCAACCTCTGCCTCTCAGGTTCAAGTGATTCTTCTGCCTCAGCCTCCCAAGTAACTGGGACTACAGGTGTGTGCCAACACATCGGGCTAATTTTTGTATTATTATTAGAGATGGATTTAACTGTGTTGGCTATGCTGGTCTCAAACTCCTGACCTCAGGTGATTCACACACCTTGGCCTCCCAAAGTGCTGGGATTACAGGTATTAGCCATTGTGCCTGATTTGTAATTATATATTTTTTTCATGTATGGTTTAAAAGACAAATGCATAAACCATTAATTTAAAAATCTATGTTATTGCCACATGATCTATAAAAATGTAATTGTGACAAAAACAATATAAAAGAAGGACAAAGTTGTATAGGAGCAGAATTTTTGTTTACTAGTTTAGTTAAGACAGAATAAGAAAAAATGGATTGTAAAAATAATAGGCTTATTGTAATAACAGAATAATCACCAAAAGATGACTAAAAATATACAGAAAAAAATAAAAATAGTATAAAAAATGTAAAATATAAACAAACACAGAAGAAGGCAATATGGTAGGAAATAAAAAACAAAAAAAAAATAGATTGAAAACAAATGGGAAAATGGCAGAAGAATTTCTTATCACAAATTACTATAAATTTGAATGGATCAAATTTTTTTCTGCTTGAAAGAGAAAGATTGGCAGAATAGATCAAATTATATGCTGTCTACTAGAGGATCATTTGTTCTACAATAAAGAGATCTGAAAGACACAACACAACAAAAAAATAAAAAATTTGTTTTTATCCTGATTCCAATAAATTAAGTATAAAAATATACTTTAAAAAACTGAAATTTGACATAGAAATTTCATTATTTATTAGAGGTATTAAAGAATAGCAAGACTTTTTTACTTAGGTTAAGTCTATGGCTTTGGGAATTTATACTCCTGCAATTGGGAAGTGGCAGAATATTTGACAATTGCTTTAAAATACATTTCAAGGAAGAAAACTGTGGTCAAGAATAAAGCAAACCACAAAATATTGATAATTCCTTCTGGGTGATAGGTTTATATGGCTCATTGTCTAATTACTTTTACTGTATACTTAACATTTACTTTACATTTACTTAATATGTTTGAAAAAATTTCTATTAGAAACTATTTAGAAAACATTTGAAGTCTGATTACTTCTGAACTCCATCTGTATCTTTTATTCTGAGAGAAGTTGTTACCATTTATCACCATGATTATTGCAATAGCCTGTAAATTTTACATAAGTTGTTAAAACAGAGTAATTAATAAAATATGTTTTATAAGTTACCTTTTCCAAATGTAAAACAGACTAGATGGATGAAAGTTTATTTAAAGGCTCTGTTTAGTCCTCATATCTTCTCATTATGATACTCTTGTCTCTTGCTTATTAAGAAAAATCGACATGCACTATCAGTATTAAATAAAAGAAAAAAGCTGTATTTGAAATTGGAAGCAAAATTCAAAGAGTGGAAAGGGTAGACATGTACAATGGCTTATTCTTTTGCATAACAGATTAGAAAGCAATCTATAGCATACAAAAGATCTGAGATCTGTTGATTGTTAGAGATTAATATAGTCCATGTAATCAGAGTAATGACTTAATTGCTCAGCCGTACATTTCTAGCACCTGGGGATAATGCAAGGCACTGGTGACTACTCATCTCACAATTAAATTAATTCAGCAAAAAGTTATAAAAATCTGAAATACAAATTTTGGAATTCAAAAGACCTATATTGGGAGCTTTATGTTACAATAACATTAAAGTTGTTAGTTTATAGCCAGAGCAAAGAAAACAATAAAAAAACGGTAAATTGTAACTTCAACCCATGCTGCTGTGTGTGATTTTAGACTCCACTCATATAAGGTGGGTAATGACCAACCAGACTATATTCAGAAAATTCCTTTTAGTTAGACAGGCATGGTGGTCTACTCCTGTAATCCCAGCTATGTGAAAGGCTGAGGCAGGAGAATTACTTGAGGCCAGGAGTTCAAGGCTCAAGTGAGCTATATGCAGCACTGCACTCGAGCCTGGGTGGCAGAGAGGGACCCTGTCTATATATATTTATATTTATAAGTAAAACTAATAAGAATATTTTCAAAATTATTGACAAAGATTCTAGACATTTAACTTAAGCATGTCTTAAGTCAAATTAATGTTTAAATATTTTCAGGAAGGCGATGTGTAAGAAGTAGATATATATTGGACAATTTCAATTTGAAATTGTATCAGTGGATAGACTAGGGAAATAAGTTTCTTCTTGAAAAAGTAAAAATACTCTAAAACATTAAAAAAATTATAGAATGACAGTGACTGGAATTATTTAAGAAGATCTGTGTATGACATATTTAAAGTGCTAAAGGGAAAAACATTTACCCTAGAATAATATATATCCAGAGAGAATATCCTTTATGCATGAAGATGAAATTAAAAAACTTTCCAATAAAAAACAAAATCAGAGATTCCATCAACACCAGACTTGTCCTACAAGAAATGTTTAAGACAGTTCTTCTAACTGAAAAATAAATGATGTTAATGGGCAAGAAAAAATGATCTGAAGGTGCAAATCTCACTGGTAATCATAAGCACAGAGAAAAGCAGAATATCACAACACTGTAATTGTGATCTGTAAACCACTCTTTAGTGGAAAGACTAAATTATGAAACAAGAACAAAAAAACTACAAACTACAACAATGCTGTAAAACTGTAGTACAATAAGTCATAAAGTAAAATACCAAACAGTTTAAAAAGCATCTCACAGGTGGAAACTGTGTTCTGATTCACCACATTGAAAGGACTGTTTTTGTAGAATCTACACCAGGTTGGATACACCTTTTTTTTTTTTCTGGAATCTAAAACCTGACCACCCTGAGCCTGTTGAGGCCTATAGTGAAAAACCAAATATTTCGGCATCTGAAGTAGAATCAGCTATCTGTGAAAGTGTTTTCTGTTGTGTAGATTCATCTCACAGAGCGGAACCACTGTTTTGGTAAACCAGTTTGGAAACACTCTTTTTATAGAACCTATGACCTCTGAGCCCATTGTTGCCTGTGGTGAAAACCAAAATATACAGGAACAAGCTATCTGTAAAAATGCTTTGTGATGTGTGAATTCAATTCACGGAATTGAAACTGTGTTCTGATTCATCACATTGTAAACACTGTTTTTGTAGAATCTACAACAGAACAACTCTGATCCCATTGACATCTGTAGTGAAAAACCAAATATCCCATATAAAATGTAGAAACAACCTACATGTAAAAATGCTTTGTGATGTGTGGATTCATCTCACACAATGGAACATGTGCTTTGTTTCAGCAGGTTAAGACCCCCTGTTTTTATAGAAGGCATGAATGGACGTTTCAGAGCCCTTTGATGCCTAAAGTGTAAAATTGAATATCTGACATAAAAACTAAAAACAAGCTATATGTAAAAATGCTTTTGACGTGTGGATTCTTTTCACAGAATGGAGGGTGCATTTGATTTTTCAGGTTGGAAACACTCTTTTCGTAGAGACCACAATGAGACATTTCTGAGCCTATTGTAGCCTTAAGTAAAACAGAATATCCTGTGATAAAAACTAGAAGAGAGCTATCTGTGAAAATGCTTCGTGATGTGTGGTTTCATCTCTCAGAATTGAACTGTGTTTTGAAAACCAGATTGGCAACATTTTTTTTTTGTAGAGTCTACGAATGGACATTTCTGAACTCATTGAGGCTTATAATGAAAAACTGATGAAAACTAGAAAGAGGCTCTCTGTGTAAATGCTTTGTGATGCGTGAATTCATTTCACCGAATGGAACCATGTTTTCATTCACCAGGTTAAAAACACTCTTTTTACAGAATCTGTGAAGGGACATTTTGGATTCTAATGAGGTCTATAGTGAAAAATCTAATATTCTGTGTTAAAAATTAGAACAAGCTATTGTTGAAATACTTTGTGATGTGTGAATTCATTTCACAGAATTTAACCTGTGTTTTGATTCACTAGGTTGGAAATATTCTTTCTGGAATATACGATGGGACACTTCTGAGTCCATTTACTCCTAGATCGAAAAACTGAATATCCTGCAATAATAACTAAAAACAAGTTATCTGTGAAAATGCTTTGTGATGTGTGGATTCATCTAATGGAATGCAACCTGTGTTTTGATTCACCAGTTGGAAACACTCTTTTTGAGAGTCTAGGAAGGTATATTGTTGAGCCCATTGAGGCCTATATTTAAAAAAACAAATATCCACCAATAAGTACTATAAAATTGCTTTCTGTGAAATGCTTTGTGATGTGTGGTTTCATCTCAAAGAATGTAAGCTGTGCTTCATTTCATATAGTTAAAAACATGCTTTTAGTAGAGTCTTTGAAGGCACATTTCTGAGTCTACAGAGACCTATAGGAAAAACAGAATATCCCTAGACAAAAACTAGAAACAAACTATCTGTTAGCTTTGTGATGTGTGGATTCACCTCACAGAATGAAATCTGTGTTTTTATTTACCAGGTTGGTAACATAACATTCATTTGGTGAATATGCAGAGGTACATTTCTGAGCACATTTACACCTATAGTGAAAAACCAAATATTCCATGATAAGACTGGATCAAAGCTATCTAGGTGAAAATGCTTTGTGATATGTGGATTTATGTTACACAGAATAAAACCCGTGTTTTAATTGGAAACACTCTTTTTGTAGAATTTACAAAGGGGTATTTCTGAGTCCAGTGACAAGTATGCTTAAAAAGCAAATATTCTCCAATAAACACTAGAAGCAATCTATCTGTGAAAATGCTTTTGATTTGTAAATTTATTTTCTGGAATAAAACCTGTGTCTTCATTTTTCAGTTTAGAACACCATTTTTGTAGAATCTATGAAGGGCATTTCTAAGCCCCTTGAAGTCAATAGCAAAAAAACAAATATTACTAGAACAAGCTATCTTTAAAAATGCTTTCTGATATTTGGATTCATGTCCCAGAATAAAACTTGTCTTTTGATTCATCAGGTTGGAAACACTCTTTTTGTAGAATCTACAAAGGGACGATTCTAAACCCATTGATGCCTATAGTGGAAAACTGAATATTCCATGATAAGACTGGATCAAAGCTATCTAGGTAAATTCTTTGAGATGTTTGGATTCATCTTCCAGAAGTGAACCTGTGCTTTGACTCACTATGTTGGATACACTCTTTTTATAGGATCTATGAATGGACATGAGGCTTACAGTGAAAAACAGATCATCCTGTGACAAATATGAAAAACAACCTATCTGTGAACATGCTTTATGTGTAGATTCATCTCACAGTGTTATATCTGTATTTTGATTCACTATGTTGGAAACAATATCCTTTTTGTAGGATATTGGAACAGATATTTCTGAGCTCCTTGAGGCTTTCACTGAACAATTGAATATTCCATGATAAAAACTAGGAACAATCTATCTGTGAAAATGCTTTGTGACATACGGATTTATCTCCCAGAATTGGACCCATGTTTTGATTTTTCAGATTAGAAATACTCTCTTTGTAGAGTCTACAGTGGGACATTTCTGAGCCCATTTAAGCCCTTAAGTGAAAAACCAAATATCCCATGATAAAAACTAGAAGAAAGCTATCTGTGAAAATGCTGTATGATGTGTAAATTTATCTCACAGAATGGAACTGTGTTTTGATTCACCAGTTTAGAAACACTCTTTATGTAGTATCTATGAACAGACATATTGAGCTCATTGAAGCTTATAGTGAAAAACCAAATATCTCTTAATAAATACTAGAAACAAACTATTTGTAAAAATGCTTTGTGATGTGTGGATTCACCCGTCAGAGTTAAACCTACATTTTGATTCTCCATCTTGGAAACAATTTTTATGTAGAACTTATGAAGGGACATTTCTGAACCAGTTGAGACCTATAGGTAAAAAACTGAATATCCTACAATAAACATTGGAGATGAGTTATCTGTAAAAATACTTGTGATGTGTGTATTCATCTCACCATTTGAACTTGTGTTTTCATTCACCAGGTTGGAAACACTCTTTTTGAAGAATCTACTAAGGGACATTCTGAGCTCATTTTTTTGCCTATGGTGAAAAACTGAATATCCTGTGATTAAAAACTATCAACAAACTATTTGTGAAAATACTTTGTAATGTGTGGACGCAACTCACAGAGTTAAACTTGTGTTTGATTTTACAGTTTGGAAACAATCTTCTTGTAGTATCTACAAAGAAACATTTCTGAGCCCATGAAATCCCATAGTGAAATTCCATGATAAAATTAGAAACAAGGTATCTGCTAAAATGCTTTGTGATGTGTGGAGTCAACTAACAGAATGAAACCTTTTGTTTTGATTCACCTGGTTGGAAACACACTTTTTGTAGAACCTACGTAGGAACTTTTATGCACCCATCAATGTCGGTAGCAAAAACCCAAATATTCTATAATAAAAACTAGAAACAAGGTATCTGTGAAAATGTTTTGTGTTGGGTAAATTCATCTCTCAGAGTGGAACCTGTGTTTTCATTCACCAGGTTAGAAACACTCTTTTGTAGAATATACAAGGGGACATTTCTGAGGACAGTAAAGCCTATAGTGAAAAACCAAAATTCTGCATAAAAACTACATTTTCACAAAAACTGTTTGCGAAAATGCTTGGGATGTGTGGATTTATCTCACAGAGTTACACTTGTTTTGTGATTTCCCAGGTTAAAACACTCTCTTTGTAGAATCTAAGAAGAGACATTTCTAAGCCAATTGAAGCCTATAGGGAAAACCCAAAATTCCCATGATAGAAGCCAGAAACAAGGATCTGTGAAAATGCTTTGTGGTGAGTGGATTCATCTAATAGAATGGAACCTTGTTTTGATTCACCAGTTTGGAAACACTTTTTTGGTGTAATATACAAAGGACCTTTCTGAGCCCATGAGGCCTATAGTGAAAAACTGAATACCTTGCAATAAAAAGCTCTCTGTGAAAATGCTCTGTGATGTCTGGATTCAACCTGCAGAATTTAACCTGTGTTTTGATTTACCAGGTTAGAAACATACTTTTTGTAGAATCAAGAAAGGAAGATTTCTGAATCTGTAGTGAAAACCTGAATAACCCATGATAAAAATAGAAACAAACTCTCCCTGTAAATATTTTGTGATATGTGGATTTATCTCCCAGAATGGGACCTATGTTTTCACTCACCATGTTAGAAACATTCTTTTTGTAGAATTGATGAGGGGACATTCTGAGCCCATTAAAGCCTGTAGTGGAAAACGTATTATTCTACAATAAATACCAGAAACAAGCTATCTGTGGAAATGCTTTGTGATGCAAGGATTCATCTCATAGAATGAAACCTTGTTTTGATTCACCAGTTTGGAAACACTCTTTTTGTAGAGTCTACAAAGGGACATTACTGATCCCATGAAGCCCATAGTGAAAAACTGTGTATGCTGTGATAAAAATTGGAAGCAGACTATCTGTGAAAATGCTTTGTGATGTGTGGATTCAACTAAAGAATGAACCTGTGTTTTGAATCACTGAGATGGAAACACTTTTTTTGTAGAATTTACAAAGGGACATTTCTGAGCCCACTGAAGTCTACAGTGAAAACCCAGATAACTCTCAATGAAAACTATTAACAATCTATTTGTGAAAATGCTTTGTGATGGGTTGATTCATCTCTGAGAATGGAATCTGTGTTTTTCTTTTCAACAGGTTACAATTATTTTTTTATAGAGTCTATGAGGAGGCATTTCTGAACCCATTGAAGTCTATAGTGGAAAACCAAGTGTTCTTTGATTAAAAACTAGGAAAAATCTCTCTGTGGAAATGCTTTATGATGTGTAAATTTATCTCCAAGAATGGAACATGTGTTTTGATTCACCATGTTGGAAACTCGATGGTTTCCAACACAGAATGAAACATGTGTTTTGATTCACCATTTTGAAAACACCATGATGGAAACTCTTTTTGTAGATTCAACGACGGGACATTTTTGAGATTATTAAAGCCTATAGTGAAAGACTGAATATCCCACAATAAATACTATAAACAAACTATTTGTGAAAATGCTTTGTGACGTGTGTATTCATCTCACAGAGTTAAACCTGTGTTTTGATTTTCCACGTTGGAAACACTCTTTATGTAGAATCTAAGAAGGGACATTTCTGAGGCCATTGGGACCTATAAGTAAACCCTGAATATCCCATTATGAAAACTAGAGACAAGTTATCTGTGAAAATACTTGGTGATGTATGCTTTGATGTCATCTTTTGAACTTGTGTTTTCATTCACCAAGTTGAAAATACTCTTTTTGGAGAATCTCTTAAGGGATATTTTGAGCACATTTATGTCTATGGTGAGAAACTGACTATTCCATGATAAAAACTGCAAACAAGCTATTTGATTTGGGATGTGTGGATGAATTCACAGTGTTAAACTTGTGTTTTGATCCTACAGGTTGAAAACATTCTTCTTATACTATCCACAAAGAAACATTTCTGAGCCCACGAAATCCTATAGTGAAAAACCAAATAGCCTGTGATAAAAACTAGAAATAAGGTATCTGTAAAAATGCTTTGTAGTGTGTGGATTCATCTTTCAGAATGAAACCTGTGTTTTCATTTGCCAGGTTAGAAACACGCCTTTAATAGACTATACCAGGGGACATTTCTGAACACATTGAAGCCTACAGTGAAAAACCAAATACTCCGCTATTAAAAACTAGAAACAAACTATTTGTTTGCAGTTTTTATGTGCTGTGTGGATTAATCTCACATAGTTAATCCTGTGTTTTGATTCTCCAGGTTGGAAACACTCTTTTTGTAGAATCTATGAAGGGACATTTCTGAGCCGATTAAAGCCTATGGTGAAAACCCAAAATTCCCATGATAAAAACTAGAAACAAGCTCCCTGTGAAAATACTTTGTGGTCTGTGGATTAATCTTATAGAATGGAAACTTGATTTGATTCTCCAGTTTGGAAACATTCTTTTTATTGAATCTATGAAGGGACATTTCTGAGCCCATAAGCCTATAGTGAAAACCCAAAAATCTGGTGATAAAAATTAAAAAGAGGCTATCTGTGAAAATGCTTTGTGATGTGTGGACTCAACTCAAAGAATAGAATCTGTGCTCTGATTTGCCAGGTTGGAAACACTCTTTCTGTGGAATCTACAAGGGACATTTCTGAGTGCATTGAAGCCTTTCATGAAAAACTGAATATCCCATGATGAAAACTACAAACAAGCTCTCTGTGAAAATGCTTTGTAATGTCTGGATTCAACTCGCAGAATTTAACCTGTGTTTTGATTTATCAGGTTGGAGACAGTTTTTTTTTTTATTCTTTTTTTTTTTTTGTAGAATCAACAAAGGCAGATTTCTGAACCCATTTATTCTATAGTGAGAACCCAAATAACCCATGATAGAAACTAGAAACAAGCTATCCATGAAAATGCTTTGTGATATGTGGATTAATCTTCTAGAATGGAACCTATGTTTTTATTCACCAGGTTAGAAACATTCTTTTTTTAAGAATCTGTGAGGGAACGTTTCTGAGCCCATTGAAGCCTTTAGTGAAAAATTGAATGTCCCACAATTAAAACTGGAAACAAGCTATCTGTGAAAATGCTTTGAGATGGGTGGATTTGTCTCTCAGAGCTTAACTTGCATTTGATTCAACAGGTTGAAATCACTCTTTTCGTAGAATCTACCAAGGGATATTTCTGAGCCCCTTGAAGCCTATAGTGAAAAACTGAATATATCCTATGATTAAAACTGGAAACAAGTTATATGAAAATTCTTCTGATGTCTGGATTCATCCCACATGAAGATTCCTTTTTTCCTTTAACCTCTGTTAGCTTCAGATTTCTCTTCTGTAGCTTCCTGATCTCTCATATTCTTTATAGAAATGAAGAGATTTAGGGTCTTGCTCTTGATTAGGTTTTGGCTTAAGGGAGTGTTTCAGCTAATTTGATCCTCTATCTAGATCACTAAAACTTTCTCCATATCAAAAATAACTTTTTTTAATGTCATTCATGTGTTCACTGGATTAGTACCTTTAATTTTCTTCAAGAACTTTTCCTTCATATTTACAATTTGGCTAACCAGTTATTGACAAGAAGCGCAGTGTTCAGCCTTATCTTGTCTTTCAACTTGTCTTCTTCAGTTTCCTTAGTCATTTGTAGCCTTTGATTTAAAGTGAGAGACATGTGACTCTTTCTTTCAAACACTTTAATGCCATTGTATGGTTACTTATTAGCCTAATTTCAAAGTTGTATTTCAGAGAACAGGGAGACCCAAGAAGGGGGACAGTGGAACAGCTACTTGGCGAAGCACACACATCCATTGATTAATTTGTAACACACACAGCCATTGATTAAATTGGTGATTAAATTGGTCATTTTATATGGGCATAATTTGTGCTGCCCAAAATAATTAAAATAGTAACATCCAGGATCACTGATCGCAGATTACCACATCAGATACAGTAATAAGGAAACACTTGGAATATTGAGAGAATTATCAAAACATGGCACAAAGACATTAAGTGAGCACATGCTGTTTAAAACGATTTTGATAGACTCCCTTGACAAGGATTTCTAAAACCCTTCAATTTGTAAAAAGCACATTATTAGTGAATTGTAATAAATTGAGGCATAATAAAATGACGCGTGTCTACATTTTTAAAAATTTTGATCTCTTTACTTGATTTCTCATGCCAGCTGTTATATTAAAATCCTTACCATCATAAAAAATGAGATATAATTTACTTTTGATTACTACTGTTATCTGAAAAAACATTAAGATTTAACAAAAATAAATAATATCAAATAGCAATTTCTTAAGTTAAAAATTTTGAAAAAAATACCAAAAATATACATTCATAAAGGCATTTTGCAGAGCTAACACTAGATAAAATAGGCTTCAGGAAAAAATACATAAATAAATAAACCTAAGAAAATATTCAACAGGGGAATACTCTTCTTTATGTTTAAAAATTCTAAAAGAAATTTTGGGGTTTTAAGAGTTAGTGCTACTCTTATTCTCCTTAGGTTTTAGAATTTGGATGAATGAAGTGGGACACTGATTCGACACCTGTGATGTATAATTTCGTTTAGCTGTTTAGAATCACAGTTTGCAAGACTATCCATTGAGAGATTCTTCCTACAGTATATCTAAAAGGCTAAATGTTTCCTGTTGTGTTGAATGCACTAATTTCGATTACTTTCTAGTACCTTTCTGTTCTTAATCAACTTCAGACAACCACCTATAGACAAGCAGAACTATATTTATGAAAAAAATAGCTTGTATATGTACTTTTCCATTCTTCTCTCACAAAAAAGTGTTTAGCTCCTGCTGTTCAATGCATTTTGAACATGTGTTGTTCTGTAAATTTAAAGAAAGGTTAAAAAAAGAAAATTAAACGAGATTCATCTGGAAGCATTGCAAGTTAGTATTATACACCTGGCACATAGTTTTTAAAGTGACATAATTCTATGGCAAGGAATTGCTTCATAAGCAGCAGAACTAAAAAAGAAAAAAAGATGAGGAGATGACAGTGCACTGAAGATTAGATAAAATCTTGCAATGTGATATTGCAGGAAGAAATGGAAAGGTAATGAGATAAGACAAAGCAAGGGGAAAACCAAGTAGAATACAGAGTAAAAAATTCCTAAGTATGAGATCTCTTAGAGTGCTAAATATCTTTCTAATTAGCAGTAGAATTTCTGTGCTCTGAGTTATTTCAAAGTAGAGTAGAAAATCAGATTGAAAATATGCTGGCAAACATTTAATGACCTAGGAGCAAGATGATAAAAGAAATAAAAACACACATTTTCAGAAAGTTGGACGATTCTGAACATGATAGTTCAAATTTGCTGATTTCCTCTTATTAACAATAATACCTATAATATTTTACACATATATAATGCTTTTATAAATTCTTAAAAGATTTAACCAATCAAAAATAAGGTGATTTAATTTCTGTGAATAGGATGGAAACCTGAGATTTGTAGCTGAGCTTCTGTTGAGACTGCAGCCTCCACTGACACCAGAGTTACAGCTTGGTGAGAGCATGAGCAGAGCACCCAGTTTAGCTGTACCCAGGCTACTGAATCATGAAAATTGTCAGATAATAAATGCATGTTGTTTTAGGGTGCTAAGTTTAAGGTAACGTTACAGAGCAATGAAAAACCTAATGCAAGCATTAATGCTTAACACAACACAATGCTATTTAGTAGAATTTAGAAAGACTATTTCACTACTATAGTATCGAATTGAAATGATCAATGCCAGAAAACTCTGGTTGCTTTCCTATCTGCTCACCTGTTAGTAACTTAATAACTTAAGACCATTTCCAGAACACATCTTTCATTTCAATCTCTGGTTCAATTAGAGCTGAACCTTGTTTCTTTTCTCAAAAATCTTCCTTTGGTCTCTAGAAAAACTATTAGCAAAACAACTTATTTGATTTTTTAAATTTAAAAATGTATATGTTTTTTTCTTAAAAGTAATAATCAGAAAATAATTTAAGAGAATCTCAAATCTTATCTTTGCCCTAAGTGTTAATATAAATGTGCTTTAAAATGTTCTGTTGACAAATGCCATATATGAAAAGCCCACAGTTAATATTATACACAATAATGAAAAATTTTAAATGTTACCTATAAAAATAGGAACAAGGCAAAGATGTCCCCTCTTGCCATTTTTATTGAGCATAGTATTGGAAACCCTAGTCAAAGCAATTAGTCAACAAAAATAAAGAAAACATTCAAATAGAAAAGGAAGTAAAATTATTTCTGTTTGCAGATGACATGATTTTATACAAAGAAAACCAGAAAGAATCCACCAATGAACTGTTATAACTAATAAACAAATTTAGTAACCTTGCAGGATATAAAATCAACATACATAACATTAGTTGCATTTCTATATACTAACAATAAGATATCTAAAAATGAAATTAAGAAAAGCAATCCCTCTTGCAGTGGCACTTAAAAAAAAAAGAAATAAACAACTAAAAAATTAAATACTTGTACTCTCAAAGCCACATTTATTAAAGAAATTGGACACAAATACATGGAAAGACATCTTGTGTTCATGAATTGGAAGACTTAACATTGTTAAAATGTTTATGCCACCCAAAATGATCTTCAGAGTGTTAGAAATAAAATTTTTCAATGCCACAAAGAAATAGCACTCAAACATAAATTTTCTCAGTCAGGCAAATTTGCTCCTGCTAGAAGATGCCCCTCATAGGACTGGTTGCCATGAGGGCACAAACGAACAAAGGAAAGCAGAGGTTTTTATCATCTCTTAACATAGCTTGCCCCTGTTACTGCGTCCTGCCTCCACTGGCTGGAGTTGGACCGCACAATCTAAGCTGAACCCAGTTGGCTAACTTGGAAAGTGCAGGAAAGTGGTTTCACAAGTAGGAAGCCAGGAAGATCAGTTTTGGTGGGAGTAGCCATTGCAACGTGAGGAGTAATTCACAGAGTAGCTAGAAGATGTGGAATATTGGCTCTATAGATAAGGACTAGTGGCAAGGTTGTTTACCAGGGCCAGGGGAATACAGAGAGTAAGGAAGTTTAACCTTGAAAGCAGGGAACAAAGAACAAGGAAACTTAAGCACACTAAATCTTTGAAGAAGAATTTCTTACTGTATTTAATAAGAGCCAACTTAATTATATCAAAATCCCAATGGCATTTTCCACAGAAAAAGAAAAATGACAATACCCACATTCACATGAAACCACAAAAAACCCTGAAGAGCCAAAACAATCTTGAGAAAAAAATAACAAAACTGAATACATTACACTTTCTGATGTAAAAGTATATTACAAAACTACCATAATTAAAACAATATAGTACTGGCATAAAGACAAATGTATAGATTGACAGAACAGAGTAGAGATCTCAGAAATCAATCCATGCATATATAGTTAACTGATCTTGGACAAGAGTGTGAAGTTATACCCAATGGGGAAAGAATAGCCTCTCAATAATCGTACTGGGAAAACTGGATATCCATATGCAAAGGAAGAAAATCAGATGGTGTGTGTGTGTGTGTGTGTGTGTGTGTGTGTGTGTGAGAGAGAGAGAGAGAGAGAAAGAGAGAGAGAGAGAGAGAAAGAGAGAGAGAGAGGGAGAGAGAGACAGAGTCTCATTGTATAGTCCAGACTGGAGTGCAGTGGCACAATCTCTGCCTCCTGGGTTCAAGTCATTCTTCCACCTCAGCCTCCTGAGTAGGCAGGATTACAGGTATACACCACCATGCCTGGCTAATTTTTATATTTTTAGCAGAGACAATGTTTCACCATGTTGGTCAGGCTGGTGTGAAACTCCTGACCTCAAGGGATCTGCCCACCTCAGCCTCCCAAAGTGCTGTGATTACAAGGGTGAGCCACCACACCTGGTCATAGATTCTTATACTCTACACTAAAATCAACTCAAGATTTATTAGAATCTTCATTGTAAGATCTGCCATTGTAAACTCATGGAAGAAAATGTAAGGAAAAATGTCATGGCACTGGTCTTGGCAATGACTTTATGGGTATGACACCAAAAGCACAGGTCATAAAAGCAAATATAAACAATACTATATCATACTAAAATGTTTCTGCATAACAACAAAGGAAACAATCAACAGAGTAAAAAGGCAGCCTGTGTGATGAAAGATAATATTTGCAAATCATATATCTAATAAGAAATTAACTTCTAAAACATATAATTTCTACATCTCAATAGAAAACACATGCATACATACACAATAGACTCCCTCACCCCCAAACACTAATAACTTAATTAAAATAGGCTAAATACTTGAATGGATACTTTTCTGAAGAAGATACACAAATGACTGACAAGCATACGAAAAGATGTTCAACATCACCAATTATCAGGGAAATGCAAGTGAAAATCAATGGAGTATCAGTTTTTGCCTGTTAGGATGGCTCTTATAAAACACAAATACACATGTGCACATACACAAACACACAAGAAAATAAGCATAGAGGAGGATGTGGAGAAATTGAAATGGTTGTACACTGTTGATGGGATTGTAAAACTGTTCAGCTGTTATAAAAATCGTATGGACATGACTCAAAAAATTTTTTAAAATAGAACTACTTTATGATCTAGCCTTTCTATTTTTGGTTATTTATCCAAAGGAATTAACTGTGACATACCATCAATCAGGTAGATAATATTAGACCCGTTTTTTAATTATAGGAAATAAAGACTGAGAAAGTTGAAATGACTTATGATAAACCACACATCTACTAAATGTAGAGTCAGGAATGTTAATAAGATTTCTTAGGTATGATCTAACTTGGAGTAATTCAAATAATTATATAAACTTGTTAAATGACTATTTTGGTCTATAGAGAAATACTCTTTGTATGCATTTCATACAATCCAACATCCTTTTATTATAAAACCATCTACAAACTAGGTAGTGAAGGAACACACCTCAAAATAAGAGCCAATTTTGACAAATACACAGCTAACATCATGCTGAGTGAGCAAAATCTGGAAACATTTCTTTTCAGAACAAAAGCAAGAAAAGGATGCTTTACTCTCACCACTCCTATTCAACACAGTACTGGAAGTTCTAGCCACAGAGATTAGGCAAGAGAAAAAAATAAAAGGCATCCAAATAGGAAAAAAGGAAGTCAAGTTATTTCTCTTTGCTCATGATATGATTCTGTACCTAAACAAATCTTGAAAACTCTGCCAAAAGGCTCCTAGAACTGATAAACAACATCACAAAGTTTCAGGATACAAAATCAATGTAACAAGAATCAGTAGCATTTCTATACATCAGTAACATTCAAGCTGAGAGCCAAATTAAGAATCCAATCTCATTTATAATAGCCACAAAATAAACTCACCTAAAAATATTTCTAACCAAGGAGATGAAACCTCTTTATAATGAGAACTATAAAACACTTCTCTAAGAAATCATAGGTGATACACACAAATGTAAAACATTGCAAGCTCATGAATAGGAAGAATCAATGTCTTTATTACCCAAAGCAATCCACAGATTCAATGCTGTTCCTATGAAACTACAAAGGTTATTTGTCACCGAATTAGAATAAACTATTCTAAAATTCAGACAAAACAAACAAAGACCTGTAATAGTCAACGAAATTCTGATCAAAAAGAACAAAGCCAGGGCATGATATTACCAGATGTCAAACTAAACTATAAGGCTACATTAACCCAAACAAAATGGTACTGCTACAAAAACAGACATATAGAAAAATGAAACAGAATAGAGAGCCCAGAAATAAAGTCACATATGTACAGCCATCTAATCTTTGATTAAATTGATGAAAACAAGCAACAAGGAAATGATCCCTATTCAATAAATGGTGCTATATCTTTCTAGCCATATTCAGAAGAATAAAACTGGACACTTACCTTTTACCACATACAAGCATTAATTCATGATGGATTAAAGATTTAAGAGAACTCTTGCAACATTCTACACAAGAAGATCATCACCAAGACACATAATCGGATTTGCCAATGACAAAATGAAAGAAAGGATAGTTAAAGATGGCTAGAGAGAAAGGGCAGGTTACCTACAAAGGGAGCCCTATTAGGCTAACAGTGGAGCTCTCAGCTAAAACCCTCTAAACCAGAAGAGATTGGAGGCCTATACTCAACATTCTTAAAGAAAAAAAATCTTCAACCAAGAATTTCATATCCCGTTAAACTAAGCTCCCTAAGCAAAAAAGAAATGAGATTTTTTTTCAGATCAGCAAATGTTTAGAGAGTTTGTTACCACTAGACTTGCCTTGAAAGATATCTTAAAGGAACACTAAATATGTAAAGAAATGACTGCTGTTAGCTAATACAAAAACATTTTAAATACACAAACCAATGACACTGTGTCACACAAACAAGCCAGCTACAAACACAGTAACAGAATCAAATCTACACATATGAATAAGTTTGAATGTAAACAGGCTAAATGCCCCCTCTTAGAAGGCACAGAGTAGCAAGCTAGATAAAAAAGCAAGATCCATACCATTGTATGATGTCTTCAAGAGACCCATCTCATATAGGCTCAAAATAAAGGAATGGATGAAAATCTACCAAGCAAATGGAAAAAAGAAAAAATCAGGGGTTGCAATTCTATTTTCAGACAAAATAGATTTCAAACCAGCAAAGATCAAAACTGAAAAAGAAGAGCATTACATAATGGTAAAGTTTCAATTCAACAAGAAGACCTAATTATCTTAAATATATATGCATCCAAAATAGGAACACCCACATTGATAAAGCAAATTCTTAGAGACCTACAAAAACATGGAAGAGATGGATAAATTCATGAATGCATATACACTCCCCAGACTAAAACACAATAACAATGGGAGACTTTAACACTCCACTGATAGTACTAGACAGATTATTGAGGCAGAAAATTAACAGATATTCAGGATCCTGAACTGAACATTGAACCAAATGAATATGACAGAACTCTACATAACTATCTACCCAAAACCAATGGAATATACATTTTTCTCATTGCCACGTGGCATGTGGTCTAAGTTAAACCACATAACTGTACAGGAAATAATGCTCTGGCAATTACAAAAGAATCCAAATTATTAACACCCACTATAAGACCACAATGCAATACAAATAGAAGTCAAGACTAGAAAAATTGCTGAAAGCTATGCAATTACATAGAAATTAAACAACAGACTCCTGAATGACTTTTGATTAAATCTTAGTCAGACTAATAATGAAAAAGTAGAGAAGATCAAAATAAACACAATTAGAAATGATAAAGTGGATGTTACCACTGACCCCACAGGAAAAAAGTAACCATCAGAAACTACTACAAACACCTCTATGCACACAAACTAGAAAACATGGAAGAGATGGATAAATTCATGAATGCATATACACTCCCAAGACTAAACCAGGAAGAAATTCATTACCTGAATAATAATGGACTCTGAAATTGAAGCAGTAATAAATAGCCTACCAACCAAGAAAAGCCCAGGACCAGATAAATTCACAGCAAAATTCTACCATATGCCCAAAGGAAAGCTGCTACCATTCCTACTAAAACCATTCCAAAATTTGAGAAGGAGGGATTCCTCTGCAAATCATTCTATGAGGCCAACATCATCCTGATGCCAAAGCCAGGCAGAGAAACAACCAAAAGGGTAAACTTTAGGCCACTGTCTTTGATGAACATCAATGCAAAAGTCTTTAACAAAAGACTTTTGTTAATGTGCTCCAGAAGCACATCAAAAAGCCAAACTACCACAATCAAGTAGGCTTCATCCCTAGGATACAAGTTTGACTCAACATATACAAAAAAATAAATGTGATTCATCCCATAAACAGAACTAAAGACAAAAGCTACATGATTGCCTCAACAGATGCAAAGAAAGCTTTTGATAGAATTCAACATTCCTTCATGTTAAAAACTCTCAATAAACTAGGTAATGAAGAAACATACATCAAAAGAATATCAGTAATCTATGACAAACCCACAGAAAACATTATACTGAATGGGCAAAAGCTGGAAGCATTCCCTCTGAAAGCCAACACAAGACAAGAACACAGTATTGGAAGTGCTAGCCAGAGGAATCAGGTAAGAGAAAGAACTTAGGGGTATCCAAATAGGAAGAGAGAAAGTCAAACTATCCCTCTTTGCAGATGGCATGATTCTATATCTAGAAAAGTTCATAGTCTCATCGCAAAAGCTCCTTCAGCTAATAAGCAACTTCAGAAAAATGTCCTGATACTAAATCAATGTAGAAAAATTATTAGCATTCCTATACACCAACAACAGCCAAGCTGAGTGCTGAATCATGAAAGCAAACTCATTCACAATTGCCACAAAAAGAATAAAATACCTAGGACTATGACTAAGCAAGGCAGTGAAAGAGCTCTACAATGAGAATTACAAAACACTGCCCAAAGAAATCAGACAAAACACAGACAAATGGAAAAACATCCCATGCTCATGGATAGGAAGAATCAATATCAAATATTGATAGTATGTCAATATTAAAATGGCCATACTGTCCATAGCAATTTATAGATTCAATGCTATTCCTATCAGCCTATCAATGACATTCTTAACAGAACTAGAAAAAAACAAAAACGATTTTAAACTACATATGGTACCAAAGGAAAAAAATGCCTGAATAGCTAAGGCAATCCTAAGCAAAAAGAACAAAGCTGGAGGCATTACATTACCTGACTTCCAACTATACGACAGGGCTACAGTAAGCAAAATAGCATGGTGTTGGTGCAAAAACAGGCACATAGACCAATGGAACAGAATAGAGAGCTTAGAAACTAGGTCACACACCTACAACCATGACCATCTTTAGTTTGTCTTTGACAAAGCTGACAAGAACAAGGAATAGGGAAGACTCTTTATTCAATAAACGGTACTGGAATAACTGACCAGCTATATGCAGAAGATTGAAGCTGGATCCCTTCCTTACCCCATCTAAAAGCATCAAATCAAGAAGAACTAAAGACTTAAATTTTAAATCCAAAAGTATAAAAGCTCTGAAAGAAAACTTGGACAATACCATGATGGACACAGGAACAGGCAAAGATTTCATAACAAAGACACCAAAAGCAATTGCAACCAAAGTAAAAAATGACAAATAGGACATGATTAAAATTATTTATCTTAATCATGCACAGCAAAAGAAACTTTCAACATAGTGAACAGACAACCTACAGAACAGGAGAAAATATTTGCAAGCTACGCATCTGACAAAGGTGTAATATTCAGCATCTACAAAGATCTTAAACAAATTTATAAGAAATAAAAATCCTCTGGAAAGTTGGCATGGGACATGAACAGACACTTTTCAAATGAAGACATACATGCAGACAAAAAACATGAAAAAAAGGTCAATATCACTGATTATTAGAGAGATGCAAATCAAAGCCACAGTGAGATAGTATCTCACACCAGTCAGAATGGCTATCATTAAAGTAAAAAAATAACAGATGTTGGCAAGATTTTGGAGAATAGAAAACATTTTGGTAGTGTAAATTAGTTCAGCCATTGTGGAAAACAGTGTGGCAATTCATCAAAGAGCTAAAAGCAGAACTGCCATTGACCTAACAATCATATTATGGGTATATGCCCAAGGGAATATAAATTATTTTACCATACAGATATATGCATGCAAATGTTCACTGCAGCACTATTCACAATAGCAAAGATATGGAATCAATCTGAATGTTAACCAATGACAGATTGGATGAAGAAAATGTGGTACATATACACCATGGAATGGTACAAAGTCATAAAAGAGGATCATATATTTTGTGGGAACACAGATGGAGCTGGAGGTTCTTATCCTTATCAAACTAATTCAGGAACAGAAAATCAAACACCACATTTTCTCATTTATAAGTGGGAGGCAAATAATGAGAACTCATGAACACAAAGAGAAAAACAACAGACATGGAGTCTCATTGAGGATGGAAGGTGGGCGGAGGAACAGAAGCAGAAAAGACATTACCGTTGGGTACTACGCTTAATACCTGAGTAATGAAATAATCTACTACAAACCCCCATGACACAAGTTTACCTGTATAACAAACCATCACATGTACCCTTAAACTGAAAACAAAAGTTAAAAAAAGAAAGTATAATGAGTTCATAGTCACTGCATTATTGTAACAAATGTGAAATCAATGTATACTTATAAATTTCCTTTAATAGGAGTTTTTTTGGGGGGGATAAGCTCATGTACCATAAAATTCAGCCATTTAAACATGTAAAATTTAATGGTTTTTAGTGTATTCACAGAGGTGCATAATCACCATTAAGACCATCAATTTTGAAATGTTTTCATCAACTTAAAAAGAAACTCCATACCTATTAGCAGTTACTCCCCACTTCTCCAATCTCACGCCACCACAAACCCTGGGTAACCACTAATCCACTTTCTGTCTCTATAGTTTTGTCTACTCTGCATATCACCTGTATAAGAAATTATACAATTTGTGGTCTTTTGTGACTGGCTTCTATTTTGGGTAACGTTTTTAAGATTTCTACGTGTTTTAGCATGTATCAGTACTTCATTTTGTTGCCAAATGATATCCCACTGTGTGCATATATCACATTTTATTTGTCCATACTTTAGTTGATGAACATTTGGGTTATTTCCAATTTTTGGCTGTTGTGAATGGTGTTGTTATGAACATTTGTGAACAAATTTTTGTATACATGTACGTATGTTTTTATTTCATTTGACTACATACATAGGATTTGAATTAATGGGTCATATGGCAACTCTATGTTTAATGTTTTGAGGAATTTCCAGACTGTTTCCCAAAGCAGCTGTGTTATTTTGCCTTCATCAGCAACATAAGAGGATTTTAATTTTTCCACATTTTTGCCAGAACTTGTTGCTAACTTGTGGCTTTGAGTATAGTCATTTTAATGCATAGTATATGGTGTTTCCATGTGGTTTTGATTTGCATTTTTCTGATGGCTAGTGAGGTTGAGTATATTTTTTCATCTCTTTACTGGCCATTTGTTTATCCTCTTCCAAGAAATGTCTTTTAAGATCCTTTGCGGCCAAGTGTATTGGGTCACACCTATAATCCCAGCACTTTGGGAGGCCGAGGCGGGCAGTTTGCAACATCCAGAGTTCGAAACCAGACTGGCCAATATGGTGAAAATACAAATATTAGCTGGGTGTGCTGACACACACTTGTAATCCCAGCTATTCAGGAAGCTGAGACCAGAGAACTGCTTGAACCCAGCAGGCAGAGGTTGCAGTGAGCCAAGATTGTGCCACTGCCCTACAGCCAAGATGACAGAGAGAGACTCCATCTCAAAAAAAGATTAAAAAAAGGATTATTTGCACATTTTTCAATGGGGGTGTCTTTTTATTAGTGAGTTGTTGAATTTTATTTGCAAGTATTTTCTTCTATTCTGTGGGTAATGTTTTCACTTTTTTCATGGCTTTTAAATTTTGAAGCACAAAGTTTTTCTTTAACTTTTTGTGACTTTGGTTTATATATAGAAAACTATTGCCTAATCTAAGTTCACAAAGATTTATGCCTATATTGTCTTTTTTTTTTTTTTTTTTTTTGGAGGCAGAGTCTCACTCTGTTGCCAGGTGCCAGACTGGAGTGCAGTGGCGCAATCTCAGCTCACTGCAACCTCCGCCTCCTGGGTTCAAGCAATTCTCCTGCCTCAGCCTCCTGAGTAGCTGGGATTACAGGCACGCGCCACCATGCCCAGCTAACTTTTGTATTTTGAGTAGAGACAGGGTTTCACCATGTTGGCCAGGATAGTCTTCATCTCCTGACCTTGTGATCTGCCCAACTCGGCCTCCCAAAGTGCTGGGATTACAGGTGTAAGCCACCGCACCTGGCTGCCTGTATTGTCTTTTAAGAGTTTCATGGTTTTCTCTCTTTCATTTAGTTCTTAGAACCATCATCAGTGAAATTTTTTGTATGATATGAGGTAGAAATAAAAACTTGTTATTTTGCATGTGGATGTGATTTGTCCTAGAACAATTTTTTTGGTAAGCATTTAATTTTAACAAATTGCATTATATTATTTAAGAAACCTATAGAGCTTTTCACAGCAAAATAAATTATCAACAAACAGGCAACCTATAAAATAAGAGGAAATATTTACAAATTGTTCATAACAAAGATCTAAATATTTAGAATATACATGAAAAGTAATTCAACAAGCAAAAAGTAAATAAGCCCATTTAAAAGTCGGCAAAGAACATGAACACTTATCAGAAGAAGAAATACATGCTGCCAACAAATGTGAAAAACAAGCTTAACATCACTAAACATCAGAGAATGCGAATCAAAACCACAATGAGATATCATCTCACAACAGTCAGAATGACTATTATTAAAAGTCAAAATATAACATAACAGCAAGGCTGCAGAAAAAAGAGACTGCATATACACTTTGAAATAAATGTAAATTAGCTTTGACACTGTGGAAGGCAGTTTGGAGATTTTTCAAAGAATATAAAATATAGAAATTTTAAATGTTAACCTAGAAATCCCATTTTTGGAATGTAAAACCTAGAAATCCCATTACTGGGTATATATCCTTCTCCCCAAAGACATGTGCACTTAATTGTTTATCTCTGCACTATTCACAGTAGCAAAGAGATGAAATCAACCCAGGTGGCCATCAGTGGTGGATTGAGAACAGAAAATGTGGTACATATGCATCATGGAATAGTATGCAGCCATTAAAAAAACAAAATTATATCATTTGCAGCAACATGAATGCAACTGGAGGCCATTATTCTAAATGAATGAATGCAGGAACAGTAAACCAAATACCACATTTTCTCATTTATAAGCAGAAGCTAAGCACTGGGTATATATAGACAGAAAGATGAGAACGATATACACTGGGAATTACTGGAGGTGAAGAGAATAAAGAGGGGCTGAAAAACTACCTGTTAGGTTCCAAGCTCACTACTGGGTGATGGGATCATTTGTACCCTAAAACTCAGCATAATGCAATATACCCATGTAAGAAACCTGAATATGTACCCACTGAATCTAATATAAAAGGTGAAATTTAAAAAATACTTTTAAAAAGAAAAATGATAAGATAAATGAAAATGAAAAATATAAGGAATGCATCAATGTATCTTAACAAAGCTTAATAGAACATTCATAAGCAAGCATGTGAAAATTATGAGTCAGATAGCTGTGTTTTGATCCCAGCTTCAGTCACAGTGGAGCTTTTAGAAAAGCTTTATCTATGGAGTATTTTCTATTAAACAGCTCATCCAGTCCTCAATCTACTGTAACATGGCCAGTTGCATTTCTGCATTTTAAAATTTCTATAATTGAAATTATCTGTGAATTCCTAATTTCCAAACCTAATGAATAATTATCCTTGTTTATAGCCCACACTTTCTCAAATGTTCTACTCTACCAACCATCCTAATTGAAACTTGTTCCTTTTTGGCTTTTATGACACTAATTATTCCAAACATTTCTTCTGATTCTAAGGCAAGTCCTTGCTCTCATTTTTGGTTTCTTCTTCCTTCGTCCTATATTTAAATGTTATGTTATCCAGAGCTCGATCTCAGTTTTATCCTCCTCTTTTCTATAGATTCTTCCAGGAAGATGATTTCCAACCTTTCCTTTAGTGGCTACTCAAGGACAGATAATACCTAGTAACATTCTGTGCTATATGTTAACAGAGCCAAAGTTTACTTGGAATCTATTCATGGATGTTTTTCAGTTGAGCTCATAATCTCTTCCTGACCTACAATCTCTGGATCTCTTTACTTCATTTTACATTTAGTATACAATAAGTGATCAAAAATATATATTTAATGATTGGAATTATTACTTTTAAAGGTGCTTGTTCCACTGGAAAATAAATGATTGCCATATTTCTTTCTGTATCACAAATACTCCTTTCAGAATAATAAACAAGAACCTCATGGACTTCAAGGATTACTTATATATTTGCTCAAAAGGAGCAGTTATTTATTCTCAAGGAATAGTTTCAAGAAAAATTATTAAAAGCAAAATATTTTCTTCCATACAATTTTTACCTTTATTTCAGTGCTCTAATCTCCAGGAATACAGTGACCTCAAATGATCCCTTAATAATTGTGATAAGACTCTAATCAGGTGTAGTAGGTAGTTATTGCCACAATTCTGCTACATAACACACCACCGAAAAATATATAATAAATTTTTCTCAGTCACCTGTCACAGGTTGGCTGGAATTGAATTATCTTGCCTGCATTTGGCGTGGATTGGCTCCAAGTTATGATTAGGTTTGGGTTTGCTTCACAGATTCTTAGTCCTTTTTGAACAAGAAGACTGACCAAGACATGTTTCTTTCATAGCAATTTGTTGCAGTTGAGATAATTTACAGAGTGCTGTGAGTGTAGAGAGAAAGATGAAAACTGAAATGTTTATGTTGGAAGCCCTTCACAATGGAAAAGATATTTACTCTGGACGATGAAGGATGGGAAAGTAAAATTACCCAATCAGAGAATAATATCTAATTATTCATGATAATGTATAATATTATTTCTATTACTTAAATAATGTATTATATTAACTAAAGGAGGGTGGTTTAAGTTTTAACAGAAGAGGCATGTAAACCATAATCTCAATTTACAGAAATGACAATTGCAAAATTTTTCAAGCAGGCAGGTGGATCCTTCTAGCACTGAGATAATTCATGTTAGAAAACATGCAGCACTTTGAATTAAAGGACACTCAAAGGCAAACTAGCTGCCTGGGGCCTGAATAAATCTTACCGGAGCATTTGGTTTTTCCTGAATAATGTTTTATTAAGAGTTTGAACAAATAATTTACTATAGGGTAATTTCACATAAAACTTTGAGTTTCTGGCAATGTTGTGTCTGTATTCCAACATGAGAAGATTTGGCTAAAGCTGACAGAACAGAAAAGCCATGTATACTTTCTAAGTGACTCCAGATATTGTGTCCTTTTACTCAGAGGTAGATTGTCAGTTCTCTTTTTTCCATAAACCATAATCCATAAACATGGATTATTTTTTTTTTTCTGGTAGAGGAGAAACAATTTTCTTGCTTTTTCCAAAAATGGACAAATGAAAGATATACAAAAAGAGCCATGTATTTCAAGTACAATGGAAGGGAGAATCTTGTGTCTTATTATGCAAGTGAAATGTGGTGATGGTGGAAGGTGGTGAAGAAAGAAGGCATCATTAGGAAGCTTTCCAAAAGTCATGCCACCTTAGGTTTACGCTTTCCTCTGTTACTGCCACTGCCGCTGCAGCAAATAATTATCAGTGCATGCTATCACAGTGCAGCATTAAAACGGTCTTATAAATTAGTCACCCCAAACTGAGACTCTCAAATCCCAGTTCAAAAAATGGCATTATCCTCTTCAAGCCCACTTCCCTACTATGACTTACCTGTGTTGAAGTTTTAGTCAACTCGTATAGTCTTCGTACGGCTGTCCTTACAGCCACCTTTTGTTATTCTCCTCCTATCGCATCAGTATTAGAGACATGGGAAATGTTGGTTTCTGAAGAAACATGTTGTATGTTGGACCCAATATACAGAGTACAAAGAGGTATTTCGAACTGAAGCAAATATTTTAACACTCAAAAGAGTTACATAGTCTTGGGAAGCATATGAAATAATGAAGTTCCCATTCAAATTTAGACATGTTTAGGCTTTGGCAGAAAATATATTTATTTATCTCCAAAGACAATACAAAACCTAATCAAGCTGTCAACCTGGGTAGGAACTATCAATATATAGAGTAGATGCAGGTGAATCTAGTGATACAGGTATACATGACAATTACTAAATACAGTTGATAACATGGATTTGAACTGCCCGGGTCCACTTACTATTTTTTTAACCCCTCCCTGCCTCCTCCTCCTCAGCTTACTCAACTTGAAGGCAGTAAGGATGATGACCTTTATGAGGATTCATTTTAACTTAATGAATAGTAAATATATTTTCTTTTTCATATGATTTTCTTAATAACATTTTCCTTTCTCTAGCTTACCTTTGTGGTAAGAATACAGAATATAATACAAATAATATACAAAATAAGAATTAATTGACTATGTTATCAGTAAGGCTTGCAGTCAAAATAGGCTATTAGTAATTAAGTTTTGGGGGAGTTGAATGTTATATGTGGATTTTGGACAGCACAGGAAGTGGAGATCAGTTCCCCTAATTTCCATATTGTTCAAGGTCAACTGTATGGTAGATTTGAAAGTTAGCCTTCTAAATTTAAAGAATGTCAAAAATATTTCTCATCAGGGAAAGGGGAAGGCATTTTTAAGTCGTAGAAAGATTTAGAATTGAATACAAAATGTGAAAGATTCAAAATCACAGTATTAATATTCTTTAGTAAAGAATGGGAAGCTGGGTGGTGCTTGCCCATAATCCCAGCTACTCAGAAGATTGCGTTGGGAGGTTAACTTGAGCCCAGGAGTTTGAGGCTGTAGCATGCTATGATTGTGCCTGTGAAGAGCCATTGCATGATGCCAGCTTAGGCAACAAAGTGAGACCCTTTCTTTTAAAAAAGAGAAAAAGGAATAAGAGCATACTTCCTGTTGGGCTCTGTAATGTTGAAGAGAATTAGCCAACTGAAATCATAGGGACACATTCAATTTTTAAATTCCTGTGATTTAAAATAAAAATATCTAATGTATAACCTTTTAGGCTTATGCTTTTTTGTTGAAATCTTACCTTTTTAAAGAATACATAAATAATTCTAGTTTTACTTTATAAATTTAACTTATTAGAATTATAAGAAGTATTTATTGTTTGGGAAATTTGTCAGAAAACTAAAAAAGACTAAGAAAATGAATTGTTAAATATTTAATTTAGTTTACATTGTTTAGATGCTTTTAATTATGCTTGTATGTGAGACCATAAATTATTGAAAAACTCTTAAAATAATTTGAGAATTTGTTAGACATATACCGAAGGCAAGTAACCTGAACTTATTAAAAGTGAACTAAATATTTATAATTATAAATTATTTATTTACTTTTTAAAAGATCAAAATAAACCTCTGAATATTTATTTCTATAAATACATACCTGCTTCATTCATTGATTTGGTTTTATTTTTGTTCATTTATATAATAGGATAGCCATTGAATGGGTGTTCATTAGTCATGGCACCAAATTTCTCAGAGTTAATTCAAAGGGAAAAGTAGCAGCATTTCATTTCATCTCTGCCCTCTGCCCAATCTGGCCTCCATACCCATTCCACAGACATTGCTCCCTAATACATATTCCACATGCTAAACTTTCTCTTACAGTCAGCTTCCTTATCTCCAACCCAACCTGAAACACCAGGCTTCAAGAAATCTTGAAATTTCTTTCAAGAAATTTTGACACTATATTTCAACACAACATTTCTAGTGTTTCATTTCATTTTTTATAAATAAACACATTCCTGAGTGTTTATTTCTAATAATAAACAAAAAAACATTAAAAAAAAACTCAGATAATCCCCTTCAGTATTAGAAATAAAACACATAACCATCTGGGATAGATTGAGGATTCAGCTATCACTTTTCAAGACTCAGGGGTTTTATATGTATGTTCTCAGAGTCATCATATTCCCTCAATAGATTAATATTATTATTTAAAATTAGACAAGAAATGTCACTGGCATATAAAAATGGTCTATAAAGATTTATATAAACTTCTAATATTGTTAACGTATTAATAGAATTTGATTTTGTATTTGAGTGCTTATTTCACACCAAAGCCCTTAGAATGATTTATGTTAGTTAATTTGGATAAGCCTTTGATCTTGATTCAAAACAGTTCACTGAAGCAACTATTTTTGCTTCTATGTGCTTGACATATATGAAACAAAAAAGGTATTGGGGTAACTGAAAAAAACAGTTAATTTACTTAAAAATTAGTCAATTTAAATTATTGTTAGCTTTCAACAACAAATTAAAATTTGTTTGACATTTTATAATATTTTCAGTGCATTTTGATTCTCTGGTGGTCTACTCATGGGGGTCCAGGTGGTACTTTCTGTACCTAGTGTGATTCTGAGTTATTTTCATTTATTTCTATGTATTCTCATGCATTTTAATTTTTCTTGCAATGAGCTTAGCAGAATAAAAACATAAGTTATTATAACATATTAATTAAAAAGCATACTCTTTTTCCAAGTGAATTCTCAATTTTGTGAAGTGAAATCATAAATTGTATGCCATAACATTTTTTAGGACTTTAATATTTTAATGATTGGAAAGTATACCATCATTAAGGAAAGAAAGTAGCTTTGCTCCAAGTACACTCTCTCCTGTGATACATCTCAGTTTAGAAGACTGCAGACTAATTAGACACACGGCATATGCCTCCCTATGGTTTCATTACTCTATACTGGTTTCTATTCTTTAGTCAGAACTTGGTAGATGTGTTCTTTTCCAGTTAAACATTTCCTTTTGAAAAAACTGCTTTTAATTACAAAATTTAAAGAAAGCCACATCGAAACTTTACCTATCACCAAGTCATAAAAAATTGCAGCAGGTGGCCACAGCCGCATGGTGGTCAACCTCATGCAATGCGACTTTTGCCAAGGAACCTGAGTGTAATCCTGCTGAACTAGACTGCAATTCTTGTGTCAGCTCTGTCCTGTAGTACAAATCAATCACCAAGTTCCCTTTGAGCTCTTGTGGACATTTAAGATTCCAAAGCGTGAATCCCATGTATGTTTACAGAAAAGGCAGGGAGAGCAGCCACTCTCCAGTCCTGTACTCAATCCCAGCATGATATGCAATAATGACCTGTCAGGACAGGAGATTGTGTATCCTCACACTGTGAAACATCCTGAGGGACTTGCTTTATGAATTTGAGAAAAGATTCAGGGCTCTAGGCAAGAAATCATGCACACAATTTCAAAAGTGCATCACAATCTTTTAAAAAACATTTCAGGGGTTATCATCACCTTGGTGTGTTTTCATGTGTCTTTTTAAAAAAATTATAAAAATGAAAAGGATGACCTGAAAGAGACTCCTGACCACAAAGGATATCATCTCTTTTTTCAGTTTATGGTATAAAGTCATTTATCTTTTAACCTTAGCAAGGCGTTCTTTGCTTTTTAAACATCCATTGATTTAGTTATATTTTGGCTCATTCATATAACAGGATAGCCACTGAATGATTAGGGTTTATTAGTCATGGCACATAATTTGTCAGAGTTAATTGAAAGGCTAGAACTAACAGCAATTCATGTCTAGGTAACTAGATGGTCCTCAATACACTAGCACATGAGTACTTATATTTTTTCATATAGAGGTCGATGAAGAAGAACCTCTCCCAGGAAAATGCACACACACCTATTAAAATAAAATTTTGCATGTAAATTTAGAGAAGTCACATATTTCTTGAAGCCTGGTGTTTCGGGTTTGGTAGGGATGAGGAAGCTGACTGTAAGACAGAGTTTAGCATGTGGAATATTTATTAGAGAGCAGCGCCTGTGGAAAGCAGGGTATGGAGGCAAGATTGGGCAGAGGGCAGAGCTATGATGCAGAGGGCAGAGCTTTGTTGGCAGAACCAAAAATGTCAGGCAATCACAATCTTACACGACAATCATCTTTGGGAGCTGGAATGACCCTTCAGTGTTGTCCCAAGTTGGACCTCCCTCCACTGATCATTGATTGGTTGGGACACCCAAGAAGGGGTGTGATTTAGGTCGCTCTGCAGCAGATGTAGTCTCTGAAGGGGCTGATAACCAAAGCCTGTTTACTTGACAGCTTTCCAGGCAGCTGAGGCAACAAGGTCTTCTACAGATGACATATGGATGTCACATCACAGTGTTGACCACATCCAAGTTCTTAGAAACCCAGCCCCAAAATTGTCAGCTTTCCTTCTTTAATTTTATTCATAGAAGTAACTTTCTGATTATATTTCTGAAAACTGAAGACCAATTAAGATAAATACTCATGCCTCATTTGCACAATAATATCATATAGGTGTGGTTTACTGAGTAGGTAATTTATATTTTGAACTTTCTTGTCTTTTTAGATACTTTAATTTTTTTTATTGCATTTTAGGTTTTGAGATACATGTGCAGAACATGCAAGATAGTTGCATAGGTACACACGTGGCAGTGTGTTTTGCTGCCTTCCTCCCCTTCACCCACATCTGGCATTTCTCCCCATGCTATCCTTCCCCAGCTCCCCCCACCCACAGTCCCTCCCCTATTCCCCCCAATAGACCCCAGTGTGTAGTGCTCCCTTCCCTATGTCCATGTGTTCTCATTGTTCATCACCTGCCTATGAGTGAGAATATGCAGTATTTCATTTTCTGTTCTTGTGTCAGTTTGTTGAGAATGATATTCTCCAGATTCATCCATGTCCCTACAAAGGACATGAACTCATCATTTTTGATTGCTGCATAATATTCCATGATGTATATGTACCACGTTTTCCCAGTCCAGTCTATCATGGATGGGCATTTGGGTTGGTTCCAGGTCTTTGCTATTGTAAACAGTGCTGCAATGAACATTCGTGTGCATGTGTCCTTACTGTCTAATCGGTCTAGATACTTTAACTCTTAACAATTCCATATTCATTTAGTAAATGGTTTCCAGCAGATATTAAAATAACAAGAAAGTTGTGAAAATGCAGAAAGAGTTAACCCCATCACTACTAAACCTGGTGAATCCAAAAGGCAATCTCTTTTGCCCTTGTTCCATTATTGCAGCTAAATAACTAATAGACATGGAGCAAAAATAGGAATAAATAAAAATAAAACAGATAGCATTATTGTCTTCCTCATTATAAAGAAAATTAAGTGAAATAAAAACAAGATGGAAAATAATAGTAATATACTTTCCACTCAAAAATGTAATTGAAATAATGAAAGTAATCCCCTAATTGTTAGAGATTTTCACTTTTTATCAGCTTAGGTTGTCACTGAATAATTTTTATGCCTAAATCTAATTATGCAAGGGGGAGAGGACTATTTTCAATATGCCATATTTAATTCTCTAAAATGTGCTTGTTCAGTAAGGCCCTGAAGGGGTGAATGATAGCCTGTCAGGTTTTCAATAAATAATGACAATTTATCAGTAAAGAGGTTTATTTTCATGAGACGAATAAGTAGATACAGCTGTAACTTTAATTTCCAGATTCCCAGGAGAAAGCAGCAATGATAGAAATAATAAAATTTGGAGGTCAAACTAGTACAGGTTGAAGCCATAGGATATGGGAATGGAGCAATGATACATTTTATTTTATATATGTTGGCTTTTGAAATGATATGACAAACACAAGGAGAGATATATGAAGCAGGTTGCTAGAAATAGATTGAAGCTCACGGGGAAAAGGTCAAGCTTGCTTGAACAGAGGTGTCTGTTTGCATTAAGTTAGGATCTCCAGAATTAGAAACATGTCTGGCAAGTTTCAGAAAAAAAGAGAGTTGAGGACATTGGGTCACCACACTAGTTAGCAGGCAACGTGCTATGTCGGGAAGATGTATGTAGTTAGGAGTCCAAAGAATTTTCCAGAGTGACAGTTCCATTACTGGTTGTTTGACTTGAAGTAAATCTCTCTAAACCTCAACTTTCCTGTTATAAAAAAACAGGAATATAAAAACCTATTAATGATTCTTAAAAGTGATTTGGATGGAACATGATGATAAATGTGAAATCATTTCATAAATTTAAAGGTTATAATGAATTATTATAATGAGGAATGTGTATGGATAGTGGTTTGAATTATTAAGGCTTGAGAGAGAAGAATATTATTCCCTCACTTGATAAATGTCTGTTGTGCAAAGCACTCAATTAATTACTGGAGAGAGGAAGATAAATAAGATGTGTTGCTTTTCCCTCATGGCTCACATGTGATTTCTTCTCTGTCATGACTATCAAGAAAAATAGCACATGAACATGTGTCAAGTATAACACATAGGAGAGTAAGCAAAAGTTGCTATAAGTTAATAAATGAATGAGAGAATGGGTGCACAGAGGACATATAATACAATCTCAAGGATCCAAGAAAGTCTTCTGAAAAGAATCAATGAAGTAGCATAAGTAATCAATCTGATGAAGGAGTTATGGAGAGTAAGAAATTTCAAGCCCAAGGGGTATCAAGAGTAAATGCTGAACATTAAATTCTTGAAGAGAATTGGCAAAAATATAAGGCTGGGTTGAGGAAGAAGGAGGTTGTGGTCAAATGACTTATGCCATGCTGAATTACTTGAATTTTTATAATGGTTATAGGAGGAGAAGTAGGCTGATCAGAATTTTGTTTTATGTGGAGCCTTCTGGCAGTGATATGGAAGTTTGATTTGAGGGAAAGAAAATTGGAGTCAGAGAGGTAAGTGTGAAGACTAGACCAATAGACTAAGTGATAGATGATGGGGACTTGAGTTAACTCAAACATTAATTTGGATTTAAACTCCTGGGGACTGATCAAAGCGCAGGAGAGGAAGAAAAGACTCCCTGATATCTGAATGGATGATTGTATCAACTGTAGAGATTAAAAATGATAAGGAAGAAAAATGGACTTTAAATTGACAAAGATCAAAAGAGACAAAGAAGGGCATTACATAATGTAAAGCGATCAATGCTGCAAGAAGAGCTAACTATCCTATATATATATGCACCCAATGCAGGAGCACCCAGATACGTAAAGCAAATTGTTAAAAACCTACAAAGAGACTTAGACTCCCGCACAACAATAGTGGGAGACTTTAACACTCCACTGACAATATTGGACAGATCAACGAGACAGAAAGCCAATAAGGATATCCAGGACTTGAACGCAGATCTGAACCAAGCAGACCTAATAGATATTTACAGGACACTCCACCCCAGATACACACAACACACATTCTTCTCAGCACCACATCGCACTTACTCTAAAATTGACCACATAATTGGAAGCAAATCACTCCTCAGCAAATGAATGGAAATCATAACAAACATTCTCTCAGCCCAAAGCACAATCAAATTAGAACTCAGGATTAAGAAAAGCAGTCAAAAATGCATAATCACATGGAAACTGAACAACTTGCTCCTGAATGACAAATGGATAAACAATGAAATGAAGGGAGAAATAAAAATGTTCTTCAAAACCAACGAGAATGAAGACACAATGTACCAGAATCTATGGGACACATTTAAAGCACTGTCTAGAGGGAAATTTATAGCAATAAATGCCCACCTGAGAAACAAGGAAAGTTCTAAAATTGACACCCTATTGTCAAATTTGAAAGCGCTAGAGGAGCAAGATCAAGAAAACTCAAAAGCAAGCAGAAGACAAGAGATAACTAAGATCAGAGCAGAACTGAAGGAGATAGAGACACAAAAACAAACCTTCAAAAAATCAATAAATCCAGGAACTGGTTTTTTGAAAAGATCAACAAAATAGACAGACCACTAGCCAGACTAATAAAAAAGAAAAGAGAGAAGAGTCAAATAGATGAAATAAAAAATGATAAAGGGAAAATCACCACTGATTTCTCAGAAATACAAATTACCATCAGAGATTACTAAAAACTAGTAAATCTAGTTTATGCACATAAACTAGTAAATTTAGAAGACATAGATAAATTCCTAGATATTTGTGCACTCCCAAGACTAAGCCAGGAAGAAAATGAAACCCTAAATAGAACAAAACAAGGTCTGAAGTCTATGCAGCAACTAGCAGTCTACCAATTAAAAAAGTCCAGGACCAGATGGGCTTGCAGCTGAATTCTATCAGACATATAAAGAGGAGCTGACACCATTCCTTTGAAACTATTTCAAACAATACAAAAAGAGGGAATCCTCCCCAAATCATTTTATGAGACCAACATCATCCTGATACCAAAACCTGGCAGAGACACAACTAAAAGAGAAAACTACAGGCCAATATCAATAATGAACAATGATGCAAAAATCCTAAATATAATTCTGGCAAACCGATTGCAAACGCACATCAAAAAGCTTATCCACCATGATCAAGTGGGCTTCATCCTGGTGATGCAAGGCTGGTTCAACATATGCAAAGCTATAAAGGTAATCCACCACATAAACAGAGCCAAAGACAAAAACCACGATTATGGCCTTAAAGGGGGGGTCGGAAGAAAACTGTACTGACACTTGCTGAAGATCAAGCCACAGAATGTTCCAGTAGATTTGGATAACAATTGAAGTCAGCATCCACTGACCATCAGTATCTCTCAGCGTAAGGACCCTAATCAACTAACCATTCTGAATGGGTTTGCAATTTAGGGTTTTTGCCCAGCCAATAAACTGCCCCCAAAACAACTTTTTGTGAAAATCTCCTGCAAACAATCTCTCCCACATCTACGGCACAGGACACCATTCAGGGCTGCTCTAACTCAGAGTACTTTGCAATTCTTTGTTTCCTAAAGAAATTCCATTTCCTTTGACTTCTGTGCCAATCCTTTTTTTGTTCTGTTAACAATCTGTAGTTGATAGATAAATGATAGAAAGATGGCAGGTAGGTAGATAGACTTAAATAGATGTTTTGTTAATAATATCCATAGTGTCTGGAAAAAAATCTGGTGTTGGGTGGTATCCAATGAATAATTTCCGAGTAATTATGAGAAAATGTAAAGTTGTGATAATTGATGTGTAGGCTCAGGAAAAGATACTAAGAATGAGCAGTAGAGAAGCAGATTGAGATGGAAAAAAATCAGTATTTACGGTGTAAGCAAAGGACACTGAGAGAATAAAGAAAAGGAATATACAGAAGTATGAAGAGAACTGAGTAAAAGATGATGTTATGAAAATCATGAAAGAATAAAATTAAGGAAACAAAAAGGGCCATCAGTTTTTTCCACAATTGACTCAGTTTACTCATATAACATCGATGGAGGGGTCAACTGAGTGATGTTAACGGAGGTACAACTAGGAGTCACTTGGCTCCACTCTAGAATTTGATTTAGAGATGCTGAATCTTGTGATGACTATACCTGAGCGCTGTTCACATCATGTGGAGAAAGGCTTCAAGAAAATGAAAGGGACACACAAAGGGAAGCAGAAAATAATTCACCCAGCTTAAAGTCTTATATCCATCAGTACCTGAAACAATCTACAGTCTTGGGCTGATCAATTATCCTTTTTGCATGAACTAATTTGAGATGTGTTTCTGTTGCTAATAACACAAATAATCCAAATTAACACAATGCCTATTTTGGTGTTCAACACATCCATCTAGTTGCTCAAATCCCTCCTTTCCCTTTCTTTCTTTTCACATTCTTTCAATTCTTTTCCTATTTTTTCAGTTCTGCCACCAAAATATTTTTTAACTCATATCACTTAATATGTTCACTGTTTTACCTCAAGTCTTGTCAAAATCACTTCTTATCTACCTCTAAGATAACACAATAGTGTCTTAAATATTTCTCTTGTTTTCATACTTATTCCCTTCTAATGCTTTCAACATAGCAGCTTGTAAACTTTTAAAAACTTAAATTTATATTGTCCTTTCTTTGCCTGAAAATTTTAATGGCTCCCCATTGTACTTATTCTGTTCCATTGCCCCCTTACAACTTGGCCCTGCCAATTTCTCCATCCTTATCCTGTTTATTATGCCCCTTTGCTTCCGCTACACTATAAAATCCTCTCCTGATTTAGATACTTCTCTTTTTTTTCTCTCTTTCTCCTATTGAACTTTTTTTTTTTTTCATATGGCAATTCTCATCTTTTAAGTCTTAGGTTAAATGTCACTTTCTAAAGTAAGTCTCTAAAACACTGTCTAATTTTTCAGCACCTAACTCTCCTTTCCACGGATTTATTGTATAATTATGTTGTTGATTAGCTATTACATTTTCTTGATTTCTTCCTTTTTGTGTATTCTTGACTTTTTCTTGATGGCTATTTATACATCTTTTCCACAGAATTAAAATCTCCACAAAGAAGGGAACCGTGTCTCTTGTGTCTACTTTATTATACCCAGGGCCTACTCAATGTATGTAGAGTGTAAAATAATACTTGTTTGTTTCACTAGATTTGTAATAATTCATTGAATTCTGTAGATACAGTCTGAGAGAACACAGAAAATAAAAGGAAGCCTATTTTTAAATATGACGTGTAAATACCAAATAAAACTGTCTCATATTCTAATTTGGCTGTTTGAAGCATCAGGTTATAAACATTTGATAATATTTCCATTGTTTTGAGTTAATGCCATAATGCATTCAAAATTATGTCCTTTTTTATTGACCACTAAACTGTTGTAGAAATAAACTTAACAAAAAAGCCAGTGAATGTTCTTTTTTACTCTTGTGAATAGATGACCTCAAAATCTCTGTATAACACTTATCTCTCAAGTTCAAGCGTATTTCAAATGGGCGCTGCCCTTTCTCCCCCAACATCTGCTCCAGGTCATCCTGAACAAGGACACGGGGATTTCCTGTGATCCAGCTTTGCTCCCTGAGCCCAGTCACGTCATGCTGAACCACCTGTATGCGCTGTCCACCAAGGATGGAGTAACGGTGCTCAGCACAACTCACCGGTACAAGAAGGAGTACGTCACCACCTTGTTATACATGCCCACAGGAAGAGTTGGGGGCCGATGGTGGCCCAGGAGACAATGTGCACCACCAGGCTCCACGCGTGCATGCTTTCCCAGAGGGGATGGACTGTGAACTGCTCATTTCACACTCTTCAGAAGACATTTCCTACCTACCCTGGTCCTGCTTGAAGGTTTGTCCAGGCAGAGTAGCTCCTGCAGTGCCTTGGTCTGTCACGGTCCTCCTAGCATCCCCAGGGATTTGAGCCTCGGGCACTCATCAGGGCCAAGAAAGGAGGGAGGACGTCGGAGGATCTGCGGTCCTGGCCCCGCAGCACATGAGGCCAGGTACAGTTCTAAACCCACATTCTCAATTCTTCTTAAGCCAAAAATGAACGCTAACTCCTTTGCCAGTAAAAATCTGAGAAGCAAAGACTGAGGCCACACATTTCCAATTTTCTGTGTGTTTTTAGGCCGGCCACTTGCCCCTGCTGAGGTCTGGCTGTGGAACTAAGTACGAAGTTGGTCTTGCCTCTCCTTCAAAATCAGCAATAGATTGTCCCTCTCGGCTCCAGGGAGGTGTCGTCTCTATAGAAATTAGAAGCTATCTGATTTCTAGGTGAAGTTTTACAGTTGTTTCTTACAATCATGTGCGCGAAGTACTCTGTAAGCAGAGGTGGCTGGCTGCACAGCTTTAAGGCAATTTTTTAAGTCACCACGACTAGAAATCACATGAACTCAGCTCAGCAATAATCTGTTCTCAGAACAGACTTTTCAACCCACCGCCGGATTTCTCCATTAAGCTGGATGATCCTGAGGACTGACCAGTTAGCCGGCAGGTTGTCCAGCTTTTTATTCCAGTCATAATAAGGTGACAGTGTTAACTGTGAAAACTTCCTCCCTGTAAAATCACACAGTGTGATTTTACCAGGTCCTGTACCACCTTGCCCAAGACCTCTGCCCCTAGTTATCAGGCAAGGCTGCAGCAGTTACTGCTGCTTGTTCTGAAAGGAATGTGGAACTTGCAGCAGCCTTCAGAGTTTGGTCGGGAAGATGTCCTTTGGGCCAAAGCAGACTTCTTTACACACAGCTCAGTTTCCAGGGATCACCGCAGATGTGCCCACTAGCCCAGGTTCCTGTCACTCATTCATCAGAAGCTACCTTTATTTTGCCCTTTATGCCTGGTGGGAGAGGGAGAAGTGAGCTCCCTGAGTTCCAATATTTATTTGGTATCCCTGAGTTTGGGGCACCCTTTTTTCTTACTGTTTTCAAAACACTGAATTACTGTCACCTTGTTGTACAATTTCAATAAAACTTTATAAATATATTTTTTAAAAAAGTTTTTTTTTGAGTTTTACTAATAACTCTAAGAAACAGGGATTTCTGTACCGAAAAAATACAAAACAAAAGTCACACATTTTCTTGCATAAAGCCATATTGTATGGTAACTCAAATACTGTTCAGTGCAGTGGCTAGAATTAAACAGTACAATTATATACAAAATTTAAACAACTTCTAACAAATTTCTACAGCTGGATGTAGGATACATTTGAGCTCCACAACTTCTAGGAAATTTAAATGGCAAAGCATAAGCTTTAACACATTTGGTTCAAAACTTTAATATATGCTAAGAATAAATGTACAACACAATATTTAGTATCTCATGAGAAAATAAAAGCACATGTCCCTCTAAATATCGTACATCAGATTTAATCACCAAAGAAGCACATTCGACCCATTTTTCTGAAATTGATATTGATACTATTGCATTTTATTTGGACAAAAGCAGAGCATAATATCAACATATTACGTAATGCTAAACCAGATATCAGCAGTTAAATGGAGCTCATATTTATCTTAGGGAACCAGTAATTTTCTCCCTTTAATCATAATCTACAAAATATAATATTTTCATGAAGGCCTGAGATTATTAGGGTTAAAGGTATCTGCTGCTGAAAAGATTGTCTTAAAACGTTCCCCTGTGAAAAGTGAGAAAACTCAACTGAGTCCTTTTTTCCATGACAGTCTCCTACAATGTAACACTGACTAATTTAAAGGAACCAGAATGCACCTTCAGGAGAAAATAATATGGCAAACTTTGGTGGGAAGAAGAGAATTGGGAGTATGACAAAATAATACACATACATAGACACACAAATATATACATATATATCATTTGTTTTAAAAAAAATCAATGGCATTGCTTTCTTCTCTATTACTTCATCCTTCTTCAACCTTCTTGGAAAATGAACACAACAGAGAAAAAGCCAGGAATGAATGAAGGGAACGAAAACTTTCCTTTAACTGAAGGCACCTCGTTCCCCTAATTCTTAAGAAAATTGTGCCATACCCTTTAGGTGCAGATGAAACAACTCTAGGTTTTACGGAACTGAAACCAGTGGAATACAAATACAAACATTTCACTTTACTTTTGGATACTCTCTTCATACTGAAGAAAACGATGAAAGTTAGGCTCTCCTCCTGACCAGTCAGGCATACCTAGGACTCTCTTCACACTTGGTGAAGTACTTGTGTCAAAAGTCTGCAAGTTCAAGGATATTTTCTTGAGTTTATGCTCTACTTCACACATCACAAATTTCAGAACTATTCATGATTACATATTATGAGAGGCTTAAATAAGATAGCTTCAAACTAATGCTCTTGGAAGTCACCAAAAAACCTGCATATTTATATTGCTTATTCTGAGACCCAGGTATTCTATGCAAATGCAGGTCATGCGCCTAAACTGGAAAACAATAACCAAAAGTATGTCAGTTTTTCACCTGCAAAATAAAGAATTTACAAGAGAGAAACTAAACATAAATATGTCTTCAGATAAAAGGGTAACAGTTATGACCCTGACGGCCAACATAAACAAAAAAGTAGATCTATGTGTAAGGAAAATAATTGATTTGAAAGCAGCGTTAACTATAGTAGAAGTTGAGATTCAAAACAAAACAATTTCAAAAAAGACAAAACAGAAAAAACCAACTCATGGCTATTTTTTAAGGCATGAGAGTGTGTGATTAAAACGTAATATATCTTAGTAATTCATCTGAGTCGCTTACTTAGCAACTTTCTAGGATCTTAATACAATGTTTTTATTATGCTCTCCAGAACACATATATCTAACTTATAATATTAATATACATTTATATAAAATATACATATTTATTATCTATGTCTTTATTTTATTTATTTTTTATTTTATTTTTATTTTTTATTGCATTTTAGGTTTTGGGGTACATGTGTGGAACATGCAAGATAGTGGCATAGGTACACACGTGGCAGTGTGTTCTGCTGCCTTCCTCCCCTTCACCCACATTTGGCATTTCTCCCCAGGCTATTTCTCCCCAGCTCCCCCCCGCTGTCCCTCCCCTTTTCCCCCCAATAGACCCCAGTGTGTAGTGCTCCCTTCCCTATGTCCATGTGTTCTCATTGTTCACACCTGCCTATGAGTGAGAATATGCGGTATTTCATTTTCTGCTCTTGTGTCAGTTTGCTGAGAATGATGTTCTCCAGATTCATCCATGTCCCTATAAAGGACAGGAACTCATCGTTTTTGATTGCTGCATAATATTCCATGGTGTATATGTGCCACATTTTCCCAGTCCAGTCTATCATCGATGGGCATTTCAGTTGATTCCAGGTCTTTGGTATTGTAAACAGTGCTGCAATGAACATTCGTGTGCATGTGTCCTTGTAGTAGAACGATTTATAGTCCTTTAGATATATACCCAGTAATGGGATTGCTGGGTCAAATGGAATATCTATGCCTTTAAATATAACATATAAATGATATTTATGTATTTTATATATGTATATACATATATACATTTATTATGAGAAATTGACTTACTCAATTTCTCTGCAAGCTGGAAAGACAGCAAACTTGTGGGAATAATTCAGTATGAGTCGAAAGGCCTGAGAACCAGAGAACTGATGATGTAAATCCCAGTCCTAGGTCAGAAGAAGATGAAATTAGATGTTTCAGCTCAGCAGTGTGAAAGGAAAAAAAAAGAAGAAAACTCTCTTTTCTTTGCCTTTTGTCTTCTTCAGGCCCTAAAAGGATTGGATAATGCCCAGACACATTTAGGAGAGTAAACACTAGAGTCCAAACACTCAAATGCTAATCTAACCAAGGGAGAGGAAAAAAAAAAACCTTTCACAAACACACCCAGAAACAAGGTTTAATCTATAGAGCTCATATTCCACTCAAGCTGATACATAAAGCTAATTACCACGAGGTGCAACCAAAAAATTTCATACTATGAAAACATGTACTGATGAGATAATATAAACTTAGGTCTACAGCTCTTTATTCTCCTTTAGCCACCCACTGATTTTAATCCATCTTTCTTATTAACCCCCTGATTTAAATTCAGCATTTTTTATGGACATGCATTATGGGCTGAACATATTATAATAAAGGTTGAGAACAGAAAGCATGTTAGAAGTATTATTTGTTTTCAAGGAATTTCTTATCTGTTTTGGGGGGTTACAAGACAAAGAAAGCGAACCATTTAAACGTTAGCTTGTATAATATGAATTAACAGAATAAAGATGAGTTGCAGCAGCCAAAGAGGCTGCACTTTCAAAAAGACAGTTAGGATTTGGTAAATCAGAAAACATGGAAGGTTAATGGTGTTCTGTGCATTAAGCATATTTGGAAGGTTCTGAGGGGAGATTGCCCCTGGAACATACATTCAAAGTGGGGCTGCTGACCACAATAGAGCAGAAACATGCCTACCAGCTCTAAAGCAAAATCAAAATAGTGTCCTTGCCTCAGGTGGGAAAACACCCTTGTGAATGAATAAATGATGATAGTCATAGATTTTCTGTTTGAGTAAAGGATGGATAAATTACTCAATAAGCAGCCTGTCTATAGAAAAAGCCTGGTTTCTTATCACATATCCTCCATACAGAGATGCAAGCATTTGCATAGAAATGAATTGATTTGAGAAAGGGCAGAGAAGGGGAAGCAACAGAGAGATTTGGTGGAGCAGGCTACAGAGTGCAGAGGGAAAGATCCTCATGGATTTGTTCAATAAGACTCTATTCCACTTACAGTACCTAATGCCGTTGGTAATTTAACTCATGGGGCCACCTCACATCTATGTCATTTTAGATAAGAAAGAGAAAATATGATTGTAAAGGGAGAGTGATGACTATTTGTATCTATAAATGATTCATCATATGAAGTCTTAATAGAAAAGTTATATACATTACTACTTGAAAATAAGTGGATCATAGACATTTTGAGAAACTTAAGACAGATTCTAAAAATAGAAATTTTACTTATGTAAAATCTGAGTTTTTTGGTTTAATTTCTTATTTTTTTTAACTTTTGAAATTTCCACTAAAAATATTTCAAAGGACACCTATTATTTTTTTTTTCTATCCAGCATTTCTAATTGAGAGTAAAGCAAAGTGGCTTCAGAATCTACATTTTAAAGATCAATTAATCCGGGCTTCTCTCCTCTTCTCATTTTTATTCTTAAATAAACACAGGTGTTTGTTACTGTATCTCTAATAAACTATTACCTAATGGTTTTATAAAGTGTTTGAAAAAAGACTCAGATCATTTTGGAAGTGCTGGAATAAGCAAATTAAAATATATTCTTTCTGTAGCATCTGTTCATTTAGTAAAATATGCTAATGTGCATTATGAATCTTTAGAAAGTAGTATATTGCATAGAATTATCAAAATACTTCTCAAACTTCTAGATTTTAAAACTTTTTGAGAAAATTCTTAAAGTTAGTGTTCTTCAGAATATAATACTTAACCTGTTATATTAGGAAAGCTAGCTTCTGCTTTACAATGCAAATTTCTATTGCTGAGAAATGCTTGTGAAACAGTTCAATTTTTGAAAATCTTCACAAATTTGATTTGCTAATTTTGTTTCGGAACTTTCATCAAAAGTAGTTAGCACATTACTCATCACAGACAAAAACTAGTGAACAAGAAATTATGTAGCATTTAAACATCTGTTGAATGTCAATCTAGGGCTGGTATTTGATGAATTTTCTTCTAGTTTCCTAACTACACTTTCAATTAATTTGTGCGTGTGTGTGTGTGTGTGTGTGTGTGTGTTTTCCTAGAGACAGAGTCTTGCTCTGTCACCTAGGGCAGTGGCATGACCGTAGTTGATTGTATTAATATCTTGAACTCCTGGACTTAAGCCCTTTCCTGCCTCAGCCTCCTGAGTAGCCAGGACTACTGGCATATGCCCCCACACCTGGATAATTATTTTATTTTTATTTTTTGTAGAGATTGGGTCTCACTTTGCCCAGGCTGTCAACGTATTTGCTAACTGAAGCTTGCTATAGACTGAATTGTGTCCCCTCCCCTGCAAAATTCTTATTTTAAAGTCTAATCCTTCAATATGACTGCATTTCAGACAAAAGTCCTTTAAGAAGGTTTTAGGTCGAATTAAGTCATAAAGGTGGGGCACTAATTCAATAAGACTGGTGTCCTTTTAAGAAGAGGAAGCGACACCAGCAGTGTCTGTGCAGGGAGTAAAGGACATGAGAGGAAGCTGTGAGAAGGCAGCCATCCACAGGCAGGGAGGAGAAGCCTCTCCAAAATCAACCCTGCTGAAACAGTGACTTGGGACTTCTGGCCTCCAGAATCCAGAGAAAATAATTGTCTGTTGTTTAAACCACCTAGTCCGTGGTATTCTGTAATGGCAGCCTAAGCAGACTAATATAAGGCTTTTATTTTAAATTTACTTTAAAAATCCATTACATGATTCTTGAAGTATCAAAAACTTTCACTACCTCTGTCTACTTTAGTCCTGGGAGAAGGGGCCTGAAAAAACTCAAAAAAGATAATAACCGCAATTCATCTTTGTGAAAACCAACACTCAGGGACATTACATGAACCCAGGTCTTCTGTTACAATGTCAATGTCTTTTATTACTGTAGACATGGGACTTTCTCATCCTCTTTCTGTCCTATTTAAATGTCTCTTAATACTTTACCTAGCTTGTTTTGTACTTTTGAATGTCTCTGTGTAAATCTACCTCCTAGGTTAATATTAACCTTCTGGGTTAGGATTTTACACTCAAAATAGTTTTGTCCTAGAACTCTGAAGTTTCCCTTTCTTAACTATTGAAAAATTGATTTATTTATTCAACAAATATTTAATGAACTTTCACTATGTACTAATCATTGGGAATAGAGAGTTGAGTAAGAAGCTGCTGTTCTCTACGGTGCTCATATTCTGTGAAGGAGGCAGATAATAAACTGGATCCGGTGGTTATAGATACCAAAAAAACAGAGTAAATGTTTAGTGACTGACTGTGTGTGTGGAGGGGTACGATGAAGGTGCTTTCTACAGGATGTCCAAGGATCAGAGAGCATTTGATCAAACATTTGGCCTTCTTTGAAAGAAATAAAGAAGAGAGCCAGGTGAAGGCATAGGCAAATGGCTTCTAAACTTGGGCAATAAGGAACATTCCTTAGACTAGTGGTTTTTAAACTTCTCTGACCCTAACAATCACCTGGGAGCTTAAAAAATGTAATTCTGTAACCAAGGTTGAATATTCGACCCAGTGTATCTAAAGCTCTAGGGAGTAGAACGCAAGCATCAATCTTTTAATATCTCTGTAGGTGTTTCCAATACTCAGCCAAGGTTGAGAATCACTGTGTTAGATATTAATGAACTTTGTTACAGAAACTAAAAGATGGTCAACGTGAATAAAGAATGAAAGGGAAAGAAAAAACAATAAAAGAGACATTATAGGTCATAATAAATTCTTTGGATTTTATTTTGTATGTAAAGCCATCAGGGGTTTTGAACAGAAGGTATTATGTGATCTTATTTGCACAAGATAATTTTGCCTGCATAGTAAGGAATTGACTCAGGTGGATGGGGAGAATAGACACCAGTAAACACATTTGGATGAGATTAAAAAAATATACTTAAGTGATGACAATAAAGGCAGAAGTCATGTTTAAATGAAATATAATATTAAGCTGATTATTATCCTTTTGTTAGATTGCTTGTGTTTTTTTGCAAGATGTTTTTAGAATAATATTTTCATTGCTAGTGTATTAGTTTGCCAGGGCTACTATAATAAAATACCACAGAGTTGGTGGCTAAAATAAAATAAATTAATTTTCTCACAGTTCTAGAGGCTAGAAGTTCAAGATCAAGTTGTGGGCGGGTCTGATTTCTTCTGAACCCCTCTCTCCTTGTCTTACAGATGGCTGCTTTCTCACTGTGTCCTCACATTGTCTTTCTTTTGTGAGTGGCCATCCCTGATGTCTTTTTTGCATCCTACTCTTCTGTTCTTAGAAGAAGACCAGTAAGATTGAATTAGGGTATACTGTTATGACTTCATTTTAACTCAATCACTTCTTCAAAACCCCATGTTCAAATAGAGTCACAGTTTAGAGTACTGAGCATTAGGATTTCAATATATAAATTTTGGGAAAAATACAATTAACATTAACATTTGATGTTCTGAGATTTCACCATTCTGTCGCACGTTTATTTTTTATTTTGTTGCACTTTAGGTTCTGGAGTACATGTGCAGAACATGCAGGTTTCTTGCCTAGTTACATACCTGGCAAGATGGTTTGCTGCCTCCATCCCCCTATCACCTATATCTGGTATTTCTCCCCATGTTATCTCTCTCCAACCTCCCTACCCCCCAGTGTCACTCCCCTAATCCCCCCCAACAGACCCCAGTGTATGATGATTCCCTCCCTGTGTCCATGTGTTCTCACTGATCAGTACCCGCCTAAGAGTGGAAACATAAGGTGTTTGATTTTCTGTTCTCGTGTCAGTTTGCTGAGAATGATGGTTTCCAGATTCATCCATGTCCCTGCAAAGGACACAAACTCATCTTTTTTATGGCTGCATAGTATTCCATGGTGTATATGTGCCACATTTTTCTTGTGCAGTCTATCATCAATGGGCATTTGGATTGGTTCCAGATCTTTGCTATTGTAAATAGTGCTGCATGAACACATATGTGCATGTGTCTTTATAATAGAACAATTTATAATCCTTTCAATATATACCCAGTAATGAGATTGCTGGGTCAAATGGAATTTCTATTTCTAGGTCCTTGAGGAATCACCACACTGTCTTCCACAATGGTTGAACTAATTTACACTCTCACCAACAGTGTAAAAGTGTCCCTATTTCTCCACATCCTCTCCAGCATCTGTAGTCTCCAGATTTTTTAATGATCACCATTCTAACTGGCGTGAGATGGTATTTCAATGTGGTTTTGGTTTGCATTTCTCTAATGACCAGTGATGATGAGCATTTTTTCATATGTTTGTTGACCTCATATATGTCTTCTTTTGAAAAGTGTCTGTTCACGTCCTTTGCCCACTTTTGAATGGGTTTTTTTTTTCTTGTAAATCTGTTTTAGTTCTTTGTAGATTCTGGATATTAGGCCTTTGTCAGATGGGTAGATTGCAAAAATTATTTCTCATTCTGTTGGTTGCCAGTTTACTCTAATGATTGTTTCTTTTGCTGTACAAAAGCTCTGGAGTTTAATTATATTCCATTTGTCTATTTTGACTTTTTTGGCAATGCTTTTGGTGTTTTAGGGATGAAGTCCTTGCCTATGCCTAAGTTTTGAATGGTTTTGCTTAGGTTTTCTTCTCAGGTTTCTATGGTGTTAGTTCTTATGTTTAAATCTTTAATTCATCTGGAGTTAATATTTGTATAAAGTGCCAGGAAGGGGTCCAGTTTCTGCTTTCTGCACATGGCTAGCCAGTTTTCCCAACAGCATTTATTAAACATGGACTCCTTTCCCCATTGCTTGCTTTTGTCCAGTTTGTCAAGCATTAGATCATTGTAGATATGTGGTGTTGCTTCTGAGATCTCTGTTCTGTTCCATTGGTCTAATATGTCTGTTTTCTTACCAGTACTGTGCTGTTTTGATTACTGTGACCTTGTAGCATAGTTTGAAGTAAGGTAGCATGATGCCTTCAGCTTTGTTCTTTTTGTTCAGAATTGTCTTGGCTATGTGAGCTCTCTTTTGGTTCTGTATGAAGTTTAAGGTGGTTTTTTCCAGTTCTGTGAAAAGGATCATAGGTATCTGCTGGGGATAGTGTTGAATCTATAAATTACTTTGGGCAGTATGACCATTTTCACAATATTGATTCTTCCTAACCATTAGCATAGAATGTTTTTCCATTTTTTTGTGTCCTCTCTTATTTCCTTGAAAAGTGGTTAATCGTTCTCCTTGAAGAGGTCCTTTACATCCTTTGTTAGTTGTATTCCTAGCTGTTTTATTCTCTTTGTAGCAATTGCGAATGGTGGTTCATTCTTGATTTGGCTCTTTTTAAGTCTGTTATTGGTGTATAGGAATCCTTGTGATTTCTGCACATTGATTTTGTTTCCTGAGACTTTTCTGAAGTTGCTTATTAGTTTAAGGAGATTTTGGACTAAGCCAATTGGTCTTCAAAATATAAATGTTTTCTGCAAATAGAGACAATTTGACTTCCTCCTTTCCTAATTGAATACCTTTTATTTCTTTTTCTTGCCTGACTGCTCTGGCTAGAACTTCCAATACTATATTGAATAGGAGTGGTGAGAGAGAGTGTCCTTGTCTAGTGCCAGATTTCAAAGGGAAGACTTCCAGTTTTTGCCCATTCAGTATGATATTGGCTGTGGGTTTGCTGTAAATAGATTTTATTATTTTGAGATAAGTTCCATTGATACCTAGTTTATTGAGAGTTTTTAGCATAAAGGGCTGTTGAATTTTGTCAAAGGTCTTCTCGGCATCTATTGAGATAATCATGTGGTTTTTGTCTTTGGTTCTGTTTATGTGGTGGATTACATTTATAGACTTGTATATGTTGAACCAGCCTTACATCCCCAGGATGAAGCCTACTTGATCATGATAGATAAGCTTTTCGATGTGCTGTTTCAATCGGTTTGTATTTTATTGAAGATTTTTGCATCTATGTTCATCATGGATATTGGCCTGAAGTTTTCTTTTTTTGTTGAGTCTCTGCAGGTTTTTGTATCAGGATGATGTTGGCCTCATAAAATGATTTGGGAAGGATTCCCTCTTTTTGAATTGTTTGGAATAGTTTTAGAAAGAGTGGTACCAGCTCCTCTTTGTCTGGTAGAATTCGGCTGTGAACCTATCTGGGCCTGGGCTTTTTCTAGTTGATAGGCTCTTAATTGCTGCCTCAACTTCAGCCCTTGTTATTGGTCTATTCAGGGTTTCTACTTCTTCCCGGTTTAGGTCTGGGAAGGTGCAAGTATCCAGGAATTTATACATTTCTTCCAGGTTTACTGGTTTATGCACATAGAGTCGTTTTTAGTCATCTCTGATGGTAGTTGGTATTTCTGTGGAATCGGTGGTGATATATCCTTTATCTTTTTTTGTTGCATCTATTTGATTCTTCTCTCTTCTTTTTTGTTAATCTGGCTAGATGGTCTGTCTGTTTTGTTGATCTTTTAAAAAAAAAACAGCTCCTGATTTATCGATTTTTTGTGTCTCTGTCTCCTTCAGTTCTGCTCTGGTATTAGTTATATCTTGTCTTCTGCTAGCTTTTGAGTGTTTTTTTTTTTTTTTTTTTTTATCTTGCTCCCCTAGCTCTTTCAATTTTGATGACAGACTGTCAATTTTAGGTCTTTCCTTGCTTCTCATGTGGTTATTTGTTGCTGTAAATTTTCTTCTAGACACTGCTTTAAATGTGTTCCAGAGATTCTGGTATGTTGTGACTTTCTTCTGACTGGTTCAAAGTACATCTTTATTTCTGCCTTCATTTCATTGCTTATCCAGTCAACATTCAAAAGCCAGTTGTTCAGTTTCCAAGAAGTTATGTGGTTCTGAGTGAATTTCTTAATCATGAGTTCTAATTTGATTGTACTGTGGTCTGAGAGACTGTTAGTCATGATTTCCATTTTTTTTTTCAATTGCTAAGGAGTGATTTACTTCTCATTATATGGACAATTCTATAGTAGGTGCAATGCAGTGCTGAGAAAAATGTATATTCCTTGGATTTGGGGTGAAGAGTTCTGTAAATGTCTATTAGGTTTATTTGGTCCAGATCTGAGTTCAAGTCCTGGATATCCTTTTTAATTTTCTGTCTTGTTGAACTGTCTAATATTGAAAGCATAGTGTTAAATTATCCCACTATTATTGTGTAGGAGTCTAAGTCTTTTGTTAGGTCATTTAGAACTTGCTTTATGTATCTGAGTGCTCCTGTATTGGGTGCATATATGTTTAGGATCATTAGCTCTTCTTGTTGCATTGATCATTTTGCCATTATGTAATGCCCTTCTTTTTCTCTTTTGATCTTTCTTAGTTTAAAGTCTATTTATCAGAGATGAGGATTGCAATTTCTGCTTTAATTTTTTTTTTTGCTCTTCATTTGCTTGGTAAATCTTCCTCCATCCCTTTATTTTGAGCCTATGTGTGTCCTTGCACATGAGTTGGGTTTCCTGGATACAGCAAAGCAATGGGTTTTGACTTTTTATCCAATATTCCAGTCTGTGTCTTTTGATTGGGGCATTTTGCCCATTTAAATTAAGATTAATATTGTTATGTGTGAATTTGATCCTCCCATTTTGATGCTAGGTGATTGTTTTGCTTTTGCCCATTAGTTGACACAGTTTCTTCATTGTGTTGATGCTCTTTACCACTTGGGATGCTTCTGCAGTGTCTGGTACTGGTTGTTTCTTTCCATGTTTAGTGCTTCTTTTAGGAGTTCTTGTAAGGCAGGCCTGGTGGTGATGAAATCTCTCTGCAATTGCTTGTTCATAAAGGATTTTGTTTCTCCTTTGCTTATGAAGCTTAGTTTGCTGGAGATGAAATTCTAGGTTGTAAGTTATTTTAAAGATGTTGAATATTGGCCCCCACTCTCTTCTGGCTTGTAGGGTTTCTGCTGAGAGATCCACTGTGAGTCTGATGTGCTTCCCTTTGTGGGTAACCTGACCTTTCTCTCTTGCTGCCCTTAGTATTTTTTCCTTCATTTCAACCCTGGTGAATCTGATGATTATGTGCCTTGGGATTTCTCTTCTTGAGCAATATCTTTGTGGTATTCTTTGTATTTCCTGGACTTGAATAGTGGCCTGACTTGCTAGGTTAGGGAAGTTCTCCTAGATAATATCCTGAAGGGTGTTTTCCAGCTTGGATTCATTCTCTCTGTCACATTCAGGTACACCTATCAAATGTACTTTAGGTCTTTTCACAAAATCCCAAATTTCTTGGAGGATTTGTTCATTTCTTTTCATTCTTTTTTCTCTAATCTTGCCTTCTCATTTTATTTCATTGAGTTGATCTTCAATCTCTAATATCCTTTCTTCTGCTTGGTCAGTTTGGCTCTTGAAACTTGTGTATGCTTCCTGAAGTTCTCCTGCTGTGTTTTTAGCTCCCTCAGCTCATTTATATTATTCTCTAAGCTGTTTATTCTCCTTAGTATTTTGTCAAACCTTTTTTTCAAGGTTCTTAGTTTATTTGCATTGGGTTAGAAGATGTTCTTTTAGCTCAGAGAATTTTCTTATTACCCACCTTCTGAAGCATGCTTCTGTCAATTCATCAGACCCATTCTCCATCCAGCCTTGTTCCCTTGCTGGTGAGGAGTTGTGATCCCTTGGAAGAAGAGAGCATTCTGTTTTTTTGTGTTTCCATCCTTTTTATTCTGGTTTCTTCTCATCTTTGTGAATTTATCTAGCTGTGGTCTTTGTAATTGATGACTTTTGGGTGGGGTCTCTGAGTAGACATCCTATTTGTTGATGATCAAGTTATTTCTTTCTGTTCTTTAATTTCCCTTCTAACAGTCAGGACCTTCTATTGTAGGACTGCTGGAGGTCCACTCCAGACCCTGCTGGCCTGGGGATCACCTGCATGGCTGCAGAACAGTAAGGGTTTCTGCCAGTTTCTTCTTCTGTTATATTCATCCCAGAGGGATATCCACCAGATTTCAGTCTGAGATCTCCTTTATGAGGTGCCTCTTTGGATATACAGGGGTTGGGTAGCTGTATGAGGAGACAGTCTATCCCTTATAGGAGCTCAAGTGCTGAGCTGTGATCTCCATTGTTCTCTTCAGAGTGGCTGTGCAGGTATATTTAAGTCTGCTGCAGTGGAACTTGTAATGGCCTTTTTTTTCCAGGTGCCGTGACCTGGGAATGTGGGGCTTTATTTGTAATTTCCTGAGTGCTGCTTCCTTTTTTCAGAGATGCCCTGCCCAGTGGGGAGGTAGCTTAGTCACAGTCGGCCAGTGGAGGTGCTGCTGACCGGCTGTGGGCTCTACCCAGCTGCTGTATGAACATCCTTGAAGTTTTGTTTATAGAGGTACAGTTAGAACTGCCTTGGTAATGGTGGTCTGCCTCAGTAATGGTGGACTCCTCTGTAATGGAGGACTGCCTCAGTTATGGCAGATTGCCTTGGTAGTGGTGAACTGACTCGGTAATGGTGGACTGCCTTGGTAATGGTGAAGTGCCCTGGTAGTGGTGGATTGCCTCGGTAATGGTGGATGCCTTCTCCCCACAGAGCTGGATCATCCCAGGTCCAGCTGCACTTGCTGTGAAACTCTCAATCCAGAGCATTTCAGATTGCTAGTCTTTATGGGGATGGGACCCACTGAGTCAGATCACCTGGCTCCCTGTTTTAGCCTGCTTTTTTTTATTTGAATGGGTGGCTCTGTCTCCCAGGTGTTCCAGACACCAGTTGAAATGATAGCCCAGATTGTGTGAGTTTTTGTGTGGAGAACCGCTGCACTGACTGAAACAGCTGTGCTGGAAACTGGTGATGCTTTTCAGTCTGGGAAACTCCTGATCTGTAGGCAGTAATAACTCATTTGGAAATGCAGTGTTCATTGTTCTTGCTTGGAACTGCACTCCAGAGCTGTTCCTATTCAGTCATCTTGAATCCCTCATTCTGCTTCACACGTTTTTTTAAGCTAGACTCATTTTCTTTTTTTTTGGTTAGTGGAAGTGTTATTTTTTATTACATTATTATTATTTTTTACTCTATTCCATGTATTCCTCTTCTCCTTCTGGAACTCATTTTAGAGAGATATTGGAACGTATGAATCTGTTATTCATTTCTTATCACTTACACTTTCCTCTCATTTGCATTTATCTATGTAGTCTGAGATAATCCCATGGTAGATTTCTAGCCCAGTAATTTACACTTCAACCATGCCCATTCTGGTATTTAGACTATTGTTTCCAGTGTAGGTATCAACATTTAAATGCTAAGACTTCTAATAAATATTTTTTTGTAGCTGTAATAGCCCCTTAGCTGTTTCTGAATGTATCAGTAATGCTTCATCTAAACTCTTCTGCTTGCTTCATTAACTGCTTCATTCCTCAGAACCTGAGATGCCTTTACCTTTGCAACAGTGTGCTTTGGAATCTGTTTTGCAATGTATTTTCTTTTCTGTTGATTTCTTTGGATCTGATCCTTCTTACTTTATATCATTTAGGTATTGCTCATAATATTTGGATTATAATGGCACTTTAAATTTTGTTCTTGTCTATTAATGGATTTATTCTCCATTGTGTGTATATATATATATATATATATATGTTTGGTATAGAAATACATGTGTGTATGTAAATATATATAAAATCTTTTCTTATTTTATTAAGTCCTGGATACCTACGCATGTTGCAATATTTGTACAGTCTGTCATTTTGAGTCAATATATTATTATGAAAAATCCTTTTTTTTTACATATTTTGTACTTACAGAATAATTTGTTTGTTCCATAGTTAGCTCTTTATTTATAGAAACTATCTCACTATTTTCCTTAGTAAACCCTGTCAATTTTTATTTAAATATATTCATATTTATTTTTCTAACTTTATTTTCAGTCATCAGTTTTAGAAATAATATCAATATTTTGTTCTATCAATGGGAATTTTCTATTCACAAATATTTTGGCATTATATATTCACTACCCCCTTCTGTTGTGAGGGTAATGTCCTTTTAGAAAAGTACAATAGGAACTTTGAGTTATGTTGGGCAAAAAATAAATTTATTTTAATCACTTTTAATATTGATTGAGTAACCAGCAATATAATTTGAAATATTATTAGACAATAAGTGTTGCAATGATAGTTGTAAAATATATTCAGTAATTTTATTAATTTTATAGAATATACTGATTCTCTTAAGTAGAAACCACAAGAATGAAAGAGATTACATACATATTTTATAGGAAAAACACAGGAAATGTAGTCTACTTTTGAATAAAGCTTCTTATATCTGTTAAATATAAACTTGCTAAGAAAGTGAAGAGAAATAAGAATATTCCAAACCTCAAGTCTCAGTACAAACCCTATAAGAGACTTGAAAATACCTTCTGTTACTTTCCAAATGATAATTTGGAAAAAGACAGTAAACAGTGGCAGACTATGATAAGGAACTTGAAAATGAGTTTTAGTTCTGTCTATGCTTGTTACCAATTTGAAGAATGAAAGGTTATTTTCTAAACATCTTAGGTTTCTCTGTCTCTCTCTGGGTCTCTCACTGTTACTCATTATAATCACTCTCCAGCTTTTATTTAATAAAAAATTTTAACTCTTACTCTAAGGTTCTCTACCAACTGGTTCCATCTCTAAGCTAAATGAACTCAGTCTACTTTTCTAGTTTTTCTTGTTTTCTCAAGAATCTTAGAGTCTTTAGAAGAGATAGAGATGTGAACAAGTATCTCTGGGTGTTAGGAGTTTGCTCTTTCCTTAGTTTTATCTACAAGTATTCCTTACTGATAGAGAGAGGAAGAGTTTTAAAAGCCATTGAACAAACTACCTCTTCAGCTGTTTCTTCACCAGTAGTTTAGGTACATACCATCCCTTGATGTCTGTCAGCCACACATAGATACTCCGAGTCCCATACTTTACAGTGATGGTGGTGCTACTGCTACTACCTGATTTTACAAGGAGCAGAGGGATTCTCCTACTCTTTCAAACATCGCTGGTTTTTAAACATATATATATATATATGTGTGTGTGTGTGTATCTGTTTTATATATATTTATATACAATCTGTTTAAATATATATGTGTGTATATATTTACACATATATGTATACATATATACACACATATATAAACAGATTGTATTTAAATATATATTAAATATATATGTGTATGCATATTTATTTAGTATGTTTCAACATATTAAATATATATATACATATGTATATATACATATATACATATATGTTTACTAAATATGTTTAAATATATTAAATATATATACACATACATACATATATACACACACACACATATACATTAAATATATGATCATCTTAGCCTGTTTTGTGTTGCAAAACAATGTGTTGTAACAATACCTGAGACTGAGTAATTTATAAAGAAAATAGATTTATTTTTCATAGTTCTGAAGGCTGGGACATACAAGATTGAGGAACCTACATGTGGCAAGATGTTGCATCATCTCATGGTGGAAGGTGGAAGAGCAATAAAGCTCAAGCAAAAGGGGGTCAAACTCACTTTTATAGAAAACTCACTGCCATGATATTAAACCATTCCCAACATAATCGCATTAATCCATTCATGAAGGCAGAGCTCTGACGACCTAATCATCTCTTATTCAGCCCCAGTTCCCAACTCTGTTGCACTGAAACTTTAGGAGATACATTCAAACCATAACAGAAGTATCTAACATTGTCAAACTCAGAAATATAAGTAAAATTGTGGTTGCCAAGGGCTGTGGATGGGGGGAGAAAATGGATTGTTTAACAGGTACAGAGTTTCTATTTTACAAGATGGAAAGTTCTGAATATCTATAGCATAATAGTGTGAATGTACTTAACATTATTGATCTTATATTGTTATAAACTCTTTTTTTCTAAAATTAATATGACCCTGATACATTTGAAGTTTAAATTGTTGTTTATTAAATGAATGTAAAATTTTGATGGTTGTTTAAAGCCTATACAGATCGGATATGAGGGGTGGTAGGACATTGGGTGTGATGTCTCTGAGCGAGCTACTTTAGCATAATGCGAAAATGCAGAACCTCACTGCCTATGCCTGTTGTAAGGCCAGTTGCCTTGCCGGGAGTCAAACAGACACATTCATCACTCTCCATGCCTGATAATGCGTCATCACCCGAGCTCATTATCTGGCTTCCCCACAAAGCTTCCCTGCACTTGCCTCTGCATACCATGCCCAAGCTCACACTCAGCACTAAATTATCCATCCAACCTCCAGCCCGCTGTTAAAAACCCTGCAGAGAAATTTTTTTTAAAAAGAAACCCCACCTTTCCCTGCTCCGTATGCTCCCGGCAGGCCAGCGTACCCAAGGTCCTGCCCATCTACCAATGGCAGCTAGTTTCATATACTTCCTACTTTAACTCCATGTACTTCCTGCTCCTCAACAGCCAATAGAAATGCTTTCTCTTTGTTTCCCCAGTAGTCAATCAAGGCCAACTTACTCAAAGTCCTGCCCACCTACCAATGGCAGCTAGTTTCATGTACTTCCTACTCCTCAACAGCCAATAGAAATGCCTTCTCTTTGTTTCCCAGTAACCAATCAATTGCCTGCACACCGCATAAAACCCCATGCCCTGAACAGCCAGGTGCAACTTCCTTGGCCCCTCTTGGACCACTGAGGTTGCCCGGGAGCTGAATAAATTGGCTTCTCACTTTTTTTTTTTTAATACCTGCCTCAGTTTCCTTATTTTACCTCGGCAATAAATCTTACACCTGGTAGCAAGGAAATTGAAAGAAACTGATTTTCCTATTCTATCACTACCTCTTTACACTATTTTATGTAACATATTTTCCTTTCCCATAAACTGAAAACTCTTGGGAAAAACAAAATCAACAAACTAAAAAAAAAAAAACCTCAATGTCTTTTCGCTTTATTCCAGAGGAAAAGGGTATTATTTCATTCACTGGTTTATCAAGAAAGGCACTGTGTGTGTGTGTGCACGCACGTGTGCGCATGCGCACATTTGCATGCATGCATGCAAACTATAAGGTTATGAGTGAAGTATACATGCTCCAAACTATAAGGTTATGAGTGAAGTATACATGCTCCAAACTATAAGGTTATGAGTGAAGAGAATTATTGAGGGGACAAGGAAGGTGAGTTATTTGGCTTATATTGACACTAATTTTACACCAATGTATAAAAAAATCAAACATCTGCTCAAGGATGGGCAAAATTCCCTTCCACATATTTATTTTTGTTTCATGACAAATACACATTTCTCTGATTAATGTGACATTGGCTTCATTTCTTATGAACTAATATTTTGGCCTTACACTGTTAATTCATTCTTTTTTCCTCTTGCTTTTATTGGAAAACATTCTTATGACTAAGACCCATGTTCAAGTCTTCTTTCCTCATCAGGGTGAAGGCATGGCAGGGGGTGTAAGGACAATCTTAGCTCACTTTCTCACTAAAACCATTGCAAGATACAATAAGTTTAATAGTGTAGGTATATTACAAGCACAAAGTAGCAATAAATCTACTTGTGAGAATAAGGGAAACCTTACTGAGAGTGGAGAGTCAAGCAAAATCTTTATGTATATCAGAAATTTTTTAAGAGATAAAAGGGTTGCTCAAGGAAATATAAGATTATATTGCTTAAGAATTTTTTTGTGTGTGTTAAAGTGGCAAAGATGTGACTCAAACCAGCTTAAGATAAAAAAGAACGCATTGACTCACAGAACCGAAAAAGTCCTGTATACACATAGTGTATACTCATAGCTTGTTCGCTTTATGTGACATCCTTGTGTGGGCTGAATTCTTACGAGGTTTTTTGTTGTTGTTGCTTTGTTTTTGAGATGGAATCTCACTTTGTTGCCCAGGCTGGAGTCCAGTGCTTGATCTTGGCTAACTGCAACCTCCAACTCCTGGGTTCAGGCAATTCACCTGCCTCAGCCTTTTGAGTAGCTGGGATTACAGGCACACGCCACTGTACCCAGCTAATTTTTGTATTTTTAGTAGATAAGGGGTTTCACCATGTTGGTCAGCCTGGTCCTGAACTCCTGACCTCATGATCCACCCAATTCGGCCTCCCAAAGTGCTGGAATTACAGGAGTGAGCCATAGCACCCAGCTTTTTTTTTTTCTTTTTCCTGTGGTGGAGAGAGGTTCTTGGCTTCAGCACTATAGGTTCTTATATCTTGGGATCTTACTGAAAAGAATTCTTCTCTCTTCCATTATGAATATGTCAATACGAGGAATATTTTCATGAAACACTGGCCATTTTTTGCCACATGATGTATCAGTTGCTGCTTGCTGTGGTCTGAATTTTTTTATTCTCCCAAACTTTATATGTTGAAACCTAACCACCACGATGGTAATATTAAGGGGTGAGAACTTTGAGATGTGATAAAGTTGTGAGGGCACCGCCTTCATCAATGGGATTAGTGCTCTTATGAAACAGATCCCAGAGAGCTTGCTAGGCTCTTTCACTACGTGAGAATACAGCAAGAAGGTGCCATCTATAAGGAAGTGGGCCTTCACCAGACACCGAGTCACTATCAAAGCTAGCACCTCGATCTTGGACTTTCCAGCCCCAGAAATATAAGAAATACATTTCTGTTGTTTATAAGCTAATAAGGTATATGCTCTATCTTATAAGGACAAATATGATATTTTTTTATTATAGCGAAACAAATGAACTAAGAAATTGCTTTAACAAATTACCAAAAACTTAGTGACTTAAAGCAACACACACATATTATGTACAATTCTGGAGGTCAGAAGCTTGAAACGGGTCTCATTGGTCAAAAATCAAGTTGTCAGCAGGGCTCCATTTCTTTCTGGAATATCTGTTTCTTTGCCTTTTCTAAGCCGCCACAGCCTGCCTTTATTACTTGACTTATGGCCCCCCTCATTCACCTTCAAAGCCATACTCACATTGCAATGGATCTAACTTTCTGTCTCCTTTTTACATGTTTAAGGACACTTGCAATTACACTGGGACCACCTGGATAATCCAGGATAATCTCCCTACTTGAAGATTAAAGTATTAGCAAACTTAATTCCATGTGTTACTTTATTTCCCCTTTGCCACATAGAACATTATATTATTGAACTCCAGGAATTAGAACACAGGTATCTTTGGGAGAGAAACCATACATACCCGTCTCTTACAGAAAGGAGAATGAGTACCATGTTGGCTAGGTCTGATTCTGTGGTCCATGCCAGACTACAAGAAGGATTAGAGAAATTGGGAAGCAATGAAAGGGAATTTATATTCATTCTTGTCAGGAAAGACAGTATATGATATATAGAGAGATTCTAAGAATAAAAATAGAGCAGAAAAGTGATTTAAAGATTGCTGGGGGCAGGGGTGGGGTGGGGATAGAATGAGAGTGTTGCACTTCTGGTTATGTAGCCATCATGTTGTTTAGAATCTAGAGAAAAGGATGAGCTAAGAGTTCTGAATGTCCTGTGATAACTGATTTGAAAGTGGATAAAGGGAAAAATAAAAATGGTGGCCTCAAATCAGGGGGAGGTGAGATGTAATATAGGGAAAGGGAGGGGTGAGTCTTGCCAGAAACATAGGGTTCCATGCTTCTCACTCTCGCTACTGGACATGTGGAGTTTGCAGAAGAGGTTTAATTTGAAGTACATAGTGCTCTTGGATCCCTCTTAATGCCTGCTCATGGAACGTGGAAGCCAGGAGAGATATGGTTTTGTTTGAAGCACCTGGAAATTGGAAGGTTTCTGCTGAAAATTAGAGCACACAGAGTTAACATAATCATTTTTTTCCTGTAAATATCACTCTGGTGACAGTATGAATACCAAAACAAAGGGTTAAGTGAAGGTACAGAAAATGCTGCTGGAAGACTATTTTGAAAACACATTTGAGGGAATCAAATTAGACAAAAGCCATAATAATGTGAAGAAAAGGTAGTGCAAAAAGTTAACAAAATAGAATTAACAGTTCCTAGAATTTTATGGTATTGCTACAACCTAGAAAAACCAAGCATGCATTAGTAAGGTTCTTTTAGCTTCTAGTTACAGAAACTCCCCGCGAACAAGCTTTATTCATTCATTTATCTATTCAACAACTGTTTACTGAAAGCCAGGCATGTTGCTAGGCTCTGGGGCTACAATAGTAAAAATTGTGAGCAAAGATTCTCAAAAGTGGAGCTTATGTTGTAGTGGGGGAAAGAGACTATGAAAATAAAATAAGCAAATTAGAGAATTCAGATCAGAGTGTTATGCTTGTTATAAAAGTATGCAGCAAAAACTAAAAGTTTAGTTATTGTGGGCATTGAAGTCCTCTCTGAAGTGATGTAGTACCTGAGCTTAAGAAAAGTGGTCACTATTAGGACATATAACTGAAACAGTTATGTAAAACACTGGTTTTAGATATACATGTAGTCACCTCCATGTCTTTATCTCCCTCTTGGCTCAGCCTGTCTCTATGTGGCATGATTTCGTAGAGAACTTCATACTGTGAGCAAGATGGCTGCTAACTACTTTACATCTGCATTGTCTATGCAGAGATTTCTCCTACTAAGAACCCCCTGTGTCTGTAGGGGTAATGTAGTGATTCCTGAGGTAATCACTGGGGAGAAGGGGTGGTATCTCCAGCCAAGCTGGGACATAGGGCTGTTCCTGGAGTTGCAAAGGAGCACTATAAAGGACGAATGCTTCAGAAACAAAGTCAGTGACTCTGGGCCGGGCGCCGTGGCTCACGCCTGTAATCCCAGCCCTTTGGGAGGCCGAGGTGGGTGGATCACGAGGTCAAGAGATTGAGACCATCCTGGTCAACATGGTGAAACCCCGTCTCTACTAAAAATACAGAAAATTAGCTGGACACGATGGCGCATGCCTGTAATCCCAGCTACTCGGGAGGCTGAGGCAGGAGAATTGCCTGAACCCAGGAGGCGGAGGTTGCGGTGAGCCGAGATGGCGCCATTGCACTCCAGCCTGGGTAACAAGAGCAAAACACCGTCTCAAAAAAAAAAAAAAAAAAAAAAAAAAGTCAGTGACTCTGCAAAGGAACTAGACAAAAAAGGATAGGGAAATCCTGACAGGCAGAAAAAAACTAGCACTGCTAACAAGAGCTAATGACAGCACAATAATACAAATTACTGACCGTTTAGAAAACATGAATGAACATTCCATGCACCTGGATGCAAAAAAGGACTTCTTAAATAAGTCATCAATTTTAAGGACAGGAAAACGTTAAAGTGTGAGATTAATAAGAATAATAATGTGGTAAGAATGATCTAGACAATACTGACTACAACCACAAAATTAAACAAAATTCAGAATTATGAAATCTTAAAAATATTACCATTTTCTTTTTGTGAACTTTGCTTAAATTCATAGAAATCTGTCTTATGAATGATGTATAAAAATTATATTTTAATCTATAGGTAGTAGGACTAAAAAGTTCCTTTAAAAATAATTAGAAGCCAAAAAACCTGATGAATAAATATTGTTGAAGAACATGGCTATCAGATGCAAATAAATATGGTAACATTAAACTTAGGTAATCAGAAATAAGTAGGTATTGGGGGGGAAATGTTTGTTTTGAGCAGAAGGGGAAAGCATGGTGTTTGTGGAAGGACTCCCTATATTTAATAGGCACAAAGTTTAATCCCTCTTGTAGTTTCTTTCTGGCTTTAATTCACAATATTTGGGATGTGTGTGTATATGTGCATGTGTGTCCTTTACTTACGTGTTTATGTACCTCTTCAACAAATATTTAATGCATGCTGCTTTGCCCCATTCAAAGACATAAACAGCCTTTGAAGGGAATCATGATTTACATTGAGATAGTTGAAAGAATTGGTAATTGCTATAGGTAAATGAGAAGAGATTAAAAGTCAAAGTGTTCACTAAATAAATCTATTAGTCTGTATTTTTGGTGAGGCTATATGCTCTTTTGAGTTTTCTTTTTCATTTCACACCTTAACAATGGGTACCATTAAACAGGGAATGTATTTAGAGTTGATCTGACAACCAAGTTAATTGAAATGTTAAAAGACCTCTGTTTTCAATGGGAAAAAGAAATCTTTCAAGAGGAGCTGTGTCCTTCTTAAAAGAGAGATCACAAAATAAGTGAGACATATGATGGTGGCCATTAGAAAGAAGGATGAATGCCACTTTGTGAAGTGCTGCTTCAGCTGTCTCAGGAGACTAGCTGCCAAGCACTCTCAAGAAGGAAATATGAAATCAGACATTTGTATGTGTGCAGCACCCACCATGTTTGCTCTGAGCAGAGAGAACCATATGAAGCAAGACAGCAAAGGTGAAATCCAACAAGATAGCCTACTTTATTGCCATGGCAACAGAACCCTGATGAAAAGTAGAAAAACAATAAAATACCTCTGAAAAAAACCTGTGCTATGTATATCTACTGAACCGAGGGAAGATGCAATCTTGGCAAGAGCCTGATATTTTTACCTTTTGGGGATTTCCCTTAACAAAACCAGGGGTACCGCTTTTGGAAAATGTTGATTTAAAAGGCATTGCATTTACTAAATTATTTAGTTGGTCCTATTGTTAAATTCAGATTGATATGTGAAAGCTGTACTTTCAGATTAGAATCTTTAGCGTTATCGCAGAGGTCGAAGCATTGACATTGTCACTCTCCTTGATGCCTTTTGACAATCTTTTGCCATCATATTTCACACAAATTGTACTTTTAATAAGAAAGGGAAGTTCTATGACATTCTGATATTTGATTAAAATTAAAGTTATATTTTATTTGAAATTCTCATATTACATTATTTTACAAAATGTTCTCGTTTCAATATGCTGTTTATTGGTACACAGCTTAGTAGAGGGAAAACACTGTCTTTTCTATTCTGTGTTTGTTTAACTATCATAGCTTCCTGCATCTTCTCAGTTTTAGCCAATTTTGAGTTGTTCCTAAGATTGTTTATATTCAAATAAGACCTCTTTTTTTGTAGAAAAAATCTGGGAAAGCTCGTTTTTCAAATCAGCTTCACTGATGTAATTTTTATACAATAAAGTCTACCTTTAAGAAGTGAGTTTTGACAAATGTCATAACTATTACCACAATCAGTTTCTTTGCAATATTAATATCAATTTCCTTGCATTGATTAACGTGTTTGGTTTACAAACTAAAATATGCATCTTTGACTTATCATACACTGTGTACTAACTTGCTTTTGGAAAAAAAAAAATAGAAATATTGCACCAAATTTCACTCCTTTATGCTATTATTGACATAACTGTTGTATCTGTATATGTTATAAATCCAACAATGAATGTTATAATTTATTACACTTTCAAATTTAATTTTAGAATCAGGGAGTACATGTGCAGGTTTGTTATGGGTTGGGACACAAATTATCCTGTCGCCTGATAGTGGGCATAGCACCCAGATTTATAACTCTTTCACCCCTCTCCTACTCCCTCTTCTAGTAATCCCCATTGAGTACTGTCTTTATGTCCATGTGTACTCAATGTTTAGCACCAACCTATAAGTGAGAACATGTGGCATTTGGATTTTTGTTCCCACATTAATTTGTTTAGGATAATGCCCTCCAGTGGTATACATGTTGTTGTGGAGAACATTCTTTTTTATGGCTGCATAGTATTCCATAGTGTATATGAACCATATTTTCTTTATTCAATCTACTGTTGATGGATACCTAGATTGATTCCATGTCCTTGCTGTTGTGACTAGTGTTGGCATAAATGTACTAGTGCATGTGTCTTTTTCGTAGAATAATTAATTTTCTTTTAAGTATAAATCCAGTAATAGATGGATGGGTTGAATGGTAGCTCTGTTTTAAGTTCTTAGAAATTGATTGTTAAATTATTTCAATTCCTTATAAATTCTGGAATAAGAACTTTATCTTGTGCATAGTTTCAGCATATTTTCTCTCATTCTATAGGTTGTCTGTATACTCTTGATAATTTCTTTTATTGTGCAGAATCTCTTTAGTTTAATAGATTCCACTTGCAAATTTTTGTTTTTGTTTTTGTTGCAATTACTTTTGAGGACTTAGTCATAAACTTTTGGGCTAAGGCCAATGTCAAGAAGGGCATTTTCTAAGTTTTCTTCTAGGATTTTTATGGTTTTAGGTATCATATTTAAATATTTAATCTATATTGAGTTGATGTTTGTATATGGTGAAAAGTAGGAGTTCAATTTCAATCTTCTGGGTATGTCTATCCAGTTATCCCAGCACCATTGAATAGTGTGTCCTTTCCCTGTTGTTTATTTTTGTTGACTTTGTCAAATATAGATGGTTGTAGGTGTAAGGCTTTATTTCTATGTTCTCTTTGTCTGTCTGCCTGTTTTTGTGCCAGTGTCATGCTGTTTGGGTTACTATAGCCTTAGAATATAGTTTGGAGTCTGATAATGTGATACATTTGGCTTTGCTCTTTTTGCTTAGGAGTAATTTGACTATGCAGGCTCTTTTTTGCCCATGTGAACTTAAGAGCAGTTTATTCTACTTCTGTGAAAGATGACTTTGGTAGTTTGATAGGAATAACACTGAATCTATAGATTGCTTTGGGCAGTATGACCATTATAATAATATTGATTTTTTTCTATCCATGAGCATAGAAAATTTTCCATTTGTTTGTGTCATATTTGACTTTTGTTGGCAGTGTCTTTTAATTCTCATTGTAGAGATCTTTCACTTTTTTGGGTTAGCTATATTTCTTTTAATTTTAGGTTGTGGGAATTATAATTGGGATTACATTTTGATTTGGCTCTCAGCTTAAATATTATTGGTGTATGGAAGTGCTACTGATTTTTATACATCGATTTTGTGTCCTAAAATTTCTCTGAAGTTATTTATCTGTTCTAGGAGAATTTATCTGAGTTTTTAGAATTTTTTAGTCTTTCTCCTGCCTGATTGCCCTGGCTAGGACTTCCAGTACTGTGTGTGGGACAACCTTGTCTTGAACCTGTTCTTAAGGGAAATGCCTTCAGCTTTTGCCCATTCAGTATGATGTTGGCTATGTGTTTGTCACAGATGGCTCTTATGGTTTGTTATGTTCCTTCAGTGCCTAGTGTGGTGAAGGAATTTTATCATGAAGAGATATTGGATTTTATCAAAACCCTTTTCTGTATGTATTGAGATGATTATATGCTTTCTGTTTTTAATTTTATTTATATGGTGAATCACATTTATTGACTTGCATATGTTGAAACAAACTTTCATTCCAAGAATAAAGCCTACTTGATCATGGTGAATTAACATTTTGATGTGCTGTTGGATTTGGTGTGCTAGAAGTTTGTTAAAGATTTTTGTGCCTATGTTCATCAAGGATGTTGGCCTGTAGTTTCCTTTAATGGTTGTGGCTTTGCCAGATTTTTTTATTATGGTGATAGGGAGGAGTTCTTTCTCAATTTTTTTAGGGGGGAATAATTTTAGTAGAATTGGTACCAGCTCTTCTTTGTACATCTGGTAGAATTTGACTGTGAATCTATCTACTCTGGGGATTTTTTAGCTGGTAGTTCTTTTGTTTTAAATTGGCAATTAAATTTTGAAATTCAATATTGGTATGTTCAGAGTTTCAATGTCTTCCTGATTCAACATTGAGAGGTCGTGTTTTCATGAATTTAATCCTCTATATTTTCTAATTGGCAGATAGAGAGTTGTTCCTAATAGCATCTGGAGATCGTTTGTATTTCTGTGGGATTCATTGTAATACTACCTTTGTCTTCTCTGTTTGTGCTTAGTTGGATATTCTCTCTCTTTTTTTTTCTCTGTTAATCTAGCTAGTGGTCTATCAGTCTTGTATATTATTTCAAAGAAACAACTTTTGTTTGCATTGATCTTTTTGTATGGATTTTTGGGTCTCAATTTCATTCAGTTCTGCTCTGATGTTAGTATTTATTGTCTTCTGCAGCTTTGGGGTTAGTTTGTTGTTTTCCTAATTCCTTTAGGTGTGATGTTAGATTGTCAATTTGAGATATTTCTAACTTTCTAATGTAGGTGTTTAGCACTATATACTTTCCTCTTAAGGCAGCTTTTACTGCATTGCAAAAATGTTGATGATTGTGTCCCTGTTTTCATTTGAAATTTTTTTTTCATTTCTGCCTTAATTTTTTGTTTATCCAAAGTCATTTCAAAGTTTGCTTAATTTCTATATTATTGTGTGGTTTTGAGAGATATTTTTGGTATTGTTTTTTTTCCTTAATAGTGTTTTGAGAGTTTGGTTGATATAATTTATTGTTTTAAATTTATTGTGACTTACTTTATGACTGAGTATGTGGTCTTAGAGTGTTCTGTGTGAAGATTAGGAGAATGTATATTCTGTGGTTAATGGGTGGAGTGTTCTGTAGATGTCTATAGGTCCAATTTTTCAAGTGTAGAATATAAGTCCAGACTTTCATTGCTAGTTTTCTGCCTGAATGATCTAACACTGCCAGTTGAGTGTTGAAGTTCCTCACTATTATTGTGTGGTGGTCTAAGTCTTCTCATAGGTCTAAAAGTGTTTGTTTTATGAATCTGGGTACACTAATGTTGAGTGTGTGTATGTTTAGAGTAGTTAAGTCTTGTTGCTGAATTGAACACTTTATTACTGTGTAATGTCCTTTGTCCTTTTTGACTATTGAGGCCTTAAAATTTGCTTTATCTGCTATAAGAATAGTGACTCTTGTTTTTTTGTTTGGGTGATAGCTCTTTCTCCAACTCTTTACTTTGAGCCTGTGAATGACATTACATGTGAGATAGGTCTCTTGAAGACAGCAGATAAATGAGTCTTTAAAAATTTTAACTTGCCACTCTGTGCCATTAAGTTGGGCATTTATATTACTTACATTCAAAGTTAATATTGATATGTGAGGTTTAGATCCTATTGTGAAGTTATTAGGCTGTTTCTTAGCAGTTTATGTTGTGCAGTTGCTTTACAGGGTCTATGGGCCATGTACCTAAGTGTATTTTTGTGATAACAAGTACGAACGATTCTTTTGTTTTCATTCTTAGAACTGCATTAAGGATCTCTTGTGAGGCTTCTGTAGTGAAAATGAATTTCCTTAGTAATTATAAATTTCCTTAGTGATCGTTTGGCTAAAAAAAGATTTTATTTCTCCCTTACTTATGAAGCTTAGTTGGCAGAATATGAAATTCTTTATTGAAATTTCTTTTCTTTCAGAATGCTAAAAATAGGTTCTCAATCTCTTCTGGCCTATAAGGTTTCTGCTGAGAAGTCTGCTGTTAGCCTGATTGGGTTCCGATTGTAAGTGATCTGGCCTTTTTTTCTAACTGCTTTGAATTTTTTTTCTTCAGCATTGATCTTATACAGTCTGCTGATGATATGCCTTGATGACATACATTTTGTATAATATCTTAAAGGTTTTGTTTGGATTTGTTGTATCTAGGTATCTACCTTTCTAACAAAATTAGAGATTTAAAAAAATAATAATTTCCTACAATATGTTTTCCATAATTTTTTTTTTACTTTTTCCCTTCTCTCTCAGAAATGCCAATAATTCATAGGTTTAGTCACTGTATTTAATCTCATATTTCTCAAATATGTTGCTAATTTTAAAAAATTTTTTTCTCTTTTGTTTTTCCTGGCTCTGTTAGTTGAAAAAAAAATCATCCTTCAAGCTATAAATTTTTTTCTTCTGTTTGATGTAACCTATTGATAAAGCTTTCAATTGTGCTTTGAAATTTCTTGAGTTTTTCAATTCCAGAAGTTCTGATTGATTTCTTTTTAAGACGTTTATCATTTCCTTCATTTCCTAGATTGCTTTAGAAGTTTTTTTATGTACTTTAAATTTTGTCTTGGATCTCACTAGCTTTATTGCTATCCATACTTCAAAGTCTTTATCTGTCATTTCTGAGTTTTCATTTTGATTAGGAACTTTTGCTGCAGAGTTTACGTTATCCTTTGTTGGTATCACAACATTCAGATTTTTCACAGTGCCAGAATTCTTGCACTGGTTCCTTTTCATCTGGAGAGGTTGTCATTTCTGATTTTTGTGTGTATGAAAGAATTTTTTCTTTCTCTTGTATATCATTGTATTTGTAAAAAATTTCCTTTTTTTCTCCTACCTTGGGTGTGTGATTATATTTTGACTAGTCCTTTTTGCTTTGTTTTCATAGCCTAACACTCCTGATGGCAGATTTTACATTGTGCCGTGCAGTCCTACCTTTATGTCCATAAATGACACCTGCAGATAAGAGCCAGCTGTGGTGCACGCAGTTGGTATGTACCTTATCGTTGTTCACTGTGAGGTGCTCTCTGTTGCTACAGGTAATGTGTTGGACAGTGGAGTGCTAGGTGTTCTGAGTTTTCTCTTTCAAAAGGGTTAGGGAACACAGCTGGACAGAGCTAAAATCCCTGGCTTGCCCATGAATACTCCTATGATGATACAGGGTACCAGACCTAATGAGGGTGGCTGGGAAGAGCTGCTGGTGAAAAGCACTGAAATCTCTGCTGGGCAGTGAGGTGGCTGCACTGGCTTTTTATCCTAGGTAGTCAGGAATGTGGAGTGTTACTCTATCAGAACCCTGTTCCAGAGCTTGTGACTCCTAGTTGAGATGCATACTATAGTCTGTCTCCACACCACAATGTGATTGAGAGCCTTGGAAAATGCCTATTTCATAACTCTCTGTAGGAGTGGTTTTGGGACAGAAATTCATAATTCAGCCTGATACAGACAGCATTATGGTTTGCCTGTTCTCCCATGTGGTAGCACTGCTGCTTTATGTAGAGGAGGAGGTGCATCCACCTTTGGAACCCTGTGAGTGTGTGTTGGTTGTGATGGTGGCGGCTTATTAGGTTGCCCTCACTTCAGGCCCTAGGGAGAGAAAGTGGTCAGGTGCCAGCAGAGTAGAAACAGGGTAACTAGTCTCCCAATTCCCCAGCCCCTAGATGGCCCACTGGGCAGCCTGTATGAGTCCCTGTAGAGCTTGATGGCGTTTGGTCAGCCCAGCGTTTGGGTGCTGGCTGTGATGGAGAGAGATGGGTTGGGCCCCACATCACTGGACAAGCTTTCAGGCACAGGCTGGCAGAACACCTAACTGGTGGGAACCCAAAGGAAGATCACAAGCCTGTGAGGGTAAGGTTTTAATAAGTGTTCTGGGCATACCGTTGTATGCAGCCTTTATAGGCCGAACTCACACTGCTATAAACAACTACAAGAGACTGGATAACTTACAAAGAAAATAGTTTAATTGGCTCACAGTTCTATAGGCTGTACAGAAACCATGGCTGGAGAAGGTTCAGGAAACTTTCAGTTATAGTGAAAGGTGAAGGGGAAGCTGGCACATCTTACCTGCCTGAGCATGGGGAAGAAGGTGAGGTAGGAGGCACTACAGATCTCACCATAGCTCACTTGCTGTCATGAGAACTGCACTGAAAAGAAAATCCTCCCCTGTAATTCAATCACATTCCACCAGGCCCAACCTCTAACATTGGGGATTACAATTTGACATGAGATTTGGGTGGGGACACAGACACAAGCTATATCACAGTCTCTCATGTATCTGCTCTGTTTGCTTCATTTTGTTTTTTGAAGTCTGATTCCCTTGGGATCTCCCCTATGTCTGCCTAGTTCGAACATTACTTAGTAATTCTAGCAGAGGATGTGCTCTGGAACCTCAAGCTAGTTCTGTAAGTTCTCCACCCCTACCATCCCAGCTATATGTGAGTTGAGGATCATATACAAAGGTTCAGCAAGTTCATATTCTCCCCAGGCTTTCAATTTTCACTGAACCCTCTGGAGTTTCTCACACATTTTTAGTTTAGCTGCTAGCCAACTGTATTGGAAAAATTTATTATCTCAGTTCTTCTCTGACCCTCTTGCATCTAAATCTTCCCATTGTATTTCTACTTGCTCTTCTAACCACCCTGAGTTGAGTCCTCCACCAGCATCAGGTAAAGCTGTGGGACTTTGCCAACAAAACTGATAAGATGAAAATACCTACAGGCAAGAATGCTACAGACTCATTTTTTAATCTAATGTAGTACCAGCTTTTTTTTTTTTTCTGAGTAAACACTTCTTAAGTGGTCCTGAAATTTGTTTTAAAAATGTTTACCTGTTTTATACTTTTTTATATTGAGAAGAATAGATCCTCCTCTCATGACCGTTGTCAGGAGAAAATACTTTATTTACTGACAATACACCAGAAAACACATTTGAGATAGTTAATGAATTTTTAAAAATTCTAAAACTAACAAACCTCTTACAGTACGGTTACTACAGACAGGTGAATATAATTCCCAAAAGAAAAACTTAACATAAGCCATCAGAACAGTTAAAGCTCTTTTAAATAATAATTTATTTTAGTATCTTAGAATTCCATAATTTAAAACAAAATCTATTAATGAAGTATATTCATTTTATGCAATCCATATGATACTCCCAGTCTTATGAAATATACTATCTGCACAATATAAGTATTACAGCTGTTAAAGACCCAACACCAAAGATGGATATATATGAGGCTTTCCTTTGTATTAATGAGAAAAATAAAAACAATAGACTCCAAAAAATATCGATGATATACTGAGGCATCAAATTTTATTTTCATATTAATGAAACATGTCTAGGCACAAAGTAATTATGATTTTTGTAGTAAAGAGAAATGTGTTTTAAGAAAACAATATATCTTGATAATAATAGCCATATTCTTCTTTTATTGGATGCATGTTATTGAACAAGTACTATGTTAATGTTGTACATAGATCTTATTATTTGACCTTCACAATTGCCTTGTGGTGGGTGCCATTAGCAGATAGTTTAATTTAGAGCTTTACAACAATGGCATTGCCTTCTTTTGCACATTGTTAATGTTTTGGAAGAAAAAAAGTGGGTATATCTTTTTTTCCCCCTGTATATTGAGAATTATTTAAATTACTAACCTGGGTCCCAGCATTTTGTGTGTGTATGTGTGATTCTGTATATACTTACTTCATTTGTAATCAATTAATTAATTAACTCCAATTTTTTTTTATAACAATTGTTTTTTTAAAAAAGTATTAAGTAGAAGTCAAATGAGCAGAAGTGGTAGATTAAATCCACACTCTTCTTGTTTTTGCTTGGAGGAAAGCTCTATAGGAAGTGAGATCACTAAAGGAAGGAGTCTAATTAAGAAGGTAAAAGTAATATTGTTTTCTGGTGAGAATTTAAGGAATTGTCACCTTGATTGACAGTTGACTAAATGTCTGTAATTTACCCAATCGTCTTTGAATTTATTTCCATCTCACGTGGGCCCTGGTTTCTTTCACCTGTTAGTCTAATGTATGAACCACTGGCCTCCATTCACTTTCAGTCTATCACTAACTAAACTTTCAGGGTGACACCTTGATCACAACCTCTGCATCTCCCCACTACCCCACCATTTCTGAGTTTCTCAAACATTCAAATTGAAGACCTAGGTTTGGCATTTTGTGCCTTTCTTTTTTGCTTTTGACTTTTATGTTTAGTGCTCAAACATAATTTTTTTTAGTGTGTCAAATAATTTCTTCATTGCTTCTCCTATGTTTTAGTCACTGTCTTCATCTGTCTGCCATCATCAGTTTTCAGTGAAAGTCAAATTTCAGATTTATTTGCTCTAAGATTATTTCTCCAACTGAGAAAATATTTGTCCCAGTTTTGCAATACCCTTTTCAAAATGTCAGCCAGTTTATAAAAATTTTTAACATGCAAATTTTATTTTATCCTATCAGCGACCTTGTGTAGGGAAGGTGTCATTAATTCTATTATGAACATGACGGACTGAAGTTGTTTTCAAAATCACAACATTGATAAATATTTTACAACAGAGAAGTTGTTCAAATCCAGTTCTCTGTCTTTCATAACCAAATTTTCTTTTCATTAGGTGACTTTGCTCATACTGTAAGGTATTCTGGAAAGTGAGGTAGAGCAATACCCTGGGAAATGCAGTTAATTTAACTAGACGTTAATTTCTTTGATTGCAAAGTAGACATCCCGCTAACATAATTTATCAGATTGTAGAAAGAATTTTTATGTTAATAATAATACATTTCATTGAGTAACTATTTTATGCAGATATGTCGACATTTTGTTTTAGCTCATTAATCTTCACAACAATATATGGACTGCTCAAATTCTTACCTAATGTCCATTCCTTCTTGTATTGCATTCCTTCTTACAACTCAAGGATGCTATACTCTGACTAGGGTCTCCTTTTTCTCTTCACTTAATTTTTCCAGAACTAATTTGACTTTGCTCCCTCTTTCTACCAAAGCAGGTCTTATTAAAGTTACACAGTTTTTACTCTCAACGAAATTATCAGTGAACACATGTTGCTAAATTTAATGGCGTATTTTCAGTCTGCTATATTCTATCAGCAGCATTTGACACAGCCAATACTCACTTTTTCTTGAAATACTTTCTCTATCTGGCCTTCAAGACACTAGTCTCTAGTTTTCTCCTTACTTGTTTGGTGACTACTTTTCTGAATTACCTTGAGTTTTCTGTCTTTAACCTTTGAAGAACTTCTCTTTTTCAGTATTTTTCTTTCTTTTCCCCAACTATACTTATAGCCTAGACTATTCTTCTGAGACTCATGGATTAAATACCAAACATATGTGTTGATTACTTCTAAAGTTATTTATCTAGCTGGGAGCATTCTTCTGTATTATAGATTTATGTATCCACCAATCTATTTGACTTTTCCACCTTGATATTTAAAAGTTATCTCAAATATCACATTCAAATCCAGATTACTTGATTTTCATATACAGTCCTAAACCTGCCTCTTTTTGTCTTCCTCCTTCTCTCCTTTCAGTTACTTACACTATGCATTTGTTTCCTATTGCTGTTGTATCAAGTTAGGACAATTTTTATAGCTGAAAGCAACACACATTTATTCTCTTGCAGTTCTGGAAATCAAAAGTCTCAAGCAAGTTTTATTAGGGTAAAATCAAGATGTTGTCAGGGCTGGTTTTTACTAATGGCTCAATGGTATAATTTATTCTCTTACCTTTTCCAGTGTCTAGAGATTGTCTTTATTGAGTATTCCTTAAAATATATATTTTTTCTGGTTACATTGAGACTGCCCTGAAAATCTAAAATAATCTCCCCATCTCAAGATCTTTAACTTAATCTCAACTGCTAAATCCCTTTTGCTGTATAATTTAACATTCACAGGTTCCTGGGATTAGCATACATTTGGAATGCAGTTAATTCAGGCTATAGCAGACCATATGCCTTGGAGTCATTCTTTATTCGCCTTTTCTCTCACAAACTACATCCAATTCATCAACACATCCTACTATATATACATATATTTTTGAAACTGGATCTTGCCCCGTCACCCAGGTCAAAGTGCAGTGACACAACCATGACTCACTGCAGCCTTGACCTCCTGGACTCAAGTGATTCTCCCACCTCAGCCTCTTGAGTAACTAGGACTATGGGAGCACTCTACGATACCTGGTTATAGTTTTTCTAAATTTATATAGAGACAGAGTCTAACTACGTTGCCTAGGCTGATTTTGAACTCCTTGTCTCAAGCAGTCCTCCCACCTTGGCTCCCAAAGTGCTGAGTTCACAGGCACAAACTACCACACCCAGCCGTCATTCGACTTTTGAAATGTACCCATAAACTGACCACTTCTTATCACCTTCTCTGACCCCAGATTGTTGAGATCACTGTAATCTGGATTCGAGGAAAACCTCCAGCTAATCCCCTTCTTCTAACCTTGCCACTACATGGTTTATTCTTCTCCCACATCTTATTATGTCATATAACTTTCTAATGGTTTCTGACCCCACTCAGAATTGCATTTAAAATGCTCATTATGGTTTACATGTCTCCAAATCATGCCTCCAGTTTGTCTGTACGCCCTTGCTCTATCACTTGCCCCCCTCACACATTCCACTTTAGCCACACCTGTCTTTGCATGGTCAATCATAGGACTATTTACCCCTAGATGATTCCACAAGCATGGATCTTTTATTATCTTTAAATTTCTCTCATCCTGTAAGATAAATTTACCCTAAAACCTTATTGTGAATAATAGAATGTCCCAAGTACTTTCTCTTATCTTGTTCTGTTTTCTTTTTAATACTTATTACCATCTGACCACATGACAAATTTCTTTGTTTTATAATTTCCTGATGATCTCTTCACAAAGTCTAGGATAGCAACCCTGTATTCACATGGCCAGATGATGGTAGCCATACTGTAAATAATTAATAACTATGTATCAAATGACTGAACAAATGAGTAAGTGGGTGAATTAATGAATATAAAACATCTTTGAGTTAGAGATCATTTTCCTTGCTTTACAGGCAGGGAAACTGAATCCAAATTGAGATACATGCACTGAATTATGAGAAGAGACAGAACTTGGATTTCAGCTCATGTTTTCTGATTCCCAACACTTGCTTAAGCTATACATTATAATAATATGCTCAGTAAGTGGAGCAACCATGCTAAAAGATGGTAAAGATTTTAAGTTTTGATACTCTTTACTGCATATGTATGATGTATAGTGAATATTTACCAGCAATGAGCAAGTTTGTACTGACTTTTAAAAATTACCTTAAAATGTATTTAACTAACATCTACTCTAAGAGGTCACAGCTATATTAAATGAAGTTTCTTGAGTAAGACATATGTATATATCATACTTGTTTACTATAGTTTTAAGACCACTTGCCTTGTCTTTTCCCACTATGCCTGTGGCTCCTTCCTGTAAGTGTTTGTGCCTTTGTACCTGCTCTATCCCATGAAGAATAGCACAAACACATTCTCTATCCCCTCATTCTACTTTATTTTTCTTCATAATATTTCTTTCCACTAATTAATATTTATATTTACTTAATTTGCATAATGCTTATCTCTATCATCAAACTATAAACCCAGTAAAGGTAGGGATTTAAAAATTATATCTTTTAACATATTTAAATATGTTGTTAAATACTATTTCTATGTTATTATTCATTCATTCACTGTTTAATTTTACTTTACTAGAAGCACTGAATAAATATTTTTGAAAGATAATTCTAGTAGAAGTGCATATAGGCTAAGTTATTTAACAGTTTATTAGCTGTAAATTAGCAGTTACTTTATACTTGCTGGGAATTTGTTTATTCACTGCACACAGTTTTACTTAGAGCCTACTCTATGTTAGGAACAAAATTTTGTGCTGGGTAAAATGAAAATAAAATAAGCACAAATGACTAATATTTATTACAACAACAATATATCATCAAAAATGCTTTGTAAATTAGCTTCTAGTGTGAGTGGCGTTTATTGCAGGCTTCTCTCTCTGATTCTCACTAAGAAACAAATGCAACATGGAGAACATTAGAATAACCCAGGTCTAGAAGCCTGGGTTCATAGGCTTAAGAAAAGTCCTTAGACCAGTGTTTTCAATGCGTTCTCCATATGGCACTGTGGTCTAAACCTCTTCTTGGGAACAATGTCAGAGAACGAAACTTTCAGAGACTGAATACAAGTGGTCAATATTCTTTCATTATGAAAAATCCATTACTCTTATGTTCACAGAATTGGAATAGTTAGTGTAAGCTAGAGGTGGTTACTAAGGCCCTTTGCGGGTAAGAGTGAGAAATCATCGTAAAAACGTCCTGCCTATGGGGTCGGTTGCTTAGGGCAGCCTAACTTCCAGGCTATGAGAGGCCAGACATTACTGAGTTTATTTCATTTCCAGTCCCCTTAATAAGAACTGGTAGCCACTTAAGAATTTTTGGAAGGAGCTCTTACAAGAATAGAGTGTATATTTGCTTGGAGTGTTCCTTTTCCATAAATCCTTTAAGAATCAAGCGTGGCAGGAGTAGGTACCTGAATAGGAAGGATTATGGGCACATCCACCTCTAACAACAGTCTTGCCTAGAAGGCCCAAAGGTGACGGCTTTACACTCAAGGAATTTGGACTCAACAGACAGACTCACACAAAAAGGAGAAATGATACTGAGCAAGGATCCCACTGTAACTGGTACTGCCTGAATAGATTGTAAGTAGCAACTTAAAAGGCATAGAGTCCTTTATAGGCCAGGAATTCTCTTTTCCAAATAGGCAGAATATGGCTTTAGAGTGCAGGCTTTCGACTCTTTGGTAGCCTGTGTTAGGATCTCAGTTTTAAGAGCAAGTAACTACCTTTTCTGGCAAACTTGGAGGAATAATTTGTCTAATAACTAACTTGGATATTGTTTTTCATTTACAATATTTTAAAAGGCCATAACCACACTGCTTCAACCAAATCCTCTTATTTTCCTGCTCTACATTATTTACAGTAAATTTAAAAAGCAAAATGGAACAATCTAATAGAGAAGATCAGCCCTTGGTAATTTATTGACTACCAGATATCTATAGTCTGACCTGCCACCATCTGTCTTCACTAGATAGCTCCTGTGAATATTAGAAAACTTCATTAGTGGGCCAGGTGCAGTGGCTCATACCTGTAATCCCAGCACTTTGGGCTGCTGAGGTGGGTGGATCACAAGCTCAGGTGGAGTGCAGTGGTACAATCTCGGCTCACTGCAACCTCCACCTTTCGGGTTCAAGCAATTCTCCTATCTCAGCCTCCTGAGTTGCTGGGATTACAGGCACACACCACCATGTGCAGCTAATTTTTGTATTTTTAGTAGAGATAGGATTTCACCATGTTAGTCATGGGGAACTAACTACATGGGAAGATTTCCTAAACTAATGTGGAGAGATAAAAATTGAATGCAGTCATCATGAACTCAAAGGTGTGTGTGTGCATGTGTGTTCACACATGTGTGTTTTCAAGCCTCTGCCTAAACTGCTTGGTGTGTCTAGATCATCTTATAAAAATTCTAAGAATTTTTGTTAGCATATCATGGAATGCAGATATTATAGGCTATAATGCATAAGTAAAAACTATTACTAGGGGAAAGTATTATGGCCTCAAGAAAGTATGTAATCAATTTTAAAAGAGGTTTTGATAGTGCCTCAAGATAAACTCTGGGAAAATGCAGAAATCTAGCCCAGAAGGTTTAGGCAAAAATGCACAATAGAGGCCAGGTGCAGTGGCTCATACCTATAATCCTAGTATTTGGGGAGGCTGAGACACGTGGATCACCTGAAGTTGGCAGTTGGGAGACCAACCTGGCCAACATAGTGAAACTCAGTCTCTACTAAAAATTCAAAAATCAGCCGGGTGTGGTGGCACACATCTGTAATCACAGCTACTTGGGAGGCTGATGCATGAAAATCGCTTGAACCTGGGAGGTGGAGGTTGCACTGACCAGAGATCACCCGTTGCACCACTCCAACCTGGGCGAGAGGAGACTCCGCCTCAAAAAAAAAAAAAAAAAAGCATGATTGAGGATCTCTGTTTTTCCCTACAGCTCTTGCACTTGGGCTTAGAGAACTCCATGAAACATCATTCCAATGTAGAAATCTTTTGAGTCTGATTTTCATTTGTGATGCACATGAGAAAAAGAAGAACATCAGGCAAGAATGTCCTGGTCTGCTTAGGGTGCCATAACAAAAGGCAATCGACTGGACATCTGAAACAACAGAAATTTATTTTCTTACTGTTCACAGTTCAGCAGCATTTAGTTTCTAGTGAGGGTTTTCTTCCGGCTTGCAGATGGCCATGATATCATTGTGTGCTCACATGACCTCTTGTTTGTGTGCTGGGAAAGAGACTGCTGTGGTGTCTCTTCTTAGAAGAGCACCAGACCTACTGGATTGAGCCACAATTTATTACCTCATTTAACCTTTATCACCTCTTTATAGGCCATATCTTCAAATATTACTCACACTATTTTATTCTATACTATTTATTACACCTATTTATTATACTATTTATTTATTATATTCCTATTTGAGGTTATGATTTCAAATTTTGAATTTTGGGAGGAAATAACTCAGTTCACAAAGACATAGAAAATGCTTTTGCCATTTGATGCAATGGAGAAAGAAGTTCAGAAAATTGGGTCTGCAGAGATTTTCAGGACACAGATCTTATTTACAGGGTGGCTTATTGCAAATATTGGATCTTCAGCACAAGAATAGGATGGATGTTATGTTTCTAAATTTCTATGCTAGGAAATGCTAGGGTGAAGGTAGACTGGAGAACATATATTCATGCGTATAGAAAAAAATTAAACTCCCACGAAACAAAAAGGAGTACTTCAGGAAGATGTAGTAACTGAAGGAGTCATGAGGGAAAATTTGTAAATTTGCTTGTGTGGGAGTCTTTCAGGAGCCATATGTTCAGTTTTTAAATTTCTCAATAGCACTTTACTCCTCAAATGCTAGATTAAAGATGATATTGTAGGAGAAACACAGATATATTTATTCTATCTACCTTTTATAATTTTATTTTCTTTAATATTTATTTTTAAATTATAAAACATACATAACATAAAACTTACCATCTTAGTCCTTTTTAAGCATACAGTTAGTGGCATTAAATATGTTTACATTGTTGTGCTACCATCACCACCATGCATCCACAGAATTTTTGTCTTGCGAAAATGAAACTCTGTATCTGTTAAATAATAACTTCTTATTTCCCCCTCCCAGAAACCCCAAGAAATAAGCATTTTGCTTTCTATCTCAAATAATGTGACTTCTCTAGATGTTTAAGTGTAATCATTGTAGTTGTCATTTTATCAATAGCTTATTTCACTCAGCATAATGTTCTTAAGATCCATTTATGCTTTAGCATGGGCCAGAATTTCATTTCTTTTTAAGGGAGTATAATGTTTCATTGTATGTATACAATCATATTTTGTCTAATGCAAATAATGCTACTATGAAAAATAGTTGTGTAGCTATCACTTTATGTCCCTGCTTTCAGTTTTTGAAGGTATATAACCAACATGGAATTGGTGGATCACAGGATGATTCTATGTTTAATTTTTTGAGGACGTGTTATACTGTTGCCTACAGTGACTGTACCATTTTGCACTTCTTTTTTTTTTTTTGTAATTATTGTTTTTACCTTTTTTTGAGACAGAGTTTCGCTCTTGTTACCCAGGCTGGAGTGCAATGGCGCGATCTCAGCTCACTGTAACCTCCGCCTCCTGGGTTCAGGCAATTCTCCTGCCTCAGCCTCCTGAGTAGCTGGGATTACAGGCACGTGCCACCATGCCCAGCTAATTTTTTGCATTTTTAGTAGAGACGGGGTTTCACCATGTTGACCAGGATGGTCTCTATCTTTTGACCTCGCGATCCACCCACCTTGGCCTCCCAAAGTGCTGGGATTACAGGCGTGAGCGACTGCGCCTGGCGCACCATTTTGCACTTCTAACAACAAAGCACAAGGGTTCCAGTATCTCCATATCTTCATCAATGCTTGTTATATATGCATCACTAATAATTAGAGAAATGCAAATTCAAATCACAATAAGATATTATTTCTCACTCATTGGCGTGGCTATAATGAAAGAAACAGGAAATAACAAGCATTTTTCTTTTTCTTGTCTAATTGTCATGGCTAGGACTTCTGGTATTATGTTGAATAGAAATGACAAAAAGTGAGCGTTCTTGTCTTGTTTTTAATCTTAATGGTAATGCTTTTGGTCTTTCCCCATTGGGTATGAGATTAGAAGGGTTTTTCATACATGGTCTTTATGTTGAAGTAATTTCCTTCTATTCATAGTTGGTTGATTGATCATGAAATAGTGTTGGATTATCCTCCTGTCATTTTTTCTTTTGCATCAATTGAGATGAATTTGTGGTTTAGTTTCTCCTTCACTCTGTTAATGTATTACATTGATTGATTTTATCTATTAAACCATGCTTGCTTTCCAGGAATAAATCCCACTTGGTCATGGTGTATAATATTTTAAATGAGCTATTGAATTCAATTTGCTAATAGTTTTTTGGTAAGTAATTTGTTCATCATGATATTGGGCTATAGATTAATTTTTCTTGATCAGGCTTTGGTATCAATTTAACGCTTTACTCAGAATGAGCTTGAAAGTGCTCTCTCTTCTTCAAATTTTCAGAAGAGTGGGAGGAGAATGGGTGTCAATTATTTAAATGTTTGAGAAAATATATCCGTGAAGCTATCTGGCCCTGGGCTTTACTTGGCTGGGAGGTTTTTGATCACTGATTAAATTTCCTTGTTAGTTATAGGTCTATTCAGATATTCTAATGTTTCATGATTCAGTCTTGGTAGGTTTTGTTTTTCTAGGAACATGTCTATTTCATCTAGGCTATTAAACTTATTGGAGTGCAATTTATCCAAAAAGATTACACTCTTGTAATCTTTTCATTTCTCTAGAAATAGTAGTAATGTCCTCTCTCTCATTTCTGGTGTTAATTTTTTGAATCTTCTCTTTTTCTTAATCCATCTAGCTAAAAGTTAATCAATTTTGTTGAACTTTCCAAAGAACCAACTCTTGCATTATTTCTATTGTTTTATTTTCTATTATCTATTTTGCTATCTCTGCTCTAATTTTTATTATTTCCTTTTTTGAGCTAGTTTTGTGTTTAGTTTGCTTTTCTATTTCTAGTTGGCTAAAGTATAATGTTAGGTTTATTGATGTGAGATCTTTCTTCCTTTTTCATATAGAATTTACAGCTATAATTTTTTCTTATAACACTGTGTTTGTTGCATCCTGTAAGCTTTGGTATGTTATGGTATAAGTTTCGTCTGCTTGAAGATATTTTATAATTTCCCTTATGATTTCTATTTTTGATCAACTTGTTGTTTAAGAATGTGTTGTACAGAATTCTAATAATCCTGAACTTCGAGACTGGGGCTGTATTTATTGGTGTCTTCTCTCTACCGACCCTGTCAAAGCTAAAGAAGTCTTGTCTGAGACGCCACTGATCTCTGAGGAGACCGACCTTATTAAGCTAACTCTACTGGATGAGCTCATCTGCCACATTGGTTCTTTGGCCTCTGTGTGTTATAAACCTCCCTAAGTTTCAGTGGAAGAAAGTCATAGAATTGATCATAAACACTTGCCAATATCACCTGAGCACTGATCCAGGTGAGAGCCCTGTTGGGCCCAACACTGCAGCTAATCTGGAACAGCCTCCAGTTATCCCCTCTCAAGGTAATCTTCTGGGGGAATCTTTTCAACCTTGAACTCAGTCCCCAGGTCAATGTGCCACAGGTGTTCTTCATGCTGATGGGAGCAATGGATCTTTCTGGAGGAGAACTAGATAGTCTGGAAGGACAATCCTACATCCCATTATTAGTGCCTGCAACCTTTGCTTCTTCACCTACACCTATGTGGTCAGCAGTGGACAGGATGATCTGTTTGAATTTTCCACAGGGATAGGCATTGCCCCTGGTGGGTATGTGGCTCCTAAGGCTATCTGGCTACCTGAAGTAAAGGATAAAGACTTAGAGATTTCAGGAACATTGACTCACTACCAAGGGCACATCCTTATGGAAATGAAGTTCACCAATAAAACTCTGCAGCATATGACAGATTTTGCAATCTAGTTTAACAAGAATAACTTTGGTGTCATCCCCAACACTCCTCTGTCCATCCATACACCACTAATGCCAATCCAGAGCATTGATGTCTCCCTGCATCTTGACACCTTGCACAGGCATGAAGATGGAATCTCTGAATAACCAACAGATGGCTGTGAAAAACAATATTGATGTTTTCCACTTCAACCTCCTCATCCCACTCAATGTGCCTTGCATAGAAGATGGCAAAATGGAGTGTCAGGTCTTCCTTCCACAGTGAAGGATATTCCCAGTGAAAATGAACTTCAGTTTCAGATTAAAGAATGCCATTTAAATGCTGACACTGCTTCCAGCAAGTTGCAAAACAACGTTTATACTATCGCCAAGCAAAATGGGGGAGGGCAGGACATGCTGTACCAATACCTGAAGCTCACTAATGGCATTTGGATTTTGGCTGAGCTATATATTCACCCTAGAAACCCCAAATATGTGCTGTCACTAAAGAGTAGAGACCTGAAGTCCCTCGAAATATTTATCAAGTCTACATCAGCATTTTGAGAAACCAACAAGACTGGTTCAGTACCTTCCAATCACACTGTGATCAGTGCAAGCCAAGAACACTTAACTGGAAGAAATTGTATTGCTGTGTAGAATCTGAACCCAAACACACTGAGGCCACACAGCAAGGTAGTAACTATTCTAACATGTGCTAACATTAGGGCATAACCTCATAGATACTTTTAGCTTTCTGTGAACATTTGTAACCACCACTTCAGTCACCCCCACCTTTTGCCACCTGCTGCTGCTGTCAGGGCTTAGCTGTGGGCTTCTCCATGCCGTTCCTATGGCTGGCTTTTTCTACACCCTTTTCTGAGTGTAGTTTGATATTTTGTAATTGAGACCACATTTCAAAAGCAGAAAAAGACAACAAATATTAAAGTAAGGAAGTGTCACTGAAAAAAAAGTGTGTTGTTTAATTTCCACATATTTGTAGATTTTCCACTTTACTTCTGCTGATTTTCAGTTTCATTCCATTGTGATCAGTAAAGAATCACTGTACTATTTTAATCCTTTAACATTTATTGAAACTTGTTTAGTGGCCTAAAATGAGCTCTATCCTGGAGAATGTCCATGTGTACTTCAGAGGAATATGCTATTGTAGATTAGAATAAAATTATATTTTATTATTTTCTTTGTTGTGATAGGGAAAGTAAGATTTAGGAATGCCATAGTTTGCCTAGGATCAAGCAACAAGGAAGGTGACTTGATAAGTTTAGAAACTCAGGTCTTCTTGACATGAAAGTTTTATAATCAAAATATAATTTTCAAGTAGTTTAATATATGATTCTTAAATAAATAAACCCATGCCAAGGATCTTAATTTAATTCATTAATTTTTAAGCAATTAATATTTTAAAGGTAGAACAAAATTATATTAAGAATCTATTTGTACATATTTTAAAGAAAAAATGTTAAAATTAGACTGCAATGTTAAATTTGCAGACTGCAAAGTTAATTTGCTACATGGCAATAAAAACATAACCTTTAGAATTATTTTTTCCACCAGACATAAATCCACAATTGAAGATGAAACTTACAAATGTTTGAATTCTAACTGAATAATAAATTCAAACACAGGTAGCAATTCTTAAGTAATTCCTTGGTATGGCATTAAAAGTACATGCCATACTTTCAATATGGGTTGATTCTTTTGATTTTAAAATTTTGTAAAACTTTCCTCAACATCATTACACATTGTAAATTAATGGAGTTTTTCTTCTGAGTTTTAAATTTTCGGGGTCATCAACTTTGGAAAACTGACATGTATCAACGGAAAAGTGGGGATTGTATAGTATGGAGTCTTTTTAAATTTAATCTATTGAGTTACATTTCCCAGTTTAATAAAATTCTTAGCAATTTGTGCCAATGTAAGAATATAAAAAAGATTTCAAAGATACCTTTTGGTATCTGGGAACATTTCTTATACCTGGAAATTACTAGAGCATAATGGATTTGGTGTTTAGATTTTCTAAATTGTGTAATTTTTTTACATTAACTATAGTCAATACACCAAGTTTATAAAAATGCATAATATCATTATTTGATATAACTTCAAATATTTCATTCACTTTTCAAGTCTCAACATTAGCTCATAGATGTTGAGTGCGAAGCTTTTAAGATGTAAGTTTTATAATGTCAGCTACTTAATCAGCAATTTTCAGGTTAGAGTGCATCTTTCTCCCACCCTATATATTTAGGTCATACATAGTAAAAGTAACAAAATTGTAGATCATAGAAAGAAACACATGTCATTTAAGGTAAATAAGAGTATAGGATGGTTGAATAATTTATTTTATTAACTTGACTGAAATGAATTAACATTCCTTAGCTAATATCACAATGGAAGCAAATTCACCATTAAACTGAGGAACATATCTCTGGAGATTCTCTCTGAGCTGAAATAATTTTACAAATCTGTGGTTAATTAGCTTCATCTCTGAATATGCCAGCAACAGAGAAAGAGCTGACTGGCCTGTGAACTCTATGAGCCTCTCACTTTACAAGTGGTCTGATAGGAGGAGTGTTTAGCACGCACACAGCTCATGTGAGGCGTTTGGAATCTCCTTTGTATTCTATGCCTGCTTTCTGGGTTAATGGAGGGCTTACATGTTTAGAACTGTCAAGTGAGTATCTTTTTACAAGCATTACACCAATTTCAGCAGAGGGTAAAAGAACAAAGAATGTAATCTTACTCATATGATTCAAGAACACTCAGTTATTTGGGCACTCACTCTGAGATTGTTATTTTATTATTTTGAAGAGCATGCAGTTAATTGAAGGATAAAGAGGATCGGAGTTAGACAAACTATATTTTAAAAAATACTTATGTATGGCAAATCTCGTTGCTATTTCAAGTTTTCCAAGCAGAAATTTTTTTTTTATCTGTTGTTGTTGTCCCTAAGACTGTTATTCCAGCTTCTAATTGTAAATCTTATTGACACACATGCTTTCTTTAGTTTTCTCATATAAACACGTAAATTTCTATCTGATATATTATAGTAGGCTTGCTCTTTAGTGTTTGATCATTTCTTCAATGTTTTCTTTTACCAGATTAATTATAACGTATTTTCCCAGTATAATACTGTAGTCTTCACTGTTCCCTCAATATCAGCCTTTTTCTTCATAGTTTCGTAATTAGGTTGGGGATGATAAAACACAAATATATTGCCTATGAGCTTCTAACATCTTGTCAACAATGGCCACTTTTTTAGAAGTTTAGGGGATTTGTGGTTTTCATATTGTTGCCTGTGAAGGAAGCATTTGTGTACTCCTCAGGAAATTAAATGTCACTGGTGAAAGCAAACTATTATAACCAAAATGATGTAGACGATTAGGTAACCTTTTTCTGTAAGCTTTTTTTTTTTTTTAATCATGTGTAGATTTAACAATATATTTTTGAGGATGGGCATTTTTAAAATACCATCTGGTTTCACCTCTCCATTATTAACATGAGGAACATACATCCAGAAATCTTAAGTGACCCACCGAAGTTCCAAACATTTTTCAGCTGTGTCCTGAAAAAAAAAAAAAGAAGAGTAACTTACAGTTATATTGCACTTTGGGTTTTAAAGTACCTTAGAATACATTATTTCCACTCATCTTTTATTACATTCCTGGGATGATTATAACCTAAAAGTAATCACATTTCTTGTTTTCACCATGTAGTTGCTCAATTACACTTTTGCATTTGGGCAACTATCAATACTAACAATAAATAACTATCCAGGAACTTTGTGGCAGAAAATGAAAGATGATGACAATTATGATGATACCCATAGTAATAATACTCAACATTTATACAACATGAAATGATTTCACATATGTGATTTCATTTTACTTTCAACAGCTCAGTGAAATAAGTCCCATTATCTCCATTTTATATGTGTGTGCAGCTCTTAAAAACCCATGCTCCAAACACATACATTAAATAGGGCTAAACAAAAAAAGGGGGGGTGCAAAATGACCCCAAGTTTTGCCTTGAGCCATTGGAAGGGACTGTACCATCCACTGAAATGGAAAAGGCTGATAATGAAGCAGGTATTAATATTTCATTTTTGTTATTTGCGGACATTTCTGGTAGGCAGCTGATATAGAAGTTTGGAGTTTGCGAGCAAGGTCTGAGTAGCAGATATTTATTTAGGAGTAACAGCAAATAGATGCATTTAAAGTTTCTGAAAGGAATAAAATCACATTGTACATAAGTGTCGATGGAGATGAGAAGAGAACCAAGAACTGAGTCCAAGCACATTTCAACATTGAGTTGTAAGGGAGAAGAGAACTCAACAAAGAAGACAGGAAGAACAGTTATTCCCGCCAGGTGTGGTGGCTCAGGCCTGCAATCCCAGCACTTTGGAAGCCCGAGATGGGTCGACCACCTGATGTCGGGAGTTTGAGACCACCCTTACCAACAAGGTAAAACACCATCTCTACTAAAAATACAAAAATTAGCCAGACTTGCTGGCACATGCTTGTAATCCCAGATACATGGGAGGCTGAGACAGGAGGGTCACTTGAACCCAGGAGGCAGAGGTTGCTGTGAACGGAGACCATGCCACTGTACTCCAGCCAGGGCAAGAAGAGCAAAACTCTTGTTTCAAAAAAAAAAAAAAAGAACTATCATCAGACATTTTTCAGAAGTGTTAAACAAGATACAGCAATAAATCCATTTAGCTCTACGATTCATTTTTAGTAAGTAAGCACACAGTGAATTCTAGCTGTCTGCCACTAGTTAACTATTATACTATAGTTATCTGAATTTTCCACAATACTGTACATTTCTTGAAGGCAGTTACAAACATGGTACTTGGTACATAATGGTTGATCATTTAATATTTGTTAAATAAATGAGTGAAGCTCTTTATTTGTTTCTGTAATTTTTATTTTTACTTACTGTGTTACAGCACTTGTACTATGGTATAATAATGGTTTGTTTCTATGGCTGTGAGCTTCCCTATATGCTCACATTTGAATTTATATTAGATATTCAATACATTTTTATTGGGTAAAGAGATTGATCAAGGCAGAATTGAAATGATGCTATCTGTCTCTTTCTCTCTTTCTTTCTCTTTCTTTTTCTGTTAGCTCTCCAAATGTTTCCAGAGGTCATCCAGTACTTTTCATATGTACCACTGTACCTTAGACCAGACCGCCATTATCAATAGTAAGAATTATTTTAACAGTTTTGTAACTGGTATCTCTTCTCCTGATGATATTTCTTCCGAATTCCTCTTATTGTCAAGCAAAGTGATATTCTTTTTCTTTTTCTTTTTCTTTTTTTTTTTTTTTTTTTTTGAGACGGAGTTTCGCTCTTGTTACCCAGGCTGGAGTGCAATGGCGCAATCTTGGCTCACCGCAACCTCCGCCTCCTGTGTTCAGGCAATTCTCCTGCCTCAGCCTCCTGAGTAGCCGGGATTACAGGCATGCGCCACCATGCCCAGCTAATTTTTTGTATTTTTAGTAGAGACGGGGTTTCACCATGTTGATCAGGATGGTCTCGATCTATTGACCTCGTGATCCACCCGCCTCGGCCTCCCAAAGTGCTGGGATTACAGGCGTGAGCCACCGCGCCCCGCCACAAAGTGATATTCTCCAGTGCATAATTCAGACCAGCTTAGTGCCCCCATAAGACTGTTCAGTGATTTTATATTAAATTAAAATACAGATCTCATCTTTGGTCATGTTTTCAAACTCATCTTTCTCCAAACTACTTTTACTATTCTTAGCTGTAGCTTCACTAAACTTTTTTTAAAATTATCTTATTTTGTATTTAGCTTTTATTTATCAAGCTTTTAAAAACTAGTCATCCATATAATAAGAGGTGAGAATACAGCCATAAACAAAGTAGATGATTTTCCTTTCCTCGTGGAGATGGCCTGATTGATAAGATAGGCATTCAAATAAATAGTTACAAATGTGAAAGTGTTCTAGAACTGCAAAGTGATATGACTCTTAGTCCCAGGTTGGGAGTGGGGTGGGGGGATTCCTTTCCTCCTGTCTGCATATATCTTTATAGGAAGTGGCTCTTCCTAGGACACTTTTCACTGCTGTTAGCTTAATCACTTTTCAGGTATCAATTAATACATCTGTTCTTTGTTTAGACTTCAGTGACTCTAAGGTTAGGCTAATGTTCTCATGTTTTCTGCATTTACCAATCATATCAGGTTTTCTTATTGGAAACATCAGTTTAATATTCACTTTATAAGTTTTGTTAGGACAAGCATAAGGTTCATGTATTTATTGCTATGTCCCTTTTGGTTAGAATGGTCCTGCGTACAATGACTTTTTGTTTAATGAATAGATATATACATATAAATCAGTATTTTACCTTTAATGAATAAGCAAATACATAAAAATCTGTATTTTGCCATTAATGAATAAGTAAATATGTATAAATCTGTCTTTTACCTTTTTCAGCTCTCTTGTCCTTTTTAGGACATACTATATGAAAGCTATGACATGACTGCAACAAGAGGAAATCAATACATATTTTTAAATAACTTAATTAGGAGAGGAATGTGAATGTGATTTCTACCTTCTCTAATGCCCTCCTTCCCTTTAGGCAGAAAATTTTGTCTCACCCTTCAAGCAAAGGCATGGCAAGATAATACATTCATGAACACTAAAGTGCTAAGAAGATATGTTACCTGTTAACTATTCCACGTGAATTTATCAGCTACTAACATCTAGGCATTAGATGTATGCATTATTAATAATTCAGATTCTGTTCCTACCAACCCCAGTCCTCACCTGCCCACTTCTTCTCTCTAAAAGGACTGATTAATATTAGCACTTGGGTTATTGGAGCATTTTTAATAGTTATAGACTACCATAAAATTTCTAAAGGTCAAATAAAAATAAGTAAAAATATTTTTTGTACATTCGTAATCTTATTAAATAATTAACATTTCTAATTATGGAAGTAAGAACATACCTTATACTTAGAAATAGATTACTGTTTTCAAGCTTTTTTAAATTGCGTCCTTGCATCTTAACAGTGTTACACAGGGAAAAATGTTACTATTAATTCTATTTTGCAGAGGAGAAAAGACTCATTTTAATGTTACCTCACTTGCCTAAGTTTACATGTGTAGAAATCAAGGACATAAGTATTTTAATTTCAAATGCAAAAAGTTTTTTCTACTTCAAAGCATTGCCATTTAGTTACCTTAATCAACACAAACCAGAGAGTTGAACAAACAGCTAATGAGTTCAGTTTTTTGGACTGCTCTTCAAAATGATTTACGAACTCAACCTAATTTTCACAGTGCGGGATTTGTTTTTGGTCAAAGTAGCATATACAATTATTTCAGGCTCTGGTTCGGTAATGTAAATGTTTAGATTTGCTTGTCTTAAATTTCCTATTTCTTAACATAATGGAAAATGTTTTGTGTTAATAAAGTAAAAAACAATTAGGAGAGCAAAAATCACTCCTTTTTGTTTGGTACACTTAGTCCTGTTAAGAGTTAGTCCCAGTTGTGGTCCAGAAGTCAATGAACAAGTTGGATATTTTCATTTTCTTTTTCTAAGAAATTAAATTGCCCTGTTTCAAGAAGTTGATAGTTATACCGGAATTTCACCCATCAGTATGCATTCACAGAAACTCTCTGGAGTGACCATTTTGCTAAACAAAATGCTCAAGCAGCTTTTGATACCTATTGGCTTAAATGATGCTTACTTTATACTTTTATTAGTATTTATTTTTAGAGAATTTCCTTTTTAGATAAAGCCTGGCCTTTTCTGCATTCCAAATTATGGGTACAGATTACTTTTACCCTTAGAATATTCCTGGAGAAGTATCTCCCTCCAAGTCATATCAGACAAGTTAATCAGAAAACGTGAGCAGACTGCAAATCATCAATTAATCCTATTTTTCCTGCTATGGGAAAAATTATCCAAGATACTTTCCTTTTTTATTTTTTTCTTTCCCCATCTTAAAAAATAAAACAAAAACAAAACAACAACAACAACAAAAACCCAGAAAGGTAATAAGACTAACTATATAAGTAATGGGCACACAAATTTTAATTAACATTGTTTTAAAATCTTGTTTTATTATTTTAAGATCATTGTCACTGTTATTAATATCTCATATAAACATATATATAATTTCATATAATTTATTGATAAATACACTACTCAAAATGGTTTAGTATATTTTGATTTGAATAACTTCAGAAGAAAATACACTAAAAATTTATATTAAATTGAATAAATTTGCTCTGTATCTTGTATGCTTATTGAGAGCCAAGTATAATTAAGATGTTATGTAATAATTATCAGATAAAAATTTAAAACTTCGTAATTTTGATAAATAATGCAAGTAGAATTTCTTTTAATTTCCTTTGGGGTCTAAGTTCATATCTGACAGATAGCAAATAATTATACAAATGCTAATTAGATGAATTAAAGAACAAATAGATGACTTTGACCACATGACACATTGTTAGTTCCTGAAAACACAGCCTTGATCCTCACAAAACTTACATTTTAATTTCCAATGCTTCACATGACAGGTATCATCATTATTGGTCATTTGGAATACCACAGTAATTTCTTAACTTATTTTCTTTGATTTTGCTCTTGCCTTCATTGGGAAATAGAAACAAAATATCCTCCCGACTCAAAAAACCTCTCCACAATTGCAGAAGAGAAAGTAACAGTCTGGTTATTAAATAAGCATTTAACGAGAATGTAATATGTATCACAGGCAATCTGATAAGAGACTGAAAAGACAGAAAAAGAATTCACCCTTTTATTTATCCAAGTAGATATAATTCCTTATGTAAAGGTTCTCAAGATAACAACTAAGCCTCAAGTCAGAGGTCTTGACAGCACCATTTGTCACACATAGTTCATTCTAAATTCATTTGATAGTAAGGGTGACCATCTATGTAAACTAACTGGCTTTATCCAAAGACACATGAAGTTTTGTTTGTATCTTCATGACAAAAGTTTGTTTTACAATGTGGAGTGAGTCACCTGAGTAAGTTAGGCTTTGCTTTCCCGCAGAAACTGAGAGACAGGGGTGCCAGTATATGTGACCATATGAACAAATATATATATATATATATGACTATATCTCATGTAGGTGACTTTGAAGTTCTTGAGAAAGACATTTTGGGGTTGTAAAGCTAGCAAGAAGCTTATTTAGTTTTAAAAACATTTATGTGCATTTTAAACTGACCGGGAGAGGACTAATAAGATTTCTAAAGTAAATGCTCCAAGAAAAGGAAGAGGAAACTCTCTTATTTTCAACAGAGAGAATTAAGCTGTTCATTTTTAATTTGTATTTCCCCTTTTGTCAGTAACTAAAGGTGACTCAGGTCAGAGCAGGTGACCAGGATGAGTCAGGACTCCATGTGGATTAGGAGGGGATAGGTGAGTGGGATGTGAGGTTTCAGCGAGAGGTATAGGTGCACGGCATCAGGGGAACAGATGTGAACTACTGATTAGAACTGGTGAGAAGGTTGTTTACTGAAACCAGGGGCAAGGAGATGAATGAGGAAGTTAAACTTTAAGATGGAGAGCGAAGAACACAGAAACTGAACACACTGGCATATTGATTCTTTGAAGAGAAATTTAGAACTCACTGTATACAACACTCATAAAACCATCAGATCTCATGAGACTTATTCACTACCATGAGAACAGTATGGGAGAACCACCCCCATGATGCAAACTATCTCCCACTGGGTCCCTCCCACAACACATGGGAATTATGGGAGTACAATTCAATATGAGATTTGGGTGGGATCACAGAGCCAAATCATATCATTCTGCCCCTGGTCCCTCCAAATCTCATGTCCTCACATTTCAAAACGAATCATGCCTCCCCAACAGTCCCCCAAAGTCTTAACTCATTTCAGCATTAATTTAAAAGTCCATAGTCCAAAGTCTTACCTGAGATAAAGCATGTCCCTTTCACCTATAAGCCTGTGAAACCAAAAGCAAGCTAGTTACTTCCTAGATACAATGGAGGTAATTATTGGTAAATACACCAGTTCCAAATGAGGGAAATTGGCCAAAACAAAGGAGGAACAAACCCCACGCAAGTCTGAAATCCAGCAGGGCAGTCAAATCTTAAAGCTCTAAAGTGATCCTTGACACCATGCCTCACATCTGGGTCATGCTGATGGAAGAGGTTTCCATGGTCTTGTATAGCTCTGCCCCTCTGGCTTTGCAGGGTACAGTCTTCCTTCTGGCTACTTTCATGAGCTGGTGTTGAGTGTCTGCGGCTTTTTCAGGCACACAGTGCAAACTGTTAGTGAATCTACCATTCTGGGGTCTGGAGAACAATGTCTCTCCTCTTATAACTCCACTAAGTGGTTATCCAGTTGGGAGACTGTGTGTGGCTCTGACCCCACATTTCCCTTCTGCACTGCCCTAGCAGAGGTTCTTCATGAGCACCCTGCCCCTGCAGCAAACTTCTACTTGGGCATCAAGGCATTTCCATACATCTTCTGAAATCCAGGTGGAGGTTCTTGTCTTCTGTGCACCCACTGGCTCAACACCATATGGAAGTTGCCAAGGCTTGAGGCTGCACCCTCTGAAGACCCAGAGCAAGCCCTAAGTGGGCCTCTTTCAGCCATGACTGGAGCAGCTGGGATGCAGGGAACCAAGTCTCTAGGCTGCATATGGCATGCGAACCCTGGGCCCAGCCTATGAAATCATTTTATCCTAGGCCTCCAGGCCTGTGATGGGAGGGGCTCCTGTAAAGACCTCTGGCATGCCCTGGAGATATTTTTTCTATTGTCTTGGCAATTAACATTTGGTTCTTCCTTACTTATGCAATTAAGTGGACTTTTAAATTAATGCTGAAATGAGTTAAGACTTTGGGGGACTGTTGGGAAGACATGATTGGTTTTGAAATGTGAGGACATGAGATTTGGAGGGACCAGGGGCAGAATGATATGATTTGGCTCTGTGCCCCCACCCAAATCTCATATTGAATTGTACTCCCATAATTCCCATTCTCCAGCTGGTTTAAATTTCTCCTCAGAAAATGGTGTTTCTTTTCTATCAAAGTGTCAGCCTGCAAACTTCCCAAACTTTTATGTTCCATTTCCTTTTTCAAATGAAATACTTTGAACAGTGCCCAAGTCACCTCATGAATGCTTTGCTGCTTAGACATCCAGACACCTGAAATCATCTCAAGTTTAAAGTTCCACAAATCTCTCGAGCAGGGGCAAAATGCTGCCAGTGTCCTTGCTAAAGTATAGCAAGAATCACATTTGTTGCAGTTCCCAAGAAGTTTCTGATCTCCATCTGAGACCACCTTAGCCTGGACCTTATTGTTTATATCACTATCAGCATTTTTGTCATAGCCATTCAGGGAACTTCCAGACTTTCTCACATTTTCTTGTCTTCCTCTGAGCCCTCCAAACTGTTCCAATCTCTCCAAATTGTTCCAATCTTGGATATGTCTTTATCAACCACGTGAAATGGATTAATACAGTAAATTGGTACCAGTACAGTGGGGCAGTGCTGAAAAGATATCCAAAATTATGAAAGTGACTTTGGAACTGCGTAGGTACACCAATAGCTTTCACCTATTGTTTGGAAAAGCCACCGGCACTCAGTGTCAGCCCATGAAATCACCAGTGAGGTCTGAAGCTTGGAAAGCTACAGAAGCAGAGATGCCCAAGGCCTTGGGAGACAACTTTTTGCATTAGTGTGCCCTGGATGTGAGACATGAAATCAAAGGAGAAGATTTGAGAACTTTAAGGTTTAGTGATTACCCTGCTGGGTATTATTCGGACTTCTATTGTTCCTGTAGCCCATTTCTTTTAACTGATATCTTCCTTTGAAATTAGAATATTTACTCAATGCCTGTATGTTCCATGTATCTTAGAAGTAACTAATTTGTTATTGATTTTACAGGCTCATAGGTGGAAGGGACTTGCTTTGTCTCACATGAGACTTTGGACTTTGAATTTTTGAGTTAATGCTAGAATGAGTCAAGACTTGGGGGACTGTTGACAAGGGATGATCATATTTTGAAATGTGAGGACGACATAAGATTTGGAGGGGTCGGAGCAGAACGATATGGTTTGAATCTGGTTTGAACGTTATGGTGTCCCTGCCCAAATCTCATGTTGAGTTGTAATACTCAATGTTGGAGGTGGAGCCTGGTGGAAGGTGATTATTTCATGGAGGTGAATTTTCCCCTTGGCACTCTGTCAAAATAGTGAGTGAGTTCTTATGATATCTGGTTGTTTAATAATGTGTGGCATCTTTTTCCTCTCTTTTGGTTCTTCTTCTGCCATGTGAGACACCTGCTCATGATTTGCCTTCCGCCATTAGTAAAAACTCCCTGGAGCCTCTCCAGAAGCAGCTGCTGCCATGTTTCCTGTACAGTCTGCAGAACCATGAGCCAATTAAACCTCTTTTCTTTATAAATTACCTAGTCTTAGGTATTTCTTTTCAGCAATGTAAGAATGGATTAATAAATATCCTCTTTCTTATTCACTCTTTTCTAATGTTCCTTTAACATACCAAGTATTCTGGGCTCCAGCCTAAGTATATACTGCGTCTTCACTCTGGAATATTATTTCCCTAAATCAGTGTAGAGCTTCTCCTTTACCTTCTTTATTCTGCTCAGATATTACCTTCTTAGTGAGACTTTTTCTGACTAGCATTTATAGTATACAGTACTTTTCTTCCCCATTTCTCTTATATCCCTTAGCCATGTTCTTCTTTAATTTTTTTCATAGCACTTAATTATCATTTGGTTATATGTTTATTGGTTTGTCAGCATATCTCTTTACTTATTGTTAGCTAACAAATCACACCAAAAATTAGTAGCTCAAAGTAAGCATAATCGTTTTATTATCTCTCATGTGGTCTGTGAGCCAGAGTTCAAGAAAAGGCTCTGTTGTATCATTCTGGCTCACACATTTGCAGTGGCATAGTGGCCACAACTGGGAGAATAGGGCTGAAACAGCTTGGGGATGATTAGACACCTCTCTCTGTGTCTGTGTCTCTGTCTCTGTCTCTGTCTTTCTCTCTCTCTCTGCCCATGTAGTCTCAGGCATCTCCATATGAGCTCTCAGCCAGGACTAGTTTGGGCTTCCTCACAGTATGGAGCTCCCAAGGCAGTCACATTATTTACTTCCTTGCTGACAAAATCAAGAGGTAATACTTCAGGATACAATTAACCAAAAGAATCACAAAAGTATGCACATCTTAAAGAGTAATGGTTGTAAATTCCACCACCTGATGAGAAATATCAAAGACACATTATTAGAAGAGAACGTGAGATGGAAGGTAATGCTGCTGTCATCTTTGGACTATACAATTTGTCACAGAAACTACTATTGTGTGGTGCTCTTGACCAGAATGTAAGCTTCACGAATGCAGGGACTTGGGGTTTCAGCACCTAAAAGTGTAAAAGTGTGTCTGAGTAGAAGCAGGTTCTATATAAGTATATTTAAGTAAAATAATGAATTAAATGTTGAATAAGAAAAGACTCTTATGGAAACTTACCATTCTTATATTTGTAAAATGTGCAGACTCATTTGCATGTCAAATTAAAGACTTTTGCTTTTAATATGTTGAAATGAGAATCGCAGAACATGTGTATGTATAATATGTTAAGGGTGACTGTTTGCCCATAGGTATTTGACAGATGAATCTAAAATGCAAGATGGTGTCATTCATATGTTCAAAACCCTTCAATGCTCTCATCTAAGCTAAGGTAGCTATTTTCAAACTTTTGAAGCCATAGCTAACAGCAAGAATTACATTTTACATTTTCTCATCACTTCTTAGAACACCAGTCCATGCAAACCCATACTCACTATGTCTATATACATACTTATTGAAATCAGCATCACATGTTCATCAATGTGTTCTAATATTTTATTCTCTCCATTTAGTTTTCTCACCTCACTTTCATCTTCTCTTTACTTTCTTTTCTTTTTTCTTTCTTCCATTCTCTTTCCCTCTGCTTTTCATTCCTTGTTCTTTTTGATTCTATTTTGTTCATTTCTCTTCTTTATTCAGTAACAACAAGCAAACAAAAACTCTAAAACATTATTATGTGTACCCATTGAATTGATTTGCAGACATCAAAATGAATCACTATCTGCCCTTGGCTCTTGGTTTCCACATTAATCCTGTAGAATTACAATCCCGAGGGCTGCATCCCGAGACTACTTTAAAAGCAGACCAGGTATTCCTCATAAATAAAGTCTCAGCTAAATCTAAAGTCTAAATTACTTAGTAGACACATGAGATTCTCGATGCTCTGGTGTCTGTCATTCTTCCTAACCTCATTTTGTACTACTACTTTTTTCCCACTTAATGTTATAAAAAAATGTAAACATATATGTGAATTTTTCATATACTCTATACTTTTCCCACTACCTGGATCAGTGTATATTCTTTTTTCTCACTTACCTCTTGTTGTTCATCTAGCCCTGCAAATAAAGAGCTTTCACAAAAGAAAGATACACATGAAGTATTGAAATGTGAGATTATAAAATTAACACTAAGACAAAAGTATGCCAAATTGCAGGGTCTTTATTGTCGGCGACCATGAAACTCATATCTCTCCAAACTGTGGCCCCGAAAACAAGGTGACAAGACTCTTTTATACCTGTAAACCACCTCCGGGGTGAGGGTGTGGGGCAGGGGTGGGGGTGAAGGGATTCAGACATTCTGAGGGCCAGGGAATTCTGTAAATCACCTCTGGGCAGAGAGGAGGGAGCGGGTCTCCGGACATTCCAAGGGCAAGGGGACTTGATGTCACTGCATTTGTTACCTAAGTGGTTTACAGAAGTCAAGATAAGCATTAGTTTACACATCGTCTGGGCAGAGGTGGAATCCACAGATCTTAGTTACTTATTACAAGTTGCAGGGGCCAGGATGGAATTAACTTGGGCTGCTTATTCTGGTCGTTACTGGTAAGCAAAGGCCAGCAATTCTGGCAGCCACTGATAAGAAAATGTAAGCAGTTTTATTTACAGAAGTTAACATTAGCAGTCATTGTGAGGAGAATGGGGCAGCCATTACAACTTATTTCTGAAAAACAGCTTTGTCTTGTATAAAATGGTGTTGCTCAGGTTCCAGCTATAGCACATTCCCCCCTGTTCTTTTAACATGTATTAAATCTTTAATAGGTTTCCTCTTCTTGACACAGGGGCCCATAATTGGATCTCAGAACCATTAACTTGACCGAGTCTATTCTTTCCTGGATAAATTTGAGGAGAATGTTTAAAAGGCATGGTCTAAATATTAGCCCTAGGACCATTAGGGCTAAGGGTCCTGCTAATCCAGTGAGTAGGGATGTTAGCCAGGGGGACCAAGAGAACAGTTTTTGGTACCAATTTCCTGAGGCCTCTCTGAGGTGTTTTCTTGTTTTTAAGTTCTGCCGAACCATGGTAAGGCTGTCCTGAATGAGCCTGGATTTGTTTGCGGAGAAGCAACATTGTTTGCTGAGTGCAGCGCACAGCCCTCCTTTCTTTAAGAACAGCAGGTCTAATCCTCTCCTATTTTGTATACACTGGATGGTAAAGATGTTTCCCTTGTCCCACCCACTCATATATACTCGGAGACCCCAGGTACACCCTGTTGCCCATCTCCTATCTGGACACAGGATTGTTATTTTGAGTGGGTTACAAGAACCGGTGTAGCAGGGGTTTCGGTGAGAGTCTTAGGTGAAAGAAATGAAAGAGTCCCTGTTTGCAGTATATCCTGATATATTGGAGATAGTCTCACAGCCCAAATGGGGGCAGAAGAACTCCTCTAAGTTTCCACAATTTCATCTCCTTTGTGGGGTAGACCCTGGGCATAGATATAGCCCCATAGTCTGAAGCTGTATTTTGGCCTCTACATTCCCCCACCCCATACCCTTTGCTTTCACCGCATTTCCCCACCCCCATCTTCTTGTCTTCATTTGTCCTATAGTATTTACATCTAGGATCTCGCTAGAGAGAGTGCAGAGGTCTAGGGAGAAGGTTATGGGATCTCTGGGAATGTACTCTAGGGTTAAGTTGACAAGGGTGGATCCCTTTCCAATTACAGAACTAACATATTTTCCAGTGGATCCTTCAGTAAGGACCCACCGGTAATAGGTGGGAGTCAAGGGGGGTCCCCTCTGAGGGGCTACACCAGAAATCAGGGGGACAAGGAAGGTTACAGTGAGGAGTGCGGAAGTCTTAGCTTTAGGTGGTCTGCTGAAGCTGAGGTCACTCTCTATTGTGCATCCCGGGGGGCAGTCTTGACATGTGAATGGTGAATCCAGCCAGTCAGTCCATCCACCTTGATGGCCATGGGGGTGACCAAGATCACGGTGTAGGGTCCTTTCCAGTGAGGAGTTAGGCCAGAGACAGTGAATCTCTTTACCAAGACCTTGTCCCCTGGCTGGAAGGGGTGTACCAGCTGGTCAGTGAGGTCCACTGGAGTGGGTTGAGTTGCCCTGATGAGCGAGTGCACCTGGGACTGAACAGACTGGAGTGCCTGTAAGGACTTAAGAAGTATGTGGTTATGGACTTCAGCATGTATGGTGTCTGCAAGTTTGGGGAGTAAGGGAGTACATCGGGTATGGAGGAGAACAAAAGGAAGGAGGTTGACCAAGTTTTCACCAGTCTCTAGAATAAATTTTGTTAATGTCTCCTTTATGGTCTGGTTCATCCTTTCAACCTGCCCTGAACTCTGGTGGTGATAGGCACAGTGTAGTTTCCAGGATATGCCCAGGGCCTTGGCCAGGCCCTGAAAAACCTGCTCTGTAAATGCAGGGCCATTATCTGATTCCAGTGTCAGGCGCAAGCCGAACTGAGGAACCAGGTCCTGTAACAATTTTTTTGTTACTAACAGTGCGGTTGCTGACCTAGTAGGAAAAACCTCGACCCATTCAGAGAAAGTGTCTACAAACACAAGAAGGTATTTATAGCTGCACGCTGGGGGCTTTATTTCAGTGAAATCTACCTCCCAGTGTTCCCCTGGGCTAGTGCCCCTAAGTCTGATTCCTGCCTGACTAGTCCTACTGCCTCCTGGATTTACTCTGGCACATACATCACAACGAGTAGAAGTTTCCCTAACAATCTCATATAAATGTGGAATGTAGTATCTGGCCCTCAGCAGCTCAGTTAGTTTTGTTTGCCCTAAGTGGGTAGCCTGGTGTATGTCCTTAACTAGAGTCCATCTTAGAGCCTCGGGGAGCACAATCCTTGAGTCCGGTAGAATCCACCATCCTGTGGAATCCTGTCATGCCTCCTGTTCCTTAGCAAAGCTTTCTTTATCAGGTGAGTACATAGGGGTAGCGAGCAGGGTTGGGGTCCCCAGAGTCACAAGAAGAGTCAGAGGTTTCATGAGTTCCAAGGCTGCCTGTCTGGCTTGCAGGTCAGCTGCTCTATTTCTCTTTGCCTCTGGTGAATTTCCCTTCTGGTGTCCTTTGCAGTGTATTAATGCCACTGCCTTGGGCTTCCATATAGCTTCTAGCAGAGCTATGATTTTCTCTTTGTTTTTGATGAATTTTCCCTCTGAGGTAAGCAACCCTCTTTCTCTATAAATGGCTCCATGTACAGGGGCCATAGCAAAAGCATATCGTCTATCTGTATAAATGTTGACAGTTTTTCCCTCTGCCCAGTTCAAGGCCTTTATCAGAGCTATGAGTTCTGCCTTTTGGGCTGAGGTTTTGTGTGAAAGAGTCTGAGCCCAAATAACCTGCTCTAGGGTGACCACAGTTGCCCTGGCATACCTGACTCCATCGACCATGAAACGGCTGCCATCTGTGTACAGTACCTCTTCCGGGTTCTGCAGGGGGACATCGGTGAGATCCCGTCACGCAGCGTGGAGGACATCTATTGTCTGTTGGCAGTCATGTATGGGCTCCTCTAGCTCACTGTCAGGCAGCAATGTGGCAGGGTTTAAAACTGTGGTTTTAGAAAACTTTATGTGGGGCTGGTCCAAAAGTAAGGCCTGGTATTGTACTATGCGGGCATTAGACATCCATTTTCCCGGAGCTCCATGGGGTGGTGACTCCACCGCGTGGGGTGCCACTAAGTTTAACTCCTGCCCCAAAGTCAGCTTGTCTGCCTCTTTGACTAATAGGGCTGTGGCTGCCACCACTCTTAGGCAAGCTGGCCATCTGGAGACTATAGTATATCAAGTATTTTAGAGAGGTAGGCGACTGGCCAGGACCCAGAGTCTGGGTGAGTACCCCCTTAGCAACCCCCTGTCTTTCATGTACGAATAGCTAGAACGGCTTAGAAATGTCAGGCAAGGCCAAGGCTGGGGCCATGGTTAAGGCTTCTTTTAGTCTGCCAAAAGCCTGCTGTTCTGTTACCGTCCATGTCAAAGGCTGGTCCCCTCCAGTACACGCGTACAAGAGTTTCACTATTTCAGCAAATCCCAAAATTCATAGCCTGCTGTACCCTACTGCTCCGAGAAATTTCCGAACTTGGCATTTGGTGGTAGGGGTGGGTATCTGCAGTACAGCTTGGACTCGGCTGGGTGCCAGCACCCGGCTGCCCTTCTCTATGATATAGCCCAGGTAAGTAACTTTCAGTTGGCAGAGTTCGGCCTTTTAGATGAGACCCGGTAATCCAAAGTCTATAGGGTCCTTAGTAATGACTGGGTGGTCTCTTTACAGGCCTCCTGGGTTTTTGTCGCCAAGAGTAAGTCATCCCTATAATGGAGGAGGGTACACCTTGGCTGTTCGGCTTGGAAGACCATGAGATCTTTGCTCAGCTCCTCATCAAACAAAGTGGGGGAATTTTTAAAACCTTGCAGCAGAATGCATATTGGTTGTGCCCTAAGTTGCGCTTTTGTCTCGCTGGGCCCCTCTGCTGGATTTCTGGTCCTGTGCGATAACTCAGGTTTCCTGGAGAGCTGCTCTCACTGCTTTAGTAACTCTTATCTTGCTTGGTCTCTAAGGTGTCTCTATTGTTAAAAACTTTTGGGCACTCTCCAACAACTGAGCTAAACTTATTCCCTGGAACCCCTCTAATTTTTACAATTTTCTTTTGATGTCTGGGGCAGACTGGGAAACGAAAGCCAGATTGATGGCCTGCTGATTTTCTAGGGCCTCAGGGTCAATAGGAGTGTAGGTGCGGTAGGCATCCTGTAGGTGCTCAAGGAAAGCAGCCAGTGACTCCTACAGACCCTGAGTTATAGTCCCTACCATGGAGAAGTTAGTGGGCTTACGGGTCACTCCCTAACCCCTTCTAAAAGATACCGGTGAAATGTGTTCAGAGCCTGGTGACCCCCCAAGGTGTTGGGCCCCCATTGGGGTCGGGTAGAGGAAAAAAACCTTTTTAATTTGATCCCCCACCCTTTTTTTTTCTTCTACTCTTCCTCGCCCTGGACCTATGACGGCTTTCAGGGCTTCCTGTCTAATTTTGCCTCTTTCCTCTGTGGTGAACAGACTCAGTAATAATTGTTGGCAGTCATCCCAAGTGGGGCAATGAGTCTGCAGTACAGATTCTAAGAGACCTGTCAAAGCCTGGGGCTTTTCAGAGAACGGGGGATGTTGAGCTTTATGACAGAACTTACTCCATTTGTAAAACCCCACCACTGACTTAGGATCCCCAGCCTCCCAGCATGACCCCCTCCAGGGGAACTTTCCATCTCAGCGGGCTTCTAACCCTCCCCATCTCGCCATGTTAGCAGTTCCCCAAGCCCTCCCAGGAACTATTAAACTCAGCAATTCCCCAGCCCCTCCCCTCCTGCACAGCTCCTCACACTGGAGGCATTTGCCGGCTTGCAGGCCATAAAAATCCCCTTTGCCACGCCACGGGTGTTGTGTGCCAATTTTGGGTGCAGCCCGGCAGATTTTCCCTTGCTCTTAATAAAGCTTGTGCCAGCACTTGGCGTTTTGGCCCTGTCTTTAATTTTGATCACCTTTCAGTTATATAAGTCTCTTGACAGGAAGGGGATGTGAATAAAGAATGGGCAACCCCCATTGTCTTCTGCTGTTGGGGGCTCCTCTTGGAAAGGAAGGACCGCTGGTGGGTGTGGGGCCCTGCTGTGGGTGTGCAAGGGGGACAAGGTTTAGTTACCAGTACTGCCAAGGGGGTACTGAGGCCCTGGTTCAGAGGGCCTTGAATAGGATGGAGGTATTTCCTGATTCTCAACTGGGGTGGGGAGAATGGCTGGCCCAGAAGGGGCTTTCTCTGGGCCGGCTAACATGACCTGAAGTCTAGCCTGTTTTATGCAGCCACAGCGAGGTTGGGGAAGTTGTTGGACTAAATCCAACCATTGGTTAATGTTTGGAAACTGGTCAGGGTGTCCAGGAGTTTCTGCAACCATTTTCCATACAGTCTGGGCAATTTTTTTTTGAGTTGTAGGTCCCAGTGTCAGGCCACCTAATTCCAAAGGATGACCATTCTAGTTTAGATAAAGAGCAGAGTTCTCCCGGGGTTAATTTTACGCCATATTGAACTGAAAACCTAACTTCGAAGTTGGCTGTCATGCATTTGAGAGGGGTACAAGGCCGGGAGTTAGACGGCCCTATTTGATTTTTCCTTCAGTTTTTGAATTTTCCCCTAAGAGATTTTACTAATTTAAGACTGGCTTCACTGAGGATTTGAACTAACAACCTTGCAATTGCAGGCCCTACACTTTAACTACTGTGTAACAAGTAACTTGCATTAAGAAGAGCTAGAAAGCTGTTCTTAAAGCCAGATTTTAAATGCAAATACTGCACCCTGAGGCAGTGTGACCCGCCTGAAAGTCGGGTAGGGCTGGTTGCTGGCGGAGAAAGAAAAACGCTTTTTGTGTCAGTTTAAAAACTGAGCTCTAAGTTGCCGGCTGCAATTTCCCCACCCCTGCAGCTTTCATTCACCTTGACACAGGGACCCTGAAAAGCATTAAATTCCTGTCTCCCTATCGCTTTCTTTTTTTTTCCTTTGTCTCTGTCTCATCTCTCCTTTCTTCTGTCTACTTTTTTCTCTCCTCTCTCTCTCCTGTCTCCTCTCTCTCTCTTTTCTGTCTCCTCTCTTCTTCCCCTCTCTTACTTTCTTGTCCTCTCTCCTCTCTCTTATGTCCACTTTCTCTTTCTCCCTGTTCTCTGTCTCCTCTCTCTTTCTCTTCTGTCTCCTCTTTCCTTTCCTGTTTCTGTTTCTTTTGACAGAAGAGACAATTAATCCTTTTTTTTTTTTAAACCCTAAACAGGCAAAGAGGGGTGGTAGTTTCTTATTTAAAGTTTGTTTCTCTAAAACACAGAAAAAAACTACACCCAAGTCATTGGGGGCAGATTTTTTTCTCAGATATGGAAAAAGGAAGAATAAGGCCTCAATGATAGTATAAGAAGAAGAAAAGGAAAGAGAACAGAATTATTTCCAAAGGTGTAAACTCGATTAGAGTTTCTTGAAATCAGTGGTCACATAGCCAATGGAGAATATTATCCACCTCAAGAATAATAGATCTAAACCACTGCCCGGCCATGCCCATGGAGGGATTTTTCAGGAGCTTCTTGGCTAAGGTGAACCCATATAACCCCCAGGCCTGGTCACTTAAGGAAGGAAGTTGGCTCGACCCAACAACTCTGGAATGAATCACCGTTATGCCTTATGATGCTCCTGTGGAACCACAGGTGAAGGCCCACACAAGCCGTGTAGCTTTTCAGCCGTGGGACTACATATATACACAATCACTCTCTCATTCATACTGTGTTTATGGAAAACAACTGAATGCTGACACCCACTATGCCAGCTACCAGAAGGCTGTGAATGCTGATACCCACTATACCAGCTACCAGAAGGCTGATACCCACTGCATCAGCCACCAGAAGGCTGACACCCACCGTGCCAGCCACTAGAAGGCTGAAACCTACTGTGCCAGCCACCAGAAGCCTTAAGCGACGTCTCAGTGAGGCTTGCCAGGTCAGAGTTGCATCCAGTCCCCTGACTCAGGCCCCCCTTGAACTAGTTCCAAGATTCCAGACCAGATTACAGACCAAACTTACCTCCGGAGGTTTTAGGACCCTGAAGAATTTTGGGTGGATGTCAGCCGGGCGGTTGCTTATCATCCACAGTGACTCTCTGGGGCCCTGGGGCAAATCAGGGGGTGCCTCCCCTTAGAGGCCCCTGAGGTAGGAGCTGCCGCCTGGGCAAGATTCTGAGATAGCTTTTGTCTGGTGTTAAAAAGAGAATATATCTTGCTGGGGCCTCCAAATGATGTATTGAAATGCGAGATTATAAAATTAACACCAAGACAAAGTATGCCAAATTGCAGGGTCTTTATTGCCAGTGACCATAGAGGACTCACGTCTCTCCAACCTGTGGCCCCGAAAAGAGGGTGACAAGACTCTTTTATGCCTGTAAACCACCTTGGGGGTGAGGGTGTGGAGCGGGGTGGGGGTGAAGGGATTCAGACATTCTGAGGGTTAGGGAATTCTGTAAATCACCTCCCTGGCAGAGAGGAGGGTGCAGGTCTCCAGACATTCCAAGGGCTAGGGGACTTGTGTTCACTTCATTTGTTACCTAAGTGGTTTACAGAAGTCAAGATAAGTGTTAGTTTACACATCGTCTGGGCAGTGGTGGAATCCACAGATCTTAGTTACTTATTACAAGTTGCAGGGGCCAGAATGGAATTAACTTGGGCTGCTTATTCTGGTCATTACTGGTAAGCAAAGGCCAGCAATTCGGGCAGTCACTGATAAGAAAAGGTAAGCGGTTTTATTTACAGAAGCCAAGATTAGCAGTCATTGTGAGGAGAATGGGGCAGCTGTTACAACTTATTTCTGAAAAACAGCTTTGTCTTGCATAAAATGGTGTTGCTCAGGTTCCAGCTATAGCACACACACATGTGTCAAATACATGGAAGTGTGAGAAACATTAATGAAAAATGTAAGAAGATTCAATTTTCCACTTTGAAAAAGAGAAATTTTGTAAAACACTCTATCGGCCAAGATGAAAGTGAGCACTGTGTACTTTACTCATGACAGTATGAAAGGGTAAAAACAATGATAAGAGCAATTTGAAAATACAGATTAAAATTTTAAGATGAAATTCACTCTCACCCAGACATTCAACTTAGAAAAATTAGTATTCAATACACTGAAATATGTATAAAATATTTATAAAGGTTGTTTGTTGAAACATTGTTTTAGTGTTTTAGACCACCTACAAATCTATTAATAGGTGTCGTTAAATTACTTACAGCGTATCTATACAATGCAATATTATGCAGCTCTTAAGAAGAATGAGACCAATTTTTATGTACTGATAATGGAAAGCTAGGCAACATATACTGAAACATACAGTGAACAGATTCAGAATAATGCATATAGTATGTGATCATTTGTTTAAAATGGGCACTTGATTGTATATGCATAAAATCTCTCTGGGACTATAACTGGACAGTGGTGGTAGAAAAACTGAGTCCTAGGAAACACAAAACTTCCCTATGTAACCTTTCCTGTCTACTTAATTTTGTACATTTATTTTTGTCTGCTAACATCTACTCAATAAATTTTGTGTGGATTAGTTTTTAAAGAACTGTTATATTTCCTCAATGAAGGATTCCTAGTTTAGCTTAGCCTCTTGTGGTAGAGAATACAGATGTTACCATAATGTTATGATTGTGATATACAGAAATAGAACCAGTCGCCCATACAAACCACCACAGAGTGAAGAATTCCAATAATTTTCTAAATTGCACACTATACTAGGCTTAAAATATGTATGTGTGTATTTCAATAAAACCATATCTGCTTAAATTGAATGCACTGATTCACTGAAAGCACTGAGATTTTTTTCTCCCACATAAACTGTTCATTGATTTGATCACTAACTATTTAGCAAATAATTAAGATGTTCTAAACATAGACTTTATATTTGTGAAACACTGTTTTGATTTTGCTGGCTTTCATTCACTGATTAACTGACTTGCCTTCCTAGGTAATTTTATGCAACTAACTGACATTTTTTTTTTTTTTTTTTTTTTTTGCCAATCAGTTTGAGCTTATGAGGTTGCTCAGGTTAGCCTTGAACTCATAACCTCACCTTCACAAGCGCCACGACCTCCGGCGGGAGCCACTGTGGCCCCCTAACTGACATTTTTGGATAAATTTCTCCTCCAACTATAAATCAGCCTAATCATAGTGTTATCTCATTGATTTTTTTTCATCTTGCTCGTAACAATTTCATATGACATGACATCAAATTTATCACTGAAATTATGACATTCTCCATGTATGAACTCCTCTCACCTGTGCATAGCATAGAGTTGACATGCACTGTACTGGAAAACTCTAGACTTTGGGGTTGCCTGGAGGTCTGGCTTCACTTCTTTGTTAAAATAATGGAAGTAGAATTCAAAGTCTGAAACTATTCTGGTAACTCCCTGGGCTAGTTTGTTTGTTGATTGTTTTCACTCAGCACAACTAGTTAGACAGCGTGGCTTAATTAACTATTTGGCTAAAAAGACATCCTGGCAATTTATGATACCAGTTCTCCTGAAGCCAAGATTTATTGCGAAGATCTTGATGGTTTCATATGGACAGGAAGTGGCTTGAGTGTGTTGAAAAGGACCTTGCAAAGCACGGGTGTCCAATCTTTTGGCTTCCCTGGGCCGCACTGAAAGAAAAATTGTTTTGGACCACACATAAAATACACTAACACTAACCATAGCTGATGAGCTAAAAAATTAATGAATTAATTAAACAATAATAAATAAATAAATATCAATGTTTTAAGAAAGTTTATGCGTTTGTGTTGTGCAGCATTTAAAGCTGTTCTGGGCTGCATGAGGCCCACGGGTCATGGGTTGTACAGGCTTGCTGTAGAGTTTGCATATACGGTATCTCTTGGGACTCCAACGCTTACCTAAACTCTCTTCCTGTTTTTGTGCTTATTTTTTATTTTTGTTTTTTGTTTTTACACTGCAACCTTTGCTTTTTAGTAAAGCATTACTATAAACCATTACTCTTTTGAATCCAGTGAATTCTTTCAAATATTTTAGCTTATGAAAAAAATTAAATTTCCTATACAAATTCATTAAAATTCCCAAATGATATTAGTCTGAAATTTGTTTTCTTAGTGAACCCATGCAAGCTTCTAATGATTAATTAAAATAAGCACACACAGACACACACACATACACACAAATCCTCTGTTTAATTATCCTTTATACAAAGTTCCTAAGAATTACTATTAATTATTTATAATTCTCAAATTACAACGTTCTTCCTTTTTGACAATTTGTACAATTGCCTGACATTAGTCATTGAACCCCTATGCAGCTGTCAATGATTTTTGAAGATTTCTCCAATTTCAAACCAGTTTTGAATTCTTGTTTTAAAGCTCTGATTGGTGCACATGGGTCAGACATCCAGTCAACTGAGGCCTTGAAATACACAATTTTATATGATATTGCAAGGTTACCAGGGACTCACAGAACATGCCTAAGTTTTGTCTCAGGGACTAGAAAATTAGAATCCTGTGATATCCTGTAGTTGACTTCAAGAGTTTCAAATATTTGTATATCTCTCTCTGCTTTCTGTTACAGCTCCAATGCCACAATTCGAATTGCCTGTTTAATACTAGTAAGTTTCCATAATGTCAAGAAATATAAAGTTAATCCCTATTGCTCAAAATAATATATTACCAATAACAGTGACTCAAACTTATGTATAATGCAATGTTTATTTGCATATATTATTTTTTGTGTTTTGCCATCCCTGTGTGATAGGTACTTTATTAGCCCCCTTGTATAGATGGAAAAACTGAGGCACAGAGATGTTATATAAGTTCTTTAAGATCATGAGGCTGGTCAGCAGTAGAGTTGCAGTTCAAAGTCAGATCTTTTCCATTCCAGAGCTTATGATTGTAAATAGTTGTTACATTGCCTTTCATAACAGTTTTCTCCTTTGGCTTATTTTTTTCCTGTAAATCAATAAGACAAGATCATGATGTCATCTTCAATGTCAATTTTCACTGTGACATCTCACAATGTCATTAACCAAAAACTTCTAGTGTCTTCAAACACAAATCATTCCTACTCCCATTTCCACTATCTCTGGTTTAAGCCCCGGTTCCTGGAGACCTGAAATGCTACAGGGGTTTCTGGATGTCCTTCCTGTTTCTATTCTTCCCCTGCCATCCCTTTGTACACTTCTCTTTATACACAAGTAGTAGTACGAACTTCCTAAAAACAAAGCTCTGATTATTTCTTAAATTTTCTGTGAAAATCTTTTAATGGTATCACATTGTCTGCCAAAAACTTCCTTTGTTTGGTCAGGACATGCCAATCCAGTCAGAGTTCTTTTCCTCCTTATCTAGTGCTGTTCACACATACAGAGACTCTGGTTCCCTCAAACTTCCTTAATCTTTTTAACTTTCCTTCCTCATCGCCCATCATGAAGTGCTTGTGTTTTTTCACCTCTCCTTTCTTCTCTAACGATGTTTCTCCTCTTCGGAAAGCAAAACTTGGCTCCTCAACCTTGTTCAGCTTTTTTAAACTGCCTCTTTCATGGAGTTTCTACCATCCCTAATTCATTTATTGCCTTGTCATGTCAGTTCTGTTTTCTTTCGTCCATGTTGCTTAAATGGCATTTTATCCTGCTGAGAGATTAGCTTGACAATTTGTACGTGATGATTAACAAATTCACTACACTTATAGATCAATCGTTTGGACTTTGTAAATTGAAATATAATGCTTTATATTTTCATGATTACAAACATCTCAAAATGTCGGTGCAGCAAAAAGCAATTTAAAAGAACATTTGCCAACCATTTTTTAGCTGTCATAATGGAAACATCTAGGATTTTTTTTCTATCTGTCCAATAAACCTAAAACTGTATTCTAGGGGCAGATAATGGTTCTGGTTGCAGCTGAGGTACACAGAAGGAAACACAAACATTCATTTCTAAAAACCGTGGAGTTAGAAATCCAGCGGAAAGTCTTTTGTGACCATGGAATTAAAGTCACTAAGCTCCTGCTTCATGCTGACTTGGCATCTACCAACACCTCAGCCATGAGAGCTTGACTTTGTGAAGTGCACTCAAGGGATTAACTGCTTACTGTGGATTTGTCTTTACTTTAAGTCAAGTGATTTTGCTTTTACAAGAATGGAAACCTCTCATTCTGTGTCTGGAATCCTAGAGGGAAGAAACCATTCCCTGGGATACCTCTGTTTCTCAAAGTCATCATTGCATTTATTTATTAATTCAACTTTGTCAGAACTTGTTTTTCCTTGTAAAAGTATGCATGATGTTTGAAATATGTAGGTTCGTGTGCTAAATAATATTTTGTTTATAATTCATATTAGTATTGAAAATATTTATACTGTCCAGATATATAGCACACAATTATGAAGGTATAATATAAATTTATAGGATGACACAATATAACATAAAAGAAGTAGATACTACAGCAATATATCTGTAAAGACATTTTAATGAAGCATTAACGAAAAGCACATCATTACTTCTTTCTAGGCATGAAAATATTCATTTATGTTATAATACTCTCTGAGAAACTTACTGCTGAGTGTTGGAAGTGACCTGAGGATCATCCAGTTCAAACACCTTACCCTGTGCCAGCATATTCTGCACCATACACTTGCTTCATGGTATTCATTTGTTTGCGCCTTAATGAAGGAGCTATTGTGTGTGGCACTGAAGCACCTCTGTGAATAGTGGCACTTATTCAGCACTATCACTATCCAACAAGGTACCTGGTATCAGAAAGTGACCTTAAGGAGAGAGATAAAAGTTGTGTGCCTTGCAGCTTATCGACCTAAGGATTGCAAGAGAAAACTACAACAAATATTCTTACCTATACTTTCTTTTTCTTTTTTTTTTTTTTTCTTTGAGACGGAGTTTCGCTCTTGTTACCCAGGCTCGAGTGCAATGGGGCAATCTCGGCTCACCACAACCTCTGCCTCCTGGGTTCAGGCAATTCTCCTGCCTCAGCCTCCTGAGTAGCTGGTATTACAGGCAAGCACCACCACACCCAGCTAATTTTTTTGTATTTTTAGTAGAGACAAGGTTTCACCATGTTCACCAGGATGGTCTCGATCTCTTGACCTCATGATCCACCCGCCCAGGTCTCCCAAAGTGCTGAAATTACAGGCTTGAGCCACTGTGCCCGGCCTCTATATTTTCAATCAGACACAAAATTGCAGTGAAATTTTGTTCGTGTCTAATTTATAGCATACATTTAAACAGTTTGCCTTTTTCATTAAGGCTGAGAAAGTTTAAAGTAAGTCTTTGCATCCTGGTGAATACAGCAGGAGTAGTGTTACCACAGCACTGACTGAAGCTGCTTAGAATAAGGCATTTGGAGTGGGTTCAGAACTGATTTGATGACTAACTTGAACATGAGGATTATGTTTTACCCAACATGCTAGCTAATATTCCATAGGCAATTGATTTTCTAGTTTAATGTAGAATTTCCCCAAATTACTCCATTGACTTTCAATTTGGGTTGACCAGACTCGAAATCCCCAGGACAGTTCATTAATCCCCAATAAGGGTGCCAGCTCCGAATTATTAAAGGTGAATATGTTTTAGTTTTCTCACTTGCACAATGAAGGCTAGGTGTCCCTGGCATCCTCTGACTCTAATCCTTAGACGTAGTTGTCTCCAACTAATTCATAGATTTACAGTTGTTTGTTTGCTTGATAATATATGAAGAAACACTGTGAATAATGGATACTAATGAAATGGTTTTTATATAGAAACCCTTAGTAAATATTTGCTGAGTTAATAATTTTGTGTGAGAAAATCACTTGAATTATAGGTATAACAGCACTTTTCTAAAATAAGTAGATATATGTGTCATAGCCAATACTGTATTTAATCTCCAAAGGGTGATTAAATACAATTTAAACTATGTATAGTTTGCATATCTGAAAGGTGTTGGGGTGTATACTTGACAAGACGTTGGGTTAAGACTTGAGTAATGACTAATTCTAAAAGGAGGGCAAATGAGTTCAAATGAAGTGACTCCATGTCAGAGGGCTGTGAACCTTTTAATGAAGAGAACTTTTTGTTTAATCAGATTGCTGTCTATTTTGTTATTAATCAGATTGTTATCATATTTTATAATATGTTTCTCAAATTCATATCTGAATCCTGAGAGGCAGAATCAGCAATGAACCTGGAAAGAACATATCCAAGTTAAGGATATAGATTGAATGTACTTTGAATTATTTTCTCTTTTGATACTCCACTAAAGCCACAGTGAGAACATTAAAAAATACATAAGCTAACAAGGATAGAATTATAGGGGTAGTGGTGACAGTAAAAAAAAATTATATCTAGATTATACAAATGGAGGATGATTAACTGACATAGAATCCAAATAAAGCCAAATTCCACAATGGCAGTAAGGAGAGGTGAAATCATCCTGATTTACACTGTAGAATCAGCAAAAGTCTCAGAAACTGACAGATCCAAGCATATAGGACTGGAAATTAATTGGATGGGGCACTACGGTGAAAGCTACTTGAGAAGTCAAATTCTCACATTCTCTTACTTTATGATCCCTAATAAAAATCTGAAGTTTGACTGCAGAGGAAGTTCAACCGACAGTCTCTGAATTGATGGAGTTGGGTCATGATACAAACTTTATGTTGCAGGTAAAATTTCCGGAAGATGAAATGAAATGTTTTTTTCCTCCATACTGAATGTGGATTTAAAGACCTGTCAGCCTTACTTTTGTTCCTTTATCCCTAAGTGCAGAAAATCAGACTCTTTAGGCAAGAGTTATAAAGATTTTTATCTGAGGAATCCTACCCGCCTCAAAACAAAACAAAACAAAATACCAAAAGATGTGGAGTTCTCTAATAAATGAAGGAACATACAACCTGATGTGTCTGCTATAGTCCTAGTTTATGCATATTGTTTTGATATACGAACAGTGCCTCCTTAATCTCAAAACTTTAGACAATGATTTACATGGCTACCTCATGCTTTACTGAAACTCAAAGTTGACAAATTGCACTTACATGCTCCAAACTGCAAATGAGATTTTAATTCTCTCACTTTTTATTATGACTCAGAGATGATAAGATTTCTCATATGAAAGATACACACACACACACACACACACACACACCAAATTGACAGATAGAAAAAAACTAAAAGAATAATTATTAGCAATATTTTTAAAGATATAAGACAACTTATTTTGTCAATAAATTAAAACAAAATACTATTAGAAAAAAACAACTCTTGGAAACTAAAAAAGAAAGTAGTAGAAATGTAAGAACTATTCAGAATGTGAACTTTTGAGTAATAAGAGGTTCAGAAAGATAAACATAGAAAATAGAATGATGATATAAAAAATTATTACAGGAATGAATGAAAAGCTATGAAATTCCCTATTGAAACACCACTGACTGCCCAGCAAAATAGATGAAATATGAAAGTTGTCCTCTATGAAATTTCAGACCAAATATGATATTAGCTTTTGGTCGTGGCAGTTTGGCTTGCATTAGATCAACTCTCCTGCTGAACACAATTAGAAAAATCTATATAAAGTTGACATGAAATGTAAAACATGTTGGCAGAAAATTATAGGTTCTGAGTGCCCAGAGAAATTGGAACTTGGGCTTTGGGTGAGAATGTGCCCTTGGCCCTAGAAACGTCTTTCCTCATTTGGAGAGAAATAGCCAACAGTTAGCCCAGAATATAATCCTATAAAGAACAGGCTCTAGAGCTATAGAAATGTACCCAGCAGGAGGCTGCTATATGTTTTATTTTCATTTTTAAGTTGTTCATATGAGCTGTGTATACTTTTCTGTATGTGGAATAAAATCAATAAATAATAATATAAAGATACTGAAAAGAGCTCCTTTGCTAAAGTGCTAAAGACTTTGGATAAGAAAGAACATAGTGTTTTGGGGCTCAAGTAACTGACTTTAAGACTGATCTGGTTGGTGGAGGAGACTTACCTCACTTTGTGAGGATGCTATGAGGTTTCCATCTGCTCTGGGGCTAAATGAGTGTTGTGAGTATCCGGAAATGGTGTCAGCAACTCTGAAAGCTCAAGAGTGGGGTTGGTGACTTTGTATGGGTAAGTTATCTACCTCCCTATGTCATTACCCAGGAGAGCTGTAACTGTAGAAGAGGTAAGTTGATAGCCTTGGATTACAGGAGACTTGCTTTTGTCTACCTGCCACGAACAGGGGCAGAAGGAGGAAACAGGAAATGTATTTATACTTGGCTTGGGTATAACTGGTAAACAAGATTCATAGAATACAGCAACTGTTTTAAGCTGTTCATATTGCTACATATGTTGTGTGCAACATTAATTACATAACTTTGAATTATAATTGAAGGTCTGTGAAATGCTTCTGAAATATAACCTAAATAAATCTTTGTGAGATATTATAATTTTTCTGTAATCCCCATTAAACTGAATCTTGAGAATTGGAATTATGTAATTTATTTCTATATAAGTATCTGCCTCATCTTATCTCTGAATGAAATGAATCTTATTTCTATTTTTCAAATGGAAAAAGTTGAGATTTTAAACTTACACAGTTGAGACTTCAACTAAGATTTAAACTAAATCTTCTTGATTACAAACATGGAAAATATTTGAAATAACTTTAAATTGTTATTTTTAAATATTAAGCATGATTTATAAATTAAAATTAGAGACCATTATAAACAAGTAGTATTTAAGCGGAAATGTCAGATTAATGTTCACTTAGGGAAAAGTAGAGTTGGAATGGATCGTGATTATCATGGGTCTTATATGGACTAATCCTATCTGTGAGGGATTTCTCTGAGTTGTGGTAAAGTTAATAGAAAAATGTGAGTTTTAAACAAAGATAAGTTGATCTAACTCAGCATAACATCCTTAATTTAAAAGCACATATCTTCCACATTTTAGGTGTCAAAATTTATTTTCCATAAAATCATGGTAAAAAAATAGTCTTATTTTGGTAACACAATCTGAATTTGGAACCATATATTACCCATTCAATTCTAAAAATGTGATTTCTCACTAGTAAAGTGATAGAATGATTATATTTTTTTTGTAGTCTCTGAGATTGTATAAACTGGCTTTTAAAGTTAAATTATTTACATCATTTGGCATATAAAACTGGAGCGCAGCTTAGTCCTATAGTAAATATTCCTGGAAGGAAAGACATGGTCACATGGAAGACGAAGTTAAATCCAGGATAAAAATCCATCTCTCCATAATTCTCTTTCAGTGATGGTACCTCAAGAGGAACATTGTTTGCTTACATGTGCAATTAGGTTTTTAATTAGAGTGTTAAAACTTGAACAGAAACCTCATAAGCAGCTAATTAAAAAATAACCAGCTTGCTCTCTAATTAGCATATCTGTGTGATCTTTGACTAGGAAATATATAGGTTACTTTATTCAGATTTGGATTTTTTTTTTGTTCTACCAAAGTAGAAAAGACATAATTCAGCACGCTACCCTGTTTTCCTTTCTTCTTTGAATTTGAATTTGAGTAGAAATGGATTTAAATTGGGCTGTTGGTTTCCTATAGTGAGTTTAAGCACTTATCTATAAATATAATTTCTTCCATCAACATTACTGCTACCATTTCCTGTGATATAAATAATTCCATATCTAATAATAATAATAATTTTAATCTAAAAAATTTTCAATGACATTTCTGAGAAATTATTATAGTCAAAAGTAGATCAAAATCTGCCTTGGATGATGGAGGTCTAGCAAATTTTCAGGTAAAGGACATTTGACAGGCTCCATATGTTACATAATTTTACTGTTTTATGTATAGCTCTATATATATGCATATTTATATGTAAAGCAATTATTTATGTAACAATTGTATATGCATATGTATAAAATGATAGTAACATAGTAGGAATAGAAATTTTCCACGAAGTTTTCTTTTTAGAACAGAAGATTTTCTTACAGAAAGAAATGCTGACATCATACTGTATCTTATAAAAAAATTCGTTGTTTGTGGAGCATTTGAGAAAGACAACATCTGCCAATCAATAACTCAGTACCTACAATTCTGCTGTATTGTCTGTAGTTAGAATATGAACTGGGCAAATGACAATGTATTTTTTTCCCCAGGATTGCTCTATGAAGAGGACTCTGTTGGAAATTTGTTAAAAGACAGCAAAGGGAAACAAAAAAAGTAACCTATCTACATCAGGTACTATGCAATAATTGACTTCACTGAACTTTCACTCCATGATAATTGTTCTATTTTTTAGCATTCTTTTTTCTCCCTCCCTTTTCTTTAGGTTACTAGAAATAAACAAAGGGAAACGATTTAGTTAATTTCACTCTAAAGTATTTCCTAAAATTATTATAATAAGAGATTAAGTGTGGTTGTCACCTGCAGCGTGACTTTCCCCACTGTCCCTCTGTTTACTCTCTGGGCTAAGGTGTGTAGCTCATGTTCTCCCACACTAGTCTACTTACGTTTATCAGAACACTTACCACGCTGTTGGAATATTCGGTTTATGTACTGATTTTCTTTCTTGGAATATAGACTTCTGAGAACTTTCAAACTTTTTAGTCATCTTTGTGTTTCTAGCACCTAACACAGTGCCTGATACATAGTAACACTCAACAAATGTTTGTTAAATAAATATCTATCATCAGGGAACTAATAGATAAAAGTATATTTTAGTTGAAGTTTTCCAGGCATATATTTGAATGCAAGAACAATTTTTTAAAAGTCAGATGTTTAGTTGTCTGAAAATGCCTAAGTAGTTAACCTTGAATCAATATTGTAGAAGGAATAGTCATGGCAAAAACAAAACAAAAACAAAAACAAAAAACAAATTCTTAAATCCTATGCTTTTCGTTGCTATTTTAAAATTTGTCCTGAAGGTGGCAGCATTGAATAATTTTCTGCATATTTTTCTAAATAAAGCCTTTATGGCCACTTTTAATTAAAGTTTTATATTTAGAAATAAACATGTTTCCCCCATTTTCTATGTATTATACTGTAGAAGAAAATATTTTGTGGGTGTTTTATTTTTTCATCTAGCAGCCTTGAATGTACATGTTGAAAGAAGCCATTTACAAATTTGAAGAATAAAAGTTAACCTAAATAAGGTTCAGGATAGATCTACTCAAATTTCCAGATGTAAGATCAGGATTAAACACAACATATGTTTTCTGCCAAGCACATTTATATCAACAGACATGCTTAACTATAAGTGTAAATCAATGCTTGTTCTTTTGACGTAAAAACTAATCTCTTGCTATATTGATTCAAATTCAACAGAATATTTTTAGTATTCAGTGTGATCTGTTAATAAAGAAATACAAATATTTGTAAAGAATTGTTTTAACAAATAACAAAAAAACAAGTAACCGGAACTAAAAAAAAAATTCTGCCTTCAATGACAACTTTGTAAAAGTTATCAACAATGCAATATGTATTTGATTATCACACTTGGGCATGCATTATTTTATATTTCATTTCTCATTTTTGGATGTTAGCTATCTTATAAACAAAGTTTTACTAACTTAGATTTATCCAAATCTTTATAGTCTCACTGTGAAATACAAAGGTAGCAAGTCATGTGTCACAGAGGTTAAATTGACTTATATAAGAACTGTCAATGAATGACCAAGCCAAAAGAGGAACTCTGCATTTGTACCTGTAGACAGTGACAAGTGCTCATAGTTATAAAGCTGTCATTATAATCACAGACAATTCAACCTCTTAACATGGCTTCTGTGAGATAGATAGGCGAATATTTGTTTTCATGCTATTTTATATTAGGAGTTTGTTACATGTGCAATTTATATTTAGGCTTATAGCTTTTTGGGCTCTATGCTCTAGTGATGCTTGTAATAAAAGGGTTCTAATGCATCATTTGTCAATGCTAATATGCGTACTCATTTCTATTCCTTATTGCTAAATACAACTAGAATATTGTCTTAGATTCTCCAATGAGACTCTTTTAAATGGAAAGGGATTTAGCAGATAGAGAAGCTTACATGGTCAGATGAAGACAATGTGGAGGAATCATCGAAACCAGATGTGAGAGAGAGTGAAATGCTGTAAGGCAAGCAAGAAGAGACTGGGGCATTGGGAGCTTAGAGGGAACCGGACAGTGACTGAGGTAGCATGAAACAGATGGAGCTTTCTGCCAGGTGCAGTGAGAATGCACCCCAGAAGCTGTATGCACAGATTTTAAAGATTCTGCACATGCATACTCTATTAAAAGGTGGGACATAGTCCAACATCATAATTTGCCAGAGTTGCCAGATAAAGAAATTAAATAGGTAGCATGTTCTAGTGTGTTAATTTCCTTGCCACTACATCTTGAAGAGACCATGTTTTCCTTTCCTTGGCTTTAGACCTTGGCCTCAGTCCAGAATGTTAGCTGGCATTTTTGTTTCATTTAAGGATTCCTTCCACCTCGCTCGGGAGAAGCAGAATCCAGCTGGGGCAAGGAGATCATAGTTGGCCCTAATCTTGGATGGGCATGCCCCTTCGATTTCAATGATCAGAACTCTGGACCACATCTCTGCGTCGGTAACACCACAGACTTTCTACTCATGAACAGAGAGCAATTATTCAACCAGTTCTCTTTGTTCATCACATACTGAATGGTATTTAATTCTCCTAGGAGTTATCCCATATTGTGTTCATATAAAGATACAGTGCTTGAAACAATGTATTTTCTTAAAATGATGACTCCAGTAAAATTCTACTTCTAAAAATAGGACTATATAGTATTTGGTAATAAAAGTAAATATATTTATTTTTAGATAAATAATCATATAATGTATAAATCATAAATCTTTGTTCCATAATTTGTTAATAGTTCTATAAAGCTTAATGAATCTCAGTCTGTTGTCTTGAACTCAAATAGACAATAAAAGAAACCTTGTGAGTAAGCAGGTATGAGAACATGTGCTCCCTGGTTATGTTTGGACTTCTAGGTCTTTGGATGAATATTCAATTATTTAGTAATCAATCATAATTAAAAGTTCCAGAAATGCTTTATCTAAAACTATGCAATACCATATATGTGGGAAGACTGGCTCATTATTGTAACTCACGAACACAAATGCACATACACATACACACCCTGCTGCAGGATGGCAAAACACTTTCCTATAAAACACCCCTGTAAACATCCATCATAACCTCTATACCAGTGTGTTGCAACTGTTTATTTATTCATCCATCTTTCTTATTTTAGTATGATTCCCTCTGGATTTGGGGGTTTATTTTACTTTCCTTTACAGCCTGAGAGCACCACATGATGCATGGCACACAGTAATAGACACTGAACAAACACTGTTAACTGATAGGTTGAATGGAGGAATCTTCACTGGAGAAGTTTGGTATATAAATACACCTTAATGGCTCTAGAATCTCTGAAATGGGAGCTTTTGGTGTGGTAGTATGGTTAAAAGGATGGGCTGAGGACTTGCGAAACTGTGTTTTGCCACTTCTACTTAGATTGCATGTTGTTTGAAGTGGCTAACTCCAGTGTTTGGAGTGAAAAAGCAGAGCTGAGGTTTCAAATATCTTGAACCAGTACTTTTCAATGTAATGGATGAAAAAGTTTATAACACATTTCAGCACTTCAAGTACTTTGGAAATTTTGCCATAGGGGAGTTTTCAGAATCAAAGAAAAGTAATTATTGAAAAATAAACAAAATATGTTTATAACCTCCTACGGTTTTAAAAGTAATATTTGTATTATAAGGTCTAGTTTATGTAAATCACAGAAACCCAATTCAGCTTATGCTGAGGAAAAACTTACTGATTCATGACAGTTAACAGATCTAGTTTTAGAAATAGCTAAATTCAGGGATATAAATTTAGAACTTTGTTCACCCATCATTTTGTCCAACTAACAATGTATTCACTTAATTTCCATACTGGCTCTGTATACAAGTAGCAAATACCTCAGCTAGAACTAAATTAGCATGCTTACTGCTGTCTGTGAATGCAGCAAACTTTAGTGAATAACCTGATTCTGCTTGGTCCAAACTATTTTGAACCTGGAACTCTCACTGAGAAAAATTCTGTTTATGGGTAGACAAAATCTTCTCATTAATTTGGCATGGATCATGTGCTTTTGTCAATGACCAGCAGAGGAATGTGAATGCACCACAGCTAAAACGTATGGAATTGGTTCTGCATAGCAAATAAGGTTCTCATACAATAGCAAAGACCTGGAATCAACCCAAATGCCCATTGATAATAGACTGGATTGGAAAAATGTGGCACATATACACCATGGAATATTATGCAGCAATCAGAAATGATGAGTTTGTGTCGTTTGTAGGGACATGGATGAATCTGGAGAACATCATCCTCAGCAAACTGACACAAGAACAGAAAATGAAACACAGCATATTCTCACTCATAGGCGGGTGATGAAAGATGAGAACACATGGACACAGAAAGGAGAGTACTAAACACTGGGGTCTATTGGGGGGAAAAGGGGAGGGCCAGTGGGAGGGGGAGATGGGGAGGGATAGCCTGGGGAGAAATGCCAAATGTGGGTGAAGGGGAGAAGCAAAGCAAAGTACACTGCCATGTGGGTACCTACGCAACTGTCTTGCACGCACTGCTCATGTACCCCAAAACCTAAAATCCAATAAACAATTAAAAAAAAAAGACAAAAAGGAAGGAAATCTTTGATTATGATGAGGTAAAACAAAAGTTATGCATTGTAATTTTTATAATATACATTATGCATGGTAATTTATATGATTCATTCATTAATTTATTTTAAATATATGTTACCTGTCTACTTAGGACCAGGTATTGGAACGGACATTGAGTCACAAAAGGAAAAAGGCAAAGATCCTACATCCTCCCATACTTGCCTTTATACTTCGTTGTTTTCTTCTCATTCATTTCTCTTCTCTTGTTTAGTGGTTCTTTGGCCTTTCTAACAGCTCCTAACCTTTAATGCAAGATAAATGTTCCCTTTCTCTTAATTTCAGAATTCTGGCAAAGAGACTCATTGGCTCAGCATAATCTTTTTTTTTTTTGAGACAGAGTCTTGCTCTGTCACTAGGCGCCAGGCTGGAGTGCAGTGGCACGATCTCGGCTCACTGCAACCTCCGCCTCCTGGGTTGAAGCAATTCTCCTGCCTCAGCCTCCCGAGTAGCTGGAACTACAGACACGCCACCACAGCCAGATAGTTTTTATATTTTAGTAGAGATGAGGTTTCACTATGTTGGATAGAATGGTCTCGATCTCTTGACGTCGTGATCCACCCGCCTCAGCCTTCCAAAGTGCTGGGATTACTGGCTTGAACCACTGCACCTGACATAATGTTATGCTCTCTCTGGACCAATCACATGGATTTGGAAACAGAAAAAACATGGTATAAAAAGGTTATTTTTCATTAACTGAAATTCCTTGAAAATCATATGATCAGACAAAACAATGTGCTTCTTATGAATAAAAGCACCTTTTAGCAATGCTGACATTGCTGTAGCTATCCGTAGATCATAATGCGCTTACATTGACTAAAAGCTCAGCTGTCTTCTGGTGAATGAACTCCACAAGATTACTATCTTGTCTCCACTCTCTCCAGTCAGAATTACTATTTGTTTAATGAAAGAAAAATAAATAAAACAGAATAGCTCAGGGCATATGTAGAGCAAACGATTCCCTCGACCACTTGATGAAACTGAGGTACAGTGGCCCAGACTTATTTATTTTATGGTAAAGCCAGTAATCAAAGCAAAGGTTGCTAATTCACAAATGACTGTATATCACAGACGTATTTTGTTTGGTCCACACATTGTTGAATCACAGAAGATTTATTCTATTTAATTTTTTGGAAAATTTTTCAAAGAGCAAGTTTAGGTTCAAAGTAAAATAGACAGGAAAGCACGGAGATTTCCTATGTATTTCCTCTCCCAACATATGCATAAGTTCTCTCACATTCAATATACATCCTCCATCAAAGTGGCATCTTTGCTACAACTGATGAGCTTACAGGTACCTCATAATCACCTGGAGACTATAGTTCATATTAGTGTTCCCGCTGGGTGTTCTACATTAGATGAGTTTGGAAAAATGTATAAAGATATATATCCGCCATTATAGAGTCATAGAGTATTTTCATTGCCCTAAGAATTTTTTGTGTTCTGTGTTCCACACTATACATTCTTGCTCCTTGACATTCACTGATCTTTTTCCTGTCTTTGCAGTTTTCTGTTTTCAGAATGTCAGAGTGGAAATCACACAGCATATAATGTTTTCAGATTGACTTTTGTCATTTAGTAATGTGTATTTAAGTTTCTTTGTTATTTTTTCACAGCATGATAGCTCATTTTTTAGCATTGAGTAATATTCCATTGACTGATGTACTCGAGTTTATTTATCCATTTACCTACTGAAGAACATCTTGGTTGCTTTCATGTTTTGGCTATGATGATGAAAATGACTACAAGGGCCGGGCGCGGTGGCTCAAGCCTGTAATCCCAGCACTTTGGGAGGCCGAGGCGGGTGGATCACGAGGTCAACAGATCGAGACCATCTTGGTCAACATGGTGAAACCCCGTCTCTACTAAAAATACAAAAAATTAGCTGGGCACGGTGGCGCGAGCCTGTAATCCCAGCTACTCAGGAAGCTGAGGCAGGAGAATTGCCTGAACCCAGGAGGCGGAGGTTGCGGTGAGCCAAGGTCGCGCCATTGCACTCCAGCCTGGGTAACAAGAGCGAAACTCCGTCTCAAAAAAAAAAAAGAAAAGAAAAGAAAACAACTACAAATATCCATGTGCAAGTTTTGTGTGGACACGTTTTCAACTCCTTTGGGTAAATATCAAACATGATGATTGATGAATTATATATTAAGAGTGAGTTTAGTTTTATAAGAAATGGCCAAAGTATATTTTGAAGTGGCTGTACCATTTTGCATTCCCAGCAGATATGAATGAGAGTCCCTATGACTCCACATTCTCTCCTGCATTTCATATTGTCTGTGTTTTGGATTTTGAGCATTCTAATAGCAGTGTAATGGTGTCTTTTTGTCATTTTTAACCTGCATTTATATGACGGCAAATAACATGGAATATCTTTAACTATGTCTGTTTGCTATTGGTATATATTCCTTGATTATATTTCTGTTAAAATTTTGATGCATATTATATTAGGTTATTTTCCTTTTGTTTTAGGGGTGTTTTGTGCATTTTGGAAAACAGTCCTTTGTCAGATATGTCTTTGGAAAGTATTTTCTCCCAGTCTATGGATTGTCTTTTTATTCTCTTGTGTTTTTCACAAAGCAGACATTTTAATGAAGTGTAGTTTGTCAGTTCTTATTTTCATGGATTGTTATGCTATCTAAACAGTGTTGTGTGTAAAAAGCAATAGCCAAGCCCAAGGTCATCTAGAATTTCTCCGATGTTATTTTCTAGGAGTTTCATAGTTTTGTACTTTGCATTTAGCTCTGGGGGCCATTTGGATTTAATTTCTGCAGAGGATATAGGGTCTGTGTCAAGTTATTTTATTTACATTGGATGCCCACGTGTCAGAACCATTTTACATTTCAACAGAACCATTTGTGTGAAAGATTATATTTCCTGTACCTTAGCTTTTTTGTCAAATATCAGTTGACTATATTTATTTAGATCCATTTTTGGGCTCTTTGTTCATTTCCATTGTGTTATTTGTTTATTTATTTATTTCACTGATACCACATGGGTAATGGTTACTATCTTGTTTATTATCATTTTACATTAGATATTGAAGTTGAGTAATGTCAGTCCTCTAACTTTATTCTCTTTCAATATTGTGTTGACTATATTGCCTCTCTATATAAACTTTAGAATAAATATATCAATATCCAGTAAATAACTTGCTGTGATTTTGATTGAGATTGCATTGAATCTAGAGATCAAGTTGGGAAATACTGACTTCTAGACAATATTTCATTTTCTTATTCATGAACAAGGAATAGCTCTTCATTTATTCAGTTCTCTAATTTCTTTCATCAGTGTTTTGCAATTTTCCTCATAAAAATCTTGTTAGATTCATAATTATTTTGAAGAGTGTGAATATAAATGAAATTATATAAAAAAAGAAATTATAATTTTGATTGCAAATTACACTTACTGATTGTTGGTATTTAAAAAACTCATTTTATTTATTAACATTGCATCCTACAACTTTCCTATAACTGCTTATTAACTCCAAAATTTTTTATTGATTTTTTTAGATTTTCTAAAAAGACAATCCTGTCATTTGTGTACAAAAAGTTTTAATCATTCTTTCAATTGACCATTGAATCCCTTACCGGATTGGCTACTATTTTACAACTCCGAGTCACAGAGCCCCCACCTTTGAGAGCCAGAGGCAGGAAAATCAGAGACAAAGCCTCTACCTAGCCTGCCCGAGGTGGGAAAGTGGAAGCAAAACACCTGCCTAGCCTTCCAGAGGGGGAATAATGGAAACAAAGGCCCTACCTGACCTGCCAGAGGCGGGAAAGTGGAAACAAATGGCCCTAGCCAGCCCTGGGAAGTCCCTGTAACATAGTCCCTCAACTGAAGGATTTGGGGAAGCGTGGAGCATTCTGAGACCTGCTGAATGGTTTTGACAAAAGTACTGATAGTGATACGGACAATGAAGTCCAGGCTGAGATGATTTCAGCTGGAGATGAGGAACTTATTGGGAACTGGAGTAAAGACCACTCTTGCTATGCATTAGCAAAGAGACTGGCAGCATTTTGCCCCTGCTCTAGAGATCTGTGGAACTTTAAACTGGAGAGCGATGATTTAGGATATGTGGCAGAAGTTTCTAAGCAGCCAAGTGTTCAAGAGGTGATAGAGCATAATTATTTGGATTATTTGCAGCCTGACTATGTAGCAGAAAAGAAAACCCCATTTTCTGGGGAGAAATTCAAACTAGCAGCAGAAATTTGCATAAGTAACAAGAAGCCAAATGTTAATCACCAAGACAAAGGGAAATGTTTCCAGGGCATGTCAGAGACCTTCATGAAAGTCCCTCCCATCACAAGCCCAGAAGCCTAGCAAGAAAAAGTTGTTTTGTGGGTAGGGCCCAAGGCTCCACTGCTGTGTGCAGCCTTGGGATTTGTTGCTTTACCTCCCAACCACTTCAGCTCCAGCCATGGCTAAAAGGGATCAAGGTACAGCTCAGACCTTTGCTTCAGAAATTGCAACCCCCAATCCTAGGCAGCTTCCATCTGGTTTTGGTCCTGTGGCTGCACAAAAGTCAATAATTGAGGTTTGGGACCCTCAATTATTCAAATGATTCTTGGGATATCCAAGCAGAAGTTTGCTGCAGGGGCACAGCTTTCATGGAAAACCTCTGCTAGGGAAGTACAGGAGGGAAATATGGAATTGGAACACCGACACAGAGTCCCCACTGGAGCACTACCTAGTGGAGCTGTAAGAAGAGGGACACCATCCTCCAGGCCAAGAATGGTCGATCCACCAAGAGCTTGCACTGTGCACGTAAAGAGCCCCTGGGCACTCCACGTCAGACCGTGAGAGCAGCCACAGAGGCCAAATCCTTCAAAGCCACAGAGGCAGAGCTACTCAAGGCCTTGGAAGTTTGCCCTTTGCACCAGCATGCCCTGGGTGTGAGACATGGAGTCAAAGGAAATTATTTTGAAGATTTAATATTTACTTACTGCCCCACTAGATTTTGGACTTGCTTGGGGCTTGCAGTCTCTTTGTTTTGGACAATTTCTTCCATTTGGAATGGGAACATTTACTCAATGCCTGTACCCTCATCGATTCTTCAAAGTAAATTACTTGCTTTTTATTATACAGGTGCATAGATGGAAGGGACATGCCTTGTCTCAGATGACTTTGGATTTGGAGTTTTGGGTTAAGGCTGGAATGAGTTAAGACTTTGGTGGTCTGTTGGGAAGGCATGCTTGGTTTTGAGATGTGAAAAAGGCATAAGATTTCAGAGAGGCCAGAGGTAGAATAATATGTTTTAGCTTTGTGTCTCCATCCAAATCTTATCTTGAACTATAATCCCCACGTGTCGAGGGAAGGACATGGTAGAAAGTGTTTTGATCATGGAGATGGTTTCCATCATCCTGTTCTCATGATAGAGAAGAAATTGTAACAAGATGTGATGGTTTTATGAATTGTGGTTTTCCCTGCTGTCCACTCTTTCCTGGTGCTTTGTGAAGGATGTGTTTGCTTCTCCTTTGCCTTTTCCACCATGATTGTAAGTTTTCCTGAGGCCACCCCAGTCATGTGAAACTCTGAGCCAATTAAACCTCTTTCCTTTATAAATTACCCAATCTTGCGTATTTTTTTATAGGACTGTGAAAATCGACTAATATACCTGGCCTCTACCCGTTAAATGTCAAGTAGCACACTTCCCCACCTTAAGTTGCAACCATTTAAGATGTCTGCAAACACTGTTGAAGATTCCCTGGTGGGTAAAATGATCCTCTACTGAGAAAATCTATCTGAGATGTTGGTTGTCTTTTGAAACTTTACACTATTTGGAGCTAAATCTCATACTTTGGTTATTAACAAGCACTGAAATAGCTCTTCTCCAAGTACCTGTGTAAGAAGTTGAGTTTTCTTTGTCTGCTGATATTAATGTTCCTGAATTTATACTGCAGAATTTTTCAAACTTATATCCTAAGATTTTATATTTATCAGATAATGAGTCTAATTTATAAATATTATACCCAGCATTGTCATCTCTAGAGTCACGTTATCTATCCTCTCAGCTATAAAAATGAATCACTCTTACCATTATTTCTATTGAAGTAATAAGATACAAATAAGTTTTTTGAAATAAGTATTAATGTTTTCTTTACACCTGAAATTAAAGATAAAACATGCAGATTAAAATAGAATAAAATATTTACTCTCATTCGAATTAATTTTTCTATGATGTACTGAAATGAAAATCTGTAGGCCTGGGAAGTTTCTGATGCATTAGATAGGGAATGTCTCCTGCAATTTATTTGTTAGTGTAGGAAACAAAGTAGATCCCACTAGCTAAAATCTCTCACACAGTTTATGTCCTTGCCGATGACACAAATAATAGGCAAGTAAATATAGAAAAATATAATAAGACAATAAATCGTTTATAGAAAACAAAGCAGACCAAGGGCTAGAAAATTTTTCATGGGATGATCAAATTCTCTCTCCATAGAGGATAGTTGAATGGAACTCTGAATAGAGTAAGAACATGAGCTTCATGGAGAAATGAACACTCCAGGCAAAGAAGAAATAAAGTGCAAAATCTGAAGTCAGAACTATCTTGGCTTATCAAAAATAAGTCAGAAATAGGTGTGGCAAATAAAGGGAACCATCTAGAAGCATATGGGAGACAAGGTCAGAAAAGCAGGCATATGTTTGGTCCTGTAGTGCCTCCTTGGTGTAGTAAAATTTGCCTTTAGCTGTGAGTAGATAAGCAGGCTCAGGAGGTCTGAGTGGAGGAATGGTGTGATCTGATGTACAATTACGAATGATCAGTCTGGCTGCTGATTGGAAAAGTGTCTGTAGGTGAAAAGGATTTGAAACTGTGTCATTAAGAAGACATTGCCTAGTTTAGGAAAGCTGACAGTGGTGTGGAAAAGGGCAGAATCAATGGCAATAATGAGAATATTTTGAAGATGAAATGAACAGGGCTTGCTGGGAAACTGAATACACAGTATGACTGAACATTTTCAAAAATGGTTTATAGGATTTAGGCTTAAGTAACAATGGAAAAACTAATGTCATTTTCCAAAATGGGCAAGGCAAAAAGGAGCAGATGTGGGTGGGTGTGCAATAAGTAAATCAAGTTTCTTTTTAGACATGTTAAGTTTGAGGTGAAGTTTAAATGTTAAAACTAGCAATATTTTATCTAAAGAGTCAATTTTTTTTTCTGTTTTTCTGTTACCTTTTTGTTACTGAGTTTAATGGAGTTTCTTGTGGGTTTTTAAAATTTGTTTTTTGCTTTTGACAGGAGGGTATTATATCAGCATTACTATATATGCCCCAATTATTTATTTTCTTCTCTTCTAAACCAAAGGTAACAGCGTTTTTGTGCTATAAATATATAGGTTTATCACAGTTAGTGTTTCTTTTTTTCTTTAAATATAGCATTATCTTTCTAAGAATAGGTGGCTGAAAAATAAAGCCCGTGAAAAAAGTAAGACATGAGTAATTCATTTAAAAAAAGGCTTGCCTTTGTCAAGCATCTAGTAACTACTAACAAATACAATTTTAAGACACTGACACTTACATTTAAAGTAGAACTTTTCAATCTTGTAACATTTTACTTACTCAAACTCATAATATATGTACAACATGTGGGATCTTTTCGTAAAAGTATATAGTTTGACATGATAAGAATTCAAAGTTCTTCCCTAAATGTTTAAAGAAGCAATAAATCTAGGTTTGAGGATATTTGGTACATAAATTCACTGGGAAAGAACAAATCTGCAATAGATAATGTCATGGTAAAATTACCAGATATATATTCTTTTACTACTATTTACTGGTATTCCACATACTACTTTCTTAGCCTCTCATTGAAAACAGAAACAAAATGAAAAAGCTGGTCTGTATTTATAAAATTTGCCCTATAGTATTTTGCCACAGGTCCCCGTAAAATTCATTCCTTTTAAGGTAGCACTTGAATTGCAAACATTATCTCAGCAAAGGCAGGCAGCATTTTCTTCCCCTTTGGTACCTTAGGAACAACAATCTGTTTCTGAGCAGATCCTGAAGACATACCAAGTTAAATAAACTGAGAAAGGAAAAGATCAAAACCATGGCATATTCCTCACTCAGGAACTGCTATAGTGGGAAGTATGGAAGTAGTTTTAAAATCTAGAAAACTGGGGCCCAACTCAGTTGCTCAGGCCTGTAATCCTGGTTCTTTGGGAGGTCAAGGTGGGCAGACCACCTGAGGTCAAGAGTTCGAGACCAGCCTGACCAACATGGTGAAACCCCATCTCTACTAAAAAATACAAATACACCAGCCGGCCATGGTGTCAGGTGCCTGTACCAGCTACTTGGGAGGCTAAGGCAAGAGAACTGCTTGAACCCCAGAGGCGGGGGTTATAGAGAGCCAAGATCGCACCATCATACTCCAGCCTGGGTGACAGAGCAAGACTCCACCTCAAAAAAAAAAAAAAAAATCTAGGAAACTGCTAGACAAGGATGGGAGAGGACGTACATAGAGAGTAAATGCAAACAGAAAGACATTGGTCAGATGCATTATGCAGTCTGGAGTTCATCTTTGTCTTATACATAATTCTGACTTCTCAAAGAATCATTATGAATAGTTTAAAAACAATTATTTTCAGGTCCTTTATTGTCTTCTAGAATTCAATTGTGTGCTCATAAAACAAAGAAAATAAAGATGTAAATGAAACATTTCCCAATATGCCAGGTAAGTGAATTTTATTGCACTCTTAGCAAGGAAAGTACATTCTATTACTTCGTTATGCTGAAACAAAGGTTAGTGACTCCTTGGGTTTAGTGATAGAACGTTGTTTTACCTCTAGGTCATTTGATAATTTTAAGTCACCTGTGGAGACTAAAAATGTTTTATGCCATTTTCCATCTCTGTGACAGCAGGACTTGGGGAAAGATGATTAAGAACAGCCATTATGCATGAAGATAAGTGAATGTAAAATAATAGTTTATATTCATATCTCAAGAAACAGAAGACAAATATGTTTTTATTATAACATTTAAAATGATAAAAATTAACTACATTCTTAGGGAGCTGGTAATTCTAAAACAAGGCCTTTTATATTTGACTCTGAAATAGTCAACACCTAAACTATGGTCAAATAAAACTTTAAAAACAGCATATTCATTAAATCTTGCATTGAAATCTACTAATAGTCATAAATTTACTAAAATTCTAATAATACAAAAAAACCTGTAAAATGTATGTACTTCATTAAAAAAAATTAAATTCTATCTGTAGTCCGTACGTAAACTAGAGGTTGAAATATAACATGATTTGTATTAGGGGAAAGTCAACCAATCTAATTTTTTTTTAGTTGTAGTCAGAGTTTATTTTTGCTCTCTTCATTGAGTTTTTTGGTTTTATCTAAGATCTGAAGGTCTAAATAACCTCCATGGAGCTATGGTGGTAGTGATAGTGGGACTTATAGTCCTTAATCATCATCATCATTATCATTTAAATGTAGGAATGCAAATCAAAACCACATTGAGATGCCATCTCATCATGCCAGTTAGAAAGGCTAGCATTAAAAAAATCAGGAGACAACAGATGCTGGAGAGGATGTGGAGAAATAGGAATACTTTTACGCCGTTAATGGGAGTGTAAATTAGTTTGACCATTGTATAAGACAGTGTGGTGATTTCTTAATGATCTAGAAATAGAGATACTATTTGACCCAGCAATCCCATTATGGGTATATACCCAAAGAAGTATAAATCATTCTATTATAGAGACACATGCATATGTTTATTGCGGCACTGTTTACAACAGTAAAGACTTGAAATCAACCCAAATGCCCATCAATAACAGACTGGATAAAGAAAATGTGGCACATATATACCATGGAATACCATGCATCTATAAAAAATGATGAGTTCATGTCCTTTGCAGGGACATGAATGAAGCTGGAAAGCATCATTCTCAGCAAGCTGACAGAACAGAAAACCAAACACCACATGTTCTCACTCACAAGTGGGTGTTGAACAATGAGAACACATGGACACAGGGAGGAGAACGTTACATGCCAGGGCCTGTCGGGGGGTGGGTGGGGGGCTAGACAAGAGAAAGATTGGGGAGGGATAGCATTAGGAGAAATACCTAATGTAGATGATGGGATTGTGGATGCAGCAAACCACAATGGCACATGTATACCTATGTAACACACCTGCATGCTCTGCACATGTATCACAGAACTTAAAGTATAATAAAGAAATAAATCCCATTTCTACTGCTTCCAAAGTGTCAGCATCTAACTCTTCAGAGTACGCTGAGACACCCACATTTGTATCTTTCTTTGTTGATGAAGTCGTCACATGTGTGACTTCCTCACTGAGACAGTGAGATTCTTCAGATATATCAGCTTTTCCTCTGCATCTAAGCCTCTGCTGAAATTCATGTACTCTTCCCCTCCTTTCCAGAGCATTTAGGCTTAGCAACTGAACAATGAGTAGGAGTTTTTAGATGTCCAGTGGAAAAATCAATGGTCCTGGAAAATGTCTCATGCCCAGTGACTTTCCACTTACTAAGACTCAGGCCTAATTGATCATTAGCCCAAGATTACATGATGCTCCTATCTCCGTCTTTATTCTCTCAACCCCAGACTTCTGAAACTGCACATATACTTTCACTCTCCATTATCTCATTCCCAAAATTCCCATAAAATCCCTTGGTGTGAGCAACAGCTGGAGTGGATGCTTTCCAAAATTTGTCCTGTGCTGCAACACCTGGAAAATCATGGTTGAACTTGGGATTTAGTCTAAGATACAATTGTACTTTCTGGATAACAGTTCTAGCAGTGTCAGCAAACACAAGAGATTGTCTCAGTAGCTTAAAATAATACTTTTATTATGTTTCATGATTTTATGAGTCAGAGTTGGCTGAGCAATTTTTCTATTCAACATGTCACTGACTTACTAAAGTCATTTATTATTTACCCCTTATGGTTGGGCTTATATAGAGGTTTCAAAAGATTATACTCAAATGCCAAATACCTTAGCAAGGAAAAAGTATTTGGAGTCTTTAAAATTATGCTGTGTTAATAGAGTCAACCCTCCATATCTACAGGTTCCTGTTACAGGTTGAATCTAGGGATTCAACTGCAGATGAAAAATATTCCTAAACAAATACATAAATGACACAAATGTGAGGGACAGAACACTATGGAAAAATAGAAGCCTGCACCATTTGTCCCTATCCTCTACCCCCACCCATTACCTGTCCTAGCTGGAACACCAAATTTTAATAACTACACGCAGAAAAGAAGCACCATCACAAGAGACAAAAAAAAACCAGGTTAGCAACCATGGTACTTGGTTTTACCTACATATCGCTGAGATAAGCATCAAGAAGGACAGAAGAGAGAGTCCTAAATTGCGGGTGTCACCCCTCCCTCATCCCCCATCAGTGACCGTGCAGCACGGAAAGGAGATAGAATCTGTGCACTTTGGGAAGAGACAGTGCAATGACTGGGGGAACTTTATATTGATCTACAATACTGTTCTTCCATATCAGAGAATAAAGTTATATCTGGCACAGCCCCCCTCCCCATGGAGAGAACATTTGGTCCAGCCCTTAGCAGAGGAAAATCAACCATTCCAGCATTTGGAACTTGAGTTTTTTGACAAGCCTCACCACTGCAGGCTGAGGGGCTCTTGGATTGTAGGTAAACTTGAAAGACAGTCTAGGAAACACAGCCTGTAATTCCTAGGCAACTGTAGTGCTAGGCTGGACTTAGAGCCAGAGGACTATGGTGACATGTTACCTAAGGAGACACTAGCTAGTGCAGCTAAAGGAGTGTTTGTACCATCCCTCCCTCAACCCCAGGTGGTGAAACTGGCAGCAACAAAAGTAACTCTACTTCTACTTCAGGAGATGAGAGTGGAGAGTAAGGAGACTTTGTCTTGCATGTTGGATCCCAGCTCACCCACAACAGGATGGCACACTGGGCAAAGTTGTGAGGCCCCCATTTCAGGCCCCAGGTCTTTCATGACATTTCTAGATACACTCTAGGCCAAATAGAACACTCTGCCTTGATGGGAAGGACCCAGTTCTGGCAGGACTCATCATCTGTTGACTTAAAAACTCTTGGGCTATGAATAACCAGCAGCAATACCCAGGTAGTATGCCATGGACGTTGGGTCCTGAGACTTTCTGTTTATAGATGTCATACAGTACATTACAAGCTGTGGTGAAAGATTCATTCTGTTTGAAAAAAGCAGAGGGAAAAGTAAAGCAACTTTTTATTGCACTTCAGTTTGGCACAGAAGATTAGAGCCAAAAGCAAATGCTTTGGGGTTCTGAATCCACGCCTGCACTCTTGGACAGCATTTTGAATCTGCCCCGGGCCAGAGGAAGCCCACTGCCCTAAAGGGTGAATCTTAGACCTGGCAGCATTCACCACAACCTGACTGCCAAATGCTTGGGCTTTAAGTCAGCATTGTTGGTGCCCTGGTAGAGTCTCTGTGTTCTGGTGGTGGTGGTGGCCATAGGGAGAGGTCTTTCTGGTTGGAGGAATAGCAGGAAGGACTTTGTATTGTGGTGTGAGTGCCAGTTTAGCCACAGTAGAAGAGAACGTTAGGTAAACTGCTGAGATATTTGACTCCAATCCCTGGCTCCCAGACAGCATCTCTGAACATGCCTGGGGCCTGGGAGAACTTGCCGCTCTAAAGAGAAGGGTCTTGGGCGACACTCAAATAAATGATATCAGGGTTAAAAAAGAGACAATACAATAGATACTACGGAAATTCAAAGAATCGTTAGCGGGCACTATGAACCAATAAGTTAAAAAATCTAGAAGAAATGGACAAGTTTCAAGACACATGCCAGGTATCAAAACTGAACTAGGAAGAAATCCAAAACCTGTACAGGCCAATAAACAAGTAATGAGATCAAAGCCATAATAATGTCCCCCAGTTAAAAAAAAAAAACCCAAGACCTAATGGCTTCACTTCTGAATTCTACCAAACACTTAAGGAATAACTAAACTCAAACTGTTTTAAAAAATAGAAGAGAAAGGAGTACTTCCAAGCTCATTTTATGAGACCAGTATTACCCTGATATCAAAATCAGACAAAGAAACATCAAAATAAGGAAACTATAGGCCAATATCTCTGGTGAATATTGATGCAAATATCCTCAACAAAATACTAGCTAACCATGTTCAACAATGCATTAAGAAGATCATTCATCATGACCAAGCAGGATTTGTCTCAGGGATGCAAGGATGGCTCCAGATATGCAAGACAATCAATGTGGTACATCATATCAACAGAATGGAGGACAAAAATCATATGATTATTTCAATCTGTGCTGAAAAGGATTTCATAAAATTTGATATTATTTTCATAATAAAAACCCTCAGCAAACTGAGTATAGAAAGAACATACCTCAATATAGTAAAAGCCATAGTTGACAGAGCCACAGCTACTATATGAAATGGGAAAACCTGAAAGCCTTTCCAATTTGATCTGGAATATGACAAGAATGCCCAGTTTTACACTGTTATTCAACACAGTAGTGGAAGTCCTAGCTATAGCAATCATATAAGAGAAAGAAATAAAGTCTATTCATCTTGGAAAGGCAGAGAAATGATCATTGTTTTCAGACTATATAACCTTATATTTTGAAAAAAACCTAAAGACACCACAAATAAAACTATTAGAATTGATAAACTCAGTACAGTTGCAGGCTATAAAATCAACATACAAAAATAAGTAGCATTTTCTATGCTGACAGTGAACAATATTAAAACAGAAATCAAAAGTGGTCCCACTTACGGTAGCTGCAAATAAAAGTAAATACCTAGGAATAAAAGAAGAATTGAGAAATCACTGCAATAAAGACTATAAGATGCCGATCACAGAAAGTGAAGAGAATACACACAAAACATGAAAAGATCTTCCATATTAATGGATTGGTAGAATCAATATTGTTAAAGTATCCATACAATGCAGAGTGGATTGAATGCAATCCCTATAAAAATACCAATGACATTCCTCACAGAAATAGAAAAAAATAATTTATATGAAATGAAAAAAGGCTCAGAATAGTCAAAACTATCATGGTCAAAAAGAACAAACCTGGAAGAATCACATTACCTGACTTCAATTACTGAAAAGAGCTGCTGTAACCAAAACAGCATTGTACTGGCATAAAAACAGACACATAGGCCTATGGAACAGAATAATAGACTCAGAAACAAATCCAGTGAAGAGTGAGTGAACTCATTTTTGACAATGGTTGCAAGAACATACACTGGAGAAAGACAGTCACCTCAATAAATGGTGCTGGGAAAACTGAATGTCTATGTCCTGAAGAGTGAAACCATATCCCTATCTCTTGGCATGTACAAAAATAAAATCAAAATAGATTAAAGATTTAAATCTAAGTCCTCAAACTATGAAATTATTATGAGACAACATTGGAGAGACTCTCCAGGACATTGGTCTGAGCAGAAATTTCTTGAATGCTCCATAAGCACAGTCAACATAAGCAAAAATGGACAAATTGGATTACATTAAGTAAAAAGCTGCATGGAAAAGGACACAATCAACAAAGTGAAGACATAACCCATAGAATGGGAGGAAATAGTTACAAACAAGACCAGGGATTAAAAACCAGAATATGTAAGTAGTTCAAACATACCTTGATTTAAAAATTAATAATCCAATTCAAAATAGGTAACATTTAAATAGACATTTCTTAAAAGAAAACATACAAATGGTAAACATGCATATGAAAAGATGTTCATCATCATTGGTCATCAGAGAGATATAAACGGAAGTCAAAGCTACAATAAGATGTCTCATCCCAGCTAAAATGGCTATTATCCAAAAATAGGTAGTAACAAATGCTGGTAAGGGTGTGGAGAATAAGGAATTCTCATATACTGTTGGTGGGAATGTAAATTGGTTACAACCACCATGGAGAAAAGATTGGAGGTTTCTCAAAAAACTATAAACAGAGCTACCATATGGTCCCCCAGTCTCACTGCAGGATATATACCCCTAAAAAAGGAAGTCAGTATATCTAAGAGATAACTGCATGCCTATGTTTTTGCAGCACTGTTCACAATAGCCAAGATTTGGAAGTAGTCTATGTGTCCATCAACAGATGAATAGATTAAGAAAATGTGGTACATACATACAATGGAGTACTATTCAGCCTTAAAAAAGAATGAGACCCTGTCATTTGTAACAACATAGATGGAACTGGAGGTCATTATGTTAAGTAAAACAAGCCAGGCACAGAGAGACAAACATTGCATGTTCTCACTTACTTGTAGGATCTAAAAATCAAAACTATTGAACTCTTGACATAGAGAGTGGATGGATGGCTACTAGAGCCTGAGAAGGGTAGTCAGGGTTTGGGGAGGAAGTTGGAGACGGTTAATGGGTAGAAACAAGATAGTTAGAAATAATGAATACAACCTAGTATTTGACAGCACCGTAGGATGGGTATAATCAGTAATAATTCAATGGTACTTTTAAAAACAATGAAATGAGTATAACTGGATTGTTTGTAATGCAAAGGATAAATGCTTCAGGAGATGGAAACCCCATTTTCCATGAAGTGATTCTTAGGCATTGCATGCCTGTACCAATATCGTATGTGCTCTATAAATATATACACCTAGGTGTGCCCACAAAAACTGAATTTAAAAACCAATTAAAATAAATAATAATAATACCAATGCAATAATAAAAATAATACAGTGTTAACAACTCTTTATGTAGCACTTACATTGTATTTACTATTATAAGATATCTAGAAATAATTTAATGTAAATGTGAGAGTGTGCATAGGTTATATGAAAATACTACAGCATTTTATATCAGGGACTTGAGTGTCTACCTATCTTGGTATCCAAGGACGCATACCAATACCTGGATGATACTTAATGAACAAATATAAATGACCATATTTGTGATGCTATTACATTTTGATTTATTTAATTAAGCTATGTGATTAAAATGTGATTTATTTCTGTGCTTAATCTATAGAATTTTTATAGTTTGAAATCTAGAGAGGTTTTATTTATGCCCAGCATTTGTTCTATGTAGAGTTAAAAGGAGACTGAATATAGCATATGCATAGTTTAAAAGATAACATATTAAAAATGTGTTGCATATCAAATATCTATTAGAAAGACAATATTTTAGACAATAATTTAACTCTTAATTGTGTAACTCTGAATAAATATCTTCAGTCAGAAGAATGTCTACAAGTAACTGATATGTGAAACATTTATGAGTCATATTCAAATATAAATAATTGTAAGATGAGAGAGTCTTACACTTGGCCTAAGAGGATTTATAGGATTATTTTGCTGACCGTCATGGTGGTATGCACGTTTGGTTCCAGCTATTCAGGAGGTGACCCAGGAGGACTGTTTGAGCCCCGGAGTTTGAGGCTGTAGTGAACCAATGTTGTGACATTCCACTCCAACATGAGCGACAGAGTGAGACCCTGTCTTAAGTAAATACATAAATAAATATGGACAGCTAAAAAGCCTTTCCCTCTTTCTTTTGCATAAATAGAAAACATATTTATATTTATTCATGACTTTTAATGCACATTATTAACATTTTTTGCTGACTCCTATTTGGTTTAAGGAGTAAAAGTTTAAGTGTTCTATTGGGACAAATTTTTTTAATCCAAAATGATTTAAAAAAAGTGTTTTTCTGTTTCCTAAAGCAGTTATTTGAATATGAAGCAAAATTTTATTTTCCTTATTACTTAATTTTTAAATTTATTCATTTTTGTTTCTGCTTGAGTTACCCTGGTTAGAGGGGAGTTCAGTTTTCAGAAAAAGGCTATGATAATGTAAATAAGTAAAGGGCATCTACTGAGGCTTTGGACAGAATATTCCTGGTGACAAAGTCAGTAGTCTGTAACTATTGGGAGTCTATAACCATTGCCAGATTTGGCTTGTGAAATATTCCCTAGGCCTGCCTGAATACCTGCGTGAACAAACGTATTCTTAACATAACTTTTTAAACACTGCTATGTCATAAAATAAGAAATTATATTAAAATTATTAATAAATTTACAGTACTTTTTAAACCACTTTTTATATTAAAAGTTCAAAAAGTGAAATTATTATTAGGTAGGGATTCATTATGCTTACTTTTCCTTTGAAATGAGTTCATAAAATCTAACAGGTAAGAATTGCTGGCATAAATAATCTATTCTTGTCTTACTGCCACAGCCTGATATTTTAACATGCAACAATATTACAGCTGTAAATCATTAGACACATTTGTGAGTAAATATCCTCATCGGGGTAGTTCTGTAAGCTCTTGTAACGGATAGCTTGCCACTTGTCTGTATGTTTTACAGAAGAACAAGCATAGCAAAGCATGTCTATTTAGTAAAAGATACGTTGCCATTACCAGCAAAAAATACTAAGAAATGACTTGTCTGTATGTTTTACAGAAGAACAAGCATAGCAAAGCATGTCTATTTAGTAAAAGATACTTTGCCATTACCAGCAAAAAATACTAAGAAATGAAGGCACAGGCTAAAAGTTGTGTTTGTTTGAATATTAGAGTCTATATAAATGCATGTAATTACAGTTTGTGAAAAAATTTTCAGTTTAAAAACTTAAGACTGGCTAGATTTATTGAAATTATGTGAAATTTGTAACATCATCATTAACAATAATAACAACAACAATATCTCTTGTGTCTATTTTACTTATCAGGCACCATGTTAAGCTTCATATATACATTATCTCCTTGAATCATTATAACATATAGACGAATTCAATAATGTTTTCATTCTCATTTTATGAATGAGAAAACTAAGGTGCTAAAATGTTTTATAAAGGCCATATAGCTAGTAATCAATCTATGTGTTATTTTGGATTGGGAAAAACCTGTGTTGTTTTCCACTATGTTTTATTACACAGCATAAATAGGACATAGTGGACGCTGGAAGAAAAGAGGAAGGTATAAAGGGTGTAAGGCTGGCAGACCAACTTGTGGACAAAATAAAGTGATGTTATGTCTTGGAAAGGGAAAAAGCACATCTTAATTGTATAACTCAAGAAAGAATAAAATTACACATAAAACTTTCATTTAGAAATATAATTAATATAATTTGTTTCACCAGGACTGACAAAAACAGATGATAGGAGTCCACTATTATAAGTCGAATTCATAATGTTGCCTAAATCTGTAAAGTTGATAGGAACTTAGAAGACTACCATCAGTGATTTACAGCCAATTGAAAAACAGAAGTAAAGCATAATTGTTGTTTTATTTAATTAGAATTTTAGTACAATTTTTATGCCGTAAACACAATTCAGAGCTTACTCTCTGCATGGAAATTAAGAGTAAGTAGAACTTATTAACAAACTTTATTTTCAACAAACTCCATATTTCAGAGGAAATCTAAACTGTGGAGGCTGCTCTCAGGGATCTAGAGAATATATTTGCTTCTGCAATACAGACTCCTCAATGGCTCTGAGAAGCACTATGAAGGGACAGACATACTCTGGTATGAAGTTCCCCTAACCAGGAAACAGGCAAACATGGCTCAGGAGTGCTATAACCAGGACCGATTCTACCTTTTCTGAACTTCTTGGCAATTTTTAACCCCCTTTTCCATACCACCAACCACACTCAAAAGAGATGAACATGTTCGTTCTTACTCAATTAATATAAATACATTCAGTAAATGTACTGAATTTGCAGCATATGTAAGCAAAAGAACACTACATTATCCTCCTCTTTAAATGCAACTCAAAATATGTGCAACTCTTAATGTATTCAATAAAATATATTGGCATTCTACAGATAAAGATATATTTTCCCTCTACTCTAACCTTTATTTTCAATCAGTTTTAAAGTTTTAAATTATCAAGCCTTGAAATAAATTATTAAATATGACTTTGACAAAATGTATGTGAAATAGACGACAGAAACATTTTTTTTTTGAGACGGAATTTCACAACAGTTTTTCATTAAAAGTTGAAACAGAATTATTCTTCTGAGAAGCATAACTCCCTTAGAGTTAATAATCTACAAAGGGCTTCTATTTTATACAACTTCAAAAATCAACACAAAGTACAATGTAAATACAAATCACTGGAATTATACCACATAGTTATTCCTGACACTGTGGAAAAGAATATTCCATTAGAAGACAAAGATTATACTTAAAATATTTCTTTAGTTGTTGACACTTTTCTGGGTGGGAATATATTTTCATGATTCCATATTACATAAAGGGAATTTAAACTTTGCTGAATACTTACTTTCAAGATTGTGTTTTTGTTGTTATTTTTTGTCTCTTTCTTCCTTCTTTCTACTTCTGTTTTTGCCAACTACTGTGTCAACCAAATCCTAGGAAATCTAGTGCCAACTCAAGTCAATTTCTTCATGAAGTTGTCTCTGATTTGTTTTTGAGACAGAGTGCCACTGTCACACAGGCAGGAGTGCAGTGCCATGATCTCGGCTCACTGCAACCTCCATTTCCCAGGTTCAGGTGATTCTCCTACCTCAACCTTCCAAGTAGCTGGGATTACAGGCACATGCCACTCAGTAACCAGCTAATTTTTTGTGGTTTTAGTAGAGATGGGGTACCACCATATTGGCCAGGCTAGTCTCGAACTGCTGACCTCAGGTGATTCACCCGCCTCAGCCTCCCAAAGTGCTGGGATTACAGGCGTGAGCCACCACACCCAGCCTGATAATTTTATGTAATGTTAATATTACCTGATGGTTCTGAACCCTAGATTTGAGTTTTTATCATGGAGAATTTTAATTCCAGGGTAATATGTGGATTACTGGTCAATATTTTGGGCATCTAGACATTGTCATACATCTAGTATATATTTTACCTGGACTAAATTATTGGTGAGTGCGTACATGCTCACTGAATTTTAGCCCAAAATTTTCCCCTAACTGTGCCCAGGTGTTGGAGTTAATCATAAAAATCAATCTTCCAACCCAGTATGCCAGATCCCATGCGAGAATAGCGCCCTAACCTGAATGACAATTAACTTTATGAGTTTCTATGGCTTCTTGCAATGACTGTCACTTTCCAAAATGGTAAACAATGCTTAGTACACTTGTTTATCCTTTACCTTAGTAAATCTTTTACTGATGTATACCATAGTTCCCTACCTGGAAAAATTGCAAAATCCTAACAGCATGCCCAGAATAATTGCTTTTCATGTACAAAATTGATTTATATCCTAAGCTCATATAAATAGTTTTTTTTTATTGTTGTTTTTTGTTTTTGTTTTTGTTTTGAGATGGAGTTTCCCTCTTGTTACCCAGGCTGGAGTGCAATGGTGCGATCTCGGCTCACCGCAACCTCCACCTCCTGGGTTCAGGCAATTCTCCTACCTCAGCCTCCCAAGTAGCGGGGATTACAGGCGTGTGCCACCATGCCCAGCTAATTTTTTGTATTTTTAGTAGAGACGGGGTTTCACCATGTTGACCAGGATGGTCTTGATCTCTTGACCTCGTGATCCACCCGCTTCGGCCTCCCAAAGTGCTGGGATTACAGGCATGAGCCACAGCGCCCGTCCATAAACAGTTTTTTAAAATCTACATGATATTTAGTGAGAAATATAAGAACTATGAAGAATTTTTCATTATGTGGCACTTCCTATGCCATGAAGGATGTCAAACATTCTAGTTACTATCTAAAAATGGCAATACTGCCCACCTTTCCACAGTTTTTGTGGTAAAGAAAAAATCTCTACACAAATTTTAATATTTTTCTGTAGGTCCACACTGAAAATGACATCTTTAACAGTGAAAATGAGGGTAGAAGTCATATTATAGAGAGCTTGTAATATATACATGAAGGATTTATGGGTTAAGATCATCGAAAACCATTGAAGTAATTCAAGCCAAAGAATCAAGTAATGGCATTTGTATTTTAGAAAATGTAACTGGTCTACCATCTGCAGAATGAATCAGAGGGAGATTCTATGGCAAACCGAAAACCTTAAGCAGTCCAGGTGAGAGACAATGGTGACTTTGACCAGAATTGCTTAAAACAAGCTATTTAAAAATTAGATCAAAAATAATTTGGAGGTTGATTTTAGGAGGTAGGAAAGGAGAAGAATAAATTATCAACGTAGAAAAAAACTAGAAAGGATCTAATTTGGAGTTTAATTTTGTATGTGTCATTTTTCTCTCTCACTTGAGCTATACTGTCTCTGAAGATGCCTCCACTTTAAAAATTTTTTTTAACATTCTGATTTTTTTGAAGTTAGTTTATAAGTCATTGGAAAAAAGAAAATGATTCCATATATAAAAATTATCTACACACAGAAATTTTTAGGAAAAAACTTACCTCATAGAAATGTCAAGAGTTCTAACAACAATCTCTAGGTACATTTAAAAATTTTCCCCAAATCCATATTAATGCAGATAAAGAAGGCCATGACTTTGCTTCCTCTAAGTGTTTTGCACTACATTTTCTCAGACGAAACTTTCCAATTTATAATACTAAACTGATTGAGCCATTTTCTGTAGTATTTTTTTTCTTCTCAGATTCATAAGACTACATTTATTTTATTCATATAACCAAATATTAAAAATTCAATTTAGAAGAGAACAATTTGAATGCTTAGCTGAGATGGAATTCTTATAACCATCTATTGAAATTTTAGTATACACACTGGAATCACCTGGGAAGCTTCTTAAAAATACATATTTTTGGGTTGTAAATTCAAAATTCCCAATTCCATAATTCAGGAGATATGTTCAGAATTTTATGTATTTATTTGTTCCTTTATTTATTCATAAAGAATTATTAATGCAGGCAGTACTTGGATCATACTTTGAGAAACTGCTATTCTGTATCCAAGAAATATTTCACAATGTTGGATTCCATCTCAGACATTTAGAAGAGAGTTAGTATCTTTGAGGCCTATGAACATACTTATTCTCTTAATTGTAAAGTGGTCTATACTTTTTCCCAGAAAAAAAATTGATCTTAGGGGGAAAAATTCTCTATGTGCTCAAAATTAAATAATGTTGCTAAGACTAGCAGACAAAATGTGAACACTCAGTGTTTCTAGGGTTTTGCTGAAAAGGTAACCATAGGATGCTAACATCTAGTTTATTGATTGTGGGATATAAATATCACATGAGCAATATTAAAACATTCTCATCCACAGGTCTTACTCAATATTGATTAAATAAAAATCAGCAGAAGAGAGACCTCGCATTTTAAAAATCATCTAGGCAATTCCAGTGTGTAACCAAAGCTGAGAACCACTCATCTAAAGCGTTAGTCAATGACCAGGAAAAACAGATTTTCAATACAGCTAATAAGTATAGAAAAGTGCTTTTCAGGCAGTGAATGAATCTTACATGTGTCATTTGTCAGACCAGCTGCTGGTGACCCGAACATTACTTTTGTGTTTCCTTTCTAATAGCAGTGACCACATAGTATGTATTAAGTATCAGAGCAAAACTCATTTTGAGGAACTAGCTTTATAGGTGATAAGCTTCCATTCAGTAGTTATCATTCAATAAATCTAAACACAATTTTTAATGTACAAAGTCTTTTTGTTTTTTTGTTTCTCATCAGGTCACTAAACTCCTTTTGATTTCTTTATTTTATAGTTCAGGTTGGCAAAGAAACACCTGTGTTTCACTTCTGGCCATATGTAATTCACCATTTCACAACTAAATGCAACCAAAAATAACCATAAGTTGATTTGGAATCAACTTAAATGCATGGATCTTTTTATTTAAAACCTGAGCACTTTGAACTACTTTCACAGGGGGGTCTTTTTTACTGGAGAAATTTACTCTCAGGTATTTACTTATCAATTTTTTTTTCTGATTATTTCAATCTAATTTAAAGAGTAATATGCATTTTCTGGAATGGAAATAGTCAAATAGAACAGATATTGAAATATTATCCATTTCTTAAAAAATAGAATGAACAATTCCTTTGTAATACAAAAGTTTTTCAATGTCTGGAATTAGATACCTGAAATGGGATAATACTAGCAAAATATACCAGTGACTTCTCAATTATGTGCCTTAGTTCTTATATTAATATTAGTTTCTTAGAACTGCCAAAACAAATTACTACAAACTAGGTGGCTTACAACAAAAACTTAGTTTTTCATAGTTTGAAGCCCAGAAAACTGAAATCAAGGTTTAGTAAGGTTGCTGCTTTCTGGAGGCTCTCATGGAGAATTTATTGCTTGCCTCTCTTCCAGCTTCTGGTGACTCTTGAGTTCCTCAGCATATGGATATAACGGTTCAATTTCCACATCTCTATTCACATGGCTAGCTCCGGGGTTTCTGTGTGTCATTTTGTTTTTATGTTTTTTTTAATAAGGACACACTTATGATCAGATTTAAAATCTACTTTAATCCAGGATAATCTCATCTTGGGGTTTCTTCTTAATTACATATTCAAGGTTCTTTATTCCACATATATCTATGGTCTGAGCTTCTGTGCAGACAAAACTTTTGAGAGAGATAACACATGGCCCACTAGAGTAGTGATATTTCACCTCTTATTATTTTTTATATCTATATGTTTCACATTTACCAAAGCAGTTTCCTCAATGATAACAAATGGATTCCTTCTCCAAAAATATTCCACTTAAAAACAGGTAGAGACTACAGCTTCTTGGGAAGCTTGGGTGGGAGGATTGCTTGAGCCCATTAGCTTGAGGCTAAAGTAAGCTAGGATTGAACCACTGCACTTCAACCTGGGTGATGCAGCAGAATCCATCTCACTGAAAAAAACAAAAAGAGGACAAACAGATTTAACTCTAAATAATTTGGTTTAAACTTCCGTCTCGGTCACTTTCTCACTGAGTGGTCTTTGGGAAATAACAACTTACAGGAATCTTAATTTTTTATTTGTAGAAAAATGATTACATCTACCCTAGCTATTGTTCAAAATTGTCAAAATCATATGAAAGTACTATTAATTAGTACAGTACACCCTGACAGAAATCTTTAATATTTCATTTTTACTTAAGATGTAGAAATTAATGTTTATTTAGAAATCTTGAATTTATTCACCATACCCAAAATGCAACTATTTTAATATTATTTTATTTAACATGGAGCAAAAATATAAAGATGTTTGTGAAGCAAATAGAGACAAAAATTAAGACATCTTTTTCATTTCTAAATTAAAAGTACTATTTTAGGTCATTTCACTAAAACTTTATAGTTTTTAAGCTAGAATTACATAGACACAAATTTAATAATATTTTAATATTCAATTATGTAATTACATTAACAAATACTGCTAGCAAAAACAAGTTTAGGGACACATGAATAACACCTGGAAAGCATTCTGTGCAACTGCTGCAGGCAAATGAGCAAGGCCATATTAAAGAGGGAGCTAGTTAGTGGTTTTCAGCATATTAGGGACATTAATGACTATGCTGTTTTTAGAGAAAATAGAGAGCATTGGTTAATGAGGCTATTTGGTTTTATGAAGTTAGTTGATAGAGATTTTCTATTATATAATTTCATGTCCAACAGAAAATAACTGCCCTTCTTCCCACCAGCATCTGAATTCCATAATGATGTATTACACTGGCAAATATTGTTTGCATTGTTTGCTCTTTGTGAATGATATAGTTTGAAACTTTGTTCCTATCAAAATCTCATCTTGAATTATAATCTCCATGTGTCGATGATGGGACTGAATGGGAGGTGATTGGATCATGGGGGGTGATTTCCCCCATGCTTTTGTGATCGTGTGTGAGTTCTCACAAGATCTGTTGCTTTAAAAGTGTAAAGTGGTCCCCACTCTTCTCTCTCCTGCTGACATATAAAATACGTCTTGCTTTCCCCTTGCCTTCCACTATGACTGTAAGTTTTCTGTGGCCTTCCCAGGCATGCAGAACTGTGAGTGAATTCAACCTCTTTTCTTTACAAATTACCCAGTCTCAGGTAGTTCTTTATAGCAGCATAAGAATGAACTAATTTGGAAAATTGGTACCAAGAATGAGGTGCTACTATAAAGACACATGAAAATGTGGAAACAAATTTGGACCTAGGTAATAGGCAGAAGTTGGAAAAGTTTAAATAGCTCAGAAGAAGACAGAAAGACGTGGGAAAGTTTGGAACTTCCTAGAGACTTGTTGAATCGTTTTGTCCAAAATGCGGATAATAATATGAACAATGAAGTCCAGACTGAGATGGTATTGAGATGAGAAACTTATTGGAAACTGGAGTAAAGGTCACTCTTGGTAGGCTTTAGCATAGAGACTGACAGCTTTTTTGCCCTACCCTAGAGATCTATAAAACTTTGGAATTGAGAGAGATGATTTAGAGTATCAAGCAGAAGAAATTTCTAATCAGCAAAGCATTCAATAATTGGCCTGGCTGTTACCAAAATAATACAGTCATATGCTTTTACAAAGAGATGGTCTGAGATAGGAACTTAGGTTTAAAGGGAAGCAGGGCATAAAGGCTTGAAAAATTTGCAGCTTGCCATGTGGTAGAAAAGAAAAACCCATTTTCTGGAGAGAAATTCAAGCCTCTTACAGAAATTTCCATAAGTAAAGAGGAGCCACAAATTAATAGCCAAGATAATGAGAAACATTTCTCTAGGGCTTTACAGAGATCTTCATGGGAGCCCCTCTTATCACAGGCCTGGAGGCCCAGAAGGAAAGCATCGTTTCATGGACCATTCCCAGTACTCCACTGCTCTGTGCAGCCTCAGAACATGGTGCTCTGCATCCCATTTGCTCCAGCTCCAGACATGGAAAAAGGGGCCAAGGTACAGCTCTGGCCATGGCTTCAGAGGGTGCAAGCCCCAGACAGTGGTGGCTTCAAGGTAGTTTTGGGTTTGTGGATGCACAGAAGACAAGAGTTTGGCTGACTCTGCCTGGCATTTCCTGGATGTTCAGGCAGAAGTTTGCTGCAGGGCCAAAGCCCTCATGAAGAATCTCTGCTAGGGCAATGCAGAGGGGAAATGTGGGTAGAAGCCCCCACACAGAGTCTCCACTGGGGCACTGCCTAGTGGCACTGTGAGAAGAGGATCACCATCCTCCAGACTCTAGAATGGTGGATCCACCAGCAGCTTGCCCTATGCACTTGGAAAAGCACAATCACTCTTAATGCTAGTTCATGAAAGCAGCCACGAGGGTTGTACCCTGCAGAGTCACAAGTGTAGACCTGCCCATGACCTTGGGAGCCCATCCCTTGTATGTGAGACATGGAGTCAAAAGAGATTATTTTTAAGATTTAAGGACTGCCCTGTTCAGTTTTGGACTTGCATGGAGTCTCTAGCTCCTTTGTTTTGGCCAATTTCTCCCATTTGGAATGAGAGCATTTACCCAATGCCTGTAACCCCATTATATCTTGGCAGTAACTACTTTGCTTTTAGTTGTACATGCTCGTAGGTGGAATGGACTTGCCTTGCTTCAGATGAGACTTTGGACTTGTACTTTTGGGTTAATGCTGAAATGAGTAATGATTCTGTGGGACAGTTGGAAAGGCACAATTGTGTTTTGAAATGTGAGAATAACAAGAGATTTGGGAGGGGCCGCTGGCAGAATGATATGGCTTGGTTCTATGTTCCCACCCAATCTCATCTCGAATTGTAATCCTCATGTGTCAAGAGAGGCACCTGGCAGGACATAATTGGATCATAGCAGCAGTTTCCCCCATGCTGTTCTCATGATAGTGAGTGAGTTTTCATGAAATCTGATGGTTTAAAAGTGTGTGGTAGCCTTGTAAGATGTGCCTTGCTGCCCCTTCCCCTTCCACCATGATTGTAAGTTTCCTGAGACCTTCTCAGTCATGTGGAACTGTGATTCAATTAAACCAATTTTTTATAAATTAACCAGTCTCAAGTAGTTATTACATCAGTGTGAGAACAGACTAATACAGTGAACATGCTCTGCATTGTCTACTAGATTATATGCCATAAAAAGATGTTCTGTATCTTGCCCATCTTAAATTTTTATCAGTTTCTCCTGACATAGGTCTGTACAGATTGAGTTTTTCTTCATAAATAAATATTAGTTTAAAATAAATAGAAATAGTTTATTATTAAATTAGAAACATAACTATGCTTTGATCGTCTCTATATTTAGAACTCTTTTTGCAGAACATAGGAAATGTACCTGGTGAAAAAGTTATATGTGAGATGTAGCCTATTTTGTATTTTTTCATTAAGAATATGTAAGTAAAATAAAATTTTATCTATATTTTAGAAAAAGAGTTGAGATATTTCAAAAATTTATAAATTAATTATTTAGTTGAATAAATAACTTTAGTGTTTCACTTCTTTACAAGTTAGATAATGATATTGTATGAAAAAAATCTGTATTTCACAAATAGGATTGCATTTTAATTTTTAGATAAATGTATGCTTATTGAGAGAGGTCTTAATTGTTAATTAATTTTAACATAAACACATAACAATTATCATATGAAAAATGACATTCAAGCTCATTATCAAAAGCAATGTTTGTTCCAAAGCCAAAGAAATATAAATATTATATGAGAATTTTGTTTGCTTTCATATGAAATCACTAAAGTTGGGTTTAAATTATGTGGTATTCTATGGTAGTTATTCAAACATTCAGCATATAGTAGAGATATTCAATAGATATTTCTAAATTGATAGATTGATTTAAAAATTTCTTGTTTGAACACAAATTGAATTTGAAACTTTCTTCTTGTCTGAATTAAAACTCACAGGGCATTTCAGAAAACATAGTGCTTGCTCAAAACTTCTTAAAATTTAAAATATCAGCAAAGTTCAGTCTGAACAATGTACAAGGGAAAAAAGCAGTGCTTGTAGGCATGGTACCATTGGTTTGGCTTCACTCAGTAAAAAACAAAATGCAGCAATGTTCACAGGATGCTGTCAGCTTGGTTCAGTTTTCACATGCATTTTTCAGATGTAGGCAAGATTATCATCAGTAATAGACTACTAAATACCACCTAGGTGTTATGCATACATTAATACATAAATTAAGCACTTCTTAAAGTGATCAGTGAAGCTCATAAGGGAAATATGCAGATATTTTACAAGGGTAACAGAGAGTGAAGAAGTAAATTACTGAACAAAAATTCCATAATTTACTTTCTAGTATGTGCATTTTATATTTTTTATTTTTTTGTAAAAAATTCTACAATGCTCACACACACACACACACACACAGACACACACACACACACACACAACAAACAAAAACAGAGAATTCCTTGAATGTTAACAGTCTGGCCTGTTTCATTCTATGGCAATGAGTATTCTTATACCAAATCTCAAAATACAGAATCCAAAAAGTAGATGGCGACTCTTGATAAATAAAAATAAATCAGCTTAAATTTTGTGTCTTACCTCACTTCACCTTGTATGCTTACATCTATGTTGCCACTCACACTGTATTTTAAATTATTTCAGCTTTCTGTATCACTGTTCTCACCACTGTGTGCCAGACACTAACTTGATTTTATTTTTAACATTAGATACGTTGCAATCAGTTTGCTTCCTAGTAGAAATTCAGTAAGCACCAGATTAATTATAAATGACAAATGAAAATCAGCAAAAATAAAATGAAATACAACTGATGAATGAATTATTGAATGTATCTGTGAGGTGCTAAGAAGTCAAAGATAAATTATACATCTGCACTAAAGTAATATATCCATTATGTTTTAAGGAGGACAAGCAGCTATGCAATTTATCAGTACTGAAAGTCAGCCTGTTCATAAATCCAGGGAGCTTATGTATGAAAGTTCTAGATGAAGATGAGAGAGATAACGATGAATCCTGGAGGTGGTCAATCAGATATCAGATCAGGAAGCTCTTGACAGACTTGATAGAAAAACTGATAATTGAGTCCAGTTTGGAAAGATATGTAGGAATTCCATATTAGGGAGCAAGGGAGAGGCATACAGAAATTATAGACAGTAAAAGTGCATCCTCTCTCTCTCTCTGTCTCTCTGTCTCTCTCTCTCTCTCTCACACACACACACACACACAGCATGAAATGCAAACATGCTTAGATGTTTTGTAATAATAATCTGGACTATAATAATCTAATTCCATACATTTTTATCACTTGATTACCCTATTTTCACTCTTCAGTAAATATTATTTTTTTATTGTCCTTATTCACCATGCATTTTTGGTATTTCTCTTATTGATTTAGCCTTGTCATAAGGGTCTATAGTCTACTGTTATGGAAACTCTCACTATAGTATTTATGTTGAATCTAGTAAAAGGAAATTCCGAAGAAGCAGTGTTCCATACTTCCACAAGAGTTAATGAAATGCATTATAAAGTTTTTGACCACCGTTTAATAAATCCACATATTTATTAGTGCTCTTAGGGGCTCAGTTCCCTTCAGTGATATTAAAATAATAATTTTAAAGATATATATTTTGTAAGGAAAGGGAAGCAATACATTTTGCATTCTCTGTGTCTGTGATATTCTGACTTGGCTCTCTGCCAGACATATATCTCTCCCAGATGATTCATGGTCTGTTTCCTGAAAAGGCAACAGTCTGGCATAGGAGAGAAGGTCTGGAAAGACAGCAAAGTAAAAAGCACCAGAAATCTGTCCCCTACTTAGACCACAACTGCACTGGCAATCTGATGTAAGCATTTTGAAAATCCATAATCTATTGTAGGCTTGAAACCTCCATGGGAAGGCCTGAAGTATAAATTACTATTAATGTCGATCCATTTCTTGATTTAGCACAGTAGCAATTACCCATTCCTGACTCCTTAGCCCCATGCACATATTCCTGGAGCAGCTTCCTCACAGTCTCCAAGAGCCAAGTGGACAAAAAGGATCCTGCCTTCCAAATATTGAGTATCTGTGCTCTGATTGTTGACTGCTATTTCTAATCACAGAAAAGTAAGTGGCTGACAGTACTGTTGCACTTCTCTCCATTGTTGCATGCCACTCTTTCATTGGATGTAGTGACATCCAGGGGAATTAAAAAGCCTTCAGTTTCACTCCCTTCACTTTTTTTTTCTTTCTTTCTTTTTTTTTTTTTTTTTGAGACAGAGTCTCACTCCGTCACCAGGCACCAGACTGGAGTTCAGTGACGCAATCACGGCTCACTGCAACCTCCACCTCCCCGGTTCAAGCAATTCTCCTGCCTCAGCCTCCTGAGTAACTGGGACTACAGGTGCGTGCCACCACGCCCGGCTAATTTTTGTATTTTTAGTAGAGACGGGTTTTCACCATGTTGGCCAGGATGGTCTCGATCTGCTGACCTTGTGATCCGCCCGCCTCGGCCTCCCAAAGTGCTGGGATTACAGGAGAGCGCCACCGCGCCCGGCCTTTTTTTTTTTAAATTTTATTTTATCTTTTGGAAATCAGACATGGGAGACTAAACCATTCAAAAGCAACTAAATATAGATGGAAATTAGAAAGCCACCACAAATCCCAGACAAAGATACAGGCTCAGAAAAGACTTGAGAAGACCTTAAGTTTACACTTGAGGTCGATACTCAGCACAGAAGCTATCTACAACAATGGAAAACATGCAAATAACAAAACCGAAAAATGAAAAACCCTGGGGGAAGGGGAAGAATCTGATTCCCGAGGTCACCACAGGCATAAGAAAGCATCAGCAAACTTGAAGAGAGGGCAATGGAAATCACTGAGTCTTAGGAACCTAAGGTACCCTATGGAGCTGAACAAATGAGCATTGGTCAGAGTAATAAAATGGAGGAAAAAAACAGGGGAGAAAGCCAGTTGGAAGTAATAATACCTGAAAAATGTCCACATTTAATGAATGACATGAATATAAACATTCAAGGGATTTAATAAACTTCAAGTTTTATTGAACTGAGAGACACGTAAAAACACATTTTGTAATAAAATTGTCCAAAGCCAAAGGCAAAGTGGCAAGGGAAAACTTGCCACGATTTTCAATTGAAATTATTAACAAATTTCTCATCAGAAACTTTCATAGTCCAAGACAGTGGGCTGATATATTCAAATTGCAAAAACAAAACAAAAACAAAAACAAAACCACTGTCAACCCAGAATAGACAAAAAAATATCAAACGATAGAAAAAAAAAAAAAAAACTCTCCTGGCAAAACTGTCCTTAAAAAGTGAGCGAGAAATTAAGACATTCCTACATAAATAAAAGTTGAGACACTTTCATACCATTAGATCTCACCTATAATAAATGCTAAAGAGGGTCATGTAGGTTAAAATGGAGGATACTAGATAATAAATCAAAGCTCTAAAAAGCAATGAAGAACTCATTAAGGGTAAGTACATGACCAATTATAAAATCTACTATTATTCTAACAACAATGTGGAATTTAAATTTTTGTTTTAGACATGAATTAAGAGACAATTACATTAAAATTATTTGTGTAATATCTACTATTATGATTTTGGTTTCTACCTCCACATAACTCAGATTAATGCATTAAAACACTTATTAGTATATGAATTTTGACCAAAACATGTATAAAAATGTAGTTTTGTGACACTAAAACTAAAAGTGGTGGGAATCAAGATGTAAAAAAACGTAGTATTTTGTATGTTATTGAAGTTAAGTGATATGATTTGGCTGTGTCCCCAAATCTCATCTTGCATTGCATGGCGGCAGTTTCCCCATACCTTTCTTATGGTAGTGAATAACTCTCAGGAGATATGATGGTTATATAGGGGTTTCCCCTTTCACTTGGCTCTCATTCTGTTTCTCCTGGCGGCTATGTAAACCCTCCCTTTACTTTCCCTTAATCTTCCACCATGATTGTGAGGCCTGTCCATTAAGCTTCTTTCTTTTATAAATTGCCTAGTCTGCTTATGCCTTTATTAGCAGCGTGAGAATGAACTAACACAGTAAATTGGTACTGAGAGTAGGATGCTGCTGTAGAGATAACCAAAAATGTGGAAGCAAATTTGGAACTGGGTAATAGGGAGACTGAAACAGTTTGAAAGGCTCAGAAGATGATAGGAAAATATGAGAAAGTTTGGGACTTCCTAGAGACTTGTTAAATGGCTTTGACTAAAATGTTGATACAATAATGTCCAGGCTGACGTGGTCTCAGATGGAGATAAGAAACTTATTGGGAACTGGAGTAAAATTCACTCTTGCTGTGCTTTAGAAAAGAGACTGGCAGCATGTTGCCCCTGCCCTAGAGGTATGTGGAACTTTGAACTTGAGATAGATGATTTAGGGTATCTAAGGGAAGAACTTTCTTAGCAGCAAAGCATTCAAGAGGAAGCAGAGCATAAAGGTTTGAAAATGTTCAGCCTAATGATGCAATAGAAAAAAACCCCACATTTTCTGAAGAAAAATTCAAGCCAGCTGCAGAAATTTGCATAAGTAACTAGGAGCCACGTGTTAATCACCAAGACAATGGGGTAAACTCCGGGGTGTGCCAGAGACCTTTGCAGCAGCCCCTCCCATCATAGGCCTAGGAGAGAAAAACGGTTTTGTAGGCCAGGCCCAAGGCCTCCCTGCTCTGTTCAGCCCTGTGTCCCAGCCACTCTAGCCATGACAAAAAGGGGCCAAGATACAGTTCAGGCTGTGGCTTCAGAAGGTTCAAGCCCCAAGCTTTGGCAGCTTCCATGTGGTGTTGAGCCTGCAGGTGCTCAGAAGTCAAAAACTGAGGTTTGGAAACCTCTGCCTAGATTTCAAAGGATATGCAGATATGCCTGGTTGTTCTTGAACTCCTGGTTGTTCAAGCAGAAGTTAGCTGCAGCAATGGGGACTGCACGGAGAACCTCTTTATGACAATGTGGAAGAAAAATGTGGGGTTTAATGGCTGCCCTATTAGATTTTAAACTTACACGGAACCTGTAGCCCCTTTCTTTTAGCCAATTTTTCTCATTTGCAATGATTGCATTTACTAAATGCCTGCACTGTCATTGTATCTAGGAAGTAAGTAACTTGCTTTTAATTTTACGGGCTCATAGGTGAAAGGGACTTGCCTTGTCTCAGATAAGAGTTTGGACTGTGGACTTTTGAGTTAATGCTGAAATGAGTTAAGACTTTGGGGGACTGTTGGGAAGGCATTATTAGTTTTGAAATGTGAGAACATGGGGTCTAGGGGTGGAACAGTATAGTTTAGCTGTGTTCCCACTCAAATCTCATGTTGAATTGTAGCTCTCATAATTCCCATGTGTTGTGGGAGGGACCTGATGAGAGACAATTGAATCATGGGGCAGTTTCCCCCATACTAATCTCATGGTGGTGAATAAGTCTCATGAGATCTGATGGTAATATAAGGGATCTCCCTTTTGTTTGGCTTTTATTATCTTTTTACTGATCATCATGTAAGACATCCTTTTGGTCTTTCTTCAACTTCTGCCATAATTTTGAGGCTTCCTCAGCCATGTGGAACTGTGAACCAATTAAACCTCCTTTCTTTATGAATTATCCATTCTCTTAAATGAATTAGTAGGGTAAGAACTAACTGATACAAGCTGTAATGTTTGTTTTCTACATGATTTAAGATACAATTACATTAAAAATTATTAGTCTAATATCTAGTATTATAATTTTGGTTTTAACTTCACATCTTGATTTTTTTAACATAACTCAAGAGATTACTGCATTAATCCACTTATTAGTGTATGTGTTTGGACAAATAAATGTATAAAAATGCAATTTGTAACATTGAAACTAAAAAGTATGATGCTATTAAAAAAGCAAAGATTTTATATGTTATTGAAGTTAAGTGATACTGTTTGACAGTGTCCCTACCAAATCTCATCTTGAACTGTAGCTCCCATAATCACCACATGTCCTGGTAAGTATGGAATCTGTGTGTGGTAATTAAATCATGGGGCAAGGTTTTCCATGCAGTTCTCATGATAGTGAATAAGTATCATGAGATCTAATGGTTTTATCAATGGCAGTTCTTCTGCACATGCTCTTTTGCTTACCACCATATAAGATATGACTTTGCTCCTTATTCACCTTCCACCAAAATTATGAGGCCTCTTCAGCCATACTGAACTGTGAGTCAATTAAACCTCTTTCCTTTATAAATTACCCAGTCCTGGGTATATCTTTATCAGTAGTGTGATAACAGACTAATACATTAGCTTACAAGGAAAATTTATAACCTTAAATGCCCACATCAAAAAACTAGTAAGACCTCAAATTAACAACCCAACATCACAACTAAAAGAATTAGAGAACCAAGAGCAAGTAAACCCCAAAGCTAGCAGAAGACAAGAAATAACCAATATTAGAGTGGGTCTGAAAAAGATAGTGACATGAAAAACTCTTTGAAAAACCAACAAGACCAGAATCTAGTTTTTTTTTTTTTTTGTAAAAATGAGTAAAATAGATAGACTGCTACCTAGACTAATAAAGAAAAATGAGAGAAGAATCAAATACATCCAATAAAAAATAATAAAAGAGATATCACCACTAACTCCACAGAAATACAAAGAACCATCAGACAATACTATAAATACCTCCATGTATATAAGCTAGAACATCTAGAAAAAATGGTTAAATAGCTGGACATATACAGCCTCCCAAAACTGAACCAAGAAGAAAATCAATTCCTGAATAGATCAATAATAAGTTCTGAAATTGAGGCAGTAGTAAATACCCTACCAATCAAAAAAGCCCAAGACTTTTCTGGGCTAAATCCTATCAGAGGTACAAAGAAGAGCTAGTATGATTTTTACTGAAAATGTATAAAAAAACTGAAAAAGAGGGACTCCTCCCTAACTAATTTTATAAGGCCAGCATCATTCTGATACCAAAACCTGGCAGAGCTACAATAAAAAGAGAAAATGTCAGGCCAATATCCTTAATAAACATCGGTGCAAAAATTCTTGATAAAATACTGGCAAATCAAATCCAGCAGCACATTAAGAAACTTCATCCACTACTATCAAGTTGGCTTTATTACAGGATGCAAGATTGATTCAATGTAGCAAATCAATAAATATGATTCATCACATAAACAAAACTAAGACCAAAAAAACAAATGATTACCTCAATAGATACAGAAAAGGCCTCCCATAATATTCAGCATCCCTTCAAGTTAAAACTCCCAATGAACTAGGTGTTGAAGGAACATACCTCAACATAATAAGAGCCATATATGACAACCTCACAGCCAATATCATATTGAGTGGGCAAATGCTGGAAATGTTCCCCTTGAAAACCAGCACAAGACAAGAATGCCCTCTCTCACCACTCCTATTGAATATTGTCTTGAAATTCTGGCCAGGGCAATTAGGCAAGAGAATAAAATAGTGTTCAAATAGAATGAGAAGAAGTCAAATTATCTTTGTTTGCAGATTACATGATCCTAGATCTAGAAAATCCCATTGTCTCAGTCCAAAACTTCTTATGCTAAGCAACTTTAGCAAAGTCTCAGGATACAAAATAAATTTGCAAAAAAGGCTAACCTTTCTATATACCAACAATGTGCAAGAAGAGAGCTAAATCATGAATGAACTCCCATTCACAATTGCTAAAAAAAGAACAAAATATCTAGGAATACAGATAACAAGGAAAATAAAAGACATTTTCAAGAAGAACTACAAACCACGGCTTAACAAAATAAGAGAGGACACAAACAAATGGAATAACATGCCATGTTCATGAATAGAAAGAATCAATATTGTCAAAATGGCCATACTGCCCAAAGTTATCTATAGATTCCTTGTACCATGGACACTCTTCACAGAATTAGAAAAAAAAACTATTCTAAAATTCACATTAAACAAAAAAAGAGTGCAAATAGCCAGACAATCCTAAGCAAAAAGAACAAAGCTGAAGGCATCATGGTACCTGATGTCAAACTACACTACCAGGCTACGGTAACCAAAACAGTATTGCACAAGAACAGACACATATATCAATAGAACAGAACAGAGAACTCAGAAATAAGACTACACACCTAAAACCATCTGGTTTTTGAGAAATCTGGTGAAAACAAGCAATAGGAAAGGGATTTCCTTTTTAAATAAATGGTTCTAGGAGGACTGGCTAGACACATGAAGAAAATCAAAACTGGATCCCTTTTTTATACCATATACAAAAATTAACCCAAGATGGATTAAAGACTTAAATGTAAAACACAAAACCATAAAAACCCTAGAAGAGGTGAGGGGACTCAAGATGGCGCTGTGAGAACAACCCAGGATTGGAGCCCGCGTTGAATTCGCAAACGAGACCCAAACGAAAAGTCAGCAACTACGCAGACGACCAGCGGACAAATCTACAAAGATGGGAAGAAACCAGCGCAAAAAGGAGGAAAACACCCGAAACCAGAACACATCGCCTCCTAGAAAGGACCAAGACTCCTCACCAGCAAGGGAACAAAGCTGGACGGAGAATGACTGTGACGAAATGACGGAATTAGACTTCAGAAGATGGATAATGAGAAACTTTTGTGAGCTAAAAGATCATGTATTAAATCAATGCAAAGAAACTAAGAACCTTGAAAAAAGATTTGAAAAAAGATTCGAGGAAATGATAACAAGAATGGATACCTTAGAGAGGAATATGAATGAATTAAAGGAGCTGAAAAACACAATACGAGAACTTCGCGAAGCAAACGCAAGTTTCAATAGCCGAATTGACCAAGCAGAAGAAAGAATATCTGAAGTCGAAGACCAACTCAATGAAATAAAACGAGAAACCAAGATCAGAGAAAAAAGCGCAAAAAGGAATGAACAAAGTCTCCAAGAAATGTGGGACTATGTGAAAAGACCTAACCTACGTTTGATAGGTGTACCAGAAGGGGACGAAGAGAATGAATCCCAGCTGGAAAATACTCTTCAGGACATCATCCAGGAAAATTTCCCCCACCTAGCAAGACAAGCCAACACTCAATTGCAGGAAATACAGAGAACACCACAAAGATATTCTGCAAGAAGAGCAACCCCAAGGCACATAATCGTCAGATTCAACAGGGTTGAAATAAAGGAGAGAATACTAAGGGCAGCCAGAGAGAAAGGTCGGGTCACCCACAAAGGGAAGCCCATCAGACTTACAGCAGATCTCTCGGCAGAAACACTACAAGCCAGAAGAGAGTGGGGGCCAATATTCAACATTCTTAAAGAAAAGAACTTTCAACCCAGAATTTCATATCCAGCCAAACTGAGCTTCAGAAGTGAAGGAAGAATAAAATCCTTTGCGAACAAGCAAGTACTCAGAGATTTTGTCACCACCAGGCCTGCTTTACAAGAGCTCCTAAAAGAGGCACTACACATAGAAAGGATCAATCAGTACCAGCCATTCCAAAATCACACTGAATGCTAAAGAGCTTCAACATAATGAAGAATCTACGACAACTAACAGGCAAAACAGCCACTTAGAATCAAAATGGCAGTATCAAATTCACACATAACAATATTAACCCTAAATGTAAATGGACTAAATGCACCAATCAAAAGACACAGACTGGCAAATTGGATAAAAATCCAAAACCCATCAGTGTGCTGTATCCAGGAAACCCATCTCACATGCAAGGATACACAAAGGCTCAAAATAAAGGGATGGAGGAAGATTTACCAAGCTAATGGAAAGCAAAAAAAAGCAGGAGTTGCAATTCTCATCTCTGATAAAATAGACTTTAAAGCAACAAAGATCAAAAGAGACAAAGAAGGCCATTACATAATGGTAAAAGGATCGATACAACAAGAAGAGCTAACGATCCTAAACATATATGGACCCAACACAGGAGCACCCAGATACATAAGGCAAGTTCTTAATGACTTACAGAAGGACTTAGACTCCCACACAATAATAGTGGGAGACTTTAACACTCCACTGTCAATACTAGACAGATCAACAAGACAGAAAATCAACAAGGATATCCAGGGCTTGAACTCAGACCTGGAGCAAGCAAACCTGGTGGACATTTACAGAACTCTCCACCCCAAATCCACAGAATACACATTCTTCTCAGCACCACATCACACCTACTCTAAAATTGACCACATAATTGGAAGTAAAGCACTGCTCAACAAATGCAAAACAACTGAAATCATAACAAACAGCCTCTCAGACCATAGTGCAATCAAGTTAGAACTCAGAATTCAGAAACCGACCCAGAACCTCACAGCTTCATGGAAACTGAACAACTGGCTCTTGAATGTTGACTGGGTAAACAACGAAATGAAGGCAGAAATAAAGAAGTTCTTCGAAACCAATGAGAATGAAGACACAACGTGCCAGAACCTCTGGGACACATTTAAAGCAGTCTCTAGAGGAAAGTATATAGCAATAAGTGCCCATATGAGGAGAATGGAGAGATCCAAAATTGACACCCTATCGTCAAAATTGAAAGAGCTAGAGGAGCAAGATCAAAAAACTCAAAACCCAGCAGAAGACAAGAAATTACTAAGATCAGAGCTGAGCTGAAGGAGATTGAGACACGAAAAACCCTTCAAAAAATCAATAAATCCAAGAGCTGGTTTTTTGAAAAGATCAACAAAATAGACAGACCACTAGCCAGATTGATTAAAAATAAAAGAGAGAACAACCAAATAGATGCAATAAAAAATGATAAAGGGGAAATCACCACAGATTCCACAGAAATTCAAACCATCATCAGAGAATATTACAAACAACTCTATGCACATAAACTAGTAAACCTGGAAGAAATGGATAAATTCCTGGACTCCTGTGTCCTCCCAAGCCTAAACCAGGAGGAAGCTGAAACTATGAATAGACCAATAACAAGGTCTGAAGTTGAGGCAGCAATTAAGAGCCTACCTCACAAAAAAAGCCCAGGTCCAGATGGGTTCACAGCCGAATTCTACCAGACACACAAGGAGGAGCTGGTACCATTCCTTCTAAAACTATTTCAAACAATCCAAAAAGAGGGAATCCTTCCCAAATCATTTTATGAGACCAACATCATCCTGATACCAAAACCCGGCAGAGACCCAACGAGAAAAGAAAACTTCAGGCCAATATCCATGATGAACATAGATGCAAAAATCTTCAATAAAATATTGGCAAGCCGATTGCAACAGCAAATCAAAAAACTTATTCATCATGATCAAGTAAGATTCATCCCGGGGATGCAAGGCTGGTTCAACATACGCAAGTCTATCAACGTAATTCACCACATAAACAGAACCAAAAACAAAAACCACATGATTATCTCAATTGACGCAGAGAAGGCATTTGACAAAATTCAACAGCCTTTATGCTAAAAACCCTCAATAAACTCGGTATCGATGGAACGTATCTCAAAGTAATAAAAGCTATTTATGACAAACCAACAGCCAATATCATACTGAATGGGCAAAAACTGGAAGCATTCCCTTTGAAATCTGGTACTAGACAAGGATGCCCTCTCTCACCACTCCTATTCAATATAGTACTGGAAGTTCTACCCAGAGCAATCAGGCAAGAAAAAGAAATAAAGGGTATTCAAATAGGAAAGGTGGAAGCCAAATTGTCTCTATTTGCAGACGACATGATAGTATATCTAGAAGACCCCATCGCCTCAGCCCAAAAACTCCTGAAACTGATAAACAACTTCAGCAAAGTCTCAGGATATAAAATCAATGTGCAAAAATCACAAGCATTCGTCTACACCAATAACAGACTTAAAGAAAGCCAAATCAAGAGCGAACTGCCATTCGCAATTGCTACAAAAAGAATAAAATACCTTGGAATACAACTCACAAGGAACGTAAGGGACCTCTTCAAGGAGAACTACAAACCACTGCTCAACGAAATCAGAGAGGACACAAACAGATGGAGAAACATTCCATGTTCATGGTTAGGAAGAATTAATATCGTGAAAATGGCTATACTGCCCAAAGTAATTTACAGAATCAACGCTATCCCCATCAAGCTACCATTGACTTTCTTCACAGAACTGGAAAAAACCACCATGAACTTCATATGGAACCAAAAGAGAGCCCGCATAGCCAAGTCAATTCTAAGCAAAAAGAACACAGCGGGGGCCATCACACTACCGGATTTCAAACTATACTACAAGGCTACAGTAATCAAAACAGCATGGTACTGGTACCAAAACAGAGATATAGACCAATGGAACAAAACAGAGGCACCGGAGGCAACACAACATACATACAACTATACAATCTTTGATAAACCTGACAAAAACAAGCAATGGGGCAAGGATTCCATGTTTAACAAATGGTGTTGGGAAAACTGGCTAGCCATGTGCAGAAAGCAGAAACTGGACCCCTTCCTGACACCTTACACTAAAATTAACTCCAGATGGATTAAAGACTTAAACATAAGACCTGGCACCATAAAAACCCTAGAAGGAAATCTAGGCAAAACTCTCCAGGACATAGGAGTAGGCAAGGACTTCATGAACAAAACACCAAGAGCATTGGCAACAAAAGCCAAAATAGACAAATGGGACCTAATGAAACTCCACAGCTTCTGCACGGCAAAAGAAACAGTCACTAGAGTGGATCGGCAACCAACAGAATGGGAAAAAATTTTCGCAGTCTACCCATCTGACAAAGGGCTGATATCCAGAATTTACAAACAACTCAAGCAGATTTACAGGAAAAAAACAAACAAGCCCATTCAAAAGTGGGCAAAGGATATGAACAGATACTTCATGAAAGAAGACATATATGAGGCCAACAATCATATGAAAAAATGCTCATCGTCACTGGTCATCAGAGAGATGCAAATCAAAACCACATTGAGATATCATCTCACGCCAGTTAGAATGGTGATCATTAAAAAATCTGGAGACAACAGATGCTGGAGAGGATGTGGAGAGAAAGGAACACTTTTACACTGTTGGTGGGAGTGTAAATTAGTTCAACCATTGTGGAAGACAGTGTGGCGATTCCTCAAGGCCTTAGAAATAGAAATTCCATTTGACCCAGCAATCCCATTACTGGGTATATATCCAAAAGACTATAAATCGTTCTACTATAAGGACACATGTACACGAATGTTCATTGCAGCACTGTTTACAATAGCAAAGACCTGGAATCAACCCAAATGCCCATTGATAATAGACTGGATTGGAAAAATGTGGCACATATACACCATGGAATATTATGCAGCAATCAGAAATGATAAGTTCGTGTCGTTTGTAGGGACATGGATGAATCTGGAAAACATCATCCTCAGCAAACTGACACAAGAACAGAAAATGAAACACCGCATATTCTCACTCATAGGTGGGTGATGAAAAATGAGAACACATGGACACAGAAAGGGGAGTACTAAACACTGGGGTCTATTGGGGGGAAAAGGGGAGGGCCAGTGGGAGGGGGTGGTGGGGAGGGATAGCCTGGGGAGAAATGCCAAATGTGGGTGAAGGGGAGAAGAAAAGCAAAGCACACTGCCATGTGTGTACCTACGCAACTGTCTTGCATGCTCTGCTCATGTACCCCAAAACCTATAAGCCAATAAAAAATTAAAAAAAAAAAAAAAAAACCCTAGAAGAAAATCTAGGCAATACCATTCAGGATATAGGCATGGGCAAAGATTTTATGATGAACTCACCAAAAGCAATTGTAACAAAAGCAAAAATTTACAAATGGGATCTAATTAAACTAAAGATCTTCTGCACAGGAAAAGAAACTGATCAGAACAAACAGACAACTTACACAATGAAAAAAATTTTTGCCATCTATCCATCTGACAATGGTCTAGTATCTAGAATCTATAAGAAACTTAAAAAAAAGCATATGAACAAAAACCAAAGAACCCTTATAAAAAGTGGCAAATGACATACGCAGACACTTTCCATAGAAGACCTACACATAGCCAATAAGCATATGAAAAAGTGTTCAACAACACTAATCAGTGGAGAAATGCAAAACAGAACAACAATGAGATACCGTCTCACACCAGTGAATGGATATTACTAAAAGGTTAAAAAAAAAACAAAACAGATGCTGGTGACGTTGTTATGAAAACAAGAACACTTTGACACGTTGGAGTGCACATTAGTTCGACCATTCTGGAAGACAGTATGTGATTCCTCAAAGACCTGGAGGAAGAAATACAACAGAAAGCAGGGCCTGAAAGAGCACATTTGTACACCCATGTTCACAGCAAAAGTGTTGAAAATAGTTTAAATGTGGAAGTAACCCAAGTGTCCATCCATGGATAAATGGAAAAGTAGAATGCGATAAACCCATACAATGGAATATAATTGAACTAGACAAAACAACAACAACAAAAAATCCTGTCACATGCTACATCATGTATAAACCTTGAGGATATTATTCTAAGTCACAGATATTAAGCCAGTCACAGAAAAGACTATTGTATGATCCCACTAATACAAGATTGTATGATTCCACTTACATAGAGCAGTTAAAATCACACAGACACCGTAGAATAGTGATTGCCATAAGCTGGGGTGGAAGGGGGAACAGAGGACGTTGTTTAATGAGGACATGGATTCCATTTTACCAGACCAAAAGCACTCTGTAGAAGATGGTGGTGATGGTTGCACAATATGAAAGGACTTAATACCACTGGACTGTGTATCTTAAAATAATTAAAATAGTAGATTTTAAGTTATTTTTATTTTACCACAATTAAAATTTGATGTGTCACATAGCATCACACGGTGAAAGTAGGAGCAAGGCAGGGGTACGTGCCATACACTTTTAAACCACCAGGTCTTGTGTGAACTCAGAGTTAAATGGCCCAAGCCATTTGAGGGAGCCAGGGCCATGCAAAAGACCTCCCACTAGCCCCTACCTCAAGCACTAGAGATTGCAATTCAACCTGAGAACTTTATGGGGACAAATATCTAAATTATATCAAATAGTTTGTTCTTTTTATTGATGAGCATCATTCAATATTAGGGATATGCTACAAGTTGCTTAAAAATTCACCTGTTGAATGACATCAAATTGTTTCTAGTTTTTGCCACATGAATAACTGTACCCACATTTGGGTACAACTTTTTGCGTAAACATAAATATCTCTTTCTCTGTGGTAAATGCCTGGGAGAACAATTGATAACTGGTGGAGTGACTGGATATTTAATTTCGCTTTTACTCTTTTTTTGTTTTGTTTTGTTTATGTTTGTTTAAGAATCTGCCCAACTGTTTTCCATAGGGACTGTACCATTTTACATTCCACTAGTAATGAATAATCCAGTTTCTCTGTATTTTCACAAGCATATGGTGGTGTCACTACATTTTTTTTCTTCATTCTGGTAGGTGTATAATAATTTTCCATTGTAGTTTTAATTTGAGATTTTCTAATAAATAATGTTGTTGAACCTTTTTAATCTGCTTATTTGTCATTTGTACGTTCTCCCTGGTAAAATGGGTAAAATGTTTCTTCATGTTTTTTGCCAATTTTCTAATTGACTTATTTGTTTCCTTACTGTTGAATTTTGAGCATTCTTTATGTATTCTAGGTACTACTCTTTTGTTTTATATGTGATGTATAAGTATTTTCTCCCACTCAGTAGTTTGTTTTTTCATCTTTTTAAAAGAGTCACAGAGAAAAACTTTTTTTATTTGGATTAAGCCCAATTTATAAATATTTTCTTTTATGCACTGTTTTTGCTGTCATGTCTAAGAATTTTTTGCCTATCTACAGTCATGAATATTTTATTCTATTCACTTTTCTAGAAGTTGTATAGTTTTACAATTTATCTTTGACTCTGTAATCCATCTTGAGCTAATGTTTGTGTAAGATGTAATGACTACATCAAGGAATTTTTTGTGTTTACTTTTGTGTCTTTGTGTATTTTTTAGCCTATAGATACACAGTTGCTCCAGCGTCATTCCTCTGTATAAGCCTATCTTTTCTCTATTGAATTACTCTGAATATTTGTAAAAAATAATTTGAGGATATTTGAATATTTCTATTTTCTGTGGTTCTTTAATTTGTTTTATCAATCGGTGTGCCCACCCCAGCTTCAATATCACAGTGTCAATATCTGCACCTATGTAATAAAATTTGGTAAAGTGATTCTGCTCAGTTCATTCTTCTTTTCCAAATTTGTTTTATCTGTTATAGTATCTTTCTCCTTCCACATAAATTCAAGAATGATCCTTTAAATATTTACAAAAATGAGACCCAAATATTAATAGGAATTGAGTTAAACGTGTGTATCACTATGCAAAGAATTCATATCTTTACTATGATGGTCTTTTAATCCATGAACATGATCATGAATCTCTATTTATTTCTTTGATTTTTTTCTGTTTTATAGTTTTCAGCATACATATCCTCTCTCTGTTTTATTATCTTTACAATTATTTCATTTTTGATTAATTATAAAGAATATTACACTTTTAATTTGTGTCTAATTTTTAATTGTTAGTATAGAAATCATCTTAATATTGTCTTTTGCTTGTTTGTTTTTGTTTTTGTTTTGAGACAGAGTCTTACTCTATTGCCCAGGCTGGAGTGTGTGGTGCGATCTGGTCTCACTGCAACCTCAACCTTTCTGATTCAAGTGATTCTCCTGCCTCAGCTTCCCGAGTAGCTGGGACTGCAGGCCAGCCACCACGCCTGGCTAATTTTTTTGTACTTTTTGTAGAGATGGAGTTTTTCCATGTTGGCCAGGCTGGTGGCAAACTCCTGGCATCAAGTGATCTTCCCACCTCTGCCTCCCAAAGTGCTGGAATTACAGATGTGAGCCACCTTGCCTGGCCCGAAATATACTTGACATTTGAATGTGTATAATGTACAGTGCAAGCTTAATTAAGTTATTTGTTAATTCTAGTGGCATTTTGATGTACTTTTAGATTCTTTTGTTGTTGTTATTGCTAGACTGATTCACCCAGGGGAGAGTGCTGTAGTGTGATCAAAACTCACTGCATCCTTGAACTCCTGGTCTCAAGAGTTCCTCTTGCCTCAACCTCCTAAATAGCATAGCTGGGACTACAGGTATGTGCCATCATGACAGGCTAATGTTTTCTTTCTTTTTCTTTTTTTTTTTTTTTTCTTGAGACGGAATTTCGCTCTTGTTACTGGAGTGCAATGACGGGATCTCGGCTCACCGCAACCTCCGCCTCCTGGGTTCAGGCAATTCTCCTGCCTCAGCCTCCTGAGTAGCCGGAATTACAGGCATGTGCCACCATGCCCAGCTAATTTTTTGTATTTTTAGTAGAGACGGGGTTTCACCATGTTGACCAGGATGGTCTCGATCTCTTGACCTCATGATCCACCAGCCTCGGCCTCCCAAAGTGCTGGGATTATAGGCGTGAGCCACTGTGCCCAGCCGACAGGCTAATGTTTTAATGTTTTTTGTTTGTGTGTTTCTTTTGAGACAGGATCTCACTCTGTCACCAAAGCTGGTATGCAGTGGCATGATCTCAGCTCACTGCAACCTCCACCTTCGGGGTTCAAATGATTCTCCTGCCTCATTTGCCGAGTAGCTGGGATTGCAGGTACATGCCACCACGTGGGCCTGGCTAATTTTTGTATATTTTGTAGCGACGGGGTTCCACCATGGCCAGGCTGGTCTCGAACTTCTGACCTGAGGTGATCTGCTCATCTCAGCCTCCCAAAGTGCTGGGATTACAGGCTTTGGCCACTGTGCCCAACCATGTTTGTTTTTCTTTTAATTTTTGTAGACAAGAGGTCTTGTCTACAAAAAAAAAAAAAAAAAAAAAAAAAAAGAGGTCTTGTCATGTTGCCCAGACAGTTCTCACACTCCTGGCCTCAAGCGATTCTTCTATCTAGACCTCTCAAAGTGCTGGAATTACAGGTGTGAGACACTGTACCTGGCCTTGTAGATTCTTTGTGCTTTCTATTTACAAAATTATGCCATCTAGAAATAGGAACATTTTTATTTTGTTTATATGATTTATGTAACAAAGAGTCTGACTCAATTTTTCTATGTTTGTTTCTTCCTTTTTCTTTGGTGCTCCATATATGAATAAGCACACGAGAAAACCTGAGTGTTTTTCCCTTTGGATCCTGTGAGAGGTTTAGACAACATGAGCCCGGGCTAATGAAAGAAAACTCATGTTGGCCCCAACCCCTAACCAATATAAACCAGGAAGTCTCCTTTCTTTGTTCTCTCAAGCTTATTTTGGACCTGCTTGAGAGGACTGTGCTGCTCTTCCCAGGCGCCTCAATTATGTAAGTAGTAAAACATTTCATATCCTTGTCTGTGTGTGTGTATGAGTGTGTGTGTGTGTGTGTGTGTGTGTGTGAGAGAGAGAGAGAGAGAGAGAGAGAGAGAGAGAGAGAGAAAGTGAGAGAGATAGATTACGAGACAGAATTAATTTAGGTAGGAGAAGCAACTTTTCTGTTAGCAAGATATTCCCATCTGACTTTGCAGAAGGCCACAGAAACCTCTGTTGGTTTTCACTTTATTTTATCTTATTTTTTGCTTCTTATAATGGTGGAATCTTACAGCACAATATTGAATAAAAGTAATGAGAGCAGACATCCTTGCCTTATTCCTGAACATAAGACAAAATCATTCAGTCCTTCCATATCAAATATAATGTTACTTGTAGGATTTTAAAAAATGTTCCTTATCAAGATAAGTAAGAGCCAACCTATTCCTAGTCTAGGAATATTTATCATAAGTAGGTTTTAAATTTTATCACATGCTTTTTCTACATCAATTTACCTTATGTATTTTTTCTTTTTTAGCCTGTTAATTGGTTTACACTTATTGGCTTTCGAATATTGAATTGCTTGCATTTTTGGTATAAACTCTATTTGATCATGATACAAATTTTTAATCATTTCTGAATTTTGTTTGCTAATATTTTGTTAAGAATTGTGTTCCTTTTCATCTGGTTCAGCAGCCTAAGCTGCTCACTATTCCTGTAGCATGACCCTGTACGGTCTAAGCCCAGGCAGATCCCCGGGTATTTGAAATACTTGCTGCCCTGGATCAACAGGCTTAGTTCCCTCCCTCCCTACTTCCTGGGCAGAGACCATGGTAAAGCGGGATCCACTCAGCTCCTTACCCAGTTATACTTCCAGAGCACCCACTCTTCTGGATCAGAAGCCTAAGCTGCCCCACTCATCTTGAGCAGAGGTTGGGATTCATCAGGCCTTCTACACTTTACAGCTAGGCAGATCGATAGGCATCAGGAACACCCACTCCCCTGAGTACAGCCACCCGCCAACCCAACACAGAACCTTGAGGTGAGATTTCACAGCTCCATGATGAGGCATACCTATGGGTGCTTGGATGCTGCCCACTGGAACCCCTTGGCACTGGTGCTTGTGCTTGCCATTGGGAGACCTATAGGTAGGCCTTCCTGGACCAGCCCTATTCATCTTCATCCCCAACTCCGGAACTCTGACTACTGTGAGTTCCATGGTTTAGCTCATTGCCTGATGCTACAGAGAGCTTCTTTCAGTACGCAAGCATTAAGTACATGCCCATTTGCCTTGGTGGCAGCCAGCTCTCACCCGTAAGCACCGTCTACTGCCTTTTAGGTTGAACTGCACGGAGCATCATAAAACATGCTGACCAAGTGCACAAGGCTCTGGGATCAAAGCCAAAGAACCCTACCCAACTCTCCAGTCATATCCTCTAAGTGTGATTTAGGAGGAAGGAAAAGAAAAAAAAATCTTATCCACATGAAAACAAGCACAAAAATTAGAAGTGTTTCTAGATAAGAAGGCACCAGGGCAAGGGTTTGGACACCATGAAAAATCTCAAAGTTGTGACACCACCAAAGGATCATGCTAGGTCTCCAGTAATGCTCATTAATCAAAATGGAAACTTAGAAATGACAGATAAAGAGTTCAGGGCATGGATCATATGGAAGCTCAATGAGATCCTAGACACACTTAAAAATAAACACAAAGAAACTTCTAAAGCAATCCAGGAAATCAAGGAAGAAATAAACATCTTATAAAGAAATCCGTTAGAGCTTTTGGAATTGAAAAATTCACTTAGGAAACTTTAAAATACAATTGAAATTTTATCAATAGATTAGACTAAGCAAAAGAAACACTTTTATAGCATGAAAATTACAATTAAAAAAGAAAACTACAAGACAATACACCTGATAAACACAGATGTAAAATCCTCACAACACCAGCAAACTGAACCCAGCCGCACATCAAAAAACTAATCCACCACAATCAGGTAGGGTTTATTCCTGAGATGAAAGTTTACTTTAACATATGCAAGTCAATAAATGCGATTATCACAAAAATAGAACTAAAAACAAAATCCACATGATCATGTCAATAGATGCAGAAAAGCCTGTTGACAAAATCTAACATTCCTTCATGTTGAAAACCCTCAACACGCTAGGCAATGAAGAAACACATCTGAAACTAAGACCCATCTGTGACAAACCCAAAGCCAATATCATACCAAGTGAGCAAAAGCTGGAAGCATTCTTCCTCAGGACCAGAAAAAGACAGGGCTACTTACTCTCACTACTGCTATTTAACATAGTACTGCAAGTTCTAGCCAGAGCAATCAGGCAAGAGCAAGAAATAAAAGACACCTAAATAGAAAGACAGAAAGTCAAACTCTCTCTCCTTGCAGACAATATAATTTTAAACCTGGAAAACTTAAAAGGTTTGCGAAAAGCCTCCTTGAGTTGATAAACAATGTCATCAGAGTTTCAGGATACAAAATCAGTACAGAAAAATTAGTAGTACTTCCAAATACCAACAGCATCCAAGCAGAGAGCCCACTCAAGAGCACAGTCCCATTCACAATAGCTACAGAAATAAAGTAAAATACCCCAAATACTGAAGTAAACCAAACAGACTCCATCTTAGATGTAAGCCTGACAAACCCCATCTTAGCCTCTCCCTCCCCGCCATTTCTCCTTTGGGTGCACAGCTGGGTCACCCTTGTAACCCTTGTAACCACATCCTGCTTGGCAAGTCCCCTGGCTATTGTGAATACCCTCCTTGGTAACCAACAATTACGGGAATGCTCCTGCCTCCTGGTTACCAGCTTTCGTCTTCTAATCCGTTTATTCTGCTTCTGCAAAATTCTGCTTCAGCTAGACTTGCCTTCCCCTTTCCCTTAGAATGGGTATAAAAAGAAATCACATTCTCTAGTCAGGGCCGAGAGATTTTTGAGCATGAGCTGCCTCTTGGTCACTGGCAGTAAAGGACTCTCAATTGAAACTCAGTGTGTGGCACTTTCTTTCTAACTCGCTCGGGTATAACAATACAACTAACCAGACAGCTGAAATACCTTTATAGTGAGAAGTAGAGTGAGTTGAGAAAACACTACTCAAAAAAGTCAAAGATGATACAAACAAATGGAAAACATTCCATGCCTATGGAGAGGAAGAATCAATATTGTAGAAATGACCAGACTGCCCAGAGAAATTGTAGAATCGATGCTATTCCTATCGAACTACCAATGACATTGTTCACAGAACTGGAAGAAAAATTATTCTTATATTTGTATGTAACTAAAAAGATCCCAAATAACTATAGTAATTCTAAGCAAAGGAACAAAGCTGGAGGCATCAGGTTACTCAACTTCAAACTATGCTGCAGCTAGCAGTCTTCAGAACTGTGCCTACAGGATGTGGCTGAGTAAAAGCTGCAGCCCTGGAAAGGGAACCATGCCCGTTTATGACACAGCTTAGGACAATAGTCCAGGGAGACCTCCATACAGATCATGCCCATACCCTGCAGGGCAGACTTAAGGCTGCACCGACTTGGGGAGGAGGTGGGTGCACTTCATCCAGGCATGGGCATTCACAGGGTGCACATAGGTAAGAATGAAGTTGATGGCCCTCACCATTCAATTATTCATTTGCAAATCACATGTACTTCCCAGAGGAATAAAACTATACAGTAGGCCAATATCCCTGATGAATGTATATTTTAAAATGTATACTACAAGTCTATAATAACCAAAACAGGATGGCACTTGCACAAAAACAGACACATAGACAAATAGAACAGAATAGAGAGTAAGAGGCTGCATGCCTACAACCATCTTCTGATCTTCAATAAAGTAGACAAAAACAAGCAACGAGGAAAGGAGTTTCAATAAATAATGCTGGGATAACTGGCTAGCTATACACCAAGGATTAAAGCCAGACCCCTTTCTTGCACCATTTATAAAAATCAACTTGAAATAGATTAATGACTCAAATAAAATCTAAAACTATAAAAACCTTAGACAAAAACCTAGAAAATACCATTCTGGACCTAGGTCCTGACAGAAATTTCATGATGAAGATGCCAAAATCAATTACAACAAAAATGGAAATTGACATATGGGACCTAATTAAACTAAAGATCTCCTGCACAGCAACAGTAACTATGAATGGAGTAAATAGACACTTGACAAATTGGGAGACAATATTTGCAAACTATGCATCCAACAAAGGTCTAATATCTAGAATCTATAAGGGACTAAAAAAAAAGCAAAAACCAAACAACCGTCTTAAAAAGTAGGCAAAAGACATAAACGGGCACTTTCCAAAGAAGACATACACATAGCAAATAAACATATGAAAAAGTGTTCCACAACACTAATCACTGGAGAAATGCAAAGAAGAAACACAATGAGATATAATCTAACACCAGTCAGAAGAGCTATTATTAAACAGTAAAAAGATAACAGATGCTGGTGAGTCTGCAGAGAAAAGGGAAGCTTAAACTCTGCTGTTGGGAATGGAAATTAGTTCAGCCATTGTAGAAAGCAGTGGGTCAATTCTCTAAAAACTTAAGAGATAGCATTTGATGTAGAAATCCCATTACTGGAAATAGATACACCGAAAGCAATCTAAATCATTCCCTCATTATATTATAAAGCTAATATTATTCTAATAATAAAATCTGAGAAAAGCAGTGCAAAAATAAAAATAACTAATCAGTATTGCCCAGAAATGTGCTAGTAGGCTGAAAAATTGTTCCACAGGGATATGCAGGTAAAATTTTTGAAACTTGTGAATGTTAGTCTGAACTGGAAGTTTCTTTTTGAGAATTTTTAATAATGAATGTGATTTCATATTAGGTGAATTGTAGTTTATGATTTTTGAAGAATTGTTTTATTTCATCTAAGTTTACAATGTATGTTTGTAGAGTTTTTGTATTCTCTGGGATATTTTTGATGTTTGACAGCTTTGTAGTGATATTCACTATTCATTTAATATTAATAATTTACATCTTTTTTGTGATCTTGTTACAGCTTTGTCAATTTTGTTGCTTCTCTTTCAAAAAACTATTTTTGTTTTATTAACTTTCTGTAGTATTTTCTGTTTTCAGTTTTATTGGGTTTTGCTCTTTTCTTCTTATTTTTTTCCTTCTGTTTATTGTGGGTTTATTTTATTCTTCTATTTCTAGATGCTCCAGGTGGGATTTTGATTAGATTTGCTATTAACCCTTTTTACTAATGTATTCATTTAGTGCTATAAGTTTCCCTCTACATACTACTTTAGCTGCATACCACAAATTTTAATGTGTTTGATGTATAGTGTTATTTTGATATGTCCTCTATGTTTCAAAGATTATTTAGAAGTATGTTGCTTTGTTTCCAAGTAACTCATAACTTTCCTATTATTTTGTTGTGAATAATTTCTAGTTTTACTTCATTGTGGTTAGAAAATAAATATCCTCTGTGTAATTTCAATTCATTTTTTGAATTGGAGTTTGTTGGAGTTTTCTTTCTAGCCCACAGCATAGTTTATCTTGATATATATTCTATGAGCATTTGAAAAAATCGTATATTCTATGGTGTTGGGTGGAATTTTTTATCAATGTCAGTTGTACCCTGTCGGTTAAGGGTCTTTAATTCTTCTATATTATTGCTCACTTAATGGTCACTAGCTCCTGGCAAGGATACAAGTCCTGGCTCTCTACTTGATCTGTTTCGACACTACTGTAACAGGAAGGGGACAGGGAGCCTTATTAAAACTTGGTCAGAATGAAAGTCTAGGGTCTTCACTTGGCCTTTTCTAGTGTGACTGTGAGTGAGGGCACAGTCGGGGTTTTTTTGTTCATTTGTTTTCCTTGCTACAGTAGAGTGGCTACATTTTAAGTACTTTCTGTCTTGCTAGGCTTCCCCTTTTCTTGTCCTCTAGCTGGAAATGGCAGCATTTTGATGGATTTTTATTTTTATTTATTTATCTTTTTTTAGTGTGCACCTATTGGCATTTTCGGGTTGTCATCTTCTCTGACACCCCTTCCAGTATATAAGTTGCAAAATAAAACCAGGGAACTCAGCATCATGTCATTTTTCTTGTCCTGAGATTCTGCGTCATTCTCTTTTCTTTCTGCCATGTTTCAGAATATTTTATGTTTGTTTTATGTATAATTTCCACAGCTTTTCAAAAAATTTCCCCACATAACTTGTTTTGACAAACATAAATAGCAGCAGTGATCTATCAATTCAAATATGAAAATTTTAGACAAACCAAGTAATATCATCACTGTACTTTTGTGTTTGGCAATCTAGTAAGTCAACATCTTCCTTTTATGGCCACACTTTCTATAAACCTTGACCCTCAAATAATAGAAAAAAGTGGAATATGATTTTCTATAGACTATCATATAAAATAAGAGTATGTTTGTATTCAAAAAATACTAGAATTATCTAACACTCTTTAGACTGATTTATCTCACATCACTTCCTTTGCCTAAAAATCAATGAAAGCTGTGTTTGGCAAGGTGTATATTCTTGAGATTATTTATAACAGGAACTCTCAAAAACCATTGATGGAATATAAAATGGTGAAATCACTTTGGGAACATTTTTCAGTTTCTTACAAAGTTAAATTAATATTTACCCTATGATTCAGACATCTCACTTCTACATATTTGCCCTGTTAAACTAAAAGTTTATGTCCATAAAAGGCCTTATGCACAAATGTTCTTAGCAATTACATTTGTAATAGTTAAAAGCTGGAGAATAATTTATTCAATGTGATATAACCATGAACAAGCTGTGATATAGCCAAACAATGCTAAACTATTGATATCAACACCAAGATGGATGAATCTCACAAAATCATGTACATCTGTATGATTTCAATTATGTATTGTTTTATAAAATGAAAATTAATCTAGAGTGGTAGGAAGCTGGGGACAGTGGGTAAGGCAAGATAGACCAAGAGCATGATGACAAAAGATAACAAACTTTTAGGGTAATACATTTGTAATCTTAAACATGATAACTGACAAATATATACACAAATCAAAATTTGTCAATAATAAACTTCATGTGCAGTTTATTATATGGCAGCTACATCTCAATAAAGTTGATGAAAACTGAACCAAAGAGTTAAAAAGTCTTAAGTTGTCAAGTTAGTAAATAGAAAATTCTTCCGAAGGTCTGAACTTTTTATTACATCATTTAAGTTCTTTCCATCACTTTGGAATCTTGGGTTCTTGCTCATTTTTTAATTGCCTAAAATGTTTCTTGCAATCTCTATTCATATGAGTTTGCAGAACACTTAAAAATAATGTGCAAACCAAATTACAGCAAGAACTTTATCATTTTGTCAATATCACAACATATAACACAAAATGTAAGCAGGCAGCAAAGGTGTTAATGAGATTTTAGAAAATCCATGTATAAAAACAACCTCGAAGCTTTATTATTATAAAAACTATATTTACAAACATTTGTGCAGCTGTATCAGAATGCAATATGTTGTTCATTTACATCTTAACAGTATTGAAGATGTTTATTTTTTTAGTTTAACCAGCCCGAGAGAATTTTCTGGTATTATTATTTCCTTTCTTCCACATCAAAGTAATGTCTGAAAAATGTACATTTAAGCTTTTATGTTAAATCTAAAAATGCTGTACATAAAGCAAACTACAATAGCAATTTCCTCAAATAAACTATAATGGATGTAAGTCACATGATTCTTCTGAAATACGTGGCCAGATAGCTGAGAGATACTAAAACACGTTACCAAAAACTTTTCTGGTGATCAAACACCAATCAGTATTAGTTTTTAATACTAGGTGACCATGATACATTAGGGAAATAAGCAGTACCTAGTAACATGTTATAATTCGCTTCTACAAGTCATTTCACTTGGCATCTAAATTAGAAATCAAAAACCCTATCTTGAAAATAAATATAGCTCTCAAATCTGAATGATTTGAGTTATAAAATGTTCCTTGAATATCTTCATTAAAATGTATTAGTATCACTGTATCAAAATTTACTAGTAACATAAACTTTGGCTCACAGAGGTTAATGTAAGAATTGTTTATGTGTTGAATTGTTTCCCATACTCCAATTTATATGTTGAAGTTTTAACCTCCTGTGTCTTATAATGTGAACTTATTTGCAAATCAGGCCCTTGCAGAGTTAATTAGTTGAGGTGAGGTCATACTGGAATAGAATGGGCCCCTAATTCTACGTGATTCCTACCTTATAAAAAGGGAAATTTGGATATAGACACACACCCAGGGAGAATGTGAAGATGAAGGCAGAGATGGGGTGTTACAGTAAAGTCAAGGAATGCAATTCAACTCATAAGAACCCCTTACATTACCTCCTTGAGACAATGTTTTTGCATATGTTAAAATTAAAATAATACTATTATCTATGTCATGGTATTTTAAGGAGATTTTCAAAGTCCTACGTAGATAACAAAGATTGCCAGGAAACTACAAAAAGCTAGGAGCAAGGCATGAAATAGATGCTCCATCATAGCTCTCAGAGGTAACCAACCCTACCAACACATTGGTTTCAGACTTCCAGCACCAAGAACGGTAAGACAATATATTTCTGTTCTTTAAATCTTCTGGTTTTTAATACTTTGTTATTACAGCTCTAGCAAACTAACACAGAAATGAAATCCAGACATCTGACTCCAGAGTATTACTATGCTATGTATTCCAAAGACATAATAATTACATTATAACTCTATATCAGAAAGGAAAACATTGAGTTCTAAGAAGAAGGATGTAGAAATGGATCAAAGGGAAAAAAATCTGCAGAATATTTTGTAATTACTTCATTCAGAATGCTTGGACTCCCTACCATATACAGAATGTATTGAATATGAAGTGTATTGTAAGAATGTACTGAATTTGATAGAGAGTCCAAGCATTCTGAATGCAGGAATCACAAGACTCTCCGGTATTGGACATGGAGTAGGAGAAAGGAGAGAAGGGGAGCCTCGTGGAAAGGAAGAACGATGACACTAAAAGAAGAATATCATCAACTTACAAAAACTTTACTTATTTTTCAAATGTGTCTATAAGTTTGGCTATGCCTAAATCCTAGCTAGTGTGATGAAAAGTCCAAGAAACAGGTGAAAAAAATGTACTTCATTGCAAAACCAAGACAGTGGCTAGAATTATAGTAAATTGCCTTTGTCACAGAATAGCTCCATAAATAACCTCAAGAATGGCTAATTTAAAATTTCAGGCCATTTGACCTGAAAATGTCCATGACATTTCCCTCAAATATCTTACATCCAGAAAATAACTTGCTTAGTGAAAAACTGATGTGTCAAAAAAAAAAAAAAAAATCAGTTAACATTTAGTGTTGCCAAAAAGAAATCTAAATCTAATGTAACACTTTTTGTTGTTTCATGCTTTGTTTTGGTGGAAAGGCTATTACATTCTTTCTAGAAGCATTGAAATTTTTCTCTCTGCAGGATAAGCCAATATCCAAACTGTTTATTAGCACAATTCGGACAAGTACTTGGATAATGAATCGGCCCTGGTTCCACAATACTAAATTCAGGAATGTTCTTATAATCAGGCAGTATTACACTAGAGAGTCTTGAGATGACAATTAAGGATGATATTCATGGAATATAATGTTATGCAATATTTAACTCCTATATTAATGAAATGCACAGGGTCTGAGTCAGTGGTTTTCCAGCACCTATCTGGATTAAGATACATGATGGATTCCTTCAGCCTAATGTAACTGCATCTAAGGTTGGATCTGGCAGGAGATAGTTACAGTCCCAGGAATTTTTAAGTGACCTTTACTCACCTAGACATTATCATCTGAAACTACATATTTATTGAAAATAACTTTGAAGGGCAAGAAACTCTTCTCTCTGGACATATAAGGAAAAGCACTTCCTATTGTTTTCCCTCACTAAAGAAAACAAACATTCTCGGATGCAAATCTGGCAATAGTTTAAGTATAAATAAAGGTGTATAATATCTATACTAGTGAATTGCCCCATCTTAAATTGTAGCTCTGCTATAAATCTTCTAATTACTTACAGAGTGTTCTCTCACAGGAAGAAAAATAATCATTATTGAGTGTAATTGAAGAAATACTACTCTTAGAAGAAAAACACAACAAAAAAGCATCATAACCAGGTAAAGTTATTTAAAATGTCTTAACCAACTTCTATATTTTTGCCTACAGAGAGAAATATTAGATCCCAAATAGCATAATTGTCCAGTGCTCATCCCCATGTGTGATTTTTTTAAAAATAACATAGCTGAGTGCCCTAATTATTTCAGTAGTTTTGGACATTGAAATATTAGCTTTTTTATTTTCAATAGCCTAAGGTAAATGAAAAAAAGAACTTTCATGAAGTTAGATTTTCTAGATGAAAAAAAGTATATGCAAAATAGCTGTAAATATGAAATAAATTAAATTTCCATTTAGAATTGCCCAATATATAAATAAGTAAAAAGTTCTTCCAAATTAAACCATAATAAAAATCTCTCAATATATATTATGGAAAATGGTACATTAGAACTAATATTTATTCATGCTCACATTTTCTATATTGGACTATACTTATGGAAAATGAGCCTATTTCTTTTAAGACTATTAGCACATACATACAAATTATTCACTGAAGCTATCGTAGAAATGCATGATGAAAGAGACTTGGTTTTAAATGTTTGAATAGAATAATTCTATTGAGTAGAATGTATATGGTGGGAGTGTTTTAGACACACACACAAAATAAAAGGAATAAGAACATCATGAGCAAAACAACAAATATCCATCATCTTAAGCTAGTGGTTTTTACTAAAATTTTAACTAAAAGCAATACAAAATGAAGATGAGAATAATAAAATATGTTCTTACTTTACCTTGATTCATGGGCTCTGTAAGTCCTTGGGCTCATTTAATCCATATATAGCAATGGTCATTTCCATACTTAGCTAAAAAGGAAAGGGATGTGGCTGATAATGAGAAAGCTACTATGGTGAGCAGAGAAGGATAAACTGAAGATGAGCATTTCCCCCTAATACTTTGCCAAACACCACATATATTCGACTTCTGTAGTATTTACTTTTCCTTTAATTTAGAGTAGGGTGGAGATACTTTTGCTGTCTGCTCAAAATAACTCTTAAAGCCCTCTTCATGACTCATGTTTAGCAGTAGCTCCTATAAATTTTAAAAGCTGTGAGCTAACGAATATGTCATGTTACATCCTTGTATGACAACCTTGTATGACTCACGGGCCAGCCTGCATTCATCTCATTGGCTGCATATAGAAAGTAGGCCTTGATAGAGGTTTTAGACTCTTACCAACATTTTATTGTGTTTCCCATTGACACAGTAATTACACAGTGATTGATTTTAAATTAATTATAATCTTATTAACATTACAATATCAGAAATTGGTATAACTAAGATGCAGTTATCCTGCTCTGTCTTTATTATTTATTTGTTTTATTTCTAATATTTTATTTGATTTTTGATGTTGTTTTGGAGTTCCACATTATTTCCAGAGTAGAAAAATATGGTACACTCCAGCATATTATTTTAGTGTAATATTCTCTAAATCTAAACTTTTGCCAGAGTATCCATGAACTTGAACAAACTAGTACACTTAAGTTGTTGAGGGACCTTCAGTGAAAATACAAATGTGAAGTTTTGTCACAAAATAGAGTATGAATTTCAGAATAAAAGTAAAACCTTTTAAAAATATTTATAAAAATGTAGCTATTGTGAGCCAGAGTGAAAAGCATCCATTTATTCAGAAAATGTGGCTTGAAATCCCAAATTAGCTAGTTGTTAGATGCAAATCATGGGCAAACCGCTAACTTTATCTATGGTTAAGTTTAGCCATCTGCACAAGTGGGGGTGATATGCTGGTGTAACTTACTTCTTACTGCCGTTAGGATGATCAATGGTGAAAACAAATGCAAGGTCATTCTAATTCTAAAGAAATGTGTACTGAAAGTCAGTAGGGGCTTTGAGTAATGCTTTTGATTAATCAACTATATTGTTTTCTTGCAAAAAATGTCTGAGATATATTCAAAAACCTGGCATGCCAGGTGAGATGAAGCGACATCTTTAGCCCAGAGAATGTCTCAATAAATCAAATGATAAATGTACATGATAGAATCTATTCCAGTGTGACAAATATTTCCCCTAGTCTATTGATTTTTTGAAGCAGTTTACTATTCTCTAGCTATAAGAGTTAAGACTTTAGAAACATTTTCTTAATTACATAACAGTACCAAGTTTCTGACGATGATTTGGCACTATGAGTAATTTTCACTTTTTTATTACATTTAAGAAGAAATTTTATAACTTTTGTTACATTTAAATAAAAATATAAACAAATTTAAGGGAAAGAAAATAATATGTAGGTTATATCCATTTTACTAAGAGAACTGATTTAATAGAAATCAGAAAATCTTTAATTTACCCCAATTATACCTTTTCAAATGGAATTTTCTAATAAATAATTAAATATATTTTAAGTATTTGTAAACCTTTTAAAACTGTAAAGATAATTTACTACATTTAAACATTATCCTGAAATGACGTTTCAAATATTATTTTAGGTAAGCAAAAAAACCCTGATATTTAAAATACTTATAGATATTTTTATCATGTTGCAGAAAATAAAGTCAGAAGGGAAACATGGTAATCTTATTAAAATTCAGACTTTTCTTGAAAGTAATTTCTGCAGTATCAAATAAAAAAATGAAAATAATGTCACATCTAATTTCTTTGCAATATACTTTAATCTCCAGTATTGACATTCTATGCTGTCATTGATGGATATTATTGATTAATGTAATATGTCTGACCATTAAATCTTCATTTTTACAGTAGTTATTGCAAGGGAAACAATATTCATATGTAAACAATTTATACAAACCTATGAAATTGTGACTTGTCTTTAATGAAAGACAAAATAAATGTTTAGAGGACTAAATTAGAATAATTGGAGGTATTTTGTAAAAGTGCATTTAATTATGAAGAATTTATAAACCTGAATAAATAAATTTCAGGGTTCAGGTCCATGTAGCTTATTTGAATCACGTCAGCTATATTCTTACCAGACAGCGGTGAAGGCATCATTTTCTTATAACTAGAAGAAAAGAAAAAAAAACAGAAAGAAGGGAAAGTAACTTAATAGACATCCATTGCAAAATTCTTACCACATAAACTGTATACTGGATACGCTTCATTCTAAATCTTGAACTATTATTTTTCAGAAATATTAAGTTTTATTTTCAAATGGCCTGAACAGTTAATGGAAGTTTTAATTTTATTATTATTATTGTTATTATTTTTGAAACAGTCTTGATTTGTAGCCCAGGCTGGATTACAGTAGGGGATGATCTCAATTTACTGCAGCCCCTGCCCCCCAGGTCCAGTTCAAGCAGTTCTCCTGCCTCAGCCTCCTGAGTAGCCTGGATTACAGAAATGCACCACCATGCTCAGATAATTTTTGTATTTTTCATAGAGATGGGGTTTCACCATGATGGCCAGGCTGGAAAGTATTTTATAAAGCAATTAATTCTTTTTTTAAAATGTAACATTCTATACTTGCCCTTATAAAAAATAATAAGTAGAAATGTGACTCTTTTACTTTTGGATTTTATTTTCCACTGCAGACCAAATTAACTTCAATTTATATCAAGACTTTGTGTTAATCACCTAAGCTACTAAGTTTATAAATAAAATTATTAAAAATCATTATTTTAATATTTATATTTTATAATAGCTAAAATATGTATGCCAAATGTGGAGCCAGAGAGCGAAGACCAAAAATCTTGGAAATCTCTTGTGCACATATGAAATAAGAGCCCATGAAGAAGTATTCTTGGGTATTCTTGGGCTTGCACTGAGGGATGCAATACAGGCCAAAACCCAGAGAAACGTCCTATACCCATGATGTTTTATATATAATTTAAAAAATTACAAGGAATAATCCTGAGGTCCAATGAAAATATCTAAAATACCACAAAACATGGGAGAACAATAGACATTATAATGTTCACTGGTTTCTACCAGTAATTCCCTAAACTTCAATAAACTTTATGCCTCTAGTGGGAGAATCCCTTTCTTACATTCTTGGAGGGATAGCAATGGCCAGATGCTAACACTTCTTTAGTTTTTATTTCATCTCTGGTGTTGACACAGTATTATCACATAATAATATTTTACTAATTTGTATCCTCAAAATAACACTGTCAAGTTACAGTAATATTATTCAGGATTATTCACCGGACCCGAGGATTTTCATTTGTCAGAGGATGGGAAATTCATAAAAAAAAAAAAATTACAAGGGATAAGGAGTCAACAAACTACTTTTGGTAGGAGCTTTGTATTCATGGTGCAGCTGGAGAGTCAAAAGGAGCCTTTAGACACGACCTCAACTCAATGTGAATTCACACAACAGCACCAGCATCAGCCAAAGACTGAGTTTCTAAGTCAACAAAATTATGCTAGGCCACCTTCTCGGAAGTCAACCTGGGATGTCTGTGAGAAACACACAACAGACAATGATTTTATTCAGTAGAGATCTTTTTTAATAAAAAATTATGATCAAATATGTTCACTTCTGAAAAATAGAAATGACATAGCATCAAGTCATGATTCATAGACCATACTAACTTTATCAGTATTTGTATATTTAGCCAAAATATACACTAAAGTAACACACCAAACACCAAAGTAACACACCAAAATTGTACACACCCAAACGGTAATAACATGTTTCACTGGGACTGCTATAACACCCTCAAATTAATGTGATACTAAAGTGAGCAGCATTTTCTGTGGCTCCAAGGAACACTTCCATTTTTTGGCAATAAAAACAAAGGCACTCTCTGTTTTGTTAATATCAACTTTTAAAATAAATTCATATTTTATTTATTACTATGTTCACAGGCTTAAATTATTTTAAACATTACTAACAGTGCTGCAATAAACATATGTGTGCATGTGTCTTTATAACAGAAGGATTTACAATCTTTGGGTATATAACCAGTAATGGGATTGCTGGGTCAAATGGTATTTCTATTTCTAGATCCTTGAGGAATCGCTACACTGTCTTCCACAATGGTTGAACTAATTTACACTCCCACCAACAGTGTAAAAGTGTTCCTATTTCTCCACATCCTCTCCAGCATCTGCTATCTCCAGATTTTTTAATGATTGCCTTTCTAACAGGTGTGAGATGGTATCTCAATATGGTTTTGATTTTCATTTCTCTAATGACCAGTGATGATGAGCATTTTTTCATGTTTGTTGACTACATAATTGTCTTCTTTTGAGAAGTGTCTGTTCATATCCTTCACCCACTTTTTGATGGGGTTGTTCATTTCTTGCAAAGACTTGGAACCAACCCAAATGCCCATCAATGATAGACTAGATAAAGAAAATGCGGCACATATACACCATGGAATACTATGCAGCCATAAAAAAGGATGAGCTCTTGTCTTTTGCAGGGACATTGATGAAGCTGGAAACCATCATTCTTATCAAACTGAACCTAAGGTAGATGACAGGGTGAAGGACACGGCAAACCACCATAGCATGTGTGTCATTCTCAGCAAACTGACACAAGAACAGAAAACTGAACAATACATGTGGTCACTCATAAGTGAGTATTGAACAATGTGAACACTTGGACACAGGGAGGGGAACATCATACACTGAGGCCTGTTGGGGGGTGGGAGGGCTAGGGAAAAAAGAGCAGTGGGTGGGGGGATTGGGGAGGGATAACATTAGGAGAAATACCTAATGTAGGTGATGGAGGGAAGGATACAGCAAACTACCATAGCATGTGTATACCTATGTAACAATCCTGCATGATCTGCACATGTATCCCAGAACTTAAAGTATAATAATAATAATAAAGAGGAAAAAGAAAAAAACATAAAAGAAAAAAAATGTTTAAACATAAAAATTTAATTCAACAAGAAGAGACAATCAAATTGATTCTCTAGCTGCACAAGCCTCTTTGTTTCATTCTTAGACTTTCTTCTAGTATGCTGTATCCTTGCATAGCCAGAAACTAAAGTAGTACCAATGTTCTTTCAAACTTGCTCACGGCTGAGATGTGAGTGACCAAGGTATTTCTAGTGGTAAAGTGCATGTGCGTTGCTCTCACTGCTAATCTTTTCATTCAAAGAACAAAAATAAACATGTTGTCTCAGTGTTAATTTGTCTGTCCTAAACCTCAGGATATGGTTCCAGCATAAGTGCAAAATATGTGGTATTGCCTTAAAATAAAAGGAACTGAATATTTCCACACTTCTTGACTTGTGTGAAATGTCGAGTATTGTAAACTGTCTGCCTGCAATCTGCTCAACACAGAATCCTATATAGATAGAAACGTTGAAGAAACATATGTTTGTTCAACTAGATCAAATATTGGAAGCATGACATTGCAGCACATTTAAAACAAAATATTAGCCCTATGGCAGTATAGTGATCCCAGCTGATACACAGATACCAGGTGCTGAAAGACGTTCATATTGTGCCTGCTCCCTAAAATAGCCTTCATTCTGTGTCACTGGTGAATCTCACTCACCAATTGTACTTTTAATTATTCAATTGTAAGATTAAATGCATTTTCTAGAGAAAGTCTTCCTGATTACTGTTAGCATCGCCTAAAGTACTCTATTTTTCTCGTTGTTAATAATGTTTATTATAATTTGTAATGCGATATTAGTTTTTGCTGGCATTTTGTGTGTCTTCACTAAATCGTAAGCTCTATCGGGTGAGATTAATATATATATGTTTACTGTTCTTAATTCAGCTCCAAGAAAGAACTATACACATTCTAAGCTGACAATAAATATTTTGGCCAAATAAATGCAGCCATTAGATCTATATTGAGCATTGCAATGCCTTAACTAGTATCTCAATACAACAGGTTAACTCTGGTTATGTCAAGATACAACTTCTGATTTCAATGAGTTACATTATTTATGGAATTTGTAAAAAAAAAAATCTAATAGCAGACAAGTTGTCTCCTTTTTGTACACAAAGATTGACTCAGAATGTGAGAATCTGACCGGTGCATCCCTCCAAAAAGCTGACTTGTTCAACTTACCAGACAAAATAGGATGTGTCCTTCCAGTGCACTGAAAAACTAAGCCTAAGGGAAGCCATTCTCATTTAGTCTTGTATACTGACTTGTTTTATCTCTGGAAAAAGGGATATTTGACTGTAAAAGAAAAAGAATATATTAGTCTTTGTTGAATTCAAAGCTCTTTAGATTTCCAAGAATAGAAGGCTTCGGCAGAACTTCTCAGAGTATTTATTATGAGTCAGTAGTCAAAACCAGCAAGCTTCTACCAGCTGCACTACTTTGACTTTAATGTAAGAGAAAAGCTGTTTAGCATGACTAATTACACTGTTGTAACCAATATTATAATTAGGATAGAAAGCAGGTACATTGGATTCACATTTAGAAAAAAGCTACAGAAGATTAATTACAGTCTATTAAAATTCTAAGTTCATCATCATTTACATTTTTTTCTCTTGATGCCAGAATGGAAGGATTTTAATATATTGGTGAGATGAATCTAGCATGCACTAATCTACCACGCTAAACCCATTCAAACTTAAGGACCCAAATGTGTTATAAAGCATAATTACTTGAGAGTTAAAAAGCACTGAAATCCAAATTGATATTGCCAGGATCATTATAAATAGAGAATACAATCCGGGAGAATCCTTATAAATAAGGTCTAGTCTTTAGTCCAAAATCAATCTACAAAATTATATGGTTTATGTTGCCTACTATAGTTTAAAATAGCTTCTTCCGAATTAAATTTTAAGACATTGAGAAACTACTCATTACCATATGTTTAAACTAATTCATCTAATATTAGCTTTTATGTTAGATGGCGGATGTCACAGTAGAATGTCATCTGAATTTTCTATCCAATTTGCATGCAAAGGTAGATAATCCAGCAGTAATATTTTTAATATAAGTATTATATTATGTGGTTTTCTTTGTCATTGGACTAATTAATATAAATGTAAATAATGCCATTTATGATACAAATTTCAAATAACAAGTTGTCTGTCACTTAAATATAATAATAATGATAGTATATTTTGTTTGATCTTGTTCAAAACTAGAATTGTAGATTTCAGAGTCCATTGACCCTTGCTAACAATAGAACAGTGCTTTTTCAAAGGTAGTCATGAAAGTCTTCCTTGTGAAAACTACATGTTAAAACAAGTATGTTCAAAACTGGCAGTGAAAAACACTATTTCACCATCAAGAAAACCATACTAAAATAAAACTTTCATTTTCAGCTAACCATCTCAGGTAAGGTTTTGGAAATTCTGGTTTGCTTTCTTTATACAAATGGAGGATGGGGGCAAGTTAAACCTACTCTATCATTCTCAGCTCAATGTACTGCATTTGAAAGAAAAGGCCTTGAAAAAAGTTTCGTTCTACCGTTGCCATAGTCAATATTAAACTTAGTCCTAATTTGAAAACTTAATCCGTTAAAAGTACCACAAGTTTTTGAGAAGGAACTGAAATAGTAAACCACTGCTTTAGAAGTTTAGCTGATAAGAAACACAAACAAAATGCTCAGCCTTGACAACTAAGACAGGAAATGTGAGAGAGGAACGTCCTTGAAGTACCGCAGGTTTGTTCTCTTCTAAGTATACACTCTGGTAACTGTCAAGCTTTGGGTTGGGAGGGGTAAAAAAAGAGCTGAGAATATCTGAATCTTCAATGACAAGTTCTAGAAAAAGGTAAATAAAATGCATTAAGAGAGACTGTGTTGGTAGGAGAAAGTAAATCAATAGGAAAAAATTAACACTGTGCAACTACTTTTTCATTTGTGACTATTAATTTTTGTTTTTATAGTTTTCTTCTCTGAAAAAGAAGAATGTCCTTGGAGTACTATAATTCATGCAAGTTAATTGGATTTTTTAAACATAGTATTCAGAGGACAGTATCTTGAAAATAAATTTTTATTCAGAATAGTCATCTTCCAAGTGGAAAATGAAAACCATGTAATTGAGAAATAAAACTGTCATCAATAAGTATACCAAAACATTTATAGAAAAAATAAATAAATCTTTTTTCAGGTGAACTTTATGCTTTTAAGATGAATGTGTATGGCTGTGATCTGTTCTAGTAGAATATTAACAGTTTTGCCTAAATATCTAATTTTCTTAACTTACCAATTTCATTATTTTCAAATGATCCAAAATACACTAGATATGTCTTGGGATAATTCTCCTAAAGTGTAAAATAATTAAATTCTGTCTTTCATACATATTTAGGGAAGAATTTAACCATAATGGCACAGACCAATTAAAATTAAAAAAGGAGATTAGCAATAAAATCCAGATTCTCTAAGGCTCTGAGACCCATAAAAAGAAAATCTCTTATCTGGTTTTGCTTGAAGTCATACTTTTCTAGTTTCTGAGAAGAATGGATGAGAGTAGAAAAGGGGAAATTATTAAGTGTTTTAAAAAATAATGTCCTTTATGAGGTTACTGATGATAAATATTTTTATATTTTTAAAAATAAATATTTTGAAAGAAACTATAAAATTATTTTTGAAGGAGAGCTTGATAAAAGATGAAACAGAAGAAAGGTCTATGTGAGAACCACTGTTCTCTATGTGAGAATCACTGCGTAGCCACTGGCATTTCCTTAATAAACTGGGGTCTGTAAAAGCCTTCTTTTCCATCAGAGACAAGGGGCTTTTCTCAGAATTGACAATATAATGGTTAACTATAATGAGACAACAAAGAGCCTGAAGAAGCTGACGTCTTCTATTCTCAAATACAGGTGTTAACCTGTACACCATGGAATACTATGCAGCCATAAAAAAGAATGAGATTCATGAGCTTTGCACGGACATGGATGAAGCTGGAAACTGTCATTCTCAGCAAATTAACGTAGGAACAGAAAACCAAACACCACATGTTCTCACGCACAAGTGAGAGTTGAACAATGAGAACACATGGACCCAGGGAGGGGAACATCACATACTGGTGCCTGTCAGGAGGTCGGAGGGAGGAAGGAGGGGTAGTATTAGGAGAAATACCTAACGCATGCAGGACTTAAAACCTAGATGACAGCTTGATGGGTGCAGCAAACCACCATGGCACATGTATACCTATGTAACAAACCTAAATGTTCTGCACATGTACCCCAGAACTTAAAGTAAAATAAAAGAATAAAATAAATACATAAAATAACAAAAAACTCCAAATCTCCTAATAGATTACGATACTATAAAAATTATGTAATAAATTTATATCTTAAAAGTATAGATAACTCTAAAAGTGAAGATTGACACTAAATCTGCTTTTATTTGAAAAGTATGATTAATTTATTGCCCATGAAAATTACGTTAAGAGAGAGTTTTAGGCAAATATAAAAAATATATATTTTTTCAAATTTTATGAATACTTTTAGATATGTGTATTGGTTAGAGCAGATGAAGATATGTAAACACAGTAAAAACTGATTTCCTGCTTACCTGACCAGGAATAGGTAAGTAGGGTGTCCAACATCCACGCAATTGTACAGAACCATTCAAGATACCAGTGGCTCTGCAACTTTGCCTGGTATCTTGAAGGTCTTGCTGGGTGCTGTATCTATTACAGTGAGCTGTGAGAGGACAAAAAAACATGGAGAAGCACAGATGGGAAATAATTATGTATCAATCAATAGAGTTTTACACGTCATTTCCACTTATATTCTATTGGTTAGAATGTTGTTAAATACACATTCTTAACTGTAATCAAGTCTAAGAAATTGTCATTTTTCTCCAGAAAGATGAGGAAATGAATTTTGATAAGCTGCTTATCCACACTGCAACACTAAGTATCTTATTCCTATATATACATATTTTAAAATTTTAACTGTAATATACACATGCTTAAAAGTACATAAAACATATGCAACATTTAAAAATAATTTCAAAGAAATTATTCTTGTCATCACCACACAAGTTAAAAAAACAAAGGAATGCCCAGTGTTTTCTGTGTAGATTGATAATACATCCTCCCTCCTCATTTAGGTAAGCACTATCCTCCTTTTAATCTTTTCTTTTGTTTTGTTTTCTGAGGCAGAGTTTGGAGTTTCACTCTTACCACCCAGGCTGCAGTGCAATCTCGGCTCACTGCAACCTCCACCTTTCAGGTTCAAGTGATTCTTCTGCCTCAGCCTACCGAGTAGCTGGGATTACATGTGCCTGCCACCACTCCCAGTTAATTTTTGTATTTTTAGTAAAGGCAAGGTTTCTCCATGTTGCCTAGGCTGGTCTCAAACTCCTGACCTCAGGTGATCCACACACCTCCGCCTCCCAAAGTGCTGGGATTACAGGTGTGAGCCACTGCAACCCGGCCTTTTTAATCTTTTTGATGTCGTTTACTTGTTTTTCAAAAATATCTTAATGCCTCTAAATGTGTTCTAAAACATAATTTTGCTAACCTTTAAACTTTTCATAAATGATGTCACAGAATATGTATCATTTTTATGCTTATTTTTCTCTACTTTTTTCTGAGATTCATTCATACTTTTGGGAATAGTTATTCAGTTTTATGCATTGCTATATTTTTTGTCCTATTACGAATATGGCCTGTTTATTTTCATTCTGCTGTTGATCAACTAATGATTGTTTGTAGTTTGCGACTGATACAGGAAATGTGAGCCCCAAACTGGGGCTTAGTTTGGGAGAGTTTCTGGCTTCACCTAAGGAAAAACTCAAGAGTGAACTGGTGGTAATAAGAAAAGAATTTTACTGAAAACGTATCAGTGTTACAGTCCAGCGGTGTACAGCGCTGTGACTGCTCCTGTAAAGCAGGCAACCTCATAGGCAGTGTGCTGGATGTAACATCTCAGAAGCAGTTCTGCAGTTGTATTTTTACCCACTTTTAATTATATGCAAATTAACATACAGTCTATGTCGAAATTTCTAGAAAAGGGGTGGTAACTTCTAAGTTGTCAGGTTATCGCCATGGAAAAATGTGGTAATTTCTGGTCCTTTCCATGCCAATGGTAAACAAAAATGATACCTTGGTGGAAGTATCTAATGCAGGGGGGTACATTCACCTCAGATCTTTCATCCCAGATCCAGGTTTTACTAGTCCTCAATTTGGTCCTGTGTCTGAGCTTTGCCTCTGGAGTTACAGGACGATTATGAACAAGGTGGCTATTACTTCTTTTACCTGCCTTCTGGTATATGGTGAAACTTTCCCTACCCAAGAAAGCAGTTGCTAGACCATAAAATATGTTTATATCAACTTTACTAAAAAATGTCAAACTAGTTTTCCAAAATAGTTGTAACACTAAATACTCCTATCATGGTATAAAAATTCCTTTTTTGCCATGACCTTGACAACAGTTATCATTATACTTTTTTATTATACTTTAAGTTCTGGGGTACATGTGTAGAATGTGCAGGTTTGTTTCATAGATATACATGTGCCATGGTGGTTTGCTGCACCCATCAACACATCATCTACATTAGCTATTTCTCCTAACACTATCCATCCTCTAGCCCCTCACCCCCTGACAGGTGTGATGTTCCCCTCCCTGTGTCCATGTGTTCTCATGGTCAACTTCCACTTATGAGTGAGAACATGTGGTGTTTGGTTTTCTGCTCTTATGTTAGTTTGCTGAAAATTATGGTTTCAGCTTCATCCATGTCCCTGCAAATGACTTGAACTCATTCACTTTTAGTGATGCATTGTATTCTATGGTTTATACTTGCCACATTTTCTTTATCCAATCTATAACTGATGGGCATTTGGGTTGGTTTGAAGTCTTTGCTATTGTGAACAGTGCCTCAATAAACATACACATGCATGTGTCTTTATAGTAGAATAATTTATAATCCTTTGGGAATATACTTGGTAATTGAATTGCTGGGTCAAATGGTGTTTCTATATCTAGATCCTTGAGGAATTGCCACACTGTCTTCCACAATGGTTGAAATAATTTACACTTCCATAAACTCTGTAGAGGCATTCCTATTTCTCCACATCCTCTCCAGCATCTGTTGATTCCTGACTTTATTTATGGCCATTCTAACTGGCATAAGATGATATCTCATTGCGATTTTGATTTGCATTTCCCTAATGAAAAGTGATAATGAGCTTTTCTCATATGTTTGTTGGCTGCATAAATGTTTTCTTTTGAGAAGTGTCTGTTCATATCCTTCACCCTCTTTTTGATGGGGTTGTTTATTCTTGTAAATTTAAGTTCCTTGTAGATTCTGAATATTAGACTTTTGTCAGATAGAGAGATTGCAAAAATTTTCTCTCATTCTGTAGGTTGCCTGTTCACTCTGATGCTAATTTATTTTTCTGTGCAGTTGCTCTTTAGTTTAATTAATCCCATTTGTCAATTTTGGCTTTTGTTGCCACGGCTTTTAGTGTTTAAGTCATGAAGTTTTTGCTCATGCCTACATCTTCAACAGTATTGCCTATGTTTTCTTCTAGGATTTATATGATTTTTGGTCTTACACTTAAGTCTTTAATCTATCTTGAGTTAATTGTTGTATAAGGTATATCGAAGGGGTCCAGTTTCAATGTTCTGCACATAGCTAGCCAGTTTTCCCAAAACCATTTATGAAATAGGGAATTCTTTCCCCATTGTTTGTTTTTGTCTGGTTTATCAAAGATCAGATGGTAGTAAATGTGTGGTGATGTTTCTGAAGCTTCTGTTCTGTTCAGTTGGTGTATGTACTTGTTTTGGTGCCAATATCATGCTGTTTTGGTTACTGCAGCCTTGTAATATAGTTTGAAGTCAAGTAGTGTGATGCCTCCAGCTTTTTTTTCTGGCTTAGGATTGTCTTGGCTCTATGGGCTCTTTTTTAGTTCTATATGAAATTTAAAGTTTTTTTCTAATTTTGTGAAGAAAGTCAATGGTAGCTTGATGGGAATAAAAGTGAATCTATAAATTACTTTGGGCTGTATGACTATTTTCACGATAATGATTCTTCCTATCTATGAGCATGGAATGTTTTTCCATTTGTTTGTTTCCTCTCTTATTTCCTTGAGCAGTGGTTTGTAGCTCTCCTTGAAGAGTTCCTTCACATCCTTTGTAAGTTGTAATCCTAGGTATTTTATTCTCTTTTTAGCAATTGTGAATAAGAGTTCACTTATTATTTGGCTCTCTTATTCTTGTATAGGAATGCTTGTGAGTTTTGCACATTGATTTTATATCCTGAGACTTTGCCGAAGTTGCTTATCAGCTTAAAGAGATTTTGAGCTGAGATCGTGGGGTTTTCTATATATATAATCAAGTTATCTGCAAACAGAGACACTTTGACTTCCTCTCTTCCTATTCAAATACCTTTATTCCTTTCTTTTGCCTGATTGCCCTGGCCAGAAATTCCAGTAGTATATTGAATAGCAGTGGTGAGAGAGGGCATCCTTGTCTTGTGCCTGTTTTCAAAGGGAATGCTTCCAGTTTTTGCCCATTCACTATGATATTTGCTGTGGGTTTGTCATTAACAGCCCTTATTATTTTGAGATACATTCCATCAAATCTAGTTTATTGAGAGTTTTTAGCATGAAGTGGTGTTGAATGTTATTGAAGGCCTTTTCTGTATCTGTTGAGAGAATCGTGTGGTTTTTGTCACTGGTTCTGTTTGTGTGATGGATTACATTTATTAATTTAGGTATGTTGAACCAGCCTTCCATCCCAGGGATGAAGCTGACTTGATTTTGGTAGATAAGCTTTTTGATGGGCTGCTGGATTCGGTTTGCCAATATTTTATTGAGGATTTTTTCATTGATGTTCATCACGGATATTGGCCTCAAATTTTCTTTTATTTGTTGTGTGTCTGCCAGGTTTTGGTATTAGAATGATACTGGCCTCATAAAATGAGTTAGAGAGGCATCTCTCTTTTTCTACTATTTGGAATAATTTCAGAAGGAATGGTACCAGCTCCTCTTTGTACCTCTGGTAGAATCGGCTGTGATTCCATCTGGTCTGGACTTGTTTTTTTGTTTGGTAGGCTAGTAATTACTGACTTAATTTCAGAAATTGTTATTGGCCTTTTCAGGGACTCAACATCTTCCTGGTTTAGACTTGGGAGGGTATATGTGTCCAGGAATTTATCCATTTCTTCTAGATTTTCTATTTCATTTGCATAGAGGTATTTATAATATTGTCTTATGGTAGTTTTATTTCTGTGGGATCAGTGGTGATATCCTCTTTATCATTTTTCATTGCATCTATTTGATTCTTTTCTCTTTTCTTCTTTATTAGTCTGGCTAGTGGTCTACCTATTTTGTTTCTCTTTTCAAAATACCAGCTTCTGCATTCTTTGATTTTTTGAAGGTTGTTTTTGTGTCTCTATCTCCTTCAGTTCTTCTCTGATCTTAGTTAATTCTTGTCTTCTGCTAGCTTTTGAATTTGTTTGCTCTTACTTCTTTGGTTCTTTTAATTGTGATGTTAGGACATCGATTTCAGATCTTTCCTGCTTTCTGTTGTGGACATTTAGTGCTATAAATTTCCCTCTAAATAGTGCTTTAGCTGTGTCCCAGAGATTCTGGTACATTGTGTCCTTGTTCTCATCAGTTTAAAAAAAAACATATATTTCTGCCTTAATTTCGTTATTTACTCATTAATTGTTCAGGATCAGGTTGTTCATTTGTGCAGTTTTAAACAAGTTTCTTAATCCTGAGTTTTTATTTGATTGACCTGTGGCCTGAGAGACTGTTTGTTATTATTTCCGTTCTTTTGCATTTGCTGAGGATTGTTTTACTTCCAATTATGTAACCAATTTTAGACTAAGTGTGATGTGGTGCTGATAAGAATGTATATTCTGTGGATATGGGGTGGAGAGTTCTGTAGATGTCTGTTAGGTCTGCTTGGTGCAGAACTGAGTTCGAATCCTGAATATATTTGTTAGTTTTCTGTCTTGTTGATTTGTCTAATATTGACAGTGGGACGTTATAGTCTCTCACTATTATCACTTGGGAATCTAATTATCTTTGTACGTCTCTAAGAACTTGCTTTACGAATCTGAGTGCTCTTATACTGGGTGCATATATATTTAGGATAGGTAGTTCTTCTTGTTGCATCAACTACTTTACCATTATGTAATGTCCTTTTTTGTCTCTTTTGATCTTTGTTGGTTTGAAGTGTATTTTTTCAGAGACTAGGATTGCTACCCCTGCTTTTTTTTTTTTTTTTTTCTTGGTACATATTCTTGCATCCCTTTATTTTGCACCTATGTGTGTCTTTGAACATAAGATGGGTCTCCTGACTATAGCACACCAATGGGTTTTGACTCTTTATGCATTTGCCAGTCTATGTCTTTTAATTGGGGCTTTTAATCCATTTACATTTAAGGTTAATATTGTTATGTGTGAATTTGATCCTGTCAATATGATGCTAGTTGGTCAATTTATTTGTTAGTTGATGCAGTTTCTTCATAGTGTCAATGGGCTTTACAATTTGGTATGTTTTTGCAGTGGTTGGTACAGGTTGTTCCTTTCCATGTTTAGTGCTTCCTTCAGGAGCTCTTGTAAGTCAGGCCTACTGGTGACAAAATCTCTCTCACTATTTTTTTGCCTGTAAGATATTTTATTTCTCCTTCACTTATGAAGCTTAGTTTGACTGGATATGAAATTCTGGCTTGAAAATTTGTTTTTAAAAGAATGTTGAATATCGACCCTCAGTCTCTTCTGGCTTGTAGGATTCAGCAGAGAGATTTGCTATTAATCTGATGGCATTCCTTTAGTGGATAACCTGAAATTTATCTCTAGCTGCCCTTAGCATTTTTTTTCCTTCATTTCAACCTTGGTGAATCTGATAATTATGTGTCTTGGGGTTGCTGTTCTCGAAGAATATCTTCGTGTTATCCTCTGTATTTCCCGAATTTGAATGTTGGCCTACTTTGCTAGGTTGGGAAAGTTCTCCTGGATAACCCCCTGAAGAGTATTTTCCAACTTAATTTCCTTCTCCGTTACTTTCAGGTACACTAATGAAACATAGGTTTGGTCTTTTCACATAGTCCCATATTTCTTGGAGGCTTTGTTTGTTCCTTTTCATTCTTTCTTCTCTAATCTTGTCTTCATGCTTTATTTCATTAAGTTGATCTTCAATCTATGATAGCCTTTCTTCTGCTTGATTGATTTGGTTACTGATACTTGTGTAAGCTTCACAAAGTTCTTGTGCTATGTTTCTCAGCTCCATCAGGTCATATATGTTCTTCTCTAAATTGTTTTTCTAGTTATCAATTATTCTAACCTTTTTGCAAAGTTTTTTATTTTCCTTGCATTGAGTTAGAACATGCTCCTTTAGCTCAGAGGAGTTTGTTGTCACCCATCTTCTGAAACCTACTTCTTTCAATTTGAGAAACTATTCTTTGTCCAGTTTTGTTCTCTTGCTGGTGAGGATTTGTGATCCTTTGGAGGAGAAGAGGCATCTGGTTTTGGGAATTTTCAGCCCTTTGGTGATAGTTTCTCCACATCTTCATGGATTTATTTACCTTTGGTCTTTGATGTTGGTGACCTTTGGATAGGGTTTCTGAGGGGACATCATTTTTGTTGATGTTTATGCTATTCCTTTCTGTTTGTTAGTTTTTCTTCTAACAGTCGGGCTTCTCTTCTGCAGGTCTATTGGGAGTTTACTGGAGGCCCACTCCTGACACTATTTGCCTGGGAATCATCAGTAGAGGCTGCAGATCAGCAAAGATTGCTGCCTATTCCATCCTCTGGAAGCTGTGTCTCAGAGGGGCACCCACCAGATGCCAGTTGGAGCTCTCTTGTGTGAGGTGTCTGTTGCCCCCTGCTGGGAGGTCTCCTATTCAGGAGACAGGGGAGTCAGGGACCCATTTGAGGAGGCAATCTGACCCTTAGCAGAGCTGGAGCACTGTGTTGGGAAATCTGCTGCGCAGAGCCAGTAGGCAGAGATGTTTAAGTATGCTGAAGCTGTGCCCACATATCCTTTAATTTGCTAATGAATTTTGTCTTTCTCATTAATTTGTAAGAATTTATAATGTATTGTGGGACTTTGCAAGTTGCCTGTAAATATTTTCCCATTTAGTGATTTCTTTTAAATGTTATGGGATATTTTAATAAACACAAGTTTTTTAAAATGTAGTCATTATTTCTTTGTGGTTAGTGCTTTTGGGCTCTTGTATAAGAAAACCTTCACTACCATAGTTTCAGCCTAACTTTCTCAAGCCTACTCTTATGAGTTCTACAGTTTTTTCTTATATATTTCTATAATCCTGAAACTCTAATTTTAGACAGTCATGGTCTAATTTTTTCTCAATATATACCGAGTTTTTCCAATAACATTTATCAAATATTCTGTTCCCTTCCCAACAATCCATTGTGCAACTTTTGTGAGATATAAAAAGTTCTAAATATATGTGAGTCTATTTCTAAGCTCTATTCCATCCCATTTGATACTACCTTAATTACTTTAGATCTATCATTCTTGGCAACAAGTAAGGCAAGGCCAACCAACCTTTTCTTTGAAGTTTACTGGCTTTATATTAATTTTTAACTGCATAATCTATTACTCTCAACAGCACTTTTTGGATTCTTCAGAGGTACCTATCAAAATTTTTCACTTCTCTATTCTCTGGTACAATTATCCAACTGATTGCTTATGACTCCTCTCTCTGCGTCTCCTTGAAACCAGTAACTCTTACTCTGGCAGGCCTGAAATCCATTCAAATGATTCATGCCCAAACGCCTTACATAATATTCAGTCTGTCCTAGGAGAAAATAGTGTTATCCTGCCAAACTTTTGAATCTCAATATTCTCTTTCTGTTCTATTAAAGTCAGTTCTAATCATGTCTGTGTTCAGATGTTTCTATCAAGGGCCCAGTCCCAATTCTGCCATTCTTTTTCTTCCAAATTTCAGGGTACAGATTATATACTTTATGGGTCACTGTCTTAAAACACATCTTTTCCTATTTGCTTTTAGATAAAAGCAAGTTTGGGGAGTTGGAGAATGGTTACACATCCTCAAACTCATGATTTTCCAACCAATCTCCAAAGAAACTCTCATTGTCAATCTTTTTTCATGATTATCTTCATCCACCCATAACATGGAAGGAGATACAGGTATGTAAATCTCAAAAGCATTTTAGGGCCACTTGTGATCACAATCTGTGTAATCTAGGATCTTTTTTTTAAGCATGTGAGAACATTAAACTGTCACTTTCTTTAGACTCTGTCCAAAATTTCAAGGCATTAAAGTTTATGATTATCAGTGTTTTTCTGTATTATTTTAGGGTTTAAAAAAAATTGAAACTAATAACATATTACTCAAATATAGTCAATTGAAATCAGATAAGTCTATAAATGTTCATCAGAGAGCATTCAAAAGAAGCACATTTAACATGCAAATGCCATATCTGCTAGTGTAAATCAACTAATTTAACTTTAATTACAGAAAAACTGCTATGACGTATGTTGGCAAAAATACATAGCTATTGAGTGACAAGTAATTCAAAGCACTGCACAAACTAGCTTTTATTGTACAAATGACCTAAAACATTAGTATCATTTTTGAAGCAAAGCTATATTATTCAGTCAAATTAAAATAACTTGAAGCCTCTATTTTTCTTAAGTGTCATTTTTCTCAACATAAAATGCAGACTCTAGATGGTTTTCCACAATTCTGTAAAAATATTATACTCCTTTCACAAACCTTTAACTATGACTATCCCTCTGACAAAGAATAAAAGTTCCAAGCTTAAGTTACTACTTACTTACAAGCACATCTATTTCCTACATGTTTGCTTTAGATCAAGCATGACTTTATAGCTTCTATTACCCTCTCCCAACTTACTAAAAAGGTTTATTTACCTTGCAGATGTCCATCATTAAAATCATGATCTACTATAGCATGTAAAAGATTGTATTATTATTATAACAACTTGATTTTTTTTCCATATTAGATAAGAATTGTCATCCCAGAGCAAAGTTCCTAGAGTATAATTAGTTCCTCAATAAATATTTAATAAATAAATAAATGAAAATATAATCTTTCCTCTATTTGAGGGCCAGAATTAGGGAGACTTATATCACATTTCCAATTCTGAGACAGGCAGCATAAGACATTGCAGGAGTTGAAATATGTAAAACCATAGAGTATTAAGGAGTTTGTTTTAGATAGTGTCTTTCAGTTCACAAGGTCAAAAGATATATTAGATTATTTTCAGGAATTGGACTTATTAGCAGATAAAGATAAAAATGCAAGGAAATAAATAAATGTATATTAAGAGTCAGAGTCCATTCTCACAAATAACCAAAGCATATTATTGAAATTTTGAATTTAACTGTGGTGTCTCAGCAGTAATTTTACTAAATCAGCTGAGGCTCTAGTTACCCAGTCTATTTTCCAAATGGACACCTGATATTTACTACCCTAGTGACTTTACAACTCAATTTCTCTTACCTCTGATTTTTTTCTAAATATCCTTCTCTATTTACTTTCTCTGCCTTAACATTTACCTTTTACTTAATTTGCCTCTGTGTTGTCTGTGATCCTTTTGTGCATCTAAACTAAATTTCTTGAGATAGTATTTTACAAGTTTTTTTCTAATGGGAAAAATGCTTACACCAGCTCACCTTATAGGCTACAGGACATCTTGTGTCTAGCCTATAAATGGTTCTATTTACACATCATTATTGCTAATCCAATCAATTTTGGTCAACATAGTAAGATCACTAACTCTTTATGTGGGCAAAATAAAGAAATAAAATGCCTATGTCTGCATATATTAGACTCATTTGACATAGCTTATGAATCTCATGTAATACTTCATAGCATGTAAGAGCATGGAAAATGTTAGGAATAAAAAACAAAAGAATAAGTTCCATGATTAAGTCCAAAGGCAGTAAACTTACATGATAACCCAGGCCTCAATTGTGCCTATCCCAGGACAAAGGGCAACAACCAGAAGTTGTGCCAATTTTTATGATTTAGCCTCTTCTTCCATATTCTGTTTACTAAAAGCAAGCCACCAAAATTAGCCCATATTCAGGAGCATTGTAATTAGACTCCATCTTCTAAAGAGAGAATCATCAAAGAACTTGCAGATATGTTTTAAGACTGTACATTACCAATTTATAACAGTTAAGTTAATTTCATTTGTTTTCCATTTTAGATTTGCTTTTCTTTGTTTTAGTTAATATTATTGTTTGGATATACATAAAATATGTTGTATAAAAGTAAAACTATACAAAAATACATACTCAGAAAATTTTTGTTCCAATACCTGTACCTTTTTACCATATTTTTCCCATCATTCTGTAGGTACTTTCACTGTGTCTGCTTTATGGTTCTTCACAGCTTTTATTGTTGCATAAATAAGAAGACATTTACATATTAAATTCCTATTTATCTTTTCTTACATAAAATGCACATTATATATTATATACCTTATTGAAGAAATGCCTGATTTTACAACTCGGTCAAGAAAAATGAAAAATAAGCCTAGGACACCTTGTTGCACCAGAGCAAAGAAATATCCAGAGACTAACAGATGTGACAAAATGTACATGACCCAGTTGGGAAGGATTTCCACCAGTGGCATTTGAGATAATTTAAGCAGTAAAACAAAAGTAACAGCAAATAACTAAACTATCATATAAACAAGAATATTTGACTCTGGTGATATTTATAAAAAGATTAAATTTATTGGACAGTATTGTGACTATTGTATCATTTCTTTTCTGAAAATTGGTGTAGAAAAATAAGAATTTCCTTGTCTTTTGAGGCAGAAAGTGTCAACACATTATGTAGTAGATGGGCATTGGGATCTTCATACAGTGCCCAAATTATCAAAATTAGCATCAATCACAGTGAGGCAATCCTTCCTATGTGCTTACTGATGAAGCACATGGCACCAATAATGAGGCACTCTTGCTAACAATATTTAAACTGAATCTATTTAAAGCTTTAGACATAATTCCTTTTAGAGGATATAGGGAAACAAGAGGAGACAATAAGATATATATAGAATTCAGTTGCATTTTATCCTTGTTAGCTTTATTATTTTTTTCAAAATAGTCATAAAATTTAGGGAAAAACAGATGACTACAATGAATAAAATCTGACTCAGTCCTGATTTAAACCCATATTATAAGTGGCAATATTAAGATAATTACAGAAAATTGAATGTCCATCACACTGGGAAAATTCATTATTGTATGCATGATCATAAAAGTGTGGTTTTGTTAAAGAATGCTCTTATTTTGAAAAAGTGTCTGGTAGACTATTGAAGGGTAAAAGATTTTGATATCTACAACTACTTTCAAATGGCTCAGCAAAGAGAGCAGATAGATTGAATCATTAATATAGATACATATAGAAAAAGGCAGTAAAAAATTTTAATAATTGTCTAATAAAGAAGTGGTATATGAAGGTATATTGCTATAGTGATGGGTTTGCCTATATTTTTGAATCTTTACATAATAAAGTTGAGAAAATAAAAAGAAAAAGTAGAAGTAAAAAAAGATAGATTCTCTTTATGCCAGTATTTTAAAAGGATATTTCCTGTTATTCAAGACATAAGTTTATTAACATATAGGAAGAAAAAAAGGAGAAGGTATTATTCTAATTTCATTAAATTGTACATGAGTTTAGATCATTCTATTATTCATTACAGATATTCAATATTTACTGTCTTTTCAGTATGTTGTCAGCATTAATGTCTTTATAATTCTCTCAACTTTTTATATGAGAAGTGCTTTGCAATTAAACATTATAATTATATTTATGGTTATTATGAATCTTATATGGCACTTTATATTTAAAACTGCTTGGCAATCACTTTTATTAGCCATTATTAACATCTTTTCCAGAGGGCACTTCATATTGATTACTCACATTTCTTACCTAACTATGCAATTTTTGTTTGAGTTTTTCTTTTATGTTCAGTTATACTTTGTTGTTTTAAGCCTTTCATTTGTTTTTTAAAGCAAGAAATTTACACAAGTTACTTCTGGGATAAAAGTACTTTCAAGTAATTTTGTTTTGTTCTTTGACAGATTTTTAGAAGATAGAGTTTTGATTTTTACTTGAAGCAATAGTCTATTACAGGCTACACAATTCAATATAGTTTTTTAAATTGACATATTTTATTTACATTTTATTCATGTCTCTCAAATTCCTTGTCTCTTTGCTCTCCCTGGGGTAGTTTATTCATTTATTAAGTCCTTGATTATTGCCTTTACAAGAGATAAAGAATAAAAGATTGGTGTTAAGAGAGTTGGATGTGATTCCTGAACCCACCATTACTTGACCATAAGTCTCTTAACTAACTTTACTGGGTCTCAGTTTTTTTTTAAATGTATATAAATGGAAAAATCACTACAATAAAATGTATTATGAAGATCTAATGTAGTGTCTATTATAATTTACCTATTATAGTATCTGGCAAATTATTCTTAATAAATCCGGACACAAACAATTTACTCATGTCTTGTTTTGTGATTTCTTTTTCTTTTTTGCAATCATTCAAACTTGTGTTAGGATCATCTTTATAAACTGCAAATTGAGAATATCAATTTTATTACTTAACATTAGGATGAAGTCCTATTTTATTTTTAGGACAATACACAAGGTGTATGTAAACCTCAAGGTTATGTGAACCTCATATTCTACTATTTCTGCTTACATTCATTTTCAAGGGATTCAGGGAATATAAACCTAAATAATACTGGCAACCTTCCTTGGCAGTCATCCCGAAAGTTGTTCATTTTCCTAAGCACTATATATCTTGTAAAAACTTTGTACATGCAAGTGTGCAGAAAGTCCATAATATCCTTGATTAAAACCTTCTTATTCAGCAAAGTTTAACTCGAATGCCATCTTTAGCACAATATTTCCCTGATAGTATCTCCCTCCATCGTGCTCTCATTACATTCTATTACTGTCCATACTCCAAATTTCTGTAAATATCTCTCATTTTTCTCTCTTTTCCCTTGACTAAGAGCTTCTATATTATTGAGGCTTTGCAATATAGAAGTTTATTTACAGATACAGTTACAGATACAGATATTTGAATCCTTTGCAATAGTTGTCAATACATAATTTTTTCAGTATTTATGCAAAGAGATAAGTAGCATCACTAGTCCATGGTTGTCTCAAAGTATCTCCTTCAGCAATATCAGATGATGCTACTTTTTCTTCTACTTTACCTAGAATTTCTAACAATAATCTCACTGACCAAAGGTAAGGCAGTTTCTTATCAGGACTGTGGCTTAAAATATGCTACATGATGATGCAAGATTTATTTCATTTCTGACATTATTTCATCCCTGAATTAGTTTATTAGATTAGCCATTTGTGACCCTAGAAGTTGAGATAAAACATCTCTAAATTTGGAACAAGATTTGGAAAAATGTTTTAATTATGAAGAGAGAAAAAACTACAAGAGAAAGTTCAGGGCATATATTTTATATACAGCAAGATAAGCTATTGTAGTTCAGTATTCATAAAGATCTCACACTTTATACATTGGGCTTTCATTGTATACATTGTGGTGGCGCTAAGCATGGACTTTGGAATCAACTAGTTCAGGTTAGGTTTATATGTCTAATGCTTGCTAGACCTGTGATTTGAAACAATTTAAATAAATTCTGTCAGTTTTCTCATCTACAGCATGTATGCAAAAATTATACCAAACACATATATTTGTTTGGGGTTTAAATAAGACAGTGTGTTTATTTACCACAGGTGCAGGGACATGGTAAGGGCTCACTAATGCTACATATTATTGATATGATTATTAATATCACCCTACTTGAAAATCATAAAGCAACTGTTCTTCCCTATAAGTAAGTCAACTCTCAAGAAATGTTAATTTGTCTACAATGTAGAGGTAATATTAATTGATAAATATAAAATTCAAATGTAAGCTTTCTGATTTTATTACCAGCACACTTTACAATACTCCCTGCAAATTCTAGGTTGTGAAGGTTTTGGGAAAGTGATTAAAGATCCTTAGTGGTTGTCCAAGGCAGGTATGTCAGAAAGACAGGAAGGAAAAAATAACTTCAAAACAGAAATTGTCAGTTTCTAGACATGTACTTTGTCATGTTACTTAAAAATTAATGCTATCTACAGAATCATTAACTGTAGGGCACTATGCTAAGCATGGATGTTAAAAGATTAAGAACCCCAATTAATGTATTCTTTAATAACATTTCTAAGTTATAAAATACAAAACTCAAAGAATATATTCTAGAATAAACTCGTAACTGCAAAATAAATATAATTGAGAATATTCCTATAAATTGAATGCAATTATTTTAAGTTGACACAGAAAAAAGATTTTATGGAATTTTATAACATCCTTTTTTAAATTTAATTTTTAACAATGTATAATTGACACATAATAACTGTATATATTTATGGGATACAACATGAAGGTTCAGTGAATATATGCATAGTATAACACTCAAATCAGGATAGTTACCATATCCATCATTTTAAACATTTATTATTCCTTTGTGGTGACACCATTCAAAATTTTCTCTTTAGCAATCTTGAAACATACACTACATTGTTATCATGTGTAGTCACTTACTGTGTAATAAAACCCCCAAATATCCTTCCCGTCTAACTGTAATGTTGTACCCATTCATTGACCCCTCTCTATTCTGCCCTTCCCACACTCCCCAAGCTCTGGTAGCAACTATTCTACTCTTTACTTCTATGAAATCCCATTTTTAGATTCCACATAAGACTAAGATCATGTGGTGTTTGTCTTTTTGTATTTATTTCATTTAATGTGATGTCCTCCAGATACATCCAAGTGTACAAGTTATTACAAGTGACAGAATTTCATTCTGTTTTATGGATGAATAGTATTCCATTATATATATACATATATATACATATATATGTACATATAATTACATATGTATAATTTTTAATTTATCTATAGATCGGCATTTAGGTTGATTTCATATCTTGGCTATTGTACATAGTGGTGCAATAATGCAATAACATGAGTATGCAGATATCTCTTTGGCACACTGATTTCACATAGACTAATGAACAAAATAGAGGTCCTGAAAATAGGTCCATACATTTACCATACATTTACAGCCAACTGATTTTTGACAAAGGTGTCAAGAACACACACTGGGGAAGGGAGAGTCTCTTCAATAAACAGTGCTGGGAAACTGGATGTTCACATGCAGATAATGGCACTAAACCCCTATCTCTCACCATGTATAAAAATAACTCTAAATGGATTAAAGAAATAAACGCAAGACTCAAAACTGTAAAGCTACTAGAAGTAAACATATGAGAAATGCTTCATGATATTGGTCTGGACAAAAATATTTTTAGTAAGGTCACAAAAGCACAGAAAACAAAACAGAATAGACAAATGGTATTAAATACAAAGAAAAAGTTCCTGAACAATAAACAATTAATAAGGTGAAGAGACAATTTACACAATGGGAGATACTAGTTGCACATTATGCATCTGACAAAGGGTTCATGTCCAGAGTATATAAGGAACTCAAACAACTCAATATCAAAAAAATAAATAGTTTGATTAAAAATGAGCAAAAGACTGGAATAGACACTCACAGAAAATGTATAAATGGCCAACAGATATATTTAAAAAGTTCAACATCACTAGTCATTGAAGAAATACAAATCAAAACCATAATGAGTTAACTCCTCAACCGAGTTAGAATGACAGTTATCAAAAAAGGCTAAAATAAATAAATAAATAACAAATGCTGGCAGGAGATCAGAGAAGAAAAAAAAAACTTGTATACACTGCTGATGGAAATGTAAATTATTATAGCCGTTATGGAAAACAGTTGGAAGTTTCCTCAAACAATTAAAAATAGAACCACCATAAACAAACCTTTTTGAGCCAAGTTTTCACATGGTTATGGGGCAGGATAAAGAAGAATCGTCTATGGAATGTGACTCTACTGCTGTACTTTTTACCTTGGGTTATTACCATCTACCTTTCAACCGTCTGTCTTCATTCACATTCTGTCAGTCTTTATAGTTGCTTCTTAAAACCCTAGCAACATGTCCTCTTCATTTTGTTTTCTTCATTAAGAAGACAGGTGATAACATCCTTTTAGAGATGACCAGATTGTTCTTTTCAAAAAGAACCAATGACAACAGTCACTTTCAATATACTAGCCAAATGCATTTATTGATACTATAACAAGAATGTTTTGTAGGTATATATGTTTCCATTTCAGTTGAGAAAATTCATGCATTATTTATAAGTAGCTCATTAACTTCCAGTGTTTCCTATAATAGAAAAGATGAAAAAATTATTATTTTAAATTTTCAGGTTAGGTAATAACAGAGCAGAGATTATATTACTTGCTGCAGGCCAGATCATGAATCAAGACTGAGCCCCTCAGTTAATCTCAGACATATAAAGACCACATAATATTTTAAATCCTTACTAGAAAAATATGAATAAAATGAGATAACATATTACCCTATTAAATTACACTAATTACTTTCACTAATATCCTCTTTTAAAGCAGAATTGTAACAATTCTGGGTAGTTTAACAATTTCTTTTTTCATTTTCCACTCAAGGGATTTTGTTGAAGAAATAAAAAAATTATATTGTTAGAATCAAAACTATCGCTGCCTTAATTCCGTATTTCACATAGTGTTGGTGAATACTTTCTTTGAATAATCTTAAATTCAAGTCTATCTGATTAAATGCTGAGATTAGCATGTCCCAATCACTCTGCAAATCCTAAAGACAAAAAGTTTAATAAGATCTACTTGATTCTATAAGAATTATAGAATTCATTAGGAAGGAAAAGTATGCACATAATCAAAATAAAATGTGCTGTGTTAGTGTATATACAAAACACCCCATTTTAAACACTCTAAGTGTCTAATATAGACGACTACTAGTGTCTAATAACTCTCCTCTCCCATTGTCTCCTCTCATTCACCATTTAATCTTGTTCTCTCACTGGTGCCAGAATAACCTATAAAATACTGATCTGACTTTGTTACTCTGGATAAAAAGACTTCTAGTGGTTCTCCATTACATATGGAATCAGCTCAATCTCCTTAACAAAATACATGAGACTTTCCCAACTTGGGTATGTTCTCCCCAGCCTAACCTTTACCATCTGTTGCCTGTTTTCTGTTGATAGCTTATAAGCATCATGCTGTTCTACATCTTTTCTGTTTCCTCTTTCTGGAATGACGTTCCATACTTAGCTTAACTTGCTTTGTATATTTTTACTTATATTTCATGAGCCAGTTACGGTTCATCTCTTCAAAACCTGCCCAAACTGAGGATCCCTACTTTGCACACTTTTATAACACACTACATCAATTTCTATTTTAGCATTTTACATAATATAGTTGATTACATTACCGGCAAAAATAGTAAATTTTGTGGTGGATATTGTCAATGGACTGTTAGCCTACTTTCTCACCCTTCTAGTGTATCTTCCTTTCTTACACACTTTCTTTTACTTAACTTTCGGGATTCAAATTAGATTCTGCCACCAAGTTGCACTGTTATGAAGTTTGAAAGCAGGCAAAATAAAAAGTCATCTGTATGTATCTTTCATTATTTACCTTTGGCAAGCAAGGAGTTTTTATGCAGCAGTGTTTCAGTGTCCAATCTTTATCTTTACAACTGTTGAAGCAAAAGTAGATTTTTTTTAAATTGACAGATAACATTCTACATATTCATCATGTACAACATGATATTTTAAAGCACACAAATATTGTGGAATGGTTGAATCTAGTGAACATAATTATTATTTTTTGTGGTAAGAGCATTTAACATTCACTCTTTTTGCATTTTTTCAAGTCTATATTAACTATACACACCTTGCTATGCAAAGGAAGTCTTGAATTTATTCCTCCTATCTGACTGTAATTATGTATCCTTCGATAAACATCTCTACATCCTACTACCTGCTAACCACCCTATCCTTGGGTAACCACTATTCTACTCTTCTTTTACGGGATCAATTTTTTTTTAATTTTGCAAATGAGTTAGATCATGCCATGCTTTTCTATGTCTGGCTTATTTCATCTAACATAGTATCGTCTAGGATCATTCACGTTCTTGCAAATGACAAGATTTCCTTCTTTTCTATAGTTGAATAGTATTTCATTATGTATATATGCTGCATTTTCTTTGTTTATTCACCTGTTAACAGTAGCTTGTTCCACAATTAGTTTTACACCAACCTGATGGATAGTTTTGACAGACACAGAATGCAGACTTCAAATTCCTATGTGCATCTACCAGCTTTATGGGATTTAGATGAAGTTGCAGCAGGATTATAATGGCTTTAAGATCCCAAATTTCTACTCTATGATTCAGTGCTACACCTGCATGTTTGAACCCAAATGTTCCAGGGCTAGTTTCTCTATTCCCCCAACGTTTTTATTCTTGCAGAGATGATTCCCAGAGAGGTCAGTTCTCGACTCTTCTGGGAATCATTCCAGGACAGGCAGCCTGGAGCACAGTTCTCCATCTTTTCCAATGACTGTATAAGCATTTATATTAAATTTTCTTCTTTGCATAGAATATTAAAAGTTGTTCTTTTTCCTATACTCTGCGCTGAAAGAGTTTTTGTACCAGGACTGGTTGCAGATAATAATATATTCTGAAGGAAGTGAATCTGGGTTTGTTATCTAGCTCTACTAACTTTAAAGTCAGTAAGGATGAGAAAATAACAGGAGAACAGGTGCTGGCGGTTCATGGAAGAACAAATAAGTCTGTATCTTATTAGGAATAAAACATCTTTCAGTGTATAAGGTCTATTGTTTCCTGGAGTGAAGACTGCCTAATACAGCTTCCTACAGGTGAAGACTGTGTCACTGCCATCTTATACTCACAGCTCCTAGCACAAAGCCTGACAAGTAAAATCACATAGTATGTAAGTATATGAATCTGAAGTGAGTAATACATTCTGTCTGGGTCACATAGTGTGTAAGTACATTGACCTGAAATTAGTCATACATTCTGTCTGGGTTAGCTTAAGCATCACCATGAATGAATTTATATTTAACCTGGATATTGAAGCACTTCAGTTAATATTTCAGAGAAAAAAAGACAGGATGATCAGTGAAACAAAGGCTTTGAAAGACAAGACATGCTTTGGAAATAGTAAACACTTCACTCTAATTTTGTTAATAGGCCTTAAAGGGTCTGGTGAGATTATGCAGAAAAAATGGAAGGAAACAAATTCTAAAGGATACAGCATGTCATACTTATCATTTTTATATGAAACATACTCAGTAATGGTTTTTCTCCCAAAAATTTCTTCCCATGCTTTTTAACCAGCTTTTTAAATCCCCTACTAATCCTATACCAAGAATAAAACTGTAATAACATTATTTAACCAGTATTATTCATTTTAGAACACTACTATTTTTCTCCTGCTGTTTCAACAACTAATAGCAAACAATATTGCAAATAATCTTTTTCTTTTAAAGTAAATTTCACTTGGCAATTATTTATAATTTCTTTTTCTTAGATAAAGTGTCTGTATCTATTTTAACTCTGTCCTTTTGCATTATTAAAGCAAAAGTGACTGCTTCCCCCTACAACTTTGATCTTTTCTCATATATACCTTCAATGTGACTATTTTAGAACTCATTTAGGGAATTAACTGTCACTTTTTTTTCACCTGTTAATCATAACACCTATTTTTTCACAGACTAAAAGATTGATCTAATTTATATAATACTATTTTTTACAAAATAAGATAATATTTTATAAAAAGATCTATAAGTAACTATTTTTTTCTGCAAACTAAGATCCAACCAAACAAGTGAGATGTTATTTGTTCCCAGTTTTTCTATGTGTAGATAAGGTAGAAACTGGAATAAACCTTCAAAATGAGTGCATCAAATCAATCTTAACCAGAGAAGAATTATATTGTTTGATATTTTTATAGATAATAAAATTCATTCTCTTGGTACAGGGATGATGAAGCTTTAATGTGCACTGTCTATAGAACTACAATAGTTTCATGCCTTTTTCCTTACATAGTCATTTACTAGTTCATTTATTCGATAAATGTACTAGTGCCTTCTATGTGATTGGAAATATCTGTGGACAAAACAGACAACAATTCTTGTCCATGGAGGAAACATTCTAATACGGTAAGACAGACAATACATAAAACGGACCAAGTGGGCGCAGTGCTGTAAACTCACTCCCGTAAACCAGTACTTAGGGAGACTCAGGAAGGAAGATTGCTTGAGACCAGGGGTTTGAGACCAGCCTGGGCAATGTCAAAGACCCTGTCTCTACAAAATAATTTAAAAATTAGCCAGTCTTGGTGGCATGAGCCTGTAGTCTTGGCTACTTTGCCGACTGAGGTGGGAGGATTGCTTGAGCCCAGGAGCTTGAGATTACAGTGAACTATATTCATGCAACTGCACTACAGCCTGGGTGACAGTGTGATATAATGCCTCTGAAAAATAAAAATATAACAAAATAAAGTGCTAATCTCTTAACAACTGGTTAAGATTAAGAGTTCTATAAAAAGTATCTTAGTTCTTAGACCTGGGATATCCCTTCAAAATTAGACATATAACTGCTCCTAACTGCTGAAGTATACACTTAACATATAAATGATACTCAGAGTTATGATAAGAAATAACAAAAAGAAAGAAAATTGCCCAGAACCACCAGGAATCTACTTAAATTTATATTTCATCAACAACAGCCATCTTTATTAGACATGATATGTCATGTGCTAAGCTAACGATGAAACATGCATTTCATTATTTAATAAAATAGTTTTTTAAAAAATAAACAGGTACTACTTATGCTTACTTTACACAATGAAACTGAAGAACAGAGAAAAATTTCATATTACAAAGATTAAGAAATGATTTGAATGGGGTTAGATTAGAAGCCAGGCTTTCTACTCCTGTAGTTGCTAGACTTAAATGTGAATAGGATCTGGTAATATATTAAAAAATCAAGCCAGAACAAAAGTGTGGCAAACATAAAGAGACACTGGGAGCCCATGAGGCATAAAAATAAAGTGAAGTAAATGTTGCAGTGCACAAGTACTTGCTATTTAGGAGATAACAAGCCTTAGACAAGGAAATTAAGGTTTCTTTTGCAAGAGTATTCTAATATGAAGACGGTGCCTGCCTTAGGCTACTTTGATGTGATGAGAAATATTTATTTCATCTAGTGAATTCTCCTTGCTCTGATTTCATATTTATCAACCTTCTGATAATTGTTTGAGATCCCAAATTTAATACCAAGAATAAAGGTTCTAGTCATATCAATGTAAGTACTATGATGCATATGACATTTATAGTTCCTCTGAAATACAATAAATTTGATTCTATTTTTTTCAGTCAGCATCATGAGCTTGAGTGAAACCTAATGGTAATTCATAAACTCTTTGAAGTATGGAGTTCTATGCTATTTTATATGCTTTAAATATTTGTTACCACAAACATTTGTTGAATGAATCCATTCTCTCAATTGCTCAAAAAATCAAATTCTACAATTAAACTGTAAAACAACCCTACAAGCTTTTTTTTTTTAATGATTATTATACTATTGTAAAGATGAGAAAACTGATGCTTAAATGGAACAGACAATAAACCCATAGACATGTAGAGCCAGAATTTTGTGGTCTACCTTATAATCAAGTCTATCTGATCCCAGAGTCAAAACTATTGTTTTTCAAACTATAGCACTATAGCTAATTTATTAGTATGATCAAGAATATTTGAGAATTCCATTTTACTGACCCAGCAAATTGCTGGAAGTTCTTAGCAGATTTGTCTTTGAAAATATTTTCTCCCATCTATGCCTACATTTTTTTCAGAGGAGAAGTTTTCACTATTTTTTTTTTTTTTTTTGAGGCAGGGTCTCTCTTTGTCACCCAGGCTGGAAGGCAGTGACATGGCTCACTGCAGCCTCTGCCCCCTGGACTCAAGCCATCCTCCACCTCAGCTTCTCTAATAGCTGGGTCTACAGGCATACACTACAGTATTCTGCTAATTTTGAATATTTTGTAGAACCAAGATTTTGTCATGTTGTCCAGGTTGGTCCCAAACTCCTGGACTCAAGACCTACCCACCTCAGCCTCCCAGAGAGCTGGGATTACAGGTGTGAGCCACCACACGCTGCCTGAAGTTTTTACTTTTAATGAAGAACTGTTTATCAATTATTTCTTTCATGAATTATGCCATTGGAGCTGGATCTAAAAAATTATCAGCATACCCAAGGTAATCTAAGTTTTCTCCTGTATTTTAAGAGTTTTATAGTTTTGCCTTCTATATTTAGGTCTATGATCTATTTTTCATTAATTAAATCTGGGTGTTTTTTTTGTTGTTGTTTGTTTTTGTACTGAATGCTCAATTGTTCTATCACCTTTGTTAAAAACATTACCCTCACTCCATTGCACAATGCCTTTGCCCCTTTGTCAAAGTTCAGTTGACTCTATATGTGTGGGTCTGTTTCTAGGTTCTCTAGTCTTTTCTATTGATTTGTTTGCCTCTTCTTTTACCAATATCATGCTGTCTTGATTACTGTGGCTTTATGGTAATTCTTGAAGCCCAATTATATCAATGTTTTAACTTTGGTCTTCAAATTAGCATTGGCTACGCTGGGTCTTTTGCCTCTCCATGTGAGCTTTAGAATTAGCTTGTTTATAACCCCAAAATAACTTGATAGTATTTTGATTGAGATTGCATTAAATCTATAGATCCAGTAGAGAAGAAGTAATATCTTGCCAATACTCCGTCTTTCTCTCCATGAGCAAGAATATTACTCAATTTACCCCTTCTTTGACTTCTTTCATCAGAGGCTTGTAGATTCCTTTATATAAATGTTATGCTTTTTTTTAAACCTTTGTAGCTAGGTGATTTGTTGGTATACTAATGTAAGTGGTATTGTGTTTTTAATTTCAAATTTTGCCTATTTCTGGAAGGTATATAGGAAAGTGATGGACTTCTTTGAATTAACATTGTATCCTACAATATTGCTTTAATTGCTTATTAGTTTCAGGAATTTTTTTGTTAATTGTTTTCAAATTTTCTACATAGAAAATTATGTCCTCTGTGAAAAAAGGTAGTTTTATTTATTTCTTCTCAATTTGTGTATCTTCTATTTATTTAAATTTTATTATATGAATTAGAACATTCAGAACAATGCTGAAGAGAAGTTGTAAAAAGGAACCTATTTACCTTGTTCCTGAGGTTGGTTGGAAAATTTCCAGGTTCTCACCATTAAGTATAATATTAGCTATGTAGTTTTAAAAGATATTATTTATCAAGTTGAAAAAATTCCCCTCTATTCTTACTATATTGAGAGCTGTTATCATGAATGATTACTAGATTTAATCAAACGCTCAAATTTTTTTTTTTGCATTTATTGATGTGATTTGTATTCTCTAGTGTTCATGTGAGAGATTATATTAATTGATTGTGGAAAGTTGAACCAGTCTGCATAACTAGGATAATTTCCACTTGATTGTACAATTCTTATAACTATTTCTATACTTTGTTGGGTCGATTTGTTAGCATTTTGTTGAAGACTTTTCCATCTGTTTTTTAGTGTAATGTCTTTGTCCGATTTTGGAATCCACATAATGCTAGCTAATGGCTGCTTTTTAAAACTCATTTTTAAAATTGAGGACTTTCATGAATTTTAATGTAGAGAAATAGCTTAAATGTTGTGTCCACACTGAGGTCTGAACTGGACAAACCCCTTCAATCTAATGGAGGTAACCTATACACTGCATAGCACCTATTAGTACCAGATGACTTCTTGTTAATGCGCTGTGTTGTTTTCCATCACATAGGTCATTATTTAGTTTAATCATATAGTTTGTCATCCAAATTGAGACAATTAAGAGTATAAAAGAGGGCTATTGATAATTATGTAAAAAGAGGACTATTGATAATTATATAAAACATGGCTGTCCTGTACAAAGGGAAAAAGGCAGTCACCCTACCAAGGCCTGGCTTAAAGTGATCTAGCGGCAAATGTTTTGAATTAAATAATTTATCTCCATTTTTCTCAAGAAACTATATATTCTGGTACAAATAAACTTAAATTATATTGACAATACTCTATAGAAAATTTTCAATATATGAGAAATATGCACAATATGTGTGCATATTTATGATGAACACGGCATATTTATAATTATAATCCATGTTATGCTAATCACTCATTATAAAGAAAATTAAAAAGCAGACTGGGCATGCTGGCTCATGTCTGTAATCACAGCACTTTGGGAGGCTGGGGCAGGTGGATCCCCTGAGGTAAGGTGTTCCAGACCAGCCTGGCCAAACTCCAACTGTACTAAAGATACAAAATTAGCTGGGCATGATGGTGCATACCTGTAATCCCAGCTACTCAGGAGGCTTAGGCGGGAAAATCGCTTGAACCTGGGAGGTGGAGGTTGCAGTGAGCAGAGATCATGCCGCTGCATTGCAGCCTGGGTGACAGAGTGAAACTGTGTCTCAAAAAAGAAAGAGATAAGGAAAGAGAAAGAAAGAATAAAAGAAAGGAAAGAAAGAGAGAAAAGAAGGACAGAAAGAAGGAAGGAAGAAAGAAAGAGAGAAAAAGGAAGGAAGGAAAAAAGAAAGGGAGGGAGGGAGAAAGGAAGGAAGGAAAGATTGAAGGATGGAAGGGAGGAAGGAAGGGAGGGAGGGAAGGAGGGAAAAAAAGAAAGGGAGAGAAAGAGAGGGAGGGAGGAAGGAAGGAAGGAAAGAAGGAGGGAAGCAAGGAAGGAAGGAAAATTAGTAAGATTGAAGAAATGTTTCTCAGCCACCAACTGTATGTTTTATAAAGAGAATATGGGCCTGAAATTGAGATTTTGATACATATAAATTATAATAGATTATATCTTAATAACATCATTTTCTTTCACATAACTAAGAATAATAAATAGAAGACCCAAATCTTTAAATTTAATGTTTCTTGCACTAAAATTTCAATTATCAATAAGCATACCAATAGGAATTTTTCAGCTTAATTATTTGATGCAAGATTTAAGTGGTGTTTAAAAATGATTTAATAAGACAGTACAAATTGATTATAAAAATTTTTGCTTTCTTTGCAGTGATTTTCTTGTTTTCCATATTCTACAGACATATTTTGTTTAAAATTAATATAAAATTATATTTTGAATTAATCTTGAAAATCATTAATGCAATTGAGCAAGGCAAAAACTGATAAAGAAAGCTAGAGGGTTTGTTTTATTTTTCATGGTCTGTTTCTTCAGTAGCTCTACTGCTGCTTGATTGTAATAGCTTAATTCTTCTGTGCTTCTCTGTCAGTTGGGAAGCATATTCACACATTTTCTGCACATTACATTTGTTTCACCCTGGTATTTATCAACATTTTAAGACCTTGGTGGTAATGGCCAAGCTCTATAATTCATGAGATGGTAGTCTTTTTTCCCTTTCTAATAAAAAGGAATTAATGACAATATTTTTATAATTATTTTTTATTACCTTATTTATGAGACGAAGCAATATTTATATAACATGAAACAATATAGCATAAATTTAAAAAAAATAGGTAACAATCTTTGTAAACAAATTTAATTAGTTTTTAAATGCTGGCATAGCTTGAGTTCATCAGAAAGTAGAGCCTGAGGCATGTGGCTTTTAAGTATTGCTTTATTAGAGAGTCTAATACCAAGAAACAGAAGTAGGGACCAAAGGAAATGCATCAGTGAATGAGATGGATGTATTTTCTAGTTGGAGAATCCCATGATGCACAATTTCCTTCTATGCGATCATCACCCTAAAATAACAGATAACTAAACTGTGGGAATATCCATCAAGGGGGAAAAAGAAAATAGCCTGGATTCAACATTTTTCTTGTCCTCTTAGTCAAAGCTTTTTCACATGAGCATTTAGTTCTCTCCACTTCCAAACTGCTTGCTAGTCACAGCAGCATTAATACAGAAATTCTAATGGGAGAGGATAGGTTTGGAGTCATGAAACAAAGTGCTATCTGACTACATCTGTTAGGATTTGGCAGAAGCACATTCTTCACAGTTACAGTATAAATGAGAGGTAAAGCCAAGAGGTGATCTAACAGTGTATCCATATTTGGAAAGTATCTAACATGAAGAATCATGAAAAGCAAATTTCTAAAAATATGAATGACTAAAAGGACTTGATTTAGCTAGTGTGAAAATATGTTATAAAACTATAAATTAAATGAACATAGTATTGATGGACTAAATAGAAAGTATAGATAGATGAAGAATACATATTAATTTGTATAATAAAGGAATCTTTTCAAGTGTAGGTTAAAGATGGATTATTAAATTAATAGTTTCTTCAACTAGCTAATCTTTCTAATAATGTAATGAAAGACTTAGTTTAAGCTCCTTTCATTTACATCAAAATTAATTCTACATAAACTATAGATTTAAAATGTGTATGCAGGAGGGAGAGAGTGATCCCAATGATCAGGATCTCAAGTGAATATTTGCACTCCCACATTTATTGAGCCATTATTCGAAACAGCCAAGATGGGAAAGAAACTAAATGTCCACTGACAGATAAATAGGTAAAGAAAATGTGATATATATATATGTCATATTTATATATATAGTATTATATATATACATATAAATCTATATTGGATATATATATGTATTCAATAGAATATATATAAATATATTGGATATATGTATATATAAATCTATATTGGATATATATATGTATCCAATAGAATACTACTATTCAGGCCTTAAAAAGAAGGAAACTCTGCAATATGTGATGGTCTAGATGAACCTTAAGAACTTTATGCTAAGTAAAATTACACTGACCATGCCACAGAAAGACAAATATGTGTACTGCATGATTCTGCTTATATGAGTTATCTAAAATAACCAAATTCGTAGAATCAAAAAGTAGAATGGAGGGTTGAGGAAGAGAGAAATAGGGAGATACTGTCAATGGGGATAAAGTTTCTATTAAGCAATAAGAATAAGCTTTATACATCGGTTATATAACATTGAACTCTCAGTTAAAAATAATATTTTGTAAACTTATAATATATTAATAGGGTAAATCTCATATTGAGTGTTCATACTACAAAAGTATTTTTAGTAGGGGAAAGAGAACAAAGTAGTTGAGGAAAATAGTGGATTTATATACTTTAAGGAGTGAGAAGGAAACAGATTGATAAACTGAAAAACATTTACAAATTGTTTTTAAATTCAAAAACACCAGAAACAAAACTATTAAGAAAAATATTTAATCTGAATTATAAAACATAGTGTTCTTAATACATGAAGAATTATTTTAAAATTTAAAAATAAAACATTCTCAAAAAAAGTGAACAAATAGCAGGTAATTCTACCATGTTCATTCATTAATGATAAAATAAAAACAAATTAAAAGACAAGATTTTTTCTCAGCAGATTGGCAAAACATGTAAAAGAATAAAGTATTAATTATTGCCCTGGGAAAGTACCCTAACAATATATCTGAAAAAGAGTTTTGTAATATGTATTAAAACTTATTAAAATATAATACATTTTGGCTGAGTATTTTTGCTAAAACATATGGGAATAAGTGCAAAAACATAATGGTATATATATCCAGGATATGCTAACACTGCCACAGTAAGTATGGAAAAACATCACCTATTTCTATTATGGAGGCATTTGTTTTGCTTGTTACATGAAGGCTGTTTAAAAACTTTAATCTTGTCCCTCTTTATAAAGATGCTTTTAGTACTTACCTCTTTGTTCTTAATTTTTAAAAATATTTTGTAGAGATGGGGTCTTGCCATGTTGCCCAGGTTTGTCTCAAGCTCCTGGGCTTAAGTGATTCTCCCACCTAGGCCTCCCAAAGTGCCAAGATTACAGGTGTGAGTCACCGTGCCTAGCCAATAGTGCTCTTTATAAAAGTAAATTTAAAAAAATGAAAAATGAATAATGGAAAAACAATATGCAACATAAAACTGGTAAAAATGAACTGTGATATATCCCAAAATATATGACTATTCAGTCATTAAATGTAGTCTTTTAGAACAATAATAATCACATGATAAACTATATACAATATGCTATTAAGTTGAAAAACAAAACTATAAAATGATATTTTGTAAAAGCAATTGCTTACACACAACACAAATTTAAAACAAATATTTACCCACATGTGATGACTGTGAAACAGCCTTACTGTGTGCGGGTTACCAACTTGTCTTAAGTCCAATGAGGCAGAGCACCAAACATACACAAGTCACAGAGAGCAGGTTCATTACTTACAAAGAAGCAGCAAGAGACAACAGAAGCCTACGACTCAGGATGAGTTGGTTCCCAAAAGCTCAAGAAATAATAAAATGTTTTCAAAAGTTTATAATGAAGAATTATTGATAGATGCTTTGACTGTCTCTGGGATTATTAGATAAAAAATAATTTTTATCAGACTGTAGGTTACTCACAAATATAAATATACAAAGCAATATACTAGCTGATGTTTTCCAGACCATTGCATTTTATTCTCGTCTGCTTCATCCTCATATATTTCAAGTTTTTTAAAAACCTAACTCAAATAGATGTCACAAGAAAACATACTCTTTCATTGAAAATGTACAGTGTGTTGACAAAGACTTAATTAAGTAATCTTTTTGTATTAGTAAAATATATTTCTTCTTTTGGAAATTTTGTTTTATTTAGACTGAATAACTCTGACATTTACTTTCCTTTTGCATGACAAGTTATATAGAAACTTATTTGGGTAATTAATTTTGTTTCTTTAATGTAAAAATAAGTACAGACAATAAAAGTCATATCAAAGTTTTATCTATAAATTTATTCTCAAAAAAATACTTAATGTTATTTGGAAACATATGAAAATTTCCCAAATAGCACTGAGGAAACATTGACCTTTATTAAACATAATAAACATAATAAAGAAGTGTTTTCATCCTTTATGAGATTTAAATAACTGCCAGTAAAAATCCTGTGCTCAGCTGCTAAAGGTATTCATCTTCAAATCCAAGTAACATATAAATATGAACATTGGCATTAAGATTATTTTTTCCTCAAACAACTGTGTAGTTAAATTAATATGATTCTTACTAAGATATGAAATTTGTTAAAGAATGACTATAATAAAATATGCATTATAACTTTTCAGCAAAAGAGACACCTATGTGTACAATATATAGCTCATCTAAAATTTAAAATAATTCCACAAATCAATCAGGTTTTGATGAATATTGTATTTCTATATCATTTTCACTTATTCATTTTTAAAAGCAAAATTATTGTATTCAGTTTAAAGAAATTCTATTGTAACACAATCTTTTGTTTTTAAGGTATAGTTCTTTGGGGAAAGATAACTGAAAGTGTTTTAGAAGCTAATTTTTAAAATATTGCACAACTGGTGAGGGAAGGAAGTTGAAATATGAAATCAAATGAGTCTGCTTCAAAACCAACACTTTTGACAAATCAATTTCAGAAATTCAGAAAGATAGTGTGGGAGTTAAAGGAAAGCCATTTTCATTAGAACATTAGGAAAAGGCTCTTATACCCTCCTTAAAAATTAGTCATAAAATTTAAATTAGGTACTGTACTTATTTTTATTTGTATAATTTTGATATTGTTAAAAAATTGACTGTCAAAACACTGAACATCTGAAGCGGTTCAGTGTATTAATAAAAGTATAGTTGCTAGACATATGAGGTCAGGATAAAAAAAGATAGTATGTCAATTGAAAAAACAACAAAATAATTCTTTTCTGTGTGCAGGAAAATAATCACAGCAGAAATGTAATCTATTCAAACATCAGCAAAAGACAAAGATGATCAAGTGAATAATGTAGATGCTTTTATAGGCTTTCCGAAATTTTTATATGGCATAAGTGGTATTATCATTATCATGATTATCATTACCTTGTTAACATTGTTTTCTTTCTCTTAATATGTCGAAAATTGTGACATCCATGGGTATACATCAGGTGTTCTTCTTATGGAAAAGTAAGCACCTAATAAGCTGGCCCTCCTGAAGATAAAATGATTAGTCCTGAAAAAAAAAAAAATCTGAGAATTCTGGAAGGGAAACAAAGCAGGAATATTTTAGTAGAAATTTAAAAACTTTGAAGATGTGACCTGTGAAAACTGTTTTCTGTATATTGCTTTGAGATTAGAGCATCAGCAGTCATCAGCATCATTGGACAGCTAAAATTAAAGAGAAAGTTCAATTTGCATCTGGTTGGAAAAACCAAGGAAAGGATCCTGGGGCAAAAAGGGCAATTAAAGAATGAGGATGAGCCCTAGAAAGGAGAGAGCCATAGAAAGAAACTCATAGTTACTTGTGCAGTAACTCTGCTTGAGTTATTTACCAATTCATGGCTCAGCCATATATATGCAGAGCAAACTGGAAACGGTTTGAAAAGTCATCCAAGTGACAACCCACTACAGACTGACTAGCTCTATTTTAATAAAGGTCAATTCACACTGAAACAAAAACTTAAAATTCTTTCTGTCGTATATAAAATCATCAGAGTCTAAACAATGGAACACAAAAAAGTAAACAAAATGTAATCCAAAATTACTTGACATATGAACAGACAAAATATGACCCATTCTCAAATAAAAAGACAACAGATTGCAATGTAGAAGTGAAGCGGATATCGGGATTCTAAGACAAAATCCGCAAAGCAGAGAATATGAACTGATCGATTACTTTAAAGAAAACTTATTTATAATGAATGAGAAGATAAGAAATCTGAACAGAAAAATGGCGTATACAGAAAGAAAATTTTAGAATTAAAAATATATGAAATAAAATAATTCACTATATAGGCTTAATAGCTTAATGGAGATGAAAGAGTAAATAATCAATAATCAATATTGAAAATAGAGCAATAGAAATTAATCTGGGGATGAGAGGGAAAATATATACCCTTATCACTTATGAGAAAATTTAAATAAATGGAAGAAACAAACAAAAAGGTAATTAGACTTTCAGAAAGAGAGTAGAGACAGAATGCAGTAGAAAAAGATTTCAAAGCTACAATGACCGAAACTTCCAAATTCAAGTGAGACATATAAAATTACAGAGCTTAAAAAATTAGTGAAAACAGAGTATACAGAAAATTATGCCAGGATACGTTATAGCCAAACTGTTAAAACTATAGATATAGAGAAACTTGAAAGAACTAGAGAAAAATGCTTATCAGACCAAGTAAGAAAATACTAAAGTGACCATAGAAGAGACCGCAGAAGCAAAATTAGAGAACTAGCATTTGAAGGGCTGAATGAATATACCTTTGACCTTGAACTTTATAACCATTGAAAATATTATTCCAGAATGAAGATAAAAGAATGACAATTTTTAAAGGAGGATAATTGAGAGATTTATTGCCAATACAAGGGCAATAAAAATGCTAAATGGTGTTTTTCAGGCTGAAAATGATACCAAATGGAATCACAATCTTCAGGAAAGAAGGAAGAGTGTTAAAAATCATGAATATCTAGGAAAAAATTAAAAATGCAGCTTTATCTTCCACAGGATCTAGAAATAATTGTTTAAAGCAAAAACTATAACATTATCTTACAGATAATGTACATATGACAACTATCTAATTAATAATATGAAGAAAAGAGTAGAACTTTGTGGTTAAAAGATTTTGACATTTTACATAAAGTGACAAAATAATAACTTGAACTGTAAACAGATGAAAATAAGCATTTTAATTCAAGAGTATTTTCTATAAAGGCAATAGATAAACAAAATTCTATAATTTATTTAGGTTGGTTGGTGCAAATATAATTGAGGTTTTGGCAATTAAATTCATTGCCACATTAACTTAAATGATAGTTAAATAAGTAGTTAAGTAATTCAAATACAAAGATGATTGTTCAAAAATAAGAGACTTTTTTTTAACAGCAATAAAAGTATAGTCTTTGCTGGATGCAGTGGCTCACATTTGTAATACCAGTGATTTGGGAAGCCAAGATGGAAGAATTGTTTGAAGCTGGGAGTTCAAGACCTGCCTGTGTAAAATAGTAAGATGCTGTCTCTACAAAAACTTCAAAATTTAAATGTGCATGGTGGCTCAGAAAGCTGAGGTGGGAGGATGACCTGAGTCCAAGAGTGAGGTTGTAATGAGCTATGACTACACCAGTTTACTCTAGCCTTGGCAACAGAGCAAGATGGTCTCTAAAAAAAAAATAAAAATAAGAAGCACAAACTCATTAGTAAGACATAACATTCATAAATGTGCTTTTGCCTAATAACAGAGCCTTGGGTTATTTGAATAAGTAAAGCAAAAATTTACAGAATTGAATCCCAAATTGAAGAACTTCACAAATATTATTTTAGTATCCTTTTTAACAAACATTTATAGAATAATAACACAAAATGAAAAATATTAGAGAAAGTTATAGAATATAGTCTCAAATCCTTTTGGAAGGTCTAAGAGTTTTTTTCTGTAGTTCCTGGCTGAAGGCAGCCTTGTTCCCTTAGATAAATCAATTAGAGTAGAAACAAAGGAATGTGGGGAGTTTACCTAACTAACTTATTTATTCATGTGGTCTTTAACCATTGAGATGAACAGCACTGCTGGGGAGAAGTCAACCAGGAAAATTATCCTCTAATGGTCTTTGCTTTGAGCTCAAAACCTGGCCTTCAATATTCTTCCACAAATGTATTGACTTAGAGCCTCTGTTATTAAATCTATACTGAATAAATATGAAGAGGGCCAACCAGGGTCATGTAGCTGTGATCTCTCTCTGTGAGTGGCTCATGACCCTCTAGCCCACTTGGTTACTGGAAATTTATTTATAAGTGCATTTATTTATCCATCATGCAGCTAGGGTCTGTGGGACAAACTGTCAGGTGGTGACCCCAATGTGATCATTGCTTTGAAGGGAGCATGACGAACACTCCAAAAATGAAGATATAGAGGACCATGAAGTCAAGTCAGCAAGTCATTGGTACCCGCTTGGGATTACCAAGTTCGGGGGTGATTGTTCAGGCTGAGGTTTCATCATGGGACAACAGTTATCAGCTCAACAAATGAAAGTATTGAAACAGCTACTTAAAGCCAATGGAGCACCAGTTTCACAGGCTCAGTTAAGGGACCTAATGCAACTGTTGCTTCCCAGAGTCCATGGTTTCTGGCAGAAAGTATGCTAGATATAGATCTCTGGGAACAAGTGGGGAGAAATCGTAAATAGCATTATGCACAAAGGCAACAGGTCCCAGTAACATTATCACCAGCCCAAAGTAACAAAGAGGAAATGGAAGTTTTGCCTATGCCCCCTACTCCAATAAATAAGAAAAAAAGCATTAGAAGGGGAGCTCTTAGCCTGCCAGGTAATACAGATCAACAAAGCAATCAGGTACATAAAAGGATAAGAAAAAGCATTAGAGGCCAAAGCCACATGACCAAGCAAGTGGTAGGTAGAAAGAAAGTCCCAACAGCAAGAAAGTTCATAAACTTGGGAGTCTCCCAGGAACATGGCCTGCAGGTGGCGACAGCAACAGAGAATCAAGCTCAGCACACTGGAGTTAGCCTGCTGTGGAGGGTCAGGAGGAACATGCAGAAACACCCACCTAGCAGGCGTGGCGAGGGAAGGGAGCAGCACACCCCCTCTTCTAAATCTTCTTTTCTTCTGCCCTGTTACTTAGACGAACACCTTCTCCCAGCCTATAGTAACATAACTGCTTGGCTAGCACGGATAGATTTACCCCCAGTGGAGCCCCTCAATAATAGCACACATTGGACTAAGGTGCCAGGTAACACTATGCATCACTCCACTATCCTCCCACTGTGTGTAAGTTATAAAGGTTCTAACCCTTACTGTGTACCTGCCCCAAAACAAGTATGGCTACATCAAGGCAAAGGAAATGCTTTAACATACTTAGCTCCAGGCAATCTCAAACTGGTAAAGGCAATCAATGCTGCTTTCCCAAACATTCCTTCCTATACTAAAGAACAAAGCTGGGAAAGTAATGGATTCCATTTTAGCTGGGAGGTCTCTCATGGGAAACAAGCCCATAGCCTACAGTTAGGCATATATAACATCTAAAATGGAAAAATGTGTTGCTAATTGTACTTGTAATTGTCTTACGTTATTTGTTAATTCTGTGATGCAAAGCCTGAATGAAAACAATGACTGCCTCACCTGACAGACTTGTTGCTGCTCCATCTCCATCTTTTGTTTTTAATATTGAGTCAACAGGACCCAATATTAAAATCAAAAAGGGAGAAATGTGGGGATTCAGTCAAGGTGGTGGCAAAAATATTAACTTAAAAATATTAGAGAAAGTTATAGAATATAGTCTCAAACCCTTTCAGAAGCTTGGGGGTTTTTTCTATAGTTCTTGGCTGAAGGCAGCCTTCTTTCCTCAGTTAATAAATTAGAGTAGAAACAAAGGAATCTGGGGAGTGTGCCTAACTAACTTGCTACTCATGTGGTCTTAAAACTAACCTTTGAGCTGGATGGCCCTCTTAGAGGGAGGTCAGCTGGGAAATTACCCTCTAATGTTGGGCTTGGAACCTAGCCTTTAATCCTTCTCCACAAGTGTGTTGACTTAGCACCTCTGTTATTAAATCTATACTGAATAAATACGTAGAGGGCCAACTAGTCAGGGTTGTGTAGGTGCTATCTCTCTCTCTGTGAGTGGCTCACTACCACCCCCTAGCCCACTTGTTCACTGGAAATTTGTGTCTGAGTGCATTTATTCATCCATCATGCAGCTGGGGTCTGTGGGATGGACCCCTGCAATGAGGTGGTTTCACAACTTTCAAAAGTCATCAAATGGTTAACTTTTGTTGGTACAATTTATTGTTTGTAAAGTATATCAAGTAAAGCTGATTAAATTTAAAATATGCATACTGTAAAACCTAAAAGTTGAGAAAATATAGCATGGAGAATATAAAGGAAGATGCTTAGAAGTCCCCAAAACCGTATATTAGCTTACTGAATTAAACGGAGTGATATATGTGCATTCAATTGATAAAATAATTTAACATGTCCTTGTTTGCCTACTTACCACAAAGTATTCATGATGAAACTTTGATATAGTAGGCAAAAGACTACCAAAATGCTCTATCTCACTTTAATAAAATGATTTTTTTAATCACAGGAAGTTAAACAGTATAATACAATGAATAAAATTTGTGTTATTTCTTACTAACAGGAGGAATTGGCTGAAGATATAAAGGGTAGAAATTGCTGGGAAAGTGACCATAAATTTTTCAGAAGTGAATGTTAAAGAGTGGAATCTACCCTAGAAAGGGACAAAAGCAAAAAACGTAAATAAATGAAGTTTCAAACTTTAAAGTAAGCCATTAAAACAGTTTATGTTTCAAATATGCAGCCAATACATTTTTACAGAGTGGGTATAAATTATTTCTACAGACTATAAATCTGAAACAGTAGATTGCTACATTTGAGAACTTTAAAAATCCTTTCAACACATCAACCCATATTCCAGTAAAAAAAAACACTCATTATTTTAGTTTTACAAAAAAAGTATTTTTTCTGCCTCTATCCCTATCTTCTTTCTTTTACTGTGGATCGTTTATGGTGATATTTGGAAAGGTCTACCCTATGAGCAGGCTCAATATTAGTAACAAAGACCTATTATCTTTTTGCTCTGCAGGTTGGTGATCTACTTTTTTGTTCTAAACTCCTGCTACTTTCTAAGCCATTCAATTGGCAAAGAAATAATCCTTTGCTCTATTCTGAGATAAAGCACCTGTGCCTCATGTTGAATCATTTAAAACATTTAAAAAAATAATCTTTATAAGAAAGAGAGAAAATGATAGGTATTTACAATAGAAAAACATTATTTAGCAAGGACTTAATTTCTGAAGTTTTTTATATTAATACTTTCAAAATACAGTATACAGAATGAAGCATAGACTTTTATTAAAGTATAATTAATAGGTATATTTCACACATATACAATGTTTAAACTTCATATTTTATATATGCTTATACTACTGATAAAATGTATGCAACATATATCACACATCATATCATTAAAATTTTAAAAACTGACATTGTTTTCTAATATAAGTAATTTACTTTTTAACTTTATATATAGATGGTAAAGTATCAGTGGTTGTCTGACAGACATTATTTACAAAAAAATTTAGGTAAGTAATATAGATTATGTTAGAGCAAATGTTACATTTTACCATTTAAAAAGTCTAATTTAACATAAATCATAAATGATGTTTCTAATTTGGCAGATGGAGAAAATTGAGACCACCTGAATATAGGAAGATTTCTTTTGTCATAACATAATTCCATTATAGTTCTGCCAAGACAGGAAGAAATACAACAAACAATATTGGGAATCAACTGGAGCCACTCTTTATTAGCTATGAGACCCAGAGCAAGCAATTTTACTTCCCTGTATCTCAGTTCTTTCATCTGTAGGACAGAAATAATAATATGTACTCCATGGGATTTCTACAAGGATTTAGGAACATTATGTACAAAAGTATTTAGCATAGTGACTACCACAAAGCAAATGCCCATTAAACAATGGTTGTTAGTCCCCAAATAACTCTCTATAAAATGGTGAATTGTTTCTAATCTATGCTTCTACAAAAATTGTGAAATAGTGTCACAAGAAGACTCCAAAGCAACTATTCTTACTAGTAATTTAAGAACAACTAAAAAGCATTATATAACCTACTCAGGACAAAATAAGATTTTTTAAAAGAAAATATGTAATTATGCTCAAAATAAATGACCCTTTTATTTTAAGTGTAAATAATGTTTTGAATTTTAAAAATAACTTATGTGGATAATTAGAGACAAAATAAAGTTCAGCATATGTCATACTGCCTAATCTAGCTTCATGTTTAGAATGTCCTTCAGATGATGGCAGTGGCTCTTCTGGAGCAGCCACTGTGAGTATGCCAGCTGCAGTGGGGAGGAGTGGCTGGGCTGTGCACTCATGGAGCTGGTGGGAGCCAGGAACAGGTGGGAGCCCACTCTTTACTGAGTTGATGGGGCAGGATCCCCATTCTCTCCAGCAAAGCTGCAGCTGCCCAGCCATGATTCCGGACATCCCTGTGCTCTTAGGGGTCTGGGAAGCCCCTTACCTCCTCAGGCTTGGAAGTGCCTGCTCCCATTCCCTGGCCACTTCCCACTCCCAGTGACTGCTCTGGTGGGGAGCAAAGCTGTGGACTAATGTGGGCACTGTTGCAACCCAGCCAGCTGTGCACATGCATGAAGCAGCACTGACACCCCAGCTTTCCCACTGCCTCAAAACTCTCTGGCATTTTGGGTGCTGACAAGCTCAGGGTGGGAGTCCAAGGGGGCAGAGGGTGGCTTGGTGATGACTGTAGTCACCCCTCAGTGTGGACAGCCTGGGAGCCACAGATGGCATTTTGATGTAAACAGGAGGCAGGTTTTTAGGCAGAAGGGGGCAGGTCCCCAGCAAAATCCCACCTTCAGACAGGTATGGCCTGAAGGCTGAGGCTGGGCTGCCAGTTCTGGCTGGAATCCACAACTCAGAGGGAAAGTTATGGTTCTTTTTCCAGGACCACCGATAGCCACTCATGAACCAGTCAGACACAGCTCATCCCATCTGAGCACATAAAACCCCAGACTCAGCCAGCCTCACATACTTTTTGGAACAACCTGCCTGAGGATAGGAGCTACTCAGTTTGGGTCTTCTCCACACTTGTCAGGATCACCTACCTGCAGAAATAAGCTACCCACTTTGGGTCTCCTGAGAGCTGTTCTGTTGCTTAATAAATCCCCTCCCTGCCTAGCTTACCTTCCAGTTTTCCATATATCCTCATTCTTCCTGGACATGGGACAAGAACTTGGGATACACTGAACAGCAGGAACTAAAGGAGCTGTAACACATTCCTGAATGACTTACTGAGCTGGGGGTGGTAATATGTTCCCAGACTCTGGAAATGAAGAGTGTAAACCCTTCTTGGGGCCTGGACCTTAGGATTTCCCAATCCAGAGTGGCTGTAACACTATAGCCCTCCCACCCTCCACCAGCACAGGGAGCCACCCCATGCAATGGAAAGCAGCAGCAGGGCCAGACCAGTCTATGAGCTATAGGCCAGAATGGGGCAGCAGGACTGAAAGAGCTGTAACACAAACGAGCTAAAACATGCCCCCAAAATTCAGCCCCTTGTTCTCTGCTCTGTGCATGACAAGGAGAGAAGAGCTGTGGGAACCTAGATCTCAGGGCTTCCTGAGGAGGGGCTATGATATACTGTAACACCCTTTTGGGGGCTCTGCAGATCCTGGCATATCTGAGCTTTTGGGTGCCATTGCAATCCCCTTATCCAGACATCAGTGGCAGCTGTGGAAGCCACTTGCGGTATGTAAGGTCTTGCCACAGACTTGCACAGAGCTGGTACCTGTGCCAGAGCCTGGAGCTGCCTGCCCTGCCATGTGCTTGCTCACTCATACACCCCCTCCCCACTCCACACCTGGCCTGCACTTGGCAGGAGTGGAATCAGGCTGATAGCATGAGCCATGTGCAGCCTGCTGTGCACAAGTGGGCAGAACAAGTGCAGCAGGTGCAAGAAAAACTCAAGCAGAGGTGCTGCTGGCCACAGATTTCTGGCTGGTGAAGCAGCATCCTAAGGATCCTGACACATTTCTATGAAGTTCATTTATTTAGAGCTACAGTTTGATGGGACTACAGTTTTAAAACAAATGATGGTCCTGGTGAAGACTAAATCTGGTTTGTTATTAATGTGGCAAAAGGGTTAGTTATTTAAATGTTCTATGAATTGGCGAGTAAAAGTAAAAACGTTGTAGTTAAAAAAAGCACAGAGTTAAGAAGTAGGAAGAGATAGAAAAAAATGTAAAGCATACGATAAAAAATTACTAGCCTGTTATACAAGAAAAACAATGGGATGAGAGACTTATGAAAATCTTCTAAATGGGGTTGAGAATCAGAAAAGCCACAGAATGAGGCTTTCTTTCAAAGAAAGCTTAAATGATTGATAGAATATGATTATTATCCGTTCTTATTAAACAAGATATCTCAAAGTCAATAAATGGCCCTTGTCAGAGAAAGATGGATACCTACCCCAAGGTAAAAAACCTTAAATGTCTGGTAAGGTTCTCTTTGATAAGAAACCATGCTTACTCCTTATTGGGCATCTACAAAATATTAGGAATAAAGAATCTCAGAGACCAAAATAAGTAAATTAGAAGATTATGATTGGCTCTTCATTTAACATTTAACAATTTAAAAAACAGTAGTTTACTTTCTCCCCCGTCACAACATTTGCTAAGTTATGACCAAAGGACATTACTACCAGTTTGCAAGAAGTTTCACTTCCTCCCCCCGCCACGATATTTGCTAAGCTATCACCAAAGGACACTACCACCAATTTGCAGAAGAAATAGAATATCTGGACTGATGAAGGGGTGAGAAAATAAGTGGTATTTGACTTGCTGTTATCATTATAATTAAAATGAGGATAATTAATCTAAAGAGCCTAAGTCTCATTAGAACCTTTAATTAACATTTTATTACCATTGAAACAATCAAAATAAGTATCTCATGCAGAAGCAAGGCATTCTCAAATTTGCTACATCTAGTCTCCCTTATGTCAAAAAGAGGAAGACTAGCAACCTCTTTTAAACTGAGAAATTATACAAATAGACAACCTGTAATGGAAATACAAATACTAACAATAAACATAAAAAGATGTTCAGTCCTTGGCTAGTCAAGGAAATACAAATTAGCATATCAATAGCATCCAATATTTGCCAGTCAATTAAGAAAACGGTTTAGTATTGATTATTGATAATGTCAAAGATTTTTAAGGACATGAGAAAATAGAGTCTCTTAAAACATGTTGATAAAATATAATCTGCTGAAAACTTTTGGGAAAACATTTTAGTAGCATCTATCAAAATTTTTAATAAAATATCTGAAAAAATTAACACAGCAATTCCATTTTTCTATCTACTATGTGTAGATGTGCAACTCAAATAAGCCATAAATGTGGCTTTGCTAAGTAATATAATGGAAGAAATTGCCCAACTCAACAACTATGTAATCACAGCAAACAATAAGGAATGTGCTGCACTCATTTTGCAAAAATTACTTGCAACTACTTTACATGCAGAGACATAACCAGAACAGTTCAGACTTGGGGTGAAAGTTGGAAAGCACTTTTAAAATATAGTAAAGGGAAGTTTCTCATCCCTGAATTTTTAAAATCCTTATTTCATACCGTTAGTATTATCAGTAGTTTTATATTCCTGTGGATAATTTCTGGAAATCTATTCATGCTTTTTTTCAGAAATACAAACAAGAGCATGATGTGTTTGTGGTATCACCTCTGAAAACTCACTTATCCTTGCAAGAAAAAAAATATTTTTGAACTATATTAAGAATTTTTCCTTAGATTATAACGTGGGATACTGCATTGCACAATTTTATAGGCATTATTAATGTTGCAATAGTGCTCTGTAGGCGTCAATCACATAGGACACATACGAACAGCACAATCTCCTGAGTTTATGACCAAGGCGCCACAGGCTACTTGGATGCCCAACTCTGCCCTCTGTAGTCTGTAGGAGGAGAATTTGGCCCGACCAAAGTACATGCTACCTTTTCACTTTCTGACTTAAAGCAAATCAAGGTGGACTTAGGAAAATTTTCAGATGACCCAGGCAAGTACATAGATGTTCTACATGGCCTGGGTCAGTCCTCTGAACTAGATTGGAACGATATCATGTTACTGTTTAGTCAGACCTTAACCAGCAATGAGAGAGAGGCTGCTCTAACAGTGGCTCTGGAGTTTGCGGACACCTGGTATCTTAGACAAGTGAATGACAAAATGACGCCAGGGGAAAAGGATAGATTCCCCACAAGTTGATAGGCAGTCTCTAGTGTGAACCCACAGTGGGACCCTGACTCAGAACATGGGGACTGGAATCGGAGGCACCTATTGACCTGCAAACTTGAGGGATTAAGATGGACCAGGATAAAGCCCACGAACTCTACAATGTTATTCACCCTAACTCAGGGAAAGGAAGAAAACCCAACAGCCTTCCTTGAATGAAGAGGCCTTAAGAAAATATACTCCCCTGTCACCAGACTCCATCAAGGGTCAGCTAATACTAAAAGACAAATTTATTATGCAATAAGCAGCAGACATTAGAAGGAATCACTAAAAGCTGGCCCTGGGGCCAGAACAGAGTCTACAGTCATTACTAAATCTAGCAATCTTGGTGTTTTATAATAGAGATCAGAAGGAACAGGTTGAAAGGGACAGAGGGACAAGAAAAAGGCTGCAGTCCTCGTCATGGCCCTCAGGCAGACAGACCTAAGTGGCTCATAATGAGGGAAGGCTTGGGTTAGCCACCGGTCTGACAAAGCTTGCTACCACTGCAGCCTAGTGGGACACTTTAAGAAAGATTGTCCCAAGAGGAACGGACCACCTACTCATTCTAGCCCACTGTGGCAAGGGGATCACTGGAAGGCACACTGTCCCAGGGGATGAAGGTTCCCAGGGCCTGAGGTGGCTAACCAAATGACCCAAAGGGGTCACAGCTGGAACAATATTGGACAGGGAAGAATTCCACTTTCTGGTTGGTCTTGGGGATTAGGTCTACAGGCCTCCTTTATATCTTCTAAATATATGCACAAAATTGCTATACATCTGCTTCCTGGTGCACATACAACTCACACACATATTGGATGGGAACAATAGCTAGCCTAATGGCCCAGCTGCTAAGGGAATGCCTGCTGAACATATTTTACACATGTCGGGATTTCAGATGGGGGTGAAGTTCAAGAGCAGGCACAGGAATGGTGTCAACAGGAAGTAATCCTAGCCTAAGCAAACCCCAGTCCCTAAAAGGGCCTGGACCTTTCTAAGTTACATGAGACCCTTCACACACACTCCTATGTGCTCAATTTATTTAACACCACCCTTGGACCTTTCTAAGTTACATGAGACCCTTCACACACACTCCTATGTGCTCAATTTATTTAACACCACCCTTGGACCTTTCTAAGTTACATGAGACCCTTCACACACACTCCTATGTGCTCAATTTATTTAACACCACCCTTGGACCTTTCTAAGTTACATGAGACCCTTCACACACACTCCTATGTGCTCAATTTATTTAACACCACCCTCACAGGAATGCAGGAGGCCTCCTCTGACAACCCAACTGACTGTTGGATGTGCCTTCCACTATGCTTCAAATCATGGATGTTGGAACCATTTGCTGAATTGGTGCCATTTTCTTTCTATTTCCCCTCAAACTTGGAAAGGGCTGTAAGTTCAGTTTGGCCTTTAGGTGAAAGCAATAGCAGCACAGATGCAGTTCCATACATATGGAACACAACTAACCTACCCTCAAATCATATGGGGCTCCTAGGTCCCTTGATCACCAATCTACAAATTCCGTCTACTTCAGACTTCACCTGTGTGAATTTTACTAACAACTCCAAGGCTTCTCTATGCCAAAGCTGGGTTACCTTACCCCCAAGCCTCAACTGCTTAGCACCAGGATTATTCTTTGTGACTCCTCAGCTTACTGCTGCCTGAACAATACCGCTGGGGAAATACGCCTCTTCTCCTGCCTGGTTCCCCCCATGACCATTTACACTGATTCCCAGTTGCAGAGTCTTCTCTTGCTCAGGCCATGCCGTACTCGAACCCCATTTCTTCTGCTCATAGGAGGGGCTGGAATAATAGGTGGGCTTCGTACTAGCACTGGAGGAATTACTACCTCTACTCAGTTTTACTATAAGCTATCCCAGGAGTAAATAATAACATGGAAAAGTTTGCTGATTCTCTTGTAACTCAAGAACAGTAGCTTTACTCTTTAGCTGCATGGCTCTTCAAAACCCAAGGATTTGTTAAGGTCGGGGAGAGGAGGAACTTGTCTCTTTTTAGGAGAAAAATGCTGTTCCTTTGTAAAACAACCGGGTATCATCGTAAACAAGGTTAACAAACACAGGGACCAAAAAACACGCAGGACATAGGACCTCCCAAAAGTAGGATCATAGAGCTTGCGTAACAACTGGCTACCCTGGCTCTTCCCTCTTCTCCGCTCCGTCATAACAATCCTATTATTGCTTGCCTTTGGATCTCTCGTCTTTAACTTTCTTGTCAAATTTGCTTCTTCCAGAATTAAGGCCATGAGGCTACAAACGGTTCTGCAAATGGAATCCCAGATGTCCTTGTCTCATGATTTCTATCATGGAACACCGGATCAACCTGCAACCCTAGAAGACTCCCCTCTGGAGGAAACTTCAACTACAGGCCCCTTCTCCTCCCCAGTTCAGCAGGAAGTATTTAGACCGATCATCGCCTGTATCCCAACAGCAGTTGGACTTTCCTGTTCAGAGAGGGTACTGAGAGACTGTGTTAGAGGAACTTGTGGGGCCGGCTAGTGGCTTCTGTTTCCACTTTCCCTCCTCTGGCCAGCGAGGGCCCTTTGTTTCTATTCTTCCACCTCTGATAGGCTAGCTATGGGCTTCCTTTTCACTTCCCCACCTCTGGCAGGCTAGGTAGGGGCTTCCTCTCTGATTTTCTCACCTCTAACTCTTGGAAGTGGGGGTTCTGTGACTCAGGGTTATAAAACAGTAGCCAATCCAGTGAAGGATTCAAAGGTCAATTAATCCAGAGGAAGTTTGAAAGAACTCCTTTCATTGGATGGAAACATGAACGGGAAAGTAATAACTCAGGGGTAAAACCTCTAGTTGCCCCAGACAGGACGCATCCTCTCTCCAGGTCCCCTTCCACGGGCATGGAGGCTATTTTTTTGCTTTGCTTAATAAATTGCACTATCTCACACTCCTTAGTTCCACGAGTTCTATTTAAGTAAACTGTAACACTTTCCATGAGCAGAGACCCCTTTCCCCATTCTTTGGGGTTAGGAAAATAAAGAGCCTAAGTTCTGGCTGCAGCTATTCTACTTCTGTGGTGTTAGGACTCCTGGTTTTCACTCAGGTGGCCTGAGTCTTCCGCCCAGTGTGGAAACCAGGGAATCTGGCTGCAGCTACTCTTGTTACACTGTCTTCTGAGCCCTCCAAACTGTTCCAGCCTCTGCCTGTTACCCAGTTCCAAAATACTTCCACATTTTCAGGTTATTTTTATGGTAGTGCCCCACTCTCTATGGCACCAATTTCCTGTAGTAGTCCATTTTCACGCTGCTATAAAAAATGCCTAAGACTGGATAATATACAAAGAAAAGAGGTTTAATTGACTCACAGTTCTGCATGGCTGCAGAAGCCTCAGGAAACATACAATCATGGCAGAAGGAGAAGGAGAAGCAAGTACCTTCTTCACAAAGTGGAAAGAGAGAGAGGAGAGCAGTGAAACTGCCACTTATGAAACCATCAGATGTTGTGCGAGCTCCCTCACTGTCCTGAGAACAGTGATGAGGAAACTGTCCATATGATCCAAACACTTTCCACCAGGTCCTTCCCTTCAATCATGGGATTAGTGTTCTAGATGAGACTTGGGTGGGAACATAGAGCCAAACGTATTACCAGGGATGCTGCTAAATGTCCTAGAATGTACATGGTAGTTCCCACATTACCTGGCCCTAGACATTAATGATGCAAGGTTAAGAAACTATGTTAGTTTTAGGCAAAACTGTAATTTTGAGTTTTTATTCAGATTAGAAGACAAAATAATTTGAAACTTCTTCAGAATTTTCTGTTTACTAGTCTATCTATGTCTATAATCTCCAAGCTGCAAGCAGGCAGGGTCCTCTCATACTTTTATTTTCTAATCTATGCCAGCTCAAAGCATCTGCTCCTTCATCTTACTTTCTGCTACTCTCTCTAAAAATATGATAACTAGTGGGTCAATTACTTAGTTGTGGATACTCTAGGGACTCAAAATGACCATTATTCTTTCTATAATAATATTTGATTATCTCATTGCTGACATGCTGATCTTTTTACATAAGTGTTTATTGTCTTTTTTTTCCAAAACAAAATATGCTTTAAAAGGACTACTGGGAATTGATTAAGTAAATACCAACTCAAATTTTTAAACTAAGTTGAGTATACAGAGGTACATTTATTGTAGAATTATAATATTTTAGCTTTTAATAAAATAAGTATTTTCTGATCCAAGTTATGTAATACTACCCTGTTATTAAAAAATAGCTTTTTGTTTAGAAACTTAATTTCTCATATTCTGCAAACTTGTCAGCTTAATCTACAATTAACAAGGAAGGCATATTTCAGGCAGAATTAACTCCAGCTAATTCCATGACTTTTATGCTATCTAACATGAAGGTTTGAATTGACAATAAATTATATTGTGATTCCATATCACTGACATTACATGGTATAGGGTATATGTAAATATATTATACATACTCGGTTTCACTGAGTCAACAAAAAACTGAGATTTATTTCAGATCTAAATTTATGTTCAACAATATACTTGTGTAGATGTAAGCATGATATTTACGTACTAGGAGGCCTGAATTTTTAACTCATACTGTCTTGTGGAGTATTACAAAGAAAAATAAAATTATTATCATGATAGTAGTATCATGTCACACATGGTCTCTGACACATGGAGGTACATAAAATTGTACTGGGTGTTGCCAGGTTGGTGCAAAAGTAATTGTGGTTTTTGTCATATTTTGCACCAAAATATTTTTTATCACAAAAAATATTCTTTTATCACATCCTTGCCAGCATTTTTTGTTTCTTTGTTTGGTTGTTTTGTTTTGTTTTGCTGATAATTGCCATTTTAACTGGGGTAAAATAATATCTCAATGTGACTTTGATTTGCATTTCCCTGATAACTAATGATATTGACCACTGTTCATGTATCCATTGGCCATTTGTATATTTTCTTTTGAGAAATACCTATTCAGGTCTTTGTTTATTTTTAAAATTAGATTTTTATTGTTGGTTGTGGTTTTTTGATGGGCTATTGGGTCATTTAAGTTTCTTATATAATCTAGTTGTCTTTTGTTGAATGGGGAATTGGCAATTTTTTTCCATTGTATAGCTTGTTTCTTTCCTTTTTTGGTTGTTTCCTTTGCTATGTCTTTAATACATTTTGAATTAATTTTTGTATATGGTGAAAGATGGAGATCTAGTTTTATTCTTCTGATTTTGGATATTCAGTTTTTCTAATAACGTTTATTAAAGGGACTGTCCTTTCCACGATGTATGTTCTTGGCTGCTTTGTCAAAATTAGTTCATTGTAAGTGCATGGATTTATTTCCAGGATTGCTATTTTGTTCCATTGGTTCATGTGTCTGTTTTCATGCCAGTACCAGGTTGATTTGATAACTGTGGCTGAGGGGTGCAATTTGAAATCAGGTAGTGTGATACCTCCAGCTTTCTTAGTTTTGATCAGATTGCTTTAGCTATTCTGGATCTTTTGTGGTTCTATTCAAATTTTAGGATTATTTTTTCTATTTCTGTGAAGAATGTCATTGATATTTTGATAGAGATCGCATTGAATCTGTATATTGCTTTAGGCTTTATGGTCATTTTAATATTAATTCTTCCAATCCATAAGCATGGGATATCTTTTTATTTGTTTGTGTCTTCATCAATTCATTTATTTTATTTTATTTGTTTATTTTTATTTTTATTTTTTGTGTTTTGTTTTTGGTGTAGAGATCTTTCACCTCGGTTAAATTTATTACTAGGTATTTTTTCTTTTTGCATCTCAAACGGAATTACTTTCTTGCTTTCTTTTTCAGCTGTTTTGTTATTGGTGTTTAGAAATGCGACGATTTTCATATGTTGATTTTTTGTCCTCTGACTTTACTGAATTTATTTATTAGTCTAACAGTTTTTTGGTGGAGTCCTCAGGTTTTTCTAAATATAAAATTGTATCATCTGCACATATGGAAATTTGACTTGTTTCTTTCCGATTTGTATTCCCTTTATTTTTTTCTCTTGCCTAATTGTTCTGTCTAGGATTTCTAGCACTAGGGTGAATAGAAGTGGTGAATGTGGGTATCATTGTCTTGTTCCAGATCTTAATGAAGAGAGTGCAAATCTTTTTCCTATTCAGTATTATGCCAGCTTTGAGTTTGTCATATATAATTTTTATCATGGCTAGATGATTTCCTTCTATACTCAATTTGTTGAAAGTTTTTATTACAAAGGGATGATAAATTTTTAGCACCTATTGAAATGATTATAAGGTTTTTTACTATGTTGATGTAATATATGATATTTATTGATTTGTATATTGAGCCATCCTTGCATACCTGAAAAGAATCCCCCTAGCGCTTGGTGAATAATCTTTTTAAGGTTGTCGGTTTGCTCGTATTTTGTTGAGGATTTTTGCATCGATGCTTATTGGAAATACTGGCCTATAGTTTATTTGTTGTGTCTTTTTCTGATTTTCATATCATTCTGGCCTCATAGAATAAGTGTGAATGTATTCTCTCCTTTTCAATGTTTTAAAATAATTTTAGTAGAATTGGCATTAGTTATTCTCTATATGTTTTGTAGAATTCAGCAGTGAACTTATCAAGTACTGGATTTTTATTTGATGGAAGACTTTATTACTGTTTTGATCTTGCCATTCAGTATTGGTCTATTCAGGTTTTCTATTCATTAATAAATTTTATCAGAATCTTTGTATTGTATTGTGGTACCTGTTATCTCTAGATTCAGAGGCAAAATATTCTAAGACATTCATTCATTTAATAAATATTATTGAGCATATTATTTATATTATATATATGTATAGAAAAGAACAGAAACAGGCAAAAACTTTACCCTCCTGCAGCTTATATTTACTTGAAAGAAACATCACTAGCAGTAAATAAAATTTAATACATAAGTAAAACATATACAGTTCACACAAGCACTCTTCAGAGAACAATTCAATCAGCCAGTAATTTGAACAGAGCAATTTGAGGGTCCCTCTTTGTCTTGGTCTATTTTCCAGTATTTTCTCTTCACTTACTAGTTGCTGTGGTCACACCAAAATATGTCTTTTGATATATCAACCAATAAGACTGTGAATTTCTATCCAGATGTTAACCTTGGCATCAACTGGATACTGGTCTCAGAAAAAAAATCATAAAATGGGATTATAATCAGACATAATATTTCCTTCTTCCAACTGTTAACTTCAGTAGAATATCTGCATACTCTTTTGTTAGTGCCTTCTCATAAGTCTATGCATGCGTGTGTCTATTATATGTGTATATACATACATGCATAGAAACCTGTATTATGTATTTATATATCAGTATATATACATAAAGATGTATATATAAAAATGTGCATACATATGCATATATAAAATATGTTTATGTATATACATCTGTTTAATGATGTATTATTTAATATATATTGTATATATACACACATATTTATAAACATGTATATGTATATATATGTGTGAAGGTGGGCATTCCTGTCTTGTTCTAGATATTAGTGAAAATACTCTTTTTTTAATTCAGTGTAATATTACCTGTGAGTTTGTCATATATGATCTTTATTATGTCAAGGTATTTTCCTTTTATATATATACATATGCATCTATCTATACATATGCATATACATTTTTATATATAGTCCAATATTTATAATATTTATCTATAAAAGATATAACTCAATATGAGCTACTTTGCTGTTGTCAGAAGTGGAAGTCCTGTGGTAAGATTTTTAAAGTCAGTCCCAACTACTGAAAGTATTTATCTTTCCTTGGCTTGCAAAAAGCATGAAGTATATAGGATTGTTGAGATATTTTACATTAAAATCAACTTTTAAATAATTTTTATATTAAATATTAATTTACTAATAAAATATTTTTTTATTTTTGTATATATTCCAAATTATTGAACAAATTGAAAATTTTAAATGATTTAAGAGGTGAAATTAGGATTAATAAGGTTGATGCTATTGACGTTGTTTGTTGATGCTATTCATTGGCCATTGGGGAAGAGATTTCGAAGGGTGGTAGAGTAGTATTCTTCAAATTATTCTCTAGACTAAAAAAACTTGAGACTTAAGAAAATTATTAGTAATGCATTGATGATTCTTTAAGTATGTTAAATATTATCTTATTAATGAACTTGAAATAATAAAATAATTTTAATTAATGAAATTTAGTTATGTATTTCAAATTCTCTTTTTTATTTTCCCTCTTCTTCCCCATCTCCTTTGCCTTTTTTATGTAGAAAAGGAACGTGAATTTATTTATTTATTTAGTTGTTTGTTTGTTTATTTTTTGAGAAGGAGTTTCACTTTTGTTTCCCAGGCTGGAGTGCAATGGTGAGATCTCAGCTCACCGCAACCTCTGCCTCCTAGGTTAAAGCTATTCTCCTGCCTCAGCCTCCCAAGTAGCTGGAATTACAGGCATGCACCACTATGCCTGGCTAATTTTTTGTATCTTTAGTAGAGAGGGGGTTTCTTTATGTTGGTCAGGCTTGTCTTGAACTCCTGACCACAGGTGATCTGTGTGCCTGGGACTCCCAAAGGGCTGGGATTACAGGGGTATGCCACCACACCCACTGGTAACTTGAATTTTTAATTAGACTCTCTCATTGTTGGCTAATAGATGGTTCTTACTGCTAAAAATGCAGTTAATCGTTATTGTTCTGATTCTGTGTTGGCAAATTTTCCCTTTACTCAAATTTATTTGTGACTCCAAAATCAATACTGTGCTTCACTAGTCATTTGTGGACATGGCAGAGCAGCAAAAAAAAAAAAAAAAAAAAATTGAGTTTCATGAGTGTCTGTAACCAGCTGAGAGCAAACAAGGTGATGCTCTGCCTTCTTGTTTGATCTCTCAAAAGGTGCCCTTTTGCAGTCAATTTTTTTCTCATTTTTGTGCTTTCGGTTGGTGTTTCTTGTTCAAAATGTCTCCTAGGCTTCATGCTGAAGTACTGCCTATCATTCCTATATGCAAGAAGGCCTTGATGTGCCTTATGGAGGAAATAGGCATGCTAAATAAACTCTGGTCAGGGATAAGTTATAGTCCCCTTGGCCATGAGTTCAATGTTCACAAATCAACAATATATATTAAATAATGTGTCATTAAGCAGAAGTACACATAAAACAAGTGTATTGATCATTTGATGTAGATGTTACAAAAGAGGCTCAAAAAAAACCTAACCTTGTACTTTTCCTAGAGCTAATGATTCAGCATCTTCTAAATCAGTGCACATGGGGACATTATAGTAGACCATAACTTGACTACCATAGTGACTTGGTAGGCCATAATTATAATTACCAAACAAAAAAATAATCAACTATATATGCTTTATTTATATTGTGTTCCACATAATACACTTTTAAACATGATTTTGTCTTGCTTTAATGTTCAAATTATATTGTAGGAGCATAAAATCTATAACAAAAATGTGCATATGGCCATTTGTTTTCTTTATTCAGTCTTTCATAACAACTTTTATAAGTAGAATTAACTTTATGTATTAATCAAAGCGTACCCAGAAAGACACAATCAGTACTATATTTATATGTATATATCAAGAATTCCAGTGTCCCTGGGCAGGAGAAGATGGATGTCTTAGCACAAGAAAGAAGCTTAAATTCATAGAGTCTCTTCCTTATTCTTCTATCAAGGCCCCCAATGGAATGGATGATGCTTGCTCACATTTGTGAGGGTGAATCTTCTTTACTCAGTCTATGATGTAAAAGATAATCTCTTCCAGAAACACTCTCCTAAAAACACCCAGAAATAACATGTTACCTGGTATCTGAGTATATCTTAACCTAATCAAGTTGGTACATAAAATTAACTATTACAGCATGCTTATTATTTACAGGCAGTCATCTGGAAGACATAAAATGGAAAATGCTTTAAAATTATGTTGTCTTAAATTACTTGATTAAAGGAACAATTCCTGCCCTATAAAATGGTATTTATATCATCATGTGTTACTCTGAAATCTTTTTAAGTAATGTACAATTCCTAGACCATCAAAATGGAATGTATCTGTTATAGAATTTTAAAAAGATCTTTTGAAAGTTCTAGTCTAATTTTTACTTTGGCAACAAATATAAGCTTTAAACTGATTTACATTTTTACTTGTCAAATGTGTTTTCAGTTTCTGAGCTGTGTCATTAATAAAACAGAAGACTTAAATATGCATATAATATAAAATTTATATGTAAATATGTATATGTATAAATCAAAGATTTAAGAAAGAGATTTAAAAACATAAAAAATAAAAAGTGAAATATTTTCCATTTCACTCCATTTTATTTGAGGCTTAAATAACCTGAGCTCTAAACTACCAAAATGGTTGGCATTAATGTGCTGAGTATATTACTGAAGTTTCTAAATAAAAGAAAATGTTAGGCCTTTTCTTGATTTACACAAATCAATTTCTGACTTAATATTAAGGAAATAAGGCCGCTTGATGATACTTGATAAATAGTGTTTTACTTGTTATTATTTTTTATGAGCCATATATTGCCATCAGGTAAAAATGCAAAAAAATAAAACTAGTAATAAAAGGTAGGCTTTTTATCATGGAGAAAAGATATTCTAGAAAATTAGCTCCCTATCATAGTGAGTTGTGCAAAATAGACACTCAACTGATACATGCAGGATGAATTGATGCATGCATGAATAAATGAGCGTTCTCGGAATATACATTCTTTTGACCATAATTTACACCACTTTGATACAATGATAAAGGCTGAGCATCTTAACATAATCTGGCAATTTTAAGATATTTCCCACTTTGGGAGGCCGAGGCGGGTGGATCACGAGGTCAACAGATCGAGACCATCCTGGTCAACATGGTGAAACCCCGTCTCTACTAAAAATTACAAAAAATTAGCTGGGCACGGTGGCGCGTGCCTGTAATCCCAGCTACTCAGTAGGCTGAGGCAGGAGAATTGCCTGAACCCAGGGGGTGGAGGTTGCGGTAAGCCGAGATTGCGCCATTGTACTCCAGCCTGGGTAACAAGAGCGAAACTCCGTCTCCAAAAAAAAAAAGATATTTCCAATTTTTTGATGTGATATGGATAGCTACTATTTGTATGTTTATCTATTTTCTTATGACTGTATCAATCAATGTGTAATCAAACTCATCTTTTTCTAAAATTTCTTTTCACATCTGTTAAGGAGCCCTCTCAAAACAAACAAATGAAACCTATAAAGTTCTTTCTCATATTGACTTCTTTCCCAGCTCCAACTTTTTCACCTGTTTCACACATAAAAAGGAATATTTACCCATGAATCTTGGGATGGTTTGGCTATTTCTAGGTCAGTTAAGTTCTCACAGTTTGAAAAACCTATAATGTATTTCTCTTTCTGAAATTTGGATTCAGCTCAGGCCTTGGAATATGGAATTACAACAAAACAAATCTCACCATCTGGAGGTTTTCTAGTCATAATTTCCTTACTTTTATTGTCACTGCTCTATTTACAAAATCATAAGTACATGAGAATAAACAAACACTATTGTCAGATGAGTTTGTCTGTATAATAGACACTGATGGCAAGTAAATCGCCAAGAAAACATTTGCAATGAACATGATTTTGATGACAAGTTGTACCTTTAAAATAGACATCAAAAATTGCAGGGCATCTAATTTTTATATTACAGACTTTGGAAGAGACATTTCTCATTTGAATAATTAAGTGTGTTGTGAATTGCAGAGCTAACTAAAAACTTACCAGTTACAATTGATGGCACTGTTACCTTTTTCCTTAGTCACTGGAAAGCTTCTCTAGAAGCTAAAAACTGACTTACTTTACAAATAATACCTCATAAAGACAAATCTACACAAAAACTTTGGATGATCATGTTCTGATACTGCAAACTTTCAGGCTAATTTAAAAAGTCAAATGCAAGATCTGTGAAGCTCAAAATCAATGACATTTTGAAATGTTGACAATTATTCAAGGATCTATAAATATGAGACAAAAGTTTACTTTTGGAATTTTTTAATTGGCTTAACATTATTTTCCTAATAATTGTTTCGGTTAACAACTGAGAAAGGATAGAGTTGATATGTCAGCAAATCTACTTCAAAAAGAATCATCATTCCGAAGTTTAATGAGCGGCTTACTGAAACCATTTAAATCATATAGAAGACAATATATTTCTCATTCCTTTCATTTCTCTCAGTATTAATCAGGAATCATGGCAATTTTTCAGTTGTTCTGTATTTGCATTTTGTTCAAACAAGCAACCTGAGAAGATGCTAAAGGAAATTGAGGCCTTTTCAAACTGAGATAAAAAAGAAGGCATAATATGACATTTATGTTCTCCCGTAGGATTGATACTTTGCCTTTTAAGCAGTAGGAAACATGTAAGATACTCTGTCAATTTCTGACAAAGCCTAGCCATACATTCATCATTTAAAAATAATTGTTGATCACTAATATTTTCTTGGCACTATGCAAGATGCTGATAAAACAGAAAAGGATAAGAAAGGATACACATTTTCAAGGAGATCACAATCTAATATAGATTGCAAATTAGTAAATGATATTTGCAAGGTGATGTGATAGATACTGTAATAAGTATAATGCCAATAGAACAAACACAATGAAGAAAATCTGATCAATCCCACTGGAGGTGAGCTGTTAGGAACACAGAAAGTTTCAAACACACACAAAAAGTGACATTCAAGCTGAATTTTGAAGAACCAAAAGGATTTTGCAAGATGTAATAGAAAGAGAAGGGAATTCTAATGTGAGGAAATGCAAACAGTGCTTCTTATACTACAGTGGCTTATAATTGAGTTGAATATATTGAGGACACAGAGTAAAATACAGAAAAAGCTTATTGGTGATAAGGGAAGATAATGACTGATAAACAAAATCCACAATGACAAAAATGTAAGTTAAAAAAACCTAAGGTTTCCTTTGAATGTAACGTTTCTATAGGGCTCAGTGATAGGAAGCCTAATTTGAAATAAAGTATCCCCTAATTTTTGGTGTGTAGACTGCAGAAACATTTTCACCACCTTTACTGGGAGCCTAATAAATATTAAACAAATATAAATATAATCACATAACATATAACACTTTACTACTGATTTCTTTGTGAGTTCTTAGAAAAGAATTTTTCTTATGCACAGGTGTTAATAGTCTGATCACGTACTTTAAGAACAGAGAATTACATTTCTAGTATGTCATTGAAAGCAATTGTGGGATAGTTTCAGACTGTTATCTTCTGAAATATTGTAGGATTTCTTTGCATTAACCTGTGTACAATTAAGCTAATACACGTATTACCTAGAATTTCATAAATCAAATGCACAAATTACTTAATATTATCTCTCAGATTTGCTAACATAATAAATGATTGGTTTGTTTTTGGTCATAACACATATATGTGACTGAGTTGTTTTCAATTTTAGCGGGAACACAAGGTACTGTCTCCAAGTATAATATTGAGGTCAACTTCCAGGTTTAACAAGTAAGTTTGTGCTCTTTCTCTGACCTCTAAACTCTTCTCTGTACGTCCGAGTTTTGGGGATGTGGGGATAGGTGCTCATACTTAAAGGTACTGTGATGATGGTGAACTATAAACGCAGGTGTTTTAACCCTCATAACAGATTGTGTGTTGCTGTTGCATGCTCAAAAGATGGTGATCTAGGATCCCTGTTGAAATGTAATTGTCTAAATAGCTTCTCTATTTTGCTGTTCACCTTAAACTATTAATTCTTTTTGAAAATCTGAGTCTTCAGATTCAGCAGAAACTCCAGCTTCCAAGACTTCCATTATTTGTACAATAGACATCTGTACTTTCAGATGCTATTTCTCTCCTGCTCTTATTTTTCTAAGAATATAAATGGAAATTTACATTTATGAATGAAGGATTATTAATGCTGATAATCCAGCAGCAGATCCTTTGTTATTTTGTTGTTTTATGTCTTCAGAAGGCCTACTCATGTATAAAAGAATGACTGAGAATGCTTCACACACCTGCAGAGCACAGCACAGGGAGGGCTTTGTCTTAGGCTGAGAGCAGAACTGTTGACCTTAGCCATGACTCAGACAGAATAATAGGGAAAATTTTGAGGGTTGTTAACATTCATACTTGAAGCAGCAGATTTTCCTCAGGAAGATATTTTAATTTATTAAATGTGTATGAAAAAAGATAATCCCTTGCACTATAGGAGCTTATAATGGAGTTGAAAGCATTGAAAGACAAAGTGAAAGGTAGTAAAAGCACATTGGTGGGATGGGAAAAGAATAGCTGGCAAGTGGAACACAGTAAGAAGCAAGCAAGCAAGAGAAAAAGTGTTTTTGAAGTGCTGCATTAAATGCTGTCCCAGAAATATGGCATAGTGTGCTGTCTGTGGCCTCCCAAGCTCCCTTCCACAAGGCCAGTGCACCTTTTCCTGGCTGTTGGCTCATAATCCCCACTCTGCCAAGCATTACCCTCACCTGAACTGAAACTGTCTCTCAGGAGTTGCACTATAACTGCAGCCCAGTAGCAGACTGACTCTGGGATGTACACAGCCGGTTTCCCACTCCCCTTGCCTCAAGGTGGAACCCTAACTTTCATTCCGAGAGCACTTCTTCAATATATCACTTTTAAAACAATGACTATCTATGGCTCTGCTTTGGGATCCTGACGTGAGATGGTGCCAAAAGTGATTCTCAGAAGCAGACTTTAAAGATGGGGATCTGAAGGTGGGTCACTTGCTATCAGGGTGACAATAAAGACTGTAATAAAATAGATGAAATATCAGTAGTGCCTAGAATGTTGTAGCAGGGTGATTAACTAGAACAGGCTGCTTAGGGAAGGGGATTCGTTAGGTCAGGCAATGTCTCTAAAGTTTCAGAGGTGTGATATAAATAATAATAACTGTGAAACTAGATGGTTGCTGCTAAGTGCCACTAATGAACTGAAGAGAAAAAATTAGAGACACATCTATGATCAGCCTTGTGGGAGGGGCAGAAAGCCTCCTTAGAGTTTCTTTAGGAGACTCCTGATGCCCATAGCCAGAGGACAAACAGGGCTGAAGACCAAAGACAACACCATAAGAATGGAAGATCTGTAAAGAAAGTGTAATTTTAGGTAGGCAAGTATCTGATGCCGAAAACAGAACCTTAATAAGGAAGGAGTGAGACCCTGAGACTTCAGACTGGCATAACTAAGTAGATGTACTTGAAAATCTGGAATTATCAGATCTAATTCTTAGCCCTAATATGCAGCCCATGCTACCTCCCTGCTCTGAAGAGACCTCAGATGAAGCAGGCACGTCACAGAACAATGCTTATCATCCTTGGGATCTTCCCTCTGCCCACCATAATCATTTTTAGAAAAATAATGTTAAAACTTTTCAAGCAAAGTTTTTTCTAAGTTAGATTTTGGGGCAAAAATTATCATGAGTACACAGAATTAATGTTTAAAATAAAAGTATCACTATGGGAAAGCTGAACCTTATTTATTACATTTAGTATGCACCATGTTAAGCAGGCTAGTATTAAGGAAAACCTTACTGTGAAAGTGCTTGGACATCTGAGAGAGGAGATAGATTATATGCTAGGGAAACTGCAAGACCTGGCTAAAATAAAATGTGTCAGTAGGTAAAAGGAAAATATGCCCAGGAATGTATTCTGAGCATGGTGGATTAAAGGAGACAGCCTATCAGATGAAAAAAAAGAGTTTTGTTTTATGGAAGCATTTTCTCATGATACAGGATTTAATACCCTGGCAAAGGACTTGGAAAGTAATGCTAATATATCATTTATCTGGCGCTTTTAGTCTTGGAAAACCAAATGGCCCATGCCAACTGAAGTAGAAATGCTAGAAATCTGTGACAGATTGGAGTAAAGAATAAAAAAGTTCCAAAAATTGGGTATACTATACTATACTATACTATACTGTACTGTACTGTACTGTACTGTACTAGGTCCACAACAAAAAAGCCAGCACACCCACAGATGATTATTTCTCAGGATGAAAAGAAATATGTTTGTAAGGAGGGCACCAGAATCACTAAGATGAACAGTGATTGTCCTCTCTAAGACAGAGCTGATTGGAAGAGGTGACTCATGCCCATGAGCCCTTTGTATTAATAGAATGACAGGATCCAAGCATAACAAATGGTGACAAGGTCAAAATGGTGGTCAAGACAATCTGGATCCCTGTGGTCTGCAGAGATGCTAGTAGAACATGATAGTTCCAGTTCAAGATAGACAGGCAACCATCACAAGTATTCATACACACACAGAGAATAAGCAGAATGCTGAAATCAGGAAAGAGTCAATATCCTGCTTTCTTGATCTGAACTAGTGCTCAGAAATAGAACTTATTAACTGAAAGATTCATTGGCATGGCCAAGCGGAAAGACCTTGCAACAGAGGGTAGATGACAGTGTATGCTGCTGGTGCCCTTTCCAGATGCCTTTCATTGGGCCTTTCTCCAGGTGTTGGGAGTGGTGACTGCTAAGGGGATGCTGCTGCCCCTTGTATAGAGAACTGGCTTTGGAAGAAAGAGAGCTGCCTTGCTTTGGAAGAAAGGAGATTATGAACCCCTGATTCTGGGGCTATTAGGGTTACTGATTGCCTGATAAAGGGTACAAAGGGCTGGCTCTCTTGCCCCAAGGTGGAGTCAATTGTGTGATGCAAATGATGCCCCAGAATGAAGCTAGTCTCCAGCTGAGTCCACATCCTTGCTTAGCTTTCTTTTCTTCCCCTATCCTGTTTTTCTCTCCCCCTTCTCCCAAAAGTTTACTGTCTCTGAAATACTTCCACAAGTTACTTCACAAAAGTCACGATTTCAAATTCTGCTTCTAGAGGACCCACTTTAACCATGTTCAAAGTGAAAACCCGATCTGCATCTAGGAGTCAGGAGAGGCCTGATAAAAGATTTTTGTATCCGAAGTCCTCCTATCGGTGCTTGGTGCAAAGTTGAGGAAGAGTTAAAAACAATCCTAGATCTTTGGGTTGCTAGATTGTCCAAATTAGAGCTTCTTATTTCCATTGTTTGTAAAACTGAGATAATGTTACAGCATATATGGTATAGTACATCCATGTATTATTCATTCCAGGGCCTGGCTCAGAATAAGTATTTAACATATGAAAGCTATTTTTATTGTTTATTTTTAATAGCTGTTAGGTATTTTCTCTTCATAAGACACAAAGGATTTAATCTTATTGAATTATCATTGCTTAGTAATTACTATTGCTAACATTAAATGAATATATATCTATATAATAGGTACTGTCTTAAAGCAGTTTATATACATCCCTGTGAGCTCTTCAGTTACTCTATGAGATTAGCATTATTCATATTTGTGTTTTGCATGTGAGGAAACTAAGGAATGAATCGATACATAAATTGCCTAAGTTCTCACAACTGGTAAAGAGTAGAGATGGAAATTTAACACCAAACTGATTCCAGAATTCACACTCAAATCATCATAGCATGCTGCCTCATTGCCAGGAATCCTAAAGACAACACATGCAACATTTAAGAAGTGACTAATTTGAATACTCTCTTTAGTAGTATTTCAAGAGAAAATATAAATATTTTGCCTTAATACCATTGTTGTTCTTTACACTTCTTTTGTGAGTATTTAATCATTTGGATAGACTATGTTTGGTAAAAAACAATCCCAGTAAATTCCTTTTATTTTTACTCTTTGGTTCTTATTGTAATGCAAAAGTGGTTAGGATAGAAAATGCGTGACTATTGTCTTTTATCAGAGGTAATTTGGAAACAGCTTGGTGCAAAGTCTGCTTATATAATAAGTCATGCTTTTTTCTCTATAGAATTTGAACCTTTACAGACTGACTTTTATTGTGAAGATTAGGTTTTCAGAACTATTGTATATTTTGATTTGTAGGAAATTCTTTAAATAATACAGAAAATAACTTACTTCTTTGAGTTGTGTCTTTTAAAAATTCATTTTGATTTTCGAAGCTACAAAGCCTATAGTTTAAATGATATAATTCAAACTACAATTGTGGTCAATTTTATATAATCAACACATTTTCCTGGTTCTTAGTGAAGTATATTATTGGAGGCATAATTGTAATAATAGCTTACTATATGCAGTTGCCATTATGCTAAGCAGCTAACCTCCACAGCAATGCTGGCAGGAACTACTATGACCCCCGTTCTACAGATGAAGAAGCCAGGAACCTGAAGGCACGGAACCAGCGACATTCACACAGTTGCTAAGAGGCAGATCTGAAACTGGAACACAGAAAATGTAGCTATCAAAGCCCATTCTTATTTTAATCAGTATGTCAATATGTTACACCATTTCCCTGGAGAAGCAAGTCAGAATCATTTGATTTTTGGAAAATCCAAGACATGCAGTAGACATATGGAGAAGTATTGTGTGGGAGAAGAAATAAATCTGTTCTCTGATAATTATATTATGCTGATTGACAGGACTAAAAGTTCAGATAAATGCTTGTGATGGTTGGGCAAGCTTCTTTCCCTTGATTTGTTTTAGAATATGACTTTGAATGTCCAAACATTCAGTAGGTTCAATTAATCAGCCAAATTGTTTTCACTCTTATTATACAGATTTATAAGAGACAAAGGCAGTATGAAAAGCATATGGTGTTGGAGTCAGACAGACATAGATGTGAATTACAGCTCTTTACCTTGGGATAATTCCTAATCTACTGCCTTATTTTCCTTTACTGTAAAATGAGGAGAGTATTGCCTCCCATCTGTGGTTGTGGAGGAGATTAAAAAGATTATGCACCTGGTACATAACTATTGTTAACATTGTTATTAGCCATATTTTTATATAGTCTTTATTACAACAAAATTACAAAAGTTCAGTGTTTTCTTTTCCTACACTAATGACATTATGCCATGCAGCAATGAATTTTTATGATCTTTAACGTAAGTTGATCAATTGATCTAATTAAAATAGTCTTTATGTTACTTTAGTACCTGGAAAGGTATACTTAGTATTATAGGGCTGTCGTACAAAGGACACAACCTAGGTAACTTAAAACAATAGAAATTTATTCTCTCACAGTCAGAAGGATGGAAGTCTGAAATTAAGCTGTTGGTAGGACCATCCTAAGCCTCTATCGGGGAGTCTCCTTCCTTAGCTTTTCCAGTTTCTGGCAGCGTCAGGCATTCTTTGGCTTGTAAATACATCACTTTAATCACTGCCTCCAGTAGCCATGTGGCTGTCTTCTCTGTGTTATATCTAAATTTCCCTCTTCTTATAAGGGCACCAGTCATACTGGAGGCCCAGCTTGCTCCAGTACGGGCTCATCCAAACTGATCACATCTGCACCGACATTTTTTCTAATATCACATTCACGACTAATAGGGTCGGGGTGATGTCTTCAACATATCTTTTTGAGAAACACAATTCGGTATTATAAAAATACTTAAGTAAGTCATTTTTAAAAATTCTTGTCAAAGTAATGATTCTATTTCAATGAATCTGGCATTTTTCCTAGTAGCAACAGTCTTGGATTCAAACCAACATGGAATCAATCCCTACATCTTCATTTCTGCCTCATCCCCAGTCTCCTTTGGGTGTTATTGTGGCTGAGGGTCTAAGGCTTCCCTCAGACCACATGGTCTTCTGATTACTAGTTTGCATCACAGCTTCCATGGACCATTCCTTTATTTGGCACGGACAAGAATATTTTTGCCCAAGTTATTCACTTGTTTCTAAGAATTACGATCACAGTTGTGATGTTGTGATATATTCCAATGTCTAGAGAAAGATTATTTCCAAAGAGATATTTATTCATCTTCAAGTTAATAATTTATAGACCTTTAAATGATATAAAAATTGACCAGTTTTCTGAAACATACAAAATGCTCTAACATACTAATATTTATTCGTTTTGGAATATATTATGCACCTGCATGCATTCTGTAGGGAATAATATTGTTAAATGTAGAGCTCAGTAAATCACATGTTGTTATGAAGCAGTGTTTGTGTCTATAAAGTTTCCTGCTATCCTTCTATGATATCATTTTTTTATTTACTGTTTGTATATGATGTGACATAGCTCCGTATCTATTTAGAGTTCCTATAAATTTGCCATGTTGATGTAACTTTAGTATGGGCTACTAAGCCGTGGCTCAGATAATTTCTTATACTAAAAAAATTTCAAAACTAATTCTGGAGTAACTTAAGATTATTTCTTCTGAAAATAAACCAGAGAAAACTTTTTTTTGGCTTATGTTCAAATTGTATTTTTGGCCTGTCAAGCATTTTTAGTGCCAAAGTGCTGAGTGGACAATTTTTTTGAAAAACAAATTCAACCAACAGATACTTACTGGCACCATGGCAAGCATTTTATATTTAAATAGATGCATAAATGGGAGTCCTGGCCTCAAGGAGATTAGATTTTAGGAGAGAGAGAAGATGATGAGCTAAACTATCGATAGCTGTTCACCACAAGACAGGATGAAACTAATGTAATTTAGATATACTAAGTGCTAGAAAGGGTTGTCTGATTTTGCAGATGAATGAAATCTCTAGAGAGGTGAACACTGGGAGGTGGCAATAGCTTGGACCCAAGTATTCAGTGAATTCATTAAGTATCTACAAAATGGATTTTATGGGCCATCATCTTTGCTTAGTGCTGAGGTAAACACAGAGATGAATTGAAAGAACTTATTTTTAGTGAGTATACAGTTTATACAAATACAGAATTCAGCTGAAATAATTATAATTTAAGAAAGAATCTTTTGTAGACTAAATTCATATCTAGTTTGGCCAAAAAGATTTATTTTACCAAATGGCAAGTGCAATTTTTCATTTTATTTGCCTATTGTATTGTAGCCAGGATTTAATATTATATAATTAAAGTTATAAGGTTTCAGTTTATCATGCAACTCTAGAATAATATGTTTTACCCCAAAATAGACTGTTTGCTTTATCTGTAGTTATAGTTCAATTTGTCTTCTTAAATGTAGTTCACTGTGGCATGTTTCCTTAATTTCTATGGTTTTTCTTTTTCTCTCATTTCCCAATACTATCTAAGCTATCAGACTCCATGTACAGAATTTATTTCTGTAAAACCTTTGTTTTTACAGGATGGTAACATGTACTTGAAGAACGCAAGACTAAAGATGAAGAATGGTTTGTAAATTATAAAGTGCTGTCTAAAAGCGAATTGCTGTTTTTATGATATTTACTGCCAGGTTTTCTCCACACAGATGTACCTTGTAGCATTTTTTTTTTTTTTTTTTTTTTGTCCACTACTGTACCATTAACTAGATTGCTGTAAGAATGAGACCTTTCTGGAAAGAAAAAAAAGTAACAGATATGTCTGCATTTAGCCTATTTTTACAACCATAATAATCTGAGAATAACTATTTGCTCCCTTGAAGGTTTATCCAACCTAAACAACTGAATTTAATCTTTAGTGATTTCTTTTCTTTGCAGAAGGGTTCATGCAATAAGCTATATTTTTGAGGAAGTCTACTTCTCTAGCTCAGTGTGTGCTCTAAATAGGGAGAACTGGCATAAAATTTTCATTCTGATCTTCTACTTTTAAAAATATTTTAGTGAGGAGAATAAATTTTATTATAGTTTTCTGTCAAGTTTATTTAATAAAGGTCTGCACAGCTCAGCTATTTCATGTAAAGAACAAAATAGGTTTATGATCTATTGTATACTTGCTAATTACTATAAAATACAATTTTAGTACTGTATGTTTTTTGGTCAGGTACTAAAGTGAGAGGTACAGAACTGATAACATTTTATATTTTTTAATTTAAAATGTTAAGGCTGGAGCAGAAGACCCATATGGTATTTAGATGAAATAGTTTTGCAGACTTTCACCTACAGTAATCTTTTCAGTATGGTGATGAGTTGGAAAAGAAGATTTGATGTGAGAATCATTCAAAACCAAATAAAATAGGAAAAGGCTGATGAAAGCAAACACTAAGTCACTATTTGGTTAGTTCAAAAGCTTCCTTTTGTCATCATGTTTTAGTGCTAGGAATTGCAGAACATTCTTTTATTCTTCTCCTTTCTCCCCTGCATACCATATGTTTTTCGTTATTGACACAAAAAAGGTAAGAAAGACCCAGGAAGTGGAAATTTTTTAAAATTTTACTGATGAGGGAATGGCATCTTAAATATTATTCAGCGAAATAGTTACCGCAGAAAAGTGGCAAGAAAGAAGTTAGTGAGAAACGAAGCCAATCGCTGCTCTTTCTTCAGTGGATCTTAAGTGCCTGTAATACACAAATAAGACCCAAATGTACCCCACACCAGCTTAGCTCTCCTGGACAACGGCCTCAACAGAGTTATATTAGTAAAGTGGAGATGGAAGGAAGAAAAGATTGTGATAGAATGTGGCACAATTTTTCACTTTCATCTCAGATTTTTAGCAGATGCTCCAAAGCCAATTTTTTAATTGCAAAACATCCTCCTCGTATACTTCAGCGAAATGCCAGTTGACCTATGAATGATATTCAGATAAAATTTGAAGCCAATTTTGCAAGCTGAGACTCAGCACTCACCACCTGCAATAAAGATGATGGCATGGAATATACTAGAAGCTTGATGAGGCTGTTGAAAAATCTGCTTAGAAAGGATAGTCAGTGTGGGGTGTGCTTTCATGTTCCTTAAGGAAAGAAACTAGTGGAAGTGGGAAAGTCAGGAAAGTTTTGGTATCAGTGACACAGAAGATTTCAATGTGCCGTGACACATACACAAATTACATGTGAGCTAAAACACAATTTTGGGAGTGAATTTATTATTTTGTTGTTACGTCTGTCTAGGTTTTTTGCTAAAAGGCATATAAGTAAATTCTTCCTCAGGCTTCTGTTTCTAATGGCCACATAAGACAATAATTTTTTATTATACAGAAATCCATACATAAATCATTATGAGTAGTCAAAGTCTTATTTTAAATGTCTAGACAATGATAGGGATTCAATAAGTATTTATTGAATTTGTAAATTAATGTCAGATTTTACATAGAATTGGCAAACTGATAGCAGAGGATTCAGAAGCATTTCACTGAAGAACTTGTCCTAAGGAAGAAGGAGCTAAAGATGATGATGTTAACCTTATAATAAAATCAAAAACCTCAGGCAAGAATCTTGAGCATGTTAGCTGCTATGAGTCCATACTAGCTATCCTGGATCTATATCTGGGTCTCGGGGTTAAAGGGGACTGAAAGAAAAGTCTTACTTAGCTCTAAAATGCATCGAAGGGTCCTCTAAAAGAGTACATTACCGAAGAGAATCCTATTCTTCCTCTCTGCATCCTCTTCTTCTCTCTCCTTACCTTGATCTGGTGTGACATAGACCTACATAAAACCTTGGCAGTCCAAAGGGTCCAAGAGGGCCCTCAGTGAAAGATACTGACCCTGTTGAACAGCTGGACTGACAGGCCCAGGTGAATGAACACCCATGCCCTTGGAAAATGTGCATCAGGGGAGAAAACAGAGAAGGCTCCTTTATGCCTGACTGGGTATTCCGTGACCATCAGATCATTTCATTTGGTAAGTGTAATGTTGAATATAACCATGACTTGAAGAATTACTGGGGAGTTGGCAGCAGGCTGAAGTCAGCAGATTTTTGAAAGAACTGGTATAATATGCACACCTAAAGTAGACTTATACCCTACAGAAGGATGAGAAATGAAGGAATAATATTTACAGAGAATAAGCTCATTTATTTAAGGTTGGATTGAATTTTCTAAATCTCTTGAAGAAGTAGGGAGATCAGTGCTTGAGTGGACCATATGAGGATTTATTTTAACAGCATGGTAGTGAATAAATTAGTCGTTTGTAAGTGCCGTCCTTCTATAATTTAGCATGGTCAGAAATCTTTTCTGTTGAAATTTCTAGTTTAGGAAAAAGGATTTATATGGCAATAAAACCCTGAAAATACAGCCTATCTATATCTGATATGCTACTAGGTAGTTTTAAGAAACAGAAAGAAAGAAAGAAAGAGCTCAAACAAGCACCCGTGGCTCAATGCCCTTTCCTTTTATCTCTTTGGATAAAGCTGTTGGAGATCAACACCTGCATATTTTCCAACATGATCTCATTTTATAATGAGGCTTTGGTGAATATATTGTGGTTTCAGGTGTCATTGTCTTTCCATTCTTTGGCATCCAGAAATGTGGCATTTGCATGACAAATGACTGCATCGGTTTTGGCAGTAAAGGGTCACTCTGCTATGGGAAGATAATGCAGAAAGGGACCTGCAGCTGAGGCTAGTTTAAGGTAACTCGTATTTGGTTGGCTAGCTTCTTTTGGACTTCTCCATGTATCTGTGAGGTGAAGTCCCTGGATGTATCAGTTCACGCTGCAGCTGTGGCAATAAATGGTAAGCAACGTAGTGTCTGCTACTCTTTGAGTTAATCTGCTTTTTTGTTAGTCATCCAGCAGACGCTTCTGCTATATAAATAGAACAGACTCTCTATTTGTGAAAAATGTAAAATGGATAAGTGATGACACACATTAACATTCCTCCAGTCCATTTCGAGTATTCATGAAAATAAATATAACTTCCCATAGAATTAAGTTTTGCAAATATATAATCCACTCCTAATTCATTTGTTTTTCCCAAAGGTCTGAACTCTAGGTAGAGGAAAAAGATACATAGTTAAGACAAATGTTATTTATAAATCAGGTCTATAGTAGACTCTTTTCCATCTCCCACTTCTAAACTACTACTTTGCTTTGTAAACCAAAAAAGTATCTGAGACAAGTCTCAATCGAATGGCTAAGGACATGCTTGTAGAACATCCTCAGGAGGTTCTGACAACATGTGCCTAAGGTGGTCAAGGTACAGTTTGGTTTTATACATTTTAGGGAGACATAAGATGTCAATCAATACGTGTAAGATACACTTTGGTTTGACAGGGAAATGCAGCACAACTTGAAGCCAGGAGTTGGTGGGGGTAGGTGGAGCCAACAATTTTTCTGATTGGCAGTTTGTTGAAAGACTTTATTTAAAGATGTGGAATCAATAGAAGTGAGTGTCTGGGTTATGATAAGAGGTTGTAGAGACTAAGGTTCTCGTGATGAAAATGAAGTTCCCATGTAGCAGGCTCCAGAGAGAATAGATTTTAAATATTTCTTATCAGACTCAAAGTCTGTTCGATCAGGGTTAAGGTCTCTGCTTTAATGTTAATGCTGATCAGCTATGCCTGAATTCCAATGGGAGAAAGGTATAACGAGTCCTGTCTGACCACCCGTTCCCATCATGGCCTGCACGAGTGTTTCAAGTTTACTTTAGAATGCCCTTGGCCAAAAGGAGGGGTCCATTCGGTTGGTTGGGAAACTTAGAATTTTATTTTTGTTTCACAGCTTCAAAATAATCGCATGGAATAAAAATTGTATGGAAAAGATTTATTTAAAAACATTCTTTTGGTCTTTCATTCGGTATCTAGAAAGTATGTGTGACTAGATTAGCAAGAAAAAAGCAATGCAAAATAGATTGAGACATGGGTGAGAGTTGCAATAAAGAAACTGTAAAAGCCACATTTAAAATCGCAGGAAAATAAAAACTACTCAAGCTGAAATACTAGTTAGATGATACTGTTTAATACTCATATACTTGCTGACAAAAAGATTCATACTCTGTAAAATATTTGAGGAGATTTATTCTGAGCCAAATATGTGTAACCAATAGCCTAATACACAGCCCCAGGAGATGCTAAGAACATATGCCCAAGGTGGCCAGACTACAGATTGGTTTTATGCATTTTAGGGAGACATAAAGCATCAATTAGTACATGTAAGATGTTCATTGTTTCCATCTGGAAAGGCAGGACAACTCAAAGCAGGGACTTTCAGGTTAGAGGCACTTCAAAGATTTTCGAATCGGCAATTGTTTTTAAAAGTTATCTAAATGCTTCTCTCTCTCTGTCTTTTTTTTCTTTTTGAGACAGAGTCTCTCTCTCTCTGTCACCCAAACTGGAGTGCAGTGGCGTGCGATATCAGCTCACTGCAACTCCTGCCTCCTGGGTTCAAGTCATTCTCCAGCCTCAGCCTCTGCTGGGACCACAAGCGTGCACCACCACCACCAGCTAATTTTTTTTTCTTTGTATTTTTAGCAGAGACAGGGTTTCACCATGTTGGCCAAGATGGTCTCCATTTCTTGACCTCATAATCCGCCCACCTCCAAAAGTGCTGGGATTGCAGGCATGATCCACTGCGCCTGGCTATCTAAATACTTTCTATCAGACAAAAATAATCTGTTCTATCAGTCAGAAGGTCTTTGTATTGATGTTAATGCTGGTCAGTTGTACCCAAATTTTAAAGGAAAGCTGGTGTAATGAGGCATGCTGACTCTCCCTTTTTATTATGGCCTGAACGAGCTATCCAGGTTAATAACTTTGGAATGTTCTTGGACCAGAGGAGGTTACATGCAGATGGGTGAGGGGCTTAGAATTTTATTTTTTCTTTACATACACATGAAATAAATCTTACTAAATTCTTACGAAGTAAGATGTTGATGTTAGATGCTGGAAGTTTTCCTCTCCTCTAGGAGCATACAAACTTGTTGAGGAGAGAAAAGTTTTAAACGTATCATATAGCAGCCAACTCTAATTTTTTATTATCAAAAGAGAGAGTTTAAAATTGTTGCAGAGCAGGTTAAGTGCCTTTGAGAATATATTTATGTGTAAACTTAACGTAAAGTTTTACAGATTTATATTTCCAACTTCTTTTTAAAGTTTCAAGTATTCAACTGTATACTTGACACTTCCACTTTCATATTTCAAGGGCACATGTGATTTAACATGTTTAAATACTAACTTATTATCTTCTCACAAAAACAGCTCCTGTTTCAATGTTTTCTATCTTATTAACTGATCCTACTTTAAATCCTGGTACAAGAGAACACATGTCCTGTCTTCCTTTGGATCTTTAATCCTCACCCATGTATCTAGTTTACACAAATTCTTGTCTCATTTAACTGCTAAGTATCTTAAATCTGAGCAGATCTCCTTCTCAAGTGCTGCCACTCTATTCAAAGCTATAAATTTCTATGATTTGGAGTCTGCCATTAGCCTAGCAACTTCAGCTTTCCCTCATTGTTTATCCTGCTGGTAGAATGAGTTTTTCAAAATGGAGTTTCTATGTTACTTCTCTAAATAAAAACTTCAAAGTCTGCTATGCTCTTAGGATAAAGGTCAAATTGCTTCATAAAGCAGATGGGTTCTTTTAGGAACATATAAGAGAAAAGGTAGCCCAAATTAGCTTAAGCTATGAGAAGATATATTAGTTTACACATAATAAACATCTTGGAAAGTGGCTCATTTCAGGCACAAGTTGAAGCAACTTTTCCCCTTTCTCCTTCATCCAGCAGAGCCCAGATGAGCCTGAGTCGACCACAAATCCTCATTCGATGTTAATAAGAAAAAATTATTTGTTGCTTTCAACTGCTAATATTTTTAGCATCACTCTTTCGGTTTAGCCTAGAGGAAACCAAATATAGAATTTGGTAACCAGGAATGGGGTGCTGCTAGAACAAAACACCAACGTATGTGGTGTTTGCTGCTGATGGGAGGAAAGCAGTGAAGACACTAAAATAGGATGCTGGAAAAAGGGAAACCACAGGACGCTGTAGTGAAATACCTGATAAAAGGATCACTTACAAGAAGGAAGGTGTACTTAATAAACTCTGAGCTTTAGAGTAAAGGTTTTGGACCAAAATGTTGGCAGTTTGAATTGGCCACTATTTGTTCTATTTGAAAAGGTAATTCAAGTAAGAAATAGGCTCAGGGAAAAAATGGTTAGTTTCCAAGTAGGGAAAAAAGAGATCATATTTACAGATTTTTCGGGGCCGATAAGTGCATGTAGCCTTCATCTCCAGGTGGTAAAACATTCTGAAATCAAGGTCAAGGCTAAAGACAAAATCCAAAGCAAGTGTGCCCACAGAGAGAACTTGCGGACAAAGCACAAGTGTGAAAACTTTTCTTAAGTCTGATTGTATTAAGTAACACTGAAAAATGCTTTCCCTTGGACAAAATTTCTTACAGGTGGGAGTGCACCTTTGTAGTTTTGTGGAAGCTAGATGTGTTTATTAGTCAGCTTAGGCCGCCGTAACAAAATACTGAACTGGGTGGCTTAAAAACAGATTATTTCTCACAGTTCTGGAAGCTGGAAGTCCAAGATTAGGTGCCAGCATAGTCAGGTTCTGGTGAGGGTTTTTGCTTGTTTGCAGATGACAATCTTCTCACTGTTTCCTCTATAGCAAAGAGTGTCCTTAAGAGAAGAGGGGTTCTTTCTTAAAAATACTGATCTCATCATGAGAGTCCTACCCTCATGGCCTCATCTAAACCTAATCACCTTCAGAAGCCACACCTCCAAATACCATCACATTGGGGTTTCAACATAGGGATGTTTGGGAATGGGGCACCATTTAGTCTCTAGCACCTGATGAACAGAAATAATTTATAATTAAGTCTAAAAAGAGTATGAGAGAGCCCTTCTCTCAGAAACAACTGCAAATGTGGCTATCAGCACATAAAGCTGACTGGAATCAAAGGAATAAATGCTAGCAAAATTTTTGAGAGTTGCATTGTCAAAAGTGCTGTGCATCTTGATGAAAATGACTAAGCATTTTTAACATAAAATGTCCCTTAGTTTTTAAATATTGTGATTTTAAAAATTGTGTTTAATAATGTATAGCCCAAGAAATTCAGACTGCAGAGATTTTTAATTTTAATGAAATGATAAAATGGTTACAATATAATGTTGAGTGATAATGGCAGGGTCTACTCTCAGCCCTCTATGAGTAGAAAAAGACTGAGAAATTTATTCAATAATAAGGTGGGCACATCCTCAGTGCCTTTTGAAGTTAGACCAAAGAGAATATCCTCAAAGAAAAAGCCAAGTTGCCTGGTGAACAAAGAGTAGAATAGAATAGTTAACTCTACGTAACGGAATTGGGGCCTAATCAAGAAGCATTGCCTATACCAGGTTAGGGGCATTCTCATATCCGCTCAAGGTGATTTCAGAATTTCAAATAACTGGTGATTACTGTGAATATTTATTTTTCTTGCTTCTATGTGAATATTCAGTGTAATTATCTTGTCCCTCTTCCTCACTATTTTTTGGATATATAGGGGATCAGATAGTTTTTCTTTTTAATTAGAAGTTCTTTGATTCAAGAAAAGCTGTAGCAGCTTCAAATTTGGATTAAAAGTCTTGGCTTTTAAGCCTTTTTAAACTTTTAGATTAGACATTTAAGTGGTTTGGGAATTAAATAAGTATCTATTTTGCCTGCAGTATGGAAACGAATATCATGTTAGATTGTATTATTAATTTACAATGATATATTTCCTCTTATATGTGTCATGCTTCCTGGTACCACTGAATTTGGGATTGACCATGTGGCATTCATTTGCCAATTCAGTATGAACACTTGGGACTTTTGACACATCTGCTCAGAAGGTTTAATTGCAACTAAAATCGTTTTACTTGGGTCCTCTGCTCTAGCACTCCTTCATGAGCACTTTTCTGAAACAGAAGCACCTGCTTCAGCTTAGATTCTGTATTGAGAATGTATATAAAGCCAATTCTAGGTCAACCAAAGTAGAGCCCGATACAGCCACAATTCACCTGAAATCCTTATGTAACATGTGGAACAAATAAATCATTTTTAAATATTGTGATTTTAAAAATTGTGTTTAATAATGTATAGCCCAAGAAATTCAGACTGCAGAGATTTTTAATTTTAATGAAATGATAAAATGGTTACAATATAATGTTGAGTGATAATAGCAGGGTCAGAAGTGCTATCTACAAAATAATCCTGATTATATAGAAAAAAATTTTAGAGCTATATATGTTCATTATATGAGGAAAAAAATACTGCCACGTCAACAATGGTTATTTTTGGACAGCAGACTGAAGAGAGATTTGGGGCTTTGTATTCAGAAGATCTAGACTCAATTTGCTGTTTAGACAATCACTAGCCATGTGATTTTGAGGGGAGCAGGTTAACTTCTCTGCCTCAGATTCTTCATTTTTAACAATTTCTATGTGTGACTCAGTGGGTCAATGATTAGGTAAGATATGAACATATAGGTATTAATTTGTATAAACAAATTAATAAACTATGTCAGAGTAATCTGTAGATAAATGTTAGCTATTATGATTATTTAAATATTGTTATAAAATTTTTCTGTATTTCCAATTTTCTCACTGGGAGTATGTACTTTTTAGTCAAACAAAAAAGCAAAATCAATAAGCTAGAAAACTTAAACTGCCAAGTTCTAATATAAAAAAATAAAATGTTAAATGGCTTATTGATGAGAGGTAATGGTACCTAGTCAGAAGGCATGCTGAGCAGACAGCAGACAGCTACAAAGCAGAAGCATGCTGGAGCCATTCTGATTAACGGTGCACAGTCGTCAGAGAAGCTGGCTGATTAATCTCCACATATTGTAAAGACGCTGTTGAAAGTGACCCAGAAATGAGAAAAAGGACAGAGGAGTTATTGCAAAAGATTCTTTGCTCTGGAAACTTAAGAACATTCTTTGCACCTAGTGGGATGCAGTTTGATGAAGTGCTGGCTTATGTACCAGGAAAAATACCTGATGAAAGCTTGATGCCTGCAGAGAGAACACAGGCTGAAATCTCAGCTTTCACACCTCTTTAATGGGAAATAACCAGTAGATGGTGAATTTTCAGCAGAATTAGAGGATCTCTTAACTATTTGTACTTACAGGGTCTCCTTTAAAATCAAAAGGATTTTCTGAGGTCAAAGCTGTTGTAAACTTGCTGGGTCAGCAGTGAATAGAAAAAAATATATAGGCCATTATCCTTAGCAAACAGCACAGGAACAGAAAACCAAAGACTACGTGTTCTCACTTACGGGTGGGAGCTAAATGATGAGAACACATGGACACACAGAGGGGAACAACACACACTGGGTCTCTCAGAGGTTTGAGAGTGAGAGGAGGGAGAGGATTAGGAAAAGTAGCTATTGGGTACCTAGGTTTAATACCTGAGTGATGAGATGGTGTGTATAGCAAACCCCAATGACAAACCTTTACCTATGTAACAAACCTGCATGCGTACCACTGAACTTAAAATAGAAGTTTTAGAAGAAAAACTCTCAGGCTGTTTCTGCAAGAACTGGAAGCACAAATATTGATTATAATTATGTTCAGAACAAAAAGATTGTTTTTGAGAAGTAGGAATAAATCTTCATAGATTATCATAATGCAGCATATTTGAGAACAAACGACATGTTTTTATGGGTAGCAATATATACTATGGGTAATACAGCAACCTAAGTCAGCTCCTAAATTGCTCCTTTGTATGTAATGGCTAGTATCTTGAGATATCAAAATATTCATTTATATACAGTTATGGTTGTGCTTGTTATATGATCTTTTATATCCTTTCTCCTTCTAATCTTTTTGTATGCTTTAATTTCTTCACATTTTGATACAGAAGCATATTTAATTTAACATTTATATATAATATAAGTAATTGATGCTTAAAAATAGACATTTTCAAAATTGAAGTACAATGTCACACAGTTTGCAGTCACATGCAGAGAGCTCAGTGAATTTCCATAAGTGCATAACCACGTAACCATCACTAAGATCAAGAAACAAAACATTACTAACCACCCAGATGTTCGTGTCATAGGATGGTAACTCACCCTTTGAGTTACCACCTCTTCCCAGGGTAATTACTAACCTGACCCACAACACAAATTGTTTTTCCTGTTCTTGAACTTTATAGAAATGGACTCATATAGCATGATTTTTGCTGTTGTTGTTTTCCATGTGGCCTTATTCAGTGAACATTATAGTTACCGAACTTTAACAGGAATGTTTAAAACAACATATAGGTAATATTTTAATTGACAAGGCACAGATGGATAATAAACGTCTAACTGCCTTGTTAAATACACAAGCCAAAATATAGTGCTACCTCGTGGTAACTATTTTATCATATTTCCTTTTACTCCCAATGTGCAGCCTCAAAGCAGTGCTTCAGTGAGGAAGAGGAGCATCTCATAGCATTTTCTTACTTAGCCTTAGGAATTAGGTAGTGTCTTGTCAATCACATTCTATGGGTTACAAGGAAGTAATAAAGCCACGAGATTCAAGGAAAATAAGTTAGACTCCACCCTTAAAAGGAGTCTCAAAAGTTTCTAGAACAGAAACTGGCAAACTCTCTGCAAAAGAGCAAAGAGTACATATTTTAGACTTTGCAGGCCACATACAATCCCAGTCACATATTATTTTACGGTAGAAAACAAAAATCTTGGTTTGTGGGCAATTAAGAAAAAATCAAACAGGCAGTTCAAATCTAGGTAGATTTAGTCTGTAGGCTATAGTGTGTTGACTTCTGTTCTGGAAGAATATATGAGATGAAAGATACTGTAGCCATCATTAGAAAATAAAATATGCCACAAAAATGGACATGAAAGGGACCTCCAGGCATGTAAAAGGACGACCACTGTGGCTGGATAGGACAGCATGTAAAATAGAGTGAAAAAGCAACACAATGTAAATAGATCATGAATACTTATTAATGGTTTTTATTTACTTCTATATTTCATTGTCAGTTCTTATGTCTGTAATTAAACTGCTTCTAAATTTTGCAGACTATGTGACACATGGCGAACATCTAGGTAATATTAAGTCTCACATGGATTCTATACTTGATTTTATATTCTGCTAAACAGATGTACACATGATAATACAGGATGATCCGTGATGTAGGAAATGTTTGTGTAAAGTGCTCTCAGAGAATAGTATGTAGAAAAATAATTTAAGTTTTCTTGTGGGAAGGGTTCAGACAAAAGGGGATATTTAAACTGGTCTTTAAAAGATGAATGTAAGTTATTAGGCATAGAAAGGAAAAAAGGCAGAGGAATAGACATAATAAAATTGTCAAGACAACAAACAATGTATTTGGTAAAATGTGAGTAGACTGAGACTGCAAAAGTTTAAGATCAGTGATGTGGGGGTGTTGAAAAAGAGTATATAAAGAGAATTAGTTTAAATAGGGTCTTCAGTAACATAACAAAAAGTTTGAGTCCTTTGGCGTAGAGTTTTCAGACCCTCTAATATTTATCAATGGCACTCCAGAAGGCAGGGCATAGGAAGATTCAGTGGGCACAACTTTGAGCCCTTCACCCTCTAATAATTCATCCCTTCTTAGGACAGAGAAACTCTTTCTTTATCTGGAAACACCAATGCAGAGCAAATGATACAGAGGCACTGTTAAAAATGATTTTAAAATAAATTGATAATAATTGTTTTATGCAATGGGTAGCCACCAGGTGTTTGAAAACTGGAGAATGCTATGCTGAGGTACACCTTTTGTATCATGATCTTGTGAAGAATATGTAATTTGAAAGAAGTATACATGTAAAGCAGGGAGACCGTTAGGAAGTAGTCAATTTGGAAAGCCTCAATTAAAGGTAGTGGTAGTGCAGATTTTAATAAACACATTCAGGAAATATTTTTAAAGTATTTAATGAAGAACAAATTGGATGTGAATTAAAGTGAGAAAGTGGAGTCAAACACGATTTTTTATATAAATGCAAAATTATCTTTGATACAAATAAAATTAAAAAGAAGACTTGAAGTTTGAAGGATATGTATTAAGAATGTATTATCCTGGGGATGTTATTAGAATAACAATACTCAATATTGAGTATACTCAATCAAATGTATTAAGAATATATTATCCTAGGGGTATTACTAGAATAACAATACTCAATATTGAGTATACTCAATCAAATGTATTAAGAATATATTATCCTGGGGGTGTTATTAGAATAACAATACTCAATATTGAGTATACTCAATCAAATGTATTAAGAATATATTATCCTGGGGGTGTTATTAGAATAACAATACTCAATATTGAGTATACTCAATCAAATGTATTAAGAATATATTATCCTAGGAGTATTACTAGAATAACAATACTCAATATTGAGTATACTCAATCAAATGTATTAAGAATATATTATCCTGGGGGTGTTATTAGAATAACAATACTCAATATTGAGTATACTCAATCAAATGTATTAAGAATATATTATCCTAGGAGTATTACTAGAATAACAATACTCAATATTGAGTATACTCAATCAAATGTATTAAGAATATATTATCCTAGGGGTATTACTAGAATAACAATACTCAATATTGAGTATACTCAATCAAATGTATTAAGAATATATTATCCTGGGGGTGTTATTAGAATAACAATACTCAATATTGAGTATACTCAATCAAATGTATTAAGAATATATTATCCTAGGGGTATTACTAGAATAACAATACTCAATATTGAGTATACTCAATCAAATGTATTAAGAATATATTATCCTGGGGGTGTTATTAGAATAACAATACTCAATATTGAGTATACTCAATCAAATGTATTAAGAATATATTATCCTAGGGGTATTACTAGAATAACAATACTCAATATTGAGTATACTCAATCAAATGTATTAAGAATATATTATCCTAGGGGTATTACTAGAATAACAATACTCAATATTGAGTATACTCAATCAAATGTATTAAGAATATATTATCCTGGGGGTGTTATTAGAATAACAATACTCAATATTGAGTATACTCAATCAAATGTATTAAGAATATATTATCCTGGGGGTGTTACTAGAATAACAATACTCAATATTGAGTATACTCAATCAAATGTATTAAGAATATATTATCCTGGGGGTGTTATTAGAATAACAATACTCAATATTGAGTATACTCAATCAAATGTATTAAGAATATATTATCCTGGGGGTGTTACTAGAATAACAATACTCAATATTGAGTATACTCAATCAAATGTATTAAGAATATATTATCCTGGGGGTGTTATTAGAATAACAATACTCAATATTGAGTATACTCAATCAAATGTATTAAGAATATATTATCCTGGGGGTGTTATTAGAATAACAATACTCAATATTGAGTATACTCAATCAAATGTATTAAGAATGTATTATCCTGGGGATGTTATTAGAATAACAATACTCAATATTGAGTATACTCAATCAAATGTATTAAGAATATATTATCCTAGGGGTATTACTAGAATAACAATACTCAATATTGAGTATACTCAATCAAATGTATTAAGAATATATTATCCTGGGGGTGTTATTAGAATAACAATACTCAGTAAGCAGTGAGAATACCTACTGGAGCATGAAATCAATTAGAGAATCTTCAACAGAGAGAATATAGCTAAAACATTAGGAGCAGCTAATATCTCAATGGGATATTTGTAACAAAAAAATAAAAGCAAATGAGACTGAATTCTAGGGAGTCAGTCATTTAAAAGCTAGAGAAAGAGCAAAAAAATATTGGTAAATATAGATGATGAATCAAGAAAGAACACTCAGATAATTTAAATAAAAACCAAGCCTTGAGAAACAAGTAGTCAACAGAACCAAAGTCATTAGAAATGAAATAACATGGAGCAATAATACAGAGCAAGTCACTAGGTGGGAAGATGAGTAACTGATTAGGAAGTTTTGGAAAAGTTTCTGTAGATGGTTGAAAGAGGAGTTTTATTAGGTAGGCAATTTCTGTGCCTTAATATTCTATTCATCTCATATTTAATAGTCCTGAATTTATTTAAATTCATTTACAATTAGAAATGTAAAAATTAGCTCCGTTTGGAGTCCTCAAAGAAGTACAAATCAATATCATAAAAAATTACGAAAATTTTAAATATATATTTAAAATAAAAATACACTAACAAATTCCTAAAAATGTTTAAATTTAAAATTGAAACATTTTGTAAATAAAAATTGGTCTTGAATGAAATATTGAAATAGTATACTACATATATAGGATAATTTAAATGGAATAATAAGCATAGAAATTCTGATTAAATTACTAGATTATAAGTAAAGAAAAATATTTTGGAGGCCTCTAATAAAAGTCCCTTGTGAGGGAAATTAGATTATTATTAGACTTTTTGATAACAATAATCTTATGCCAGAAGACAATGGAATAGCACATTCGATACTCTAGGAGAGAAAATGTAAGCCAACAGTTTTATATCCAGCCAACGTACTTTTCAAATATAAAGATGTGTATAAAGACTTTGATAAATACACAAGGACTCAGGCAAAGGTATTCCCACAGTTATTTCTTTGGGAGATATACATATATATATATATATATATATATATATATATATCTCCCAAAGAAATATATATATATATATATATATATATATATATATATATATTTTTTTTTTTTTTTTGAGACGAAGTTTCGCTCTTGTTACCCAGGCTGGAGTGCAATGGCTCAATCTTGGCTCACTGCAACCTCCGCCTCCTGGGTTCAGGCAATTCTCCTGCCTCAGCCTCCTGAGTAGCTGGGATTACAGGCACGCACCACCATGCCCAGCTAATTTTTTGTATTTCTAGTAGAGACAGGGTTTCACCATATTGACCAGGATGGTCTCGATCTCTTGACCTTGTGATCCGCCCACCTCGGCCTCCCAAAGTGCTGAGATTACAGGCATGAGCCGCCGCGCCCGGCCTCTTTGGGATATATTTTTATAATCATTTCCTGAAGAATCTCTTAAAGAACACGATTAGATAGCCAAACGCCAGAATAAACATTAAACATTAACATAAATACTAGTGACAAACATAAAAATGCATTTTCCTTCAGAACCAACACTAATGATTCCAGAAAAGAGATGAGTGGTGTAATAATGGTTTTAAAGGAAAGTATGACATGGCTATATAATCTAATAAGGTAGAAAAAAATAACCATCAGGAATAAGAAGCATATGTGGGGGGGGTCATATTCAAGATGGAATAAATATTTTAATTTCTTATGGTTTAATTGGCAGGATTTTTTTAACAGAATAGGAAGGCATGGAAAAGGAAGGAGAGGGGAAATAATTGTTGAATAGTGAATTTCCTTATTGTTCATAAAAGAGTATCAATAGATGGGAGACAAAAAGAGAAAACCTTTGGCTTCATGTAATTATTTATGTAAAAGTAAATTTTTGAATGAAAATTAAAACTTTCCTAAATAAAAAATAAAGATTAAATAAGTAAATAAGCTACATAATGAAAGACGTATAAAATGATTAGCAGAGAAAAGAGGACAATTTTATCAATTATGTCTGTAAGTACAAGTACGTCTTCTGGTAAATAAAAATGTTTTCGTTTTGCCTAATCAGAAGAATACTAAATAATAAATTGGCAAAGGGATTCAAAAGAAACTAGTCAAATAAACATGCTATATCCACTAATGAGATAGGGCCAAAGGGTGGTGAAAGTGTCCTGTAATTAGATACAGATTATTTCTAGTTCATCAGAAGTAAACATCATCCTGAATCTTAAATCTACTAATTCTTTCTTTCTTTATACCATAGTTTTATTGCACATATTTGTATTACTATGGATGATATATTTTGAATTTTAATTATTTTAATTAATATAAAAATTCTACTTAATGTATTCTTCTGGATTTTTTTTCCTTCTGTTAATGTCAACATTTATTCATAAAATGTACCATTCACAGGAATCACATACTCACGTGGTTCTGGTTCACAACATAATAGTTGTGAGTGTGTATATGTGCAAATTTATTCTTCTCCTCTACATTGTTTTCTTGGGTTTACTCTAGGTTTTTGCTACTGTGAAGAGTATTGCTGTGGAAGGATATTCCTGTATTTATATGTTACAAATACAGTTTTATCATTTTTCACATGGTTAGTTTTTTTTCTGACTTATCAATGATTTGATCTGCCAATTCTGGTTTATTCAAAGTCGCATATATGCATAAGTTAGTTGTGGGTGCTGCATTTTATTTCCTTAGTCTATTTCTTTCAATATGTCACTGTCTTAATTACTATGATTTATAAGTGTTCTGAATATTCCAGGCATTTTATGCTTTCAAGAACTTTTAGAGTGAGTTTGTTTTCTAAAAGTCTACATTAAGATTTTGATCAGAATTGTATTATATATATGTATTTCTCAATCTCCCTCTACATATTTATATATATTTATCATTCTCCTCTGTCACTCATTTTCACTCCTCGCTACTTCCTTCTGTGTTAAACATTTTATTATCAAAGTCTATCCTTTAGAGGTTCCTTCTGTAAAGTTCTGTCCTGGTTCAATCATCTCAAGTTTCATTTGTCTTACAATTATTTTATTTCATCATTATTCCGAAGAGAAAGCTCAGCTGTACATCAATTCTGTGGTGTGGTATGGTGATACTTTCTCTTATCTTGAGAAATAGTCTTGTATCAAGATTCTTTTTTTTTTTTGAGAAGGAGTTTCGCTCTTGTGACCCAGGCTGGAGTGCAAATGGCGCGATACCTCCGCCTCCTGGGTTCAGGCAATTCTCCTGCCTCAGCCTCTGGAGTAGCTGGGATTACAGGCACGCGCCACCATGCCCAGCTAATTTGTTTTGTATTTTTAGTTAAGACGGGGTCTCACCATGTTGACCAAGATGGTCTCAATCTCTTGACCTCATGATCCACCCGCCTCGGCCTCCCAAAGGGCTGGGATTACAGGCTGGAGCCACCGCGCCCGGCCTTGTATCAAGATTCTATTTTTGTTGACATTACATTTAAATTTTTGCATTGTAGATAAGATATTTTCCTCATGTCTGCTTTTAACTTTTATTCTTGGATATTCTGTTCCTTCACTATATTGTTTCTATGTGTGAATTTCTTTTCTTCACCTTGCATAGGGTTTCCTGAATCGGAGTCTTTATGTCTTTCATTGATTCTGGAAGTCTCAGACACTCCTCCTCAAACATAACCTTCTTAGAATTCTGTTTTCTTTCTCATAATATTATTAATTAATTTCTGGATCTTCTTATTCTATACTTTGTGTTTTTAGGTAATTGTTTTCTATATTAAATTTTTCTCTCTCTTTGCTACATTCCAAGTATTTGTTTAGTTTTCTCTTTTGGTTTAATAGCTCTGTTTTGTGCTAACTTCTGTTTTTATATTTAAAATTTCTCTGTTTTCTTCCTGGTCTTTTTTCTTTTATCTATTGTAGTATCATATTCATTTCCCATGTCTTTCATTCCAACTGTTAATTCTTTAATCACTTCACTTATTTTATTTTTCAGTCTACTATAGTTCGAATGTTTGTGTCTTCCCAAATTTATGTTAAAATTTAATTGCTATTATAACAATATTAATATGGCATCTTTAAAAGATGATTTGTTCATGAGTGCACCAGCCCCATGAGTGGGGTTGGTGTCATTATAAAATGGCCCATTTAGCCCCTGCTTGCTCTCTCTCTTTGCCTTTTCACCATGTGATGAATCTCACCATGTGATGACACAGCATTCTAGCCAGACTCTGGCTCTAACCAGATTCCAGTATCTTGATACTATACTTCCCAGCTTCTAGAACTGTGAGCCAATAAATCTCTGTTCACTATAAATTACCCAGTCTATGGGATTCTGTTATAGCAGCACATAATGGACTAAGAAACAGTCTATATCTGAGGATACGTTATCTCAATATTGAGGTATCTAATTCTGTAGCTACTATTGTTTTTTATTTCTTGGCTCCCTGGATTGAAGAATGAATCCCTTCAGAAACTGTTTGAATTTGCTTCTATAAGGCACCCAATTGACAACTATATGGCAAAACCTCTTTTGATGTAAATTTCTTTGTAAACTTTTAGAAAATGATATTCAGTCTAAGCTGATAAAGTATTCATGGCACCACTATGTGATTTGGGTGGAATTTTTTTTCTCCTTTACCCTTTCATTAAAGATTTTATCCTTAGAGCATTCAATCTTCTCATTTTTGAAATGGTAATAGAGAAGGAGGTATGTACTTTAGTTTCAACTCCCTAAAAGCGAGTTTTCTAAAAGACTCTCACCAAAACTGCTATGTTTGAAGACTGGCAAAAACACCCACGGTGGTTAGGTATCTGTACTATTTTTTCCACTTTGGTTTTGAAAGTTCTGTTTATTTATGAACCCATAGAATCTTCCTTTTGCCCTTATCTTTTATATGTTCATCCATGAATTACAAAGAATATTTACCACATATAACACTATATATTTTTTAGTGTTTTATAGTATACGACATTTTAAAAGATATCTAGACTTCTATGTTAATAGAAATAAAAGGTTTCCATCCAATCCCACATCCAAATAGGAATTAACTCCATATTCTCTGAAACAAATAATTACACAGTCTATCACTAGTGGGGAAAACCACTATCCAAAAATAAGTTTTATTAGTTTGTATTTTGCATTTCCCCATCCTGCTTCTTTTTCTCCCATCTGCAACATCTAGAGTTAGTTTAGGAATCTAGCAATTGTAAAATAAGTAAATAAATAAAACTTGTGGCAGTTCAATCATACTATGAGCTATTTCACATTTTTGTATATAAGGTTTTATTTGAAAGAACTGAAATAAAATGACTTTAACTTATAGCTAATAACTCTAGTTCTGAATAAATATAAACTGTAAGCCAGCAAAAATGTTTATTTTAATGTTAAAATTTTAATACATATAATCAGTAGATATTATTTTCTGAACATTGTTATGATACATTACGTAGAAACTTTGGTCTTTGATTTGACAATTTGTTTTGTCAATTTATTTGTTAACAATACACAGAGAGCCAGGAGTGGTGGCACACACCTGTAGTCCCAGCACTTTTGGAGGCTGAGAGGGGCGGATCACTTGAGGTCAGGAGTTTGAGACCAGCTTGGCCAACATGGTGAAACTCTCTCTCTACTAAAAATGCCCAACTCAGCAGGGCATGGTGGCTCATGCCTGGAATCACAGCTACTTGTGAGGCTGAGATAGGAGAGTCACTTGAAACTGGGAGGTGGATATTGCAGTGAGCTGAGATCACACTATTGTACTCCAGCCTTGGTGACAGAGAGAGACTCTTGTCTCAAAAAAAAAAAAATTACACAGAAAATTATTTAGCTTATCTGTTAATATTCATGTCTTCATTTACTTCTGCCTGTTCTTAATAAAAATTATTAAAAGAAGTGCATAAGCACCTGAAAAATTAAAATTCATAAATTGTTTATTCATTCATAATTAAGTCATCTTTGCTGCTACATTAAGATTATTCCCTATGGTCTTTTAGTTAAAAAAAAAAAAAGAAAATCATAAGATCATTCAATGTGTAAGCCATTGACATTAAGAGCAATTTTGTTGGAATCAAGGAGACAATTATGTGAATCAGATTGGTTTATAGGAGGAGTTAAGAATTTGAAAACAGGAGGCTGAGGCAGGAGAATTGCCTGAACCCAGGAGGCGGAGGTTGCGGTGAATCGAGATCATGCCATTGCACTCCAGCCTGGGTAACAAGAGCGAAACTCCATCTCAAACAAACAAACAAACAAACAAACAAATAAACAAAAAAAAAAAGAATTTGGATACAACACACATAGACAAAATTCAGAGCAATATAATAGACTTTGCATTTATAATAACCCCTGCCCACACACATGCATACCCTTCCTGATTATTAATATTCCCTACCAGGGTGGTACATTTGTTACAATGGTGAAACCACACTGACACATCTTTATCATTCAGAGTTCATAGTTTATTAAGCTTTTCTCTGGTGTACATTCTATGAGTTTGAACAGATGAGCAATTACATGAGTTCACCATTACTTTATTATTTAGGGTTTTTTTTTTTTCATTCTAATAATCCTGTGTTCTGCTTATTTTTTCCTTTCTCTGCCTCTGAACTCCTGGCAAATATGGCTTTTTTTTTAACTGTCTCCATAGTTCTGGCCTTTCTAGAATATCATATAGTTGGAATCAAACAGTATCTAGCCTTTCAGACAGGCTTCTTTCACTTAGTAATATGCATTTAAATTTCTTTCATGCCTTGTCACGGCTTGATAGCTCATTTCATCACCGAATAACATTCCATAATCTGGACGTATCACAGTTTATTTATCCACTCCCTTACTGAAGGACACTGATATGGTTTTGCTGTGCTCCCACCCAAAATCTCATCTTGAATCATAAACTCCATAATCCCTATGTGTCAAGGATGTGACCAGGTGGAGGTAATTAGATCATGGAGGTGGTTTCCCTCATGCTGTCTCATGATAGTGATTGAGTCTCATAAGATCTGAGAGTTAATAAGTGTCTGGCATTTTTCCTGCTTGCTTTCACTCCATCCTGCTGCCTTGTGAAGAAGAAGGTGCTTGCTCCTCCTTTGCCTTCCCACATGATTGTAAGTGATATGGTGTGGCTGTGTCCTCATCCAAATCTCATCTTGAATTCCTGTGTGTTGGGGAGGGGCCTGGTGAGTGGTAGTTTAATCATGGAGGCAGGGCTTGCCTGTGTTCTCATGATTGTGAAAAAGTCTCATGAGATCTGATGGTTTTAAAAAGAGGAGTTCCCCTGCACAAGCTCTTTTTGCTGGTTGCTATCCACATAAGATGTGACTTGTTCCTTCTTGCTTTCCACCATAATCGTGAGGCTCCCCAGCCATGTGGAACTAGAAGTCCAATGCACCTCTGTCTTTTGTAAATTGCCCAGTCGTGGGTATGTCAGTGTGAAAACACACTAATACATTAAGTTTCCTGAGACCTCTCCAGCAATGCAGAACTATGTATGAGTCAATTAAATCTTTTTTCTTTGTAAATTACCCAGTCTCAAATATTTCTTCATAGCAGTGTGAGAATGGACTAATACAGGCACCTCCATCGTTTCCAAGTTTTGACAATTATGAATAAAGGAGCTATAAACATACATACAGGTTTGTGGACATAAACTTTCAGCTCCTTTTGGTAACCACCAAAGGCTGCAATAGTTGGCTCATATAGTAAGAGTATGTTTAGTTTGGTAAGAAACTGTCTTTCTTCCAAAGTAGCTATATCACTTTGCACTTTCATAAGCAATAAATGAGACTTCCTGTTGCATTTGGTTGTTGAAACAACGCTAGCATTTGACATTGTCAGTATTTTGGATTTTAGCCATTGTAATAGGTGTGTAGTGATACCTCTTTGTTTTAATTCACAATTCTCTGTCATTTGATGGTGAGCATCTTTTCATATGTTTACTTGCCATCTGTGCATCTTTTTTTTTTTTTTTTTTTTTGGTAAGACATCTGTTCAGATATATTGCCTGTGTTTTTGGCTGGGATGTCTGTTTTCTTATTGTTGAGTTCTAAAAGTTCTTTGTATATTTTGGTTACCAGTACTTTAAAAGGTGTGTGTTTTGCAAATATTTTGTTTAATCTGAGGACTGTCTTTTATCTTGATGAAGTATCATTCTTTTTCAGAACATACATTTTTAATTTTAACAAAGTACAGATTACTAATTATTCCTTTCATGAATGGCACCTTTGTGGTAATTAAAGAGATATTGACAAACTCAATGGCATCAACTTTCTCCTCTATTATCTTCACGTTTTACAGTCGTATTAAGTCTGTGTCATTGTGAGTTAATGTCTGAGAAGGGTTTATAAACTTTGTTAAAATTATTTTTTAGATTGGATATCTAGATGTTCCAGCACTATTTGTTGAAAATACAATATTTTCCCCATTTTATTGCCTTAATTTTTTTTTTTTTTTTGTCAAAGATCAATTGACTTCTTTTATGTGGATCTACTTCTGGGCTCTCTATGTTGTTTCATTAATCTATTCAAATGTTCTTTTGCCAATACCACCACTATTAATCACTATAGCTTTATATTAGGTTTCGAAGTTGGATGGCATCATTTCTTCAACTTTGCTTCCTCCTTCAACATTGTTTTGGCTCTTCTGGGTTTTGCTTTTCAATATAAACTTCAGAATGAATTTGTTGATATTGATAAAATATATTTTGGATTTTGTTTGAGATTGTATTAAATGTATAGAGACATTTAGGAAAACTGACACCATTCAGTTTTCAGTAATAAAATTGAGTCTTCCTATTAATGAACACAAAAGAGCTCCCCATTGTTTTAGACATTCTTTGATTTATTTCACTAGACATTTGTAATTTTCCTGATATAGATCTCTTAACTATTTTGTTAGATTTCTAGCTAAGTATTTCATGTTGGAGTGAGGATGCTAATATAAATAGTATTATATTTTTAATATCAAATGTCAAATATTCATTGCTGGTATACATGAAGGAAATGACTTATTTATATGTTAACCTTGCATGCATACTTCCTGTAATCTTTTATTAGTTCCAGCAGGCTTTTTGTTGATTTTGGAGGATTTTCTACATAGACATTCATGTCATGTCAAACAAAGACAATATTATTTCTACTAGTGTATGCATAATTTTATTTCCTTTCATTTTTTTTTAGTGCATTAGTTAGGGCTTCTAATATTATGTTAAATAGAAATGGTGAAAGGGGACATCCTTGGTCTATTCCTGATTGAAAGCATTTCATTTCTCACCATTTAATATAATGTTAACTATAGTTTATTTGTAATGTTCTTAATCAAGTCAGGAAAGTTTCCCTCTGTTGCTAGTTTTCTGAGAGTTTTTCTTAAGAATAGGTGTTGGATTTTATTGAACACTTTTGCTCCATTTTTTTTAATATAACCCTATAACTTTTTTTAAGTCTATTGGTGTGAGGAAATACAATAATTGGTTTTCAAATGTTGGACCACGTTTGCATGCCTGGCATATATCCTATTTGGGTATGATATAGAGGATTACTTTTATGCATTTTTATATTTAATTTGTTTATATTTTATTGAGAAATTTTTTGCACCTAACCTCAAGTGATCTGCCCACTTCAGCCTCCTGAAGTGCTGAGATTACAGGCATGAGCCACGATGCCGGCCTTTCTTTATAAAATTTTTGATAGAATTGACCAGCAATCCCATCAGGGCTCCTTTTCATTTATTTCTCACCTGTCTTGTAGTAATGTCACAAACCTACAGAACAGTTCTCAAAGCCAGGGGATTAACATGGATACAATATCATTAACTAAATGGTAAACGTTATTTGATCTTCAACGTACTTCTCTCATCTAGAATCCTATGCAAAATTGGAGATTTAATTTGTGTATTTTTCTTTATAGTTGCATGTACTGTATAATAGCTCCTCAGGCTTTCCTTATTTTTCAGTACCTTGATAGTTTTGAAGATGACTAATATCTTTTTTTTTTTTCAAATTTCTCAATTTGAATTTGTCTTATGTTTTCACATGAGTAGAAGCACCTTCAGGTTGGCCCCTGTGTTGTTTGACAAGTCCTTATCATTTTTGAGCATGTTTTTACTTTATGGAACCAAGACACTCATGTTTTCCCTGCTCCAGTCCTGCAATTAATCATCTCTCCAAAAAGCCCTATTAATTTACTGGCAAAGATATTCAGAAACCAAAATTCAGGTGGTAGGTGTATTTTTAAAGCTATCTTGAATTTTAAAATTGTATCATATTTTTAAAAGGAGGAATCATACTCAGCAAAGGAGGATAAATCACTCTGAGAGGTACACCAGAAATAAACAAAGGAAGATTCGGATTTTACATACACCAATCTGTGTGTTCATTGAGTGCTATTATCTGCATCATTTTATTTATTTATTGTTGTTTTAATTTTTTTCATTTCAATAGCTTTAGGGTGCAAGTGGTTTTGGTTGCATGGATGAATTCTATAGTGATGAAGTCTGCAATTTTAGTGCACCTGTCTTTCTAGTGGAGTGTATATTGTACCAAGTATGTAGCTTTTTATCCCTCTCCTGCCTTCCTCCTTTCCCCTTTCTGAGTCTCCAAGGTCCATTATATCACTCTGCATGCCTTTGTGTACCCATGGCTTAGCTCCCACTTATAAGTGTGAACATACAGTATTTGGTTTTCCATTTCTGAATTACTTCACTTGGAATAACAGCCTCCAGTTTCATCCAAGGGGCTGTGAAAGACATTATTTTGTTGTTTCTATGTTTGCACTATTTTAAATGTGAAAGGTTTTTAGTTTCTGGATTAGTGTATGTGGATGATTTTGTCTAAGGTAAGGTTTGTATGATACCGGTACACTATTGTCAAAAGTCACAGATTAGAGAACGCTTTTCTTATCCTGGGAGAATCAGGACGGGTGATTCTTGTTTATTGACATTTTTTTCAATTGAGAAAAACCCCAAGTGAGACAAATAAATTAACAAATACCTTGAGCAAATAAAAGGGAGTGGCTTTTATTTAAAAGCTCACGCATCCATGGGCAGAATGGGCCTCAGGGACAAGTGGAACTAGGAATATGAATACTCCCAGATCTTTTTATCTGTCTAACATCATGGCCTCTTTTTTGTATTGCTGGATGCAGTTTTCAAATCTCTTCATTTTGGGAATGTAACTTCTGGTAGGCCCCATGCCTTATGTAGCATAGCTTAGTCATCAAACAGGGCCCAAATATCTTTCCTCAGTCAAGTCAACAAAATTATGAAGATGGACAGCTTGACATGGCTTGGACCACATGTCTACCTTTTGACAAATCCACAGTGATCAGGGAATGTTATTCTATAATTACCATCCCTTACTAGAGTTGGTTAAATAGTTCCACGAAAGACAGAAGTTGGTCTCAAAGAAAAAGAACTAAATGTAAAAAAACCAATGATAGTCTAACAGTAAGCAGTAATGTACAAGACAAGAATCCATTACTTTACATATGAAGGCAGTAATGTAAAAGGTAAGAATACATTATTTTATTCACAGAAAACTCTGTGTGAGTGAGAGAGAGAGAGAGAGAGAGAGAGAGAGAGAGAGAGAGAGAGAGTGTGTGTGTGTGTGTGTGTGTCTGTGTGTGTGGTGTTAGGAAATACTCGGTGAAAATAAAGTTGGAACCTGAAAGTCAAGTAGACAGAAGAGAGGATCAGTATTAGAGACTGTAGGGGAACATAGGTAGTGAAGAGAATGTTAAATGATGTGTATATACCATGAGTATGGAGTATTTCACAGGTAATAGGATCATATAGGGTCTTATATGAAGCTCTCTGAACTTTATCTCAAAACTTTACCCTGGAGTTGTCAAGAGGCATTTATATGTTTATGTTTTCCTTAACTAGGACAGAGACATTATTTTGCATTTTGCAAAGCAATCACTTTGGTGGTGGTTATTGGATGGTTTAGAGGCACGAAGTCCAATTTAGGTGAGCAATAATGAGAGAGTTTCACCTAAGGGTAATGAAAAAGAAAACATAAAGTGAAATCAGCAAGTCTTTCTAACTGATATAATTTGAGAGAAAATGGTGAGTCAAATAGAACATTTTATTTTGATTTGGCCAAACGAATAAATGATTACATTATTCACAGATAGTGGGGCCGTCCATTGGTTTACATAGGACAGTCCACATTTATATGCATTGCCCCAGTACATATATATGTGCATTGACCTTTTTCACTGTACGTGTGTCTTGTTCTGGCCGTTACATTATTTATAGAGAGCAAAAACACACAGGTGAAATGGATTTTGTAGAGAAAATAATAACTTATTTTAGGATATATTGAGTTTATTTGCGCAAAATTCAATTATAAATGGTTATACTAATCTGATTAAACATTTCAAAATTCTGTAATTCATTCCCTGTGTTGATTAAATTAGCTGATTAGCATTCTGAATGAGGAATTTGGTCTTGAAGTGAGACTGTGTGCTTTATTCCTTCACTACTGACTGCATCCTTAACCCTAACCAACTCTCTTGTAAATATTCAGTAGGGGAAGATCCTGAGAACAAGTGGTGACATTTATAAAAAATGGTCATGCTTTTAGTGTGGGCATTATTCTAGCTAGGATGATGAGATAAAATATTTCTACTGGAAGCCAAACAGAGTCCTCCACAAGGTTATATGGGTTGAAACTACACTTTCCTTAGAAACTGTCAGTTTAGGTGTTTAGATGACTGGCTATTACAAGAAAGACACATGCATGGTGTTTGTGGAGCTGTTCCTCTTCCCTTTTCCATGGCAAACGTAAGTAATACATTAGGACGCTTTTCCACCTACAGCCTAAACATGGTCTCACAACTCTCCTCATTACAGCGCTTCAGATAGCCCTTGCCAACTAAAGCTGACACATACCAAAAATCTAGTTCCATTATCTATGTTGAATCTGTGAGGTGGTACTAATCAGGGTAACATAGAATCATCAAATAATATGAGTAGAAAAGACATCAAATGACATTGGGTTCAATTCTCAACCACAGTAGTTGAATCTTTGCATTATAATCTTTCTGAATTTTGATATACAGCATGACTGAAAATAGAACCACTCAGAGAGCTTTTAAAAAGCCAAGCAAATTCTTAGGTTTAACATTTGGACATTTTGATGCTTTTCCTATTTTCTCAACCCACTTCATAAGATGAGGACTATGGGCTGAATTGCCCTCCCCCGCAAAAACTTTACATATTAAAACCCTAACCCACATTACCTTAGAATGTAACTGTATTTGAAATAGGACCTTTAAAGAGGTAAGAATGTTAAAACAGGCTCATTTGGGTCGACCTTAATTCAATATGACTGGTGTCCTTATAAGAAGAGATAAGGACAGAGGTGACAAACAACGAATAAGAAACCACAAATAAGAAAAGCAGCATCTTCTGGTTTGTTTTAAAACACGAAGGATAATCTGACACCCAGTGAGACATAGAGACATATTTTAGACATATGTGAACACAATTTCTAAATTCCACCTGTCTTGTAACAGCTATCCAAGTCACTCTGATAGTAACATTTTGGCTTTTGAGTCATCCGTTTTGCTTGTTTTCCTGCAAAAGACGTACTCAGCTTTCAAAACTCAGATCAACTATTACCTCGTTTTAAAGCACTTTCCAACTCTGCTCGCACTGACCACCTATTTCTGTGTAAAGCTATGTATGTATTGTTGCACACTTGATATCCTATTGTCTCTGTTTGCATGACTGCATTTTCTTTTACTAGACCATAGCTACTTGAGTAAAAGAACTTATTCATCTTTATATCTTCAGTGTTTATTTGTTTTTGGCAAATAAGCATTCAGTGAGTGTGTATTGAATTAAAGAATAAACCTATGTGAAACATGGTAACTAAATCTAATAGCTTTATCAATATGGTTTGTCAGGGTTCAGACAACTAAGAAGTAGTGTGCTTGCAACCTAAACATTTGTGTGTGAGTATGTCAATTTTGCCTAAATGGTAATAGATGAAGCTGAGCTATTAGAAATAATACCATATAGTTTGGGAGGTCAAGGGTGGGTCACCTAAGGTCGGGAGTTCAAGATCAGCCTGACCAACATGGTGAAACCCTATCTCTACTAAAAATACAAAAAATTAGCTGGGCATGGTGGTGCACACGTGTAATCCCAGCTACTCGGGAGGCTGAGACAGGAGAATCACTTGAACCCAGGAGGCAGAGGTTGCAGTGAGCCAAGATCGCAACATTTCACTTCTGCCTGGTGACAGAGTGAAACTCCGTCTCAAAAAGAAAAAGAAATAATACTGTATAGCATAATACATACGGGCCATATCTCATTATCTTTATGCCTCAGTGCCTACCACAATAGGAATAGTCAATTCATAATTTTTGAATAAGTAGGTAAATGATAACTAAAAGATAATTAATGTGTTTATTTATTGCCAACAAAATAAAACATTTAAAGCACTGACTTAGATAATATAAAGGATTACTTTTTTGAATGTAATGAAACAATATTAAATATAAAATATTATGTATCTCATTGAGTTTTTAAAAACAGATATAAAAATAAAGATATAATAAAGTAGTTTGTTTAAACTATTTTACACTTAGTACATGCAGTGAAAGAAAAGTAATGCACCTATTTAGATACTAATTGTGTTTCCCTGGAGTGGCTAGTGTTTTGGGCCAAGACTAAGAGAGACAGCAGTGTCACAACTAAATGCATATAAAAACAATTTAATGAAGATATATTTTATATTTCTGATTGCTGATGTTAAGCTTTCACATTGGTCTTAATGTTTAAAATATGCAATTTAGAAAAAAATGAATAAGTGAATTATAGCATTTAAATAGTTATATAATATATTATCAGCTTAGGGAAACAGAAAATACATTGTTAAACCAGTTTTGTAGGTTACATTAAATTTTTATTATTTCGTTTGTATTAGATTTTTTATTCTAAAATAAATTCAGATTTATAGAAAAGTTGCAAAAATTTTCATAGGATTCTTATATATCTGACACCCACCTTCCCAAAATGTTAACAACCCTCAGAAAGTGATTACTGCTCTAATACTAGTCAGTAATCTACAGGCCTATTTGAAAATCATTAATTGTTCCAAGATCCAATCCAAGATCACATATTGCACTTAGTTTTCATGCCTGTCTAGCTTCCTTTCATCTGGAACAGTTTCTTAAATTGAAGGCATTTCTATTTGTGATGAAAGAGTGAAAAAAAAATTGTCCCTGAAAAGGCATGTGATATTATCATAAGTTTTAGAGCATTAATTTCTCTTCATGTATTAGGATCTGAAAACTTGTGAAATTGTGCTTAATTGCTTTTCCCCCCATAAAAATAACTTATTTCAGATAGATGATATCCGAGGTAACTAAATCATTTCCAGGACACCAGTTTGGCCACTAGATGACAATAGAACCCTTTTCTGTTTGACAAGATTTTTTTTTTTTTAATTTTGATCAGAGTTCCAGTTTAAGAATTGCTACCAATGGTGTCTTAACCAAAGGTTTTATAACATTCTGATACTATTTGGAGCTATATGAAAATTCTAGAGACAGCGTGTTATGCTAGAAGATTGAACATTATACAAATCATATTGTCTTATAATTATCTGTTTACCTCTTTCTTCCACTATACTGTGAAATATTTAGAGTACCTAGTATCTTGGTTTCTTCCTATGTTCATGGTAAGAGCATACCATGATACAAGCAATATATATATAGTTGATTTTCAGTATGTGTGTGTGTGTATATGTATAACTTTTGTATATATATATATATAGTATATATATATATAGTATATATATATATAAAACTTTCAAATAATACTTGCTGAATTCTCTCTCTCTCTGTATATATAGATAGATAGATAGATATAGATATATAGATATAGATATATAGATACACATACGGAGAGAGAAAGCATTAGTGTATTATATATAGAGAGAGTGCATTAAAGCATTTATATATATATACATATATATGTATATATATACTGTTTAATGCTTTCTTTTTTGAGAGAACTGAGAATTATTTTAAATTTGCTTTTTAAAGACTGATTTGGGGTCAGTTTAACTGGAAAATAGCACTTAGTAATTATGTAGTATTTATGAGTATTACAAAACTTTTTTGTTTGACTCACTGTATACTTCTTAGCTATCTTTCAGTCAAAAATGACAATATAATCCAGGTTTAGATCAATTAATTGGAAGTAGAAGTATGTTGTGAACTTATGCAGACTTTTGCTGTTTTCCTATAGATACTGTCTTTTTTCCTTTCTTTTGTCTTCCATTGAAACAAACATATTATTACTCATTTATAATGGATTGTGCAGCAGGCATCTTAGGATCATGAGAGGCACTCCTAAGGGAGAGCTCAAGACAATAGCAAAGTTATAGGCCCACATTCACTGAGCCGCCAAAGAAACAACAGCAATTGTTTAGAATATATGTATATGAGAAAAATTATCCCTATATGTTTGTGCCACTGTGTCTTGGCTCTCTGATACTTAAAGCTTGATTCATTTCTAATGATGGATACAGATTTCGTGTGTTATTTGGAAGGAGGAGCTGGTGCTCTTTTAACCAGACTTAAAATTCTACAAGGGTAGGCCTCATGTTTATCTTTGATTTACATTATCTTTTTAGTGACTAAAACAGGGTCTCATACATATTAGAAGGCTGATAAATATTTGCTAAATAAATGTGTAAGTGATCGAGTTATGAAATCCATAGACATAATTTTAAATTGAAATATTCTTTTTGAAGTAATCATCCTTAGAAAGAAAACAAACAAAAAGAGAGTGGATTTTTCAGAAATCAAAAGAAATTTGAAAAATTAATCAGCAAGGATACCTGCTTTTTAATTATTCCTGCACATGAACTTTACTTTAGGATTGCTGAGTTTCTACAACCTATTTCTTGATTAATTGTTTGCTCTTTATTCTGATTGAATGATCTTCAGCAAATATAGTGAATACTCCTCATCTTCTTTAAGCTAATAATAAAATATATCTAACTTTATGCCTTAATATAATATGATTACAAAAGTCCAAATCATCTAGGGTTATTAAATATTCAGCTTCTTTAAAATGAGTAAAATTTTTGTTATATACATTAAAGAAACACTTGGCACCTGAGGAATTATTAGGTTAAGCATGTATGGGAAGATTTAAGACCTATCTCGCTCTGTTTTGTATTCGGGTCATAGAAAAAGCAGGAGAAAATAAAACTAGAAGGAACATTTATATTTAATTAATTTGTTCTCTTATTGTTTTAATATGCATTTTATTATATGAAGTGCATACTGTTTTATTGTTCATAAGCTAATTGAGAAATAGGTGTCATTAAAAACTTTGAGCCACTTATGGTGACTCATGCTTGTAATCTCAGTACAAGCGTGAGGTAGAGAAAGGATGGTCTAGGCGTTTGAGACCAGCCTAAGCAACTAGACCTTGTCTCTACAAAAGGTAAAAAATTAGATGGGCATGGGGATATATGCCTGTAGTCACAGCTACTCGGGAGTCTAAGATGAGAGGATTGCCTGAACCCAGGAGTTTGAGACTGCATTGAGCTATGATCACACTGCTACACTCCAGTCTCGGTGACACAGTGAAACTTGATGTCATCTTATAAAAAAAAAATTAAAGTAAAGAAAAATCTTTGAAGTTAAGCAAGGGAGGCAGATGAATAAGTCATGGTACTTTTGGGGAGATGGCAACACAAGTTCACGTTGAGTCAAGAATTGTTTCTGTTGTTAGCAAGGGCAACTAAGAGCCTAAGAAAGACCTGACAATGGAATTTTTGAAAAATTTCAGTGTCGTTCTGCTTATTAGTCAATGTTAGTAAAGCCAAACTATGAGAGGATATTGAGAGGCTAGAAATTGAGCCAAACAGGTGAACCAAGAAGCAAGAAGCTGTGTAAAAACACAGAAACTATGGGCCAATTGGAGGTTAGAAAGCAATTTACATGAATTGTTGGTGGAAAGAAATAGCTCCCATTTGAACTACTTGATGGGGCTTTTTTAAAAATTGCATTTTAAGTTTTGGGGTACATGTGAAGAACATGCAGGATTGCTGCATAGGTACATACATGGCAATGTGGTTTGCTGCCTTCCTCCCCATCACCTATATCTGGCATTTCTTCCCATGTTCTTTTTATTCTACTACCTCTGATCTTTAAGGAATAGTGAGAACCATCTAGTTGCATTTAGAGTGAATGTAACAGGTTTTCTTTCTCTTCTTAGATAAAAGAATCTCATACAAATAAATCATAATGAACATCCTTCCCAGAATCTGTGGTCCTCTGTCACTTAAATGCAAAGATTTATTTTTCTAAATTTCTAAACGTTTTTCTAAGAAATTTTAAGTTTACAAATAAAGGAAGCAGAAAGTACAGAGTTACCATAAATCCCTTCATTTCCCAAGCCCCACAGTTTTGCATTAGTGTGGTACATTTATTATAATCTGCAAACCAATATCAATACATTATTATTAACTGATGTCTTCTTTTTATGCTGAGGCTCACTGTTTGTGTGGTACATTCTATAGGTTTTGACATATATAAGGATATATACCCACCATTGCCATATCAGACACTTTCTCTACCCCGAGAATCCTCCATGCTAGTCCTCTTCATCCCTTGCTCCCTCTCTAAACCCCTGACAATTGTGAATCTTTTTTTCTTTCTACATAGTTTTGCCTTTTCCAGAATGTCATATGTTTGGAATCATACAACATTAGCTTTCGCAGATTGGCTTCTTTTACTTTGTAATGTGCATTTAAATTTCCTCCATGTCTTTTCATAGCTTGAGAGCTCCTTTCTTTTTAAGACTGACTAACATTACCTTGAATGAATGTACTGAAGTATGCTCATGCATTTACTCATTGAAAAGATATCTCGGTTGCCTTCGCATTTTGGCAATGATAAATAAAGTTGCTATAAATATTTGGGCACAGGATTTGTGTGTGTGGACATATATATTCACCTTATTTCAGTAATTGTCAAGGATCATGATCACTGGATCACATGGTAAGAGTATGCCTAGTTTTTCTGAGAAACTGCCAAACAGTCTTCCAAAGTGATTGTATCATTTTGCAGTACCACCAGCACTAAATAAGGGTTCCTGTTGTTCCACATTCTTGTAAGCATTTGATGTTGTCAGTGTTTTGGATTTTAATCATTATAACAGGTGTACAACAATGCATCCTTGTTTTAATTTACAATCCCTGCTGCAATAGGATGTTGAATATCTCTTCACATGCTTATTTCCCATCTGTACATTTTCTTGGGTGAGATGGCTTTTTAAATACTCTACCCGTTTTTTAACTGGGTTGCTTGCTTTTTTATGGTTGAATTTTGAAAGTTTTTCTTTGTATATTTTTAAATACCAGTCTTTATCAAATACATGTTTTACAAATATTTTCCCTCAGTCTGTGGCTTGTCTTTTTAGTCTCTTAACAAATATTTATTTTTGAAGACAAAGAAGTTGAAGATAAACAATACTATAATGTTAAGCTGTATTCATGATTAGTAGAGATTTTCCACAGCAGTAAAACATTATGTGATCATAATTATTTTAGATGACTAAGAAAATTTAATAAATAATATAATATTAAATAAATATCAAATATTTCTGGGAAAATTATCATCTGTTATTTGAAATTTCTGAAAAATATGTGTTTACTGGTAGTGTTGGCTATTTGTGTTGTTAACTAACGAAGTTGAAAGAAATGAGATGCTTCCAGGTTTTGTTAGATATAATGTGTGTATAATGAGCAAATGTTTTACTGCCATGAGCTCTTCCATGTTTTTAAATATATGCACAGTTTACAGAGGCTTCCAAGTTTTCATAGTAAGCATCATGCATAAGCTCAGGTTTCATCAGCCATTTATTAATAGGCAGGCTATTTTGATCAAAAATAAGATATTTAACAAATAAAGAATCAATTCAACTTAATTTGTACTAACTAGTCAAATTATGTTAATTTTGATTAAGCAAGTGAGAAGTGTTGGGATTACCAATTGCAAGGGAAGTATCTCAGGCTGATTTAAGTAAAACAAACAGACTTATTTTGACATATTTATGGTTTGGTGTGACAGAGGTGAAAAACTTTTGAAAAGATGTTGTACTTTTATTCTATCAAATAGGATTATTGCTGAGGAATTGTTGCAACCTGTGGAAAACAACTATATTTCCCTTCACCTGTGAGTTCAGTGCGTTTGGTGTCTGGGTCTCACCAAGGAGAATGCACAAGGGACAGGATTTTTTTTAACAGTTGAGTAACTTTTCTATGCCCTCCTTTCTCTTGCTCTAACCTCAAATGTTGAAGAAGTCCTAGAGCTTTAGGATGGAAACAGCCTGAGTCATCCATGACCAAAACACCCTCTAAAGTTGTTGAATTGATAAGAAAGGAGCATCCATGCTTTACGCTACTGAAATTGTGTTGATTTGTTACAACAACTGCCATAGTTTCCCTAACTGATAAATTCACAGATTTGTTGGAATCCTGATCAGACTGTAAAACCGGCAGTGGCCATGTAAAAGTAGAAGTTGAAATGACGGCCAAATCATACCAGTAAATAAGTGGAGTGAAGATACATCTATTTTCGTAGCTGAACACTGGAAACTGCAAATTTGATTGTCACCGGCATTGGACGCTGGAACTGCTTCTATTTCTACTGCCACTGGCATACTAGGATATTTGAGGTTGCATGTAGTCTCTACAATACTGGGTGTTGGAAGGTGGCAGAAAATAAGTATCTATCCTTTTGGGCTTTTGCATTGGAAGGCAATCACCTAGACCTATGCCAGAGAGTCATCCTACCAGGTCATTCAACTAGCACGTGTATTAGTTACCTATTACTGTACAATAAGTTAATCATGAATACGAATGACTAAAACAAAAAATGTTTATCTTGCAGTGTCTCTGGTCAGAAATTGATTGACAGCTTAACTGAGTGGTTCTAGCTCAGGGTCTTTTATATGAGGGACCCAGTAGGGACAGCAAGCATCTGCTGTCTTGACAGGAGCTGGGGAATTCGCTAATATGTTGACTCATTCACATGGCTGTTGGCAGGAGGCACCAATTCCCTGCCACATGGGCCTCTTCATAGCATTACCTTTGTGTCATTATGATGTAGCACCTGACTTCCCCAGCGTGAGTAACACAGGAGAGAGAAAGATGGGCAGAAGCCACAATTTTTGTTATAACTTAGCCTCATAAACTACATGTCATTGCTTCTGTAATACTTCATTGATCACACAAAGCAGCAATGACATAAAGAAGAAGAGTAGCGTTTATTTCATCACTCTATATGACAATTTTGGCTACTCAACTTTAATCATGGAATCTACAACAGGGGTCTACTTTATTGATCCAGGTAGCACCAAATATTGCTCTGAGTTTGTTTATTTAATTAATATCTCTATTAATTCCTGGGGTTGCAGTCCACTTTGGGAGGAGGCTAGCTTGTTTTCATATCTTAAAAGTGAGCAATATCAGCATTGATGGTAATTTCTATACCTTCATATTCCCAAAGTAATATCAAGTAAATACTTGGTAAGAATGAGGATGAGGAGTTGATGCTGTTCAGTTATCTGGATAGCAGGCTAAGCATATTACTAAGATGCCAATGCTTAAAGATAGGAAAATATACAAACATGCTGAATAATAAAAAAACTAATGGATGTTCAGGAGTAGGTGGTGACCCTCAGGTGTGACTCTAACACACAAATGTTCGTGGAGTGAATTCTGAGGATTTAGCCCCATGCCGCAAGGGAAGTGTGTATATTGGGAAAATGCAAGTAGAGAAGAGTATGTGGTTGAAGCAGAGTGGACAAGAAAGTGTTGCAGGATAAAACAGCCAAAGGAGATGGTGGGGAAGACTACGTAGGGTTGAATTTTTAGCAATGTTGAATGTTACTTTCATCTGAGAGGGATTTGAGTAAAGGACAGAAAATTTTTAAATGTTTTGGGGATAAGGGTTATAGGCAGAGATGTAGAATTACAGGCCAATGCAATAATCAAGCCAAGGAGTGATGGCTATTGAAGTTGTAATAACATCTTGGAGCTGATGGGGAGTTTGATATGGGACATATTTGGATGACAAAGTCAGCATAATTTGCTTCAAAATTGTATGTGAGGCATGAGAGAAAGATAACTTGTGGATGAGATCAGCAGTTTGACCTAAGCTCCTGAAATAGAGGAAGATTTTAGGAGAATTGTTTTTCTTTTATCAGTGATAGGGAGAACAAAGCAATTGGCTCTGGACCTGGTTAAGCTTTAATGGTAAACTAAACAGATGGAGATGTTGATAAGGCAATTTGCTATGCCAAACCTGAGCATTCTGACGTTTCGAGGTCTCGGAAAGGATGAAGAAAGGAGACTAGGAATGAGTATTATGTCAGGTAGAAGAATTCAGGTAGGGTGGTGTTTTAGAAGCCACTTGTGGAAAGTGAGTCAAAACCACAAATGATCAGATTGTGCTGATGGGTTCAGTGCCATGAGAACTGAGCAGTGACCATTGGATTCAGTCACATTATTGTCATTCATGATCTTGAGAAGCTTTCTTTCAGAAAAGAATAGAGACTGAAATCCAATTGACATGAGATCAAACAAAATGTCAAAAGATGAATAGAAAATAGATTGAGTTAATCGATGATAGTGAAAACAATGGTGTCTGTAGCGGGATGTAGGGTCAAAAGAGTCATGTATCTTTTTTCCCAAAGGAAGACTCTTTAAACCAAAAGGCCTTGTAGAAGTGCCCAGTATCTTAGCTAGTTTGTGGGGTTAAGACTCCTACTTTGCTACCTACTTCATCCTTTCTTGCTTTTCACTGCAGGATAGTTTGCAAGTCTGAATTTTTATTTTAAGAAGCTGAGACAGAAATAAGTAAGATGAAGACTGATATTATTGATACAAGAAATCTGCAGCTATACTGAGAAAACTCAGAACATCATGGCAAATGGTTGATTTTTAAAAATTAAAATGCAAGTCTTAAGGTTTCACAGTTTTATTTCTGTTTTGTCAAATAAATCTGTTCTTTCAGAGACCAATAATTAGAAGAAGAAATAAATTCTATGAACTTCTGGTACAATTTCCCAATTTGTGAGCTACCAGACCTCCTGAGCATTTTGGTAAGGGGTCTACAAAATCAAATACAACATTCCATTGTCCGTAGATGAGTTAATGAATGCATAGTACTTTAATGTATGTCATAGGTACAAGTACAAAAATATCCTCCAAAATGGGAAGATTGGAAATGCAAATTAGAGCAAAATGCACGTCTTTCCAATTCCAGGTGACTGATTAATTTGTAAACGAATTCAACCATACTCTTTGATTTTCAATTTTGTACAAAGTAATGAACACAAATAAAAATGTATCAACCAACAATTAAGATGTACATGTTGTATCTTAAATGTGCTGTTGTTGATATTTGAATGAAGTTTTATTGGGGTCTCATAGTATCTGCTTTCAGCAGGAGACATATTAGTTCATACCTTATCTTGACTTATAGAGCAATTACTTTTTCAACAGTTAGGAGAGGCGGACAATTTACCATGCATTCAGACTTGTGTTATCTTGGTTTTAAGGTGAACAACAGCAACAAGATATTTTGATCAGAAAAATCCTGGTATTTACTATTTAGGTAATGGTGAAATAAGATGACAAACATTCCTTATCTGTTAAAAAATATATGCAAGTCAGCCTTTGTCTTAACCAGTGGAATAATAAGAAATAGATTAGTTCCTTTCTCTGTGTTCCTGCAGACTTACATGTGTTTATCTATGCATGATTACTTTCTGTTTACCTACAGCAGATTAGTTTCTGATTACACTGAAGGTTATTCATGTTATATGGGGTATTATATTTTTAGGATTATGTATTATTACATTTTATTTTGAAAAGGTATGCTGTAGTATTATAGAATAATGAAGAAATGACTGTGTCATAAAGAAACAAAGTAAATATTGACTTAATTTCTTGGCAATACTTTGTAACAAGTATTTCTTATGGCTTATAGGAAAATTAGTAGTTTCTGCACTTAATTTATTGTTTAACTCTTATAATTTCAATTTATTTCTTAGCATCCCACTGCCTGAATAGCTTTGAATGAAATCGACAATTATCTTTAGAGTCTGTTTCTCTCTTTTATATTTTACTGTTCAGAAAATCTGTCTGGCGTTTTATGCTTTACTACACAACTCATCTTTCTCAAGGCTCTCTCCTTACCTGGCTTTTGTGACACTGCACCTTCAGGTTTCCTACTTTTCTGAGCCATCTTCCATCCCTACCTTCCTTTCTCACTCCCTCCTTTTCTTCCTGTCTTCTGTATTTATTTATTTATTTATTTTTGGCTACTCTTTCTTATTCTGATCCTTCTATGCTTTTATTCTAAAGCTCTAATATTTGCTGATTTTTTAAAACTTCATCAGTGTGTCTTTAACTGTAACTTCCCATTGCAATCACCGGGAGAACTTTTCTAAAGTAGGAACACCTGGCTCCACCCACAGACATGTTTGTGGGTTGAATCCTGGGCATTTTATTTTATTTATTTTTTTAAAGCTTCCTACATATTTTATTTTATTTAAAAAAAAAAGCTTCCTAGGTAACTTTAAACTGTAGCCAGATTTGAGAACCACTGCTATTTACATTCTCCTAGAGTGATCTCATCTTCTCATAAAGTTTCAACTACCTGCCTTACACAGAAGATGTATGTAAATATGTATCAGCAGCTCCAGCTTGTCTCCTGAGCCCTCTTGTGTTATAGATAATTGCTCAGTTTGGATTCCTTCTTTTCTTCCTTCACTAACTGAATGTTTTGTAAGTGCCACCATGTGCTGGACATGAGGATTCAGAAATGAGCTACAGGTAGTTTCTGCTCTCAGGGACTTTGAGAAGTACAGTATATGGAATAAAAAAATAGACAACTAAATGTTACCTAGACTAGACAGAGGTAAGAAGAGGAGAATGCAGGACATGAACATAGATTAGGGAAGATGTTTATAATTTTCAGGAATTTAATCCTGGATATGTATGAAAGGTAAAATATATCTTAAAAATGGAAATAAATTTCCAGGTTTAAAAGATATGGCATGAAGAGAGAGAAGATAAATCTCAGGAATAGGCACAAGGAAAACTAGTGCCTCTATGGCTGCACCCATAAAAGCTTCTCCTTAACAGCTTCTTTCTATTAAAGATTTCCGAGTAAAATATGTACATGTCTAGACTTCTTAGAACAAATTTATCTGTTAGTGAAAGAATTTTAGTCAAAATTTATATTTATACCCTCAAATGCAAAAAAAAAAATATATTGGACATTTCATTATTTTCCAGAACAATTGGTAAAATGTCAGATTCATATGTGGATGTTTGAAAAATCACACTGACTATCAGCAATAGGGATATGCATCTCCACTGCTACTGGTGCTGTGAGAAGATTCACATTCCCACACCTTATTCGTTCCTCTCTGCATACTTTGTCATCATCCTGAATGTTTTCTTTTTTCCCTTTTAGCTTCTGTTCTTTCCTAGAGTCATGTAACGAGTAACAAAAGTTAAAACAAAAAAATGGAAAGGAAGCTCACACAAAAGGTAACAAGGAGTTTGATGAAAGTGATTACAGTTGAAGCACTACTGTAATATACAAAGAAAATGACTAGCAAGCATATGAGCAAAGATGCATTTTGCAATTTGTGCATCCTAGAGCATTGACCACCTGCCCTGCAGAGTTACTGAGCCTTGTCATAGAGCCCTCTGATGCACCAAAATTGTGGAAACTGTCAGTTCCTTTGAGTGTGGTAATTAGCTGAAACTTACACTTTAAGACCCATCTATCAAGCACTGTAACATTTCATAACCAGTGACATACTGTGCCTGCTTCAAATCTACTCCATTCTCCATCTTCAACCTTTTTAAGCTTTTATTCTCCTTCTCAGTTGAGAGTAAAACATTTTTTCATGAAATCACCTTGCTTTTTTTATTAAACATTTTTTATTTTCTTTGTTCTAACAAAAATTTATTTGTGGATTTTTTTGCCTTGCTATATTGTAAATATCAACATTTATGGCTTGGCATGCAATCACTACACATAACTGAATAAAAATCAACTGCTTGTTCATAAACATATTGATTGTTTAGTAATGAGATGGAGATATGTTTACCCATCATGCACTCTAACCCTATCCATTGTAATGAATCTAAGTTTTTTCAAATGTTGTAGTTCCATTTTTCAAAAATTAGCAGAGGGTTTTAGCTTGATAAGTAGGCCTTGGTAATTTTGTTCACTGGGTAATGGGGTCTTAGTTGATGTTCTCATGCAGTGTCTAATTTTGGGGAATGGAATACTAATGTTACCTAGAAAAGGCAATGCCTTTCTTTCATCACACCCAGAAGACAGACTCCAAGGCAGTGGCTTGTCGAGAGAAGAGGGAAGCAGGCTGTAGATCGTGGGGAATTGTATCTACCATGATAAATAATTTGTATAAAAACATCTCTGGAAAGTCTTTGAGTGATCTTAGTCATATGAATTTATTTGAACTTAGAAAGTTCATTCTGCTGTCAATGTTGAAATAGGATCAAAGGAGCAATATTGACGGCAATGAGACTAGCTAAAAGGCTGAAGAAGAAATCCAGGCAGAACATTCTGAGCAATTTCACAGAACCAAAGAAAAGAGAGTAGAGAGAAGCTGATGGATTTTAGAAATATTAAAGAAGTCGACTAAAGGGTACAACAGGATAGTAAAAAATGTGGCGAGCATGAAATATTAATGTCCAAATGGATAACTTTCAAAGTGAAAGAGCCCCTATTTTCATTGCACTGGGTAAGCACACATGAAGTGGGTATCCTGAGGAAAACTGGAAACTATGGCCACGATAATGATGTGTCATGAAGAAGAATAATAGTAAAAAAAAAAAAATCAGAAGGCCACATAAGTATCAGGCACATACAGTATCAGGCACTGTATTTTCCATAGGTTGGTTTACATAATTCAGATAACATTCCATATAGTCAGGTTCAATTTTTACTGCCCAGTTTACAGATTATAAAATCAAGATCAAGTAGATCAAAAACTTTCCTAAAGTGACAAATTAGTAAATACATTCAAACAGTGGCCTTTCTGATTTTTAAGTCATTCACCTAACTATCAATTATTGCCCCTTCATTCTGAATTGTTGATAAAGAATCTCTCAAAATGACATCCTGAAACAAAATTAGTAATGACATCTTAAGACAGGATAATTGATCTTCCTATGAGGAGGAGGTAGGAATACTGTCATACTTTGGGAGGAATTTGTTTGATACCCTCATGATCCAAGTGTGTATTTCTTGGTTTCCCACTGTCCAAGTCACTGGGAAATAGACAAGTGTAGCAATCATGCTCTGAAAAAAAATAGAGATTTTGTGCTAAGATTCTCTGCTGCAAACTACCAGGAAAACAACTAAGACTAGACAAGGTGCTATCTGAGGGTGAGGGAAACCTAGAATGGGTACTATGGGAGGAAGAAAAGGAATGTTATTTGTGGTCTTAAGAGTAGGCTACCGTGGTGAGGTCTGTTGTTTTTCCAACTTCCTTTCTTAGTTTCCCCCAGTGGTTCATGTTCTAGACAACTTGAAATAAGCCCATTTTACCTGTCTATGCTACTGAATGCAGCTATGAAATATAGACAGAGTGTATAAAGCAGCTACTTGAAATTCTGTAAATTGGATAGTAGCAGGTAGTTTGGGGAAGAAGACTAGAATTTAGAACCTAAGGGATTTTACCTTTGTTTTCTTTTTATGATGGTGTCCCCTCACCTCAAATCATTGTAATTTGAAGCATAGAAGTGGCCCCTCGGACATAGAAAGAGATCCCAAGAAGAACTCTAGTAGCAGCTCAAGGATCCTGGGAAATTAATTCTTTATTCTGTCCTTTTCTCAAATTTCTTCCATAACAGGTTGCAAGCCATGCTGCTCAGGCAGCTCCAGCCCTTTCAACAGGATCTTGAGGAGCCGAAATTCTGAGAGAGGAAATCTTCCTCTTTGATCAGTTGAACTGCGGTTCCTAAAAGTGTAGGGCAAACCACTGCTGGTGTTTTTCTTCTACTAACTGGCCACATCTTTCTAATTAGAAGAATAAAAGAGAGTGCATTAGAAAACCAGGAAGTGTGGGAGAGATTGTGGAGAGAGGGTTGCTAAAGGAAAGCAAACCCTGTGAATTTGCTGATGTGGTCTTGGGCTCTCTGCTGAGCTGCACATGTGTAGATCTGATTCTCATTGGAATGCCAAAGACTTTGAGAGGCGGACTAATAGGCCACCTGCTGGTTAATGAGTAGAGTTCCCGTGGGAGACAACCAAACAGCCCAGCAAGACTTTGAATGCTGAAGTGATATTGGACCTACAATCCATAGAAGATAGTTGGAACCTGTGGTCTGAAAAAGGCTGCTTATTTTAAGAGAAAAGGAAAATGTAATTCAGAAGATGACATAGATACTCAATTCTTTAAAACACTGGAATATGGAAAAACTTGGGATAAGCATACAGTGATTTTGTTTAAATGACCCACAGATTAGATGCCCTCTTTTTCGACAAAAAGAGATTTATGCTCACATCCACTATCAAAAATAAACCAGCTAACACTGTAACTCAGGTAGAAACCTGTTTAAGTAGAAATGTGAGAAACATAAAAAGAGAACGAAACAAAATATCACGTCTGATCTGTTAATTTTTTTCCCCAGGTATTCAGAATACCATTTTATAAAATCGGCTTAATAATTGAAATCTTAGAATATCAATGCCTTAAAAATTATGGATCAGATTAATCCTACTAAACATTTAATTTTACAGGTGCCTGGTTTATATAGAAAACATTTTTTAATCTTAAAAAGCTTTTAAATTATAAACATATATTTTTAGGCTAACAGTGGCTCACCCCTTTAATCCCAGCATATTAGGAGTCCAGTGCAGGAGGATTGTTCAAGCACAGGAGATTAAAACCAGCCTAGGCATCATGGTGAGACCCTGTCTCTGTAAAATTCAATATATGTAGTTTTTTAAAAAATAAGTCATTTCTTTGGAGTTATATTTTGTTTTATTTTTAAGTGCAAGTAAATAATTACTAATTAACAGTGACAAATTCTCTATTTTTTTAGAAAAATATTAGATGAAATACAGATATTAATTGATGAATTAATTATTCCCCAAGGAGAATAGTTATTTATTCATAAATTATAAAAGTCACAAATTACTTATAACATGCTAGAATAGAGCTTAATTTTGAAATAATTTCAGTTAGGGACTAATAATATTCCCTTATAAATTTAAATGTGTAATTTCAAGGATATTTTTACTTTGGCTTAGTGGCATTTAAAATTTCTAATAATTGGATTATATTGAAAGATTCAGAAGATAAACAAGATTTAGGGTTTTTTTTTCACTTTATAAACCAAAAACATATCTCCTTGATCTCCTTTCTCATACTCACCAAAGGGAGAAAGTAAGGACAATACAATTAATAATAAGTGAGGAATTAAATACCATTGCTTATTTCTCTGCCTTATTTGGTAGTATGTTTCAATAGTGTTACAGTTTCTTTAATGGTTTTTAACCTATTCAGATTGACTATTTCTCCTTGTGGATACTGCAATATTATTTTTTGAAGAAAAATCTTTCCTTAATCTATATTTTTAAATATTTAAATTTATGCAACTCACATTTTATATATATAGTTACATCTTTTTTCACTATTAAGATTATATCATATTCTGTCTTTTAAATTTAGTCAATTAAGTAGTTTGCTAATTTTGTCTTTTCAAAACTGTGTTTTTCTTTTCCCCTTAATATGTGATTTTATCTTATCATTTTGTTCCTCATAAATTCTTTTCACTCTTGCTCTTGAATCCCACTTCCTTTGGCTTCATTTTTCCTTTTGTAGAAAGAATGCTTTGTGATTCTTAATGTCTTAAAAGTTTTGAGTGTACTCATTGAATATTTTATAGTACATAAACTTTTTATATTTACAATTGTATCCTCTCAACCCTTTTTTCTTTTCTTTTCTATTCCTTTCTTTTTTTTCAGACGGAGTTTCACTCTTGTTACCCAGGCTGGAGTGCAATGGCATGATCTCGGCTCACCGCAACCACCACCTCCTGTATTCAGGCAATTCTCCTGCCTCAGCTTCCTGAGTAGCTGGGATTACAGGCACGTGACACCATGCCCAGCTAATTATTTGTATTTTTAGTAGAGATGGGGTTTCACCATGTTGACCAGGATGGTCTCGATCTCTTGGCCTCGTGATCCACCTGCCTTGGCCTCCCGAAGTGCTGGGATTACAGGTTTGAGCCAGCGTGCTCGGCCCAAAACCCTTTTCTTGTAGCATCTACCTTATAGGGGGTATTCTCTTTTCTTCATTCTTCATGTTGAGCAGTATATGTATGAGGTGACGAGATATTGCTTCAAAAAAAAGTTTGTTCTACAGTCGTCTATGATTGTTCACCCTATGAAATCTTTCAGCCTATGGAATTGTTGCAGTAGGTCATCAGGCACCCATGAACAGGGCAGGAGAGGGCTTCCCTTACAACCAGGAATGCCAGGCAACAGTTAGGTGATGGACAGGCTGTTGTTAACTGACTCTCTATCAAAGTAATTGATCACAGCTAGTGCCAGGGAAAGGCAATCTCCCTATAGATAGAAAAAAACTAAAACTGGTGATCAGAAACTTTCTAGTAAGATCTCAGGAGTTGGGCAAGTAAGCTCATGCATGAGCATTAAGAGGCAAAATGGCAGAGTACAACCGTTACGTGACCTTCCGGGGCATTTGGCTGAAGGAGAGAATGCCTCAAGTGAGTATGCATTCAATACCTGTAAACACACTGTGCATGCTCCCCTACACAGTAGGCCAATGTACATGTGGACAGCCCAACCTAAGGGAAGAATCAGGGGAGAAGGGATGCAGGAACCCAGAAGTATGCCAACATAGAAATCCCCAAGTCAAAAGATCAAACCACATGCTTGTTCTTCAAGTCACCCACTTGACCCTCTTCCAAGTGTACTTTGCATCCTTTCATTCCTGCTCTGAAGATTTTTAATAAGCTTTCATTTCTGCTTTAGGACTTGACTTGGTCTTTCCTTTTATGCCTCTCAGGTGAATTCGTTCTTCTGAGGAGGCGTGACTTGAGGTTGGTGCAGATTTGTAAGGATTTGATGCTGGTAACAGATTTTAGTGCCGTGACTTGGATAACTTCCACCGCTAATACATTTTGCTGCCATGTGACTTGGATAACATCCGTTGTTAACACACTTTGGTGCTGCATGGCTCAGACACAGTCCCTAGTGTTGACACCTTTATGCCTCGCCTTCTTTGGCTGGAGGTATTCAAAAACCTATACAGAGTTTTCTTCTCTCTCTTTACTCTCCTGCTTACTAACCAACTCCCAGAACCATTCTTCTCACTCATAAGTGACTCTTCTCCAACAAGCTGATCGCTCAGCTCACACTCAAGGGTGGCTTGTTGGAGTAGGAAGGATCTTGGGGTTCACATTGAGCAGAACTGAGGCACTAATGGCTTTCTGGGACAGGAAGCTTACAAGAGTGGTAGGGCTAAAAGCCTAAAACCATAAAATGTCTTGGGTTTCCTCTGCCTTTTCAAGTAAAATTGTCTGTTTTCCAAAAACCCACACTGCCTAGTTTCCTGCTTTCTCTGTGTGTGTTCTAAAATGGCTATGTATGCTCCCTGGACCATCCACTTCAGGGGCAAGTCTGCCTCTGCTTTCACTTTGCATGCCATGGGCCTTCTTAAACACACACTCCCTGTGATTTGTGCCCTCGTGACTTTTACTGCCTTTGCACAGCAGCAAAGACACAGGCTCCCTTGGGTATATCCCCTGAGATTTATACTTGTTCTTACCCTACCAGCTCTGATGACCTTCAGCCCTTCCCCTGTGTGCTGGCAGATTGCTTGGAATGACATTAATTGGAATTCTGGCTCTGCCAGCTCCTCATGACTTACCACATGGTTCTTGTTCCTGTTATGCTGCCCCAAGGCCAGTTTTCTTGTGGCTTTTGAAGCAGGTTGTCTGCCTACATAGGGTCTCACTCTGTGGCCCTTGAAGAATCCCACATACTGGCTTTTTTGAGCTAGCACCCCTTCAAAAGAAGGGGAAATTCCTCCTCTGCCATTTGTGAGTTCTTATCTCAAGCTCCAAGTCCTCTGGAGGTTCCCACTTTATGTCGATACATAAATGTTGCTCTTTTGAATCCAAGGGCTGCTGGTTTTGTGAACATATAAAGTCTCTACATGAGTAATCCTCATGCTTCCTCCCACTTCCTCCTGTAGCCTCCGTTTCTCTAATTACATCTGCATCCTTCTCAACATGCATGAAAACCTTCAAGGCCATATTCTAAGGGAGGGGGCAGGGAAATACAGTCCCTGCAAAACAGGCTTATTATCTACTTAAATAATGTGGGAAATGGGAATCTGAGAAAAAGCTATTTTTTTTTTTTCTTTTTTTGCTGGAATGCTCCAAGCAAGAGTTGCTATAAGATCATGGAGTCAAGGATGGCCCAAGGCCGCAGGCACAAGAAGCCCATAGGATAGAAATGAAAGTTGGTCCTGGGCTAACAGGTTAGAACACAGATGAAAGGTTAGGGATACAAAGTAAGACTGGTTATTCCAGAATCCCAAGGGTGAATAGAGGGTCCTCTGTTCACTCCAGTATCTCCTCTGTTCTCAAGTGCATAACTGTGATGAGATGGAACCAATGGTACATGGTAAGACTGGTTTATTCGTGAACCCAGATAACAATGTGGGATAGCCCATTCAGCATCATAGGAAAGTAGAGGGAATGCCTTCTTTTTTCTTTTCCTTTTTGCCTCCTCTGTTGTCTCTTTGCCAGTGGGTACTTGCATCTTCATACCACAAGAAACGCCCCTTAGTTGCATCCCCATAAACTAGGAAAAATTTGATTCCTTCAAACCTTAAAGCTTTGTAATACTATTTTCTTTGTAATACTATTTGGCTTAAAAATGAACTGGGAGGGCCAAGTGAGGTGGCTCATACCTGTAATCCCAGCACTTTGGGAGTCTGAGGCAGGTGTATCATGAGGTCAGGAGTTCAAAACCAGCCTGGCCAACATGGTGAAACCCTGTCTCTATGAAAAATACAAAAATTAGCCAAGTGTGGTGGTGTGTGCCTGTAGCCCCAGCTACTCAGCAGACTGAGGCACAAGAATTGCTTGAACCTGGGAGGTGAAAGTTGCAGTGAGCTGAGATCACGCCACTGCACTCCAGCCTGGGTGACACAGCAAGACTCCATCTCAAAAACTAAAAGAAGAAAAATGAACTGGGGGGCAATTGCAAAAGTCACCTTTAGAACCCAGTGATCTTGTACAGGAGGTCCTCAAACTAGCCTTCTGCATCATTTGTAACTGAGAGCAGAATAGAGGATGGGACTAAGAAAAAGAAGAAATGCAGAGACAGGAGGAAGCCTCAACTATGGGCTGCTTTAAAAGCCCTCCAGCATCCTCCAGGTTGCCCTAAGGATGTGTTCCAGGTAACTGCCATTGGTGCAGGAAGCCAGGCCACTGGAAGACAAACTACCCCAATGTCATAAATACGGAAAAGCCCTGCTTGGCTTGCCTTCTCTACCACAAACTCAGGCACTGGTAAGGGAACTAGACTGAGGGCTGAAGGACCCCCAGGACAGAATCCCAACCCTTGAGTAAAAGGGGCTCTCTGCTCCAGCCAGCTACCAGCTCAGATATCATCATCAACAGAACAAAGCCAAGCACAACTCTGGAGGTGGCAAGTAAAATTATAAATGACCTTTTGCATTCAAGATTGGCCTACTCTGTGCTAATCTACTTCTCTAAGCAACTCTCCTTTGAATAATGTTGGGTAATCAGGTCAAATGATATTCCCTTCCTTCAAAAGAAAAGATTTATACCCTTTTATATTACTTAAGGGATTAATTACAATTCTCCCACCAATCCCTGGTAAAGCTGAAATATCCCACACCTCTTTGAGGCATAAATCTACTTTCTAAGATTTGTGCCCAATTAATATTTACTCAACCCCTGAATTCATGTTTCTCTCTAATATCCCTATTTCCCCATGGCAAGCTAACTAAACTTAACCAATAACTTCAACCTGGACAGTTCTACCTCTGGGGTTTAGAAATAGCCCACATTTACTTAGACAAGCCCTAGCAGAAATCTAACTGAGTGATTTCTTGAGGGGGGATAAATTCTACGGTATGTAGATAACCTCTTTATCTGATCCCTACTCACAGGGCATGCACAGTTAACATGCAGTACAAACCATAACTTCCGAACAGAAGGAAAATGACTTTTGTCTAATTACAGTTATGGGTGACAGGATTAGGCATGTGTAGGATCATGGAAATGGGGAGTTTGTTCCTCTCCAGAGAAGGAAACTTAAGATGAAGTGGGACTGCTGGAAAAGATCCCTTTGCCATTAACAAGCGGCTGCCTGAAATTTTGATTCACTTGCTGCTGCAATGGGTGGGTCTCTGGCTTCACTGAGCTCCCTGCCTTCCCCAACCCACTGCAGTCAATGCTTTTCTCTCCCACTTTCTCTCCTTTCCTTTTCCCATCTTTTGTGTTAGAACCTGCACTTCCTATTCTCCTGTTTCCTCTGTGTGTGTTCTAAAATGGCCAACTGGGGGCAATTTTGAACCTTTCCAATTCGGTATTGGTTGCTAAGAGAGATGGCTAATGTCCATGTTGCCAGGCATATTTTGCTCTGTCCAAAATGGAAAATCTTAATTTGGTTACCCTATGCAACCACTTGGGCAGCATCTTACAATGTCGAGAGGCTTTTGGCCTTTGCTTCCATGAAATGGAAAAAATATATATATGTATATTTCCTTTGTTTTTTTGCTTGGCTCGCAGGGTAACAATACAGAGAGCAAGGTCCCTGGGGCTACTGAGTGAAAGGGAACCCAGAAACCTGGCATGCCGACAAAAGGGTAAAAATTTCTTCCCAGTTAGAATTCTGGCCTCTCTCTCTCTGTGCAAACCTACTGTAGCAATGGTAAAAATCACTGTCTTCTCTCCAACGTTTTCATTAGTAAGAAAAAGGATTTGGGAAGCTGGTTTTAGATTGTAGCAAATCTGGTGTACTTTGTGCTATAAATTTATCTTTCTGTGTTGTGCTATACTGGAGAGCAGTACCTTAGGACAGAACATAGGCTTAGGATCTCATAAGCTCACTGGTCAAGGCAGCCTGGCAAACTGTTCAGTTACAGACTTCACCGCAGGTCCTTGAAACAAACAAACAAAAAAAACTAAATGAAGTTCCCCTCGTCTTATGTTCTTCAGAGCTTGACCTTGTAACCATGTGGCAGTACTTTCTTTTGGTCTCCACCATCTGAAGGACAGGAATTTTGGAGTTTATGTTAGAGTTAGCAATATTTTTTTTTCAGATGGAGTTTTGCTCTTGTCTCCCAGGCTGGAGTGCAGTGGCTCAACCTCAGCTCACTGCATCCTCCACTTCCCAGGTTCAAGCCATTCTCCTGCCTCATCCCCCCGCCCCCCGAGTAGTTAGGATTACAGGCGCAGGTCACCATGCCCAGCTATTTTTTGTATTTCTTTTTTTTATTTTTAATTTTTTTAGTAGAGACGGGGTTTCACCATGTTGGCCAGGCTGGTCTCAAACTTTCAACTTCAGGTGATCCGCCCGCCTCAGCCTCCCAAAGTGCTGGAATTACAGGCATGAGCCACCATGCCCGCCACACTAAAAATTATTTAAAGTGAGTTAAAAGCCATTTCCAGATAAAAATTGACTGACTGCCTCTGGGATCCTGCTGGAAAGAGCAATGAAAACTGCCCAATTCTGTAGCTCAGCAGCTAAGGCTTCACCATTTTACCATGGTGGCAAGGGCTGAATTCCTGGTGCATGGAATGAGTCCTTTCTGGTTTGGTATCTGTGAGACCTTTAGCATTTATGGATTCTCTGCCTGTTCATGATCAACTTCTGACTTCCCTTCTTGAATTTTCCTTTGTTTGAGCACCTGTGAGATTTCTTGCTTCGGTCTCTCCTGACTTATGCCTCTCAGCCAAATTCTTTCTTCTGAGGACGCAATAATTGAGGTTCCTGAAGACCCATATGGATTCGTGGCTGGTATCAAAAATTTTTCTGGTAAATTCTGAGCTATCTCTCTCTTTAAATACACACACAAACACAGTGCCTTTATCTCTTCAAATACCACTTTTTGTTGCTTCCTTATTAGATATGTTGAAATTTCTTGCTCCATTTTCTGAGTCTCTTAGTTTTTCTATATTATCATTGATTATTAAACTTGTATATATGTGTGTATAGGTGTGTGTATATATACATATATGCATATATATGTATATATATGTGTGTGTGTGTATATACACACACCTATATGCATTCTTAAAGATTTCCTCCATTATAACTGGTAATCAATTAATTTTTCTTCAGCCATATCCAATTGTTAAATTATCTTTTAGTTGTAACTGCTTATCCCACATTGTCATTTTTACTGATTTTTAATTCCCAGAGTTCCTATAGAAATTTGCTTTAACTTAATAACTGTCCTTTCCTGTTTAAGAAATTTATTTTTACATACATTATTTTATAATTTTATGCAATATCTATAAATACAGCTACCTTATAGTTATTTTGGATTAGTCTGATATCTTTTCCTTTTCTTTTGGCATTTTGTTCAATGTGTCGATTGTCTTTCATGGAAATATATGTCCTTTCAAGTTTGGTATTTTATGTTTAAGAGTTAATCTTCTGACCAAATCTCTCCGTCTATGATAATTTACTGTTTGCTTAAATCCTGGTCCGCCAGAATGTACAGGTCTTTAGTTCAAAGGCTTCCTTGTGGCTGGAGGTGCTGCACCTATAGGTTCTGATCCCATGTGTTCACAGCTACATCTTGGGGAGCCCATTGAAGGTCTTTATTTTTTTTAAATAAACGATCATTTTAATTTTTTAAAATAAATAGATAACACGGTTTCAGTTTTAGACGTAATTAGTGGATCCTGAATGTAATTTTCGGCCAAATGCAAGATGTTTATCTTCTTTTCCCAGGTGGCCTTCAAACTCTTACTCCATTTGTCTCACATCAAATCACAAAATTCACCTTCTCACCATTATCAGTTTACTTTGCATTTTTAATAAAGATATTTATTTCTTATTTTCAAATATGGCTATGTATTTTTAACCAACAGTACTGAAGCGCACTTGTGTAGAACTGTAGTTTGTATACAATGAAATGTACTAATTTTCAGGGTACCCTTCATTGAGTGTTGACCAGTGTATGCACAATCAAGACATATGATAGCTCCATCACCACATCAAGTTTCTTTATGTTCATTTTCTTATTTTTATATGATTTTAGAATCAATTTTAAAGTTATAGAAAAGTTGTAGCACAAATGTCTTTTTTCCTAAACCATCTGAAAATAAGTTGCCAACCCGATGCTCCATTACTCTGAATATGATTTAGAAAATTCTAAAAACAAACTTGTCTTCTATATAACCAAAAATATGACTATCAAAATCAAGAAATTGACAGTCATACATTACTACATCTAATCTTCAGACCTCACTCAAATTTTTCTATCTTTTTCAGTAATGTACTTTATGGCAAAATAATATTGTTCAAAATAATGTATTTAGTTGACAGGTCTTTTTGTAAGTCTCTTCCAGCTGGAAAATGGCTGCACTTTTACTTTCACTTCTATCACTGAAATTGAAAGATAACGGATCCATTATTTTTCAGAGTGCCCTCAGTTTTTTTTTTTTTTTGACTGATATTTTCTCATAACTAGATTTAGATTATGTTTCATTGGCAAGGGTATTAGACAAGTAATATGTGTTCTTCTCATTGCCTTCTCTCAGTTGTGTACAGGTTCAGGTTACTTTCTTTTTACTGTGTTATTCACTTTGATTCTTTCATTAAAAGTCATGGCTTACAGCTTTCTCCCCTGCGAAGGGATTCTTTTGCCCTCTGTAATTATTGAATAATTTGTGTAGAGGGACAGTATTTTGGAGTAACTCATTATACTTTTAATATGCAACTTGCAATATATTAATATATTTACATATTGTTTCAGTGTGGATGCATGCATTCTCATTTTATTTAATGAATAACAACTTATTATTAATTTTTATTTGCTACTGATATTTTCTTAGAGTTGGCCAGTGAGGGAGAGTTCCTTCAAGCTGGCTTCTATGTCCTCTGGACATGTCTCCATTTTTCTTTAAGCACTTCCTTGCTATCTGACACAGTAAATCTTCCAGACTCATCTCCTAATGTCCCTGCTCCACCTCTAGATTCAACCATTCTTCAAAAAGCCTTGATTTCCTTTGCTGGATAATGATATTTATAATTCAACATGTGGATACTAGGTGCACTCATTACTATTGGGATTTTACTGTACCCAGATCCTCTCAGTGAATAGACCTATAACATATATACCCATATAGGTGTGTGTGTGTATATATATATATATATATACACACACACACAGTTATATACATATATACACACATACATATATATGTGTATATGTATGTGTGTATATATGTAATGTATATAACATATATATCCACCTATATGGGTATAACATATATACCCATAGATGTGTGTGTGTGTGTGTATATATGTATGTGTGTATATATGTAATGTATATAACATATATATCCATATAGGTGTGTGTGTGTATATATATACATATATACACACACACACAGTTATATACATATATACACACATACATATATATGTGTATATGTATGTGTGTATATATGTAATGTATATAACATATATATCCACCTATATGGGTATAACATAGGTGGATATGTTATATAAATACCAGTTATATACATATATACACACATACATATACATACATATACATATATATGTATGTGTGTATATATGTAATGTATATAACATATATATCCATATAGGTGTGTGTGTGTATATATATATATATACACACACACACTTGTATACATATATACACACACATACATATATACATATATATGTGTGTGTATATATGTACATATACATATGTATATATGTGTATATATACACACACTTATAAACATATATACACACATATATATGTATATATATGTATGTGTGTATATATGTAATGTATATAACATATATATCCATATAGGTGTGTGTGTGTGTGTATATATATACATATATACACATATATATGTATATATATGTATGTTTGTGTATATATGTATATAACCCACCCCAGGCTCTGCCCTCATATTGGTAGCATATTTACTCCACTCAGATTCTGATAGCTCACACCTTCACAGCCTTGTTGTGAACTCCCCCCACCCATTCCAGGCCCAAAACCTGTGATGGTGCCGTCTCTGCTCCAGCATTGACTCTCAGTGCCAGATGCTCTTCTGCACCTTCAAAGGTTAGTCTTTGTGTGGTTATATTACTCCTTCTCTCCTTTCTTTTTTCTTTTTAGCCTCCTGTAGGATGTTGTTTGATGAATTACTCATTGTTTATCTATATTCGTTTTCTTTCTTTACATTGGCTTCTGCTTTCTATCCTAAGCTATCTGCCTATACATTGCCTACTTTTCCTCATGCCTTCCTCACACCTTCATCATTTTCCTTTTTTTCGCTTTTAGACATTTTAAAATGTCTATGTTCTTTCTCTTCCCATTCTCTGCCAATCACTATCATTGTGTTTTGAGTCTCATTTTTCTAGTAAATATTATTACTTTAATTTTAATGGGTACTTCAGAAGTTAAAACAGCTTCCTGTTTCAGTTTTTAAGTTGTAATACCTAATATTATCACATTATTTTTGAACAATGGACAAAAATGCAAAAAGACTCACTGAAAGAATTACTACTGCTGCTAAAATTCTAGGAAATTCAGGCCTATTTGTAGAACAACCCAACAAAATCAAATAAAAAATATTCCTAATACTATAACAAAATTAAAATATCAGAACTTTTGAATAAATTTATCTCTGTGCTTAATAATAATTTTCAAAATTTAAATAACATATCACAAATGGAACAAAATTACAATTACTTTATATCATTTATTGTACAATGTTAGTAAGATCCCAGTAATACTTATTTCCAAGCTACCCAGCATTTAGGATATTATGTTATGATGGATTTTTAACTTTAATTAAAGTGAACATTTTAACTTTAACTTGTATACACACACACACACACACACACATATGTGCATATATATATATGTATTTAGAGACAGGCCTTGCTCAGTTGCCCAGGCTGGAGTGCATGTAGTAGTGCAAATATAGCTTACTGCAGCCTGACTTTCTAGGCTTAAGTGATCCTCCTTCTCAACCTTTTGAGTAGTAGGGACTACAGGTGTGTGCCCAGCTAACTTTAAAATTTTTTTATAGATACTGGGTCTTACTGTGTTTCCCAGGTTGGTCTTGAATTCCTAGTGTCAAATGATTCTTTTGCCTTGGCCTCTCAAAGTGTTGAGATTACAGGTGTAAGCCACAGCACCAGGCTTTAAGTTTTGATAGCAATAATATGTATTTATTTTTATACTAAAATATAAATGAATAAACAGGTAACTTCTGTTTATAAAAAGAAAAACTTTGTGTGCCTTGAAAAGCTTTGAAAAATAGTCAATCATGGAATAGTTGAAGAAAACTATTTAAAAGATGCAATATATATGTATAAACTGACATAAATTTGAGTGCCAAAACAATCTTACTTTTATAAATTGTTAGAAATGACATTATTTGAATGGTTTCTAAACCACTTGCATTTATAAATATTTGGTGACAATGCTCAATCACATTTATATTTCTCTTGTTTAAAAGATTGATCACATGCTGGCAAAGGCTAAATATTGTCTGGTTAACTGATTTAGCATTCAAATATTTGCCTGGGAGCAAGCTGTGTAAATGTGCTTCATTATAACTGGTAATTGGGTAGCTGGCAAAGGATAGATAACTCTGCAAGAAAAGGAAGCATAAGAAGGAGTTCAGGCTGTTTATCCCAATCCCAAGACACACATTCACAGGGAAATTGTGTGCTTTATAACTACACTGGTAAGTTAAAGATTAATTTATTTTAACAAATATTTATTGACCATCTACTATGTCACTGGGCTAGTTGCTAGAACAACAAAATTGAATAAAAGACACAGTTGCCCTAAAGAACTGATCTTATAGTTCAGTGACTTTAGTGTTGAATACAAAAGCAGCACATTTTACTATAAGCGTTTAAGTGCTATGATAAAGATATAATCAAGATGTTTTTCCAGTGATTAAGAAGTCCCTGAGACAGTATCAGTCCTGAGGCTAAGACACTTTAATACACAAATCACTTTGTGTGATGATGTTTTCCTTCTGTCATCAGACACTCCTGTAGAATGATTTTAGCCTCTATGCTTTGGATATAAATCTGCTCCTGCAACTTGCCTATAAACTAGATTCTGAAAGTATGTATATGTAGTATGTGTCAAATGTAAATATGCAATAAGCATTTAGTTATAGTTATTTGTTTTTAAATGCCATTTCATCTTTTAAATGTTGCAGAAGATCTATTATGAAAGCACTGCTCAGTGTTGATACGGCAGGTTACATGGCCAATGTTTGTTTGACTGCTCCCAGTAAATCGTATTATTACTCAGTTGTCATTCTGAGAAGGGGAGGCCCAAGGATATCTCTGGTATTTTGGCAAGTAGACATTGCAATACACAGAAGGAACTGATATTTCTCCTCTGGTCTAGAGAGGACAGCCCAGCTCCTTCTCAACCATGAATTTGTCGGGAACATGAAAACCAATGTCATCTTTCTCCTCTTGGACTAGCCACTTTTCCCTTTCCTAACAAGGTCTTTGGAAGATTGCGAGAGAATATTCTGCAAGCAATTTTTATTGGCATTTGTCATGATTAACATAGTTAAGCGATATGTATTTTTTCAGATTTATCTCTTTATTTAATTGTGTGTCTTTTGCTCACTTTTATCTTTTGGAGCTTTAGTATTTTTCTGTTTATACAAAATGTAACATTTTTATAACTTGATTGGAGTATATTTTACATGTCATATTATGTGTGTACTCAATGATTGTTTTTAGTGACTTTGTCAAGTTGTGAAAAATCACTAGAAGTCAGTTTTAGAATATTTTCATGACCCCGTTAAGATCGCTAATGTCCACTAACTGTTCATCTACACCTTGACGTCTGTCACCACCTCCTCACCATAGAAAACCTCTAATCTACTCTGTCTTTGTAGATTTACCTTTTCGGAATATTTTCTATAAATCAGAATCATTAAAAGTGTGGTGTCTTTTATCTGGCTTTTTGTACTTAGTTAGCATGTATCAATAGTTCATTGTTTTTACCACTGAAAGGTAATTTATTGCAATAATATTCCATTGATGTGTCTATCAATTCACCAGTTGATGGACATTTAAGTTGATTTCAACTTTTGGCTTCTGAAAACTGCTGCTAAGAACATTCACGTGCAAGTCCTTGTGTGGTTATGTAAGACTTAACGTTTTTCCACACTATATTGTTACTATCACTTTAATATCATTTGACATCAAAATCAAGTATGTTTTTCCTATTGATAAAATTAATGTGAAGATAAAATGAAATTGAATTACTCTTTATTCATTTTTAAAGCTCTCCTTTAAGATTAATTATAAATTAAAATGTAAAAACTTGCTTTTGATTTTTTATATCTTTCTCACTTATAATTTTTGTTATTGTACTCTTACACTATCCTCTAGGAAAATTTCTCTGTTGTCTCTTCTATAAGTGTTTCTATTTTTTAAACCAAAATCTTGTTCCTTATGGCTTATATATCTCACTAACTTATTAACTGGTAAATTTTATTTTTCTAGTAATTTTCTTTTATTTTACATATTTTGATTTTATACAGATTCTTCTAATAATTCTCCTTTCAATTCATCCTGCCTTTTCCTTGTGACTCTTAGTTTCTTTTATTTTCCATCTTACTCATCTTTGAAAGTAAATAAGGTCTCAGGTTTTAGTCTTTTTAAAATTATTTATGCTTTTTGATTTAACACCCTAGCCCATCACTTAGCTACTCAATACTTAAATTTTCATGTTCATAAAATACCAGTAATAATAATAATATGTACCAAATTGGTTCATAGTCAAGAATAACGACAACTCAGTTTCTGAATAAATGGATAGATAAATAGAATAAAACCTGCTACCAAAGAAATACACAAAGAAATATAGTCTAACTAAATATTGAAGGAATCATCCTAAGCTTAAAATAACAAACAATAAAAGAATGGTTTAACACCAAAAGCATTGGCAACAAAAGCCAAAATAGACAAATGGGACCTAATCAAACTCCACAGCTTCTGCATGGCAAAAGAAACAGTCATTACAGTGAACCAGCAACCAACAGAATGGGAAAAAATTTTTGCAGTTTACCCATCTGACAAAGGGCTGATATCCAGAATTTACAAAGAACTCAAACAGATTTACAGGAAAAAAACAAACAAGCCCATTCAAAAATGGGCAAAGGATATGAACGGACACTTTACAAAAGAAGACATACATGAGGCCAACAAACCTGAAAAAATGCTCATCATTACTGGTCATTAGAGAAATGCAAATCAAAACTACATTGAGATACCATCTCACACCAGTTAGAATGGCAATCATTAAACAATCTGGAGACAACAGATGCTGGAGACGATATGGAGAAATAGGAACACTTTTACACTGCTGGTGGGAGTGTAAATTAGTTCAACCATTCCTCAAGGACCTAGAAATAGAAATTTCATTTGACCCAGCAATCCCATTACTGGGTATATATCCAAAGGACTATAAATCATTCTACTATAAGGACACATGCACACGAATGTTCATTGCAGCACTGTTTACAATAGCAAAGACCTGGAATCAACCCAAATGCCCATCGATGATAGACTGGACAGGGAAAATGTGGCACATATACACCCTTATGTGGCAATCAAAAACGATGCGTTCGTGCCCTTTGTAGGGACATGGATGAACCTGGAGAACATCATTCTCAGCAAACTGACACAAGAACAGAAAGTGAAATACCGCATGTTCTCACTCATAGGCTGGTGTTGAACAATGAGAACACATGGACACAGGGAGGCGAGCACTACACCCTGGGATCTGTTGGGGGGAAAAGGGGAGTGACAGCAGGGGGTGGGGAGTTGGGAAGAGAGAGCATGGGGAGAAATGCCAGATATAGGTGAAGGGAAAGAAGGCAGCAAATCACACTGTCACGTGTGTACCTATGCAAATATCTTGCATGTCCTTCACATGTACCCCAAAACCTAAAATGCAATAAAAAACTAAAAAGTTGAAAAGAAGAATGGTTTAATGTCAACCATAATTTTAGATCTTACTAAAAAGGAAATTATTTATTTGAGTACCTGAAGTATAGCTGTGCTACATTAGGCTCCATAAATGTTTTAAGTTATTTAATCTGATTTAATAGTAACATAATTTACCTGAATTCAGTCCTTTCTCTCTCTCCAACAAAACTGAGGTTCAGAAAGATTAGGACTGTAGAGAATTCTGGATAGGGTCTTTTGGCTTTGCTTCTATAACACTATGCACTTCTTTTGGCAGCTTTTATATTGGCAGTGTAGTTCATTGTACAAGCCCCTTAGATAGCACCTATAAGAGTGAGCTGGCTGTGGCCAATGCAGCTGGGTATATACTTGATCCTTGTTTACTAGCAGAAGCTCTCTGTTACCTCATACAACGCGCTGATTCATGGAATGCACAGTGCTCTGAGCTCCCTGCTTAGTTGTGGTGTTGGAGGACCAAGGAGCCAGGAAGGGCAGGTCCAACTGAAGATCCTCTATGGCAGGCACAAGCACCAGTGCCAAAGGAGGATCCAGTGAGTGGTCACCAAACACCTAGAGGTATGCCTAGGTGTGCAGCTGGGAAACTTCCTCAGTTGTAAATTCTCAGCTCAGGGATGGAGGGCAACCTAAGCTCCTAATCTAGGAGAGTGGCTGCTCCAGATGGCTCAAGATCTGCCTGGGTGTGGAGCAGAGAGTGTTCCCTTGCACGAAGACAGGTTGGGTGACTCAGGCTGTTGCACCAGGCAGATAGGTGCTCCCAGTGCTTGGAGATTTGCCTGGGCATGGAGCAAAGAGAGTCCCACAACAACACAAAATTGATAAGCGGAACAAATGAAACAAGATCTTCTGCATAGTAAAAAACCCCCTAAAAACAAACAAACAAACAAACAAAAAAACAACAAAAAACTATCAGTATAGTAATAGACAACCTATGGAATACAATAAAGTATTAGCAACCTATGCATCTGACATAGGTCTGTTATTCAGACTCTATAAAAAACTTAATCAAACAAACAAGAAAAACCACTAAATATTCCCAATAAATATCCCCACAAAATACCCAATTTATAAAATGGGCAAGATACAAAAGAAGACATACAAGCGAGAAACAAACATTAGAAAGTCGTCATCATCACTAATCAGAAATATCAGTTAAAACCACAGTGAGATACTATCTCATACCAGTCAAAACGGTTGTTATTAAAAAGTCATAAAACAACAGATGCTGAAGCTGGTAAGGCTGCTGAGAAAATGAAACACGTATACACTGTTTGGAATGTAAATTAGTTCATCTGCTGTGGAAAGCAGTTTGGAGATTTATTAATGAACTAACTCAGAACTACCATACAACCCAGAAATCCCACTAATGGGTATATATCCAAAAGAAAACAAATTGTTCTACAAAAAAGACACGTGTACATGCATGTTCATCCTAGTGCTGTTCACAAAAGCAAAGATGTGGAATCAACTATGGTAGATTGAATAAAGGAAATGTGGTAAATATACACAGTAGAATAGTACACAGCCATACAAAAGAATGAAATAATGTCCTTCACAGCAACATGGCTATAGCTGGAGACCATTATCCTTCGTACATTAATGGAGGAACAGAAAACCAAATACCACATGTTTTCACTTATAATTGGGAGCTAAACACTAGGTACTAATGGACATAAAGATGGCAACAATACACACTTGGGACTACTAGATGGGGGAGGTGGGAAAGTGTTAAAAGGGTGAAAAACTCCTGGGTACTGTGCTTAGTACATGGGCGATGGGATCATTCAGACCCAAAATCACTGCATCAGGAAATATATAGCTAGGTAACAATTCAGGACATGTGCTCCCTGAATCTAAAATAAAAGTGGAATAAAAAAGAAAGATTAAGACATTTTCTGAAAGCCACGCAGCTCTAAGAATTTATGTGTAGAATTGGATTATAACATAAATTTGTTATAACTAAAAAGCGTGGGCTTTTTTTTAACTATACTGCATTCACACTGTTTATACTAAATGTTGATAAAACTTAATCAACTCACATAATCTTGGGGTTGTAACTTATTATTTCTTAAATTGTCTCTGAGAAAAACAAATAGATATTGTCAACTCCATTGTGGCTTAAAAATGTGCAGAGCTATCTACATGTCCTTGCCATTTGCTGTCTCATGGATGCCATCCCAAAGCCTTTCTACTTCAAGCTCCAGTGACTCATTCATTGCCTGAGAACTTTCTCTGTCTGAAAAGTCCTTACATAATTCAAAATTCCAAGGATTAAACTTCTTTGGGAGCATCCTTCAATTACACAATTTCTTGCCCTTCAGGTGTGAAAGCAGTGAAGAGTGCTGCTTATAATCTCTTGAGATCCCTGGGGGCTTGAGCCCTAGATAAATACAGTAATAAATTATTCATAAACATTAATTATGCTACCTTTTTATTGGCCTTTTTCTTTCCTTTTTGCACTTTTCCTCAGCTGCATTGGTGCTTCCTGGGATCAGATCCTCTCCCAAAGAAACTATGTGTGTCCAACCAAGTCCATGTCTCAACATCAGCTTCTGAGGGAATGCAACTTAACACGAGGGGATCCATTGTGAAAATATAAATTCTTTCAAAGTTTATAAAATGTGTATAAATTCCTGGATGATGCATGAAGGATTATTAAGGTAATTTAATTATCTTTGATATTTAATCTTTTATATTAGAATTGAATTAAGAATGATTTGTGAGAAGAAAAATGACTCAGTATTTCCTTGTCATTGTTTTTGGTTTCATTTTCTTGTAATTGGAGCATATGCAGCCATATAAAACTAATTATTCTTTCAATTATTCAGGCATTTATTTTCTAGTTATCAAATATGTAATTAAGGTATAGTTTTCAATATGCTGAATGTTTCACATGTCTTGTAATAAATACCTAGTCTATTAATACTCATTCCCTTTGATAAATATCATTAGAAAAAACTGCTGTAAAGCATTGTATTTGGGTATATTTATTTAACAGTGATGTTAGAATTATTATTGTTATTTTATTGTGAGTTATTAAAAGTATGTCCATGTGTTTATTCTAAGCATATGTTTTTCTATTATGAATGTCTTTTGTTTTCTTACAGAAATAATAAAGAATCCCTTGGCTATTAGATCTTATAAATTTAAATAGGTAAGCATAACATTTGACCCCAGGAGTTGGAGCTAAACATTTGTCTAATTGTAATTTTACATATTTTAGGAGAAAATCACTTTGATCATCCTGAAATTGTTAGAAATATAGAAATTATAAGTAGACACCATACATAAAAACTGAATAAACTAGAACTGCACGCTTTACTGTTTGTTCTTAGAAGCGTTTCATTTCTAGAGAAGCATCCTGCTGCTGTGGTTATCTTTTTCAGAGCTTGCTCAAATTCCATGAGGACTTCTTTTGGATCGCTTGCCACAAAGATTACATTCTCTTTGGAGTTCAGATACCATACATCAAAACACTGGAGCTTTTGCAAGTTTTCTCTCAACATGGGAAATATGTCCCCTACAAACTAAAGGCAAAGTCAAAAGAGCAGTAAACAACTTTCTAACTTTCTTCTCCAGGTTTCCTTTATTAAAAATTATGACTACAATATGCCCTCTTTATAGTATGCTTCATTACTCACACTTAGTAACATGAATGTTGTAAGTATGTAATTGCAATAGGCACATTCTTATATTTGCTTGCTTTTTCTTGGTTTATGGCTTGCTTAAACATAAGCAAGAAATAATCTTGTTTTTAAAACAAATTGTTTTCTTTTTTATTTTCTAAATTTAATTACTGCATGTTTCAAAATAGACTAATATAAGCCTTTCTGGAATAATATAATGCAAGGCTATAAACAAAAGCAAATCACATGTTAAGTTTAGTTAATTGTGCTATATCCTCTTACGTTTTATTTTATCTTCCCTTGGAAATAGGGAACACTGAAGTTCTAGAATTGGTTATAACCATCAATGGTTATAACCAGTGACTATTCACCCCTTGAGTTTTATTGCACATACCCAATTTGAAAGAGTTATAGTAATGTGTCCAAATATAACTGTATTTTATTAAGTTCTTTTAGTTCCAGTTATGCTGTTGGTTTTTTATCTACTTTTAATTTTGTTATGTAAATTTATATCTCATATTTCCTTCATAAGCATGTCTTATTTCCTAATGTCTTTTATTCTGTTAATTGCTTTTAATCTTAAATTCCACCTTGTCTTATATTAATATACTTGCTTGCCTTTTGTTTGAATACAGCTGTTATCCATTAGTTCATCTCTTAGTTTTAACCTTTAAGTTTTACCATGCTTAGGGTGTGTTTATTGTAAAGAACCTTTAGGATTTTCTTTTTCTTTTTTTTTTTATTGTAAACTGATTTCTGTGTTTTAATGGAATAATTTAGTTAACATTATATGTAATTAATGAAATGCTAGATTTTACTTTATGTTTATTACTTATTTTATTGTTTTCTTTCTTTTTTCACTTCATTCACCTTTGCTTCTGTGTTTAAAGTTTTCATTACTTTTTCTTTTCCTTGCTAAATGGAAATACTGTACATTTTCATCTCCTAACAGTTAGATTCACTTTCTTTGATCTTATAATCAAGCACTATGCCCCAAACATTTTCCCATCACTGATGCTGGATTTCCCTAAACACAAATAAGATGGATCTTTCCAGTCTTCTAATTTCCAGTACTCTCATCCTCCATTCTCTTTCTTCATTTTGAAGATATCATTGTAGTAGTTTATTTCTTCCCCTCCTCTCTTAATTTTCTCACTCTCATTGTTTTGCTTTTGTGAAGATAGTCTAGAATTAATTTTTCTTAATGGTATTCCCTTCTATTTTGAAAGTTCTTCTTGTCCAGGCACGGTGACTCACATCTGTAATCCCAGCAATTTGGGAGACCTGGGAGGATGGATCACGAAATTAGGAGTTCAAGACAAGCCTGGCCAAGATGGTGAAACCCCGTCTCTACTAAAAATACAAAAAAAATTAGCCAAGTGTGATGGCGGGCTCCTGTAATCCCCAGCTACTTGGAAGGCTGAGGCAGATAATTAATTGAACCCCGGAAACGGAGGTTGCAGTGCCACTGCACTCCAGCCTAGGCAAGAGAGCAAGATTCAATCTCAAAAAAAAAAAAAAAGTTATTTAGCTTTTCTCTTTCTCATTTCTATGCAGCCTATACTTGTCCACAAGCATATCTCACAAGGTTTATTGCTCACTTCTTTCCTCTAATTATTTCTTTACCTTAAAATCCTCATTATTTTTCTTTTGATGTTTGCTTAGAATCTTTTCGCAGATGTTTGTCTTGAGTTAATATATACTCTCAGAATTCTTTCATACCTTCAAATACTTTTCTTTTTCTCTGGCAGATAAATAATATATTTGGGTTGAAATCTTTCTCTGCCAGTAATATATCAATACTGCTCAACTGTTTTCTAGCTTACAGTGCTGCAAAGGACATGCACTTTGCCAGTCTGAATATATAGTTCCTACGTACATTTTTTTTCTTTCTCTCTAGAAGCTTATGATATTTCCTTTTCAACCTAACACGTTTTATTATGATTTTCATTATTGTGTATCTAACCTAGAACTGAAGGAGACTTTTGATCTACAAATTGATGTATCTTTCTTTGATCAATTTTTATTTCCATTATTTGTTTAACTATTGCCTCTCTTTTTTTATTAGCATGTTAATTTCTATTTCATTTGTGTTGCTTCTGAAACTTTTATAGTTCATGTTTTAGGGCTCCTGAATCTATTCCAGTCTCTTGACTTTTGTATTATTATTTCTCTATTTTTGCACTGTGCTTTTCTTGTCTTGTATTTTTTTTATTTTTATTTTTATTTTCTCCTTCAAAAAGCTTTATTTCCACTTGGTCCAAGGATTTTCACTTCATTCATGTTTGCTTCTGTGGGTAGTTTTAAAAGCTGCCGATTGGTTGGAGAGAGGCTTAGGCAGAAGCCCTGTTACTTTGATAGGGGCCCTTCAGAAGTCACTGGACGCAGTAGGTTCCTAGCCATGCTTGAGAGTGAGCCTTTCCAAGAGATATGCACCCAGTCCAGCCTCTGGGCTGGCCAGCCTATGGAGAGTAGTCAGACAGTTGATCACCAATCTTCTTGATGAGTTTTGCTTCCTTATCTAGGAAGTGACTCTCCAGGAAGCCACTGAGATGGGAATGTGTGTGGGTAGAACCAAGGGTATGAAGATCCAAAAGGTCTTGGTTCACGTTTTTCTCCAGGGCTATGGTGGCTTCCATGGCATTCGGGGTTTTACCCCACTCAACTTGAGCCAGCATCTGAATGTCATCGAAGAGAGCACAGCCGCCCCACTGGCTTTGCATCTTCAGGAGACACTCTGTGCCCACCAATTTGCCTGAGTGGCCCAGGCCTTCCAGAGACACATTACTGCAGTGGAAATAGAAGCCCAAACTGAGGTAGGTGTAGAAGGCCCGCAGGTGCAAATTGACAAGGCGGTTGATGGCTCCCTCCACCTCCATGGAATAATCCTGACAAATCTGGGAGCGTATGGTCAGTTGGCAAAAAGGAGCTAACCACAAAAACCGGGTTGGCTGTCTCAAAAGCAGGAGATGGCAGAGAAGATGGTCCCAGGTGTTGCAAGTGGAGAGGAGGTCCAAGGGTGGTCGGAGGCCGTCAGAAAGAGAGTCCTGGGATCTGTTCTGTCCAAACAGTGTTGAAGCAAGACACAGATCTGTGGGACATCTGTGTGGGCTATGGGCTGCCGATATATTTCTTTTTTTTCTTTTTTTTTTTAGACAGAGTCTTGCTCTGTCACTCAGGCTGGAGTGCAGTGATCTCTGCCTCCCAAGTTCAAGGAATTCTCCTTTTCCAGCCTCGAAAGTAGCTGGAATTACTGGCGCAGGCCACCAGGTCCAACTACTTTTGTGTTTTTAATAGAGACAGGATTTCACTATGTTGGCCAGGCTGGTCTCTAACTCCTGACCTCAGGCGATCTGCCCGCCTTGGCCTCCCGAAGTGCTGGAATTACAGGCGTGAATCACCGCAGCCGGTCGATATTTCTTACACTAGTCTCTGTTTCATCAGTGACTATCCTCTCCTTAAATTTATCTCCTAAGACTTTGTTTCAAAAATAATTCTAGGTTTCTCAATCACCAAATATCTTATGTGTGGGTGTGTATGTGTGATGTACTTGCATATCTTTAAACTCTTCTCTTAGTAGCCACATTCTTTAGCACTTCTGCTTCTCTGGATGTGTTTTATTACTCTCCTGCCAACTCTTTTTTTTTTTTTTTTTTTAATTTGGATGCTGAGTCCCTTGGAAGAGATGTTAGTTTTGTTATTGTTTTTATTTATTTGTCTCAGGTCTAGTTGTTGGAGGTTAAAAAAAAAACAAACCAAAAAAATCCCATAAATGGATTCATGAATCTCAAACATGGATTGATGTTGTATAATATAAATAAGAAGGCTGTCAGTCATATGATAAAGCACATGGGGAAAACCTTCAAATTCCTCGACCCCCTGAACTTACCAAGTCTCCAGAGTATGAGAGATCTGGCCTAGTTATTCTGCTTTCTTTTGACATTTTGGGGGACAATGATAGCAAGCCCACTTATGTGGAAGCTGATATCACCGTTTTCCTGGTGAGTCCTCTAATCTCTGCCAAGATTTTCCACAATTCAAATATGTCCTATTCCTTACTCCTTGGTGTCGACACTGATCTCCGTGTTCTCAATTCTTGGTCAGTCTCTGAGGAAGAAAGTTCAGTGCCACTTCTCTCTTTCACTGTATGTTGAATCTCCAGCAGAGCTCCTAGCCTTGTTTGCAAAATATCTACCAGGAAGATCCAGAAGTTAGTCTCCTATGTCTTCATTACTAGCAATTTCAAGCTTTCGTATTTTTTGCCTCAATGCAAATATAATCAGAATAATTTGTATTAACTAAATTCTATTGATAAAGCTATTTTCTACATGTGATTTTCATGATCACTCAGTTTCATATTTTTAGAAAATAAATTTAAAAGCCCTAATTAACGATTAATGGATATGGAAAAAGCATCTGTTAATGTGTGAATGGATAAAGAAAATGTGGTAAATATACACAATAGAATCTGATTCAGCCTTTAGAAAAAGGGAAGTCTTGGCCAGGCACAGTGGCTCTCACCTGAAATCTCAGCACTTTGGGAGGCAAAGGTTGGTAGGTCTCTTGAGCTCGGGAGTTCAAGATAAGCCTGGGCAACATGGTGAAACACTGTCTCTACAAAACAGGATAAAAATTAGCCAGGAGGGGCCGGGCGTGATGGCTCAAGCCTGTAATCCCAGCACTTTGGGAGGCCGAGGCGGGTGGATACTGAAGTCAAGAGATCAAGACCATCCTGGTCAACATGGTGAAACCCCGTCTCTACTAAAAATACAAAAAATTAGCTGGGCATGGTGGCGCGTGCCTGTAATCCCAGCTACTCAGGAGGCTGAGGCAGGAGAATTGCCTGAACCTAGGAGGCGGAGGTTGCCGTGAGCAGGGATCGCGCCATTGCGCTCCAGCCTGGGTAATAAGAGCGAAACTCCGTCTTAAAAAAAAAAAAAAAAAAATTAGCCAGGCATGATGGTGTGGACCTGTAGTCCCAGCTATTGGGGGTCGGGGGTTGCCGCTCAAGTGGCAAGATTGCTTAAGCACAGGAGGTCGAGGCTGCAGTGGGCTGAGATCATGCCACTGCACTTCAGTCTGGGAAACAGAGAAAGAAACTCCGTCAGAAAATTAAAAAAAAAAAAAAAAGGAAATCTTGCTCCCATTTGCAAGCAACATTAATGAACCTGGAGAACATTATGCCAAGTGAAATAAGCCAGCCAAAGAATGACAATATTGTATTGATTTTTTTGCATGTAGAATCTAAAAATTCAAACTCATTTATGCAGACAGCATGGTCAGTCATAATGGAATGGGGCATTGGTCAAAGGTACAAACTCAGTTATAGGATGAGTAAGTTCTACTGTATTGTTTCAAATTCGAAAATAGCTCAGATTTTAAGAGTCCTCATCATAGGCATAAATACACAAAAAATGTAAATGTGAATATGTTCATGAATAAGATGGTAGTAATCTTCATGCAACGTATTCATATATCAGATCATCATGTTCAAATCATCATAATCAGACCTTGAATATATACAATCTTTGTTAGTCAATTATTTAATTAAAAATAAAAAAAAAATTAGATGGATGCAAAGTACCCATGGTCAGGGCTGATGCTACAGGTTACACTCTCCCTCACATCATGCTCTAGTAAGTATTGTAATAAAGGTTTCAGAAGAACTCCTTAGTAGTTGGTGTAAAGTTAAAAATATCTACCCAAAGGAAGACAAGTGACAATGGTAAATGAGAGGGCTTATCAGCAAATTATTTGACTTATGAAAGATAGATCTCAGGTAAATTAAAAGTTACGAGTGCCCTCCTTTTCATCTTACACAGATAAAAGCAACTTAACATTACCTTAAATGTTAACCTTCTCCTGAGGACACATGCTTTCTGAAAACGAGTTTATTTAATGAAGTACTTGGCTACCCCATTCATGACAAGTGCATTTGAAAGTGTTGTAAAATAGCCATAGATCACAGACCTCATCGCATGCATGGCTATTAATGCAATGAGACATGACAGAGCATGAAATGTGCAGTATTGATTCACACTGAGAGCTAAAGGAGCTAAGTATTATCAGTGCATTCATGTGTAAATTAATACAGTGTAACACACTCCTGGCCATGGAATGTCACACAGTGATAGTGATTGGGACTGCAGAATGCCTTAATCAAATATTATTTGAAAAGAACAAGTATATGCTGTCACATTGATGATATGGTTTAAAAGCATCGAGCTAAATAAATTTTGCTTCTCTCTAGTCAATAGTCCATTAATCCCATCAATTGTGTAATCATTTTAAATTGCTTTATTTGAACTACATTTCACTTCTGAAGTCTTATATGAATAATAGGGCATTGGAAAAGTAACTTAAAGTCAGAATCCTATCTTTATAACTTCATATCCAGAAATGTAAGCATGTTAAAAACATAAATTTGATTATATTCAACTTTTATGTATTTAGGGACATAGCCATACTATATTAGTAATTTTGCCTCTTTGTCTCTCTTACATTTGTCCCTTCTTTTTCTTAAATAGTTATTTCCCTACAATCTACGTATAAGTGTTTCAGTCATTTCCATGTTTAAAATTTACCTACTTTGATCCTGCATGCCTCTCCTGTTAACAGGAAATAATCTCAGTTCCCATTAACTGTTACCACTTCTATATGTCTACTCCATCATCAACTACTGACAACAATCAGATGTTTACCTACCACCCCTCATCTCAAACCTCAATTATTAAAGTCAACAATTCTCAGTTAATTATTATAAAGATTATTTTCAATTCCATGAGTTTTGCTGGTCAAGCAAGACTCTTGCTTTGACAATTGTGTTGGACAATCTTGTGTTGGACAATTTCTATCATTCCCTTCCTGATTTTCATTACGTTATTTTTAATAGGTTCCCTTAAATTTCTTTGGTGATTTCCTCTCAGCATTATTCTCTTCCTCTTCATGTTCTGGAACTACTCTTATTTCCTAAGTTTCTCTCCTTGTTCTTTTTATTCTTTTTAAATCTCACTCTGCACTCAATGAATTTTTTTTCACTCTCTGAGTTTCCAGTGCTCATTATTCAAGTGCCACCACGAGCTTACAATTCTCTGAGCTGTAATCCCATATATATCTACTGCCTACTGTATTCCTCCACTTATAGAATTCCCAAAGTCAACATGGCCCAAATAATCTTCCCTTTTACCATCCCGCTTATTTTCCAATATTCCTTATTTGGTGAATGTTTTCATAATTAGCTCATTTATCTAAACATCATATGTAAAAGTTGTTCTGGCCTCCCATTTTCCCTGCCTTCTCAATTATGCAGGTGTTTCTGTTGATTACTTACTAAACAATGGGAATATTATTAGGGAATATTATTAGGGAATTTTTGCTTGTACTCTTCAGTATATGATTTTTACTAGCTCAGGATGTTATAAATTGGTCTTTCATATTATCAGAAGTATTTTTTAGTAGATAAGTTTTCTTTTAATATTTCAATGTATTTTTAAATTTTGTGAGACTCAGGATATTACATAAATTTATTGCTCTATTTAAGGACTTGCATATTGCATTCTTCATGCAGCATTCCTAAATTGCTTATTTTAATTCAATTTTTGGTTTACTATATTTTATTAAGTACATGTTTTCAACACTGACTTATTGTTTCTTGGCATATTTTATTCCAATGAGTTTAAGAAAGTCATTGTGCGGATATATCTGTGTTTCATTCTGCAAATACATGTGGAATGACATGTAATAGGTTCATATCTCCATATATCCAATCAAAATACTGAATAGTTCCATCACCAATAAGGTCCTTAGTATCATTATCATCACACTCATAGTCCTTCTATTGCCTCTCTCACTCCCTGCTCCTAAGTTCTGAAACCCATTAATCCATTTTCCATTTTTATGATTTTGTCATTTCAAATATATATAACTGAACATTTCCTTATATAAATTTTTGTGCATTTTTTCTACTAAGCATAATTCCCATGAGATATTTCCAGTTGTTTGCAGTGTATTATTTTCATTGCTGAGTAATACTTTATAGTAAAGATATATACTTTGTGTTTAAAACACAATCAGAGACAGAGGTGGAGCAAGATGGAAGAATAAAAGCGCTCACCAATTGTCCCCCCACAACAAGGGCATCAATTTAACAACTGTCTATACAAAAAAAAAACATCTTTATAGGAACCAAAATCAGGTGAACACTCACAGTACAGAAAAGACAGTCTTGAATGGCAGGTGATCGAAAGGGTCTCAATATGGTAATCTAGAAAATTCTCCTGAATCTTCTGCAAGACCTTCAAGGTGCTAGCTACAAGTCTGCAAGGATCACAGCATTACTGGTGCCCTATGAAGTAGATACAGTATAGGTCACAACACCCAAATCCTTTCAAATATCTTAGGGGCAGGGAGTGAGAGAGGCAACAGAAGGGGTATAAGTGTGATGATAATAATGCTAAGGACCTTATTGGTAATGGAACTATTCAGTGTTTTGATTGGCTATATGGAGATGTGAACCTATCGCATGTCATTCCACATGTAATACAGTTTTGCAGAATGAAATATGCATATATCCACACAATGACATTCTTTCAAAGGGATGTAACAGAGAACTTCCAAACCCTAGAAAAAGACATCAATATTCAAATACAAGAAGACAATAGAACACCAAAAAGATTTAATCCGAAGATGATTCCCTTGGGGCATTTAATAATCCAGCCCCCGATCATTAAAGATAAAGAAAAGATCCTAAAGTCAGCAAGGGAAAAGAAACAACATACAATGGAGCTCTAATACATATGAGAGCAGACTTTTCATTGGAAACCTTACAGGCCTGGAGAGAGTTGCATGACATATTTAAAGTGTTGAAAGAAGAAGAAGAAAAAAAAAAACTTTTACCTAGAATAGTATGTCCAGAAAAAATATCCTTCAAATGTGAAGGAAAAATAAATCCTTTCCCAGGCAAACAAAAGCTGAGGGATTTCATCAACACCAGGCTTGTCATACAGCAAATGCTAGAGTACTTCAATCAGAAAGAAAAGGATGTTAATGACCAAAAAGTAGTCACTTGAAAGTACAAAACTCAGTGGTAACAGTAAGTAAAGAGAAAAATACAGAAAATTATAACACTAAAGCTGTATTGCATTAACTACTGTTATCCTAAGTAGAAAGACAAAGTGATCGACCAGTCCAAAATAATAACTACGACAACTTTTCAAGACATAGACAATAAAATAAGATATAAATAAGTTAAAAAGACAGCATGCAAAGTTAAGGCATATAATTTTATTAGTTTCATTTTTACTATTTCTTTTTACACAAACAGTGTTAAGTTGTTATCAGGTTAATATAATGGGTTTTAAGACAGTATTTGCAAACCTCATGACAACCTGAAATCAAAAAACATACAACAGGTGCACACAAAATTGGAAAAGCAGGAAGCTATATCATATTACCAGAGAAAATTATCTTCACTAAAGGAAGACAAAGGAAAGAAAGAGAGCACCAAAAAACTACCAGAAAACAAATAACAAAGTAGCAGGAGTATGTCCTTTCTTGTTAAGAATAGCATTGAGTATCAATGGATTAAACTTTCCAATCAAAAGACAGAGTGGCTAAATGGCTTAATTAAAAAGGAAAACAAGACCCATTGATATGCTGTTTATAAGAATCACACCTCACCTGCAAAAATACACACATAGACTGAAAATAAAGAAATGGAAAATGATATTCCATGACAATGGAAAGCAAAAAACCCAGGAGTATCTGTACTTATATCAGATATAACAATACTGGAGCACCCAGATATATAAAGAAAATATTACTAGAACTAAAGAGAGACAAAGGTGCCAATTCAGTAATAGTTGAAGGCTATTCCTTCCAGATAGAAAATCAACAAAGAAACATTAGTCTTAATCTACACTATAGACCAAATGAATCTAATGAATATGTATAGAACATTTCATCCAATGGCTGCAGAAATTCAAAGGATTGTTAGTGGCTACTATGAGCAGCTATATGCCAATAAATTGGAAAACCTAGAAGAAATGAACAAGTTTCTAGACATGTACAATCTACTAAGTTTAAAGCAGGAAGAAATCCAAAACCTGAACAGACTAACAGCAAGTAATGAGATTGAAGCCATAATAAAATGTCTCCCAGAAAGAAATACTCCTGGACCTTATGGGTTTACTGCTGAATTCTACCAAACATTTATAAAAAGAATAACAATTCTATTTAAACTTTTCAGAGAGAGAGAGAGAGAGAAAGAGGGAACGGGGTCCAAAGTGGCTCCCGCCAGAGGTCATGGCGCTCGTGAAGGTGAGGTCATCAGTTCAAGGCTAACCTGAGCAACCTCATAAGCTCAAACTGATTGTCAAAAAAAAAAAAAAAAAAAAAAGAAAGAAGGAGGGAATATTTCCAAACTCATTATACAAAGCTAGTGTTACCCTGAAACCAAAACCAGAGAAAGGCATAAAAAAAAAAGAAAACTACAGGCCAATATCTCTGATGACTATTGATGCAAAACTCCTCAACAAAAGAGTAACAAACTGAATTCAACATTAAAAAGATTATTCATGTTTGTGAAATGGATTTATCCCAGTGATGCAAGGATGGTTCACTATGTGCAAATCATTCAAAGTGATACATCGTATCAGTAGAATGAAGGATAGAAACCATGTGATTACTTCAATTGATGCTTAAAAAGCATTAGATAAAATTCAACATCACTTTATGAGATAAAAACCATCAAAAAACTAGGGATAGAAGGACATACTTCAATATAATAAAAGCTAAATATATGACAGATCCTCAGCTAGTATCAGACTGAATGGGGACAAACTGAAAGCCTTCCTCTGAGTTCTGAAACACAGCAAAGATGCCCACTTGTAAGACTGTTATTCGACTAAAATTTATTGAGTAATAATATCTCACAAGCACTGGCAACCAAAGCAAAAATGGACAAATGGGATCACATCAAGTTGGAAGCTTCTATGCAGCAAAGGAAACAGTCAACAAAGTGAAGAGACAGCCAGCAGAACGGGAGAATCTGACAAGGCATTAATAACCAGAATATATAAGGAACTCAAACAATTTTATAGAAAATCTAATAAATCAATCCAAAAAATGGACAAAAGATTTGAACAGACATTTCTATAAAGAAGATATACAAATGGAAACAGGCACATGAAAAGCTGCTCAATATCACTGATCATCAGAGAAATGCAAATCAAAATTTCAATGAGATATCATCTCTTCAAGGTTGAAATAGCTTTATGTAAAAACAGACAATAACAAATACCAGCAAGGATATGGAGGAAAGGGAACTCTCATATGCTATTGGTGGAAATGCAAATTAGTGCAATCACTATGAAGAACAGTTTGGAGGTTCTTAAAAAAATTAGAAACAGAGCTATCACATGGATTCAGTAATCCTGCTCCTGGGTATATATATATACCCAAAAGAAAGGAAATCAGAAAATTAAAGAGATTTCTACATTTTCATGTTTGTTGCTGCACTATTCATATTAGTCAAGATTTAAAAGCAGCCTAAGTATCTATCAACAGATGAATGGATAAAGAAAATGTGATATGGATTACTATTCAACCATAAAAAAAAAATGAGATCCAGTCATTTGCAACAACATGGATGGAACTACAGATCATTCATGATGTTAAGTGAAATAAGCCAGGTACAGCAAGACAAACAGCACATGTTCTCACTTATTTGTGGGATCTAAAAATCAAAACAACTCAAATAACGGACATAGACTGTCAAGGATGGTTACCTGAAGCTGGGATCGATAGCAGGGGGCTGTGGGGAGAGAAGGGAATAGCTAATGGGTGCCAAAAATTAGAAAGAATGAATAGGACCTAGTATTTTATTACACAACAAGGTGATTATAGTCAATAATAACTTAATTGTACAGTTTAAAATAGCTAAAAGGGTTTAAATGAATTACTTTGAACACAGAGGATAAATGCTTGAGGAGATGAATACCCCATTTTCTATGATGTGATTATTTCACATTGCATGACTGTATCAAACACGTCATATGTCCTACAAATACATATACCTACTATGTACCCATGAAGATTCTAAAAAATAAAATTGTCTTGTTAAATAAACATAAAATAAAATAAAACAGAATCAGAATGTTGATGTTATGTCAGATTTGCTGAGTTTACTGTTGTCATTATGGCAAGTTGTATTAAGGAAGAAAATCGCCAAAAATATAAAATGGAAAGAAATGTGATCATAAAAGATTATTTTTCAAACTAAATGCATTTATAAGATAGAACTATAATTTGTAATTAGTTTTCCTAAAAACTAATGAATCTTCCCCCAAATTAGCATGAGTCAAATGTAAACACAAAGTTAAGAAATCTAATTTATTGTTTTTCTCATAACAATAAAATTTGAAAGAATACTATTTTTCTAATGTTATGTAACGGATTACCAAAACTTAGTGTTATTATCATACTTTTTTGTCGACCAGAAGTACAAGTGGGCTTACCTGGGTTCTCTTTTCTAAGTGTTATAAGATCGAAATCAGTGTCCACTAGGGTGGGCGGTAATCTGGAGGCCTGAACTCTAAGCATATACACTGTTAAGCTTATGCAAGTCGTTGGCAGAAGTCATTTTCTTGTGGTATAGAAATGAGGACCCATTCCAGGCTCTACCATACGTCTGATCACCTCCCTTTCATCTCACATGGTCTCTTCAATCTTTAAAGTAGCAGTGGCTCATCGAGTCCTTCTCATGCTTTGATTCTCTCTGACTTCTTCTTCCGCTACTAGACTGAGAAACTCTTCTATTAAAGAGATTCAACTTTCACATCTGTTTAGTGCCACTAACTGTGAATTTTTATTAACAGGCGCCTCACATTGGCTGAGGCTATTAACAAATGTGAGCTTTTGATAGGCGTGGGCCCCTGACAGCATCTCCTGGGCCTCACAGAGCGAGTCAATCTTCTGGACCTGTAAAATATTACATCTTAGCTTCTGGGCATTTACATCCACAGTGAAAGGCAAGGTGGTCTTTATAATTCCTTGTGAACTTACCAGGCTGTATGCCAGATGTAAATAGGCAAAGCATCAGAAAATTGTCTTATAGTTCTGGGACAGCTAAACAGGGCTACATAGGAAGGAGAACTGTGAGAGGCAGCTATGTTAGCCTTTGCCCCCCCATTATATCCTTCCTATGTGTGTGGGCAAAATGGGAAAGTCTACAGGGGAGGGAAGGAAGCTACTGAAAATGGAACAATTGGAGAGTAAAACTACTGAGCTGCCATAGCAAAGACATATGTTTTTTTTTTTAATTTAAGTAGTGTATTATTATCTGTGTCTTCTGCAATGTGAAAATAGATTGAATCTCTGAACCATTTTGTGGCACTCTTTTAATCAAAAAGTAAGCAGAGTGAGATCTCTGTTATTACCACTATGGGAAGAAAAATCAGAGGCTCTGCATGAGGGACATGAACAATAAATCTGCAGGATCAATCACATAAGGAGAAAAGCCAAGTCTGGGTTAAAAAAAATGGGTACATGTTATGGTGGATGTAGAGTGAGTGGATCTCTGAAAATACAGTTAATAAATAGTCTAACTCTATTTTGAGCAAACAGATAAGTGGAGGTAAAAATTTTCAGTTAAATATAAAAACCATAATGCACGGATTTTTTTTCTACTTTTCTAGTGAAGAATAATATTAACTTGAAAAAAGAGATCTAGAATATCTTGACAATATAAAATTAAGATTTAATAATAGAGATATGCTTCAAGCTCATCTAGCTAAAAGTTTATTTTAATTATTAAGCTAAGAAAAGAGATCCAGAATATCTTAGCAATATAAAAAATAAAAAATTAACATTTAATAAATAGAGACATTCTTCAAGCTTATCTAGCTGAAATTTTTGAAAATTCCTAGGAGAAACTGAAGATAGAACACAAGAAGTTTGGTTTTAATCTGTAGGTTTTATAAGCTTGTTGTGTTTAATGAAGAGAAAAGTAGCTACTATAGAAGCAGTTATCAATCCTAGAGATGAGGGAACAAGGAGAAGGGATTCAAATTACTCTTTGTAATTCGAATCAATTTCCTCATCTTTAAAATGAGGCTGTTTGACCAAATTATGCCTAATATTTTATGGCTATTATTCTCTATAATCTGGCTTCTAAAATTCTGTGATTCTATAAATCATGCTCAGTTAACCCCTGTGATTAAAAAAAAAAGTGAGAGTAGTGTTTATATTTCAGTTATTCAAAAAGGCTGGCATAATAGAAGAATTCCATCTGAACCTTCAAGTGATAATAATGAAATCCATATTGAAGGTTATTTCTTGCTCACTTAACAGCCATGAAAATGTGTTTCTGATGATTGAGAGATTCTCCTTTTCTTACTGACTCAGGGATACAAGTCTTCTCAGCAATGGCTCTCCTAATCTCCCAGTCTCTATGTGCATCTGCACAAAACTGAAAGGGGAAAGCACAGGTAGAATGTGTACATTGGAGGTTTTGATGGTTATACATGAAAGAGGTATTTATTATTTCTATTCAAAAGCTAAAAGTCAATCTCTGTCAAGCCTAACCGAAAGGAAGGAAGAAAATTTAGTCAGCTATGCTCTCAATAGAAAAGAAACATGTTTGGTAATGAGTTAACCATCCCTGCTACTGCTCGTTTTTTGTAAGAGTCTAAGAATTCTGAAATAAACAGCTTAAATTTCTGTAACAAACAACTTAATTAGCTCTATTGTATGTTTGTGTTTTTCCAAAAGCATATCAAAATTATGTTTCGGTTTATTGAATTGTTATTCATTTTCCTTTAACAATTTTATTTAGATGTCTATATTTTATTTTCAAATGTAGTAGTGGCCAGGGATAGTGGCTCCTGCCTGTAATCCCAGTACTTTGGGAGACCAAGGGCAGATCATGAGATCAGGAGATCAAGACCAGCTTAACCATGGTGAAACCCCATCTCTAATAAAAAATACAAAAAATTAGCTAGGCTTGCTGGCCCATGCCTGTAATCACAGCTACTCAGGAGGCTGAGGGAAGATAATAGTTTGAACCTGGGAGGTGAATGTTGCAGTGAGTGGAGATTGTGCCACTGCACTCCAGCCTGGATGACAGAGAGAGACTCTTGACTCAAAAAAAGAAACAAAAAGCAAAATGTAGTACTATATATAAATTTTTGTTTTACTTATATTCCAAAGTAAAGTGACTTTAGTGCAAGTTACCACATTATATACAATACTCTATTTGTGCATTTGTTTATTTCTCCCACATCATTGGCAGGGACTCCTTCTTTTTTATCTTCTGTTTCCTTACCATCGAATGTACACAACAAAACCATTTAACCTAAAAAAAAAAAAAAAAAAATTAACCATCTAGAACAAATTAAATGTTTCAATATTCTTATTTCTACATTTTATTAGTCAGGTTCAAAATTGTTTATGATGGAAAGGCTTTTTTTTTTCTTTCTTTTTTTTTTTTTATTAACAACATATTGCTAGGATGTCTCAGAAACAGCCGTGGAAGACAGAAAGGAAGAGGTGGGAGTGTACTTGTCAGCAATTTGTTCTTTTCGAAACCAAGTTGAACCCAGCACCAGAATTAATATAATTTTTCTTCTAGGTCATGTACACTACCCTATGTGTAGAAGTTTTGGCTCTCAGGAGTCACAAATGGCTTCAATAAAACTTTTAAACTTCATCCACAACAGTGAAGAACCAACATATACAGCATATTTGGTTATCCCCCAATCAAGAATAATGCAGTCCATAGTTTCTAAGATCTTGCCTTTTCCCTGATTGGTTGGGGTCAAAAAGGGATCTGGAGTTCCACTTTCAGTGAAGGTAGATATCTCAGCTGCCAGAAATAAGCAGCCAGCAGGCTGTGATCCTTAAAAGGAGGTTGAGACTCTGGATCTCTCTTGACAGTGAAAGAGGACACCAGGGGTGATATTTTGAATATCTTTTTCCACCTTATCATTGTTCTCTATTAGGGAAGTGAAATAAATCTATATTTTAAATATCTTTTTCCAGCTTAGTATTGTTCTTTTCTAGGGAAGTGACATAAACCTGTCTGTACATTCCAGTCTTTATACTTAACAGAAATCCTTAGCTCCACTTGTTCACTGCAGTTATTGGAGGTTAAAGTGGCAAGGCTAGAGTGAGTTCTGTGCAAGAGCTTCACAACTTTGGGCAGAAATTATTTTTGTCTCAATCTTTTCATTTGTAAAATGAGATGGTAGGAGGAAATGATTTCTCAGTTACCTTTCAACTGTAACTTCTAATAATTGTATTAGGTCGGCTTTTGCTCTGGAGAGAGAAGATCTAGATTTGACTCTGTGTGATCATGGGTGAGGGATTGAATCTATCCAAAGCTTAATGTACTCATTAACACAATGGGGTTAATAATAGCCTTCCTTATAGATTACTGCACATCTTCATGTGTAAAAATAGCTGCATAAAATGTAGTTATCATTAAAATATCTGTAACTGGCTCTGAATCTCTTAAACTTCTCACAGAGTAATATTTTCAAATACTTCATTTGTTCAAATCTGAAAAATCAGTAGAATTGTTATGAGAGTTTAAGGAAAGCAAACATATAAAAGAATTTTATATATTATAGAGTATATGCATTGTTATTAATTGTATATTATTAACCCTTTAAGAGAAGAGGCCTGACCTAATAATATAAATTTAGTCTCATCAATTTCTACTCATCCTATATATATGTTACATATGATAGGGGGAGGATTTGCAATGATTCAATTTAATAGTTTAACTCAAAATAATTAAATAATTTTTTCTTCAATTAAACCAAAAAAAAAGGGGTGATGAGAGATAATGAATTATAGTCATTCATTCATACAGATAAGTGTGAAAGTGATAAAACATGTATTCTTGGACATAGCAAGAGACACTGAAAATAGATGGAATATTCAAATAGGCCTTGTAGAATAAGCAGCACTTTCATAGCTGTAAATTTTGAAAATGCTATAATGAGTTGGGTTAGGGGAAGGAAGTGGGAATAGAAAGAGAATGCCATGACCACAAAAAGGAGTAGAATACAAGTTCAGGACACACTGGAAGAAACTTCTAAAAGTAATATTGAGTCTGTAAATGTAAGTGTTAAACTAAAGTGAAACGAATGAAATAAATGTTAAATGTAATAAATCCTGAATGAAATCAAGGTTCCAAACTCATGATCATAAAAACTAAGTGGAATTTTAGGGAAATTTTTTTAGAGAAAGTAAAAATGAGATTGATAAACCAGTGCTGCACATATGAATGGGCAGGAAAGAATACATTTATATCAATATTATTTCATATCTAAAATTAAATATATGTTTAGGAAAGCTTTATCCTCCAAACACTGAACTCCTAATTTTTGTTTTCCTGTTTTCACATTGCAATAAATATTAAACAAACAGAAATTTAAAATGAAATGTTCTTTGTGAATCGAGCTATTTTTGATTCCCAAATGTATCTTATTTTGTTGAAGTTACCAGGTATTCTGAAGGTAGATTTCACAGGAAGTTTAGATTCTGCTTTCTTTCCTGAACTCAGTGAAATTCTTCAGCAGTATAAATCTCTTTGAAGTCAGGATGATATGTCAATGTTGAATCAAATTTTGTGAACTTCAAAGCTTGCTCTCTGCTAGAGGATATCCTGGTGAGGCTAGATATTGCAAAAAGAAATGAGAATACTACCTGAACATTTTAACTAACTTGGTTTCTAAAATAATATGTGAGCCTTCTTATTTTGTGACTATTCGTCTTTTTGGTATATTTACAATATTTAGTACTTTATTATTACTATTGTATTTCAAATTTTCAGTTATACTTACTTGATGCCATAGAAGTTCGATGAAACCATGGAAATTTTATTTTCTTATAAAAAGGAGTTTTGAAAACAACGTAGAATTGTGAATCATAGAAGCTTCATGAAGGTGTCAGCTAAATGCATTCAAAAAAGGAATTAATAAATCAATATCACAAGTTTTTACAAGAAGGAAATAACATAATATATATACAGGTGTTTATCATTCATTTCAAGTTAATTTAATGCATCTGATCAAAGTTAATTTTCTTCTAATCTCCATAAAACACTGCAAGATATCAAAGCAATGAATGTTTAAATTATTTTGATTAATTATCCCAAAGTAATGAGCATATGAGCAATAACATGTATGACTCCTCACTTCCTCTCATACCTCACATACATCCCACCAGGAAATTGTGGGTTGTGTGGGAATTAGGTGCTATTATATTAGAATGTTATTATAGAGTCTTCTCTAAGCAAATCAAAAAGTATTACAAAAATACATAAATTCTCCCACTGCCGTATATAGGCATGTATTTAATTAAATTACCACATCCATTGTTTATCAAATTGGTGCTGAGAGTCAACTATGTACTAGGCACTATTTTCATCAAGAATAAATTAAACATTCTTGTGCTCATGGACCTTATTTTCAGAGTTTAGAGAGAGGCAATTAAAAATAATGAATAAGTAAATTATATAAAGTGTGAAGTACTATAAAACAATGAAAATGCAGAGCAGGGTTAGGTGGATCAGCAGTGGAGGGTATCCCTTGCATATGGGATTAATTTCAGGTACATTATGAGGCCTTGGTGAACCTGTGACACACAAACCAAGACTTGAAGGTAAGAGAGTGCTGTTCATAAGCAGAGAAAACGTTTGAAGCCAAGGCAGTGGCAATGTGGAAGCCCGAGAACAGGAGTGTCCTTCAAGCGGTTAGGAAGCAGTTTCGGGCCGGGCGCGGTGGCTCACGCCTATAATCCCAGCACTTTGGGAGGCCGAGGAGGGTGGATCACGAGGTCAAGAGATCGAGACCATCCTGGTCAACATGGTGAAACCCCGTCTCTACTAAAAATACAAAAAATTAGCTGGGCATGGTGGCGCGTGCCTATAATCCCAGCTACTCGGGAGGCTGAGGCAGGAGAATTGCCTGAACCCAGGAGACGGAGGTTGCGGTGAGCCGAGATTGCGCCATTGCACTCCAACCTGGGTAGCAAAAGCGAAACTCCGTCTCAAAAAAAAAAAAAAAAACAAAAAAAACAAGCACAGTTTCCTGCAATCAGAGCAAGCAAGGTGAGAATAGTAGGACATGGAAGGAGGGTGACTGTGTAAAGCAAATAAGGCTATTTTTAAAAACTTTTAATTACACTCTAAATGGATTATCAAGAGCCATGGGTGGATTTGCAAGGTAAACTGAATTGATTCGGTTTGTATTTTGAAAGGATCACTCTGGCTGCCGTGTTGAGAATAAGCAAGACAGGGATGGAATTGAGGAGAACAGTGAGAAGCCTGTTGCAGTGATCAGAGGGAGAGAAGGCCATGGCTCCCAAGAAAGTGCCAGCAGAGTGGGTGGCGAGCAAGGGGTCAGGCTCAGGTTTCATTCCGAAAGCAGAACCAGTAAGATTTCCTGGTGGGTTGTATGTTCAGTGTGAGAGAAAGTGAGGTGTCACAAATGACTCATGATTTTTTTCTTATTTTTTCCATGAGTGAGAGAAATAATGAACTGCTATAAACATGGGAAAAGCCATTGGAAGAGCAGTTACTTTCCTTGTGTGATGAGAGTGGGTGGAATGAGAAACTAACTCTGTTTTGATAAAACAGCATACCCAAGTCACATACCCTTTTCCTTATGGAATAAAAACATAACAAAAAGCAGATGTATTTGTGCTAACTTAGGTAGGAATTCATCAGTTTTCATAATTCAGTTTGGGCCATGTTGCAGCATTACATTTCTGGTATCGTAGACTATTAATAAACCTACGATGAAAAGCCTGGGGAGACCAACATCTTTAGACATACTTAGAACAAAGTATAGATAGTTCACATTGAATGAAATTCTGCCACATGAATTTAAGGGAAAAGAGTCATTTTTTCAATACTAAAACTCGATATTTAGCTTCTCATTAAATGGATAGGTTTTAAGAGAGGCATTATATATACTGGAAAAAGTGAATTGCTTGCCATGAGGATATTATCTTAAAGAGGTCATTTTAATATAATGAAAAGTGTGTTTTGGAACGTATTGTATCAAATGAGTGAAACAGAATATCAGAAAACAGTTAGTAGCTTTTAAAGTCAATTAACACTAACATGAGAGTCTTTCAGATTATCAAAGGCAATTTAGGCCACAGTGGGTAAAGTACCGGTCAAACCTTTTTTTTTTTTTTTTTTTTTTTTTTGGAGCTAGAAAGATTTTGGCTAAAACTCAAATATTTAATATAATTAGCTACTTTTGGTTCCTTTCTTCTCAACAAATGGAATAATAATAATCACCTTCCAGGATTTGGTATCTGATGACTATGAAAATAATTTTAATAAGATTGCTTATAATTATATGTAAGATATACACATATATATCCATATATATATGTGAAACTTATCAGAGTACTTCAGATTCAGATTGTGAACACAGCCAACATTCAGTTTTCTTATGATACTAAATTTAAATTTCCTGTTGGAGATAAATTATTTTACCTCATATAATCTGTTGAAATTATAGATGACAATAGTTAGGAATTATGTCAGTTAGGCCTGGCTAAACTGCTATAAAAAACACTAAAATATCAGTAGCTCCAATTCAGTAAAATTGTATCTATTAATTACATACATTAAATACTCTATTCTAATCTTCTTTTCCACACTTCTTTGGGTTGTTTTTGTCAAATATGTTATATGTTTATATGCTATTTTACCAATATTTCAATTTTATAGATATTATTTATAGTATTATTTTGAATCAGTTAAGATAAGAAAAGAAATATGTAGTGATAGTGTATTTTATAGTTACTTGGTTGTCATCTTTACTGGTACTTTTTATGTCAGTTAGAATTACTGTCTGGTATTTATTTTAGCCTGGAAAATTTTCTTTAGCACTTCTTATAAGGTACATCAGCTAGCAACAAATTCTCTCATTCTTTGTTTTCAAAGTTTTCTTATGCCTTTATTTTAAATAGCTGTGCTGTATACAGGACTCTTGGTTGACAGCTCTTTTCTTCAAGCACCTTGAATAAGTCATGTCACTGCTTTCTGGACTCTATTGTTTCTTAGGAGAAATCAGCTGTTTATCTTATTTGTGTTTGCTGGTATATGGTGAGTTATTTTTCTCTTGGTGCATTAAAAATTTTCTTTTTGTCATTAGCTTTCAGCTTCTTGACTATAGGTAAAGATTTTTAAAGTTTACTAGGAATTTGTTGAGCTTCATGTACATGTAGATTAATGTTTTCATTGTTTCTGGGGAGTTTTCAGGCATTAGAACACTGTATGCCCTTTTCTCTCTTTTCCTTCACTTTCCACTGAGCATATGTTTGTGCACTCAGTGGTATCCTATGGATCTCTGAGGTTTTGTTCATTTTCCTGCATTTATTTTTCTGTTCTTCAGATTCCATACTCTGTAGTAATCTATCTTCAATTTTGCTGATTTTTTTTCTCTCAGCTCAAAGCTACTGTTGAATCTCGTTAGATAATTTTTATTTTTAATTATTGTACTTTTAAATTCTAGAATGTTTGTTCTTTTTAATATCTACCTCTTTATGTATAATTTATTTGATGTAACTTTTGTCAGTTTTCTTTAGTTTGTTGAACATATTTATAATAGATTCTGTTAAAGTCTTTGTCTGCTAATTCTAACATCTGGGCACCCTCCAAAAAAGTTTATATTCCTTGCTTTTTAAAATCCTTGCGTAAGGTAAACATTACTTTATTTGTTTGACTTTCATAATTTTTTGTTGAAAATTGGACATTTTAGAGAGCAGAATTAGGCAATACAGAATTCTAATCTTCTTCCTTCCACTGCCCACCAGGAGTTGATGTTACTGTTTAGTGTTATTTGCTTAATGACTTGGCTAAATTAATTCATGATGTATATTTTCCTTGTAATGTGAAGTCTTGGATGCCACTTTATTTCCCCCCATCACTTTTAAATTTTAAGCTTGCTTGCCTAGCAGTCCCTCTTGGGTCAACATATTGGCTAGTCAAAAGTTATTATTTTATGTTGTTTCTTGCTGCAGCTATATTCACGGAGCTATTAGCCTTCTATTCTTCATTCTCTCATCTTCTATTATTAATTGCTCACTATTCCAGCTATATTTTTTGAGAAAATCTTAGGGCATGTGTTTTCCGTCCTCTGTTCCAAACAAAGTCACCCCCTTCAACAAATTAACACAGCTGCCTGGTTTTCTGTTTTTCCTCTCACCGAGGCAGAACCTCTGTGCTATTCTACTGGAGGAAAGGGTGGCAGCCTGTTTCTCTGGAGTTATACCTCTATCCTGTAACCAGAAGCTGAGGAGAAATGAGGAGGAAAAGCCCTGACTTTTCAACTCTCTCATCACAGAACTGTCAGAGGCATGTGAATCAGAACATCTCTATCTTGAACAGTACCTGGGTAAAATGGGGCTGAAACCTACGGGACTGCATTCTCTGATAGTTCAGGCATTCTAAGTCACACAATGAGACAGGAGGTTGGCACAAAATACGGGTCATAAAAACCTTGCTGATAAAAAAATGTTTACAGTGAAGGAGCTGGCTCAAACCTGCCAAAACAAAAATGGCCACAGAGTGATAATCTCTGGTCATCCTCACTGCTACACTCCTACCAGTACTATGACAGTTTCCATATGCCATGGCAACATCAGGAAGTTACCCTATATGGTCTAGAAAGGAGAGACATGAATAGCTCACCCCTTGTTTAACATATCATGAATAAATAACCATAAAAGTGGGCAACCAGAAGCATTCGAGCTCCTCTGTCTATGGAGTAGCCATTCATTTATTCCTTTACTTTCTGAATAAACTTGCTTTTACTTTGCACAGCAGACTAGCCTTGAATTCTTTGTGTGAGATCCAGGATCCCTCCTTTGGGGTCTGGATCAGGACCCCTTTCCTGTGTAACAGGACCACTGCCCAACAAGTAGGAGCTGGGGACTATGGGCAATTGAGATCTCAGTGTTCTCGACCATCCTGCCTGGGTAAAGATTCTTCCCGGCGAATGAGAGCAAGGTAGGAGAAGGGCACTAATGTCCTTAAGCACACCAACCCAGAATAGAGCCTCCAGACATATAGCTAGAATGGGGGTAAAAATGAGATAATCCAAGGGCCGGGCGCGGTGGCTCACGCCTGTAATCCCAGCTCTTTGGGAGGCCGAGGCAGGTGGATCATGAAGTCAAGAGATTGAGACCATCCTGGTCAATATGGTGAAACCCTGTCTCTACTAAAAATACAAAAAATTAGCTGGGCATGGTGGCACGCACCTGTAATACCAGCTACTCAGGAGGCTGAGGCAGGAGAATTGCCTGAACCCAGGAGGCAGAGGTTGCGGTGAGCCGAGATAGCTCCATTGCACTCCAGCTTGGTTAACAAAAGCGAAACTCCGTCTCAAAAAAAAAAAAAAAAAGAAAGAAAAAAGAAAAAAAAATAAGATAATCCAGCAGTCTGTCCCTTGTAGGCAGTATCATCCCACAACTGTGAACTGAAAAGAAAGCCTCTGTCTTCTTAGCTACAAGTCTCCGGAGTAAAGTTTATGAAACATGTAACTGGAGGGTGATGGGTGGTAAAATCAGTTTCTTATTCAAATGCCTTAGACTCCCACTGTTTTTGTGAATATTCAGAATGCATTCTTGAGTAAGTGCTTCTTGATTTGCTTTGTGCACTTAGGTGCAGAAATAAATGCATATAGTAGTGATCGATGGTTATGAAATAAATCAAATTATGTGAATCTTGGTGTTTTTTCGAAGCTTTTTGCTTTGCTGTTGAAATTAGACCGAGTCAGTCTCTGTGACTGACTTTAACTTTTCCTGATACAGTAGACATTCATGAAATTATTGTTATTATTGTTATTCTACCATTTGTAGAAAGGATTAAGAATGGAAAGAATACATTAAAATAAGAATCTGTACTTTATATTTTCCTATAATTCCATTTAAACATAGAGACATCTATATTCATTATTTTTACCAGTTAATGTTAATTGCAGATATGTCAAAATCTTTAAAATGCCACAGTTAAGTATCTCAGGAAATATAACAATTTTGTAATGTTTTCCATGAAATCACTAATCTTTACCTTTCCAACCACTAATATGAAGCTTTCTAATTTCCATTCATGTTTTGTTTTGCTTTGTTTTTAATACTTTACCTGTTGCCCATTTTGTCAAATTATAACCGACATACTAAATATTTTACTTATTTTTTGTCTATCTTACCCCGCTAATGTGAAAGCTCTATGAGGATAGAAATTTTTGTCAATTTGGTTAATTGCCATTTTGTCAGCTGCTAAAATACTGCTTCCTACAGAAAATTCACTAAATAAGTATATTAAATATGTAATGTAAATAACTTTAAATTTATATTGTTCAAACTAATATATAACAATGCTCATGAATAGGAATATTTCATTAGCCCTTTCTGTGGGTTATAGTTTGCATTTAAGAATCTTTACTTAGATCACATTTAATAATGATGACAATATTCTACTGTCTATTTCTAAGAATTCAAAAATTTTTAGATTCCATGTATAAGTGAGATCACATGGTATTTATCTTTCTGTGCATGGTCTATTTTACTTAAAATAATGGTCTCCAGTTTCATCCATTTTGCTGAAAATGACAGGACATCTTGTTTTGTGGGTGAATACTATTCTATTTTGTTTTTATACCACAATGTCTTTATCTATTCATTCATTGATGGACACTTAGTTTGATTGCTTATCTTGACTACTGTGCATAATGCTGCAATGAAGATGAAAATGCAGATATCCCTTAAACATACTGGTTTTCATTCTTTTTGATATATATCCAGAAGTTGTATTACCGAATCATATTTTAATTATTATTTTTTTTTAGGAACCACCATACTGTTTTCCATGATAGCTATACTAATTTACATTCCCACTAACAGTGTACAAAAATTCCCCTTTGTCTCTTTTTTGCTAACACTTATCTTTCATCTTTTTGATAAAAGCCATCTTAACAGGTATGAACTGATATTATAGTTTTAATTTGTATTTCCCTAGTGATTAGTAATGCTGATCACACTTTTCATGTATCTCTTGGCCATTCATAGATTTTCTTTTGAGAAATGTCTGTTCAGGCATTTGCCAATTTTTTGGTTGGGTTATTTGTTTTCTTTCTATTGAATCATTTGAGTTCTTTATATATTTTTATATGAACCCCCTATCAGATGTATGATTTGCAAGTAATTTTGTGCATTCTGTGTTTCTCTTGCTATGCAGAGACTTTTTGACTTAATGTCATCTCATTTGTCTATTTTTGCCTTTGTTGACTGTCTTTCAGAGTCATATCCAAAAAAGTGTTGCCCAAAACAATGTTATAGAGCTTTTCTTCTGTTTTCTTCTGATAGTTTTACAGTTTCAGGTTTTATATTTAACACTTTAATTCATTTCGAGTTGAGTTTTGAATATGTTGTGACATAAAGATTTCATTCTTCTGCATGTGAGTAGTAAACTTTTCCAACACTACTTATTGAAGAAAGTATCTTTTCCCCATTGTGTTTTTGGCACCTTTGTTGACAATCCATTAATTGCAACGCATAGGCTTATATCTGGGCTTTCTATACTGTTCCGTTTATCAGTGTCTCTTTATATGTGCCAGAGGTGGAAGTGGAGTGGTGAAGGGAGGAAATTGGGGGTTGTTAATCAAAGAATACAGAATTTCTGGTAGACAGGAGCACATATTTTGAGATATGTTGCACAGCAGGATGACTATAGTCAATAATAATGTATTGCTTATTCAAAAATAGCTAAGAGAACACATTTTAAATGTCTCAACATAAAAACGACAGGTAAGCAAAATGATGGCCATGTAAGTCAGTTAGATTTAGTCCACATTTTATGCGTATAGCAAAACATTGCCTTTTAGCCCACAAATGTATACAATTATGATTTGGTGTTATAATACTAATAAAAAGAAATGATGACAATAATATTAGTCCAATTTGACATATTTAATGAGAACAGAAGACATGTTTTTAATTTAATATTGCAATTAACTATAAAGGAGGCTGAATTTCTAATTAGTCTACTAGACTTCATATAAGAGTACTAAAATATTACTGTAGGAAAAAAATCTTAATTTTTCTTCACTTCATAATAAAATTTGTATAAAATTTAGGTATCACACCACCACACATAAGATAAGCAGAGTTATCAATAATGTGTAACCCGTCACTCCCCATTACTCCTCAGCCATCAGAAACATTGTAATATCGTACAGCAGAAAATAAAGAGATATACCATAAGAAACAGTAGTGAATGCTGTCAATTTCCTGCTTAAATAATTTTGATAAATCAAAAAATTATAAAGCCAATCTGAAATTCAGTTCTTTAGGGGCTTGGCTTCAATTCTTCAAAATGTCAAAAATAAAATACTCTCATGTATGTTGAAAACTTTCTAAGCCATAAATATCTGCACAAACATTTAACTTGATTAGAAATAATTAGAATAAAATTATATGTGAAAAATAATTAGATAATATATACGTTATTTTTTTATTTTTTATTTTATTTTATTTATTTATTTATTTATTTTTGCCAATCAGTTTGAGCTTATGAGGTTGCTCAGGTTAGCCTTGAACTGATGACCTCGCCTTCACGAGCACCATGACCTCCGGCGGGAGCCACTTTGGACCCTATATATGTTATTTTATATAAAATATGATACATATTCAGTAAATTAAGATAGATAAGAGCTTATATAAACCTATGATTAAATACATTTACTCAGCAATGTTGATCAGAAAAATAATTTTTATTGCATGGTAGAAACTTATATAGGTTACTTGGAAGAGATAAATTTCATAACGTCGGTGATGCAGAGATGTGTCTCCACATGTCAAAAAGGCATCATGGAGCTTCAGCCAACATAAGAGGAGAAATACTGCAGAAATTTTATTCTCATTACACCCAAAATAAGGGTGCTTAGAAGAAGGGAGGGAGTACGGCTGAATGAAGGATAGAACAAGCTGTGTATGCTATGGATTTGGCATTTCTTCTTCAAGTTAATGATATTATTATAAGAAGAAAACTACAGGCAAACAAAATTAAATGGGGACCTCATTTGGGTTACTCTACCATATCCTATCTTCAAGGAAAATCTATAAAGACGTTTGGAAAGAGAAACAAGAGATTGTTGGGAGAAATAATAACTCCTGTGTCAGAGTTCTGAGTACCACAGATTTGTTCTGTGCCACATAAGTATAGAAAAAATCATTCTACATCAAGTTTGCCTGTCTGGTTCTGTTTCTGATCTCACTGACGGTTTAGGGAAACTAAGGAAATCAGAACAGGAAAAGCAGATCCTCACTTTCACTGTGTTTGTCAATGCCCAGGTTCTCAGCAATGGTGATGAACTGCTGTTTTGACTGTTCTGCCCCCAACTATTGTACCCTAGAAATTCCAGTGTCCCTAGCTGTAGTGTGGAGTGGTATACTACAGGAAATATACATTTTAAATGGATCTCATTTTAAGTTTTGTGAAAGGGAAAAGTCAAGCTGGGAACTGCTTGGGCAAATCTGCCTAACATTCTGTTCAAAGTCATCCCTCTGTTCACTGAGATAAATGCATATTTGATTGCCTCCTTGGAAAGGCTAATCAGAAACTCAAAAATGCAACCATTTATCTCTTCTCTATCTATAACCTGAAAGTCCTCTCCCCAATTTGAGTTGTTCTGCCTCTCTGGATTGATCCAATGTTTATCTTACAAGAATTAATTAATGTCTCCATAAAATGTACAAAACCAAGTTGTGCTCTGACTGACTTGGACACATGTTGTCAAGAACTTCTGAGATCATGTCACTGGCACACATCTTTAACTTTGTGAAAATAAACATTCTAAATTGATTGAGACCTGTCTCAGATTTTTGGTGATCACAGTTTTTAAGACCAAGCAAAAGATAAAATACATACCTTCATAACAATTTCCACTTCTCTGAGCACCAAAGGAATGTAAAATAAGGAGATATCAGATGCTGGGATATAGAATACTAGCATTAAAATGATCCAATTTTTTTTTAGGTAAAGCAAATAAATTATTTGTTTTTATTTCAGAGAGAAAAAAGAAAATAACTTAAGAAAAACATTAATGAATGTTTGAGATGTCTAAACTTTAAAGCCCTGTAAAGTATTTTCATTAATTTCATTTTAGTATGTATTGGTTTCCATGCTTAACAATATTACTCAGAATGATTGCAGCTTACAGCACTTACATTTACCTAATACATTTTATTTTATTTATTTCAAACTTAGATAATGATATGGTTTGGATGTGTCCCCATACAAACCTTATACTGAATTTTAGTTTGCATAATCCCCACATGTCCTGGGAGGGACCCTGTAGGAGTAATTGAATAATGAGAGTGGTTACCCTCATGCTGTTTGCATGATAGTGAGTGAGTTCTCATGAGGTCTGATGGTTTTATAAGGGGCTTTCTTCCTGCTTCGTTCAGCACTTCTCCTTCCTGCTACCATGTGAAGAAGAACATGTTTGCTTTCTCTCCTGCCATGATTGTAAGTTTCCTGAGGCCTTCCCAGCCCTACAAAACTTTGAGTCAATTAAACCTCTTTTCCTTATAAATTACGCAGTCAGGCAGTTCTTTATAGCAGTGTAAGAAGGGACTAACACATATAATTAATGTAAAACCACATTTCATTAATTGCCACCAAATATCCCAAAATTGATATTTGTAGAAAAAGAACCGCAAAGGTAAAATGAAATAGTAATTGAGACCTGTGTTGATCACTTATACATGGCCAAGCAGTGTTTTACGTCTTTTTTACTGATTTTTCTTTCCCCCTACAGCAATACAATTCTAGTTTCTTAGCACTGGGAGAAAACCTCAAACAAGTAAAAAATTTTTACTTTTTAAAAAAATTGCTGAATGTTATCAAAATAGAAGAATACTGTAAAAGTGATTCTTTAACTGTGGTGTAAATTTTCTACATTAAAAAAAGTCTTGTTCTTTTTGACCTAATGTAGCTATTTTCAACTCTTCAATTTGATTGACAAGCCCCATGTTTCAAACAGTCAGGTGTGCTGGGGATAGGAGAGTCTGGCAATCGAGATGACTATGACATTTTTGACTTCTCTATTCATTGACATCTCATCTGTGGCTCTTTGAGGTGGCTAGGAAGAGGTCATTATTCTTTGAAAAGTCTTATCTTCTGATGTGAACATAGTCTCCAGAGCTACCTGTTCAGATTACAATTTCAAGATATAATAAAAAGTATGTTATCTGGATAAAAATATTTCCCTAAAGAATTCAAGAATTCCTTTGCCTAATGTCTGGTATTTAAAAATCTTTCTTCCTCAAAAATATAAGTATTTCTTCTTTTTCCTGTTGAAATGAAAATTTTTAATCAAATGTGCCCTTATATTCCATTAAATACTGTTCATAATTTAAGCAAACACATGGTTTGAATTCTATTTGTCATGATTTATGCTTACTTTACTTGTTTTTGAGTTAAATTTTAAGAAATAATGCTGAAAATCTTAATTCATTGGCATCAAAACAAAATCTGTATAAACATTTTTTGTATTAAATGAATCATAAGTGAGATGATGAACAAAAGTCATATTTAATGCATTAGAACTATATTGTGGATTTCAGTTATCAGTGTCTGGAATTGGGAGTCAGATGACTACATGTTCTGACTTTGGTCTATCACCAAAAAGAGTAATCATACATGTATTCCTTACATTATATATATATATATATATTTAATTAATAGCAAGGTGTTATGCTAGATATTGAGTACCAATAGTGAGGAAAAACAAAGAAACAAAAAACAGCCCTTCTTTTGTTGGGGGCCTATTTTGAAATGGAAAGTTAGGGAGAACCTATTTGAAGCAGTAACATTCTGGTTGATTTTACTGAATGAAAAGTTAGGTAAATTACAAAGAAATAGGGGTATATTCCATATCGAGAAAACAGGATGTGAAAAGTTCCTGGGGATTTTTCTGAGGAAAGTTTATAATAAAGATGAAAATGGAAAACTCTTGTGACTTAAAAGTCTGAGACTATCTATGTAAGTTTTACTTTTAGTCTTTGAATATTTGATCTCAAAATTCTTTAGTATTTTTAAGCAATTGCACCATCAATTGAATAATATAATTCTTATATTGTAATATAAGAAGAAGTCCATATTTGGTTTCTGTCCCTGATAAGACACTTGTAACTTTATATATGTATATAAAAAAATTTATATTTATTGTACTTTAGGTTCTGGGGTACATGTGCAGATCATGCTGGATTGTTGCATAGGTACATACATGGCAGTGTGGTTTTCTGACTCCATCCCTCCATCACCTATATCTGGCATTTCTCCCCATGTTATCCTTCCCAACCTCCCTACCCCCCACTTTTTCTCCCCTAGTGCCCCCCAACAGACCCCAGTGTGTGATGCTCCCCTCCCTGTGCCCATGTGTTCTCATGGTTCAACACCCACCTATGAGTGACAACATGAAAATGCTTGTAATTTCTTGAATATCATGGTGCTAGAGGTATCTTTTATTCAAATATTTGATCTTTGACTCCAGGTTCCTCCACAGGCTATGAATTTCTTGAAATTTCCTGGATGATAGGAATGTCTTCTGTTCTAATGACTCTTGTAGGGTTCTGGATGGGGCTGGTCACCAGAAAGACCTGGCCGTAATTAAAGGCTTAGAAGTTTTATTCATTCTCACCCCTCAACCTGTAGGAAGGGGAATGGGATTGGAGATTGCGTTAGTAATTGATCATGACTACATGATGAACCCTCCATAAAAAATGCCTGAACTACAGTCTTCAGAGAGCTTCTTGGTTGCCAAACAGGTGGAGATGCTAGGAGAATGGAACACCTAAAGAGGTAATGGAAAATCCATGCCTATTTCTATTTACCTTAGCCTATGTATTTCTTCATATGCTAGGAGAATGGAACACCTAAAGAGGTAATGGAAAAGCCATGCCTATTTCTATTTACCTTAGCCTATGTATTTCTTCATATGGATGTTCATGTGTATCCTTCATTAATATAAGAAACTGGTAAATCTAAGTATTTTCCTGAGATCTGTGAATTGCTCTAGCAGAATCATCAAACCTGAGGAAAGGGTGATAAGAATGCTGATTTATAGCTAGTTAGGTAGATGAACAACCTAAGGCTTGCAATTGACATCTGAATTTGGGGCTGGTTTTATGGGATTAGTACTTTGACCTGTGGGATCTGTTGCTGTCTCCAGGTAGAGAGTGTCAGAATTTAGTTAAATTGTAAGACACTCAGTTTGTGTCCACTGAAGAATTGTTTGGTGTATGGAAAAACCCTCTAAACTATCTGGTGTCAGAGGGTTCTATGTTGAGTGTAAGAGAAGTCAAACAGGTTTTTTTTTTTTTTTTTTTTTTCTTAATACAACGATCCTATACTTACATATGCTCATTCTTAATAAAGCTGCCTTTCTATACAGTGAAACAATAAATGATATAGTGCCATACCATACATCCTTGATGTAGATAACATCGCATTGCACATTAATTAAATGTGTAATCTTCCTGAGCTACTCTCAAGCTCTATTTGTTAATTTAATGTATTGGAAGAGGTGAAGATGAAGGAAGGTGAGACATTTAATGCTATTTTTTTAGGAAAAGCACATTTGGGTATTTGTACATCTATCAGATATAGAGTCATTTTTAAGGTTAATTCTGTAGAAAAAGATTCTATGTGATGAACAATTTTTTAAATAATTCTTTTCTCTATAGCAGGCAAGCAACAGTTCTACAGAGACTCTCTGCACTATTGGAACACTCAGATTAAAATAATGAGGAAAAAATGGTTTCTATAAAGGTCAGTCCAGGAAAGAAAAAATAAATTGTGCTGTCTTTAAAATATGGATTTTGGTACTTCCCCTGTTGAGGATTCTTTCCCTTGAATCTGGGTAGCTTGTGACTGTCTGATCCATTGAGTATGGTAGGAGTGATGCTATGTGACTTTCAAGGCAAGATCACCAAATATTATACATTATTCAATGGCACATTCACTCTTGGAGCCCTAAGCTACTTAAGGAATTTCAGTTGCCTCATGTTTGCTGTACTATGAAGATGTAAAAGCCAAATGGAAACCAACAATCATATCTTTACCCTTGTGATTCACTGGTGTAAAGAACCCTTTAGGTGATTCCACCATTCAGCTCCTTAAGTCACTCCAGCACTCGTCTTTCCAACAATGTTTCCAGATGCAGAACAGAAACAAACTTAGATTGATCCAAGATGGCTGATCACTAACAGCTTGGGATTGTAGCTCCCAGTGAAAGCACAGAGAACAAGAGGACGCCACACTTTTAGACGAATTTTCGTTGCTCACGGACCAGAAGATTCCCAGTGGAGGAGCCCCATGGGTCGCCAGCATGACTCTTGTGGCCGACGCACTGGTTTTGCCAGCACCTCGGTGCGACAGCTCTTTGTGCAGAGTAAACGGGAGGAGATTCCAGGGCAGAAGACCACCAGCAGTCTTAACACCACTGTTTTGGCTGGCACAGTGGGTTGCTCGGATTCCAGTGCTGGGAATCAATAAACTGGACGTCCACTCAAAACCCAACTAGAAAGGCGGTAATCGTAAAGATGACAGATGGATACATTTATAACAAAGGGAAGAAACCAGCCTAAAGAGGCTGAGAATACCCAAAATCAGAACCCCTCTTCCTCTACAGGGAATTACAGTTCCTTATCAGCAATGGAACAAGCCCTGATGGAAAAGGACTGTGTGCCATTAACAGAAATAGGCTTCAGAAGGTGGATGATAAGAAACTTCTGGGAGTTAAAAGAACTTGTTTTAACCCAATGTAAAGAAACTAAGAACTTTGAAAAAAGGTTTGACGAAATGCTAACAAGAATAGACAATATAGAGAAGAATATAAATGAAATAATGAAGTTGAAAAACACAACATGAAAACTTAGCGAAATATGCACAAGTTTGAATAGCTGAATTGATAAAGCAGAAGAAAGGATATCAGAGGTCTAAGACCTACTTAACGAAATAAAACGAGAAGACAAGATTAGAGAAAAAAGGATAAAAAGGAATGAGCAAAGTCTCCAAGAAATATGGGACTATGTGAAAAGACCTAATTTATGTTTGATAGGTGTACCTGAATGTGACGAAGAGAATGAATCCAAGCTGGAAAATACTCTTCAGGATATTATTCAGGAAAACTTTCCCAATCTAGCAAAGCAGGACACTATTCAACTCTGGGTAACACAGAGAACACCACAAAGATATTTCTCAATAAGAGCAACCCCAAGGCACTTAATCGTTAGATTCACCAGGGTTGAAACGAAGGAGAAAATACTAAGAGCAGCCAGAGAGAAAGGTCAGGTTACCCACAAAGGGAAGCCTATTAGCCTTACAGCAGATCTCTCAGCAGAAACCCTACAAGCCAAAAGAGAGTAGGGGCCGATATTCAACATCCTTGAAGAACAGAACTTTCAACACAGAATTTCATATCCTGCCAAACTAAGCTTCACAATTGAAGGAAAAATAAAATCTATTATGAACAAGCAAGTACTCAGATATTTTCTTACCACCAGGCCTGCTTTACAAGAGCTTCTGAAAGAAGTGTTATACATAGAAAGGAACAACCAGTATGAGCCTTTCTAAAAATATACCAAAAAGTAAAGAGCATCAACATAAAGAAGAATTTACATCAACGAATGGATAAAATAGCCAGTTAACATCAAATGGCAGTAACCCTAAATTTAAGTCGACTAAATCCCCCAATCAAAAGATACAGCCAAAACCTAACTGTATGCTATATCCAGACACATTTTACATGCAAGGATACAAAAAGACTCAAAACAAAGTGATGGAGAAAGATTTACCAACAAAATGGAGAGCAAAAATAAATAAATAAATAAATAAATAAATAAAAAGCAGGAGTTGCAATTCTCATATCTGATAAAATAGATTTCAAAGCAACAAAGATACAGTGGTAAAAGGATCAATGCAACAACAAGAGCCAATGATCCTAACACCCAGATACATAAGACTCATAAAGAGATTTAGACTCAACGAGACAGAAAATTAATAAAGATATCCAGGACTTGAACTCAGATCTGGAACAAGTAAACTCAATAAATATTTATAGAGCTCTCCATTTTAAATACACAAATAATACATTCTCCACCTTAAATACACAAAATATTGATCGGCCATTATTAATAACCATTTTTAGAATAAAGCTACATTCCCATTCTCTCTCCCTCTTTTTCCTCCTCTCCTTCGCTCCTTTTTTTTCTTTCTTTCCAAAAAAAAAAAAAAAAAAAAAAAATATCAGTGCCAAACTATTCCCCTCTCCCTGCCACCACCAATTAAATTAGAATTTTGGGACTTGCCTCAGGCATTTGTAGACTTTTAAAGCTCCTAAATCATGCTCTGATATACTATTTGATGGTGTGAAGTGAGACCTGGAGAAGAGCCAGGAAGAGTCAAATGAGAAAAGTCCTACTATTGACATTTGAAATGGGTTGGAGTTTGAGTATGAGGGGAGTAAGAAAAAAGAATGATGGAAGACAGAGAAAGTTATTCCAAGTGAAATCTCAATTGTGGAAATGGCTGAGTGACTTAGGAAAAAGCTAGACCCAACATTGAATGTTAATTTAGATACAGTTCTGTGATATAAAACATCTGTCTTTCCAGAATTGTAGTAAAGAGTTTAGGTGGTTGGTTTGCTTCCTATGAAATAAGAGATAAGGGTGGGGCCCAATGTTTGAGTTGAAGTAGAAAATGGACAATGATTTGGGTATTATGTAGGTTGCCAGATAAAATATAAGGACACCTTGTTCCATTTGAATTTCAGATAAGCAGTGAACACCCTTTCAGTGTCAGTATGTGTTACACATTTATTTGAAACATCTGAAATTTAAATTTAACTACATGCCCTTGCCTTTTGTTCTGCAAAACGTGGTGACCTTATGATAAATCCTAAACTGGTTTATGAGAATCAGAAGCTGAGGGCTGCAGGCCATCAAAGAATGTTAGTTTTGAGTTGGCAGAAATCTTGGCAAAGCCATCCCACTTCAATTGAGCTGAGGCATCTTGTTTGCATTTGGTTTGAATCAGAACAGCTTTTTCATTATTCTCCATTTTTCAATTTTCTTGGGTATCCCACTTTTCCCTCCCCCATTTGCCTTGGCTTTCCCTTAATAAAAAAAAAAAAAAAAAAAAGGGCCGGGCGCGGTGGCTCAAGCCTGTAATCCCAGCACTTTGGGAGGCCGAGGTGGGTGAATCACGAGGTCAACAGATCGAGACCATCCTGGTCAACATGGTGAAACCCGGTCTCTACTAAAAATTACAAAAAATTAGCTGGGCATGGTGGCGCGTGCCTGTAATCCCAGCTACTCGGGAGGCTGAAGCAGGAGAATTGCCTGAACCCAGGAGGCGAAGGTTGCGGTGAGCCGAGATCGCGCCATTGCACTCCAGCCTGGGTAACAAGAGCGATACTCCGTCTCAAACAAAAAAAAAAAAAAAAAAAAAAGAAAGAAAAAGAACAGAAACAAACTGTACCTACTGTACCTTCTTGTAGTCTGACTTACAGAATCCAAGATCATAATGCTATGATTGTTGTTTCCTGACACTCATTTGGGTGTGGGTGGTTATTACACATTGATAGATTACTGGAACATTATTACAGTAATGTTTCAGTAAACCCCAATATAATGCAGTGCATTATCATTTTTGGCTGTGCAAATTGTGCTAATATTACACCATATTTAATTTAGTTTCCTCGCCAATAAAATGAAAATTGTGAACCAGATCACCTTTGGATTATTACCATACTCTTATTTTTAAGTATCTTAATGTACTGTTTCTTATCACCTGTATACCTTTAGGAATGTTTTATCTTTACTTTCAGGAGACCTTATAGTTTGCTTTTTTTTTTTTTTTTTTTTTTTACCTTAATAGTCTTTTGTATGATTAGCTGACTCTACAATTTGATTATAAATTCTTAGGATTGATACGTTAATAACCTCATAAGGCTTTGTGCATAAGAGGCAGTCAGTAAATATATAGAGATAATAAATTGACTATTAATGTATGAGGCCCCAATAGAAAACACAAAGGAGGTATAAAATTTAAATCCTATTTTTCAGAAACTTGTGCTCAGATTGAAAGGACATAATTGCAAATAGAGAACATTTCAAGTCAACATAAAGTTAAATACAAAATGGTATAATAATAAATAATTTAGTAGAGAAATGCCAATCAATACACCTTGATGATTTCAGTGTGTAGTGTACACTGATTCTGTGTGCATATTGCTATCATTTCTAATTAGTTCTCGACATTTTCATTCTTTACTAGGAATATTCATGTGTTATTTCCTATTCATTCTTTAGCAAAATAGAATGGAAATAAGAAAGGAAAGTAATTCTTGAAGTTTTATCTTGAAAAATATATAAGTTGTTCTGGGATTTTGGAATGGCTCCCATATGGCAAGATAGAGGAGACACATTGTGAGGACATGAAATGCAGAGAGCTGTTGGCAAAGAGAAGCGCCTCAGGCTTTTCTCTAAGTCAGATGTCTTCAGCAGTCCAAGTTCATGATAATTAACTGTTCTATTTTGTTTTCTGCTAAATTATTAGAATCTGCTCTTTGAATTTTTTATAGTAAATGATACATATGTGTTGTATGTTGTTACGAGCCACTGTAACTAGCACAAATACAGAAAACAATGGACTGTACTAAAATAGCAAAACAAAGCAATAAAGTCTCTTAACCTTTACCTGATAAAATCCATTGGAAATCATCAACAAAGCGTTGAAAGTCTATGGTATTTTAATTACTATTTCTAAAATGTATTTTTCAAATAAAACGGGTGTTGTTCTCTTCATGTTTATATATAAACAAACAGGAATAAACTTATTAATATTGCTTGAGTCATAATGTAACTCAATTTGTTCTCTGTCTTGGAAAAACAATTAATGCCATTTTTTTTAAGTTCTGTAATAATTGATAGGGAATTTTTCATAATATTATTGCATATGTGACAATTATTTATTTTAGTATACACTTAACATTCACTTTTCTCATCATAGGTGAAACCTCGAGATACAAAACATCATCTAGCAATGCAATAGATATCTGCATTTTGATCTATTTTGAGAGAAATAACTTTAGAGAATGTAAGCCTCCAGGGTTGTTGTCAATGGCAGAGAGTTACAACAATAAAATATCAGAATTTCCACAGAATATTATAAATCAGATATGTTTTCTTCTTTTAGGATCTATGACCCTTATTAAAAAGGAAAAAAATTATAGGTGTTATAGATAAGTTAATACATGTTTAGGTTTTGGAAAACATAAAATAGGCTTGATATATATTTTTAACATAAATATTAAAAATTAAAAAATTACTTGAAGCAATATGACTTATTTATGAAACATGTATTATTCTCTTTTAGGGAAGAAGTATAATAGAGAAAAAGCACAAATAAGGGAAAGATAAGAATAATTAGAGAGAGAAAAGTGAAGAATATCATATTGAGTAATCAAAGGCATAAATACCTGAGAATGAATGAGGAGAAAAATGAAGCCAAAATTTCCTGCCATGAGGTCATTCCTCCCTGTAGTCAACATGAAAATATTGAAAATAATAGCAGCAACTTGATTCATTTCATCATGTCTACTATTTATTGAATACTTATTAGGTGCCAGATACTCCTCTACCTATGGGAGATACAGTAGTGAATACTTTATCATTTTGAGAATTTGAAAAAATTAAGTTAAGAAAATAATATGAAGCATTATTTAGTTCAGAGATTGGAAAAGTTTTCCTGTAAACATTCGGATGGCAAATATTTTAGTCTTTGAAAGCCATATAGTCTGCATTGCAATGATTCAGTTCTGCCAGTATATGAAGCAGCTGTAGACATAGTGAATGAATGGGTGTGTCTATTTTTCAATCCAACTTTTTGTTTACAAAAACAGGCAGTGAGTGAGATTTGTCTCATGCTGTTCTTTGTTGCCCCAGTTTATTACCATTACTAAGCACGAACAATGAACATTAGCTCTGCTTTATAACGTGGATTCTAATGTCTTTCTTTCACTTACCACCTTTCCCCTAAACCTCATAAGTCAAATCCTCAATTAGCAGATTTCAACCAAGTGAACAAGACCTTGTTTTTGTCTCATGATCCCTCTTTTCAACTTTACTTTTACACAAATCTCTGAAATCCAAAGTAAGATATTTATCCTTTTTTTTTTCAATTTCCCAGTTGTTTAAAATATTATTCTGTTTGCTGCATTCAATAGATATATGGTTTAGCTTGCTTCCTCTGTTTTGCCTTGGATCAGTTATGTCCTTGGCCTACCACATTTTCCATTTCTCCTAAAATTTATCTCCTTATCTATTGTCACTTAGAAAACAATGTCTTTACCAAAAGTGCTGATGAACTATACTAGAAATCTGCTTAGTGTCTGATTGTTCAGTGGTATTCTTTGTGTGTCTTTCCTAGGTGCATAAACATATTAATTACAATCCTAATTTCTAGAAAGGGACAAAGAGGCAGCACAGCCAACAGTGAGATTTGATTTTGCAATCTGGGTAAGAGTTCACATGATTGGTTGGAAGAAGCACGAAAAGTGAGAGGAAATCAATTATATCCTTATTGTGTCAAGTGCTATGAGTTGGAACTGATAACTTAGCAAATGTGGGGATCAGTTTCCTCATCTATAAATTGAAGAGATTGATTTAAATGTTAATTAAGAACTCTTTCTGCTCTAACATAGGTAAGTCATATTGTAGGCTGATTTGGATTGTGCCGTTTGTGGTCTTGCTTCTAATTAAAGGATTTTAGTTGAGAAGTTAATGCAGTGTCCATATTTTAACTGAAAAAAAAAGCATTTGTCTTTATTCATTTATTTATTCATTCAAAAATTAAATACCAGAGGCATACTTTATATTAAACATTTCTGGACATTGCTCATTAAAAAGGGTAGTTTCTCAGTAATGTAATAAAATAACCTAAATACATTTTAATATGCCTGTAATCTGTGGTGATACCCTGATCAAGTGCATATGAGAAGACAAAGGGGACAATTTTATAGAACCTAATGTTAGAGTACATTGAAGAACTTTAAAGGAGGACTGGGAAATAGTTACAACAGTAATTTTTTAAAGTGAGATTCAGTGTCATTTCAAAAGATGAATTAACATTTCAGTAAAAGTACTAACTAATGGCCACTATAAAAGATGACAATATTGGGAGACCTGAATATTTGAGATGCATATAAAATATTGTTCTCAAAATATCTGAATTCTACAAGGCAGTTTTTCTTTTATCCATCTATTCATTCATTTATCCATACACCTAATATTTATCAAGTTTTGACAGAGATACTAAGAAGATAAAGCATTTAAAAACAAAAATAATTCTACAAGAACATAATATGTACCATACATTTCTGTTTTTGATGGCTTTACACCAAAAGTTACAGCTTTAATGAATGGGCATTTTCTGACACAAATTTGAATTATTTTGAAACTTTAAAATGTAAGAATACTGCTTTATTTGCTTACATTCACTTACCCAATGTAATTTGCAAGATACAGTCTTCTTTATTTCTTGAAAAAGTCAGAAAATATCATACTCAGTGCAATAACAAAGAAATTTAAATGAGTCAAGCTATGTCAACTATCTAGGTTACTATAGGATTCTAACTATTTGTTTTTGTTTTGCTGTTTTTAACCATAGAAATCCCAGTTTCTTTAAATAAAAAAATATATTACACATATATGCCCCATAGGCTTACTTTTTTATAAACACCTTTTATTCAATAAAATACTTTGCAGTACTAAAAATTTGTTTATTTTACTGGATTTTAAATCTGTAAAAGCAAATCTTTTCAATTCCATGAAGTCTCAATTAATTGCTGGCTGTGATTTTGCCCTAGTATCGAGCTGAACCACCACTACTCTGAAAGTGGACTAAAACCATTTGCTCTGGTTATAAGTTATAACTCTATGCCAGATAAACCACAAGTAATTAATTCTTAAGTTATACAAGATAAGTTTTACATTTTCATTTTTGTGATTGATTTTCACAATTGTCTATTGAGAATATCATTATAAAATGTCATTGACAATGTTTCTTAACACAATGTGGTGGTAAGTTAATATTCTGTTTTCAGGGACCTGAAGTTTGAAATGTATTAAGAAGTCTTTGCAATTATCCCTTAACAAAGCGTGCATTATTTGAGAGGGAAAAAGCAATGGTTTTTAGATTGCTATATGACTATGAAAACATACTTTGGAAAAAGACTAAATGTATCTATTATGTAAAAAATGTCCACTTGGTTTTAAATTCACCAGTGTTTACCTCAAGTAATGTGTGTACGTCAGCTGACTTAATCTTTTGTGAAAATAGATAGCTATTGTCAGACATCCTCAGTGTTTGAGCCTCACGCCCTCTTCCTTATCTGTAGACTTGTAACTCATGAGGCATTGTAACAATAACACCTGCATCTTTCTTTATAATTTTCCAATTCTTAAAGTAACATAATAATAAAATTCATTTGCAATATCATGCCATATAAAATTTTCACCCAGTAAAATAAAGCTGATAAAATACATGGTGATGATGAAGTTTTGTGCTACTGCAAATTGTTTAATAAGCTATTGATATAGTTTGGCTGAGTCCTAACACAAATCTCATTTTGAATACTACCTCCCATAATTCTCACATGTTGTGAGAGAAACCCAGTGGGAAATAATTGAATCCTGAGGTCAGTTTCAATGAAGCCTATCTTGACAACAGTATAAGCAATGCACCCGATGGGAAGCAGTTAGGGGAAACGAAAAAAAAAAAAAAACAAACAAAAAACACCTGAGTGTGACATGCCAGAAAAACATTAGAAAGATGTCATTAAAAAAAATAGTAAGGAAAAGATTATGAAAAAAACAAAATGGATAAGTCTGATTTCGTAGTAAAGAGCTTGTCTGTGATCGTGGCAAGTACACTTGATTAGGATTGGTAAATGAAAATGGTAGACTATGCAGAATGTCTGTTCTTATGCAATGGAATATGAATACACTATTGATGTAAGGCAGTTTGAAAATGTGGCACATATACACCATGGGATACTATGCAGGCATGAAATACAATGAGTTCATGTCTTTTGCAGGGACATGGAAGGAGCTATAAACCATCATTCTCAACAAACTAATACAAGAACAGAAAACCACACACCGCACGTTCTCATTCCTACGTGGGAGTTGAGCAATGATAATACATGAACACAGGGAAGGAAACGTCACACTCTGGGGCAAGGAGGGGTGTGCAGGGGTAGGGAAGGGATAACATTAGGAATAAAAACCTAATGTAGATAATGGGTTGACGGAATGATGGGTGCAGCAGACCACCATGGCACGTGTATACCTATGTAAGAAACCTGCACATTCTGCACATGTACTCTCAGAACTTAAAGTATAATGATAATAATAATAGACAATTTGAAAGACTGAGAAATTGAAGAAGCATCTTATTCCCACTCACTCTCATTCCCAGTTTTTTCTTTCTTTCTTTCTTTTTTTCAGGAAAGGACAGTGAAATACTTTTCTTCATTTATAAAATGGACGTAAAGATACCTGTAGACTTTATAAAGATAGCTGTAGACTCTTTTCTGGAAACTTAATTTGAAGGCCACTACTCTTCCGCCATACTGTTGTGCTATTATTTATATTTTGCAGGAGAAAAGGTCAGATCCTGTGCCAAATAACGTAATTAAAAATTAATATATGCCTGCTATCCTTTGGAAAGCATTGACTTAAATTTATATTTTTTTGAAATAATAAAACAATGTATTTGAAGGACAAAATTTTATAAGCCTTCACTTAGATTACTTTATAGATTAATACACTAATGAAATGTTGTTTTTTGTATTCAAAGGTGTTTTTCTTTTTTTAAAATTTATTTTCTTAGAGTCAGAATCTTGCTCTGTCACCCAGGCTGAAGTGCAGTGGCACTCATAGCTCCCTGCAGCCTCAAGCTCCTATTCTCAAGTGATTCTCCCCCTTGGGATTTAGCCTCCCAAGTAGCTGGGACTACAGGCATATGCCACCACATCTGGCTTTTTTTTTTTTTTTTTAACCATGTCTGGCTTTTTCTTATTTATTTTTTTTCATAAAGACGGAGTCTCACTATGTTGCCCCGGCTAGTCTCAAACTCCTTGCCTTAAGCGATCCTCACACCTCAACTCCCCAAGGTGCTGGAATTATAGGTGTGAGTCACCATGCCCTGCCAGGTTACATTGTTTGAGGTGTTACTTCACATGTTTATGATGATCTCACCAATGTGTGAGTGACAGTTATTTCAAAGACTATTAATTCAGTGACTGTAGCCAGCAGAGCTATCTTACCTCTTAGTCTTTTATTCAACCTGTTGTTTTCTTCAAAATGAGAAATCATATTTAATTGTAACATCTTTCTGGCCTGCTATTCTTTCTTTCTACTGATGTTACGCTTGTTAAAATAGTGCTTCAGGGTGCTCTTGCAGTATTTCTTCAATGTGTCTTATGGGAAAAGTAACCTCAGGGGATTTATGTTGTAGAACTCATTCTTCCTATCACTGCAATCTCTCATCTTAGGTATTAACCATAAAGCTTTCATTTCCAAGTTTACCCGTCCATTTCAAAATTTAAGCTTTCATCTCTGTTTTCTGGATCAGAGAATGTATTAAATATTTTGTAAAGATATTTGGTAATTAATATTTGCTCTTTATAAATTTGGTTTTACAAGGTCAACAACAGAACTTAATATCTGAAGGCTTGGACCAAATTTTCTGAGTTACAGCAGGACATCAGAAATCTAATCATTTATCTTATTTTTCATTAAAACTTTCTTAATTAAATTAATAGCATAAAGTATTTAACTGCATATTAATTAATGAGTATAACAAAAAAGGGACATACTACAGAATGCTTTTAAAGACATATAACCACCTGAGTACAAGTTAACTACTTTCAAGTTATGAACCATCTGGCTGCAACATCTGTTGCCCATTAATTGCCAGCATTCATTTGCATGGTTTGGATTACGAGGTGGGAATAAAGAAGAATTTTCCTCAGTAGAAGAGGATCATTCTTTGGACAGGAGTATACTATAATGCTGTTTCTTTTCATTAGAAGCTCATAATTTATTGCTACATTTAATTATTTTCTGTTCAGTGTAATGGTATGTCCTAATGCTCTTGTTCTATCCTGGGATAAATATCTGCTTAAACCTGCCCACATTGAATTGATACATTGTTACTGAATTTTGTATCAATAAACAACTCTTGAACACCACCTCTACATCCAGTGGTGAAAGGGGATATGGGTATGCAGAAATGAAGATGATGGAGTCACTGCCTTCTGTTAGGGATGTAATCAATACTGAGTCACTAAAAGGCAGATTGTAGAAAAAATAGAAAAGCAGATGTGAGCTAGGTCAGAATACTGTCGTGATATGGAGGTTGGCTTTACTTATAAACAATTGAAATGCACTAAAGCCTTTAGTACATGGCTTTAGTGCATTTCAATGTGAGAGTGATATAGACATGATGCACATGGAGTTTAAAAGGTTAAAGGACAGTCAAAACACAGAGTAAAAGCTAAAAAGTATTATAACCATACTGAGAGATGAGTTCCTGTCATAATAAAATCTGGATTTCAGGTTTTTAATCCGTATCTCTGTTCTTTTTCAGCTGTTTCTCTGTTAAACAGTGACTTCATCTCAATACATTTACCTAATGCTTAGTCAGCATTGCACATTTTTCCACTTCACTCTGCTTCAGTCCAAGAGAAACTATCATCTTAGAAGGGCTTTTATTGCTTTATTGTCTTTACCTTTAAAAAAATACTTTGGTTATCATTGTTCAAGTTTAATGCTATCACACTCTCTCTCTCCCATTATTCAAATTCTCTTTGTTAGAACTAGTGATGCTCTCTACCTTTATCCTCTACTGTAAATAAATTCCCAGAACTTGACCTAGTTTCTTAGCTTGTTACTCCCCTCTGCATCTTTCTTTTGCAGCTAACTTGATTTTAAATTGAATTGTTGCCTAGAATATTGCACATCTCTTACTGCTCATCAAGTGTGTCAACCTAAATAACCAGAAGGAGTAACTCTAAAAGAAAATAGTATTTATTTAGAAATAGGACATTGCTTTGCAAATAAATGTTCTATAGAAAAGGATATGCATATCCAGGGGGATAAAGGAATACAACAAGTTTTAAAGAAAACAAATGAGGAAGATTACATAACTGATTTGAGATTATTATTTTTGGCTACAAAGGTTAATAACGAGGGTAAAGTCAATCTAAAGTTGCAAAGCAGGTGCTGAGCAGATGTCCTTAGACTAGTATTTTTGCATAAGGTTGAAAGGGGCTTCGTGCAAGGTAATGTTTTTACAATCTTTTGTAATTTTTTTCTGTTGTCAGCTATTTATGAATGAGAACTCCTCTCTTTATGGACTTCCCCAGCTCTATTAAAGAGTTGTTTGTTTCTTTGTTTTTAACAAAAGTGACTCTGGTTTTGGTCCTAACAACTTTCACAAATAGATTCATGATTATTTAAAGTTTATCATATCTGAGGTTGTTCACTGTAACTTGAATTATTCTGTCCCCCACGTATCCGGGTGAGCTGTCTCTGGCTTTCCGGTAGCCTAGGAAGTATATTTCTGCCCTGTCCTTACCTTGATGAAAATACCTTATTTTTTATTCCATTAGAGTCACTGTACATTATTAAGAAAACTTTAAATCACAACATAGCCATTGCAGTGTCCCACTTCCTCAGTAATTAATTTGTTTATTTTCTCCTTGCCCTCAAGATTAGCTCTGATATAGCTATTTCACAGCCCTGTTTAATTGCCCAACATATTTAGTTTAATAATTTTGCTCTTTCAAGGATAATAAACTCAAATGCCCTTAGGAAGTTTGCTTATTTATGTGAAGACCCAATGTGTAAGTTAGTGAATGAAGAATGTATAACTCTTCTGTATACAACAACATTACTTTCAGTAATGGCACAATAACTTCTTTCAGTGAAGCCTTCCACTGAGAACAAACAGGAAATTATGAAAAATATTTTGCAAAATTTGTTCAAAACCGCTGTCAAATGGTTTTGACCTAGCAATCCCATCACTGGGTATATACTCAAAGGATTATACATCATTCTATTATAGACACATGCACATGTATGTTCATTGTGGCACTGTTTACAATAGCAAAGACCAACTCAAATGCCTTTTGATGATAAACTGGACAGGGAAAATGTGGCACATATACACCATGAAATACTATGCAGCCATAAAAAACAATGAGTTCGTGTCTTTTGTAGGGACATGGATGAATTTGGAAATCATCATTTTCAGCAAACTGACACAAGAATAAAAAATCAAACAGCACATGTTCTCACTCATAGGTTGGTGTTGAACAATGAGAACACATGGGCACAGGGAGGGGAGCATCACACACTGGGGTCTGTTGCAGGGGGCTAGGGGAAAAACAGTGGTGGATGAGGAGGTTGGGGAGGGTTAACAAGGAGAGAAATTCCAGATATAGGTGATGGGGGGATGGAGGCAGCAAATCACATTGCCATGTATGTACCCATGCAACAACTCTGCCTGATCTGGACATGTATCCCAGAACATAGAGCACAATAAATAAATAAATAAATATAATTAATTAATTAATAAAAAATTCATAGGTCCAGATAGAGTCAGTCAGTCCCAGAAATGCAAAAGTATGGAAAACACCTCAAAAGAGCAATTTCAGTTTCTAAAATAATGGCATTATCTGTAGTAATAATTAGGGAAATTGTACATCTTGTGACCTCCAGAATAATGGTACTTACCATTAACTACATCTATGACTTGGCAGAATTAAGATCCCTCTTATAATCTTAAACTTGTATCCTTCCAGTAGTTTTACAAAGGTTGTTTTAGTCTCTGAAAGAGGTAGGTTTGGGAAAGGCTGTTATCATCCTTACTTTAAGGTTAAAGTATAAACTAAATTTTTATCGAAGTCAGCTTGGCCTATACCTAGGAACAAACAAGGAGAGCTTGGAGGTCAGCTAGAGGGTCAGCTAAAAGCAAGAGGGAGTACGGTGTGTCAGATTTATCTTACTGTCTTAATTTTCCAAATGTCATTTCAAAAAGATTATACAACATGACCAAGTGAAATTTATTCCAGGAAGGTATGCCTGGTTTAAAATATAAAAATATCTATTTAACATGGCATATTAATAGAATAACAAGAAATAATTAACGATTATCTCAATAGTTGCAGACAAAGCATTTTGCCAAAATTCAATATCCTTTTGTGATTAAAAAGACATTACAAACTAGGAAACTAGAAATGAAAGGAAACTTCCTCAGCTTCTTAGAGGACACCTATTTAAAAAAAAACCATAGGTAATGTTATATTTAAAGGTGAAGGACTAAAAACTTTTTAGGATTTGTAAGAAGATAAGAATGTTTATTTAGAAAAAAACTACATCTAGTTTTAGATAACATAATATTGCTGACTTAAAGAAACTGGGGAATAATTAATATAAGCAGAAAGTTTATTTGAGGCAAGCTTGAGAATTGCAACCCAGGCACATGATTCAAGTTGCCCTACATATATAATCTGACCAAGAATTTTCATTAAAATAACATAAACCATTTGTTGGCTATACATTTTCTTTGTATCACAAACTCCAAGAACATGAAGATAATAGGAAAGGCAGGTAGTTGGAACAAAATGATCTTAAACAATTGCCCCAGGCATGGGTGCAGGGGGTGAGTATGGCTAAAATCCAATACTCAAATCTCTCTGGGACAGAAAAATTTTGCATACCTCACTCACATAGCTAGACTACTATGAGCTAGTTTTTTTCTCCATCTTACATACAGAAAATATTATAGTACACACACACACACACACACACACACACACGAGCTAATAAATGAATTAATCAAAGATGTAGAATACGAAATCAATACAGAAAAATTAGTTGCATTTTATTAAAAGAAAAACTTCTACCTAATTAAAAGTTTAACTGAGCAAAGAAGAATTCATAAACTGAATAGCCTTCTAAGTCAGAGTTGGCCCAGAGGCTCCTGTGTAGCCATGTAGTGGAAGATTTATAGTCAGAAAAGGGAAAGTGACAGACAGAAAATGGAAGCGAGGTACAGAACAGCTGGACTGAGTAAAGGTTAGCATTTGCCTTATTTGAACATGTGTTGCGCAGTTGGCTACATTTGATTGGCCAAATCTGGGTGAGCGACGCAAGAGTAGGCTGTGGTTTGTTTACACCTCCACTTTTTATAGTTCATGATGAACAGAGAAACCTTTAGGTCAAACTTAAAACATGTAAGGAGGCAGCTTTAGGCAAAATTTGCTTTAGCAATTTCTGTATACTAGTAATATATAATCAAAAAATAAAACTAAGGGAATAATTCATAATACAATACCACCAAAAGAAATAAAGTACTTAGGAATAAGTTTAACCAAATGTGAGAGATGGGAAAGTTCTTCAAAGTTTATATCTTAGACTACATTATAAGGAGTTACTATCTCTTGCTCTCTGGCCATTAACAGCTATTGACATAAACATACCCCTGTATATATAGTCTCTAAATCAGCTATGTCTTAAATCAGCTGCCTTTACTCACTCTGGCATATCTGAACAGAACTAGGAGAGCTCCAAACCCTGGTGCATGCCATTCCTTATTTGGACCCTCCTGAACTTCTCCTAACTTCCTCTTTTACCTTATCTTCTTTCTCCTTATCTATTCAGGAAATTTCCAAGATTTTAGCCAATCAGATCAAGCTTAGAATGTGAGGTCCCATTCCAGCCAATGGAAACTGGACACAGCAGTAAGACGATTGCATCAGTTTATGAAAGTTATAAATGTCCCTGTCTCCTATGTTCCTATGTGCTCTCTTGGCAAGACTCAGTGAGTTGCACCAGTTTTGCAGAAAGTAAACTAGCCTTGCTAAGTGATCCAGTGTCTCCATGTGGATTCTTCCCAGTGTTATAAATCTGTTTCCAACGCCAAAGAATTAAAAATGACAAAATTACGTATACTAAAAATGACAAAATTGTGTTTGAAGCTAAAACATACTTTTTTATAACTTTCATTTAATATTTTAGCCACATGCCAAGTATAACAACATAAGAGTGACTATTTTATAGAGTATCTGGATCTGAAATATGGTTCCAGCAAAGAACAAGTTAAGGTTACTTATTTGGTTGGCTAAAGCTTTTTATTAATATTTGTAAAAAGACTATATTTAAAAAAGTTTTCCAATTTCTGAGTATTTCCTTCTCTTCTTCCCCCTTTTTCTCCTCCTCTTTCTTCTGAGTCGTCTTCTAAATTTGCATTTTATAGGAGTAGCTATCCAGTGCTGGAGAAAGTGAACAAAACATCTCAAAGGCACAGAGCTTCAACTTGAGGTTTAAATACCACATTTACCTAAACAAAACAGAAGAGTAAAGATAGATATCCAGTTAAAACAAGATGGCCAGGTAAATCACCTTAAACAAAGGCAACGTTTGGAATTTAAATAATAATTACCTTCTCAAAGGACTAACCACTTCGTCCTCCTTCACTTCCTGGTAAAGAGGGAAAGACACCCTAAGCAATGGAGATTTATTTTATAGATGTAAATTTGACTTATGAAAGAGTGTCAAAATAATGAGCTAAAAACAATCCTTATGCTACATGGGCATGTTTTAGAGACTACCTCAGCTAGACTGACAGTTGTACCCAGCTTGGGTTTTTCTAATTAGATATTAAGTTCAGGGCAGAGATCATTGAATGGTAAGACAAGCATAAAATATTCCTGGATTCAGCATGGGTATTTCTAATCTCACCTTATATTCAGAGAACTGGTTCATCTTTTCCCCTGACTGCTTTTTTCCCAGGCTTGAATAACAGCAGTTTCCTTCCTTCCTTCCTTCCTTCCTTCCTTCCTTCCTGTCTTCCTTCTTTCCTTCTCTCCTACCCTCTCTCCCTCTCTCCCTCCCTCCCTCCCTCCCTCCTTCTCTCTCTCTCTCTCTCTCTCTCTCTTTCTTTCTTTCTAATTGGCAAAGCACACAGTTGATAAAGGTTTTATTATAGGAAACCGTTCTTGGTCCAGATCCCAAGATAGAGTTTTTGGATCTCATGCAAGAAATAATTCAGGGTGAGTCCACAGTGCAAAGTAAAGGTAAGTTTATTAAGAAAATGAAGAAATAAAAGAATGGCTACTCCATAGACTGACCAGTCCCAAGGGCTGTTGGTTGCCTATTTTTATGGTTATTTCTTCATTATGTGCTAAACAATGCATGGATTATCCATACCTCCCATCTTTAGACCATATAGGGTAACCTCCTGATGTTGCCAAAGCATTTGTACACTGTCATGGTGCTGCTGGGAGGGTAGCAGTGAGGACGATCAGAGGTCACTGTCATGGCCATCTTGGTTTTGGTGGGTTTTAGCCAGCTTCTTTGCTGCAACCTGTTTTATCAGCAAGGTTTTTATGACCTATATCTCATGCAGACCTCCTAATCTCATCTCAAGACTTAGAATGTCTTCACCATCTGAGAATGAGACCCAGTAGGCCTTACCCTTATTTTACCTACCTCCTTTTCAAGATGGAGTTGCTCTGGTTCACATGCCTCTGACAGTTTGAAAAGAGGGTTTTCAGCTAACTGAGAGGTTCCAATGAGAGAAACAAAATCAAATGGAGGAAGAAGACAGGACCAATCCTCATAATTGTTTTGGTTTTGCTTTCTAATATTGGTCCAAGTCTATGAGACAGAGACTTTTATATTTAATTTGAAATTTCTACCACATAAATCTTTCTTATTCTCTAAGGGATTGGTTGATTATTATTGTGGAAATGAAGCCCTTGAAGGTTTTCTCTGTTGCAGAAACTGTCCAGGCCAAAGAGAGTTAGTTCATCAGAAGGCTGGTATAAAAGTGGATAATTGCTTGGTTGATAACCTAGCAGTGTATAGTATAAGCAGACATGGCAGCACAAAGGTTTCTTTCGTTTTGGACTCCTCAATCTTCCCTTAAAATACATACAATAAGGTCTCCTTGTTCTGTAGCTGTTCTAGCTGTAAAGACATGGAACTGTTTGCCTTCTGCAAGTTTATCCACTATTGTCACTGTAACTATAAGTTATCTTTAGTAAGGTTTACCCCTTTTTTCCAGAAAAGCATGGGTTCTGAGTTCATAGACCTTACATGTGAAATTGGCTGGAGTTCCCAATGGAGGAGTTCTAGATTCACTGAAACCATATGAGCCCATGCTTTCTTTCTTCATAAATCCTTACCTACCTAAGGCATTCTACTGTATCCAGTTCAATTTGAGTCATAATTCTGAACCCATTCCAAATAGAAAATGTGCAGAAAATGCTCAGATAAAGTAAAAAAATTCAAGTATACCAGTTTTCAAAGTATGATGTGAGAAGAACTTACCCATGACCTCCAGCTGGTATGAGAGAGCAATGAGCATAATGGACCCAGCAGGTACTTTAGCTTGGTTCACTCCATGCTCACAGGGGCTTCTGGACATTTTCTTTGGATCTCTTTTCCAATATTATACTGGAAAAATATAACTTTAGACAAATTAAAATTAAAATAATTTATTTGGGCAAAGAACACTTTATATTTTGGGGCATCACACAGAACCAGAAGATGTTCAGAAAGCTCTTACCATCAGTGTGACCAATAATTATGGATTGAGCACAGATGCAAAATAGAAAAATGACCTAGTTGGCTACTTCTAGACACCTATCTTGTTTGGACATAGTGTGGTCAGTTGGCTGACTATAAATGGTTGAAGATTGGCTGAAACCTGGATATATATATAATACACACACACACAGCTGGTTATTTTTAATATGTATATAAATATATATTACATAAAATATATAAATATATATTTATATGCATACATATTTTATATTTTATATAAAATATATAAATGTATATTTATATGCATACATATTTTATATTTTATATAAAATATATAAATATATAGACATAAATTCAAAGTAAAAGTACATTGAAATATTATTTTCTACCTGATTAAATAACTATAATTAAAAAACAAACATACAAGTAGAAAATAACAAGCATTGGCGAAGATATGGAGAAACTGGAAACCTCATACATTGCTGATGAAAATATTAAATTGTGCAGCTACTGTGAAAAAGTTTGTCTGTTCCACAAAAAGTCGAACAGCAGTTGCAACTCTGGGCATATCCTGAAGAGACCTGAAAACATGTAAGTACACAAAAGCTTGTATATGAATGTTCATATACAAGTAGTGTTATTCATAACAGCCAGAAAGTAAATACAATCCATATTTTCATTAGCTGATAAATGAAGAAACAGTATGTGGTATACTGCTACAATGAAATACTATTTAGTCATATAAAGTTATTTAGTATTGGTACATGACACCATATGGGTGAACCTTGAAAACAGTTTTCTACAGGAAAGAAACCAGACACAAGAAGTTACACACTGTGTTATTCTTTTCATGTGAAATGTGGAGATAATGTGTGTATATAGAGATAAAAGCAGAATAATAAAGATGTTCCTTGACTTACAGTGGGGTTATGTCATGATAAATGCACTGTAAGTTGAAAATATTTAAAGTCAAAAATGCATTTAATATGTCTTCTCTAATGAACGTCATACTTTGCCAAACCTACTTGAAACATTCTCAGAATCCTTACATTAGTCAACTAGTTGGGAAAAATCATATAACACAAGTGTGATTTTTATAATGTGTTTAATACATAATGTAATTTATAGAATACTATACTGAAAGTGAAAAATAAAATGGTTGTGTGGATACTTGAAGTTTTGTTTCCACTGAACGCATATTCCTTTCACATCACTATTAAGTTGAAAAGTTATACATGGAGCCATTGTAATCCAGGGACCACCTGGAGTTGCCAGGGGCTGGGAGAGAGTGAGAGAGGAGTTTTGAATGTCTGTTGATGACTTTCGAGTTTCTTTTTCCTTTTGAGGATGATAACATATTCTTGAATTAGATAGAAATGATGGTTTTACAACTCTGTGAATATATTAAAAGCCACTAAATTGTACATTTTAAAGTTGTGAATTTTATTGGGTATGAATTATATCTCAGTTAAAAATAGAGGAAGAAAGAGAGATAAGGTTGAAAAATGGGAGTTCGTCAAATAAAAAAAAAATTTTGGATAATATTAAAGAGTTGGAATTTATTTTTGGAACCAGGTATTCATTAAAGCATTTTAACCAGGAAAGTACAAAGTTTTGTTTTTAGCCTGAGAGTAGTTTGTAGGAAATCTGAAATAAAAACTTTGGGTATTCAGAATAGAGAACATCTGGAAAAGATCAGGGACAAATATGAAAAACAGAGCTAGATAGATTTGGAAATAGCAGCTAAATAGATTTGGAAATAGCAACTATGTGATGGAAAATCACATAGCTATTGATCTATAAACCAAATGTGAGTAGATGACATTTTGAGTCATTAATGTATAATAAAATATTATAAATAATTTAGTATTTTGAATTATGTGGAGTAATTAAGTCATATTGATAAAATTAGCACATGCCAAATATATTACTTTTAAAAATGTTTTGACACACAGCTCAAGTGAAAGCAATAAATAATCAACTTCTAAGTATCATAAATAACTATTAAAATATATTTTCTTCAATGTTAGTAAATAACTAAGCATCGCATTTTGTAGATTTACAGAGGAATTACAGTTCTTAAATTAATATTTATAAATATTTAAATGATATCTGACTTTGAGTTCTGAGTTCTGTGAGGGCAGAAACCATAGCTCCAGTACCTAATTATGTTCCTGCTGCATCAAAGATATTTTATTTAAAACATTGTTGAATTCTAATATCTGTAACAAATGTTATGCTTGAGTTAATAATTGTAATAACTAACATTTATCTACCATTCTCTGTGTCCTGGGTGTTATGAGAAGGACTTTGAAAGCATCATCATGTTTATATCCTTCAACCATACAATGGAGTTTAAAAAAAAGTACTATTATTAATCTTCATTTTACAGTGAGGCAACTGAAGCTTGAAGAAATTAAATGACTTGTTCAATGTCACATAGAAAAGGACTAAGGGCCAGGCTGAGTTTAGGGTGAGGCTTGTGAGACAGGGTTGTACAACTACAGGGTAAGTTCCTGTCTTTATTTAAAAGTTTCCTATTTTGTTCATTGTGGGCCTATTTTGTTGCATTAACTTCAATTTAAAAAATATCACCTGAAAATAATATTTATTTTTATTATTGGGTGTATTAGTCTGCTCTCAGGCTGTTAATAAAGACATAACTGAGACTGGATAATTTAGAAATGAAAGAGATTTAACTGGCTCACAATTTTGAGACCAGCCTGACCAACATGGTGAAACCTCATCTCTAATAAAAATACAAAAAAAATTAGTCAGGTGTAGTGGCAGGCACCTGTAATCCCAGCTACTCAGGAGGCTGAGGCAGGAGAATAGCTTGAAGCCAGGAGGCAGAAGTTGCAGTGAGATAAGGTCATGCCATTGCACTCCAGCCTGGGTGGCAAGAGCAAGACTCCATCTCAAAAAAAAAAAAAAAAAAAAATAAGGCAGCAGATTCTGTGAGAACTCACTCACTATTATGAGAATAGCATGAGGAAAACGCCCCCATGATTCAACTACCTCCCACTGGGTCCCTCGCACAACATGTAGCAAATTATGGAAACTACAATTCAAGATGAAATTTGGGAGGGGACACAGCCAAACCGTATCATTGTGCTTTTTGGCAGTGCCTTAAGTTTTATGCCTGAAGTAAGTACTTCTGAAGCCTCACCCTTGCCCCAGTCCTGCTGAGGTCTGGAATATCTAAGGGTTCTCAATGAGTAACCATGACAAAAACGTAGTGATGCAATAGTGATCCTGGAGATCATTTAGATGACCATGGTAGTTTTATGGATTAGTAAAGTGAGACTGTTAAGGGGGATTTGTGTTGGTGGAGAGTCAGGTGCAGACTATTTCAAATATAGTCACCATAATCACCCAAACCATGCACCCAATGGAAGTATGTTTTAGTTTGAGATATTTTCTCTTATAAATGTGTGTTTGCTGGATTATGATTATTTTCTTTAAGATAAAACAATCATAAATGCATATCTGTGTTGCCATTATGCTTCAAAACTTTTTTATTTTGCTACTTTTAATTTAAAATACAGTTTTCTTTTCTCTTTTCATTTTCTTTTTAATTTTTTGTTTTGTCTTGTTTTGAGAGAGGGACTTGCTCTGTCACCCAGGCTGGAGTGAAGTGGCACAATCTCAGCTCTCAGCTCACTGCAAACTCCACCTTGTGGGCGCAGGCAATCCTCCTACCTCAGCTTTCTGACTAGCCGGGACCACATGGGCTCATCATCATACCTGCTTTGTTTTGTTGTTTATTTGTTTGTTTGTTTTGAGATGGAGTCTTGCTCTGTGTGATCTCTGCTCACTGCAATCTCCACCTCCTGGATTCAAGCAATTCTCTTGCCTCAGCCACCCAAGTAGCTGGGATTACAGGCAATGCCACCACATCCAGCTAATTTTTCTATTTATAGTAGAGATGGGGTTTCACCATGTTGGCCAGGATGATCTGGATCTCCTGACCTTGTGATCTGCCCACCTCCACCTCCCAACGTGCTGGGATTAGAAGTGTGAGCCACCATGCCTGGCCAGCTCTATGTTTTTTGAAGGAGTTTCAAAATTCAGTCTTCTATTGCCTTTATATTTGTTTTGTTTAGATTTAGATTTATACCAGATCTATTTCCACCAACAGACACCTTTCCAAATACCTTGAAAGTAAATTTGTCACAGTTTCAATATATATTCTCTAGTAATAATAGACTCCTAAAATAAACAGAACGTCAAGGCAGGCTTGATCTCCAGTTTTGTTGGCGTGAATTTTTCCTTCTTAGACTGGGGAGAGGTGACTAGCTGACCCTTTGAACAAGAGAATTTCTTGTTAATAGTAAAGATAAGATTAGGAAATTGTGTAATTATAAGCAAATTGCATAAAAATGTATTTACAGTGAACTAATTATTATTTTGGATGATTATACCAAAATTATTATGATCACAACTCTTATTTATCTTTAACAAAATGGCAATATCTCTCTAAGCTCAATATTAGTTAGTATATTTAATCCAGGTTTAGGCTCAAGAGACCAAAATAAAAATGTGTATGTGCACGTGTGTATGCATATGCACACTTGTGTATGTGTATGCATGTATGCATGTGCATGTGTGATACAATGGAATGGTCTGATACCTTTATTCCTTTCATTCTGTTGCTTATTCACTGGTAAGGAGGAGGTTTTTCATAATACTTACTATGTTCTTCCATGTGGAGGTATGTATCATCACTGCTGTACTGTAAGTATAAGAATCTACCACAGTCCTTCTAAAACAGATCCAGGAACAGGTTTTATCAAACAAAAAACTAAGGTATAAATGGGTTCCTCTGAACCGAAAGGAGGTTGGATGCTCTGTGAGAAGCATAGGTTTAGAAAAAGAGAGAGGGACGGGAACAGGTGATGCAATCCCAGGACTCCATTCTCTTTGTTACAGTCATTGTTTCTAGGATAGACACACTGGTGCATTACCAGCTTTCAAAAAGGTTAATAAGAGGATGATGGGACAGAAAGTGTTTCTCTTCCTTTAGGATAGTGGGCTCTATATAGCATAAACATACATTCCAGATTTCCTAGGAATGTTCTGCTTTATGCATCTTTTCTTGGCATAGTTATTAATAGCACCCCTTTTCACTTTCACAGATGTCTTTCTTTGGATATTAACAGATATAGTGCTTTGGTTCACAAATCAGGTGTGTCTGCAGCTGCTAGTGTACATTTCTGTTGTTCAAGTGAATTTAACTATATCTAGAATTAAAACAATCTCTGAAAAATTGTTAGGCAAAGAAATGTGAACACACAGAACCCTTAGACCATCCGTAGCCTCTAAATTGATGTATATTTCAGGCCATACTACCTCTGGCTTGAGGCAATTACTTGAGCCAATAATATTTTTTTGTTTTTGTTTCTTAAACTTGCCACTCAGGACCCAAAAGACTTCTGATAACACATTTAGCAATTTATTTTTTATTTGAGTTATTACCTTTGTCTGGTCTCCCATACTGTGCATCTCCCGTGTTAAATCTCGTATTACCCTTTATCATCATCACCAGTTTACTTTTTGACTCTTCCACTCTACTGTGAGCTCTTATATAGATGGCTACCATGCCATATTTCTCTTTTTAGTTTTAACTAATAGGTGCTCAATAACTATTACTGAATGAATATAAGAACTGATGAGTGAGTGAATGAATGGTTGACATGTTCAGTAAGTGATCAACAAAACATTGCTTTTCTGGTAGATTAGTGCAATGAGGGGATAGAAACATATGTAGAAGGTCCCTATTTGTTCAAGTCTTAAAAGTTCTAGAACTAAATTTGTATGTAATATCTCTTCTGTCTCTCTTGACTAAACCCTCTAATGTAGCACCTGTGTCTCCTGGGGAAGCAACTCTTTATGGGTCCCTTCTCTTTCTACAACTCTTGTGAGCACTGACAACTTCTACTCTGAACTACATCTTCAAGGGCGTTGCATACTAAACATCCATTGAAAATATGATGCATCTCCCTTTAGATTAGAGGGAAAGCTTGTTTATTGACTGGTATAAGGACAGTTTCTCCTTATAAGACAACAGTGGGGCAGTATTGTTTGCAACTCATTACTTTAATTGAATTAAAATTCAGTTAAATTTTAAAGGCTGCATGTATTTGTTGGCTCAGGCTGCCGTAACAAAATAGCAGAGGTTAGATGGTTTAAACAACAGACATTCATTTTCTCATGGTCTGAAATCTAGATGTCCATGAGCAAGGTGCCAGCAAACTGTTTCTGGTGAGAAATCTCTTCCTAGTTTGTAGGCAGCTACCCCCTTGAGTCCTGACATGGCATTTCCTCTGTGCTTGCACAGAGACCAAGATTTTTGGTATTTCTTCCTCTCCTCATAAGGACTTTAAGCCTATCAGATTATAACCCCTCCCTTATGGCCTCATTTAATTTTAATCACCACCTCAAAGGCCTTATTTCCAAATACAGTCACATTAGACATTAGGGCTTCAACATATAAATTTGGAAAGACACAATTCAGTTCACAATGCCAGGATTCCCTAAACTTAGTGCCCCTCCGCTAATGCAAACCTATTGCCTGCACAGCACCCACTTAAGCTCATCCATATCGCTCCTGCAGGTCGCAAGAAACAAGGAGAAACTGCATAAACATGAAGATCATGCTGTTATCTGCTTGCTGTGCAGTGAGTGAGTAATAATGCCTTTACCCTTCTGTTCAACGAATCGTGTATCTTCTGCCAGCATCCTCGAAACTGCAGCAGATTGGTTTGTTAGCTTAGAAATACAGTTGACTCTTGGATAATACAGATGTTAGGGGCACAGTTAAAAATCACATACAGCTTTTGACTTCTCTAAAACTTAACTACTAACAGCCTACTGTTGACAGGAAGCCTTACTAATAACATAGAGTCAACACCTATTTTGTATGTTCCTTATATATTACATACTGTATTCTTGCAATAAGGTAAGCTAAAAATGAAAGTGTTATTAGAAAAATCGTAAGTGGAAATGGATCATCATAAAGATTTTCATCCTCATTGTGATTACATTGAATGTGCTGAGAAAGAAAAGGAGGAATTGGTGGCATAGTTTTTTTCCAGATAAAGTAATCATGTGCCTACTAAGTGTTAGCCATTACATTAATCCATTTTGAGTTTCTTTTAACTCATTTTCATTATAAATTTAAATATTAATATGGTGAATGATACTTGAATTTTTGCAATGAAATTTAATAATTACTGGCGGCTTTCTATATGCAGAACTGACTACCATACACAATATATTCATAAAATATAATTGAATATTTGAGAATGTCAAGAATAGTGATGGCTATGACACTTTCTTTAAGAAAACAACAAAGTTTTTATTTATACTATCTATAAGAGATGAAATATCTGCCATAAGTAGATTTTCTAAAATTTTCAGTCTAAATCTCCTTTGAGTTTTATTCTTGAGATTTTTTTTTTTTCTTTCCTAAGGAAAGTTTTAAGGCAACAATTATCAAATTAAGTACAGGAAAAAATCATCTTTATAGTGCTGATACATTAAATTCCTTGATACAGAATAACAGTATGCTTGAAATGTATAATTATTTTCTTAAAGAATCTAGAAATAAAGCGAATGCACAAATTTTTTTTAAATATTGAAACATAATTTATATTAGTTTGAAAAATTCTTTTAGACCATCTTCTTGGTTCTCTTGACAAAGACCTTTAAATAATTGGCACTAAGAAGACAATCTTAGGTAGCGGACGCATGAATGACAAAGAGGTATATATGACAATTACTTCCCTGGACTTACTGTGGAAGGCTCTTCTGGACTTAATGTGGAAGGATTGTCCTCTTGAGACAGATGGTGCAATGCTATTAACTCTTTCTACACTCTGGTTCAACTACATAGATGCTTTCTTTTTTAACTTACAAAAGCCAAACTAACTAAACTTTGGTTAGAACTGCATGCATGTGACTATAATATGTGCTCCAGTAGTCCAACATCGCGTGCTGAGCTGAAAAAACACTACCGTACCACACCTCCATGTATACACCACTCCCTTTTATCAAAACAGAAGCGGCTTTGTACTAGTTCTTTTTCTCAAAACTATTTCATAAGAACTAAGCACTTAATATCTTTTTAGGCTATTTCCTTTGAAACCCAGACAGAAAAGAGAGGACCTTTACTTTCCTATTCTATTTAAGGAGAAAAATCTAATAAATCAAGACTTTAATCAAGCCTGGACTTATAGATCAAAATAAAAGTGACTTTCGAGTCATTAAGTCCATACATCAATATGGACTCTGACCATTGACCAGTATGGACCTGGTTTATTTTCCTTTGTTTCTTCTTTCCTTCCTTCCTTTTCCCCCCTTTCTTATGCTAGGAAAATACTTCTCTTGAAAACAGAGAAAGTTTAATTTGCAAGACAAAATTTTGAAATTATAACTCTTAAATTTACATAATCATTAAATCATCAATGCTAAAGTCCTGAGAGTTCTCAATAAAATGGACACATTCTATTGTTCTTTAGCTCTTTAGCCTATTTTGTTTGAGAGGATGTTCTCCAAAAACTCTCAGGGTATTTATTATAGGTGTGAGTTCAAGATAACTTGAAAGGTCAGAATTCCAAGAAATGAAAGAAAATTAGGTGATTGTAATTAAACTAGTTGATACCAATCATAAAATATTTTCCCAACATAACATGTGCTTCTCTATGTTTTTCAATTGTGCACCTAATGTATAATATTTCTAAGGTGTTTTTAGCTGAGTTCATGAGCTTTTACTCTAAACATTAACCTCTCTCACTCCTATGTTTTCCTGAGGTATAAATTCCTGCTGTCTCTACCACATATTTCACAGATATTCTTTTCTGTACATTGTAATCTGCCTGGTTTTTCTATACTCCTTATAATTAACAGCCTGCTGGATTTACTTACTGACGTTTTATCTTTTCTTATTTTCTGCCACTCACTATATTTCAATTTGCCTCATTGGCTTTTTATTTGCAATTATTTTTGGTTTTCCATGTCTTTCATCCTCTCTTTTGGTTCATTTTCTGTTGTCTGTCACTCATTCTACTGCCTGCTTTTGCTTTTAGTTTCTTTACTGTATTAACCATGTTTAATAGTCAGCTATTGCCAAAATAAGGGCTGTGTAACCAACGACAGCAAAACTCAGTAGCTTACAACAGTCGGTATTTATTTTTCTCTCTAACGAGCTGCATGGTTTTTGGTGTAGCTCAGCTTCTGCTTTTGAGTAGAATTCAAGTCGGCTCCCATTGTTTTCACGTTGTTTATGGACAAGTAAGATATGCAGATCGTAGCCTTCCCATGATGGTTCTAAGGAGAAAAAGAGGACAGGTAATTGATCACAAAATCATTGCTCACAACATAGCCGTGCACATTCAGTTGGCCAAAGCCGTAGGATAGGGATCTATATAGTTCACTCAAAGAGATGGAGTATCACTAACAAATAATCCAACCTGTCACACTCTCCATTCTCTTTATTATATTGCTTATTACAGTTTATTTTATTAGATTGGTGTAAACATAATATTTAGTTGCTTTGGTGCTCGTTATCAAGTGATATTGCTTCAGTTTTTAGTCCCATCCAGCTCCCTGCAGTCCCACTACCTTACACCTTTTTCAAAAGCTCTTTGTTGTGAGTTAATGGACTCTAAATACTATAAGTAGCTTGAGCAAAAGGGAAATTAATTGGCTCACATAACCCACAGAATAGTTTGCAATCGAGCTATGTGAAGGGAAGAAAACAGCTGACTCTTAGGGAAAACGGGATGCAGCAACACAGACGCTGCCACTACTTTCTTTCTCATCTTTTCTTCTTTTTGTGGGTTTTATTCTCTCTCAGAGCTTACTTGCTTATTTAACCTGGTTGAATATCAGAGAACTATCAAATTTCCAACCCCAGAGAGGATCTGCATATATTTTTTCTTCCTTCCTGTTTAAACAAATGAGAAAGGCCTGCTTAGGACTAGTGCTGCTAGGCAGCAACTATGTTCAGGGCATAAGGATGAGAAAGCTTCAATGTGGATAAAGAAAGACTTTTACCGGAGAAAAAAAAAAGAAGGGTCTCTCAACATCTTTCACATCTCTTATATTATCTTTTTCTCTGTTTTATCTCATTGGTAGCATAACTCTAGCTCTGATTCTATCACATCGGTTCTTGGCGTGCTAATGAATATCGCTCACCTATACTGGATGCTGCTGTACATAACATAATTGGGTTAAAAGGAATTCATTACTAGTATATAGCTTCTGAATATTAAGTAATATCTATATGACATAAAACCAACCATTATTAATTCATTTGCTCTTAAGGTAATACTATAGAATTACCATACAATTTCTTAAGAGAATGTAACATTTTATATAAATTCTGAGATGTCTAAATAGACTTGACAGAAAAAAACTGCTCCATTCAACATAAACTGAGTAGTATTCCTTCTGTAAATATAGGTATCACACTTTAGGGATCAAAAAAAAAAAAAAATCACACTATAAACTCGAGAACAGCATGACCCTGAAATTCTATCTTATTTGTTCTATTACACGTGTGAGAATTATGCATTAATCTGACTGCTATTACCAGTGATAACCTCAATAATAGGTGCCTGAAAAGGCGGAATGGCAAGTGCTTTGAATGAACTGCAGAAAGCCTTTTAAGTGATAAAGTATGTTTAAAATACACCAAGGGAAAAATATAATCCTCAAAAAATAGAGGAGCTCCTTATAAGCAGTAAATAAAATTCACTGTGGCCATTCTTGCTTTATGTGATAACCTGAATGTTATGAATAAATGTGATGCTGAGTTGAAATGATTTTGCATCTGGTGGCTGACCACACTGTTTTCCCCTTTTGTTGGTAGCACAGCCGATGACTATTTTGAAACCCAAATGAAGAATTTTTCAAATAGGCTGCAAATGAGAGTCTTACTTAGCAAACCTGAGAGAACTATGCTAGATGTACCCTCAGTTCTACATCACTCACTAAAATCTCAGAAATCTTAATAAAAATGAAAATTATACATCATTTGATCACCATCTGTGTGTGTATTTCTAGTCAGAATTATATTTACTGGCTTATACATTTGATTATATTGGGAAAATGTTAATGATCACCCTGTAACAATGCTTTAATGAATTCCCAAATCATAAAATAATAATTTAAAAAGCACAATCTAATTTCCAAGGTGAAATTGTTCATTGGTTGGTACTCACATGCTGTTATAGAAATTACTTTGACAATTCAATTAAACACTTTTTTAATAAGTGCCATTATTTCCATAGTGCTACATGGAAGAGGACTTAAAAGCAATTCCATCTAAACACAGAAAAGTTTGTATTTTTCGTCTTCAGATTAGATATGTAGCCAAGCCAAGTATTTATATCAAAAGGCAGAGTACATGATTTAAAATGCAATTTTATGCAAAGACCTTGAAGACTATGACCAAATTGAATGGCAGCTGATTTTGAACATCTGGAAAGGCTTCTTAAAGGAAGAATTATTTAAAATGGAGATTAAAGAATTGCTAGTAGATTGATGAGTAGGCATGAAGACAAAATAATTACTATAGATGTAATTTATCTAATACATCCTCTACTTAATCCATGTTAGTTAAGTCTGAATCCAGGTTCCCAGGAAATGTAAGTGAGAAAATGGGGTTACTAATAACTATGTCTATTGTTTGACAATAAATGATACTTGCACTATTGACTACTCCTCAAACAATAATCATGTTGAGGAATAGTCAATAGTGCAAATTTCTTGAATTACAGGTTTCATGTAAGGTAAGTGCTATACATTGAATTGGAATCAGGTAAGAAGCAATGATGTAGAGGGTTTCAACTATAATTCTGATAATTTTGTATCATATTAAATAGACAGTGAGGTGCTTTGAAGTTTTTTGGGAAATGAAGTAGTCATAGTGTTTCTTTAAGCAGATTAATGTGTCCATAGGTTATACAATGGATTTTGAAGTAGAAGTTTAGAGTCAGAAAGATCAATTAAGAGACTTTGCAATAATTTTTTCACAGGCTGTTCACAAATATGCTGCCTCTCTTTTATCTGAGAATAGGATATAATTCCATATCTCTGCCCAGTTGAAGCCAGAATAGCATGTGACTTGTTTTGGCGAGGGGGAATATTTAGGCAGAATATTAGTAATCAGGCAATGTTTTGCTGCTCCTCATCACCTCTGGTGCTGCATGAAGTGGCTGCCCCATCAGCATCCACTCATCGGCATTCTCCTTTGTTAGCACTTGATTTGTAGCATGAGTGATGAATGAATCTACAGAATTAAACCATTGAGACTTGGGAATTTGATTTCATTGCTTAATAACCTGGCCTATGCAGACAGACCCCCCCACAAAAAAAGGTGATATGGCTTAGAACTATGTTACCACAAATGTCATGTCAAAATGAAATCCCCAGAGTTCGAGGTGGGGCCTGATTGATGTGTTTGAATCAAGAAGGTATATCCCCCATGAGTGGCTTAGCACCATACCCTGGTCATAAGTAACTTCACATTTGATCTGGTTGATCTGGTTGTTTAAAAGTGTGGCACCTCCTCACACTCTCTCTCGTACCTGCTTCACCAAGTCAGACACCTGCTCTCCATCTTCCATCACGATTGAAAGCTTCCTGAGGCATCATGCTTTCTGTACAGCCTGCAGAACTGTGAGCAAATTAAACCTCTTTTCTTTATAAATTATGCAATCTCAGGTATTTCTTTATAGCAACGCAACCATGGCCTAACACAAACAGTAATTAGGAGCTGGACTAGCACTGAATTAGGCAAAAATAAATTTAAAGATAGGTAATGAGACTATTATTATATAAATAGGGTATTGCCTAGATATGATTCTATTCTTTGGGATTCTAGCTATCCTCTAATTTTGCAACTCTTGTCTCTAAGGCCCTGCTGTGTTTCCATGAGATATCTAATATCATTTTTTCGCTTTATGACTATATCATCTCATACCTAGAAACATAAATCATGCAACATTTAGAAAAGACAAAAGCAAATGGGATATTCAGGTCATCAAATAAAAGTTTAAAAAAATTGAGAAGCATGATTTCTAATAATTATACTTTTCCTAAAATTTTTCTGACTCCTTATTGTTTTTATTAGATGGAGCTAAGGTGCCAGCTTTGCCAGAATCACCTGAAGTCTTAATAGAAATGTAAATTCATGAGTCCCACCCAATACACATAAAAGTATTATGATCTCTAGTGGTAAATTTGTACTCTTCATGAAAATTTCAGAGAAAGACAATGCCACATAAATTTTAAGAACCACCAATCATGTTAACATACTCTCTTTTCTTTAAATTCTTAAAGCACAGTTTTTGGCTTTTCCCTTTTTTTAGAATTCTTAACACAGTATTCTTAATTTCTAGTAATTTATGTATCATATATCTTGGTAGAGTTTATGCTCTCAAGAGTCATTATCTATATCTTTCATTCTTTACAGCATGAGGCATAGTTGTCTCACAGTAGAATTTAAAAATCAATAATTATGTGGTTCATTGATTTTAGTCACAAAAAAAAAAGAAGCAGAGAAGAAATTTGGTAAATGACATTGAATATTTTATGCAAACTTGGTAGGGCCTTAGAGGCAGAAAACTAGCAACAACACCCAATCACAACATAGACGTTGTAGGGAAACATTAACGCTCTTGTTAACTGCGATAGCGTTTGGCGGTTTATAGCAGGGATTCTGCATCTTCCACACTTGCAAGATTGGTACCTTCAACAGCATGTTTATCAGCTTTTGATTAGAATATTATTGCTAAACAATATCACTGAACTGAGATCTAGTTTATCAGTGTTCTCTAGTCAATAAAGATCCTTTATATTCTCTGGATTTTTCTTTGTAAAATAAAAGTCTTAGGCCATAACATCTGCAAGATCTTCTTTTGCTCCACAGATTCTTTACTTCTTGCTTTTCCCCTGGAGAAGCTAATGTTGTTTCAGTGACACAAAGATTCTTGTGTACATATACGTTTGAAATCACTAGGCATTAATGAACGTTCTCTCCATTTCAGCCTATATATTATATTATTTAAGCGTAATAGTGCGAATATACAGGGCATAAAATAGGCAGTAATAGGAGGAAAAACAAATCACTGAAGATTCTTCATTAAGAAATTGAATTTTATTGTTTAAATTTATCACAAACTCCCTGAAATATCACACAAATCTGGAGTGTGAGTGATATTTTTAAAACAATATTTATCTTTTACCCTTTGTGATGTTCCTTATATAGAAATTTCTGTCTTTTCTTGCCTTTCAGGAACAACTGAAAGCCCTTTTTCTAGGGCATAACACATCTATAACCGTGTTACGGAGCACATGATTTATAACCACAGTGTTCAAAAGCCTTTCCTGTTGCTTATTGGTTACAGGTTTACCTTTTGACCTTATGCAGTCTTTCATGTAATACCAAATTGGCCAATGGGGAGAAGGTTAGTGACCTCATCAACAATATAAAGTGGCCAAACCCGTTCCCTGTAACCTCACATGAGGAAGATAAAAAGGGGGCAAGTGCATAAAATGGCAGTATCAGTAACTATTTAAAACAAAACATGGACATGAATAAAAATATTTTATAACATTATGGTTTATGCATTATGCAACATTTGGTTTTTCTGTAACATTATTTGCTAAAACAATTCTGAGCTTTATATTCATGAAAATGGGAGACAGCAAAAACCAGCCAAATTTTTGTGATAAAATATATTAAATGGAAATCATTAAATAATTTATAATTCAATATTGGTGGAATAAAATATCAAAGAAGGAGATGACACCTCCTTTTTAATGAAATAATGATACCTAATAAGATTTCTAGCCACACATCTTCACTTTCTAGATGAAGTACATTTTTTAAAGCTATTACTACCATAATTTTCCAGCAGCTGATTCTTTATCATCTATGGCTATTTTCTCCCAACCAACCAGAATATGTGACTAGTCCAGTTCAGATCAATGTCAAGTGAACTTTCACCTGACATCCTGATGTCTGAAAAACCACTGCCCTTCTCTACTTCATATCCTACACCAACTTGCCTTTACATTGCATGCACCCATCTTCTATCTGTTATCTCAGTTTTTTTCTTGATACCACAGGCATACGCCAGAGATATTGTAGGTTCAGTTCCAGAGTACTACATTAAAGCAAATGTCACAATAAAACAAGTCACACAATTTTTTTTGGTTTCCCAGTACATATATAACTTGTTTTTACACTATACTTCAGTTTATTTAGTGTGGAATAACATTGTGTTTAACAAAACAATGTGCATAAGTTAATTAAAAAATAGTTTATTGCAAAAAATACAAGTAATTAAGCTTCAGAAAGTCATAATTGTTTTGCCGATAAGTGGTCTTGCTTGATGATGTGGCTGCTGACTGAAGACGGGGTGTTTGTGGAAGTGTCTCAAAGTGAGACAACAACAAAATTTGCTTCAGCAATTTACTATTTCTTTCATGAAGGAGCTCTCTCAGCACACAATGTTGTTTTATAACATTTTACACACAGTAGAAATTCTTTCAAAATTGGAGTCAACCCTCTCAAAGCTTGCCCCTGCTTTATCAACTAACTTTATGGAGTATACGAAATCCTTTGTTGACATTTCAAAAATGTTCATAAGCACCTTTACTGGGCATAAATTTTATCTCAAATAACTTTCTTTGCTTTTGCATAAGAAGCAACTCCTCATTCAGGTTTTATCATGAGATTGTGTCAATTCAGCCACAGCTGCATGCTTCACTTCTGATTCTGGCTGTCTTGCCATTTCTAACACATCTGCATTTACTTTCGCCACTGAAATCTTGAATTCTTCAAAGTTATCTCTGAAAGTTAGAATCAACCTCTTCCAAACTCCTGTTAATATTGGTATTTCTGCCTTCTCCAATGAAGCACAAATGTTCTTAATGACATCTAACAAGATAAATGCTTTCCAGGTTTTCAATTTATTTTGCCAAGATTTATCAGAGGAATCACTGTCCATTGAAGCCTTAGCCTTACAAAATGTATTTCTTAAATAATAAGACTTGAAAGTCAAAACCACTTCTTGATCAGTGAGCATCAGAAAATAGATGTTGTGCTAGCAGGCATGAAAACAACATTCATCTCCTTGTACATCTTTATCGGAGTTTTTGGGGTGACTAGATGCATTGCCAATGAGTCGTAATATACTGAAATATTTATTTTTCCTGAGCAGCTGGTCTCAACAGTGGACTTAAATTATTCTATAAGCCATTCTATAAACATATGTGCTGCCATCTAGACTTTTGTTTTATTTATAGAACACAGAGTAGATGTAGCATGCTTTTTATGAGCTTTAGGATTTTCAGAATGGTAAGAACAGTGGTTTCAACTTAAAGTTACCAGCTGTATAAGTCCCTAAAAATAGTCAACTTTGTAGTACAGTTTGAAGTCAGGTAGTGTTTTCAATGGATGCCTCCAGTTTTGCTCTTTTTTTTTTTTTTTTTTTCTTTTTCTTAGGATTGCCTTGGCCATGGGGGCTCTCTTATGGATCCATATGCAATCCCATTACTGAGTATATACCCAAAGGATTATAAAACATTCAACTATAAAGACACATACCCACTAAAGTTTACAGCACTCTTCACAATAGCAAAGACTTGGAACCAACCCAAATGCCCATTAATGATAGACTGGATAAAGAAAATGTGGCACATATACACCATGGAATACTATGAAGCCATAAAAAAGAATGAGTTCACATCCTTTGTAGGGACATGGATGAAGCTGAAAACCATCATTCTCAGCAAACTGACACAGAACAGAAAACCAAACACCACATGTTCTCACTCATAAGTGGGTGTTAAACAATGAGAACACAGGAACACAGCCAGGGGAACATCACACACTGGGGCATATTGGGGGATGGGAGGGTTAGCAGAGGGATAGCAGTGGGTGGGGGAATTGGGGAGGGCTAACATTAAGAGAAATACCTAATGTAGATGACAGGGGTGGGGTTGATGCAACAAAACACCATGGCACGTGTATATCTGTGTAGCAAACCTGCAGGTTCTGCACATGCGCCCCAGAACTTAAAGTGCAATAATAATAAAAAGAAAAGTCAGCTTGTCCTTCAATGCTCTGAAGCCAGGCATTGACTTTTCCTCTCTAGTTATGAAAGTCCTAGACGGTGTCTTCTTCCAATGGAAAACTGTTTCATCTACATTGCAAACCTTTTTTTATGCTTTGCCACCTTCCTCCATGATCTTAGCTATATCTCCTGGACAACTTGTGGCAGCTTCTACATCAATACTTGCTGCTTCACCTTGTACTTTTATGTTTTGAAGAAGGCTTTTTTCCTTAAATCTCATGAACCAACCTCTGCTAGCTTTCAACTTTTCTTCTGCAGCTTCCTCACTTCTCTCCGCCTTCATAGAACTGAAAACTTTTCGGATCTTGATCTGGATTATGCATTGGTTGAAGGGCATGTTCTGGCTGGTTTCATTGTCTATCTAGACCACTAAAACTTTCTCCATACTAAAAATAGGCCTGTTTAGCTTTCTTATCACGCATGTCTTCACTGGAGTAGCATTTTAAACTCCCTTCGAGAAATTTTTATTTACATTTACAACTTGGCTCTTTGGTGCAAGAGCCCTAGGTTTTACTCTGTCTTGGCTTTTGATATGACTTCCTAAGTTTAATCATTTCTAACTTTTGATTTAAAATGAGAGACATACTATTCATCCTTTCACTTAAATACTTAGAGGTTGTTCCTGGCCTAATTTCAATATTGTTCTGTCTCAGGGAATGGAGAGGCATGAAAAGGAGAGAGATAGGAAAACAGTAAGTGGAGGAGTCAGAAGACACATTTTAATCTATTTATTTATTTATTATTATTAATTTTTTGAGACGGAGTGTTGCTCTATCACCAGGCTAGAGTGCAGTGGTGCAATCTCGGCTCACTCTAACCTCCGCCTCCTGGGTTCAAGCTATTCTTTCACCTCAGCCTCCCGAGTAGCTGGCACAGGCACGTGCCACCATGCCCGGCTATTTTTTGTATTTTTAGTAGAGACAGGATTTTATCATGTTGGCCAGGATGGTCTCGATCTCTTGACCTTGTGATCTGCCCGCCTCGGCCTCCCAAAGTGTTGGGATTACAGGCGTGAGCCATGGCACCCGGCCAGAACACACATTTATTAAGTTCGTGGTCTTATATGGGTGTGGTTCATGGTACCCTAAAGCAATTATAATACTAACATAAAACTCATTAGTTACAGATCACTATAATAGATATAACAATAATGAAGCTTGAAGAATCTCAAGAATTTTTGAGTCCAAATATTTAAAATATTTACCAAGAGGTTCTCATTTCCCATTTCCCTTATCCTCTGATTTTACTTCAGAAAGTATATCTTACATATTTTTTAAAAACTTAAAAACTTAAAAAAAATAGCATTCATATTGTTTTCTTTAATGTATAATATTTTAAGAATAAATATTAGAAAAAATAATATGAATACCTATTGCATTACCTTCCTATTGCTGTGTACAATATTGCCACCAACTTAGTAGTTTGGAAAATAGCTGTAATTTCACGGTTTCTGTGGGTCCGAGGAGGGGCATAGCTTAGCTGAGTCCTCTGCATCAGTACTTCCTTTGAGGTCCCAAAAGGCTACAAACAAGGGTGTTAGCTGGGGCTGTTGTCTTATCTTGAAGCTCAGTCAAGCAAGGCTCCAGTTCCAAGGACATGTGATCATTGATAAAGTCCTTTCTTTGTGGTTTCCATTCCTGAGTATCTCTCTTTCTTGCTGGCTGCTGAAGGGAGGCCTCCTTTGTTCTCTTCTCATGTGGCTCTCTCCCTAGGACAGCTCAAAGCATAGTCGCTGCATTCATCAAATCCTGAAAAACAGAAAGAGTTTGCCTGCAAGACACTTTATAATCTTATGTAATGTAATTACTGAAGTATCTATTCTATTAGTTAGAAGCAAGCTAACCATTGTGAGTTCTTCCCACATTCCAGGGGAGAGGATTACACAAGTTGTGACTATCGGAAAGAAGTAAAATTTGGGGTCATTTTAGAGTCTTTTATGACAATCCACATCCTGTCCTCTAGCTATTCACATTTTTTCCATCCACAAAATACATTAACCTCCTCCTAACATGCTCAAAATTCTCATCTCACCTGCTCACGGTTCAGAATCTCATTGTCTACATCTGGTTCAAGTGTGGATGAGTTTCCTTGGGTAGCTTCTCTTGATATGTAAATCTGTGAACTTAAAGAGACAAATTATTTTCTCTCTGTTCCCCAGACACCACAGTTGAACATAGGAAGAGAGCCATAGCTACTCCTGTGCAGAAATGGGAAACATGAGAGCTACAGTGCAGTCCTGGGTCCACAGCAATTCTGAAATACAGCTGGACAAAAGCTAGATATTACTTAATTTTGTTTCCGAACTAAGCAAGAGATTTTGACCTGGTATTCTGATTCCTTATTCTTACCTTTTTCTGGTTATAGATGCTCAGCAGCACATTTGTAAACTATACTCTCCAGCCCCATGCTTTACTAACCATCTCTGCAATTTCTTACATAGAGTTTAGAGCTCTTTAGGGGCCACTCCAACCTCACTTGTTACAGTAATTGTGTTCTCTGACCTCCAGAGGTAATGTATCAAAGCTTGACTTCTATTATTTTAGGGCTCCATACCTCCATGGATATTAATATGACTGTAGATCTCTGACCATGTCTATGACTATCATCCCCAGCCTGCTGAAGAGTAAGTGACTATTGAACTTAGGATGCTGGTGTGCCTCTCATAACCAATTACTTATGGTCTTGGTGGATGCTGTGTCCTCTGGGACCACCTTGGGGACATAATCATCTGACAGATTTGCTTTGCTTTCATAATATAGCCTTGTTGGTTTTACGATTTTAGTTGTTCTCCATCAGGGCACTCATGTTAGCATAAGAGACTCCCTAGGTTGAAGCCTGGAGACCTGCTACTATAACCGCCAAATACTGGATCTGCAGGTGAGCTGAAACTGCTCTCCTGCAGGAGAAACTGCCGCTCTGTGAGCTTCACCAAAAGGTCCTCTGTCTCTCATGCTTCTCTGTTTACAATGGTCCCTCACATCTTGGTTTCTTACTATTCTTCTGCGGGCTATCAATGGTACTTAACTAAACTAGGCAATTCCCCTGCTTTCGTAGGTACTGTTCCTTTCAATATGTTTTAAATGCCTGAATCATAGGAAACTGCACAGGTGTTTATCTTCACCGGAATGTCCTCAGAGGTTATCATTTTAGTAAAACATTTACAATTAATACTCCATTTTATGCTAGCTATTAGGTCCCTGAGAATGGACTCTTGTCCCTAGGACTGCTACAAGCTTCAAGATCTGCTTACCTCCTAGGAATCTAGCTTTCAAAAGTTCTATTACGTTTCATCTAGCTCAGTCATTCAAGATTTCTTTAATGGGTGGGTTTCTCTGATCCTTTTATCTACCATATATTTGGGAACCAATTCTCATGAGCATTGTATTATTTGTGGAAATATGAGAATTTATTTCCTCCTAAACCTCACTTTCTTTCTTTTTCTCAATCTTCATATGTGAGAGAAAGACAAATCAAATACCTTGTTAGGTTAATAATGCATTCATATTAGGCCATGAAATTGAGTTCTTATTAGCAAGAAAAAAATGGTAATGCTTTTTGAATTCTGAAAGACTTAAGCTTTCTTATATTTGCTTTACAAGACTGTGACTATTCTCAAGAAGATGCTCACACAAACACACATACATATACATAACTGGCAATATTTTGACTTACCTATAAATATAATAACAATGTCTCCTTGATAACCTTTAAAAATACACAAAGACATACTTTTTTGGGATAATAGTATAGCAATTAATATTTTTGGTTATGATTACTTTTACATATATTTTAAGGAGTTTATATGGATCAAATTAATTTCTTATAGTTTTCTATTGTTACATAATTATCCCCAAATTTATTGGCCTTATGCAACAAACATTATCTCACTTTTTCACTGGTTCAGGAATGTGTGTTCACCTTAGCAGAGTGATTCCGTCTTCAGATCTCTCATTAGGTTTAGTCAGGCTGTTAGTTGGTACATTTTGCAGCTCAGCTAAAGGAAGATCTGCTTCCGAGCTCACTCGTACAAGTTGGAAGGACTTAGTGTCTCAAAGTCTGTAAAACCGAGAACCTCAGTTCCTCACTGACTTTGGCCAGAGCCTTCTTCAGCAACTTGCCATTTTAGCATTTGCTCAGAGCAGCTCATAACACAGCAACTGGCTTTCCTAAGAGTGGACAAGCCAGAGAGCGATTGGGGAATGAGCACCCGAGATTGAAGCCACAGTCTTTTCCTAACCTAATATCTGAAATGACATTCCATTACTTCTTTTTTTTTTTTTTTTTTTTGAGACGGAGTTTCGCTCTTGTTACCCAGGCTGGAGTGCAATGGCGCGATCCCGGCTCACCGCAACCTCCGCCTCCTGGGTTCAGGCAATTCTCCTGCCTCAGCCTCCTGAGTAGCTGGGATTACAGGCACGCGCCACCATGCCCAGCTAATTTTTTGTATTTTTAGTAGAGACGGGGTTTCACCATGTTGACCGGGATGGTCTCGATCTTCTGACCTCGTGATTCACCCGCCTCGGCCTCCCAAAGTGCTGGGATTACAGGCTTGAGCCACCGCGCCCGGCCTCCATTACTTCTTTCATATTCTAGTCATTATAAGAAGCAGTATGTCTCATCTCACAGTTAAGAGGAACGGATAACACAAGATGTGAATGCCAAGAGGCAAGGACTTTAGATGGCTATGTTGAGTCTGCCTATCACATCTCTCCTTCTACCATTTCAGTGGAATTGCTTTTGATGTGAATGTACTGAATAATACAATGGTCATTATAATCACTTATGATATTCTGAGTTTTTCTATTATTTATGCTACTTTGTAGCAGTACAACTTTTGGCAGATCATTTCATTTTGAAGATCCTCACTTCTTTCTGGAAAATTTGGATAATAACATAAATTCTGACTAATCAGAATGTTATAGTTTTATTTTGTCTTAGGGTGTGTGGCCCTTAGTATGATTTTCATACCCATTTGTTAAAATGAAATATAAAATGATTATTAGAAATTACTAATGTCTGTATTATTTATTCAATAAAAATTTAAAGAAATGAACAATTTACTATGCAATATAGAAGTTTTGTAAACTTCTAAATAGTAAAGTTACCTTTTCTTCTCCTAATTTCCTAAGTGTAAGTAAAACTTCATTAGTAAATAAACACAAAGAACAGTTTTTAAAGAAATTTATTTGCCATTTTTATTCTTTGCCATTTAAGTGGGAACAAATATCATACTTAGATAGGGAGAAATCAGTGCTGACTGGTTTCCAGGCTCTCTCCCCTAGTGAATTATAAAACCACAATTACAGTGGGTCAGGTCCTGCTGGTTTTCATTACTGCACTCCCACACCCATCCATCCTCTCTGCAGCATTAGAGAACACTAACCAGGGATCCCTGTGCCCTCTTAACCTCTCAAGAGCTCCCTTTTTCATTTGTAACACAATGGGGGTGGATGAGCTGAGCAGAAAGATTCCTTTAAGCTCTTGTTTGTTTCTTAGAAAGCTATAATGATGAGCTGCTCTATTTTTATTAATAACATTTGCTTAAAGCCTATGCTTATGAAGAGAAAACTCTTACCAATTAATCAGTATGTACAGTTCATAGTGATTAAATTTTACCTTAATTTATGTCAAGTATTACTACATTGTGTCGATATGTTGTTAGATATTTCAGCAATAATAAAAAACAAATTTAGTTCAATATTCTGTGTATATCAATTCTTTTAATATTAGGACAATTTAAACCATATGAATAATCAGAAAAGTGTCAAGATTTAAGAACATTCTCAGTAGATTTTTATATATTTTACGTTGTTTTGTATTTTGTTATATTCCATAATAACTACCAATGATGATTATAGAATGGTATAATAAAACTTAATATTGTGTATTAAAGAATCAAAATATAAATTAGTTTTTTCTGTACTTTTAAAATAAGGTGCTGCATTTTGTTTAAATAAAAATATATTTTGACTTAGGAGTCTAGTTTTTGAGGTCATTTTGTTTTCTATTAGAAATAATTTGGTGTAGAAATAGCAGAAATGAGATTCTTGCAATGTGCTTTCCATTTATATTTCTCATAATTTTGTAAATGCTGCCACCATTCCTTTAGAAATGTGATCCTGAAGTACATTTGGCAGTGTCCTATGGGGCAAATATAGAGAATAATATAATCTGACACTTAAATAACCATAAATGACTAAATAAATGTCCAAGTCACTAGGGGAAAGAGAAGGTCATAGACTCTGTATTTCAGCTGGCAGAGCAGGAGTAAATTATGCCCTAGAGAATTTATCTGTGTTCAAGGAGGCAGAGCATTACCTGTGTTAACATATTGACAGAGGACAAAGAAAGGTTTAATTAACTCAGTAGTTAACCTTATAAGTTTTAAAGAATCTGTAACTGGAGAAATAGTATCAAATTCATTATCTTTTCTCCAATAAGTGTTATTTACTTGTGCAGCAAATATGACACACCAACTGTGGTGACATGCTTTCATGAAGTTTACCATCTAATTGGAGAAATAGAGATTAATTAAATTATTAGAGAAATAACAGTGCAATTACAGACCCAACTACAGCTCTATCCCTTTAGACTCTAAAGTTTAGAGTACTTAAGAGAGGAAATTGAATCAGTCTTTGGATGTCAAAAAGGCATAACCTACTGAAGTGACTTGAGCTGACTATTTATGATTCAGGTCATTTACTAGCAAATATGTTCTGCTTGAGGGAGAATAAATGATTTGTGCAGAGATAATAGTAGGGGTATATGCCTTGAGGCAAATGTTGCATACGTGACTGTTTAGTATCGAAAGAAAAACAGTGCGGTTGGACAGGGATTAAAAAAAAAAACAGAGACTGTAGACTTGCATTAAGAAATTTGTAGGGCAAAACAGAGATCTAGATTAATGGAACAGAACAGAGGCCTCGGAAGTAACGCCACACATCTACAACCACCTTATCTTTGACAAACCTGACAAAAACAAGCAATGGGGAAAGGATTCCCTGTTTAATAAATGGTGCTGGGAAAACTGGTTAGCCATGTGCCGAAAACAGAAACTGGACCCCTTCCTTATACCTTATACAAAAAGTAACTCCAGATGAATTAAAGATTTAAACATAAGATCTAACACCATAAAAACCCTAGAAGAAAAACAAGGCAACACCATTCAGGACATAGGCATAGGGTTAGAACTTTATGACTAAAACACCAAAACGATGGCAACAAAAGTTAAAATAGACAAATGGGATTTAATTAATCTTAAGAGCTTCTGTACAGCAAAAGAAACAATCATTAGAGTGAACTGGTGATCAACAGAATAGGAAAGAATTTTCTCAAGCTACCCATTTGATAAAGGGCTAATATCAAGAATCTACAAAGAAATAAAGCAGATTTACAAAAACAAACAAACAGAAAACAATCCCATCGAAAAGGGCAAAGTATATGAACAGACACTTTTCAAAAGAAGACATTTATGTAGTCAAGAAACATATAAAAAATGGTCATCATACTGGTCATTAGAGAAATGCAAATTAAAATCACATTGAGGTACCATCTCATGCCAGTCAGAATGGCGATCATTAAAAAGTCTGGAGATAACAGATGCTGGAGAGAATGTGGAGAAAAAGGAACATTTTTACACTGTTGGTGGGAGTGTAAATAAGTTCAACCACCGTGGAAGACAGTGTGGTGATGCCTGAAGGATCTAGAAATAGAAATACCATTTGACCCAGTAATCCTATTACTGTGTATATACCCAAAGGATTAAAAATTGTTCTGCTATAAAGACACATGCACACGTATGTTCACTGCGGCACTGTTTACAATAGCAAAGACCTGGAACCAACCCAAAAGCCCATCAATGATAGACTGGATAAAGAAAATGTGGCACATATACACCATGGAATACTATGCAGCCATACATAAAAAAGAATGGTTTCATGTCCTTTTCAAGGACATGGATGAATTTGGAAACCATCATTCTCAGCAAGCTGACATAAGAATGGAAAACCAAACACCACATGTTCTCACTCATACGTGTGTGTTGAACGTGAGAACACATGGACACAGGGAGAGGAACATCGCACACTGGGGTCAGTTGGGTGGTGGGGAACTAGGGGAGGGATAGCTGGTGGTGGGAGGTTGGGGAGGGATGACATTGGGAGAAATGCCTGATGTAGATGATGGGGGATGGAGGCAGCAATGTGTGTACCTATGCAACACATGGCATGTGTGTACCTATGCAACAATCTTGCAAGGTATGCATGTGTACCCCAGAACTTAAAGTGTAATTTTTTTAGAAAATAGGAAATTTGGAGGGCCTAAGTTTTGGAAGTACTGTAATATCTGATTTTCTCAAATATAGATAGAACATATACGAATTCATAAATAAAATGATGAATAAAGTTTTAATTACCATTAGAAGACTAGTTTTACATATGTATTCTTGGAAATATTAGTTACTTAAACAGTGACTTTTGGTGCTGATGCTTTATAGTTACCTGAGAACATGCTACTCAGTAGCAATCTCAGCACAGGGTGGGTCTCTGATCATGTAAGTCATTGCAGGTGATGCTAAATATTTTGGTCTTTACTGTAAGAATAAAATAAGTATCTCAGTTGCAGTTACAAACAAGTTGGTGAGAGGCAGAGCTAGGGAAAGTTCATTTTGGGGTTATACAGTAATACATTCAAAAGATGTTATGGTTAAAAGAAAACTGTGAGAGAGACGACGACAAAATTGATACATCTTTGGTTGGTAAAATTTAAATGGAAAGATGTATAGTTTCCAATCTCACTTAGATGAATTCTGTTTATTGAGATTTTGATCACTGGAGGAGAATTAGAGGGTTTTTGTGGGTCTGGGGTTGGCTATAATTGTGGTGTGTATGGAATTTGAGGCAGCCTTCCGAAAGTCAAGTAGAAATAATTAATGGATATATACAGAGGTCTGGAGTAAGAAAAGAACTATGAGCTGAGAACATTGTTTTTAGGGTCCTTGGCATATGATAAGCAGCTAAATAGAAGAAAATGCCTAAAAGAATTTTGTTTTCTCTCTTTTTTTTGTTTTTTTTTTGTGACGGAGTTTCGCTCTTGTTACCCAGGCTGTAGTGCAATGGCGTGATCCCGGCTCACCCCAACCTCCGCTTCCTGGGTTCAGGCAATTCTCCTGCCTCAGCCTCCTGAGTAGCTGGGATTACAGGCACGCACCACCATGCCCAGCTAATTTTTTTTATTTTTAGTAGAGACGGGGTTTCACCATGCTGACCAGGATGGTCTCGATCTCCTGACCTCGTGATTCACCCACCTCGGCCTCCCAAAGTGCTGGGATTACATGTTTTCTCTTTAAGTAGCTGAAGAGAAGACTCAAAAGGAGATTAACCCAAAGGGTATGAGTAAAACCAGCAACACAGCAGTAAAGAGAAGCCTGAAATAAAATAATATAAGGAGACTAAACCCACAGATAATTCCATCTTCCAAAAACCAAGAAGATAAACAAGGACAGCAAAAAGATAGGGATAGAGATACCTAGAAAAACAAATCAAATATTTACCTGTCTATGGGTTGTACATTTATGTTCAAATTTAGCAGAAGTGTTTTCTCTACAGCCTTTCGTTTATCCAATAACTAATTACTGAATGCCCATTATGAAACTGGAGAAGGGTCGGGAGGGCAGGGAGAGGCTTTTTGTTTTTATGCAGTTTGTAATCTATGATCTAGTATTCCATTAGGGAAATACAGATGGCAAAGAAATCTGTCAGTGATGACTCAAAGAAAAATTAAAGCAGAATAAAGAGAAATAAGAGAGATTGTGTATGGGAGGAAGATGTTCTATTATATCAAGTATTCAGCGAAAATCTTTGATGCAGTCACATTTGAACAGAGGCCCGAATGAGGTGAAAGGCATGGGAGTATTTCCTTAGCAGTTAGAAACGAAGAACCATGTATTTTGAGGTGGGAAAAAACTCATCTGAAAATTGCAAATGAGTCCAATGGGCCTAGAAAGGGGTAGCCATTGTTACCATTGCCTGTGGGCTCTTGTGATCCCCCAGGATAGAAATCAAGAAAAATCACAACATGAATTAGTAAGAAGATAATATTTTAAAGATTGTGCACAAAACGGAGCAACCTCCAAAAAAGGAACTGGGCTTCTCCGGAAAGTCAGGTGTGGGTTTCTTTTATAGGGCTCTCAAGTAAAGGGAAGTGAGGGGAGCTGCCATCAGGGCACATAGAGCTGTGTTTCTGGAGCATGTGCTGTGGTTTAACATGCTTCTTCATACTAGTCATGTATTATTAGCATCTCAAATATCTTCCCCAGTGTGATTTTTAGCATTAAAATGTGAAAAGGTGACTTTAAAGGCAAGCCTTTGTAACTGCCATGTCTGCAGGAGGCTGGGGACTTTTCTGGGTAAGCAAAAGCTGAATTCTGCAGTTGGTTGTTTTTTGTGCTAAGATGACTTTTCATTATACTAGCTATCTATGCTTCTTATGTTCTGAGTCTGTCAGCTTTTGAGATCCCGTGGCTGCTTGCTTGTTTCAGCCATGGTGATAACTGGGTGGCTAAAATATTTAAGCCACGAAAGAGAAGATAGTTTAATTTTATTTAGAATTAGATACAAGGACATTAGAAATTTGACTTCTCTTTCCAAGGGCACACCAGGGCTGCTTTGGCTATTAAGAGGAGACCACAGCAAGGAAGCAGGGTTTGAAATAATTAGTTAACCTATGAGACTATTAAAGGAATATGGACTATAAAAATAGCTATTAAAATAGGCATGACAGTGAAGGCGGTAAAAGGATTTGTAGATAATAAATGTAGGCAAATCTGTTCAATAATAGTATTGGATAAGAAGCGGGGAAATAAGGAAGTGTTATAGCTACAGAAGGATGTAAGGTCACAATTGTGTGTGGAGTGTGTTATGTGAGGACATATTAAATTTAAATGTGAGTGGCATATGTTGTATATGAATGAAAATAATATAGAAGGGATTTGAAAAGTGTAAGAGAAAAAAATTGCTGCAGTGGCTGAACATGGTGGCTCACTCTTGTAATCTCAGCACTTTGCAGGGCTGAAGCAGGGGGATCACTTGAGCCCAGGAGTTCAAGACTTCAGTGGTTCCTGGTCACACCACTGCACTCGTGTCTGGGTGACAGAGGCAGACTCTGTCTCAAAAAAATAACAGTAAAACAATTGCTGGAATTATATTCTTGAACTGTGAGCCTTTTAAAATAATGCAGTAGCTGTGTGCCAGGTACAATTATGAGAGATTCTGAAGTAAGCAGATGATACATCTGTTCTGATAGAGCCTAGTTCTAGTAGTTGGGAGAGATAGCAAATCTGTTAAGTAAACATTTTTCAGATGGTGAAAAGTTCAAAGAGAAAACTAAAGTGGGGAGGTGGGATGGAGGCAGCCAGGGAATAAGCTGTGAGGTTAAAGAAGGTACTCAGGGAAGGAGACTGGAAAAGGGGACTGTGAAGAAAGGCATGAGGACAGAGGCAGGTTTGCCATGTGGTAGCAAGCAAGTCTGAAACTTCATGATAACAATTCCTGTAATTTCCCATTTTGAAAATCTTTGATAGGGTTAAATCTTGGCTGAGAATTTATTTTAACACTGAGTATATTCTTGCTAGATTATTGAAGGAAGAAATAACAATAGCAATTGCATCATCTATATTTTGCCTAGGAAGGTGGTTTGAACAGATTAGAAATTTAGCTTTCTGCTTTCAAAAGATCTTGGACAATGAAAGTTTAATACTTATATAAGCACACAAAAATGAACATGCATAACACAATTCACAATTGCAAAGATGTGGGACCACCTACGTGCCCACCAACTAATGAGTAGATATAGAAAAAGTGATATGTATACACCATGGAAAACTTTTCAACCATTAAAAGGAAAAAAATACTGTATTTTGCAGCAACTTGATGGAGCTGGAGGCCATTATTCTAAGTGAAGTAACACTGGAGTGGAAAAGCAAAAAACCGTATGTTTGCACTACGTGGGAGCTAAGCTATGTGTACATAAAGGCATGCAGAGTGATATAATGGACTTTAGAGACTCAGAAGGGGGAGAGTAGGATGGGAGTGAGGGATAAAAAACTACACTTTAGGTACAATGTTCACTGTTTCGGATGACAGATGTACAGAAATCTCAGAATTCACTGCTATATAATTCATCCATGTAACAAAACCCACTTGTATCCCAAAAGCTATGGAAATAAAACATAAAGCTATATTAATAAAAAAAACTCACATCTTACAAAATCTGAGTCTGTGAAATACCATTACATATTTGTACAACCATTAGAAAGAGGACAGAAAACATGGAAAACTTTAACCTCCATGCTGTTTTCGTTACAATGATCATGATGGCAAATTCAATTAGAAAACAAATAAAATACAATAAAACAAACCCTCTTCTCTCCGGTGTCTATATACTTAAACACATATTTTTTCTTCTGTATAGCCAACAAAATGTAAATTAGTTCTAAGTTACTTGACTTCTGTATTCTTTCTACTACTGTTGCTTCAGAGTAGTTTAAATCTGCATCTATCTTCCTGTAGCATGTCTTAAATTACATTATTTCTGTAGTTATATCATTGTTAGTGAATTCTATGTGATTGACACATCTAAGTATGAATAGGTGTATTGTTAATATTTACTCATGCTAGAAGTGAGATAGTAGCTATATAAAGTGACTATTCAGTAATTTCAGTAGCATACTTCTTTGGGTGGACTTCAAAAATGATCCTGATAGTGCATAAGACTTTTATAGTACACAAAACATTCAACACAATGGCAATTTAATTTTATTGATGTGATGATATAATGTTATTATACAAATTTTATTTTTCCAACTAAATTAATTAAGATAATATGTTTAAATACCTAGTGAAAAACCTGGCATATTAAAGTGCTCAATAAGTGATAGTTATAATAATGATAATATTTTATTAGCACATCATAATAAAATGTTAGTCAGATATACAAAAATTAGTGGAGTATGGCGGTGAATGCCTATAATCTCAGCTACGTGGGAGGCTGAGGTACAAGAATCACTAGAACCTAAGAGGCTGAGGTTGTAGTGAGCTGATATCATGCACTCCAGCCTGGGCGACAGAGCAAGACTCCATCTCAAGAAGAAACAAAAATAGTCATATACAAAAGACATAAAAAAATATAAATTTCTAAATGAAATAAGAATGATGATAATAGTTATTCAGTATTTTGGGCTATAACATGCACTTTTAATAGTAGAAAAGGTGATTGTTGTATAGATACAGAGAAATTATAAATATAAAGACACAAAATAAGGGAAAATCATTAGTATATTATTTGAAATAATGCAATAGTTAATCCGTATTTTATTAGTCTTAAAATTAGCTTCTCTTTATTACATTTGATGTAAACCATACTTAATTTTGCACTATATTTGATTTCTGATACAGAACCGTTACCTAAGTATTTACTCCTATTAGCTTACAGCTTGGGTTAATAAGATGTTACAAATATAAAAAGTAGTATCATCATGCAGAAGAATTCTAAGAGTGCTAGAATTCCAGCACTTCGGGAGGCGGAGGCAGGCGGATCACAAGGTCAACAGATCGAGACCATCCTGGTCAACATGGTGAAACCCCGTCTCTACTAAAAATACAAAAAATTAGCTGGGCATGGTGGCGCGTGCCTGTAATCCCAGCTACTCGGGAGGCTGAGGCAGGAGAATTGCCTGAACCCAGGAGGCGGTTGGGGTGAGCCGAGATCGCGCCATTGCACTCCAGCCTGGGTAACAAGAGCGAAACTCCGTCTCAAAAAAAAAAAAAAAAAAAAAAGTGCTAGAATTCATAGTGCTTTTAAAATTCAAAATTTGCTCTTTTGCATTGTAATTTATCTACATTTTATATGATTTCAGTATTTATATATGCTTAAAGTGAATGCTGTCTGCATGATGTGTAGTTGGTGGGTGCAAATAGCTGCAACAACACAATTGTCTTTTTGAGACAGAACGTGGAAAAGTAAGTGCTGATGGAACACTGCATACTTCTGTGCTAATCTATTTTAATAAAGAGCGGCATATTGTATCTCTAACCGATAAAGTATAACTTAGTTCTAAGTAACTTAACTTTGATATTCTCTCTTTCATCTTCACTTTTAGAACTAAAGGAGTTATAGCTGGTATATTTAAATGAACAGCATGGATGGGGTGCAGTAAATTAAAATTTGACATGAAAATACTATAAAAATTCAAAATAAAACTAAACCTTTTATGGCACATTATTATATATTTCTCATTAACATTCGTACTACTTTTTCTCTTGTTCTACAATAAACTTTCATAAAAGTCATGTTTTCTTATATTTCTGACTTAAATACATGCATATATAACATTTAAATTATCACTCACTAGATAAAAGCTTTGCTTTCTTTAGGAAAACAGATTATATGATTGTGCAATTTAAATAAAGTACCTATGTGGGTCAGGACACAGTGCATTTGCTGCTACAATGAGCTCAGTCAGATGGCTTCAAATCAGGAACAAGAAGGTGACAACAGCTGTTGTGTAAATGCAGACAGCATGGTATCAATAAATATAAATAATTTGAGAAAATTGAAGTACATTTGAATAAACATCCAGTGTAAAGATAAAGAATGGTAGCCATAAGATCATAAGTATATTCATTAGGTGTGCAAAACAGGAGTGCAATGCTCTTTTCAGGAATCCAAACTGTGGTTAGAAAAATTGATTTAGATAAAAATATACACACAATAAAAACTAATTTCTATTCTGCTGCTAGATTTCCAATAGAAATTACTTTTTAGGGTTTACTGTATCCATTAATTTCTCTACATCTGTAAGTAAATTTAGCATTGTTACAATGCTAGCCTTCCTAGGGGAAGAGAGAAAAATATCCCACATTCCAAGAATAAAGTCAATTCTACAAGCACTGCTTAACTTCTAGCTGTATTTATTCTACTTTCACACAGACTGTTACCTATAACTGCCACATGAATATATATGAGGAAAAATGTTTATACTGCATATAAATTTCATTTATTGTGTTTGAAACAGTTACTTTATAATTACATTTTCCTGGATTTTGTCCACTTAGAGTTATTCTTAATTACTGTCTTTTTCTGACTTTAATCTGATAGAAATTCTGTTGGTTTCACATTCAAAAAAATAACTCATCATTTCCCACAAGATATGCTGATTCCGCCCTAGTCTAAATCACCATCATCTTTAACCCAGACAATTAACATTGCCTCTTAAAAGTTTGTCTAGCTGATCATCTATTTTTTTTTAGATGGAATCTGACTCTGTCACCCAGGCTGGAGTGCAATGGCATGATCTCAGCTCACTATAACCTACAACTCCCAAGTTCAAGTGATTCTTCTACCTCAGCCTCCCAAGTAGCTGGGACTACAGGCATGAACCACCACACCTAGCTAATTTTTGTGTTTTCAGTAGAGACGGGGTTTCACCATATTGGCCAGGCTGGTCTTGAACTACTGACCTCATGATCCACCTGCCTAGGCCTCCCTAAGTGCTGGGATTACACGCATGAGCCTCCACACTTGACCACTGATAATCTATCTTTATCAGAACTAACACAATGATGCTATTTAAGCATAAATCAAATCATAACATTTTTCTGTTTAATACCCACCAATGGGTCTCTTTATTACCTCAAACACAATCCAAAATCCTTTTAAGGACCTTACACAACAAGCCCCTTTATCATCAATTGAATCTCTGACTTTATCACCTACTCAATTCTTCACTTGGTTATTCTCTTCCAGCTACCTGATCGCCTTTTTGTCCTGTGCATTGTAGGATGTTTAGTGGCATCTCTTGGCTCTGCACCTATTAAGAAAATTGAAAAATATCTCTAGATATTGTGAAACATCCCCTAGGAGAAGAAAATTATACCCTTCCTTTTACTGAGACCCACTGACAAAGAGGAAGGTAGAAATCATTGCGGTGTGTATTCATCATGTTCTTGAATTAATTTACATTTCTGGGTACTTCATATAACTTGTAGCTTACTGGCTGCTATTTTTCTCAATAATGTTTTAAAAGTTTGGCAAACAATATACTTTCCTTTGAAGGGGAGGTCTAAATATAAGACTTAGCTGTATCTTTTTGTCTGTTATGCAATAGACAAAAATATTTTTAAAGTACTGGAAAATCAAAAGTTATTACTAAGTCTACTAACACATGAAAATATTTTCTGTACATTGAAGTTTTCCTCTGAAGAGAAGTCACTGTTATAAAAAATAAAAATAAGAAAATGGGGTCTACTTAAATTTTTAAGATAAAACATTTCATATGAAATGCTTGTATCAAGCATTATGTAACAAACCATCCCCATAAAAAATAAGCATTTATTTAAGTGCCTAAAGTAAGAAACATCTGCTTGGCTCACAATTCTACCACTCGGCTGGGTGGTTCTTCTCACTGCAAGGCGATGAACTAGGCTGATATGACGAGGCACACTTTATCTGTAGTCAGCCACACATCTGCTGGGCACTTCTGTTCTTGGCCAGACCATCTCATGTGCCTGGGGCCATGACTGGTATAACCAGATCAAGTTGTCTCTGCTACACGAAGTCTGTTACCAGTAAATTAGCCTTGATCTTTCTCTCATGTCAAATGTCAAATTTCAAGAAAAAGTGAAATCTCGTGAATCCTCTTGAGGTTCAAATTCAGAAACGTCACAGTATGATGTCTACTGTGTTCTGTCAAAGAAAGTCACAAGATCAGCTCAACTCAGGATTTGACAAAAAGGATTCATCTATTGATAGGAGGAGCTCAAAGTCATTTTGTAAAAGGATAGGAGACCATTCATGATAAAGTTACCATATCCAGCATGAATGCATATGTGTAAAATGTTTGGAAAGTCCCCCTGTATTTCTCTTCCTCCAATTCCTTGAAGTTCCAGTTAATACACTCAAGAGCAATATCAATTAAATATTGTTTAAACAGGTGGACACTGGGCACACTGTTTAATACTGTGTTGGTGGCATAGTGAGCATATAGCAGTGCCCAGTTGACGAAATGAATGCAAAGAACTTCAGTTTTGCTTTGAAATGATCAGTGATCTTTTCAGATACTTATACTCCTATAAAAAATATATTTTACAAAGCAAATTAAAGCATTACTGTCTACTTTGGATAACAAATTCTTATTCAGAAAGCAATTATCAATGTAAAATAAGAGGAGAAAATCCAGAATCATTCCCCAGAAGATAACTTTTCATAATTTAATGTTTGCGTTTTGAAAGATTACTAGTCTCTTCAGACACCTGGCATTTTGTGGTTATCTAAAGAATTTTTATTTGGGTATTAATTAACAAGAACCAAACAATTCTTGTGTGTTTCACTAGTATTTAGAAAATAACAATCCATGCCAATTGAGTACATAGTCAAAACACTTTCAACATTGACTTATAAGTATTTGAAACAATAGTATTTGTAAATATTTGAAACAATAGTCCTTTTTTATTAAAAATACAAGATTTTCAAAGAAGTTTTTTATTTCCACAATAACTAATTATTTATTTTTTCATTTAAATTTTATACAGAATTTTAAAGTTGAATGTCATGAATTTGAATGTTTATGATCTTATCCTCAATGCATGTGTTCTATATAATACAGGAAATACGTGGCTCCTGTTTTTACAAGCAAGATATTCTAAACAGATGACTACATTTTTATTAAAATTGAGTTTACTTATAAATATTAATACATAACAGATGCATGTGATGTTCTTATGAGGAAGAGCAATACAAATGTTTTAGAAGAATATATTTAAGACTACCAAACTTGGAAAAATATTAAAAATATCACTATCATACATGGGTATATTGTATTATGGAATCTTTTATTTTATTTTATTTTATTTTATTTTATTTTATTTTATTTTATTTGAGACAGAGTTTCGCTCTTGTTACCCAGGCTAGAGTTCAATGGCTCGATCTGGGCTCACCGCAACCTCTGCCTCCTGGGTTCAAGCGATTCCCCTGCCTCAGCCTCCCGAGTAGCTGAGACTACAGGCTTGCGCCACCATGCCCGGCTACCTTTTGTATTTTTAGTAGAGATGGGGTTTCACCATGTTGACCAGGATGGTCTCGATCTCTTGACCTCGTGATCCACCTGCTTCGGCCTCCCGAAGTATTTTTTCTTCATATTTTTCATGCATTTTAGTTTTTCCACAATATCTTTTCATTTGCTTTAAAATTAGAAGGAAATAACAACTTGATTATTTGGGAAATAAAACCAAATCAGCACATTTTCAATGACACATGATGTTTTTGTTGTTTTTGGCACAAGACCTGTTTGAAAGATTTGAGTTTTTTTCCCCAATATATTTGCATTTATTTTATAGTCAGAAATAAATAAGTCAATCACTTAGGAAATTGAATAAACTCAGCATATGTTTTCAATTGACATATGATCTTTTATTTTTAGCAGGAGGCTTTTTTGAAAGATTTTATATTTATACACATTAACAAGTTTTCTGTTCCTTTCTTAATAATAACAGCAACTGTAGTAACTAATAGGAACTGGCTTCATTATTCTTTCCAAGTACTATTAAAGACATTTTACATGTATTTCCTCATTGACTTTTTAAAACAGTTTAAGGTATGACTATTATCTCTATTTTACAGATGAAAAAATGAATAACTTACTTATGGTAACAGCCAGTCATGGTCAAGAAAACAAAGCACTTTTGAAGAGCCAACCTTTTTTAATGCCTCCTCAATTGTTATGCACATGTTTTGGAAAAAATCTCTAAAGACATGCATACCTAATAAACATTTTTCTTGGACTTATTTGTAAAAGTTTGACTGAAATGCTAACAAATTATTTTATTCTAATTCAGGGTGGTTGCAATACAAGTTTCAGAAAAACCTTGGAAAGGTATATTAAATGTTTGTACCTAAATTATTGAAGTAGTAATATTATTATTTTGAGGATAAAGTAATTTTAATGGGATTTTGAGGATAACAAATTATTTAAACAAAGGTCTTTTCATGCCAAGCATCATGCTTAGACTTAAAAAAAAACTACTACAATAATTAAAGCAATGAAATTATATTATGATCTACAAGTAACTCATTTGCTAATTTCAGTAATTTATTTGATAGGTATAGTATTAATTATCTAAAGATACTGCATAACAAATTACCCCAAATATGGTAGCTTAACACAATATTTATTTTCTCACAGTTTCTACGTGGCTGGAAACTGGGCACAGCTTAGTTATATATTCTCTGAATGAGGGTCTTTCACTGACTTGCAGTAAAGGTATCACTCAGAGCTTCAGCCATCTCAAAGCTCAACTAAAGAGAACTGGCTTCCAAGATCACTTTTACAGTTGTTGGTAGGTCTCAGGTCTTTGTTGGCTGTTGGACAGAGGCATCTACTCACTGCATGGACAGAGGCATCTATTTGTAGCATGGACAAAGGCATCTACTTGCTGCATCTACTGCTACTTCCTCTCTAAGGCAGTTCACATGGAGCATCTGGCTTCCCTCAGTGCTAGTGAGAGGAAGTCATAGTTACTTATAATCTATTCTCAGGAGTGGCACCCTGTTATTTTTTCCATATTCTGTTTCTTAGCAACAAGTCACTAGATGCACCCAGGGGGTTACACTAGTGTATAAGAAGAGGCAGGATTATTATACGACATTTTAGAGGCTGCTTACTATAGGTCACTTTTTACAAATGAAAAAAGTGATTCAAATTTAATGCTGAGAAAGGAACAGAGCTGGGATTTGTATACAAATTTTATTCTACCATCTATCACTGCAAATTATTAGAGATGATATTTAATTAGAGAAGGTAAGATACATATAAAACTTACTATGATAAAAATAGAAAGCAATCAATACATTATTAATAATGTGACTAGAATGCTTTTAGCTTACTATGAAACATCCAGGAGTCTTATATAGTAAACTGAAGGGGAGGAAAAAGCCCAAACTTATTTATGAATCTGTCAGTTTGATATGTAGCTTTAAGCCAAAAGTGAAAAATGGTTCGTGGGATCTTGAGGATAACAAATTACTTAAACAAAGGTCTTTTCATGTCAGGTATCATTTTTAGAATTAAAAAAATAAACCTGTTAGAAAAATTAAATCAACGAAATTATAATATGCTTTACAAGTTATTCATTTACTTGGACGATGGACTCTGGGCAGTGGCAGATAAGGGGTCTGCAAATAGAAAGACTGGAGGATCAGAGACAAGAATATCTGGGTATTTATGTGTATGTCCATATGGAAGTGAGCACAGATTGTTACTTTCCCTGTAAAGCCCAACGGAATATTCCCTGAAGTGTACACGCCAGGTCCTAACCTTGTCATCTTATCTCAAGGGCACAAATCTTACCAAAAGTGTCCACTTCAAATATTTTATCTGTTGCATCCACTTTAGAAAACCCTTTTTACATCCACATATTTAGCCTCGCCAAATTTTCAATTTTCTTTATGTAATAAGTGTATTTTTCTACGTAGGTGATAGTGAGTGCAGAATAATGCCCTGAATAGGATTGTCCATGGCCATTTGTAGAAGGTCCAGCTATACAGAGCAGTCTAGGAGCTCCAGGTCTTGCAGCACATATCAAGACATCTGTAGGTATCCTGAGTCCTTTGCCCTTCTACACTTCCTTTCTAGGTCAGTGGTAGTTTTGTTTTCTTATTTGTCTGGTTATCCGTTATAAAAAAAAAAGTTAAGAATATCTCACTTTATATATTTCACAAGGACAAATATTAACTTTCAGATAGTCTTGCTTAAATCCCTACCGTTATAGGAAACATTTGTCCCATTTTTTGTGACGCTACCTTTTCAGTGAAAGAAGTACTAAACATTTATTTAGTTGATTCAATTGTTTTTAAATTAGGACTTTGTAAATGATAGATAACTAAAGGATTGGTTTAAACTCTATCATCTATCTATAACTCTATTTATCTAATTCCATATATGTACACAAAGTTGGGAAATCCAAATGATAGAGGTGACCAAGAATGGCAAGATTAGCTCTAGACAAATACCCTTAAGATTGTCTCTCTCTATTTACTTATTTTTTTGAGGTGGGGAGTCCTGTTCAGTTTAATTCTTAAACTCCTTACTTTATGATGGTTATATGGTCGCTGGAAATCTTAAGTCTAAATCATCTTTACAGATCAGTATATTAAACAAACCATAACAAAACAAGCAAAGAAAAATACCCAAGGAATAATGGAGAAGTGAGGAGTTAGTGATTTGTTTTTTTTTATAGCCCAGAAAAAATCTTAAGAATGCTCATTATTATTCCTACCTGAATTGAACAGCATTTCTGAATTAATCATTGCATCTGAGACCCTGACTTCTTAGATTACACAATTCCACCTTTTTTAAGCCCAATCTCAGAGCAAAATAAGTGGAGCCAGCTCCACTCAATGGACAGAATTGATATGGCTGAGTCATGAGATAGTTTTTGAATGAAGTTACAGCTGGGCTGTAATTAATGTTTTAAAATCTCCATTTCTGCTTTCAAATTTTGTCCTTCAATGCATGCCAGAAAGAATAAAATATACATCCATTGTTGAGTCAAGTGAATTTCTAATACCTGCTTTCTTAGTTACAAAGTTCTCAGAGTTGGTTTTATTTTTATATTTACTTTTTGTTTTTGAGATGGAGTCTCACTCTGTTGACCAGGCTGGAGTGCAGCGGTGCAACCTGGGCTCACTGCAACCTCTGTCTCTCAGATTCAAGCGATTCTCCTGCCACAGCTTCCCAAGTAGCTGAGATTACAGGCTCCACAACCATGCTCAGCTAATTTTTGTATTTTTAGTTTCACCATTTTGGCTAGGCTGGTCTTGAACTCCTGACCTCAAGTGATCCGCCTGCCTCAGTCTCCCAAAGTACTGGGACCAGAGTTTTTAAATTACTGCTTCTACAAAGTGAGTAACACTAGTCAGAGGCCATCCTTGTCTGCAGGTTCCAATGGGAAAAGGAACGATGTTAGTTTCCAGGTATGTATATGTCCTTTTTTTCTTCGTGATACATACACGTATATGTACAAATGTGCCTATAAACACACACATACACACAAGCATATCCATACATATAAAAGAAATTTGGGCTTTTTATCAATTGTATTTATATACATACATATTAGAGAGTACATATGTGAAACAATTCATAAAATATATACAGATTAATAAGATTTGGATTTAAATTATTAATTAAGGTTTGACATTGATTTTCTTAAAAAACAAAATTGATTTTTATAATGACACTGTATTTAAACTTGTATAATTTATGATATTAAAATAAAATTATTACTAACTTGGTGCCCCTAATATATGGTTTATGGGCTATTCTTGAAAAATGAATCCAGATTATTCTCATAAATTTTCTTTCTCTGTTACTTAATAATGAGGCTTTTGATTAGCTTAAAATAATGTAGAAATACTTGCAAGTTCATCTGAATTCTTTATTTTTTTATTCCAAAGAAAAGCATGTTTTCAAATGCCTAATAAAGCTTTTTAAATGTGTAGTCACAAATGTTATTTCTGAATTTAATTTCTGCCTGATTTGAAAAATTGCGTTTTTTTATGCAAAGGCACAGCAAGAAACCAAGCTATGCAAATATAAGACAGAGATTACTGCAGATGCAAGTGATAGAAGAGAAAATGTGGTTTTCAATAATTGAATAAGCAAAATAGCAAACACTGAAAAAATAAAGTATCACATAACAATTCATAACAGGTACAAATATAGTGACCTTGATGTAATCTTCACATAGTAATCAGTTTTGAGTTCTGATTTTCTTGTATTAAAGGATGTCCAGAATTTGAATTATAATATGTACATACATGAATATGATTGGTGACAAAACTCAGTGAAACTTTAAAATAAATTTAGATTATTTAGATGATGTTCCAAATATACCTAAATTATATCTAAAAGCAACATTTAAACACATCTGTGAAGAAACATGGAGAAGGTTGGAATTGCTTACCTGTATAAAACAAGTGACTTTAAAACATTGTATATAAATGAATTCCATGTTGGTAAGAGACATCCCAAGACCCATCAGCAAATGCAAATTATTAGTAAAACATATTCCTATTGTGAGTAAATCTTTTCCAATTTACAAATTCAACAAAATATTGCATTTAAAACATTAATGTGATTACTCATAGTAGTTGGTAAGTAAATATTAGCTCTGTTTCCTTATGGAAAAACGTCTCCAGAATACTATGTTGTTTTAAAGAGTGATCTTCACATAGAAAACTGGCATACATATTATTGGCTACACCAATGGTAAGGCATTAAAGTAATCAAATTACAAAAGGGTCTAGATTTGTTGGAATTTCTTACAACACTTTTTTTTTCTTTTTGACAGAAAGATCACTATATTGGTCCCCCAATTTAGTAATTCTTTCAAAACTAAAAAAATAAGCTAGGCATTGATATATCTGTTAATTTTAAAAATTTTGTTTTTGACAATATTTTAGTTCCATTATTATTAATTCAAGAGTGCATTTAGCCTTTGATCATTTTTGAGAAATACATCAATTCTTTACATGAATGTTTGGCCTCGTAAACTTTCCTAGAATTCTGTATTGCTGTATTTTTATCAAATTGTCTTTTTTGATCACGGTGAAGAAATAAAGAAGAGTGATTACAAGCATGAAGATTGAAGTTAGGAAGCATAGTTTAAACCAGCTTTGTAAACGTGGGTGACTTTCATAATCTCTGATCAGGGTATATTCAGGCAGATAGTGTATTTCACAGTCAGTTCTTCATTAGGAAATGAAAATAATAACAATACATACCATGTAGAAATATTAGGGGGATTAAATGAGATAATATATGCACAATTCTTACTTAGCACAGCTTGTCATATAATAAGTGCCCCAACATTATTAGCTGTTATTATTCAACTAGCAAAATTAAATAGCAAGTAGTATATCAATCATTAATTATTCAGAGTAGATAAGGTTTATAATTTCCAAACTTCTAATATCTTTCTGGGGACAGAGTATCTTCCTTTTATTTTCTTCCCTTCCCTCTCTCTCTCTCTCTCTCTCTCTCTCTCTCTCTCTCTCTCTCTCTCTCTCTCTCTCTCTCTCTCTCTCTCTCTCTCTCTCTCTCTCTCTCTCTCTCTTCTCTCCTCTCTCTCTCTCTCTCTCTCTCTCTCTCTCTCTCTTCTTTCTTTCTGCAGGGTCTTGTTGTGTTGCCCGGGCTGGAGTCAGGTGGTGTGATCACAGCTTACTGCACTGCAGCCCCAATCTCCCAAGCTCAAGCAATCCACCAACCTCAGCCTCCTGAGTAGCTGAGACTACAGGCAACAGTTGCCGCTTCTCCCATATAATTTTTGTATTTTTTGTAGAGATGGTTTTTTGCCAGGTTTCTTGAGCGATCTGCCCACCTTGGCCTCCCAAAATGCTAAGATTACAGGTATCAGCTACCTCTCCTGGCCCTTCATTTTCATTTATTACAAAATGTGAGCATACTATTAAATTTTGAGCACATTTACCTTAAATTCTGCCTAGAAAAATATAACTTTATTTGTGGTAGCATGTCATGGTCACCTGTAGAAGCAAATGGACCCCTACCCGAGATTTGGTTGAGACGATAAAACAGTAGCCCACACACCCAAAGTGTATGAAAAAGTTTCTTATTTACAAAAACAAGGGAAGTCTTTTAAGAAGGTTCAAAGTGGTTTAAACAAGCATGGTTTGGAGACTGGTCTGGATTTTAGTTTTGGTTAGAGGGTGGGTTAGGGTGGGAGCTTGTGTACAGGTTACAGTTTGCATGCTTTGAATATCCACTGACCTCCAGTCCTAAAGACAGACTGCCTAGGTTTTTTTAAAAAATCAGTGTGTCCAGTTACAAAACACGAGGGAAACAGGGAGAAGCGAGGCTTAAACGCTGTCAGTATTCATATATCCAAGAAACTGAGTCAGTCTCATTATACAGCAAAAAAGAAATGTGAATTTCTTTGGTACTGTCTCATATTCATCTTAGGAAATTACTCTCTATACTTTAATTTCATCAAGTACACTGAGCAAATTGAGAATATTCCTGGCAGACCCAGGGATATTTCCTTACTGTTCAGCTCTCTGCCAGGGTCTTCCTATTCTCCGCCCTTCATTCCTTTCCTTCTTTCCTTCCTTTTCCTCTTTACGTTCTGCTCCCATTTTCCCTTTCCTTCCTCTCTTCCTCCCTTTATTCCTCCCTTCTTTTTCTTTCTCCATTTTTTTCTTTTATTATTTTTTTTAGATGACAAACTTCATATTTTTTTCACAATGACATAGCAGAAGTGGTGAGAAAATAAACAACGTTTGTTTCATAATTTAGTGACTTCATATTAAACATGCAGGATGAACTGTGAAGTTAGCACCAAGGGAGTCTTTTTTATTGCTGTTGTTACTTTATGTAATTTCATCTTACACTACTCTCTGGTGGTTTATAGAACATAGTTTATTGTTGACACACACTTGTACATATTTTATTAAAGATAAGATGTAAAATGGCATATAGTTTTCCAAGAAATTTTGTTCAGAGTATAAAGTGGTATTCATCTTTAGTGATCCTCATCTTGCTCTGTGCATTCCAATTTCAAAGATAATAGATTTTTATTGTTTTTACATTGACTTCTCATTTTTTAACTTGGTAGCATAAGGGAACCTTTAGACATATTATTTATTGATGATTTTTAATTTTAATTTTTTAATGTATAAAAAATTCTCAGGCTATTTTATGAGATTATCTCACTCTTTTCTTATAAAGCGTATGTATATTATCCAAATTAATTTATATTGTCAGTTCAATTCAATGAGCAATTTTTGAATGCATATTTTTGGATCACTTTAATTTCATAAAGGTAAAGAAAATAAGGGGGGGAAGAGACAAAGACAGATATAAAAAAATCATACTCCTTATTGTGTTTTAAGCGCTCATATTTATTAATACATTGGGAAATCTAAGATTTATGCAGATAAATATTAGGAAAGAAAGTGGCACAATAGAAACCATTATTTAATTAAAATTATTAATGACAATATTGTATGATTTTAAAATTTTTTGTGGTTCTTTATTGGCCTACTTTTATGTTTATAAAAACAACAGATGCATGTAAGATGATCAATCATTTCTCATAGTGATTTTTTGAATAATAAAGATGATAATAATGAATAGTGACTAGGCTGAGGATGACTATCACCTAATACACATATGAGGCTTAATGAAAGACTTGAGAAGGATTTTATAAGATGGATAGGGCCTGGAAAGGTATAGGTTTAAGAGTAAATTTTTCCAAGTGATCACCATAAGCAAAGTCATAGTGTATAGGAGCGCTAGCTATGACATGTAATAGATGGTGAAAATTAAAGCCGAAGTAGAAGGCATTGTTATAAAACAGTGGGTTTTGAAGCTGGCTTTCAAAATTGGCACCAGAAACTGAGGACTTCCTTGAGCTAAGGAATTTGAACACAGTGTTAAAAGCAATGGAGAATCCATCTAAATAATTTAAAAAAAGGAAAGCTACAATCCAATGGTATTCTGATGCATATTCTTTTATTTATTATGTGAGGAATATTGGAAAACTTGGACCTGTGAAAAAAGCAACAGTAATAAAAATCTCAGTTACTAGCTGAGATGCCTGGAATATAGGCTCCAAAATAGTGCTTTGCATGCAGAAAACTCATTAGACAGTAGTTTCAGGATTGTCACTCATATGGAAGGGAGAGAAAGAGGAATAGAGCAATTGACTGCAATGAAATCACAAGAGTTCACCCTTTCAGAATTGTACCAAGTTGATATGAGGGAGTTGGGACTTAATTCTTCTGTGTAGCTTGGACATTGAATATATGTTAGCCCAGTATGTAGGGCATGAGTTTGTGCAAAGTGGACCTCTTAAGGTAAGGACAATTTACAAGATGAGCTGAGAGCTGAGCGCTGTCAATCAGCAGCATTTCCAGCAGCTACAGAATCAGTCCTTTGGCTCTGAAAAGATGAGAGTGGTAGCTCATAGCACTCATTACTGACCTCTTCTGGAGCTGCTTCGATCCATTCTTCATTAAACTTTTTAGGACAGATTCTCCAAAACCCATGTTGATCTCTCTTCCGGGAATTCTATTACATAAAAATCTGTAAGACTAACTCGAGTCTTGTTCTACTGTTTTTCTTGACTGCAAAAGAAACTAATTATTATCCTCTCTTATTCATGCTAGATTCCTCTCATGTTCTCATCTCTGCTGTTCTATAATAAATACTTTATATGATGACATTACTCAGACCTCCACCCCTGAAATGTCTGAGATTTTTCAATTGTCCTTGCACTATCAAAACTGAGCAAGAGAACATCAGATATGCTCAATGGGTCGCCAGGGTACAAAATACTCCTCCCTGTGCCTGTTATATAATAACCAAGGACCAAGATGGCTTTAACATTCTTAGTCAATTCTTGCGGCTATAACAAAATGCCTTAGAATGGGTAATTTATAAACAACATAAATGTATTGATCACAGTTCTGGAGGCTGCAAAGTCCCAGATCAAGGCGCTGGCCGACTTAGTTCTTAGGTATGTTCAGAGATAAGTTCTAAAACACTTTCTGCTTCATGGTTGGCACCTTGTTGTGGCATCCTCACATGCTGGAAGGGGAAAGGAAATTCCCTTGAGACTTTTCTATTTCTTTTTTTCATTTTTTATTTTGAGATAAGACTCTTGCTCTGTTGCCCAGCCTGGAGAGCAGTGGTGTGATCTCAGCTCACTGCAGCCTCTGCCTCCTGGATTCATGTGATTCATCTCAAGACTTAGTCACTTCTCGAAGGCCTCACCTCTTAATGTTATTAAATTAGGTGTTAGGTTTTTGACATGTGAATTTTGCAGGGACACCAGTTTTCAGATTGTAACACATATCTCTCAGGTTGATTAAAGTTTACAGATTTATTTCTGACTGTAATGCCCTAGGTTCTTTTTCATTAGAGCATTTACTTAAAAACAAACAAACAAACAAACTTGCAATGATAATGCTCTTTCTGTCTCCTGGAAATACATGTCAGTGTTCTCCCAGATATACAACTCAATAACTATCTTTCTCAAAGACTTGGCAACCTTCTCTTTGAAACATAAACATCTAAGGAGATAGCATCCTTGTCTCCCAATTTCTGTGGGAGAGTAGAAGCCGAATTTCAATGGAAGCCAATTAGCAGATACAGAGGGCATAATTACAGATAAAAATATTTGCAAACTGATGAATAACTCAATGTACTTGGCAGGTCACCTTGGTTCACCTCCCTCCTGCCTGCCCCAGGGTTTTTATCTCACTCCAACGTTCAAACACCTTCACACCTTTTTTCGGCAGAGTTGAATTAAGTTTCTCTCCCCTCTGCAGTTGTTTTGAATGAAGTCTTTCTTGCCTCTGTAATATAAGCACTGAACACTGCTGGATTTAGCAGTAGCAGTAATTGTGAACTTGACAGATGCAATGTTAATGAAGGGAAAGCTAAAAGCCAGGCCGCTATGATTCAAGAGAAAAGAGAGTGAAATTATTAACAATTGGAGGTACAAACAAGCAAACTCTGGGTGTGTGTGTGTGTGTGTGTGTGTGTGTGTGTAGGAAAGTAAAACAATTGACTGGTAACTGAAGGGGAAGTTAGGACAAGTCAGGCTATTTTAAAGATAAGATAGTTGACTGATGATGAGAATAATCAGAGGAAAGAGATAAAAATAGATGATTCATTAAAGTGTGAAGAAAATTTTGATAACTGTCTCATAAACATGACATAGAGCAAAGGCAGGGATATGGTCTTAGGTAAGATCAAGAAATATTAATCAACATTAACAGGATGAGGGTAGTACAGGTAAGTGTGTTGGAATTAGATTGCACGTGTTCTCTCTTAATTCTTCTAATTTCTTAGTAAAGTAAGAAAAATGAGGTTGAGCGTGAGGCATAGGACATCTCAAGAAATAAGTCATTTGCAATCATCCTCTAGGAGAGTAGGAGTCTGAATAAAATTAGGAAACATTGAGCTGCCAGCCAATCTGGAAGAACAATTGCAGGTTAGACCTTCATGTATTTAAAGTAAGAGCGGTCAGCATGCTTGTATATTTTTTTCTCTCCCCAGGCATGTTTAATTGCATAAGCATGAGTGCTAAGAAAAGTTATTTAATCAAGTTGGGTTTTTGTCAAGCAAACACTAAAAGGTAGAAAGGGCACAGGAGTGGAGGATACATGCTTCAATGTAAGAAACAAAGTGGAATGAATGTAAAAATGGAAATTATAGTCACTGGGGACCACTAGATGGAAGAGAGATGGACGGGGACAAGGGCTGAAAAATCTATTGTATACTATGCTGACTATCTGGGTGATGGGGTCATTTGTACCCCAAACCTCAGCATTATGCTATATACCCATATAACAAACCCACACATGGAGCTCCTGAATCTAAAACTTAAAATTATGTTTTAAAAAAACAAAGTGAGCAAATAACATAAAAATAGAAAATTAAATCAAATAAATAAATAAAATAAAAATTGGTATATCCATGGAACATAGATCCTAGTAAGGCTGAAGGATTGTTGAAGCTAAAATGCTAATGAGACAGGATTTAAATAGAAATTAGGCAGTTAAGAAGGGTAAGGAAGTCCTCCTTAAGGCTTCCTTTTAACAAAAAGCAGCCCCCAAATCATTTCTTTTCTAACAAAGAACAGCCTGTAAAATGGGGCTACAGACATAAATAAGCAGCTGGAAGCTGCACGGGTAAATTCCGGCAGCTGTGCCAATAGGAAAAGCCTACTTGGGGGCTAGGCACGTTCAACATGATGGCTCCATCTTCCTTTTTCTTTGTCAACCACGTGTACAATAAAGAACAGACAATATGGTGCTGGCTAGGTAGAGAACCCGTCTGCATAATAAAAGATTAGGGTAGATGGCCAGCTTCTTTGTGCACTATGCAAACCTCACATCTGGTCTGACCAATCTCTGGGGCCCTGTGTAATGCAGACACTGCCTCACCAAGCTCTTCTACAAAACCCCCATGCGTTTTACTAGGAAACTGAAAGACCCAATAAGGTGCGCTCTCTCTCTGCAGGGGAGAAAGCTATTTTCTTTTCTCTCTCTTTTGCCTATTAAGCCTCCACTCTTAAACTCACTTCTTGTGTGTCTTTGTCTTCAATTTCCCTGGCGTGAGATGACTAACCTTGGGTATTTACCCCAGACAATGACACTGCTTCACCAGAAGATACAAGATAAAAAGTTGGAGATGTGCTCTTATTTTCAGACACTTAAAACTGATATGTTGAAGGGATGGTATTAATAGTTACTCTCAAAAATAAGATTTAGTATATGGCAATAGCAGGGAGTTAGATAGGAGTGAGTGGGTAAGGAAGGATGAGAAATGTTCACTGGAAGAAAATACATATTTGAGAGACTGGCGTTTTAAGAAATAATTTATGCATTTATTAAAATAACCAATGATACTGGGCACTGGAGCTCATGCTTGTAATCCCAGCATTTTGGGAGGCTGAGGCAGGTGGATCACTTGAGGTCAGGAGCTTGAGATTAGCCTGAGCAACATGGTGAAACCCCGTCTCTACCAAAAATACAAAAATTACCCAGGCATGGTAATGAACACCTATTATCCCAGCCACTTGGGAGGCTGAAGCCTGAGAATCGCTTGAGCCTGAGAGGTGGAGGTAGCAGTGAGCCATGATCACACCATTGAACTTTAACCTGGGCAACAGAACAAGACCCTGTCTCAATAAAATAATATAAAATAAATAAAATAAAACAAGTAATAAAATAAAATAAGCAATATAATTAAATAAAATAACCAATGACGTCGATGAAATAGTGTTGGAGAGATATCAGTGATAACAGTGGATATTATTTCAGGTAGCATGAGGAAGTGGTTTTGTTATGCGCTATATTTATTGAAATATTTATAAATTCCTAAGAAGTACTTGTCTAAAAATTTAGAGCCTTTAGAAAATTTATCATTAAATATACTGCAAGAATTTATTCTAAACTTTATAAAATATTTCTCTTTAATCTGAGGGTTTGGGGTGATTGGTGTGTGTGTGCTCTTCTGCTTCTCATTGCTCTTATTTTTTAACTCAGCATTATATCTATACTAACACTAGAGAAAGTTTTTGAACTTGCAAAAGTATTTAAACAAAATAAATCTTATTTTGCTTCTTAACTATATCATTTAATAGGAAGTTAGGAAATTTTAATTTTTAATACACTTATAGAAAATAATTTTTCCATGATATCTGTTTTATTTGAAACTTATAATTGTCCTTTCCACGAGTTCCAATGAAAAGGGCACTCAACAGATTTACTTAAAGAAAATGAAATACCACCACTGCATGTAAATTATCATTTTCCTATAACTGGCATTATTTTCATTTATAGAAATGATATCAGAGTTTATGCAAATGGAAAGCTCAGCTTGTAAAATTAAAGATGCAATGACCTGTATGATACAATAAAGGATGCAGTTTAGAAACATTATAATTTAGGGCAACAATGTAACTTTATAGAAAATAAATACTAAATAATTTTGTGAATGTAGAAGTCTAGCTTAAAAACTAGAGAATCTGAAAGTCTTTAAGTAAATCAATCATTTTCAAACATTAAAATATCCAAGGTAGCTATTAAAAATACTGATCCCTTATTTTATTTCATTTAATCAGTTTTTGTTTGTTTGTTTGCTCTACCCAGATTCTTCCAATGTACAGACCTGGTTAAGTGCCACTCTCGTAAAAATAGTCAAGGTCCCGGGAGGAGAAATCTACATGCAAAGATCTCTTCAGTGACATGTGTAGCTTTACGTTATTGCAGGGATATTAAAAATACCCTAAGTTAGTGGATAATATTACCAAAATAACAGTAAATACACATAAGGTTGAATACTTGAGGGAAGACAATAGTAATTTTTATCATTTGAAAAAATACAGATTAAAGTATTTTTTTCTGAAAACCTTTTCTGAAGAATCAAAAATGTTATGATCCAGAAGTAAAATTATGAACCAAAGATAATAGCATGAGGCTGCTATGAATAAATGTATAGATTGATATCTAAAGTGTTCTGGTTCTGATTTACTTAGGAGTTCACTACTTGAGAAAAATTAAAAGGACCACTAAGCTTGTAGCAAGAAGGGCATAAATGTGGCTGATTTTCTATGCTATTAGTCATACTGCAATGTAATTTAGTATAGCCGGAACTAAGCAAAACTGGAGATTAGCCTTGGGGTAGAGAAAATGCAATCACTTACTATTATGATTATTCTTGTTTAAAATTCCCCAGTCACCTCCAAATCCCTATCCCTCAATCTATCCTTTGTCTCTGGCTTTCTCTGTGCCTGGAAAAACTGTCTGCTCTGCACTACATGACCTGGGCCTCTGTGCCTGATAATTTTGGGGATTTTCAAAGAACAAGATAAGAATGTGTGTGAGAAAGTAACATAGAAAGACCTCTTGGAATAAAGTGAGAATATCTGGTCAGGAGATATTCTCAAAGAGAGCTAACACTGGTCAGGCAGCTGTTTTGTAGCTTTCAACCAGCCTCTTTCGTTGATCAACAGAGTTTGATTAAAACACTTATATGCCGAATGGCCATGGCAGCAGAAATATACATATATTCGAAAGCCTCGACTTCATGGCCAATTTGGCTATTTAGATCTGCTGGTTGCTCAAACTACTATTAATAGTATCATAGGCCGGTGATGTACGTGATTCCTGGGGAGGAACAGCAATCTACTTGTTAGGATGATTATAGTGGATGTTATTCATCATGAAGGTAATAAACTATCTTCACCATAATTATCTTTATACATATATTTATAAACTTTATTTTCTTTCCCTGTCTACAACGAGTTTACCAGTACCACCATTTGTGGACTAACACAGTGGCTCATCACAGTCATGGTATTCTATTCAAAATCATGTCAGACCGAGGGTCTCAATTTAAACTACTTCAGAAAGAAGACATCTTTGAGGAATTTTGGGTAATCTATCTGGTAAAGAACCCTAGCTAGCAAATTGCTATTTCAGTAGACTGTAATGTGATGGAAGAAGGACATTATCATTGTTATCCCATTCTCAAATAAACTGCAGAAGTCTGGGCTGTGACACGCATGCATGTTTTGTATTAATCAATTACTTATTTCCTTCGCTCCCTTTCTTTCTTACCTTGTGTAGATAGCATGAATAGTGGTTAAAGTCCCACGTGGGAGTGTGACTGGATTGGCATCACCTGGGATGACACAGTGGCTGATAGGTCTTCTATCTTCTTTAGGAAGATAATTCATTTAGCTGAAAGCAAAGAAAAAAGTGACACCAAGTAGCAAAAATGGTAAATTGGCCTGCAGATTTTATATTTACTTCCATCATGTGTTATTCATCCTTATCTACCTGACTCTGTGCCCAGGTAATTTGCAACCTACAGACTCTACCACCCAGCCTTTCTGGCTTGCTGTTAAAATCTGAGACCTATTAATCCTGACACTTTCCACAATACTTCCTATTTTCCAGACTTGAGTTGAGTTCTCAACCAAATATGTGTTAACTTTCTCATTAAAAAATGGAAACTGAAGAGATTTCTCTGATAGTGTCTTAGGGACCCGGTGGGAAAAAATGCATCATCTTTAGAATTTTGAGGCAAATCCCTTAATATGTGATTTGTTCCACTTAAATATGTGCTTAGAGTAGGACCATAAGAGAGAGTAAAGATGGAAGATTTAAGGCAAACTTATTTGGCTGGGACAAGAGGCATTGCATTTAAAATTTTTATTTAAAACAATTTATGGATTCATAGTAGTTTTACATATTCATGGACATTATATTTTATAGTTCAAACCAAGATGTATCTCAGATTACTGAAGTAAAGAAGCATTAATAAAAGAACTATTAACAGAGCTGTTAATAGGGTTCAATAAAATGTGTCTTATAAGGTAGAAGACATATTTTAGTGTAATGATGTTTGAGGTCTTGAGGGTCACCAGAAAAAAATGAAAATATAATGAAAACCTTAAATTTTGGCAAAAATTTAAACTTAACGCTCTAAATAATAAATATCTAAGTTGTTGAACAGGCAAATGAAAGGATAGTCTGAAGAATATTCATTTGATAGCATTATGTGGGAAGAATGAGTAGAAACGAAAGCTAAGCAATAAGCTAGCAGGCTACTAAGTTGGCAGTACATAGTGTAGTGAAGAGGGCTCTGCACTAGAAGTTAGAGGTTAGAGAATTTAGAAGCTCTTCCTTGTCTTCTCAGAGTTTCAGTTTCATCAACATTTAAGTGAAGATGGGAAGATCTACGTAAAATGATCCAGGTTGGTTGCAGCTATTAAATAGAATGTGTATTGTGTAAACGTTTTCGACATTGTAAAACACTGCACAATATAAGTTACTATTCTCCATCTGTTTGGCTGACTTCTTGAAGTGCTGGACTAGCATTGTGGCAATAAAATTAGACAAGAAGGCATGGATTGAAAATTTCCATTTAAGAATAATTGATAGACCATAGTGACACTGCATAAGGAGATAAAAAGAAGTAGTTGATGCTGATATAAAGTTTGGAACCTCATGCCTAGGTCATGGAGGAAGGAGACAGGATTGGATGAAACTGTTCCTTTTAGTTTAGAAATGTACCAGGAAGTTGGAGATGTAAAATTTTAGCTCAAAGAAGAAGTTCAGCATAGAGATATATTTAATTTGAAGACATTCAAACTAGCATACATTGAGACTTTAGAATTTGCAAGGTACTATAGTATGTGAACTATATTTTTTTTCCACAATAATTCTACATAGCAAATTACTCAAAATTCAGTGGCTTACAACAATAATTAATTTAACACACACATCTGTGGTGAGTGGTTCTTTTAATGTTGATGGGGGCTCATTCATACCTCTGTCATCACCTGCATATCTTGTTTTGCTGCTTTTGGCTAGGATTTCTTATGTGTCTAGTGATCAACTGGCTGTTGGTTGTTCTAAGATGGCCTCAGCTGGCACAATTGTTGATACATATCTCTGCTCCATGTAATTCATCCTTCAGCTGTCTATGCTGGCATGTTCTTATGGCAAAGCTGTATCGTACAAGAGCAATCAAATGAAAATTCAGAAGGCTTCCAGAGGCCAAGACTTAGAATCGACATAGTTCTTTCTGTCAAGTTTTATCTGCCAAAGCAAGTTAAAGGTCAATGCAAAACCAAACAGAGGGAAATAAACCTTGTCTCACCATTAAGAAGAGTTAAGAATTAACATGAAAGGATACAGATATATGGAGGAAAGACAAAATGAGGCCATTGAAGAAACCAACCTGTCATGGTGATATTAGGGTAATGTATCAGCCAATATTCTTTCTTGCCTGTTCCAGGCACAGAGATAAAGCAATAAAGAGAGAGAAGGTTTCTGCTTAATAGAGATTATGTGTTAGTGACTGAGGTCAGTTAAAAAAATAGCCAACAAGGTATCACTTAGTGTGAATGCTGCAGGAGCTACAACAGCGAGACAATAGAATGTGTATAGGAGAGTGGTATCCTAGATTGAGAGGTTGATCTGTATAGTTGATACAGAGTGCAAAGGTTTTCCACATATTTGATGATCAGAACGTAGGTAGTGTTAATGAAACCTGGAGGGAAAATGGTGAATAGTAAGAGCTATGATAAAGGAAAACAGGAAAAACATGTTAATCCATGAAGATGATGACAATGATCTCAGATTTTATTCACGTGAGATGAGAAGTCATAAAGAGTTTGAAGTAGGGGAGTATCATGAAGTAATTGAATATTGAAAATATTAATTTTGGATGTTGTGAGACATAAGGTAGGCATAATTGATAAATACTTCTATCTTTTAATTTATAAACCAGAGATAAATATAATGACACACATTAATGAAAGTCAAGTTAAAATAAATGCTAAACCATAGCAAAGTATAATACTGAGTGAAGCCAGAGGAAAGAAAAAATTATTTGATAGCAGGATCTGTGAGGACTTCATAAAAGTGATGGCACTTGAACTAAACATTGAAATATGAATAGAAATTCAGTATGATGTAAAGGACATGAAAGGCATTCAAGGTACAAGGAGACCGCAACAGCTAAGGGACTGAAGTTTTAAAAATGCATTTGTGTGCATGTGTTAGTTAAGCAAACAACGATCAAATTTCAAATGCATATAAGCATGTCCCTGATGTTTTACTTGCGGCAGAACAGTGGATTGCTAAGCAGTCTTGATGTTTTGTTGACAAACCTTATGATTTATTTAAAATGTACTACGATTTTTCCTTCCTAGCTGCAGTGTTGCAGTTGTTCACCGTAGGAATTTCAAGGCAATGTCCAGATAGCTGCGATATCCAAACCACAGGTTAAGGAGTATATTTTAACGTCATAAATGCTAAAAATAAAAATATTAATATCTGTGTATAAAGATGGTATAACCCAATAAAAGGTCATATTCAAGACTTCCAAAGAAAGGAAAATTGTCATTTGCATTTTTAATCAGACTGGAAAATGAACGTAGATATGCAAGATATAGAATTTGAAATCTGTACTTTCTAATAAGAAGAACATGCTATAAAGTCAGGCTTTCTCTAAATAATTAGGTGTTTGTTTTTTGTTTTTTTTTTTTATTGGATTTTAGGTTTTGGGGTACATGAGCAGAGCATGCAAGACAGTTGCGTAGGTACACACATGGCAGTGTGCTTTGCTTTCCTTCTCCCCTTCACCCACATTTGGCATTTCTCCCCAGGCTATCCCTCCCCACCTCCCCCTCCCACTGGCCCTCCCCTTTTCCCCCCAATAAACCCCAGTGTTTAGTACTCCCCTTTCTGTGTCCATGTGTTCTCATTTTTCATCACCCACCTATAAGTGAGAATATGCGGTGTTTCATTTTCTGTTCTTGTGTCAGTTTGCTGTTTTGAGTGTTCTCTCTCTCATTTCTTTCTTTACTTCTCCAATTCTCTCTTTCTCTTTCTTTCCCCTCTTCCTCATATTTCCTTTTTCCCTTTCTTCCCCCTCACCTTCACTTTCCCCTTTCTTTTCTCCTCTCCCTCCTTCTCCTTTTTCCTCTGTTACTCAGAAATCTTCTGCTTTGAAATAAATTTCCCTGTAGACCCAGGCATACATTTTCAACAACATTCTATTTTCATTGCTAGTTAGTGATGACCAGAGGTTAATTTTTTATGATTACCTTTATTTTCACTACCTGCTCTAGTAGAATAATTATTGTGATTTTTTTTAATAACTGTTGAGCCTTACATTGAAACAATAAATTTAATCTTAAATTTAAAACTCAAAGAATATATTTCCTGAACTGCATGTGAATGGACTCTCAGAATACGCCTTTGTTTATCTGTGAGAATATTACATGTTGTTGCATATAGCGGCAGATATGTTTTTAATTTGGATGTCACTTTACTGAATGAATATACTTTCATTTTCAGTAGGCATTTCACTCTTGATGGGTTTCAGATTGCTTCCAGTTTAGTATGTTTGAAATTAAACCTGCTGTACACATTTGTACATATGTCCTTTGGTGAATTTAAGTATTCAACTATGTTGGGAAAATACCTAGCAGCTGAGTCATATTGTAACTACATGTGAACTTCGGCTGATACTGCCAAGCATTTTTTTAAAGTCATTGCACCAACCCTCACTCCACATGGTAATATATACATTCTGCTATCTCCATCTTCTGTCCAACACTTGACATTGCCAGTCATTCTGACATTAGATATTCTGTTGGGTTTTTAGAGATTCCTCCTTGCAGTTCTAATTTGCATTTCTTACATGACAAATGATTTTGAGAAATTTTCTATATGTACATTGGCCATTTGAGTATATGCTTGTCAAGTATGTGAGTATGTGTTCTAATATATAAGCTATTTTAAAATTGAGTTGACAGAGCTCTTCCTAATGATTTATAGAAATTTTTGTATATTCCAGATACAGTTCTTAACAGCTTAGGTACTGCAAATACCTTCTTCAAGTCTGTGACTTGGCTTTAATAAAGTCTTATTTATCAAACTTTTGTTTCAAGTGTATTGGTGAATATTTTCCCCAGCCTAGGATGTTCTACATGTCTGAACTGATAAACACTCTGCAAAATATTTTAGAGGAGCCCTTGGCATACCTTCAGAGTTATCTTTCTGTGTAGCTCTCTCTTTGCGCCAGTGAGCTGGTGCAATTACAATTGCAGGTTTCTTTAAGATTGCTTCACTTAAGGAACCACTTTTTGGTGCTTGACACTGAAAATCAGAACTAAAAGTAGATTTACCATATGATCTGGCAATCCCATTACTGGGTACCTACCCAGAGGAAAAGTCATTATATGAAAAAGACACTTGCTCATGCATGTGTATAGCAGCACAACTTGCAATTGCAAAAATATGGAACCAGCCCAAATGTCCATTAACCAACCAGTGGATAAAGAAAACACACACACACACACACACACACACACGGAATACTACTCAGCCATAAAAGAACAAAATTATTGCATTCCCAGCAAGGATGGAGTTGGAGACCATTATTCTAACTGAAGTAAATGGGGAATGAAAAACAAACATCATATGTTCTCACTTGTAAGTGGGAACTAAGCTATAAGAACACAAAGGCATAAAAATGACATAATGGACTTTGAAGACTCAGGGGCATGGGTGAGGGTAGAGTGAGGGATAGAAGACTAAATATTGGGTACAGTGTACACTGCTCGGATGAAAGGTGCATCAGAATCTCAAATATCACCACTAAAAAACGTATCCAAGTAACAAAACACCACCTGTTCCCCCAAAACCTATTGAAATATATTTTTAAATTTTACTTTAAATTCTAGATACAAGTGCAAAACTTGTAGGTTTCTTACACAGGTATACGTGTGCCATGATGATTTGCTCCACCTATCAACCCATCATCTAGGTTTTAAGCCCCACATGCATTAGCTATTTGTCCTAATGTTCTCTTTCCACTCACTCTCCACCCCCTGACAGGCCCTGGTGTGTGTTGTTCCCCTCCCTGTGTCCATATGCTCTTATTGTTCAACTCCCACTTATGAGTGAGGAAATGTAGTGTTTGGTTTTTCTGTTCCTGGGTTAGTTTGCTGAGGATGATGGCTTCCAGCTTCATCCATGTCCCTGCAAAATACATGATCTCATTCTTTTTATGGCTACATAGTATTCCACAGTGTATATATACCACATTTTCTCTATCCAGTGTCTCTTTGATGGCCATTTGGGTTGGTTCCATGTCTTTACTCTTGTAAATACTGCTGCAATAAGCATATATGTGCATGTGTCTTTATAGAAAAATTATTTGTATTTCTTTGGGTATATACCCAGTAATGGGATTGCTGGACCAAATGGTATTTCTGGTTCTAGATCCTTGAGGAATCTCACTCCATCTTCCCCAATGGTAGAACTAATTTACATTCCCTTTCCACCAACAGCGTGAAAGTGTTCCTATTTCACCATAGCCTGACCAGCATCTATAGTTTTCTAACTTTTTAATAATCACCACTCTGACCGGTGTGAGATGCTATCTCATTGTGGTTTTGATTTGCATTACTCTAATGATCAATGATGTTGAGGCTTTTTAAAACATTTGTTGACCACATAATGTCTTCTTTTGAGAAATGTCTGTTCATATCATTTGCCCATACTTATGTCCTGAACGTTATTGCCTAGGTTTTCTTCTAGAGTTTTTATGGTTTGGGTTGTACATTTAAGTCTTGAATCCATCTTGAACCAATTTTTATATAAATCATAAATTTAAAAAAAACCTCAGTAATTAACAACTACTTTGAGAGAGACACTTCAATGATATATAAATACCCTGTTTCTACAAGTTAAGTGATTTCAAAAGCCATTTTTATATTTACCATTATATGGGACATCACAAAAATCCTTTCCTCTATAAATAAAGAAAAAGAACTTGAAAAAAAAAGAAAGAAAATTATTGTTTTGTATATTTTGCCCCTGTTTTTGGTCAAGTGAAAGAATAAATCCAGTCTCTGTTTTTCTATCTTGGCTCAAAGCAGAAATCTCTCTTTGTATGTGTATGTGTGTGTGTGTGTGTGTGTGTGTGTGTGTGTTTAATTGCATTTTACGTTTTGGGGTACATGTGCAGAACATGCAAGATAGTTGCATAGGTACACACATGGCAGTGTGATTTTCTGTCTTCCTCCCCTTCACCCACATCTGGCATTTCTCCCCATGCTATTCCTCCCCAGCTCCCCCCTGCACTCTCCCTCCCCTATTCCCCCCAATAGACCCCAGTGTGTAGTGCTCCCCCCCCGTGTCCGTGTGTTCTCATTGTTCATCACCCACCTATGAGTGAGAATATGCGGTATTTCATTTTCTGTTCTTGTGTCAGTTTGTAGAGAATGATGTTCTCCAGATTCATCCATGTCCCTACAAAGGACACGAACTCATCGTTCTTGATTGCTGCATAATATTCCATGGTGTATATGTGCCACATTTTCCCAGTCCAGTCTATCATCGATGGGCATTTGGGTTGGTTCCAGGTCTTTGCTATTGTAAACAGTGCTGGAATGAACATTCGTGTGCATGTGTCCTTATAGTAAAAGGATTTATAGTCCTTTGGATATATGCCAAGTAATGGGATTGCTGGGACAAATGGAATTTCTATTTCTAGGTCCTTGAAGAATCACCACAGTGTCTTCCACAATGGTTGAACTAATTTACACCCCCACCAGCAGTGTAGAAGTGTTCCTATTTCTCCACATCCTCTCCAGCATCTGTTGTCTCCAGATTTTTTAATGATCGCCATTCTAACTGGCGTGAGACGGTATCTCAATGTAGTTTTGATTTGCATTTCTCTAATGACCAGTGATGATGAGCATTTTTTCATATGTTTGTTGGCCTCATGTATGTCTTCTTTTGTAAAGTGTCTGCTCATATCCTTTCCCCATTTTTGAATGGGCTTGTTTGTTTTTTTCCTGTAAATCTGTTTGAGTTCTTTGTAAATTCTGGATATCAGCCCTTTGTCAGATGGGTAGACTGCAAAAATTTTTTCCCATTCTGTTGGTTGCCAATTCACTCTAGTGATTCTTTTGCTGTGCAGAAGCTGTGGAGTTTCATTAGGTCCCATTTGTCTATTTTGGCTTTTGCCGCCAATACTTTTGGTGTTTTGGTCACGAAGTCCTTGTCTACTCCTATGTCCTGAATGGTTTTGCCTAGATTTTCTTCTAGGGTTTTTATGGTGTTGGGTCTTATGTTTAAGTCTTTAATCCATCTGGAGTTAATTTTAGTGTAAGGTGCCAGGAAGGGGTCCAGTTTCTGCTTCCTGCACATGGCTAGCCAGTGTTCCAAACATCATTTATTAAACAGGAAATCTTTTCCTCATTGCTTGTTTTTGTCAGGTTTATCAGAGATTGTTTGGTTGTAGATAGGTTGTGTTGCCTCCAATGCCTCTGTTCTGTTCCATTGGTTTATATCTCTGTTTTGGTACCAGTACCATGCTGTTTTGATTACTGTAGCTTTGTAGTATGGTTTTTTGTAGTATGTAGTTTGAAGTCCAGGAGTGTGATGCCTCCTGCTGTGTTCTTTTTACTTAGAATTGACTTGGCTATGCGGGCTCTCTTTTGGTTCCATATGAACTTGAAGGTGGCTTTTTCCAGTTTTGTGAAGAAAGTCAATGGTAGCTTGATGGTGATAGAATTGAGTCTGTAAATTAGTTTGGGCAGTATGGCCATTTTCATGATATTGATTCTTCCTAACCATGAACATGGAATGTTTTTCCATCTGTTTGTGTCCTCTCTTATTTTGTTGAGCAGTGGTTTGTAGTTCTCCTTGAAGAGGTCCCTTACGTTCCTTGTTAGTTGTATTCCTAGGTATTTTATTTTGTTTGTAGCAATTGTGAATGGTAGTTCGTTCTTGATTTGGCTCTCTTTAAGTCTGTTATTGGTGTATAGGAATGCTTGTGATTTTTCCACATTGATTTTATATCCTGAGAATTTGCTGAAGTTGCTTATCAGTTTCAGGAGTTTTGGGGATGAGACGATGGGGTCTTCTAGATATTATATCATGTCATCTGCAAATAAAGACAATTTGGCTTCCTCCTTTCCTATTTGAATACCCTTTATTTCTTTTTCTTGCCTAATTGCTCTGGCAAGAACTTCCAGTACTATATTGAATAGGAGTGGTGAGAGAGGGCATCCTTCTCTAGTGCCAGATTTCAAAGGGAATGCTTCCAGTTTTTGCCCATTCAGTATATTGGCTGTTGGTTTGTCATAAATAGCTTTTATTATTTTGAGATACGTTTTATCAATAGCAAGTTTCTTGAGGGTTTTTAGCATAAAGGGCTGTTGAATTTTGTCAAAGGCCTTCTCTGCATCAATTGAGATAATCATGTGGTTTTTGTTTTTGGTTCTGTTTATGTGGTGAATTACGTTTATAGACATGCGTATGTTGAACCAGCCTTGTATCCCCGGGATGAATCCTACTTGATCGTGGTGGATAAGCTTTTTGATGTGCTGTTGCAATGGGCTTGCCAGTATTTTATTGAAGATTTTTGTGTCTATGTTCATCATGGATATAGGCCTGAAGTTTTCTTTTCTTGTTGAGTCTCTGCTGGGTTTTGGTATCAGGATGTTGGTCTCATAAAATAATTTGGGAAGGATTCTCTCTTTTTGTATTATTTGGAATCGTTTCAGAAGGAATGGTAACAGTTCCTCTTTGTGTGTCTGGTAGAATTCGGCTGTGAACCCATCTGGACGTGGGCTTTTTTTGTGTGGTAGGCTCTTAATTGCTGCCTCGACTTCAGACCTTGTTATTGGTCTACTCATAGTTTCGGCTACCTCCTGGTTTAGGCTTGGGAGAACACAAGTGTCCAGGACTTTATCCATTTCTTCCAGGTTTACTAGTTTATGTGCATAGAGTTGTTTGTAATATTCTCTGATGATGGTTTGAATTTCTGTGGAATCTGTGGTAATTTCCCCTTTATTAATTTTTATTACATCTATTTGGTTATTCTCTCTTTTCTTTCTTTATCAATCTGGCTAGTGGTCTGTCTATTTGGTTGATCTTTTCAAAAAACCAGCTCTTGGATTTATTGATTTTTTGAAGGGTTTTTTATGTCTCTACTCCTTCAGTTCTGCTCTGATCTTAGTTATTTCTTGTCTTCTGCTAGGTTTTGAGTTTTTTTGATCTTGCTTCTCCAGCCCTTTCAATTTTGATGTCAGGGTGTCAATTTTGGATCTCTCCACTCTTCTCATGTGGGCACTTATAGCAATATATTTTCCTCTAGAGATTGCTTTAAATGTGTCCCAGATATTCTGGTATGTTGTTTCTTCATTCTCATTGGTTTAGAAGAACTTCTTTATTTCTGCCTTCATTTCATTGTTTATCCAGTCAATATTCAAGAGCCAGTTGTTCAGTTACCATGAAGCTGTGCAGTTTTGAATTAGTTTCTAAATTCTGAATTCTTACTTGATTGCATATGGTCTGAGAGACTGTTTGTTATGATTTCAGTTGTTTTGCATTTGCTGAGGAGTGATTTACTTCCAATTATGTGGTCAATTTTTGAGTAGGTGTGATGTGGTGCTGAGAAGAATGTATATTCTGTGGAATTGGGGTGGAGAGTTCTGTAAATGTCTATCAGGTTTGCTTGTTCCAGGGCTGGGTTCAAGTCCTGGATATCCTTGTTAATTTTCTGTCTGGTTGATCTCTTGAATATTGACAGTGGAGTGTTAAAGTCCCCCACTATTATTGTGTGGGAGTCTAAGTCTCTTTTTAAGTCATTAAGAACTTGCCTTATATATCTGGGTGCTCCTGTATTGGGTCCATATATATTTAGGATCGTTAGCTCTTCTTGTTGTATCGATCCTTTTACCATTATGTAATGTCCTTCTTTGTCTCTTTAGATCTTTGTTACTGTAAAGTCTATTTTATCAGAGATGAGAATTGCAACTCCTGCTTTTTTTGCTCTCCATTTGCTTGGTAAATCTTCCTCCATCCCTTTATTTTGAGCCTTTGTGTATCCTTGCATGTGAGATGGGTTTCCTGGATACAGCACACTGATGGGTTTTGGATTTTTATCCAATTTGTCAGTCTGTGTCTTTTGATTGGTGCATTCAGCCCATTTACATTTAGGGTTAATATTGTTATGTGTGAATGTGATACTGCCATTTTGATGCTAGCTGGCTGTTTTGCCCATTAGTTGATGCAGATTCTTCATTTTGTTGATGCTCTTTAGCATTTGGTTTGTTTTTGGAATGGCTGGTGCTGGTTGTTCCTTTCTATGTGTAGTGCCTCTTTCAGAAGCTCTTGTAAAGCAGGCCTGGTGGTAATAAAATCTCTGAATACTTGCTTGTTCACAAAGGATTTTATTTTTCCTTCACTTAGGAAGCTCAGTTTGGCTGAATATGAAATTTTGGGTTGAAAGTTTCTTTCTTTAGGGATGTTGAATATTGGCCCCCACTTTCTTCTGGCCTGTAGAGTTTCTGCCAAGAGGTCTGTTGTGAGTCTGATGGGCTTCCCTTTGTGGGTGACTCGACCTTTCTCTCTGACTGCCCTTAGCGTTTTCTCCTTCATTTCAACCCTGGTGAATCTGACGATTATGTGCCTTGGTGTTGCTCTCCTTGTGGAATATCTTTGTGGTGTTCTTTGTATTTCCTGGACTTGTATGTGTTGTTTCATGATCACGCACACACACACAGACACAGACACAGACACACACACACACACACACACACACACACACACACTATCCGAGGTTATATTTTATCTTCTTTCCTTTTATCTTTCCTTTCTCTCCTATCTTTGTGATACTTCCTATGTTTCTCAGTTTTAACTACAAACTCTCAACTTCATCATAGGAATGAGAGAGCGGATAAAAATAGTTTCAAACTGGAGTCCTTTGTATATCTGTGTTTTTACTATTTCCATAGAACTATTTGAACATGGTGCTAACCCAAAGGGAACTCCTCAGATGAGAAGGACAGGATTTAAGTCATCTCCACAGTCAAGAGTCCTCCACTTGTCATAGCCCTTCTGGAACCCTTCTTACTTGGTATCTTTGCATTTTTCCAATTAATAAATTCTACTTAGGAGCACCAGATAATTAATTTTCATGAAGATACACTGAGTATTTTCTCTGATTATCCTGTAATTTTCTATTGACTCTTTTCAACTTTGTCTGCAAAAGCTTGCATTCCATGACCCTTGTGCAGAAATTCTCTGCTACATAGATTTTAGTCTTTTGGCCACTGCACCTCTAGTTTTTGAAAAAGTCCTCAGTTTTTAATCTCTAATCTAATAATATTCTCCTCTCTGAACACTGACATAATTAATTTCTATGTGACATAAAAATTATCATGGAAATACTTCTTTTTATTAAAAAAATTTATATATAGTTAAATATTACTAAAGGCAAAGTTAATATTTATTGTAAGGCAGTATAAGTGCTTCCTTACAGTAGAAAGAAATCTGTCTTTTAAAAAAGTTGCTTTAACAAACTTATTCTTAGCCAGGACTGAGCCTTGAGGATCCAGGGATGAATGAACCAATGTCTATACCTTGGTGAAGACACTTGTTAAAATTTTCTTGAACCATTATGGTTGTTAAGACAATTTTTGTTTGGTAGAAGAAAAAATCTAAATTTTGTTGGAGGAGACATTCTGAGGAGATATATCTCTACTATGACATAAAATTATTGCTATGTCAATTGGTGACAGATATGAAAATATTAGTTTTGCCTTTTGGTTATGTCTGCTAGTGAAGAAAATGCCAAAATTCAGGAAATATTACTGTTTAAGACCCAATCAATGCTATGATTCCCTTAGATAATTGTTGGTTGGAAGGTCAACCTAAAATAAGGAAAGGATTTTAGGAAGTTGAAGTGCATTGAATTAGGGAAATGCTAGTTATTTTTTGTTTTTATTTTGTTTTGTTTTGTTTCATGATGATGCTCAAATTTTATTAGAAATTACCTTTCCCCTTGGAAGCTCATTGGTAACTCTTGCTACTGGCTATTACATTAGGAATGAGGATAACTAAAGTTTTAATTAATTAATTATAAAAACATATGTATGCACAACACATTGAAAAGAAAATAAGTTAGTTACAAACACTATCACATTAAGTACTTTGGTGGAACCTTCCAAGACAAAACGCACAATAATCATGTTGCAGATCATAGCTCTTCATTATCTGGTTAAAAACAATGTAGAAATTGTAATTACTAATTCATTCTTTGAAGGCCCAGTCTGAGTGAGAAAATAAAATATCTTCTCTTTTTTCATTTTTTGTCTTGTCTAAAATTATGCATTCACAGCTTCCACCCTAAATGTAAACAATAGATATTGTCATGCTTGTTGGTTTAATTTTTATAATTTTAATTTTTTTATTATTACTATTTTCAACTCTGTGAATACACCTTTGAGTAGTGATGTTTTTTTCTTTTTTCTAAAGCAGCATGTTCTTCTGTGATGCATTCAAGGTCACAGTGTCTCTACCCTTGCCTGCTGTACATAGACAGAGCAATAAAACAGGTAATACTCTTACTCAATTGAGGTGCAGATCTTATTTCTGCTGAACATCTGTGCAGTATGAATCTCCATATTATACCCTAAACACCAATTTTTTGGTAATATTATTGGCTTTGCCTCTTTGCATTTTTATTTACATTGATATGACTCAATTGGGATATGCCGTTGTTGAGGCATGCATAATTTTTAATGACATAAAATGTAGAAAAATCATACCAATGTTAGAAAAATGTCAGCTTGAAGCAATACAATTTCTAATAAAACACAACTGCAGAGGAAATAAATATTAGAAAATAAGCTGCTTCTCTATTTAAAGAATCACACTTAGGGAAAAAAATGAATCATCATGTCCTAATGAAAACAGATCGTTTTCTGTGATATTAGAACCATGCCTCTTTTTCAGCCTTTGCACTATCCTAAAGACTGCATTTCACTAAAGTGTTGATTTCTAAAACATAGAAATTAGAATTATATAAAACAAAGGCAGCAAGCATCAATAGGGAAAAAGGTAGCAAGCTTATCAATGTACATATTATTATTTTCAGGCTGATAAATATTTAAATTATTTTGAATTAGAAATTATTTATTTTCAGGCTTACAACATTGAGATAAACATAGAATGTGAGTGGAACATCTCATTCATTTGCATTTTTTTCTTGTTGATGAGTATGAGTAAATGTATTTGTAATGGATGCACTGACACATAAATGAAGTCGTTGGGTAAAACTTTAGAACATTTAGTGATTATTAATTCCTGCTGCTCATTTTACTGGACAGACAACAGATCCCTCAATTATTTTTTCAAAGATGCAAAAAGATGTTACAAAGCCTCAGTCTTGTGTTTTTATCCTTATAATACTAACTACATGTTTTTCCATAAAGAAAACATAATTTATCTTTATTACTTGTCCAATAATACTATTTTCTGTTTACATACATGTATGTACATACACACACATACACACACAATCAGAACAAGAGGAGTTTTCTTTTTTTAAAAAGTGACACTCAAAAAAAGATAAAATGCCTTCTAAAGGTCGCTGGTGTTTTTCTCTAAAGGAGCAGCTTTGGGCTTAGTCAGTACTTCTCACACAGTAGATAATAAATTAATGTGCAGTATGAGAAGGGATGAATCAATATTTTCTCTGATATCTTTACAAACACCTTTAGAGGAAATCAGCTGGTCTTCCTCTGTGCTCCCATGATGCTTAATTCATAATGGCCATTTGACAGGATCAGTGCCATGTAATGGAGATATAGGAACTTCGCAACCAACCATAAGCTAATGGCATCACTATGCTGCTTTTAATTTAGATTTTGTAGCTTGACTGAGATGTGGAACACTTTGCCAGAGAAATGCACTGAAGAAAATTATACAATTGAAAACAGCATTCCTCTGAGAAAAATCTAATGTAATTAGTCAACTGTGTTTTAGTGGGGATAACTACAAGCGTCTATTAGTTCAAGGTATTTAATGATAATCAAATCTGTGATTGTGAAGGAAGCCCTAAAGAGACAACATAAGCTTATGTTGTATAATTTTGGGGGCCCTTGTGAAAAACAAATCAGTATTAAATAACAATTAGGCAATAAAGGTATTTTTACTCATCAATTTAAGCAGTTGTTTGTTAGGTTTCAAATAAATATTTTGAACTCTAAAGCTATTGATTGTCATATATTTTAAGTTACTATTATTATGTGTTAATTAACAAGGAAATACTTTACTTTTTTGCAGTAAAACAACGTAAGATGTAAAATGATTTATTTATTTATTTTTTTGCCATAAAGGCTTCTGATTATTCCATGAACTGCAATTTAAGGCTATTCCTTAAAAAGCTACTTAAAATTTATCCAGTTAAGAAAAGAACACACTATATTGTTTCTTGCAAAGGCACTGAATAAGTCAGTGAAACACGCTCCTTATTCATCGGCTGGAATCCTTCTGAAAGAGTGGTGGTATAAAAGAATAAATAAAACCTCATAATGATAGCAAATACAGTAACATAATCCAAACAGACCCATGATTTCCCAATGTAGCATGTTAAAAATTAAAATTAAAGAAATATTTCATATAAATATTATTTCTGTCTTTACAAAAATAAAGTCATACCTGGCTATGGTCACTGACATTTTTTCAGTGTCACAGGCCATTTTCCAATGCTTGAGAGAGGGTTGAAATTCTCTAAGTAGAGATGTTAGCAGACTTTATGGTGTAATAAAATATTCAATGAATAGATTGTAAAGCACTTGATAAAATTTTAGAGGCATATATACCAAGAGATGTGGTCTCTTGGGAAAAAGGAAACACATACACACACAAGCACACTCTAGACTCACAGTAGCTTTGTTGGTCTTTTTTTTTTTTTTTTTTTTTTTATGGGGGAAGGAGTGAGAAGGGGCAGCCGGGATAGAGAAAAGACAAAATAGAAAAGGAAAATACAGATGGGATCTTTCGAAGCAATTTACACACTTTCAGAAGTACAGAAATAGTTACAAGTTTTTTGGCAAATAATTATGGCTTTCTCTGAGATCTCCTTTGTTATTATTAAATAGTAAAAATTGAAACTATTCCTTAACGTTTTTTTTAAAAAAGTGCTATTTTAAAGTTATAAGCCACTGGTAAAAATTCTCATTTGTCCTGTTGTTTCGATCTGTTCGACTGACAATTTTATCTTAGACTCATTGTCTGGCATCTCTCCTCATGGTTTTAATGCCATTTACCAGAAAGGACTAGTGTCAATTGAATGAAAATCTATAGCTTGTTTTTGTACTTATGTAAATTAATATTAAAACATATAACTTGCTGAAGTTTGGATGCAATGCCAAAAATACATATTTAAGATGCAAAGAAAACCTCCCAGGGAGCAGGAGATCGGAAGGTTCTTTGCGGAGTGTACTGTCAGAAGGGTGGCGGACAGGTCCTTTGAAGCTAATGTACTCAAATTTCCTGGGGCTGTTGCCGTCTTCCCCAGGAGCAGCCTCTGAATAAGAAATATTTCTGTCTAATCCTGCCGAAGACAGATAAGTCTGCCAATTGAAACTGTAAAGTCCTGACAGCCAACGGCATTGGTTTTGTAATAGCAAAAGACTGATGCTGAAATATCAGAAATAGAACAGCATTCTCTGACAGCAAGAAGCTAACACGCTTGACAAGAAATTGGAACCATGATCATTTCTAGTCAAACAAGGTGTCTGTTCATTCAAAGCATCAAATATACCTTCATTTCCAAGGATAAAGATTCATTTAATTACTGACATGTTCTTTTTTCCCCTTATCAAGTTAAAAAATTTAGACGCATATATGTTTGATATTATTTCTGAGTAACAACCCTTTGCTACTTTTTAAAAATAAGATGATAATAAAAAGAATACAATGTTTCCCACATTGTGCTGAATATCATTGCCACACCTATTTATTAAATCTGCTCCATTTAACCAAGTGTCTGCATATTTCAGATTTTAAATAAGTTTTTATTCCAATAACCATCAAATTTTGAGCTCTTTTTAGATCTTCCCCCTCCCTCATTTTATAACACATCCGGTTGTAACCCATTCGTTTTCAATACCTTTTTGATAGATTAGATTATGGATTCGCTTCACACCAGCCATAAAAGAGAAACCACTTTAAAATGTGGCATGAGAAAATTAGCTAAACTTTCCCGAATGAAGAAAATGGAACTTATCTACTATTTGCCCAACAATCAATGTAGGTAGCACTGATTTTGCATAATTCCCTGGGCATTTTCCCCCAATTTTAGTAAATAGCATAATAATTTATTGAAACGAAAGCACTGCTCTTTGGAGCAGAATTTTGTTACATGGAAATGCTTAGAAATTCTTCATATAAATTTTAAGAATAATTGTTAAACAAATTCCAAATAAATAATAAACTTTATTTTATATATTAGTGCATATTTATTAAATTTTATTATAATAAATGGCATTTATTTTTAATTTGTCAGACATCTCTAAACAAAAAAAAACTCTATAAATACTCTTTAGTTAACTCTGCTTTTAATAGTTTCTTAAAAAAACTCTGATAAGTACGGTTTTTATCAGCAGTTACAAAGGTACCATCATACACACACACAAACAACACATACACTAATATATATTGGCAGAATGCAAATTTATGGTATAATGAAATAAAACTTTAACATACTTTACATCTTATTTAGAATTTTGATAGTCACATAATATTTTATAAAGAATGAGCAAATAAACCATTGACACAAAATTCTTTTTCTAATCATGTCAGCTCAATTACATTATTTTATGTGCTTCATTTGTACAACAAATCCAATTCCATAAATGCAGCATTTCTAAAATAGGTATTGTGAAACATGGGTAATTTGCATTTCTTTATATGTTTTAATATTTAATTCTAATTTTTCCAACAGGATTGTTAGGTGTATGGTTTGAGAAGAAGTTAGTAAAATGTTAAATTACTATAAATTAGGTATATTTTAAGACTATAGTTTAGTTGTAAATGATACATATTCTATGGATAGGGCTTGAAGTTGGTAGTCAGGAAGTATAATTGAAAATCAAGTGTCTACAACACATTAGTTCCCTGTCTCCTTATAAGTAATAATTCTAAATCTCATTTTTCCTACCTGCAAAATTGGTGTGTTAGTAGTTTTACTTTGAACCTAACCTGTATTCAGAAGATGAATTTACGTAAGTGTGAAGATGTGGCATGAGGGAAAAGGAATGGAGCAAATCCCAAGAAAAACTTTAGGTACATGGCTCGTTTAGTCAAAACAGTTACAACGAGAAACTGAAAATGGTGAGTTTCAAGTCTCTTAATTGTTTTCATACTAATCTTTTTGTCCAGGTACCCTGATGTGGTGCTGAATGCCAAGTAGTTGGCTACAATAAAATAGGAAATACCTGACCTGCAGCTACATTTCTGAAACACTTTAACCACTAAATGACATTTGGGGACCAAGGTTGAGTTAAAAGATGCTTGAATTTCATCAAGCTATTTCAGTAATGCAGGGGTTTGATCAGACTGTTTTAGGGAAAATATCCAGATGTTTTTTTTCTCTCAACGCTCACACTGCATGCCTCTTTGGGGTCAGAAAATGTGCTTAAGATGAACACCATTGAATAAAATATAGTCTTTGCCATTAATAATGTCACACTGTGGTTATATTATATAATAAAATAATAAACATATGAATAGTCACTCAATAATGTTTTTCCATAGTGTTAATTTGTTAATTTAGAGGTAGTTTGAAAATTTTGAAGAGGCTAGGGAGGCTTTCATAGAAGGAAAACTCCATTATGTGTAGTAGGAATTGGGAAAGGAGGAAAATTTTTGTACAATAGGGTGTCTCTCTGCTTTTCTGTAGACTATGAGCATATTTAAAATGAAAGAAGTGAAATAATACAAAGGAAATAGGACCCTCCTTGCTAGAAGCTGGAGTGAAGATATTATATGGTTAATTGTGTCTACATTTCTAGTTACTTTGTAACTCTAACTTTGGGTGACCTTGTCCAAGATGCTTAATTCTTTTCCTCATTTTTCTGAAAGTGTATGGCCTTTAATAAACCTGTGGAACAACAGACCTTGACTTCACTCTTCTTTGTAAGTAGTGTTTTATTTTTACTGCTACACCTACTACCTCTAGCTACTTTTTTTTTTTTTTTGAGACAGTCTTGCTCTATCACCAGGCATCAGGCTGGAGTGCAGTGGCATGATCTCAGCTCACTGCAACCTCCACCTCCTGTGTTCAAGCAATTCCCCTGCCTCAGCCTGCCTCAGCCTCCCAGGTAGCTGGGAATACAGGTGGGCACCACCATGCCCAGCTAATTTTATACGTTAGTAGAGACGGGGTTTCACCATGTTGGCCAAGATGGTCTTGATCTCTTGACCTTGTGATCCACCCTCCTTGGCCTCCCAAAATGCTGGGATAACAGGCATGAGCCACCGTGCCTGGCCCCTACCTCTAGCTACTTTTAAATAACTCTCGTCAGCACTGCTGCTCATTTTAATATAAAGATTTCATTGTACAAACTTTTTATTGGGACTTTTCCTGTACTACTGTCTCAAATACTGTGTTTCACTTAGAGTTTTTCATGAGATTCTATGGTTTCAGTTATCACCAGTGACTTCCAATATCATATCACTTGGCTTGACCTCTACACACATGCTTCAGGCTGTGCGCCGGATGTCAGCCTGTGAATGTACTACGGGCATCTCAAAGGTCACATCTTCCAGGCGGAACATACTATTCATCACCTTCTATTCACTATATGCATTCTGCCACCTACTTCTGTCAAGTACGTTTTAAGTCTATATTATTATTATTATCTTTTCTTTATTCCTCTTTTATTTATGAAACAACAGACCTCATAATTTTTCAGTGATTATAATATTTTTTCCCATTTACTCTAGTGATTACAAAATGCTCAGTTTTCTGGTCCCCACAGGGCTCTCTAATTCTGTGAACCTGTTTTTCAGGATAGAAAAAGAACGCACTTCAGTTTAAATCTCATCACCAGACTACATCTCCCACTTGCCCTTCTTTTAGCATTTATCTACTGACTCTGTCCATAGGTCTCTTTTATTCCAGGAAGATTTTAGCAGCTGTCTCCATGTCGATTCTCAACATCTTCCCTGCCATATTACTTGATTTCAAAATCCAGACACATTGTTTTTATTAGGGCTTGTTCTAACAGTCCTTTGACTTTCTTCCTGAATACCTACTAATCTACTCATACTGAATAACTCAATGCTGCCTATAATGGTGCCTAATTTTCCATTAACAATAATTTCAACTCTTCCATAATTTTAATTTCTAGCACACAGTTTTCCATCTACTATATCGCTATGTGACTTCTTAACCTCTGGATTCGCCAGTTGTTTGAACCTGCCAGAGCATACAATTTGTCCTTTCATTATTTCTTATATCTTAAGACTTTTCTTCCCCTCCTCTGCCAGTTTAAATTACTATGTTCTCAAAGCCCTTACTATTCTCTCCATTACAGTAACTTGCCTGGCAAAACGTCAGTGCTAGGGGGAAAAAATATATAGTTTCTACCCACTCTGTTCCTGTACCATCACAGATGATTATAGCTGGAGGCAAAAAAAAAAAAAATCACATGACAATCTGATTATTCTTTCTTTATATTATGATCTCTAACTTCAAATGTGCTTAATCCATTCACTCCTATTCTCCAAAATGACTCTTTCATAGTTTCATATTCCCACTCAATTCTCCAGTACTCCTCTCCCATTACTTCCAGCCGATTACCTAGATCTTATTTCAGAATTACAGTAGGAGCAATTTTAAAAAGGCCTTCACGATCATCCACTATCACATCTACTTACTTGTGACAACATATATCCACTGTCTGCATTCCTGTTACGGACGTCAAACTGCTTCAGTAGCTACCTAATGCCAACAGCTTCACTTGTGCACATCTTTGATCTTTTCAGGGATATCTCATCATCAACTGTTACCTCTACTTACTATTTACATCAGCATTCAAGCGCACTTAAACGTCTTCTACATTGAAGACCATCATCTGTTTATGACTTATCTTCTATACCTCAATTATTTGATTTTCTTGACAATGACAACTGTCAGAATTGGTCAAGGTCTCCATTCCCCCCCACCAACTCTTTCTTGAAACTACTTTCATCAGGTTCTTTACTTTTGTCCTTTCTGTAAAATGGTTTTTTTTAGGCTACCCAATAATCTCCATGATAAATTTTAGAGTCAGTTTTAAGTCCTTATTCATTGGATCTCTTAGAAGCATTAATCAGCAGCATTAATCACCTCCTCCATTAAAACAATCTCACCCCTCTGCTTTCTGGAGCCCATACTCTCTTTTATAGTATTCTGATGTCTTTTTTTACTGTTTTTTTTTTCTCATTTCCTTGCTATAGTCATCATACTCTTCTGTTTTTGTTTTATTCCCTCTCCTGAAGATGTCATCTGATTTACTAGCTATAAATACCATCAATATGCTATGAACTCCCTAATTTTATCTTCAGCCTAGATTTCCCTCCTGCACTCCACACCTGTATGTTTTGCTTCCTATTTGGCTTCTCTACTTGCATGTCCAATTGGCGACTCAAACATAGCCTGTCCCTTCTGTGCACCCTCCTGGTAGCACCTGCTGCTCCTGCAATTGTTCTCAACTTGGTTTGTAAAAACGTCCCGCACCCTTCCCTCCCTATATTTCTCTAGTCCAGAATCCTAAAGTCATCAACTTTATTTCCTACTTACCAACTCATCTGTTGGTACAGAACTCATCTGCAAATCTTGTCAGTTGGATTTTTACCCTTCCATTAATATCACCTGGTAAGGTATAGTTGTCCCTCACTCTGATTATTGTGTTAATGTTCTAGCTGGTCTTCCACTTTGTGCCTTGTTTCCCAGTTCAGTCTGTTCTCAGCACAGCAACCCTACAATTCTGTTTTTGAAACACACATAAAATCTTATTACTCCCTTGCTCAAAATTATCCAGTGACGTATTTTCCATTTAGCATCAGAATTCTTAGACTGGTCTAGGATATCTGGCTACTGCTCAATTCTTAGATCTCACCTCTCCTATTGTTATGCATTTCGCTTGTTCTATTCTTGTTCCTTTGTCCATCATTTACTCTTTTAAATGTTTGCTCAAATATTGCCTTCTCAAGGCCTTCCCTGATCAGAGTATTTCAAATTTCAACACTCCACACTTCTCTTCTATGCTTTCTTTCTTTTTAGTAATACTATTTATTGCCATCTGATATACTGTACATTTCAGTTATGGGGTTTGTGCTGCATTTCACCCTTATCTCTGCTGACCACTACACATTCAGAATGTAAGCCCCATGAGGGCAGGGGTTTTTATTTTGCATACTTGTGTCTAGGTTGTTTCTGTAGATACTCATTTAATGTTTATTGAATACATAAATAAATAAACAAATGATCAATAGATGATCCTAACTGAAGAAAACATAGGCAGTGTCTTAATTTGTGAAATGGTTATGCTGGGATAGTAGTCAAGATCAGAAGGAAGCAGGAGCCAGATGGTGTAGACTTTTGTAAGAGATTTGGACACTAAGTCAACAGATTATTTGAAACAAAGTAGTAGCTTGGTTTCATGTATCAAATCAAGACATACGATTAATTAACAGGTACATGAAAAAATGCTCAACATCACTAAAACATGTTTCAAGCTTTTAATTAAGATTATTTTCTTTTCCATACTTGGGGAATAGAGAGCCATGACAGCTCTTAAATTTGGAAGTTGGAAGTAAGCATGCAGCAGCGTTGCTTAAGTTGGTTGAAGCAACCAAGAAGCCTGCAGATTTCTAAGTTGATTAACTTAACCTTAAAAACCCAAAAAAAGTTTATTCATCACCATCCTTTCGTCTAGTCATCTTAAATATCGATCATAGTACTGTATGGAGAATGATAAATTTAATTACCTTGCTTTGTGTATTAAAAAAGTGTGGCTGCAAAGAAAACAGAGTTAATTATTGGGGTTTTTTTGGATACATTTTTGTGTTTCATAATGATCTTGTATCACTTCTGATTATTAATACAAAACTTAGAGTCAAATATGTGGCTACCTTCTGCAAATATATAGCACTTCATAAAACAACTTTGTACATATGTAATTTACACAGGATTAATTTGATAATTAAAAAATCAAAGCACTAAACATATTAACACTTTTAAAAATATGCATCAACTAATCTCAGAATAACACTACTTAATTATTCAGCCCAACTTTCAAAATCTCATGGTGCCAGCCCAGCTTAATAACCAAACATAGTACTACATAATACAAAGAGATTGAATGGGCAACATTCATTTCCTACTCTTTACATAAATGCTTGTGATGTTCAATATAATGAAGAAGGAAATCAGCAACACTGGCTGCCTGCAAAAATTAACACGGGGTCAGATTAAGCCATTGACAGCTTCTGAGAAGATATGACAGTGATATCTGACTTTGGACATGAGGATAATCTTACATAGGCTGCGGACTCTGTTTCTAAATTTTAAAACTTGAGATTCTCAGGGGAGCATCAGGAGTTTCAAGGCACTAAGATTCTATGCCATGCAATTAACACAAAAACTCTGAGACATGTTTAGAGAATAAAAGACGGTTCGACAAGTACAAAGTGTAATGGAGCCCTGGGGAATACGACTGCATGGTATAGGAGAGCTCTGGAACCACAAATGGAGAAGGTGTAAGTACATGAAATAAATAAGGGGACACACAATTTATATTACGAACAGGAGAACGTTGGTTCCTCATGTTTCTTCAGTCTGTGCCTATTAAATTCTTATTTTCTGGAAGTCAGTTTATGAAGGCATGAATTTTAGGGAATATTGGAAGGATCCCAACACTTTCTTTCAGCTTTATAATGTATCCAGGCTGTATTTACAGACATAACTTGTGCATTCTAAGGAGGATAAGTACCCTTCAAATAAATATCTTAAACACAAAAAAACACATTTCAAAACCAAATGTTTATAACAAAATTATATCTCCACACACAGTGACTGTGGAGTAGAATTTTAATCACCAACAAAAAGAATTCCAGCTCATTGTAGTCCTAAATCTATTTTTCCTTCTCCAATAAACTACTCCACATGGTGAACCTTTCCTACATACTTTAATTTTATAATAGGCTGGTGGTATCTTGACTTATGAAATTATCATATGTAACATAATTGAAATCATTAGAATGACAGAATATTGTTTTTGATTTAAAAAGCAGTTGATTTTCGTCAGAGGCAGAGAGCAAATAGGAACCATTTAATATATTCAACGTAGCTTTTACAGACATGGTGATGCCTGAGTTTTTGTGGCTGGCTAGGAAACACTCCATAATTCAGGCATCCACTTCATCATCTGCCCGTTTCTGTTCCCATTGGATTCCCAAAGTGTAAACAATATCTTCACAACTTGTGACCCTCCAATTACAATCAGATTCCAGACCTGGGTTTTAGGGCCCACAATAAGAGTGCAAATAAAGTTCCACACCCCATATTTCAAATATTGAAAATATCTCATCTTCTAAACTTGACGAATAGATGTTCATAACACCTAGAATAAAAGGCCGGGTTAAAATGGAGTATTTCAGACTGCTGAGGTTTTTCTCACCAGAATGTGACAATAGCACAGTGGGAGTCAGTTCCCTGGTCCATACTCTGTCCTTCGCTTCTAGCTCCTCACTTTATCTTGACCACAATGATGTACATATCCATTCTCATGTGCACGAACATGGCTATCTTGTTTCTTCAGTCCAAGCTTCAGTCCAATACTCAAGAAAGGTAGCTACTCCTTTTCAGGCCTCATGCATAGTGATTTGAACATTGGAAGCTTTGGGTTTGTTTGGATGGGAAATTTGGGGTCTTAATTTCCTAGGACAGAGTCTAGAAAGGCAATGGCAGAGAATCCAGTTGACATGACCTTTGGCCTTGTGACTTTTGCTCTAGGGGAAGCAGAAGTTCCAGAAGTGGGCCAGAGTGAGTCCCTTAGACTGCCAGGTTTGACAATGATACAGTTTAGGCCTATGGTTTTAGAGGCTGTTTCTAAACAAGAAATACATGTTTTAGTTTTACTGGCAGTAGTAAAGTAACAGAATTGAGATTATGCTAACTTAAAATTATAAATTTGAAATTTCTGTTAATTATAGTATTATACCACTCATTGCCACTATTACTATTATTGCTACTATTATTTTAATCAGTGTAGTACTAATATTTACATGCTGGCTTTTAAAATGAGCACATACAATTTATACATATTCATGGGGTACAGGTGATATATGAGTACATGCATACAGAGTGTAATGATCAAATAATGGTAATTGGGATAACTATCATCTCAAACAATTACGATTTATTTGTGATGAGAACATTTCAAATTTTCTAGCTATTTCGAAATATACAGTACATTCTTGTTAACTACAGTCAACCCATTGTGCTATTGAACACTAGAACTTATTCAATATAATAAGTTCTCCTTTTTTTTTTTTTGAGACAGTCTTACTCTGTCACCAGGGTGGAGCTCAGTGGTGCAATCTAATCTTTTGGTAACCTCTATGTCACGTTTTCAAGTGATTCTCCTGGCTCAGCCTCCTGAGTAGCTGCGACTACAGACACTCGCCACCAGGCCCAGCTAATGTTTTGTATTTCAGTAGAGACAGGGTTTCACCACATTCGTTGGCCAGGCTGGTCTCAATCTCCTGACCTCATGATCCACCTGTGTTGGCCTCCCAAAGTGCTGGGATTACAGGTGTGAGCCACCGTGTCTTGCTGAACTTATTCCTTCTAACTGTGTTTTCATAATCATGAACCAACCTTGCTTCATACTTCCGCTCCCTTATGCTTCCCACCCTCTGGTAACCCATATGCTACTCACTATCTCCATGAAGTCCACTCTTAGCTCCCTCATTTGAGTAAGAACGTGTAATCTTTGGTTTGCTGACTTATCATAACGTTCTCCTGTGCTATCCATGTTGCTACAAATGACAACATTTCCTTCTTTTTATGGCTGGATATTTCATACTGTATGTAGACCATATTTTCCTTGTTTATTCATTTGTTGATGGACACTTAGGTTGAGTTCATATCTTGGGTATTGTGAATGCTGTTACAGTAAACATAGGAGTGTAGCCCTCTCTTTGACATATTGATTTCTTCTCTTTTGAGAAGAAATTTCTTTCCTTTTGCATAGCAAAGGAAAAAAGTCAATGAAGTAAAGAGACAATGTAAGAACTGAGAGATAATATTTGCAGTCTATCCATCGAGCAAGGGATTATTACCAGAATGTATGATAAACTCAAACAACTCAGTGACAAAGGCAAACAAATAATTCTATTTAAAAATCGGCAAAAAATCGGAATAGACATTTCTCAAAAGAAGACATACAAACATGAAAAAATGCTCAACATCATTACTAATCATCTGGGAAAGGCAAATCAAAAATCATAATCAGATATTATTTCACTCTAATTTAAATGGTTATGATAAAAACAACAGAAAATAACAGAGTGGTGAGGATGCAGAGAGAGAAGACTGCTTGTACATTGGTGGTGGGAATATAAATTAATACAGAAACCTTGGAAAATAGTATACAGGTTCCTCTCTAAAACATAGAACTGCCACGTAATACATAGTGAATTTAAAAAAAATCTTTTAATACTAATATGTACAAAAGCCTTTAAGAAATGCACATATCTATCATGTGGGACAGATATATAAGATAGATATCAATTGTGCAGCTCTTGATGATTATCCCTCTTTTATCTATCCCTTTACACAAATTCCTATAATTCTCCCCTTTTTGTACCGATGCCAATCAGTAAGGGATATTAATAGGACATTTATGAAATGAGGCATTTACCCATGTTCAAACTGTAAAAGAATTGAATTCACACAATTTGTTTAAATAGTAAGAAAACTATTAGAATTTCTGGAGGGTCTGGGCCCAGTGACTTATGCCTGTAATCTCAGCACTTTGGTCTTGAACTCCTGGCCTCAGGCGATCCACCTACCTTGGCCTCCCAAAGTATTGGGATTGCAGGCGTGAGCCACTGTGCCAGAATTACAGCACTTTGGGAGACCAAGGTTGGTGGATCGCTTGACTTTAGGAGTTTGAGACCAGTCTGGACGTGGTGAAAACCTGTCTCTAATAAAAATACAAAAATTAGCCAGGTATGGTAAAATGCACCTGTTAACTCCATCTATTGAGGAGGATGCGGCAGGAGAATCACTGGAACCTGGGAGGCGGAGGTTGCAGTAAGATGAGATTGAACCCTTGCACTCCAGCCTGGGCAACAGAGGGAGACTCTGTCTGAAAAAAATTTTTTTGAAGAGATTCATATAAGTCTGTTTTGTATATTAGGGTTGGATTTAGTTATTTCACATAAGAAAATGAATAATGATATAAAATCTGGATATAAGAAAAAATACATTTTGATATCATAGGTTGAATTATTTCTTCAAAGTAACAGCTGTGAGAAAGGACGTTTTGATGATATCAAGAAACGTCAAAGTCTCACTTAAACTATGGAATCCAAAGACTAGATCCACAGAATCTAACCTAAGCCTTTTTATCAGTCAATTTCACTTGTTTAATTTCTCTTTACAGTAGAATATTGGCTTTTATTTAGCAAGATTACCTTTGATTATCAAAATATTCTAAAAAATTGACTTTGTCTTTCTTTTTAAACTCAGAAGTGATTTATATCTTTTTTCCAAAGTTGCTTCAATATGATTTACCCAGCATACATATATTATTACTAAATCTAGTATTCAGTCACAGTAAATCTTCTAAACACACAGATAAAAAATTTTAATAGAAAAGTAAGGTGTTCCATTGCATCAATATTACTCAGAGAAAACTGAGCAGAATTCTACTTGCCTATGTGTGTCACATAATAGAGGGGAATTTAAATAAAGAAAGTCAAGTGGTAAGATTGCAGTCATTTTTTTAAACCTATGTAATTAATTTATCCTTTTATGACGATAAAATCAAGTCATAAAGGGATAAAGAAGATAAAGTTTTGGCTCCTGTCATCATAGGAAGTGTAAGTTTACAAAAGCCTTTCTGTTTAAATGCTCACATTGGATTCCAACAAAAGAAAATATTGTCTGTTAACTGCTGTATGTAAGTTAATTGACACTCAATAGAAAAGTATCAATAGTGAAGAAATCCCAGTTATTAAATAAGAAAACGATGAAGACCAACTGTTCTAAGAGAGAAAAAAACACACGTTACCTTTGGTGCTCTGTTTAATACAGGTGACCAAGTACAGTATTAGAAACTTATAACTTCGCACAGTATGGTATAAATAAAAGAGAGAAGTACACACTAACGGGGGAGGTTTGAATCCAGATTCCTTTTCTAATAGAGAACATCCCATTGAGATTCTCTGAGAAGGTGTAATAGCAATAAGAAATTACATTCTGGAAGGTTACAAAATTATGGTCAAGACAGTGACATTGACATATGGAGTATTGATGACCAAGTGTAGGTATGAGCAAGGCAAGGAGCACTGTAAGGCTAGGATGTTACATGGGTCATTCGCTGATTTTTCATAGTCATTCTCAAATCTGCCTGTACGCTTGAAATACCTGGAGAAGTCTTAAAAACGCCAATGCTTAAGTCCAGTCCTGATCAATTTAATCTCTCTTTGGTAGAGAATTTCATGTAATTTTATTTGCATCCCTGCAGCCCCTGTTGAGCAATATTGATTTAGAATTGCAATAGAACTGGGTAGGTGAGCTGACATTGAGAGAAGTGTCTACATGTTCAAATAAATAAACAAGTACAAATGTCACTATGATGGAATTAGTCCATGGATTCTTGTATACCCATTAACTGATAAGAAAATGGGACAATACACGCAGTATACAAAATGTTTTATACACTATGACAACAACCATGTCAATATGAATATATGCTAATTAAAATACAAATGCACATTATTTAAATTTTACCTATAAAATTATAAACATTTGTTTAAGTATGATGGTAGGACTTTGCATAAAATATGTTATTTCTCTAATGTTACTGCAATGTTGCTTTAGTCAGTATGTTTTTGAAAATAAAATTTAAGATATTACTTTAAAAAATAAAAATTGGCATACTGGCATGAGGCACCTGCATTTAACTTTTAATCAAGACTGTATAGTAGCCAAACTCACGGAAAGAAAGCAAAGGCCATAGCCATTTTTATTGGAAATAGTCAGTTTTCCTTCACTTATCTTTAAGAACTGCCAGTGCTAGCTTTATATCAGTTTGTTAAGCAAAGTCAGCTCTCTGGTTCTTCTCTTTTTCCATCTCTAATCCTTTCAATACTTATGGCAGAATGCAACTTTATTTAAACAAATAAAGTGAGTAGGCAGGATAGTGAGAGCTGAACAGTGTGGGTGGTGTTTGTTGTGGTGATGACAGAGGGAGACTCTGTCTGAAAAAGAATTCTGAAGAGATTCATATAAGTCTGTTTTGTATCTTAGGGTTGGATTTAGTTATTTCACATAAGAAAGTGAGTAATGATATTATACAATCTGCATATAAGAAAAAATACATTTTGATCTCAGGGGTTGAATTATTTCTTCAAAGTAACAGCTGTAAGAACGGATGTTATGATGATATCAGGAAACGTCAAAATCTCACTTAAACTATGGAATCCAAAGACTAGATCCACAGAATCTAACCGAAGCCTTCCTATCAGTCAATTTCACTTGTTTAATTTCTCGTTACAGTAGCAACCTTGTGATATTACCCTTTTTTTTTGAAGCTGTCAAGGATGTCAAGACAGAGCAGTATCACAAAGTTAAAAACTACAGAATTTAGACTTACATGAGCCTGGATACAAATGCTATCTCTCTCTCAAATTGTCATCACCACAGCAAACACCACCCACACTGTTCAGCTCTCACTATCCTGCCTTATTCACTTTATTGGTTTAATGTCTGCCTCCCCCATTGCTGTCCATGGGCTGTTTCACGTTCTTGACTTTGCTGCATAAAACATTTTGATTTAATCCAAAGTAGGAGTAGGAAAAGAAGTTCATTGCAGAGCAAAAGTACACTCTGAGAGGTGAACAGCCTCCTCAGAGAGTGAGATAGCCCCCAGTGCCTTAAGGAGACTGTCTGTACATATTCATATAACACTGGTGATGTCGTGTATGCAAAGGTGAACCTGCTGTTGGTGTAGGCACTTAGCATCTACATGCTCTAATATGCACTGCATGTATCATTAGTACATAAAATATCCACTAAGGGGTGTGCTTTTTACTAGTAAAATGAGAAAAAGTTACTGTAAGCTAAACTGTGGGTCTTTCTGCATATGCAGAACCCTGAGAAGGCAGAAATTTGTAGCTCATAGTTTCTTGGGCTTGTGGTGCTGATTGGCTGGAGATTAGGGAAGCTACAACATGAATAAGGGGCTTTTGCTCTCTTCCTCAGGCCTTATTTTAACAAAATGGGGATAGGCTGGAATTCTGTAGAACAATTTATCTTGCAAAAGAGTTAGGTGCTGATTCACAAGGGTGCAAGGAATGCAAAAGGAACCCACAGTGCTTCACACAGGGAACAAGTCATTACAACCTCCTAACCTTACTTATCCTGCCTCAGTGCTACAGACATATGGGCTCAATGATGACAAGAACTATATTTTTTGTTAACTGACTAAAATAGCTTCATAGAAGGTACTCAGTATGAGTTATTATTGAGGGAACTCAGAAAAAGCATTCCAGTGTCAGTTGACTACCTGATCATTTGCCTCATCTATAGTTTTTCTTAGAGTCAGTAAATTGCAGAAACAGAATTTGAACACTAGGCTTACGTGAGTCCAAATTCCATGTTGGTGCAATGGATTTTTAAACCTGCAGGCATGCTTTTATCTCAAAGACTTTGCACTTGCCATTTCTTCAACCTAGAATGTTTATCTGTAAGATAAAAAGATGGCTTTTCTTTAGTTCTTTACTCAAATGCCGAAGACTAACATGACTGAAACAGCATGTAACAGGGAAGGCTTTTCCTCTAGGTGAGAAGGAAAATTGTTGGAGCAATTTCTTTTTTTTTTAACCTGAACTTTTATTTTATTGCATTTTAGGTTTTGGGGTACATGTGAAGAACATGTAAGATGATTGCATAGGTACACACGTAGCAGTGTGGTTTGCTGTCTTCCTCCCCTTCACCCACATCTGGCATTTCTCCCCATGTTATCCGCTCCCAACTCTCCACCCCCTGCTGTCCCTCCCCTATTTCCCCCCCAACAGACCCCAGTGTATGATGTTCCCCTCCCTGTGTCCATGTGTTCTCATTGTTCAACACCCTCCTATGAGTGAGAACATGTGGTGTTTGATTTTCTGTTCTTGTGTCAGTTTGCTGAGAATGATGGTTTCCAGGTTCATCCATGTCCCTACAAAGGACACAAACTCATCGTTTTTTTTTTATGGCTGCATAGTATTCCATGGTGTATATGTGCCACATTTTCCCTGTCCAGTCTATCATCGATTGGCATTTGGATTGGTTCTAAGTCTTTGCTATTGTAAACAGCGCTGCAGTGAACATTAGTGTGCATGTGTCCTTGTAATAGAACGATTTATAATCCTTTGGATATATATCCAGTAATGATGCAATTTTAACAAAGAATGACAATACCTGCTTCATGTTTTAACAGGGTCACCATGATTAAACTATTGGGACTAGTCCAAAAGCAGAAAATGGCAGAAGCCATGTTAGAAAATTACTGAATTAATTCAGAAGAGACATGACTTTGGCTTGGACAAGGGTCATAGCATAGATGTGAAGTGGTGGAAGCCTGGTTATTCACTGGCTGTAGAGACAATGCGTTGTAATCCAGGAATGGATGCAGCATAAAGAGGTGAATCAGTTGGTTCTTATGCTTTTGGCTTGAGGGACTGGAATAATAGGTTTGTTACTGACTTTGATCTAGAAAAGAACAGAACTAATTCGGAGTGAAGAAGAGATTAAAAATTCAGTTCTGTTCATGTTAAATTTGATGTCTATGAAACATCCAAGTGGGTATGGTGAGTAAGATACATAAGTGTAGACTGCAGAGAAGAGGTCTGTGTGGGATATTTAAGTTTTGAAGTCATCGGCACAGATAGTATTTTAAAGTGCCTAGATAAGATTACCTGTGGTGTGAATATAGATGGAGAGAAATAGAAATATTTAAAATGAACCCTGCAGATCAATGTTTAGACATTACAGGGGTGAGGAAGGACCAACAGAAAGACTCAGAAATAAGTAGTTGGGAATAGGTGATGTCCTCCTAGCCGAATTTCAAGAAGGAGGAAGTGATGTACTGGATTATAACTGCTTATGAGAAAGAATAGAAATTAAGAACTGTTAGATAATTCTTCTTTCTACGTTTCAGCTTAGTTTTCTCATAGTTGCAACCTCCACATTGCTGAAAGAGTATCAACTTGGTGATCTTGCCATGGCAACCCCCACACCTTAATTATAATGGGAAAAGTAATATTTATAAGTTAAAATTATATGTTTCTGGAATAATAGTTTATTACTTAGTAAGAGTGAACTACATATGTCAACTTTCATTTATTTCTCATTCTTTCAGAAGAAATAATAACTAATGATCATTTTATGTTACCCTTCTGTTAGGCATGTGAGGAACCTCAATCCCTCTTCAAACTAGATTTCTAGTGCTCATTTAAGTATACAGGCCTTTAGGTCTATATTTATATTTAACTGTCTTAGTGTCTCTTCTCCAGAATAAAAAAAAAAATTAATAGACCTCCTAACTTCTCTACCTGTTTAAAAAGCTTTCATTTTTAATTCACAAAAATTCTGTGAGGTAGACAATATTATTATCATGAATTTACAAACAGAGAATACCAACCACACACACACACACACAATATTTTATGTGAAGCTAAGCAACTTAAGCAAAGGTATAGCATTAGAGTTTAAATATAGATCTGTTTAATTACAAAATGTATGATTTTTTTTAACCTTGACACATTCAAGTTGATTTTCTTTGACTCAAATTATGTGGGCTAATCTGTTGTTGATACCTGTGCTATCTCTTGAGAAAAACTAACTTCTTCAACTCATGTCTTTGGCTAATATGAGATTGAGCTCTAAATCAGCTATGAGCTACAAGAGTTATAGGAGGTTTCATGAGATAGAGCAAAAGTATGCTGTCGAATGAGATAGACTGGGTTTAATTCTTAACAAATATTTCATAACTGGTATAATTAGAACCAATATTGAACCTCTATACTCTCAGTGCTTTTATCTGTCAATAAGAATATTACTGTACCATCTTCATGAAATTGTGTGTTAAATGAGATGACAATTAAAATACCTAAAACAATTTCTGGCATAAGATGTGGAGAAAAACAATAAACCCAAGAGCTACCAGAGGGAAGGAGGGAAAGGCCAGTGCTACACAGGGACTGGACAAATAACTGGAACTGCAAGAGTTATTACTGGAGAATAACCTTAGAAAATTGCAAATTTACTTCTCAGAGAATTAGAATTATCATCCAGGTAGTCTAAGTAGACTCTAAGAGATGGAGATTGAAGGAAAGAGGAGTTGTAAGTATCAAGATCTTTGATACATTATTGGTTATTGGCAAAATGCAGTCTATGTTTGCAGTAACACTAGAAGCAGGGTTTAGCACCTTAATGCATTGAAGTACTGGAACCTACACATAGGAATTAAGCTATACATAATCTCTCTGGTACACTCTGCAGGACTCCAATCCTAAGTATGCAAACAGAGTTGGAATTAGTGCCTTATAGGCAGTTAATTGAGATTGGCCTTGCCCTTTCTTTGTGGGAGGTTTGGAAAATAAGCTTATCTCTAGGCTCATGCAAAGCAGATAGGCATCTATGTTTACACTCAGTCTTAAGGCAGTAAATTATTTCTGGTTCCTATTAATCTGTACTCTACAGTGGGCTGTTCTTGCCTCTCAGCCTGGGAAGGGCTCAACCTATAGTTACCACATTAATTTTCTTCGCAATTCAGTAGGCTAAAGGAAAATAGAAAAGAACTAATAGACATTCATTTTGGATTCTGTCATTTATGTGCACAGAAAGATTAGAGAATTTCCAGATGCATTATGGAGCACATCATATAGTATGATTAGAGTTAAATTTCTGGAAGGAGAAATGAAATATATTGCTATAAACCAAATTATCTGATATAGATGATTGACTACATTAAAGCTGAATAGCTTTTGGATTGTCTGAAAATTTAAAGTCTCTGGGGTTTATGAACTTTAATAGCCGACAGTATGATCATCCTGATTTTCTGCTGAGCATGGAAGATTCAAAATAGTGAATGGATTTAGCAGACATTTTTCTTATTTCATTCCTGCTGCCATACACGGGAGTTAAACTCTATTCATGATACATTTAACTAAAAAGAAAATTAAATATCTCCTATTATCAATTAAAAATGGTATTTTAAGACAGGGACTATTAGTAATTTGTTCTGTAAAGTATTCCATGGCTTGTGATTTTGAATATTTTATTTCTAGAATGTTCAAGGTGTTAAGTACTCATATTCTTGAAAATATTTTATATCAGGAGTTTCAATTACACTCAGAAGAATGTGAGGCTGATATTCAAAATCAAATAAATAGTATTTTCATGTAATGTTTATTAACAATATATATTTTCATAGATATCCCTAAAATGAAAATAGTGAAACTTTAAATTTATTAAAATGTATTACTCATAGTAAAAGGCATTATCTGATATTTTAATTTCAAGCTGATTAATACCAATGTCTTTGGTTGTTAGAAATAATTCTGATCATCATGAAAATTTGTCAAGTTGGGTTCAGCAATTGAAATTAATTCAGTGTACTGTGCAATTGAAAAACAGTTCAACTACATGAGCATCCAAATAATAATTCTAAAAATAAACACAAAAGAGAACTAACCTAATTGAGAACTGAGGTCAAATACAAGTTCAAGAGGTATTGTTACAGTGGGTAGCTAGTCAGGCATGAGTGAGCAGAAAGGGCTCACCACACCCACCAGGAATGTCAGGCAACCATCAGATGGTAGTCCAACAGTTGTCTCACTGCCTCTCTAAAGTGACAATGCCAGCACCAGGAAGAGGCAGTTTCCTAACGGTATGGCAGTTGTTATGTTGTACCCAAGCGAGTCAAGGAATGCACCACACTCTGAGAATGAATTATGAGTCGTTTATTAAGACAGCGACCAAGAGTGGCTAACGCCCAAAATCCTCTCGGCCCCGAAGGAAAAGTTAGGTGGTCTTTTATACACTAGTTTTAACAGGAAGGGGGAGGGGGAGGTAGCTGAAACAAAGTTTTCACAAAGGAAGAGTAAGCAAAAAGTTAAAACGAAAAAAAAAACTGAGACATAGGAAATAAAACAGTGCCAAGTGTGAGGAGTACAGCGCTCATGAAAGACACACAACTTATATAAGGCAGGCTCTGAGCGCTCAGTGCAGCTGCATTTCCAGGCTCTGCTGACACCACTTTACTAGGCCTCTTATCAACAAAGCCATTTCTGGGTGCCCAGATTTAGTCTGACCTTGCTTTATACTTTAGTTACATACTTAATGGGGAGAAGGTTACTAAAATGCAGAAGCCAAGATGGAGTCTGTCCGGCTCAAAAAGGCTAACATAAAGCCTGCACAGCTTTTAGTCAAGGAAAAGAAGAGTTAGTTTTAGCTGGCAAAAAGCAGGGTATCACAGTTACACTAAAATGATAACTGGTCATAGCTGGCATCAGTGAGAGGCAATTTCCCAATAGGTAAAAGACACTTGAAATGGTAATCAACAACCTCCAATAGAAACTCAGGAATTAGGCGAGTTGGCTGGCGCATGCTCAGTAAGAGACTAAATGGCAGAGTATGACCTTCTGGGGGCATTCAATTAGAAAAGGGAAGAAAGTCTCAGGTGAGCTTGCATACAACTTCTTAAACCCTCTGCAGGCTCACCTCCCCAGCACAAGGAGGGCACTGCATATGAGGGCAGCTCAGCCTACGGAAAGAATGAAGTGAAAGAATGAAGGGAAGTGGTCCAGCATATAAGGTCCTGGGTTCAAGGTTAAATGGGGCATTTAATCCCCAAGGTACCCACTTGAGTCTCTTCCAAGCGTACTTTCCTTTCTTTCCTGCTGTAAATCTTTTCAGTAAACTTCCACACCTGTTCTTAAACTTGCCTTAGTCCCTTTTTCTACCTTATGCCCCTCAAGCCAATTCTTTCTTGTAAGGAGGCAAGAATTGAGGTTGCTGCAGGTAGATTTGCCACTGCTAACTCAGATATCAGCTGTCCCTGGCAGTATTGTTATTGAAATATAAAATAAAATGTATTGTATGGAAATGAAGAAATTGTTTTATCACATGAGTTTTGCCATGAACACAACTTGTGAAATATGAAAAACGATTTGTTTGTAGGCAGTGGTGAGTGAACAAAACCAGGTTGAAACTGAAGTCAGTGGTGAGTTGAGCAAAAGCAGTTGAACCTATTAAAAAAAATACTGGGCAATATTTCCTTTACGTAGCTTTCTTCCAGCAGGCCCTATTCCATCTGCAAGCAATTGGTAGCTAAAACTCAAGTAATGTGACATATTTTCGACCTGAAGTCAAAAGATAAGCATTGGGGTTGTCTGGTGGGCTGGAAATTAAAGGATAGGGAATGATGCAAGGAGGAAACCAAAGAGATGGAGAACACCAGCATCTGCAATGTAAATTCATCTGAAAAGCTTTAGTAGCCCCTGGGCTATACATGAATGAGGAAGACTCTGAGGAAACTGATGGAAGGAAGTATTTGGAAAGCAGAAAATAATCCTTAGAAGAAATTCTGGTTCTTTCCATCAAAGGAGGCAGTTTGGAATTTGAGCTCTCTGCTTAAAAGAGCTTGGTAAAAATACTTGGCTTTCCTCAAACTGACACAATCAAAAGTTAAAAGTGAACATTCATTAATTTAACTGATTATAATATCTTCTGCAGATATTATAGAATTTTAAAGCATTTTACTCACAATGTGTAATATGTAATAAAAATCATGTAAAATAAAAGAAAATAAATTCTTTCTCATATATAGAAGAAAAGCAATAAAAAGATACGTAGCGGGACTCCATGTTTGGATCCCCTTCCACAAACACTCCCTTTGTGGAAGCTGTTTTTCTCTATCCTGGATTTTCCTTCTGGAGTCCCCTTCCACACTCTCTTGTGGAAGGCTGTCTTCCACTCCTAAACTCCATCTCTTTCTCTATTCCCTTCCACTCAGTGTGGAACAAAAATAAAAAATAAAATAAAATAAAAAAATGACACATAGCTAAATATGACTCAGATACTGAAATAACAGATAAGAACTTTAAGGTAGCTAAATTAATTATGTTCAAGATTTAAATTAAAAAATGGACACTTTAAGGTAATCAAGGGAGAATCTTGGAATAAACCTGGTATCTACTGAAAGACACAAGCAAAAATAATAAACAAATAGAATTTTTACCATTTAAAAGTACAAAGTCTGAAATGAAAAATGTACTTACTGTGCTTTACAGAATGCTACAGATGGCAGAATACAGGAACAGTGAAGTTGAAGAGATATCAATATCAGGTGGTCTACCATTTCTATAATTTCAGTCCCAGAAAGACAGCAGAGGATGAATAAGTTAAAAAAAATTACAGAAAATAAAGATTAAAATTATGTCCAATTCAGTTTCGCCAACATGGTGAAACCCTGTCTCTATTAAAAATACAAATATTAGCCGGGAATGGTGGCATGTGCCTGTAACCCCAGCTCTCCAGGAAGCTGAAGCAGGAGAATCACTTGAAGATGGGGAGCAGAGGTTGCAGTGAGCAGAGATCATGCCACTCCACTTTAGACTTGGTGACAGAGTTGGACTCTGTCTCAAAAAAAAAAAAAAAAAAGCCCAATATAGTGAAAAGCATGGTTGTAAAAAGCCAAGAAACTCTGCAAATCTTAAGTAAATAGAAAGAAAACCATGCATAGGAATATCATAGTCTAGTTGTTTAGAGATAAAGAGAAAAACCTTGAAAGAGATCAGAAAAATAAAATATATTTAAACAGGGAAACAATTACACAAATACTAGTGGATGACTTCGGTGAAAGTCATAAAACAGTAAGTCTTTAAAGTGTTGAAAAGTAAACAAACCATTTTCAACCTAATTCCTGACATCCAGCAAAAATCTCTTTCAAGAAACGAGTTAAAAAGAGACATTTTCAGAAAAGTTATAGTTGAAAGAATTCAGGGACCGGGAAATCTATCCCTAAAGAAAGACAAAAATAGGTTTTTATTTTCTTCCCCTCTTTCTCCTTCTTCTTCCTTTCTCCTTCTTCCTCCCCTTCTCCTTCTCCTTCTCCTTCTCCTTCACCTTCTTCCTCCCCTTCTCCTTCTCCTCCTCCTCCTCCTCCTCCTCCTCCTCCTCCTCCTCCTCCTCCTCCTCCTCCTTTCTCCTTCTCCTTCTCCTTCTCCTTCTCCTTCTTCTTCTTCTTCTTTTTTTGAGGTAATCTCACTCTGTTGCCCAGGCTGGAGTGCAATAGCTTCATCTCAGCTCACTGCAACCTCTGCCTCCCAGGTTCAAGCAGTTCTCATTCCTCAACCTCCCAAGTAGCTGGGACTAAAGGTGCCCTCCAGCACATCAGGCTACTTGTTTGTATTTTAGTAGAGTTGCGTCTTCATTTTGTTGACCAGGCTCCTCTTAAACTCCTGAGCTCAGGCAATCAGCCTCCCAAAGTGCCAGGATTACAGGCCTAAACCACCACACCTGGCCTAAAAGTAAGTTTTTTAAGCAGAAAGAACATGGTCACTGAGGTAACTTTCAGCAACAAAGAACGGAATAAAAGACACACACACACACAAAAAGGAAACTGTGTTAGTAAATACTTTTACATGTTTTTAAAATAAGAGAACTGACAATTTAAAACACAAAATTAGGGCTGGTCACCATGGCTCATGCCTGCAATCCCAGCACATTGGGAGGCCCTGGTAGGCAGATCTCAAGAGTTTGGGATAGCTTGAGCAACATGGTGAAACTGTGTATTTTTCTAAAGAAAAATACAAAAGTTAGTTGGGTACAGTGGTATGCTCCTGTTGTCCCAGCAATTTGGGAGGCTGAGGCAGGAGAATCACTTGACCCCAGGAGGCAGAGGGTTGCAGTGAGTAAGATCATTTCATTGCACTCTAGCTTGGGTAACTGGAGTGAAACCTTGACTTAAAAAAAAGTATATTGTCAGTCTTTTAATATTTGCAAATATGAAATATGTCATAATAATAGTGTGAAATGCTGGGTTAATAAATAGAAATATACTGTTCTATATCTAAGGTTCTTATATTTTAATTGAAGAGGTAAAATATAAGAATACTCTAAAAGAAGTGGATGGATATTTTAATCCTTAGAACAACTATAAAAATTATAAAAAGATTTACTGGAAAATTACTAGGGCACTTATAAGAAAATGTTAAAAAAATATTTAATTCATTCATAATTCTGTTTATCAAAAGTTATTGTTATTAAAATAAAAATGCAATTCAAAAGCTGAGAAAAGTATTTGTAATACATGACATTTTTATTTTCATTTTTACAACTTGTATCTTAAATATATAAAGCATTAAAATAAAATTATAAAGGCACTGACACTTTCTTAAAAAAAATCAGTCCATACTTATGAACTAGCAATTCTGCTCCTAAGTACGTAGTCAAGACAATTGAAAGCATATGTCTGCAAAATGTCTGGCATAAGAATGCTTATAATGCTTTTATTCATAGTAGTCAGACATTTGAAAATAACTCAAATTTTATTATAAGAAGATAATAAATAAATTGGAGCACTTTAATTCAATGGAGTAGTACTCCAAAAAGTAGCACTAATATTGCAACAATATGAATATATTGAAAAGATACGATGAACAAAAAAAGGCAGTCACAGAAAAGTTCACACTATTGGACTCCATTTATTTGAAGTTCCAGCAAAGGCAAAAGAAATCTGTAATGATAGAATTTAGAAAGTGATTGCCTGTTGTGAATGTGGATTGAATGTAATGGAACTTATGTAGGATGATGTAAAAGTTATCTCTTTTGATAATGATTTTGATTACAAAAGTCTATATATTTGCTTAGGCTTAACAATTAACGAAATTCAAATTTATGATTTTACTGTTTGCAAATATTGCTTAGGTCAAAAAATTAAATAAATTGTGCAATTTTGTTTGACTCCTTGAGGTTCTATCTACAGGAATTTTTTCTTGCTAATATTCCTGTTGGGTCAAATAATTTTTAAACTTACTTTCATCAACCTAAAAGTAAATAGTCTCATAAATATTTATTTCATTATTATTGCTTTTATTTATTATTTATAAAATGTTAATAATGAATGTGATAGTCTACAAATAATGTTTACATATCAAATACTTTACAATTCAAAAATAAGAGATACTGACGCTCAGAAATGCCATGCTGCCAATGTGAGCAAACGTAAGATTAGATCACATCTGTTTTACTGCATCTGTATCTTATGTATTTGTCCCTAGATTTTTTCCTATTATATTAGGAAAAGACATTACAGAAACTGCTATTTTAAGAGCTTTATAAAAAGTTCACAGATGACTTAAGAGGTCACACATGCTTCTGAAACCTGGGGGCTTTCAGAGTAGGTAGCTATTCAAAGTCTATTTCAGTAGATAAATGAAATATGATCCAAGCCGAGGAAGTCTTTATATTAAATACACTAAAAGGTAGGTAGAAAATGCATTGTAACATTTGCTGTTGTATTTCTTCAGAAAGTATGTGTGTATCTGTATATTTATCTACATATTAATGTATACATGTATATATATTTTGATGTATGTATGTCTCACACACAAAAACATATACTCATATACAGTCTGACACTGTATCTATAGGTTCCACATCTGTAGATTCAACCAAACTTGTGTAGAAAATTCAACCATCATCTGTAGATTCAACCACCCTTGTATAGAAAATATTTGGAAAAAGGGCAGAGCAAGATGGTGGAATAGAAGCATACATCGTTTCTCTCCCCTGCTGGAACACCAAATCTTAACAATTATCTGCACGTGGAAAAGCACTAGCATAAGAAACAAAAATCAAGTAAACAATCACAGTAAAAACAATCACTGGTTTTAACTTCATTTCTCTGAATGAGGAATTGAGCAGGGCAGGAGAGACATTCTTGATGGTGATGCCTGCTCTCCCCTATTCTCCAGCAGTGGCATGGAGAGACAATCTGTGCATTTTGGAAAGGGTGAGCGCAGTGACTGAAGGACTTTATACTGAAGGCAGTGCTGACTTGTCACAGCTGAGAATAAAGTCAAACTCATCTCGGCTGGCACCCATGCATGGAGGGAGCATTTGGACTAGCTCTACCCAGAGAAGACTCGCCCACCCCAGTGGTCACTGTGGGTTGAAATGCTGTCTGGTCCTAAGTAAACATGAAAAGCGGTCTAGAACACAAGGACTGCAATTCCTAGGCAAATCCTACAGCTAGGCTGCACCTAGAGCGAGTAGATTACAGTGGCACATGACTTAGGGAGATACCAGCTGACCCGCTAAGAGAGTTTGTACCATGTCTCCCCAAACCCCAGGCAGCACAGCTTGCAGAAACAAAAGCGACTCTTTCCTTCTGCTTCAGGAGAGGAGAGTGGAGATTAAGATGACTTTGTCTTGCATCTTGGATACCAGCTCGGCCACAGTAGGATAGGGCACCAGGCAGAGTCATAAGGCTTCCATACCAGGCCCTACTCAAGGCCAAAAGGAACCAGCTGCCTTGAAGGAAAGGAAACAGACATGGCAGAATTAGTCACTTTCTGAATAAAGAGTTCTTGAGCCCTGACTAGCCAGCAGCAATACCCAGATAGCATGCTATGAGCCTAGGGCTCTGAGATGTGTTGGCTGCAGGAATGACCCAGCACATTTGCAGCTGTGGTAGGTTTGATGAGAGACTCCTTTGGTTTGAGGGAAAAGTAAAAGGGACTTTGTCTTGCACATTAGGTACCAGCTTGGCCACAGTGAGTTATAGAATAAAACAGGATCTTGGTGGTCCCTGAATCCAGGCCTAGGCTCTTAGTACTTCTGGACCTTCCCTCCTTACAAAGGGGAGTGGGTTGTCTTGAATTGTGAGTCCCAGGCCTGGCAGCATTCAGCACAAGCTGGAAAAAGAAACTATGGGCTTTAAGTGAGCATCAGTAATGACCTGACAGAACCCTCCATGGACTGATGGTGGTAGAGGCAATAGGGAGAGTATCCTCTGCTTGTGAAAAAGAGAGAGAAGAGCAGGAAAAACTTTGTATTGTAGTTGGAGTGCCAGCTTTGTAACAATAGAACAGAGTATCCGGTAAACTGCTATGGTTTTTGACCCCAATCAGTGGATCAAAGAAAACATCTCTGGACATGCCTGAGGCCTGGAGAAGCTCACCACCCTGGAGAGAATGGTCTTGGGCAGGAACTGTGACTGTGCCAGCTTCCATTCTGACCCAATTGCAGTCTGAGTGGTGATGGCCACAGTGGTGCTTGCATCAACACACCCCCAGTTCCAGGAGGCTAAGCACACACGCGCGCATGCAAACACGCACACACACACACACGCACACTCATTTGTTTATGAGAAATAGAAAATAAAGGAAAAGAACAAGAGTGTCTTCCTGGTAATTCTTTGTATTATTCTGAATGTCATCCAATACCAACAAGGTAATACCTCCAGAGTCTGCAAAAACCAGTGTTATTGGACCTGAGACCCAAGTCCCTTTGAATACCTGGGAAGTTATTCTAAGAAAGGCTGGCACAAAGAAACCCAGACTGTGAAGACTACAACAAACATCTAACTCTTCAATGCCCAGACACAAACAAATATCTACAAGCATCAGCTTCATCCGGGAAAACATGACCTCATCAACTGAACTAAATAAGTCACCTGAAACCAATCTTGGAGAAACAGAGATAGGTGAACATTCAGACACAGAATTTAAAATAGCTGTTTTGAGGAAACTAAAAAAATTTAAGATACACAGAAAAGGCATTAAGAATTTTATCAGACAGAGCTGGGTGCAGTGGCTCATGCCTGTAATCCCAGTGCTTTGGGAGGCCAAGGCAGCCAGATCACAAGGTCAAGAGATCGAGACCATCCTGGCCAACATGGTGATACCCTGTCTCTGCTAAAAATACAAAAATTAGCTGGGCATGGTGGTCACCTGTAGTCCCATGGTGGGCACCTGTAGTCCCAGCTACCTGGGAGGCTGAGGCAGGAGAATTGCCTGAACCAGGGAGGCGGAGGTTGCAGTGAGTCAAGATTGTGCCATTGTACTCCAGCCTGGAATCTGGAGGCATTGAGACTCTGTCTCAAAATAATAATAATGATAATTCTATCACATAAATTTATCAAAGAGATTAAAATAATTTTTAAAAATCAAGCAGAAATCCTAGAGCTTAACAATTCAATTGATATGCTGAAAAAATATATCTAAATCTCTTAACAGCAGAATTGATCAAACAGAAGAATTTGTGAGCTTAAAGACAGGCTATCTGAAAAAATAATCAGAAGAAACAAAAGCAAAAAGAATAAAAAAAAATAAAGCACACCTACAGGATCTAGAAAATAGTCTCAAAAGGGCAAATCTATGAGTTGTTTACCTTAAAGAGAAGGTAGAGAAACAAATAGGAGAAAAAAGTTTATTCAAAGCAATAATATTAGAGAACTTCAAAAACTTAGAGAAAGATAGCATTGTTGAAGTACAAGGAGTTTATAGAACATAAAGCAGATTTAAACCAAATAAGACTATTTTAAGGCATTTAATATTCAGAATATCAAAGGTCAAAAATAAAGAAGAGCAGCAAGAAGAAATCAACAAATAAAACTCCAATACATTTTAAAGGAGACTTTTCAGTTAAAATCTAAAAGGTCAGAATAGAGTGGCATGACATATTTAAAGAATTTAAGGGAAAAATCCTTTTACTCTAGCGAAGTAAATCTCTTGAAAAGATCCTTTAAATGTGAAGGAGAAATAAAGACTTTCCCAGAAAAACAAAAACTGGAGGATTTCATCAACAACTTACCTGTCCTATACAAAATGCTAAAGGCAGGTCATTAATCTGAAAGAAAATTATGTTAATGAGCAAAAATAAATCACTTGAAAATAAAAAGCTCAGTGGTAATAGTAGGCACACAGAAAAACAGAACTGTATAACAATGTGATTGTGGCATGTAAGCGCCTCCTTTTAAGTAGAAAAAGTAAATGAAGAACCAATCAAAAATAATTACAACAACTTTTCAAGATGTAGACTCTACAATAAAAAATAAAGAGGAACAAAAATGTTATAAAGGTGGGGTGATGAAATTAATGTTGAGTGTTATTAGTTTGCTTTTTGCATGTCTATTTATGCAATTAGTGTTGTTATCATCGTTTGAAATAATGGGCAAAATGACAGTATTTATAAGCCTTACAGTAACCTCAAATTGGAAGAACATTAACTGATACAATAAAGCAGGAAATTAAAGCGTACTACCAGAAAAAAGTGCCTTCACTGAAAGGAAGACAAGAAGGAAGAAAAGAAGGAAAAGAAGACTATAAAACAACCAGAAAATAAAAACCAAATGTCAGAAGTAAGAGCCTATGTATCTAATAATGTTGGATTTAAATGGACTCAATTGTTCAATCAAAAGACATACAGTGGCTGAATGGATAAAAAAACAAAACAAAACAAAACTGAATGATCTGTTCCCTACAAGAAACACACTTCACCTATAAAGGTACTGTATTTGTCTGTGCTTGCATTGCTATAAAGAACTCTCCGAGACTGGATACTTTACAAAGAAAAGAAGTTTAACTTACTTGCAGTTCTATCGGCTATACAAGCAGAGCTAGGGAGGCTTCAGGAAACTTACAATGATGACAGAAAGCAAAGGGGAAGCAAGTACAAATTGTAAGGCCGGAGAAGGAGGAGCAAGGTGAACGAGAAGGTGTAATACAGTTTTACACAATCAAATCTTGCAAGAACTCACTGTCATAGGAACAGCAAATGGAAAATCTGTCCCCATGACACAATCACTTCCCACTAGCGTCCTACCCCAGCATCGGAGATTGCAATGCCATATGAGCTTTGGAGGGGGGCACAAATCCAAACCATATCAGAGACACATAAACCTAAAATAAAAATATGAAAAAAGATACTCCATGCCAGTGAAAAGCAAAAAAGAGGAAAACTTTAGCTATATTTATAACAGACAAAATAAACTTGAAGACAAAAGACAAAAAGTGTAAGAAGAGACAAAGAAGGTTATTACATAATGAAAAAGGGGTCCATTCAGCAAGAGGATATATTGATTGTAAATGAATATGTACCCAACACTGGAGATCCGGATGTGAAAAACAAACATTATCAGAGCTGGTAAAGAGAGAGATAGACTTTAATGCAATAATAGCTGGAAACTTCAACACCCCACTTTCAGCCTTGGACAGATCTTCCAGACAAAAAAATGAACAGGAAAGCATTAGACTTAATCTGTACTCTAGAACAAATAAACGTAATAATTATTTACAGAACATTTCACCCAGAAGCTACAGAATACACATTATTTTACTCAGCACATGGATCATTCTTAAGTATAGACTGTATGTGAGGTCACAAAACAAGTCTTAATGAAACAATATCAATTATATTCTCTGACCATAATGGAATAAAACTAAAAATTAATAAAAAGAGGAATTTTGGAAACTATACAAGTGTGTAGAACTTGAACAATATGCTCCTAAATGACCAGTGAGTCAATAAAGAAATTAAGAAAATTGAAAAAATTTTTAAAACAAATGATAATGGAAATATATCAAATGAAAACCTATGAGATACAGTGAAAACAGTACAAAGAGGAAAATTTATAGATAAAAATGTTTATATAAAAAATTCAAATAAGTAACCTAATATTGCAGCTGAAAGTACTAGAAAAGAAAAAGCAAACCACGCCCAAAATTATGAGAAGAAATGAAATAATACAGATTAGAGAGAAATGAATGAGTTGAAATGAAGAAAACAATCAAAATAATATAACAAAAAGTTGTTTTTTTGAAAAGAGAAACAAAAGTGACAAATATTTTGCCAGACAAAGAAAAAAGAGAAAGAACCCAAATAAATAAATTCAGAAATGAAAAAAGAGACATTACAACTTATACGGTCAAAATTCAAAGGATCTATGACTGCTATGAACAACTATAAGCCAATAAATTAGAAAATGTAAGATAAATTTTTAGACACACACAGTCAACCAAGATTGTACCAGGAAAAACAGAAAACCTAAACAGACAAATCACAACTAACAAGATCAAAGCCATAATAAGAACTCTCCCAGTAAAGGAAACCCACAATCCGATGGCTTCACTGCTGGATTCTACCAAATATTTAAGAACTAATGTGAATTATACTAAAAAGCTACCAAAAAAAAAAATAGAGGAGGGAATATTTCCAACTCATTTTACTTGACCAATAGTGCCCTAATATTAAAACCAAAGACACATCCAAAAAAAAAAGAAAACTACCGGCCAATATCACAATAAATATTAATGCGGAAATCCTCAGCAAAAACTAACAAAGAAGAATACGTTAAAAAGAAAATTCATCATGATCAAGTGGGACTTTCTCAGTAATGCAAGAATAGTTCAATATATGTGAATCAATGACATACTACAGGAAGTTCTAGCTAGAGCAATCAGACAAAATAAATAAATAAGAGGGCATCTAAATTGGAAAGAAGGAAGTAAAATTACCCGTTTCCAGATGATATGACCCTATAGTTGGAAAAACCTAAAGTCCTCCCAAAAAATCTATTAAAACTGATAAATAAATTTAGTAAATTTGTGGGATATAAAATAAACATTCAAAAATTAGTAGCATTTGTATATAATGACAGTGAACCATCTGAAAAAAGTAATCTCATTTAAAATGCCACAAATAAAATTAAATGCCTAGGAAATAACCAAAAAAGTAAAAGATTCCTACAATGAAATCTGTAAAATGCTGATGACAAAAGCTGCAGGACACCCAAAAATAAGAAGATATTCCATGTTCGTGTTTTGGAACAAGCAATACTATTAAAGTGTTCATAGTATCCAAAGAAATCTTGGCAGAAATAGAAAAAAAAATCCTAAAATGTATATGAAATTACAACTACCGAGAATACCCAAACCTATTCTGAGCAAAATGAATAAAACTAGAGGAATCTATTACCTGATTTCAAGTTATGCTACAGAGCTATAAAACCAAAAGAGCACAAAAAGAATTTAAACAGATGCATAAACCAATCGAACAAAATAGAGAACCCAGAAACAAATCCACACACTCACAGTGAACTCATTATCTACAATGCTGACAAGAACATATATTGGGTATCAACAGCCTCCTCAATAAATGGTGCTGGGAAAACTGAATATCTATATGCAGAAGAATGAAACTAGATCCCTATCTCTTACCATATAAAAAAAAACAAATGAAAATAGATTAAAGAATTAAATCTAAAACTTCAAAGTAAAACTACTAAAAGAAAACATTAGGAAACCTCACCAGGACATTGTACTGGGCGAAGATTTCTTGAGTATTACCCTACATTCACAGGCATCCAAAGCAAAAAGAGACATATGAGATCATATCAAGTTCAAAACCTTCCACACAGCAAGGGAAACAATCAATAAAGTGAAGAGACCACCCAAAGAATAGAAGAAAATATTTGCAAACTATCCATCTGATGAGGGGTTAATAGCCATAACGTATAAGAAGATCAAACAACTACATAGGGGAAAAAATCTAATAATCTGATTTTAAAAATGGGCAGAAGATTTGAATAGACATTTCTCAAAAGGAGAATATATAAGTGGTAAACAGGCAAATGAAAAGGTTCCCAACATCATTCTCCATCAGAGAAATGTAAACCAAAAGTACAGTGACATGTCATCTTATCCCAGTTAAACTCACTTTTATTCAAATGTCAGGCAATAACAAATGCTGGCGAAGATGTGGAGAAAAAAGAACTCTTGTGCACTGTTGGTGTGAATGTAAATTAGTGCAGCCACTATGGGGAAAAGTTTAGAGGTAAAATAGAACTTCCACACTATCTAGCAATCACACTGCTGTTTACCCAACGAAAAGCAATCAGTATATCAAAGAGATATCTATACTTTCAAGTGTGTTGCAACGCTATTCAAAATAGGCAATACTCAAAAGCAATCTAAGTGTCCATCCACAAATGAACAAGTGAAGAAAATCTGGCACATATACCTAATTCAGCCATAAAAAAAGAATGGGATTCTGTTATTTGCAAAAACATGGATGAAACTGGAGATCATTAATTTCAGTAAAATAATCCAGGAACAGAAAGACAAAGATTGTCTGTTCTCACTTATTTGTGGGTTCTAAAAATAAAAACAGTTGAACTCATAGAGATGGAGTGTAGTAGAATGGTTACCAGAAGCTGGGAAGGATATTGGGAAAATAAGAGGGAGTTAGGGATGGTTAATGGGTACCAAAAAATAGTTTGAAAGAATGAATTAGATAGCACAATAGGTGGACTATAGTCAATAATTTTAATTGTACATTTTAAAATAATGAAAAGAATATAATTGAATTATTTATAACACAAAAGGTAAATGCTCGAGGGGATGAATACCCAATTTTCTATGCATGATTATTATGCTTTGTATTCATGCCTGTACCAAATGTCACATGTACCCCATAAAGTACCTATAGGTACTAACAAAAATTAAAAATTAAAATTAAAAATAAATTATTAAAAACTGGATGGTTCTGTCTGACTGAACACATGAAAACCTTTTTCCTTGTCATTCCCTAACCTAAATAATACAGCATAACAAGTATTTACATAAAACTTACATTGCATTAGGTATTGAAAGTAATATAGAAATAATTTAAAGTATACAAGAGGATGTGCATATGTTACATGAAAATGAACACCATTTTATATAACAGAGTTGAGCACTTTTGCATTTTGGTATTTGTGTAGGGTCCTAGAATCAATGCCCCACGGAGAAAGTGGTATAACTGCATTCATAGGTTTAATTAAACAATGTCTTAATTTTATTAGGTATATTCCATCTCTACAGTTTTAACTTTGAGTGAATTTCAATTTGTAAGTTTACTTAATATTTGCAAAGTAAAGGTTATTTAAATCTTCGTTCTCAGTTTTTCTATTTGTAAAACAGATATGGTAGTAGCAGATAATCATAACATTGACAATTATAAGTTGCTAGAAGAGGGTCTGATATATTACCCTTCACAAACTTTCAATTTTCTTCAAATAATTAAATTTATCTTCTTTTCAAATATACTTTTTTTCAATTAATCTTGTGGTGTGCATATAGAAAGTTTCTACTTTCTCTCACTGTTTGCAGTCTCAATTCTTAAAAGAAAGTCTTTTTAAATAAAGTGTATGTTTAAAGCTTTAGAAGTTATTCAATCCCTATCTAGCGGTAAACTTAAAAATAAGTAGCAGATCAAAAAAGATCTGCTTTATCTTGGTAGCTTGCTTTTCATTCAAGAAGGAATGCTTTCTCTTTCTGTTATACTTCAGGGTAAGAAAGAATAGGATGAGAAACTGTAACTCAAAGCTTCAATAATTTATCAAGTAAATTATTAAAAACAAGTGTTTTAGTCACCGTATACTTACAGAGATTTAAATTTAGGTTAGACACTGATGGGGTGTATAAAATAAGCATGACAGCTTATTTATTTTCCCTTTTGTTTATTTAATTATCTTGATCTCACTTATTTTTACAAAGAGGTAAAACAGCCTCTGGAAAATTTACTCCAAAAGTCATATTCTATAAATCATGAAGCCTCCTCTGCAGGACCAGACTCTGATTATTTGAGTCTCTAAGTCAGTTCTGACTTCAAAGCAAGTTTACGTTATATTTGAGCACCTTGAGGCTGGATAATTCTCTTCACGATTTACAGAATCGTAAGCATGATCATCATGGTAATTATTCCTAATATGGATAGCTTTTTATTTTCCTTTTGTCTCTCTATTAATAGCATTTTGTGCAGGTTTTTACTTACTCTACCAGCAAACAGTTTTAAAGTATCTACCCTCAGGCATTGAGCTGGGCATTAGGGATACCCGGAGGAAAGAACATGGTATCTTCCTTTACAAACTTCACATTTCTGGGAGTAGCAGATTGTAGAGAGGCAAATTTATATAGTGTAATAAGCACTAATATAAATATATGCACCAAGTGCTACGAGGATACATAGCAAGTTCACATGAAACCACATGGGAGATTAAATAAAGTATCAATTCAAGAAATATGTATTAAGGTGTTTTTCCCCCACACACAGGGTGAGTAAGTGAGCTGATTATTGGAAAACATATAACTTTGTCAGATGAGGAGGCAGAATTGACATTGAACAGAAAAGAAATAGCATGTGGTGCAGTCAAGAGAATGCAATTTATACTTTGCAAATTGTGTGCAAATTATTTAGTACCTCGAAAACAATATCAGCAGGTTAAAATAGAAAGATAGAGACCATAAAGTAAAACATCTTAAATGTTATTCTAGAAAGTCGAGAAAGACAAATGGAGACTGATTTTAATCAAGGAGTGACAAGATCAGTAGAAAGACTACTCTGGCAAATAATTTGTGGATATCTGAGGCAGGTAAGACTACAAGTGGAATGATCGCCACTATGATAGATAGTATATTTTTAGTTCTCAGGTTACAAAAGAGAAAATAGTGGGGAACTATGAGGAGGATTCAGAAGGTAAAATTGAAAAATGTTTGTGATTATTTGAAAGTGTGAGATCAGGTAGAGGGAACAGTTTTCTGACATAAGTGACTGTCACAGAAAATCTCCATTTACCAATATAAGAAAGTAAGAAAGAGGAGCATATATGCAGACAACATGGTGATTTCGGTTAGTTTATTTATTTAGCAGAAATGTATTGAGGCTTTACTTTGTGACAGAAATCCTATCCTTTAAGAGGATACTTTCTAATGGGAGAAACAGGCAATGTAGAAATTGTGTGTGTGTGTGTGCACGCGTGTGTGTGTGTGTGTGTGTGTGGTGAGGTGGGGGTTAATAGTGATAAGTGCAATGGCTACAGTTAGGATTTTAGGGAGGAAAAGAACATGATATAGGATGCAATTTATGTGATGCAGCCAGGAGACCTCATTAAAGAAAAACAATATTTGAGGAAAAACCCAAGGCTGATAAAGGAATCAGGTTGAGGTTATTTGAGATGGAAGTGGGAGGCAAAGCTCTAGGTTGAGGGAGCAGGTATTTAGAGACCCTGCCATGAAAATATGCCCAGCATGTTTGTGGATTATCAAGGAAGCTACTCCAAAGCCAAGTGAGCAAGACATAGAGTAGTAGCAAAAGCCAATGTTTGAGAGGGTGCAGTTAATAGATCACCTAGTATTCTGTGAGCCAATATATGGATGTTGGCTTTTGAATGAGATGAGATGCCATCAGCATTTTGAATAGAGGAATGATGTAACTTTTTAAAAAGCATTGTTGAGAACCAAATGGGCACATGGTAAAAGCAAAGAGATGCATTTTTAGACATTTACAATAGTTTCCTGAAGACATTATTATAGTTTAGGCTATACTGATAGAAGTAAAGATACCTGGAAGTTGCTAGAGGCTGATAATATTTCAAAGTCACAGGCAAAAGAATTTGAAATTTCAAGTAAAGAAAGAGATAATATATGAGTGCAAAATTTTACTTGAATAATTAGTAGAATGAAATATCTATCAACTGAGTTGGGTAAAACTGTAAAATGAATCTTTTGCATGAGAGTTAATCTGTGAAGAGTCAATTTTGAGCATGCTAATTTTTGCATACTGTCAAGACATCTAAGTGATGTTGTAAAGGGAAGACAACTAGATATGCCAGTTAAGAGTCTACTGAATGTACCAGACTTGAACAAATTGTGTAGACACCAATATGTAGAACATATTCAAATCCATGAGACTCACTGAGTTCACTTGGAGTAGGCACATAGTGAAGAGGTTCTAGAACTAAGCTTTATGTAACCACAATGTTTTTGAGTTTGGAAAATAAAGACAAACAGGAAAGGATCTGAAGGGTAGTTATGCGGGTAAAAGAAGAAACTGTGGTATTTGATGTTTTGAAAATCAAGGGAAGAAAGTGATTTAGAGAGAAGGGAGAAATTGAGTAAAATACTGACAATAATTAACATAGGATGAGGCTGAACACTGACTAGTTATGTGGCATTTGATATGCCTTAAATTTTAGAGAACCTCCAGTCTAAATTCCAGAAGAAAATTCTGTATGTACACATATTTAGGAATTATCAGTGGCATTTGAAGCTAGAGGTGTGAATACAGTTTTCCAATTAAAAATAGCTAATCACGGCCAGGCGCGATGGCTTGTGCCAGTAATCCCAGAACTTTGGGAGGCCGAGGTGGATGGATTATTTGTGGTCAGGAGATCAAAATCGTGTACTAAAAATACAATAAGATTAGCTGGCATGATGGCACATGCCTGTAATCCCAGTTGTTCAGTAGGCTAAGGCAGGAAAATGCTTGGACCCAGGAGGCAGAGGTTGCTGTGAGCCAACATCTCACCACTGCACTCCCACCTGGGCAGCAGAATGAGACTTCATCTCAAAAAAAAAAAAAAAAAAAAGTGTAGCTAATCAAGATGTGAAAGCAAGAAAATGAATACCTTATGTTGATGCAGGGGGCCAGAGAGCCGAGTAGAAAATGTAATGGAATTGTTCTTTTAATTTAGGATTTTTGTTTGTTTGTTTTAGTTTTTCAGTTTTTCTTGAGTATTTTTTCCTCATTTTTCACAATTGGACTTGCAAAGTTTTGTACTTTTATTTTTATTTTCAATGACTTAGCTTTGTATTTTATAATTCAAGCCTGCTTTATTTTTTTCTATTTATTAACTTCTATTTTGTATTCACTAATGAATTCCTTTATTAACTCTGGTTTTATATGTTGATATGTTGTCATATATGTAATTTATTCTTATTTTATCATTTTAATTTGGTGATTTCTGGTTACAGTGCGTGTTTACCAACTATATATCTAGAATCTAGGTCTTGAGTCTCAATTAAATGTGTACTCATGAAGTAAAGGACACTTGAAACCATAACTGTTGGCCAAGTTACATTTATCTGCTTATATTCTATATATATAACAATTCAATAGTTTTAAATATTTATTTGTTAAATCATGTATTCAAACTATTTGACTACCTGTCATAAATATGGTAAAAATACATTATCTTTTCCTTTGAAGATCATACTGCTTAGTGGGGAATACTGATTTATAGCAAGGAAAGCATAATGTATGTGTCCCTAATAGGAGTTTAGACAAGATGTTACAAAATGGTGAATTAATACTTTGCATAAAGGATAGTATTTGTCCTTCAGAAGGAGTTGGGTGTTTTGGCACAGGCATGGAGAATTTTGAGGTGAAAACAAATTTGATGAGGCTGTTGTAAATGGTGAATATGAGTAGGAAAGATGGGTGATGAAGCTATAGTTCAGTGAAAAGTGGGTCTGGCGGGAAAAAGAAACCCAAGGGAGATGAAAGCACTTACAGAGAGCACCACTTTCTTAAAATAAGTGAAACACTGAATATATTGTATCTTTTTGGCTGTTCTGAATATTCGGAACTTAGCACAATTACGTATTCAAGATTTAGTAGCTGTTACAGTTTTCACCTCCTAGCAAATCACACTGACATTAAAACCATTATGATTAAGGAAGGCTTCAGCACATTGGAAAAGTTAGCAATATGTAAAGCTAAAGTCGGGAAAACATATCAGGTTTAGATGCTAGAGCTCTTCTTGACAGACCAGGCTGCTTCTAAAATCTAAACCGTTTCATAATTAATGGGATTTTCTTCTTCCCTAAAACAAGTCTCAATGTCTCAAAATCTCTCTCTCTCTCTCTCTCTCTCTCTCTCTCTTTCTCAAGCTCCCTCCCTGGATTTCACTATCAAAGACCCACATTTTCAATCTGAGATCTCATTTTCAATTCTTTCAACCTCATTATTGTGATGACATTCCTTTTGGTAATGAGACGATAGTTCCTTTTGCTAAAATTTAGAATTCTCTGAGCTGGAAAATTTAGCTTTTTTTTTTTCCTTATGTTATGAGCAAAAGAAAAACTAGGATATTAATTATTTTCCCAGATGATTGATTGAAAATCAAGTTATGATATATTAATAAATTCAGCAAGGAATCTCAAATTATTTCCATTATTAAAATCAGCAAATTCCTATGGGCATTTATTGATTTCATGTAGAATCAATCACTGTATTTATAACTGAGTTAACATTCAATCTTGTATGCTAGGGCTTCAGTTGTAAATATTCTTAACATCTCAAGAAATTTACATGAAATTGTATGTAAATATTGACAAATATTGCAAAAGGAATATGTGTATTTTCATGAAAATCACAAAAAATTACATAACGGCACTTTTCTCTTCTGGAATTTAAGGATGTTCCTTTACCTATTATAATTCTGACACTCCTTGTCATAGGTTATTATTGTGAAATGAAAAATCTTGGGGATGATTACTTTATGTAAATGCTTATTTATTGTTTCCTGTACTATGTGCAAAATGTTTGGGTGATTATGTTTGGAACTATTAATTGTACTATTCATATTCTGAAGAAATGTGTTGCCTAGAGGAATAGTTAGCTATTTTAAAATGTATGTTGGATACATTGGGTGAAGTTTGTGAATAAATATAACCACAAAAGGAGAAACAGAAAATGAATGAGGGCTCATTTCGTACTAGACACTGTGTTGGGCATTCCAAATTGCATGTGATGTATTTCCTGCGGAGCTGTGTGTACGTGAGAAGGGATTGTAGAGAAATGTGTCAATAAATGTATGCTTGGAGACACCAGTAGAGATTTCAGAAAGGGTTTGCTATTTACAATTTTGTAAAAGGTAAGTAAGGATTATATTTTCCATATAGATAATAGTACTTATAATGAATAGTGGCATGGGTGGGACTTTGGTTTTTTAAAATAGTAAGTCCTATTAGTCCTATTATTTGCTCTTTAAGATATTTCTGTTTCTTTATCTTGGATATACTTAAATGAGTCATTTGATCTCGAAGGGCTTTAAGTTTTCAATCTGTAAATGACGCAGTATCAATAAGTTTAGGTAGTAATGAAATAACTAATCTTCTGATAATCCGACACATTTTGTGTTAATTTTTTTTTGTGATCTCAATAGTATTAACATTTAATTCCTAAAGAAGGAAAAATGGTCAAGATTTTTTTTGTGCCACCAGTCCACTCTGCAATGTGGCAGAATGCTTTCAGAAGATGCAATATTATTTCATTCGTCTCCAAAGCTTACCAATCCCTTCATCCAACACCTGAGAGCTTTATCAATGTTTTATTTTTCCTCTGTACCATTGATCACTTATCCGTTGGTATCTTTATAGCACTTGCTTTCCAGAAGTATCTAGAACCTATTCTAAGAGGAGAGCAGCCAAATGCCCAAAATATAGCAAGAGGTAGTCTGAATAGTAATGTAGTAAATTTCCTGTTATAATATAAGGCAGGGTTTCTCAGACTGAGTATTGTTGATATGTTGACTATATAATGGAGGCTATTATCTATTAGTCTTTGTTGTAGGAGATTATATTGTTCATTGTAGAATGTTTGAAAATATCCCTGGCTTATACCCACTACATGCCAGTAGCACCACCACTCCTAGTTGTGAAAAAAAAAAAAAGTCTCAAGGCATTGTGACATGCCCCCTGTTCATAGCACTGCCAGAAGAAAATGCAGAATATTCCCTCAATTTGAATTTCAGAGAAGCAACATATATGAGTGTGTGTTTACATGTGTGTAGTAGTGCAAGCATATCCCAAATATTGTGTGGGTCAGTGATACCAAAAAAGTTGTTTCTTAGAAATTAAAATTTAAGAAGCTCTTCTATATTTCTACTTTAAACCTGGCAGTTCTACCTGAGTTGGGGGCATGGAGCACAATTGCTCTCAATTGAGAACTACTAATTTAGTATTATTTTAAAAGGTAAAATAAAGCGTTTTAGACATAATTTTTACATAGCCATGTGTTAAAGCATTCAGCTAAATGGATTATTGTTACCATAAATATAGTTATTTTGGTAAGTTCAAACATCTGTAATAGTGGAAAATAAAACAAAATGTACCACTTAGTTTCATTATGTGAGATTCAATTATTGAGTAATTTAGTACTTTGACTGATAGCTGGGAAGACAAGTGGCTCCACTGACTTCAGTTTGCTGTAGCACTCATTAGGCTAGAGGCAGGCTTTCTTCAGATATAAAAATGATGGATGAAATTCAGAACCTGATAGTTACTCTCGTGATAGCACAGACCTCAGGAATATGTGTTTGCCCTCTGAATGAAGGCTACACACTCTGCCATGGGAACCCCCAAGTGCATAGACAGTGAACCATTTAATCTGCTCTGAGCCTACATCACCTAATCCTGTAGTTGATATAATCATCTTCAGACACTTACAGGTCTCCAGACGACACAGCTAAGGAAGATAAAAGACAAGGTGAACTTGTGTTTGCCCTCTCATTAAATTTTGCAAGCTGCTGTGCTTAAGTTTCTATTTTATGAACCACTTAGGCAACTATTAACCTTTAAAAATACATTAGCATTTTTATTTCAGACTTTTCAAAAGACACAGACTAAAATAGAAATAAAGGATAATGGGAAGTTCTGACTTACAAATTGGTATAAAAATGTTCAAAACATGTTTTCTTACTAACGTATTAAGAAATATTCCAAATAATTCACGTATTCCAGGTTACTTTTAAAACTGCTTGTGTCTGTTGTTGATACAAATTATAGTATAATGGTAATAATCACAATGAAGTATGTTGAAACAGAATGTTAGAGATGATTTTCTGATGATCTATTACCTGTAAATTGAAAGATTATGAAGACTTAAATGAGCAGAGAGAGACTTATTTAAGAGCAGTAAAATTGAATCTACTTGCTTTATAAGTTCATAATTAAATACAATTTTATTAGAGCTTTAAAAATTTTATTTTCAAGTTTGCATTGGCTAGAAATTATGTTCTACATCAAGGATATTTTTTGCAGGTAATCATCGCAAAAATATAAAATACTATGTATTTTTGTTTTAATATCACTTAACAAGCTGTATATATTTTCTTGTGGTTTTGCTAACATAATTGAGAAAATATATTTTTACTGTTAATCTTAGAAAATTTTAGAAAATTTTTTTGAAAATATATGAATATTATTCTTAAGGACACATTTTAGTTTTATGACCATTTACTTTACTTTTGGATATTAAGTGTCAGTCTATTGACTTTGAGCAATAAGATGATAATTCATGGACTTCAGAAGTTTTATAGATTTTGAAATTTCAGCATTAAGAATATAAACCAGGCTGAGTAGTATTCTATGGAATATATATCGCTAAGAGTAGACAAAGAAAATTTTGTGCCTATATGTTGTGGGTATGTGGGCTGGTTCCATATTTTTGCAATTGTGAATTGTGCTGCTATAAACATGCATGTGCAAGTAACTTTTTCATATAAGGACTTATTTTTCCACTGGGGAGATACTCAGTACTGGGATTTCTGGATCAAATGGTGGATCTACTTTTACTTCTCCAAGGAATCTCCACACTGTTTTTCATAGTGGTTGTTAGTTTACATTCCCACTGGCAGTTTAAAAGTGTTCCCTTTTCACCACATCATGCCAAAATCTATTATTTTCTGATTTCTTGATTATGTCCATTCTTGCAGGAGTAAGGTGGTATCACATTGTGGTTTTGATTTGCATTTCCCTGATCATTAGAGATGTTGAGCGTATTTTCTGTTTGTTGGTTGTTTGTATATAGCTTTTTGAGAATTGTCTAGTTATGCCCTTAGCTCACTTTTTGATGAGATTGCTTGTTTCTTTGTTGCTGGTATGTTTGAGTTTCTTGTAGATTCTGGATATTAGTCCCTTGTCAGGTGTTCCTTGTAGATTCTGGATGTTAGTTTCTTGTCAGGTAAAGATTTTCTCCTATTCTGTGGGTTGTCTGTTTACTCTGCTGATTGTATCTACTGCTGTGCAGAAGCTTTTTAGCTTAATTAAATCCCATTTATTTATCTTTGTTTTTCTTGCATTTAATTTTGGGTTCTTAATCATGATGTCTCTGCCTAATCCAATGTCTAGAAAAATGTTTCTAATTTATCTTCGAAAATGTTTATGGTTTCAGGCCTTAGATTTAAGTCTTTGTTACATCTTGAGTTGATTTTTGTATAAAGTAAAAGATGAAGACTCGATTTCATTCTTCTTGCCAGTTACCCTAGCGCCATTTGCTGAATAGGAAGTTATTTCCCCACTTTATGTTTTGGTTTGCTTTGTGGAAACTCATTTAGCTGTAAGCATTTGGTTTTATTTCTGGGTTCTTTATTCTGTTCCATTGGTCTGTGTACCTATTTTTGTTCAGTACCATACTGTTTTGGTGACTATGGCCTTATAGTATCATTTGAAGTTGGGTAATGTGATGCCTCTAGATTTGCTTTGCTTTTGCTTAGTTTTTCTTTGGCTATGTGAGTTCTTTTTTGGTTCCATATGAATTTTAGGTTTGCTTTTAGTTATGTGAAGAATGATGGTGTATTTTGATGGGAATTGCATTGAATTTGCAGACTACTTTAGAAGTATGGTCATTTTCACAATATTGGTTCTACTTATCCATGAGCATTACATGAGTTTCCATCTATTTTTGTTGTGTATTTCTTTCAGTAGTGCTTTGTAGTTTTCCTTGTAGAGGTCTCCTATCTTTCTGGTTAGGTACTACCATGAAAAGGAATTAAATAATGGGCATTTCTAGCAACTGGGATAAAATTGGAGACTATTATTCTAAGTGAAGTAACTCAGGAATGGAAAACTAAACAGGATATTTTCATTGATAAGCAGGAGGTAAGCTATAACGATACAAAGATGTAAGAATGATACAATAGTTTGGGGGACTTGAGGGAAAGCGTGGGATGAGGGTGACGAAGAAAAGACTATACATTGGGTACTGTGTACACTGTTGAGGTGATGGGTGCACCAAAATGTCAGAAATCACCACTAAATAACTTATTCATGTAAGCAAACATCACCTGCTCCTCAAAACCTATTGAAATAAAAAATGCTATAAACACGATTTAGTTGCTGGCAATAAGAACTCGTTTTTAAAAAATCCAGGGACATGTGTGGTAGCTCACACCTGTAATGTCAGCACTTTCGGTGGCTATATATAAATTTGAAGTTGTGCTTGATGTGCATTATAACCTGCTGGAAAGTGCTGGGTAGGGAGGGCCCACAGTACAACATATTTAATTCCAGCTACACATGCATGTGTGTGTGTGTGTGCATGCGTATACACATATATACATACACACACACACACACACAGCCTGGATGTATACATATATATGTGTACATATATATGTATATATACAGGACAATTGTATACATATATGTAGATATATGTATGTATATATACATATGTGTGTATATGTATATATGTGTGTATGTGTGTATATATGTGTGTATATGTATATATACACATATATTAAATATATACACATATATATTAAATATATTACATATATACACACAAAATATACATTATGTTAAACATGTTGTATTGTGGAGAGCCCATAGTACAGCATATTTAATTCCAGCTACATGTGCATATATATATATGTGTGTGTGTGTGTATAGAGAGCAAGATATAATATATATTATATATAATATGTATACATATATAATATAATATTGTTAATTATATATATATATTTTTATATATATATAATTATATATATATACAATATATATTATATATATTATATATAATATGTATACATATATAATATAATATTGTTAATTATATATATTGTATATTAATTATATATAATTATATATTAATTATATATAATATTTATTATGTAATTAATATATATTATTGATATATATTACTATATGCATATATTACTATATATGCATATGTATATATATATATATATTCACATGTAGCTGCAATTAAATATGTTGTATTGTGGACACTCCCTACCCAGCACTTTCAAGCAGGTTATAATGTACATCAAGCACAACTCCAAATTTATATATAACATTTCTAAACATTTCTTATTGCCTGCAATGAACACGATCTATTCTATGTGCTTAAGATACAAAGGTGACTAAAACAGGACCCCAGAGGCTGAAAGATTCATATGAGAGACAAAATTTGACATCTTTCTTTTCTTTCTTTCTATGTATTTGGAGCTGATAAGTGAAGAATAAAAAAGAAGACAAAGAAAGGGAAGGGGACTAACAAAGAGCAATTGATTGCATGCTTGTGGCTACATATTATTTTCTTAAGCAATAAGTAAGAGACTCAGAATCTTTTCCTATTCAAGCATTTTGCTATTAGGAAACTTGTTGGCAAAACTTGAGACATTGTCCAACCTATGATTAAAGCAAGATAACTTCCAAACCATATACAGTTGATCCTTGAGCAACAAAGGTCTGAACTCCTGCAGGTCCAGTTATTTGCAGAGTATTTTTAGCCAAATGCAGATCAAAAATACAGTATTTACAAGATTCAACACCAATGTATTTTGAGAGCCAGCCTTTCATGTCTGCATATACCAAGGGACGAGTAGAGTGTGCCTCTTCTTGACCATCTTCCTTTGCACCCTCTCCAAGCTAAATAGTTGCAAGGGACGAATTAAAACATGGTTTAAACCACTGCAGACTTAGGTTTCAAATGACTATGAGGGTGCCTTGTACAATAATTAATGAAGTTTGGAGATTTCCAGAATTAATGGAAAAAAACATAAGATAGAAAACTATGATCGTGATGTTTTGAGTCAGCATGTGAGACACTCTGTTTTCTTAAACGAAAACCAGAAGAATAAAATAGTTAAATTATACAGTTAAACTTGGGGGACTAATAACAATTTTTAGCTGTGATATTGTTTTTATATTCTGTACCTGTAGATATTGGCAATTTGTCTTATTATTTTACTTTAGATGAAATTTGGAAATCTGTTTTGCTACAACTGAAGAATATAAAATTTATCTATTTTTTTCCTAAAAAGTTGATACAATATCAACTTGCTAAATGAGTTCAAAAGGTAGATAAAATCACAACCTGCCTGTTTATGTATAGCCAAAATTCACCTCTTTTGAATTTAAAAAAAATCACAAAAATTGAAAAATTTATTTTTTAATATTTTAAATTTCTGGTTTTATTTTCTCTGTATTTTTCTTGTGTGTTTATTGCTGCCACATCAGAAAGAAAGTCTAGAACAGGGTGTTTTCTTAATGAGATAAAGTGTTTTATTCTTGGAAAATTTTAAACCTTGAACAGAGAAACACTGAAAATTCATCATTGTTTAGTTTTGGGCCAAACAATTCAATATGGCTTTAATTAGCTTACAAACTCTCTAATATAAAAAAGAGTGGTGGCAGAAAGAAATTGTTAAAAGAAAAAGTACATACTATGCTACAATTCAAAGCCTAATCTTCAATAAATGCTATATTCTAAACACAACATAGTATTGTCTTCATATACCCTTTGCCTCATTTTGATTTAAAAAATCTATTTCTTCCATTTTCTATATAATACAAACAGCTTTAGAAATTTAGTTAACTTTGAAAGTTGTAGCCAATAGTGCTTTTGCTGCAAGTTTAAATTTGTTATTTAAAGAAAAAGAGAGCTCATAAAAGTTTATTTATCACTCATCAAAATCTTTGATTTGGTGTTTATTCACAAGTTACTGAAAATAGGATATAAAGATATAAATGTTAAGTGACAAAATGCTGCTATCAAGAAGACTGTTGGTCATCTCCACAGGAGTTCTAAGGTGATGCCCATCTGTAACCATCTATGTTGAGGAGGGCAAATAACACTTGGATGGGGGCTTTGATTAAGTAAAAAAATGAAAGAGGTGCTTGAAAAGTATTTGAAATATACTTTAGAAAATTATAGGTTTTGAATGTATTCTCCCTGAGAATTTATCTTACAGTAATTCTCCCAAGTTAAGCTGGAGATTATGTACATATATGCATTATTTCCTAACTTACCAATATTAAAGATATTTTACAATTGTCAATACATTAATTTGTATCTCCAGAACATTTTTATAGCAAGTATCTCATTTTATCTAGTAAAACTCTTTACAAAAGTTGGGCAGTTGTTTTTTTCACTTGAAACATAAAAAACAAATTATAAAAATATTAATTGACAATTCTCTATTGATAAAAATAGAGATTTTTTTCTCTTTATATTCTATTCTGTCCTTTGTGTACAAACATTTAATTTTATAAATATCATCCCTTTAGAAAATAATTTTCCATATATTATAATATAATACTGTGCTATTGTTTTCTTTTGGGTACGAGGGTGGTATGCTTTGAACGTGTCCTCCAACTTTCATGTGTTAGAAATTCAATCCCCAATGCAACACTGTTGAGAGTTGGGACATTAAAGAGGTGATTAAGTCATGAGGGCTCTGCCTGCATGAATGTATTAATGCTGTTATTGTGGGAATGCATTGGTTTTTGAAGGGGTGGGTTTCTGATGAAAGGAGGTGCTTGGCCTTGCTCTCGCTAATGCTTTCTTGCCCTTCCATCTTTCACCATGAGATGACAAAGCATGAGGCCCTTGCTAGATGTCAGCACCTTAAATTGGACTTCCCAGCCTCCAAAATTGTAAGAAGTAAATTTGTTTTTCTTATAAATTACCTAGTCTGTGGTATTCTGCTATAATAACACAAAACTGACTAACACAAAAGAGTTCTTCCCTTTGGCAACGGCATCATTTTCAATACCCAGGCAATAGATATTCCTTCCAGCCTTTGCAGCTTGACGATTTTGGCTTCATAGACAAGATACAGAAGTCATTCTGGTTTTCTATGTTGCTAAGTTACATCACTCAGAGTCTTAGGATATTCTAGTCCAAGTACCCTCCTCTCAGGTCTACTATCTATGTGAGCTAATTACTTTATTTCTCTGTGCCTCTGTTTCCTTTTCTATGAAATTGTACTTACCCCATAAAGAGTTTTAAGGAGTAAATGACTTAGTATGCATATGGCCTTTAGAACATAGTAAGTGTTCAGCAAATATTGGTTACTAATATTATTTGCTTTTAATTTTTAAATATTATGATAAACTTTAAGGACAATCAGTATCGTAAGTATCATCTTTTATACATCAATGTGAATTGTTTTAGGGGACACTCAATATTATATTAGGGAAGCACTAATACTAACTCTCTTTTGCAAATGATAAAACCAAGGTTATATAAATTGTTCAGGGTTGTACAACTAGTAAATAGTGGAGTTTTTATTACAAATCCATTGATTCTGACTCTGGAGCCATAATCCTTAAGCGTTATAATGTATAGCTACTTATAGATTTTATATTAGGTTCTCTCTGCTCTCGACTTTCCTATATGCCCTGAGATAATTTTCTCACACTATTTATTAAGAATTCATGCATTGATTGAGAGAAATGTCTAGTTTGTAGATTTATATGAGAATATCTATCAGATCCTTTGCATTATTCCTAGGTTTGTGAAAGAACAAACATGCCAAAAAACTCAGTTGGACTGGGAAACTTTGTGGCTATAAGAATATTAGGTAGCCAGGTGAATGGAACAGGTTAATACAGTAACACCCTTCAACTAAGATCTGTAGTAATGGAAAACTTAGTTATTTAATTCACTTCTGAAAAATTTTTTGTGACTATTATGACTTAAGTTTGTCAATCTATATAACTGTCCTCTGAGACACAGAAAAAATGTCTTCTCCTTCTTCCCATATACCCTATTAGCTTAGTTACATATCTCAGCAATCATACTGTAGTATTATAAATTACACATTTTAATATTTCAATAAAAAGTTGACACGTTACACAATTTGAAATCCTCTGCACTAGCACTATTTAGTCCTGATTTTTAAAAGCCTGACTAATATTAGTATATATTGGTGAAATTATACTGCAGTGGGCTACACCCTTTAATATAAAGTTGTCTATGATCATGACTAATAAAATTATTGTATGAATTTTCTGTATTGTTACATCTACTTCAATTCAAGGATAAAATCTTACTATGCCTCTGGAAGAGTATTTTATCTCATCTAAATCACAAAGGACAATACATACTCTCTTACAATTGGAAAGCAGAAAGATAAAGCTGCTTCAGTATCGTCTCCTGAATTAAAACCAAAATATAGCTTCAGTAATGTAGCATTTTCACTATTTTTAAAGCAAAATGGGGTTGTGATGCTTGAAAATTATATCTGGAAACCTATTTATGTAGCATTTGCTAAGCATATATTTTGAGTTATATGAATTTACTATATTTAGAATTCCTTTTTGGGAATTATTATTAGACTATCAGAGTGTTCAATTACTTTTGCCCACCTTGCTAATGGATGGGTCCCATAAATATTGAACCACATGAATTGTACTGATTATAGTCTCTGTGCTCAGAATTTTTACTCTTAATGAAGTGATGAGGATCATAAATTCTGGGCAACAAATTGTCCAGGAAGCCACAGTTTAGAATTCCTATCAACCAATCACATCTTTTAATTTATTTTCTTGTTTTATGAAATGAAATGTAGTTTCTATATGACTTTAAATGTGATGGATACAGAGTGTTTGTTAGTTTGGCCTTCTTTGTTTTTGTAAGCACGAATATTTTGGAAGATAAATAGTACTAGATGCTTCATTTACTTTGATTGTTTTTAATCTCAAGATACTTTGGAAAATTTATTACACTATAAAGATTGAGTTAGCTACAGCTTTTCTATTCTGATCTAAATAAGCAACAATCATCAAAACTTCAATAATTCAGAAACACTGTGTCATGGTTATAGCAACAAAACCATTTCAGATGTAACTAATTATTGACTATCCCCAGGGCTTCTGAGATCAAGTATGCTTCAGTATAGTTAATTATGCCCTCAGCCCTGCAGTTTTTGCAATGCCAGGTTCAATTTACTTAGTAAAAGTATTGCCTTGTAAGATTTGCACATGAGTCAATTAGACAGTCATTAATTAGGTGGCCATTGGAAATGTGGTGGTACCCAGTTGGGAAATGGTCTACTCCAATGACTAATGTATATTAATGCCAGCATTAATGACCTTTGAGTCCTTCCCCATGTATCTACTAGAAAACAAATTAAAGGACCATTCAAAGAAACATAGATTTTGCTGAAATGCTATATTTTTCAGGAGAAAGATTAAAGTTGCTCATTAAATGTACTATAACCACAAGTTTTTAAAGTAACATAGATATCTTTAACTGAATAAAAATAAGTGCTGCAAATGTCATAATAAATTTTCTTGGTGTTGTATTTTAAATATTTTTAGATCAAATATTTGTTATTGCTAATAATCTTCAAAACAGAATGACAGTATTTCCCAGTTTTAAACAAATTATGTAAATAGTATTAAGGAGCTTAATGAAATAAACATCTAATTTCTTATTGGTTAACTGAAAAATTAAAGAATGTTTAATTTTCTTTTTGGAGCACAGAATAATTAAACTAATATAATTATACAATGTTCATATTTATGAAATTTATCCCAAATTGCTAGTATACTTCACTGAGTAACTTGTAATCTCTATATTTCCACTATTCACTTAAAGTAGTGTGGAACTAGCATTACATTACTTTTAAGAAAAATCTATATATTTAGTAAGCTTCATACAAAGACCTGTTCCAAGAAAAACCTATGTAGTTGTAAATTTATGTATTTAGTTTTGATTAGATGGTTCCTATAAAATATATGATTAAAAAAACAAGTTAGAAGAAAACACATCTAGATAAAAATTTGGCAGCCCCAAATACAGTAAGAATTGACTCTTAAAAATTCCACCCTTTGTTTCTTGGCATCTTTATTAGTCCCTTCTTACATTGCTATGAAAAAAATACCTGAGTCTGGGTTATTTGTAAAGAAAAGATGTGTAATTGGCTTATGGCTCTGCAGCCTATACAGGAAGTGTAATGCTAACATCTTTTTAACTTCTGGGGAGGCCTCAGGAAACTTGTAATCATGGTGGAAGACCAAGCAGGAGCCGACACATCACATGGCCAGAACTGAAGCAAAACAATGGGGTGGGAAGGTGCTACAAACTTTTTAAAATACCATATCTTATGATAATGTATTCACTATTGCAAGAACAGTATCAAGGGGATGGTGCTAAACAATTTATGAGAAACAATCCCCATGATCCAATCATGTTCCACCGACTCCCACCTTCTTCAACATTGGGGATTACATTTCAATGTGAGATTTGGACAGGAACATACATCAGGATCTATATTCCTATTTATCTGTGGAATGTAAAGAAATAACTTTCATATAACTTTCAGAAACAGCAAAGCCATTAAATATTAACACATTTGATTTCTCAAACTGGAAATCTAGGATTTATATACAATTTATTTTCTATCATACACTGTATTCCATCAATCTACATATTTTATTGATTGTAACTAAGAAATGTCTATTGGTTCTCTGGAGTTAGTTTGTATGAGCTCGGGAGAGCTATGTACATCTCTTCTCAATTCTGCATTCAGTGATAAAACACTGAGTTTGAAATTGGTCATGGTATTGAGCATTTATATACCACAGAGTTGGCAAATGCTACACATCAGATATTGTTCGTTTGAGCTAGTTGTGAAACGAATACCAGCATATCAATATAAATACCTTTGCATTTCGATTCCCCTTTATATTCTTCTAGCTCAGTGTTCGTTCTGGCCGCCTTATTTCTTACCTGGAATATTGCAACTTGGACCTCATCACTTAAGTATATCCTCTACATAGCTGTCATATGTTGCTTCACAAGAATGTAATAAATGAATGAATGAATAAATAAATAAATAAATAAAACATGTCTTTGTTTGTTTTTTCATTCTGTTTAAAGTTCTCAGACTCCCTGTTGTCTACAGTTGTCTACGATGTCCCTGTTGTCTACAATCTACCTGTTGTCTACATTGCTTAAGAGGTCTTTAAAGGTCCTTTATATTCTGCTCATTCATTCATTTCCAGTTTTGTAATTTTCTTTATTGACTTTGAACTTCTCAACTTTCCTAAAATGACCCTGCTTGCGTTACATATTTCTCCAACTGCAGGATTTTCATCTCTCTAAACATTTGAAATATTACTTCTCTGTCAAATATTTTCTAAATAACCTGATTGCTTTAGTTAAAATTGCCTTTCTCTATATATAAATTTATATATAATTTTAATTCTCATATAAAATTGATTATACTGAATTGCAATTATCTATTCATATAGCGGCCGTTTACACTAGTTTCTGGGTTTATTGACACCTTAAGAGGTGTTTGCTTTTAAATAGATGATTTCAAAAACAAACTGATGGTAATAAGTTGAAGAAGCAAAGAGGAAGTGCAGAGGAATAAGAAATCTCATTTAAGAGCATGGCATTTAAACATAGTTTATGAGAGATTGTGAAGTGAGAGTTATTAATGCAGAACCAAATTACTTTAGAGCAGGCAAAACAGTGGATGCTTATAATGGATTCTTCCACTCACATGTCATTTGAAAAACTCATATTTTCAAGAGAAGGGAAAGTGGGCTGGACCTAAAATTAGAAATAGATTTCTTTTTTTTAATCCAGAATTAATTCCATTGTATGGCTAGGGTATATATTATAGGACATGGATATTGATTCATGACCCCATTTCATGTGATATGACACACATGCTTTTGAAAGCAATTTATTTCAGCTGCTTCCACAAGCTGCCTGAAATCCTATTAAGAAAGAGATCTCTGAAGAAATATGTCTTACTTGTTGTTAAGGGCTTACAAATACAGATATCTCAGAGTAATCCTGCCTTTACAATAAATGTTATCTCTAGTGCAATGTTATGCTGAATAGTCATAAGCTTTTTTACCTCCAGTTCTATATGCTGCATTAAAAGAAATGCAGCATACCCACGTCTGTGATATTTTTGACTAAATACAAAATTCTGTATGAAGCAAAGAAAGATCATTATCTAAAGCTATGCTCATTCATCCAGTAAATGTTTGGATTTACTTGACACTCCTGTTAAGCCCAATACTGTTTCAGGCCCTTAGGATAAAATGGTTACTATAAAGAGACAGAATTCTTATTCTCTCTTCGAGACAGATACTAAATAATAATAAAGATGTTCTAAGAGGAAAACAAGGATTCTTTGAAGGAAGAAATAGATTTAGGAGTCAGAGGCCTGAAACTATTGTATTAATAATTTGAAAGTCCTTTTAAGAAAAAGAATACAAAGTACAGGTACAAATAAAACCTAAGGCAAAAGATATTAGAAGGAGTGCCAGGAAGTGAGGAATCTCAAAGCTATGTTTCATCAACACCACTGCCCACCTCTCAGTGTTTCATTGAGGCCCTTCATATGGGATTCAACCAACCACGGATAGAAAATACAGTTGACTTTTGAACAGCACAGGTTTCAACTGGACAGATTCACTTATACTTGAATTTTCTTTCACTTCTGCCACGACAACAAGATAAACTCCTCTTCCTCCTTCTCCTCCTTAGCCTTTATGATAAACCAATTCCACCTAATGAGTAGTAAATGTACTTTCCCTTCCTTGTGATTTTATCAATAACATTTTCTAGCTTACTTTATTATAAAAATATCATGTATATTACATATAACATACAAAGTATGTGTTAATTCACTGTTTATTAGTAAGCCTTTCAGACAACAGTAGGATATTAGTAGCTATGTTTTGGGGAAGGTAAAAGTTGCATGCAATTTTTGACTAGATAACCTGAATGAAAGCCTTGATTTGGCTTTAAGTCTGTTATTGGTGTATAAAAATGCTTGTGTTTTCATCATTTCTAACTCCTCACCCTACTCTTAATAATGTTTGTTTAAAATATAATTGATTTAGGTATAGGCAGGCAAGTGATTCACAGCTTTAATTTCATTACTTTCTGAGGCCAACGCAAGAGGATTTGTTGAGCCTAGGAGTTTGAGACTTGCTTGGGCAACATAGGAAGACCCTGTCTCTACGAAAAATTTAAAAATTCATAGGTTATTGTGGCACCTACCTGTATTCCCAGCTATTCATGGGGCTGTGGTGGGATAATCACTTATCCAGGCTGTAGGGAGCTATATGTTCCCACCACTGCACTCCAGCCTAGGCAAAAACAGAAGAAGAAAAAGTGGTTTATGTCTTATGCATCTACTTCTCTGTGCCCCTTTCTTTGATCCCTAGTTGTATAGACATTCTGAATTGAATATTTTTTCCTTTTTTGAGATGGAATTTTTTGCTCTGTAGCCCAGAGCAATCTTGGCTCACTGCAACCTCTCCTCCTGGGTTCAAGTGATTCCGCAGCCTCAGCCTACTACCCCTGTCTTCAGTAGCTGGTTTACAGGCATTCACCATCATGCCTGGCTAATGAATTGCATTTTTAAAAATTCTTTCACTCCTATTTTCTTTTACATGATTACATGTGTGTATGTGTGTGTGTGTGTGTGCACTTTTGAAACAATTTGGCTTGCACTGTTTGAAGAATGTTTTCTACTAGATATCACTGGTTCTGATGCTCATATTTTTCTATCATATTCTGACTTAGTAAAGTGTCATTTATTTTCACTCTGTACATTTCAGAAAACGGAACTTCATCTCCCTTGAAAGAACTCAAAGCATTATGTCCTGTCCATTTAATTCTGTAACTACTAATGTTTGAAAAAATAGGCATAGATTTAGTGTCTCCCTATAGTAGTGAATTTAAAATTAAATGATTTTATCTTCATATCTCCAGGAAATATCCTCTTACTGTAATAGTTATCAGGATTATTTAAACTGTACAGTTTTTCTTTTTAAACTCAACTCTTAAATAAGAGCTTTATTTATTTATTTATTTATTTATTTATTTCACTCCCGAGTTGGAGTGCAGTGGTACAATCTTGGCTCACTGCAAGCTAGCCTCACAGGCTCAAGCCATCCTGCCACCTCAGCCTCTTGTGTAGCTGAGATTACAGGTACGTGCCACCATGCCTGGCTAATTTTTCTATTTATGGTAAAGACTGGGTTTTGCCATGTTGCTCAGGCTTGGCTGGAACTGCTAGACTCAAGCAACCCACCCACCCTGGCCTCCCAATGTGCTGGGATTCCAGATGTGAGCCACCATGCCCGGCCCAAATATGAGAATTAATAGCTTCCAAACTCTAAAAGGATTTTGACAAGGTTCAATGAAACTAAGTCATTCATTCATTTAATATTAGTGAAAAGTTACACCTTTTCTTTTTATTGTATTATATTGAATGGAATACATATAAATACTATAAAAAGTTATTGTGTTGCATGTCAGTAATTTTTTAAATGCTTACAATTATAACTTTAAGATTTCACTTAATGTAAAAGGCATCCATATTTTAGAGGTGTTACAATGTGAAACTAATGTAGCATACAGTAGATGTAATAGTATTGGTTTCTGGGATATGAAAAAGAATACCTCTCATTTTTGATAAGTGCATAGGAACATCCTAAATCCAAATTGAGCCACTGATTGCCCTCAAAGCCAAAGAACACAATGAAGATATTTAAAACAAATGAAAAGTGCAAATGTGTTTAAAAAGACATTTTTTAAAAAGCTAATAAATTTATGTACACTATATGTATATGACCAATACCTAAATACAGCATAATCAACAGTGAAAACTGAAGAGGTCAAGGACATTTGGTGGGAATGGCCAGGGAAAGTATAAGACAGAGCTTAGAAATTATATCAAAAATTCACATACAGAAGGAGATGGCCCAACACTGAGTGAAAACTGGTATGAACAGTGGTAACAACAAAGAAACAGGGTACAGGCATAGTAGCAGGCAAAATAGATTATTGGGATAGAGATGGAGATGGGGACAGGTTCTTAGGGAGCATGGAGATGGTATATTTAAGAAACTGCCACTTATTAAAGAGAAGGTCTATTCTTTGAAAGTAGGGATAGTATCCCTTACTGTGTCTTCATTGGTCAATTATGAAGAACTCAGACAATATCCATGCCCTGAGTAGAAACTATCGTTAGTTTCATTCTGTCCCGAGAGAATCAGAGGTGGCTTGACCACACAGTAGCACCAACCATTTGCACAGAACCTGTTCCTTATTTTAGCTATACAAGGAGCCCATTTGATGGACAAAATATGGCACTGCACTGGTCCTTCTCTCACTTCTCAGGACTTGTCATTGCTTTACAGGAAGATCTATCTTAGATTAAGTGACAGAAAAAGTCTAAAGAATATTTCCAATCAAACGTATTAGTTGGGAGATAATTAAATAAAGGTAGCAAAATATCTCTGATGATGACAAATTTATCTAAGAAAAATGTGACACAGGAAATTTATGAGCCAAATAGACACCACTTTTTATTAATTATCTCAATATTTCAGTGAAAACAACAACAAAAAAATCAGAAATCAGGAAGAGATTCCACAAGCATACAGGAAAATATGGCCAGATAACATAGATAACATAAGACTGTGGCCAAATGAATGTTGAGCATGGTAGAACTGATTAAATTTTGAAAAAATTAGAAGAAAATACAATGTAATTGAAAAGTAAAGTCTTAGTCACAAAGAACAAGATGAAAAATAGATGCTAAAAATGTGCAAAGAATAATGTAAACTTTATAATAAAATTTTTGATCAGAATGAATCACAGATAGATATAAACAAATTTTTAAAGAAATTGCTAGATAAGACTTCAGAGAAGAAGAAACATACACATATTAAAATTCCTGCAAAAGATGACCAAAACTAAATATTCAAAAATACAATTCAAAAAGCACTTTATAAAATAATGGAGATTAAGAGTGTACATATTTTAAAAATAAAATACATTTTATTTCATGAAAAACTGATTCAGAATGCAAATATTTTGGTAAACTGATTGGATTTTAAATAAAAAGAAAAAAATCCTTTGGCCCTCTAAGTAAAAGATCAATTTTCTTTAAGGAGTGTAATTACACATTCTGGTTGTCCTGGGCCATTGCTGATTTATACTTTGCATACTAATTTTATTTTATTTTTTTTCTCTCTAAAGAGTTTCCTTTTGGAAATTAATTGCAAAATCAAGTTCGTATCACATTTCTCACAACTCATAATATCTGTAGACAGTAGAAATCTACTTCTAAGAAATCTATGATAAGAGTGGGCCAAGTGTTTTATATTCAGTAAAGCTTTTCTAATAGGAAGCTTACAAACATCTCATTTTGGAGTTCCAAGAAGTCAGATAATATATTTATTGTAATGACTTCCTGATTGATTTCCAAGATTATGATCATCAAAATGTGGCCTGCAAACTAATTGAGGTCTCTTGTCTATTTTTGTAAATAGTTTTATTGGAACTAACATTTACATGTTGTCTATGATTTCCTTTGGAATACAACACCAGAGTTAAATATGTGAGTCAGAAATGATATGGTGGATAAAGACTAAAATGTTTACTATCTAACCTTTACCAAAACAAAAAAAGGTAATTATTCTACAATATTCTATATTAATAGCTTCACACTAGCATTTCTTTGAAGTGAGTTGAAAGCAATCTTTTAAAATATATATTATGCTAATCAAATAATTGTATTATTCATAATCTTGAATAATCAGAATGTTAACTACCAAATTATACAAAATTCCACTTAATTAACTTGTATCATTGTGCACAATATAGTAATATTTTCTCTTTTTTATTTGGTATACTTAAACTCATTTAATTGTATTAAAAAATCTGAAACACATATTTTACCACAATCTGATACAATGGAATAGATTTCTTAAAGTTAAGTCTCTTTCCAAAGGTTATAAATTGGCTGAGAAGCTGCTGCCAAATTCTGAAAAGCAATTTTTATTTGCACTCCCATCAATTGCAAGACCAAAAACAAAGCTTCAAAAATCAAAAGGAAAACAAAACAGAATAAAACAAAACAAATAAAGCTTCAGCATCAGCATTCTTATCACCTGCTGACTCAGGAGTAGAAAGTAAGTTTTAATAAATATCTCCTATCTAAGCTTCTTTATGCTAGTACCAGCCTGCTGAATCAGCTTCAAGAATGCATGTTTTATCCAACCCTTAAGTTTTATGTCTCAGCAATAGTGTATGAATCGTAACTTAACTTTCCAAAATAAATATCTTGAGCACATCAAAGTGCTTCATTTTCCTATTATTTTTCTTACATTTTGCTGATAAAGACATACCTGACACTGGGTAATTTATAAAGTAAAGAGGTTTAACGGATTCACAGTTCCACGTGGCTGGGGAGGCCTCACAATCATTGTGGAAGGCGAAGGAGAAATCAAAGGCATGTCTTACATGGTGGCAGGAAAGAGAGCACGCACAGGGATAATCTTCTTTATGAAACCGTCAGATCTCATGAGACTTATTCATTATCATGAGAAAGGCATTGGAAAAATCCCTCCTTATCATTCAATTACCTCTCAAGTGGTCCCTCCAACAATGTGTGGAGATTAAGGGAACTACAGTTCAAGATGAGAAATGGGTAGGGACTCAGTCAAATCATATCAATCTCCTATTCAACACTGAGTCACCATTGTAAAGCATTCTTCCACATTTTGTTGTAATATATGAAACACAGAAAGTATCAGTATCGTGCCTTGGAATAACAAACTTTGAGCTATCAGATGAGAGGCAAAGAGAAGTAAAGATTTTAATTTAATAAAATAAATTCAAACTTCTTAAAAAAATTAGAATTTCTAGATAAAATCTAGGAAAATTTCTTTTCCCTAATTCCTGTCAATACAAGCTTTAGTTGTTCTTTAGGATGGCCTTTGTTTTTTAAAAAACATGTATGTGGTTACTTGCCACATTATATGGTTGATAAAGACTAAATTATTTGTTATTTTAAACATGTATGTGGCCACTTGTATCAGACATTATATGTTTGATAATACTAAAATAAAATAAATATGTGTTGTGAAGTTATCCAACTTATCAGAGTTTTATGTATAAAAAAGAATACATTTCTATTAGTTGTTGAGTCAATCTTACAAACATAGTATAGTATTATATTTGGAAATGTAATAACCCTTAACTAATTCTTTAAGCTAATTAAATTTTTTAATATATTAAACTATATTACATATTTAAGAACATATATTATTTGTCTAGAAGGAATATTTTCCAAATTATGACTTATTTAATTGGGTATCTTAAATTATAAATGTGAAAAACATTTTTCTTTACATTTTTAATGTTATTTTATATATAAATTAGAGAACAAAAAGGTAAATTACAACTAAGAAACTAATTAATTAGATATTCTAACATGCTAAATTATTCTTCAGTCATCCTCAGTTAAAATAAATATTAAGCATGAATGTCCTCCTTAGAATAACTGCATAGTTACTCTCTCCTTGATAGCGCAGTCCAACTCTCTTGAGTTCACGTAGAACTTTTACCTAATATTTTGTGTTTAATAGCCACATTTCATAGAATATAACTCTCTGAAGACAATGTCTTAAGCCAGATAAGAAAAAATGTATAATTCAATTCCCAAGACAATATGAGTTGCATAACAAAATAAATGTTACATACAAAACGTAACTGGTAGAAATTGGAATCACATGTCTTGAAAAACAAGTTTTGAGTGTCAGTAGATATCCTCTCAGCTGTTGAGCTGACAATATTAACTTACTACTAACCACAATAGTATCATTAATGACAATATTGCTAATCACAATATTAACAGTTTATCAAGAAGCAATATTTTGTTATCAAGAAACAAAACTTTCAGCATTTTATCCTACTGTGATAGTTTATTATTTATACCTAAGTATGTCCTGTGGTTTAGTCAAGTTTTAAGAAATTTTCGGACACCATTGTGTTAATATGCAGTCCACTATAATTGGGTCTTATCAGAAACAATGGGGAGGCCGGGCTGGGTGGCTCAAGCCTGTATTCTCAGCACTTTGGGAGGGCGAGTTGGGCAGATCACCTGAGGTAGGGAGTTCCAGACCAGCCTGACCAATACGGAGAAACCTCGTCTCCACTATTAAAAATGCAAAACTAGCTGGGCTGGGTGGCACATGCCTATAATCCCAGCTACTCAGGAGGCTAAGGCAGAAGAATCGCTTATATCCAGGAGGAAAATGCAGTGAACCAAGATCCATTGCACTCCAGCCTGGGCAACAAGAGTGAAACTCCATTCAAAAAAAAAAAAGAAAGAAAGAAAATGAATCAGTTATTCTTTTTATGTAGGGCATGGAATTTCAGGAACAGATTATTTGAGTTTAAGTGAAAGAACCTGTGTTCATTTCTGTCATCATTTTTATACCTAATTACAAGCATTCTCACAGTAAAGGCGTTTTTTTTTTATAATTGGGTTTTCCATGCTAAGCAAATTTGAACTTATTTTCACAGTTGATTGAGTTTGCTTGTTTAAAAAAAATAGTCAAGGAGTGAATTCTACAGACATAAGGGTAATTATAATTCATCCCCTTTAAAAGACTATACATATGGTTGGCAGCACAGTCCAAGTCTCCGGAGTTCAAGTAACGTCCTTACATAATTCCTGGGCAACTTCTTTAACTTCGCGTTCTGCACTCACCTGAGAAAACTGCTACTGTTAATTCATAAAAAAAATAGTACTAGAACTATATTTTATCAAATTTTAAATAAATTTTTCTATTTAAAATGAGTAAGAATACAGTATCATTCAGTTACATGGAAGATCTGAACCCACTATGACAGAGGAAATCGCTCAATTTCTAGACCATGTTCAGAGTTTTAGAAAAGGAGTTTCTAAACCCAATATTTTGTAACTAGCTTACTTTGTAATTTCATAGTGAATATTCTTCTCAGCCGAGCGCTGATGTAATATGCTTTCACACACCCCAATCATGTCTTGCACCTATCAAAATACTGCTTTTAGATTTTACCTGAACTCTACCCTTCCCTTAAATACTATATTAAGATGCCATCTTTATGTATGAAGTAGAAGACATTCTAGATTAATGCCAAGGAGTTTTAGAAGATGAAATTTTGTGATATATTTGCTGATTGTTTCACCATGTGATTGAGCTCAACTATATTTAAATCTGATTATTTTCTGTATCTTTTACGTTTTTTCTGAAAATATTACAGTGTTTACCAATATTTAAATTACTCAGTTGAATTATTTATATTTGCTAAGTTAGTTGGTTTAGAATAAGATATATTTATGGTTATTCTAAGAGCTTTCTGTAATAAATTTAAGAAGTTAGCACTTTGGGAGGCCGAGGCGGGTGGATCACGAGGTCAAGAGATCGGGACCGTCCTGACAACATGGTGAAACCCCATCTCTACTAAAAATACAAAAAAATTAGCTGGGCATGGTGGCGTGTGCCTGTAATTCCAACTATTCAGGAGGCTGAGGCAGGAGAATTGCCTGAACCCAGGAGGCGGAGGTTGCAGTGAACCGAGATCACGCCATTGCACTCCAGCCTGGGTAACAAGAGCGAAACTCCATCTCAAAAAAAAAGAAGTTATTTTACCAAAGGTCATTTAACATATATTTGAGCATATGGAAGGCACAGCATTATATACTTCACCTACATTTAAAAAAGTGATTATTTTCAACAAATAAATAAATTTTAATTTGTGAATATAGATGCAATCTGATGCAAAATTAAGATGAAGTTCTATGAATCATTTTAATGCTGTCATTTGAAATAACAAAGTAATAGTAGTTTAATAATTAAAGAAAAAAACACTTAAATGTGAATTACTATTACATCATGGAAATTCCTATAGCAGAAAAACTGGCACACAGATACACAGCATCCTCATTAATTAATTCATTTATTTACCCTGAATAACTCACAGCTAAGTTTAAATTCTTAACATAAATATTTTCAGAAAAACCAGCCCTTTTTTGTCTTGCACATTGCAAATAACTAGTAATATTATTGCAATAATAAGTTATAATGTATGTTCATTTTTATTTACTGTAATCACTAATTATTTACTTTTAAAATGACTTTTTATTTAAAAATATGATACCTAATATGATTAGAAAATCATAAACAGAGTACTACTTATATTGTTTTCAATATAAATACATATCAAAGAATACAACTATTAATATGAAAATTACTAAAATATAATGAGATAGAATTATTATTAATACATATTTTACATAACAGAGAGAGATACTTGAATGGTTGTGATTTTATGGTGTTACAGAAATTTCAATGCCCCAAAGCCTTAATCTGTTACAGTCATAAGAGTTTACCTGCTACTGCTTCTGTTCACAGCTTGACTCAAGTAGAAGATTCCAGTCTGCTAGCTCTTTTGCTTGTTAGAATTGGAACATATCAGAGAATGAATGGTGAATTCTTCATATATCAAATGTGCCTCCATCCCTATATATAAAACTGTGAGTGTGCATTTTAGTGTACTCTCTACAGTGTACTATAAACTGTAGACACATTTTATAACATACTAGGAGCCAATAAAGGAAAATAGTAGCGCTGAAGTGAATTTTTTGTAAAAAAAAATTATGCTTGGTTCTCTGTATAACAATTTCCATTAACCTTAGGGAAATAAGTTAATTGTATTAAGCCTTTTGCGTTTCAGTATTAGTCTTACAACAATATGATCCTCCTAAGAGAGAAAGAAACACGCAGCTTATGAAATAAAAGCCTTTGTCTTTGTCTCTCTCTTTTAAATTTAGGCTCAAAGCATTTTTATTAAAGTACGAAAATATTATTAGGCATCATTGTTAAAATATCATGTTATGCCAAATGCCTGAACTTTTATTTAGATTATTCTGTGAAACGTGACTCATTTTTTTTCCTAAAATTTCAACTTGATTCTTGTTTCAAAATAAGTCTGTACAAGACAAAGTTCTTGTTCAAACACTTAGCTTAGTAAGGGTCATCATTTCCTTTCAGCTGAATCTCAATTATCATGAAGCTCTTCAGAGAAGATTGTGTCTAGCACATTACTTTCCCAGAATAAGACAACCTTATAATATCACTTAACCATTAGTTAGATCTGTAACAAAGTCTGCTAGGGCATTAATAGCTTCAGACATTTTACTTAGATGCTTTGTATGTACAAGAACTTTAAATTTTTTTCTAGTATAAATTACATTAGAAAATCATAGAAGATTTTTATATCTAAATGCATTTTTGAAAAATAGTAAGACAGGGTAAGAAAATGATATGATTGAAATTTCTATTCTTTATTAATGTTTTGAATTGGACATGTCTAACCTATTTAATTTATAATATAATAAAAATTATATCCTCATGCAGTGTGCTTAAAATAATGTATTTAGCATACTTAGTGGAAACTCTGAACAAAATGAAGATGACTAAACTTTGAAAAGGAATAATAGAAGTTGCAAGGTTAATGAATTCATCTATGAGCTGAGAGTTGGTATGCCCCAACTCTGTGGAAAAATAAGCCCTTATGCTTGGGATTCTCCCAGATCTTGTTAAACATAACTCTTCATCTGGCTATGTGACACAGTAGTAGACTTGGAAAAGAAAATCCACACTATATTAAAAAATAGAGTTAATAATAAAATATTAAAGTATCAGTGTTATTAAGAAAAGAAGGAGATTGGCATAAAGAATTATAAATATGTGGGCCCCTGTATATGCTTTTCTACATGTATTATAAGCAGTTACTGACTTCTTAGAAGTACCAGTGAAAACTATTTTAAGTGACTTCAAGCAACATGGCACCTGTTTCTGCCATCATCCCCTTGAAGAAACATTAACAAAACAATCTCAAAATACCTGTATCTGAATTCCAGAATCCAGTTTAAAAGTTGCAACACTTCAAGCAAACACAAAACCAAGAAAAATGACTTTGAAAATGCAAATGAAGGACAGTTTAATTTTATTTATGTTAGTCCCTCTTTCAAGCTGACACAGCACAGCACCTAGTGAGATCCAGGCTTGTGACTTCTCTCATGGGAGAAAGAGTGAGTGCAGCATGCCTGTAATATCCCTCAGCATTTCAGGGCATTATCCAACAGTCCTACTTCTGTCTCACCTCACTCAGAACACTGACGCAAGCAGCATATGGAAAGCACCATGGGGCAGCTGAGAATGAAGGGAAGTGTCAGGAACCCTCAGCAGATTGTACAGTGCTGCAGGATTGAGAGAAGGTGTACAACTCTAAGACTCCTACTTTAAGAAGAAGGGAGAAAACTATAGCTTTGATTCAGCCTTCCAGCATTCTGGTACCCTCTCCCAAGGAAAAGGGGAAGGAGGATGAATCTGCTTGATTGAAAGAACATAAACAATTCTGAAAGTTCTCCTTCAGGAGCAAGAAAGATAAGTGAAGCTTGCACCTAATGTCCTGGCATTTCAGTCACTGCCTGAAGGAAAACAGGTGAGCAGCTCTAAGCAGCTGACAAATCTCTACAGGATAAGGGGAAGAAGACAGGAAACCCAGAATCTTACCCTGCAGGAGGAAGAAAGGGAAGTAGAGCTTGTACCCAATGTCTCAGAATGTTGGCACACTTTCACAAAATAAATAAAAAGGAGTTTTAAATGGTTCACATAGCTCTGCACTATTGGACAAAAAGCACACAACCCAAACATTCTCCCCCAGCAGCAAGGCAAAGCAGTGGATTATATATGCAGTACCCAAGCCTATCAGTGCACTGCATTTGGGTAAAGATGAGGGCAGCATGGCTCTCTGATATTGGGAAAAGGCATTTGACTCTAAAACTTCTCTCCCATGAGGGAGAGAGTGAAGTGGAACAGAAACCTCATCTAAATAAATAATGTTCAAAACATCATAAAAACAGATACCAAGATATTGAAGCTTTATTAATTTTTTTTTTGAAACAGGATCTTGCTGTGTTGCCCAGGCTGGAGTACAGTCATAACTCATTGCAATCTTTGCTTACCAGGATCAAATGATCCTCCCACCTTAGCCTTCTGAGTAGCAAGAATCACAGGCACACACCCCAACATCCAGCTACTTTTTCAATTTTTTGTAGAGATGGAAACATTTTACCATGTTGCCCATGATGGTCTCAAACTCCTGGGTGCAAGTGACCTCCTGCCTCAGCCTCCAAAAGTACTGAGATTACAGGTATGAACCACCATACCTGGACTTTTGAAGATTTAAAGACCCAGATAAGAAGACCCTAAAGAAATCTACATGAAGACATACTACATTACAAGAAAAGTTATTGTCCAGTATTCTTGATGAACATAGATGTAAAACATCCTCATTGTACGATTTATTTATTGCTGAGGTTAAATGAGGAAACTGAGGCAAGTCTAAGAAAGTGAGATGTTAATTTATTCAGCTCCCAGGTGAGCTTCAGTGGTCCAAAAGGGGGCCAGAGAAGTCGCGTCAGGCTGTTCAGGGTGTGGGGTTTTATGGGGAGGGCAGGCAATTGATTGGCTACTGGGGAAACAAAGAGAAGGCATTTCTATTGGCTGTTGAGAAGCAGGAAGTACATGACACTAGCTGCCATTGGTAGGCAGGCGGGACCTTGGGTAGGTGGGCCTTGATTGACTACTGGGGAAACAAAGAGAAGGCATTTCTATTGGCTCTTGAGAAGCAGGAAGTACATGGAGTTAAAGTAGGAAGTACATGAAACTAGCTGCCATTGGGAGTTGGGCAGGACCTTGGGTACACTGGCCTGCTGGGGGCGTATGGGGCAAGCTTTTGCTGGGTAGGGTACTGTGGGACTTCTTTAAAAAATTTTTTCTGCAGGGTTTTTTTTTAACAGTGGGCTGGACGTTGGATGCATAATTTAGTGCTGATTGTAGGCTTGGGCATGCTATGCAGAGGCGGGTGTGGGGAAGCTGTGTGGGGAAGCCAGATAATGAGCTCGGGTGACGACAGCGGTTATCAGGTATGGAGAGTGGTGAATGTGTCCGTTTGACTCCCGGCAAGGCAACCGGCCTTACACTCATCAGAATATTAGCAAACCAATTTAAACAGCACATGAAAATTGTCAATCACCATGATCAGTGGGATATATCTCTGGGATGCAAGGATGGCTCAACACATGCAAATCAATAAATGTAATATATCACATTAACAGAATTAGCATTTTACATAACACAATCATCTTGGGAGCTGTGAAAAATGCATATGACAAAACTCAATATTAGTTTGTAATAAAATTTCTCAAAAAATTAAGTATAGAAGGAATTCACTTCAACATAATAAAGGTCATGTATGACAAACCCACAGACAACATCATCTTCAATGGTGAAAATTTCAAAGCTTTTCCTCTCAGACCCGTGAACCTCTAGCCACAGCAACTAGGCAGGAAAAATAAATTTAAAAATATTTATTTCAGAAAGAAATAAAATTATTTCTGTTTACAGATGACCTATTCTATATGTAGGAAACTCTGAAGGCACCTAAAAACTATTAGTAGTGAAAAAAATTCAGTAAAGTTTTACAATACAAAAATCAAGATATAAAAATAATGTTTCTATACACCAACAACAAATCATCCAAAAAGGCAATAAAAAAACTTATTTACGATACAAAAAAACTACAAATAAATTAGAACAAGGAAGTGAAAGACTTATACACTGAAAACTACAAAGCATTGATAAAGTATTTATAAAAATAAATAAAACAAAAATAAATGAAAAGACATATTGTGTTCATAGATTAGAAGACTTAATAGTGTTAAAATATTACCAAAGTGATCTACAGATTCAATCCTGTCTCCATAAAATACCAATGATATTTTTTAACAGATATTAAAACAAAATCACCTTTAAATTTATGTGGAGAGATGAAGAAAGAAAAAATGAGAAGCATCACATTTACTGATTTCAAAATATATTACCAAGCTATAAAAGATGTGTACACTAATGCAACTTAATAAAAGCCCCAGAAATAAAACAATACATATAAAGGCACCTGATTTTCAACAAAGCTGCCAAGAATACACAATAGAAAATGGATAATGTCTTTGACAAATAGTTTTTGGAAAACTGTATATGTACATGAAAAAAAATGAAACTGGACCACCATATTAAACCATCCACAATATCAACAAAAAATAGATTAAAAACTTAAATGTAAAATCTGAAACTAAAATTTCTAGCAGAAGGATAAAAAATTCTAGTTGAAAACAAGTAAACAACTTACTGACATTAATTGGAACAATGAATTTAGGATATGACCTCAGAAGCACATGTAGAAAAAGCAAAAATATGCAAGTGTAACTACATCAAACTGAAATCTTCTGAGCAGCAAACAAACAGAATGAAAAGGATACCTCTAAAATGGGAGAAAATATTTGCAAATCATATATCTCATAAGGGGTTGACTTCCAAAACATAAAATGAACCCTTACAACTCAACAACACTATGTCCTCCCACAAAAAAAAAAAATGCAAAGAACTTGAACAACTATATAAATAAAGACTTACAAATGGCTACCAGATACACGAAGTGATGCTCAACATCATTAATTATCAATGAAAGACAAATCAAAAGTATAATGAGATACCTCCTCACACCTGTTACAGTGGCTATGTCAAAAATAAAACAAAAGAAATCAAGTTTTGTCAAGGATGTGGAAAAACTAAAATTCTTGTACACTGTTGGTGAGAATATAAAATGGCACAACAGATATGAAGAATAGTACGGAGGTTCTTTGAGAAATTAAAAATAGAACTATCATACAATCCAGTGATTTCACATATGGGTATATATACAAAATAATTCAAATTAGGATTTCAAAGATATATCTGCACTTCCTTGTTAATATCAATGCAATCCACAATACCAAAGAAATGGAGGCAACACAAATTTCCTTTGACAGACTAACAGATAGAAAAATGTGGTCTAGAGAGAAAACAAAATATTGCTCAGTCTCAAAAAGGAAAGAAATCCTGTCATATGCACAAACTGAATGAACATAAAGAACATTTTGTTACACAAAACAGGCCAATCACAGAAGAACAAATACAGCATGAGTCCAGTTATCTGGGTTATTTAAAATAGCTAAACTCTTATAATGGTGGTTGTCAAGGGCGGACAGTAGGGGAATGGGAGTTAGATTTGAAGTATTTGTCATGAAAGATAAGTTCAAGAAGTCTGCTTTACAACATAGTGTCTAAAGTTATATTATATATTTTGCAATTCAAAATTTAAGAAGGTAGGTTTCGTGTTAAGTGTTCTCACCAAAGAACATAAAACCAAAAAAAAGGGGGGGGCAGAAGGAAGCTTTAGATATGTCTTTTACCTGGATTTAATGATGGTGCAATGGATATTTATATATGTCCAAACTTAGCAAACTGCATAAATTAAATGCATGCAGTTCTTTGTCAATTCTATCTCAATTAAGTGACGAGAAATAATGGATTAAAAAGAAACTGAAGCATAGTTTCAATCAAAACACTAACACTTACAATTTCCCAAAGCACCCACAGTATTACATGTCTTGCTGTTTTTCTTCCTTTACCATCATCACCTATAATTTTTTTCTATTCCACAGCTGATTTTTTATTTAGCTCCCAAATTATTTCCTAGAAGACCCTGACCATACCATATGAGTATTATGGGAAGAAATGAAACTAATATATAGTGGTGCATTCTGCTGCCATTAACTATGCTAAATGGTGTTTTTTGTTTGTTTGTTTTGTTTTTGTTTTTGTTTTTTCTGAGACAGAATCCAAGTGCTGTGGTGCGATTATGGCTCACTGCAACCTCTGCCTCCTAGGTTCAAGCCATTCTTCTGCCTCAGCCTCCTGAGAAGCTGGGACTACACAAATGCACTACCACATGGGCCTGGTGCGGTGGCACACTCCTGTGATCCCAGTACTTTTGGAGGCCTAGGCAGCCAGATCATGAAGTCAGGAGTTTGAGACCAGCCTGGCCACTATGGTGAAACCCCATCTCTACTAAAAGTACAAAAATTAGCTAGGTTTTTATATACATTTTACTGTAGAAACTTTATAACCTTCTAGCTATCCTATGATGTTGCTTGTATCTACTCTCTATTTATGTTGGGTCCAAAGAGTCACTGGTGGATTAAGTGGCTAGTCCATGATTTTGTATAATAACTGATCTAAATCATAAAAATATGTCCATTTAATTTCAGAGGCATGGTCTTTATACTGTTCTCAGTGCTGAGCACACACTAATATGATGATGACATTGTACACGTATTTCCAAAGCAAGCCTTTACTTTTTCAGTTAATCTGTGCATTATTTAGAGTAAATGTTACTAAATTAATGGCAATTCTGTATATAATGAGAATATTTTTCTTTTCCAATTGATCTTTATTGGTATCTATTTTTTTAACTTCCCAGTGTCTTTCTGACTCTGGGATGTTACCTGGCCCTTTACAGGCACTTTTCTTGCAAGATGAAATCTTGCTAGGAAACTGTGTTTCTCATAGTTTTGGATAGTTAAATGCCTGAGTTTGTAAAGTTCACTTAAAATCTCCCGTTTCTACATTGCCCCACTTGTTGAGTTATTCTATTACTTATTGAAGTTAGACTGGCCTTTGCCTGGGTAATTTCTAAAAGAGAACATTTATTTTTAACTCCAAGAACTTCAGAAAAATTCTCCTTTTTGTTTATTTAAACATCTGTGAAGACTACAAATTTCTCCGAGTTGTCTGCTCCAAATTATCATTGCATTTCCGTGTTACTAACTACCAAGCTTTGGTTGTAAATGGTTCATAATATCACTATTAGCTGTTTATTCTGCATAGTATTTGTTCCATTTCATCAATTGAAAACCCATAAATTTTGGGATAGTATAACATCATTGTTTGAAATCCTGCTGTATCATTTAACCTTTTAAAACAGTGAAAGCATCTTTGACATCTTTGTTTGCTTTAATTAAATAGTTCAAAATATCATGGTGTTTTACTTTTTGTTGACCCATTGTCTGAATATCTAACATATATTATGCATTATCTTGACTTTGATTAAAATAAGGTAATAGGAACTGAAAGTTAATAAAACTGAATAAAAACAAAGACCATTTTTATTTTATAGTATTTTATTTTAATTTATTTATTTATTTAGAGACAGAGTTTCACTCTGTTGGCAGGCTGGAGTGCAGTGGCCAAATCTCAGCACACTTCAACCTCCAACTCCATAGTTAAAGTGATTCTCCTGTCTCAGCCTCCCGTGTAGCTGGGATTACAGGCACACACCACCATGCTCAACTAATTTTTTTTTTTTGTATTTTTAGTAAAGATGAGGTTTCACCATGTTGAGCAGGATGGTCTTGATCTATTGACTTTGTGATCCACCTGCCTCGGCCTCTCAAAGTGTTGGAATTACAGACATGAGCCACCACACCCAGCCTACTATAGTATGTTTTGTTAAATATAAAAGAATTAAGGTCCATGGGCCTTGAACACACAGAGCTTCTATTCAAGACAGAGAAATACGCAGTAGACAGGGAAATTACACATTCATGTGTGTGTGCATGTGTATGTGTTCAGTTATATTTGTGAAGATTATTATGAAATTTATAAATAAGCTAGAGAGAGTGTTTACTACATACTATGTCCTGTTCAAAATGTTTAATATATTTTTGGGCATTTAAAAACATCTATGAGATAAACTTTAGAATTACATTTTGCTAATAAAAATTTAGAGGAAAAAGACATTAAACAACTTTGACATAATCATGGAGTAAATACATTTTATAACCAGAATCCAGAATCATAACTTATACTACAAAGAAGAATCTGAGATATTGTATTATTGTGGAAGAATTATCCATGTTAAGAACCAAAGAATGAAGATCAAATAACCAGGTAGGAGGGACATACTGGCAAGAGGAAGAGCTTTCTAAGAAGAGAAAGAGACTGTGCTATGGTTGTGAGGTGTGAAGCAACTTTGCATAATCAAGGTACAGAAACAAGGTCTAAGAAGCCTGGACATAGAAAACAAATGCCTATCATTAGAGAAGGTTAAAAATTCAGACAGGGCCAAATAATAAAGAGTCCTTTGGTACATATAAGTAATCTAGAACTTTATCTGAATAGAATAAAACACATCTATAATTGCATAAAATGTTCAAATTTTCCCGTTTAAAGCATAACTTAGTTAAAATGTGTAAAATAAATTGGTGAGAATAGATGACATGGCTAAAATTCAATTTAGTATTTCATATATGACATAGTCTTCATGGAGAAATAATGGTATTAGTCTTCAGAGAAAAGAGTAGATTTGTCTAAGACATATTTGGGAACAAAGACATTCTTCAGGATACTCTATATCATAATTACATATCTACTTGCCTCTTTGCTCTCAGGAAATTAGATTTTTCTCATCTTTGAATAGCTAAACCTAGCATAATTCCTGACACATAATAGCTACTCATGACTAACTTAACCCAAGTCCATAGAGCAATAGCTAGAGAGCCACAGCACATCCAACATAGTTTTACTGACAAAACAAAATGGATCACATGGGCCTTAGTTAAGAAATGAATGGGACCCAGCACTTTACAGAAGTCCTTGAGATTATAGGAATTATTATTTGCATGAAACGTTTTTGCTGACTTAAACTTTGAATTGTAGGGACTGAAGAAATCACCCTTACATCTATTGGTTTTTAGTTTGGACGACAGCAAAAAAGAATGTTAAGCCTAAAAAACAACTTGTGTTCTGCACTCAGCACAATCTATCTGTAAAAAATTTCATGTAAAAATCAGTAATCTTAATTTAACAACCTGAATATTAGGAAGCAACATAGGTTGGAAAAACTGATTTAAAATAGTCTCACTACTCTACAGATAGATGATCTAATTTGGCATATCATAAATTGTTATAATTATTTTTTATATCACCATGAGGAAAATTTGTTAGAAATGGCATTGTTACTAAAAGGCAATTGGTAAAAACATAAACATGAATTTCAACAACAGCAACAACAAAGTTACTAATATTTTTCAGTAATTTTCTCTAGTTTTATAACTGCCTACAAACATGATAAAAGATATTTTAGTGATGCAAATAGGTGTTTCAGCTTGCTAAACTAGCATATGAATTCCACCTCAGCAACTGAAAGATGGAAGAATAGTCTGTTATGAAAGCTAAAATTTATTAACTTTTCAGATTTATGCCTAGAAAATCGTGGAAAATAATTTTAATAATACAAAATTAGGGTTTTTTTTGAATTTATTTAAGGACTAAATATATCAGTAATCACTGTTGATTTTCCTTTGAAAGAAATTGAACACTTCTGAAAGTCATATCCATTATTCTTATTTTGAGGGCTATCACTGATTGGATATAATTCAACATTCATTTTGTTGTTTATTTGCTACGGTGTCAGGCACTGTGCTCATGGTAGCAACGCATGGCTCTTGTCCTTTTTAAGTTTAGTGGAAGACAATATGTAAACTAATAATTATAGTACAATGTGAAAAAATAATAATAGAACTGCCTGTAATGTGGTTGCTTCCTTGCTCACCTGTCTCAGAAATCACAGAATCTATTACAGAAAGCATAACTTTCTGGTGATTACTTTTAATGGCAAATTCATTACAAATGAAACCTACATCCTAGAAAAATTATAGTCTTCTCAATTCTGTTAATCAGTAATAGAAAACCTCCAAATCAATCATAACCAAGTCACACTCTTTTGATCCATCATGAGCCTTTCAGTCCCATGCTTATGAGGCAACAGTGGCACAATTTCAAACCCCCACTGTGTCCCAGAATGTAACAAATACATAGAAAAGCAGAACAGTGTGGTAGTAGTTTTAAGTGTTGATAGTAGATCTGCTCAAAGCTGGTACACCCACTTGTAAAAAATCTGAAATGCATTATATTGTATTAACACATTGATATGGATGTGTATTATGCTGGACATAATGAAATCACCTAAAGCCGTTCATGTTCTCATAACTATGCCAGAGACATGGTAGATGCTAATTGCATTCTCCTGGATGTAAATGTCATTTCTTTCTGCATCGATTTAACTGGATCTTGACCTGATACCATGCCTTCTAAATTAGTGGTACACACACACACACACACACACACACACACACACGGGACGGGGAGGCGGGGGGTGGGGGGAGAGAGAGAGAAAGAGAGAGAGAGACAGAAAACAGATTCAAGGCTGGGCGCAGTGGCTCACACCTGTAATCCCAGCACTTTGGGAGGCCAAGGTGGGTGGATCAGGAGGTCAAGAAATCGAGACCATCCTGGCCAACACGGTGAAACGCTGTGTCTACTAAAAATACAAAAAATAGCCGGGCACGGTGGCACTGTGGTCCTAGCTACTCGGGAGGCTGAGGCGGAAGACTCTTGAACTCAGGAGACGGAGGTTGCAGTGAGCTGAGATTGCGCCACTGCACCCCAGCCTGGCGATAGAGCAAGACTCCATCTCAAAAAACAAACAAACAAAAAAAGAAAATAGATTCATACAGAATCTTTGAACAGAATAAAATTAAATGGTTGGAGAAAATAAACTACCTCATAATTTGTCTTCTATTGTTTATTAGGCCATGTTATTTTTTATCTGATGGCAAAAATAAAATCTTCAGAGGAAATTTATATATAATAAAGGAATCTATTTGCCTTATTCAAGAAGTCATAAAAACTTATTACTAACATATATAATTTTTTGTTCTATGTCGTGAGTTTTGATACATTTTTTTAACTCATAATGTTTGTTCAACTCTTGCTTTGATTCTTTTATTAAAATAAGTTGTTTTCTTATGGGGCTGTACAGTTAGCAGATAACCAAAAACACAAAACAAAACTGAATAATAAATTGGCCTATGGAATTGAATGGAGGACTAGTTATTGTGTTGTGGATATAACTGCATAATAAAAGTAAAATGATAGGGAGATTTTGGAGAACAGCTTGTTATTGAACATAGAAGAGAATTCAAACTTAGTAGCTGAGATTTATTTTCACAGCTGTGAATAGCCACCAGGCAGCAATGCCATTTTTCTTATGTTTACACATTTCTTTAAATATTTCCCTAATTTTATTATGTATACACATTTCTTTAAATATTTATTATGTTTAATTTTTATGTTTATTCTTTAAATATTTCCCATAATTATTTCTATGACCAATATTTAATACATTTTTAAACTTAATGCTATTTTGTGTTTATTGATTTGATTTCACCTTAAACATTGTGTGTGTGTGTGTGTATTTATACACACACAAGAAAATATAAGTATGCCTGTACACATATATGTCAGATTTCTGACTTCTATTTTGTTGGTTTATTTTCCTTTTTGAAAGAAGAGAAACTTAGTCAGGGATAGCAGCACTTAGTGTTTCATCAAAGGATGTTTATGTGCATTTTCTCATTTGACAGAGATTAACTCTTATCTTCTTCATCCAGAATTCCATGTACACTGCACAAAAGCAGTGAGAGGCTGAAAGCTGTCATTGCTCTGTATCTCTTCCTTTGTATTTTGTCACTTTTACACTCATGTTATCAAATCAATACAATCTTATCAAAATGTATTGCTAGTATGATTATAGTTACAGATAACTTGGCACTCTGTACCACCAGATAGCAAGTGTTATTTATTTTTAAACGATGAAGATTATAGAATGTGTCTGTCCAATGTTCTCTGTAAGTCTGCAGATTTGATGTGTTCGTATAAAGGAATTAGTCAAGAAGCCTATGTTATCTAAAGTTAAAAAGAAATATTTTAGACCCTGAGTATATCAAGGCTGTTTCTCGGCTTTCCATGATTCAGAATAAAACCTTGTTATACTCACTAGTATAATTTAAAAGTAATTCATTTCCTTGAAGTAACTATGTTCAAACTAATGATAGCCTAAAATACATGGTTCACTCTTATACGGTTGTTTTCTAGGCCAAATCAATTATTTGTTGAAATATTTATTTTATCATAAGATTATATACTGTTTAAATTTAGGTAAGAAGTCAAGAAAAAAACACAATTACAAGAAAAAATTATACCTGTCCCTATAAATTTTTATTTTTGATATTTATTATTCCATATGTTATCTGGTATCTATAGTGTATATCTACATAATTTTTCTCTCTTAAAAGTATCAAACTATACAAATATTCTAAAATTTGGTTGTGTAATTGATAACATAATATATATACTGTATGTCAGTAAATATTTGTTTATATTATTTTAAAGGCAAAAAGCATTCTCAAAAGACATGAGCTATATTTATTTTTTCCTTCTATGGTATTTCTCTTTTCCTTTATTCTTTCCTTCTTTCTTGTCTTCCTTCCTTTCACCTTCCTTCCTTTCTTTTTTCTATTTTGTTTATTTATGAAAACATGAACATAATATAAAATTCAAAAGAAAGAAAAGAGCAAAACATAAAAACCTCCGTTTCACATCCCTTTTCTTTAGCCCTAATGTGATAACCACTTTTCCAATTTACTGCAAATCCTTTTGGAGATACTATTAGCATTTACATATGTCTATGTATATTAAAGATAATTGCTCTTATTTTGGTAGAAAGGTGTATAAATTAACAGCATGGACTCTAGAACAAAATTTCCTGAACTGAAAGTTAAGATCTGAATATCTCTTATTATTTTGAGATATTTTCCATCAAAATCTAGTTTATTGAGTGTTTTTACAATGAAAAAGTGTTAAATTTTATCAAAGGCCTTTTCTGCATCTATTAAGACAATCATGTGATTTTTGTCATAGGTTCTGTTTATGCCAATATCATACTGAAAGGGCAAAAGTGGAAAGCATTACCTTTGAAAACCAGCACAAGACAAGGATGTGCTCTCTCACCACTCCTATTCAACATATTATTGGAAGTTCTGGCAAGGGCAGTAAGCGCAAGAGGAAGAAATAAAGCATATTCAAATAGGAAGAGAGGAAGTCAAATTATGTCTTTTTGCAGATGACATGATTGTATATTTAGAAAACTTCATCTCAGCCCCAAATTTCTTTAAGCTGATAAACAACTTTAGCAAAGTGTAAGGATGCAAAATGAATTTGCAAATATCACAAGCATTCCTATACACCAATAATAGACAGAGAACCAAATCAGGAGTGATCTCTCATTCACAATTGCTACAAAGCGAATAAAATACCTAGGAATACAAGATACAAGAGATGTGAAGGACCTCTTTAAGGAGGACTGCAAACCACTGCTCAAGGAAATAAGAGAGGACACAAACAAATGGAGAAACATTACATGCTCATGAATAGGAAGAATCAATATCATGAAAATGACCACACTGATAACAACTTGATTTTTGTCACATAAACAACTCTAGACTTTTACTCTACTCCCAAAATTTATTTCTGATGTTATAATTTACGTCTTTTTACCTTCAGTATTTCTTAACAGGTTATTTTAGCTTTCATTATTTTTGCCAGTTTTGGCTTTTAACCATTATACTAGAGAGACATTTTATTTATAGAGGACCATAAAATTATTGGGGTATCTTGAACTTAATTTTATATTTACCTTCACTTATGAATTTTATGCTTTTATAAATTTTCATACAGTAGTTTGTGTTCTTTTGTTCTTACTTGAAAACCTCCTTAAAGCATTTTTTGTAAAACAGGTCTAATGGTGGTCTATTCCCTTAAGTTTTGCTTGTCTGGAAAACACTTTATATAGTCTTCATTTCTGAAGGACAGCTTAGCTGAATATGGTATTTTTGCCTGAAAGTTTTGCATTCATCATTTTAAATATTAAATTTATCTCCTACCTGGTAGAGATTCTGGTGAGAAATCCTCTGAAGAAAAGGACAAGAAACACACAAAGCAAAACAACAAAAAAAGCAATTAACAACTACAGTAGTAAGCACTTACTTATCAATAATAACCCAAATTTAGTGAAATCAATTCTCTTATTCAATAAATCATGCTGGGAAAACTGGCAAACCACATGTAAAACAAAACTAAATCTTCATCTCTTACCTTATGCAAAAATCAACTCGAGATGGATTGAAGACTTGAATCTAAGACTGAAACCACAAAAATTCTAGACGATAACATCAAAAACCTTTTCTAAACATTGGCCTAGGCAAAAAAAATTATGACTAAGAACACAAAATCAAATGCAATAAACACAAACATAAATAAATGGGCTTAATTAAACTAAAGAGCATCTATACAGCAAAAGAAATAATTAACAGAGCAAAAAGACACTGCACAAAGTGGGAGAAAATATTTGCAAACTATGCATCTGACAAAGGACTAATATCCAGAATCTACAAGGAACTCATATAAATCAGCAAAAGCAAAGAAACAAACAAATAATCTCATTAAAAATGAGTAAAATACATGAATAGACAATTCTCAAAAGAAATATACCAACAGTCAACAAATAAATATATGAAAAAAAAATGCTCAACATAACTAATTGTTAGGGAAAGCCAAATTGAAACCACAATAAGATACCACCTTACTTCTGCAAAATTGACCATAATTAAAAAGGTCAAAATATAATCGATGATGGTGTGGATGTAGTAAAAAGGGAGCAACTTTACACTTCTGATGGGAATGTAAACTAATGCAACCACTATTGAAAACAGTATTGCGATTCCTTATAGAACTAAGAGTAGAACTACCATTCAATCCAGCAATCCCACTACTGGTACTAGGTATCTATCCAGACAAAAGGAAGTAATTATATGCATGCACACACATGTTTATAGCAGCACAATTTACAATTGCAAAAATATGAAACCAACCTAAATGCACATCAACCAATGGTGATATTTGTTTATATATTGTATTGTTTAATTTTATGGCTATTCTGATATATATATATACATATATATACATATATATATATATACATATATATATATATACACACACATATGTATATATATTTATTCTTGTTTAATTTTATGGCTATTCTGATATATATATATATACAAAATATATATTTTATATTTATATATATATTCCCATAAAATGAGAAAAAAACAATGGCCTTTGCAGCAACTTGGATGGAGCTGGATGCCATTACTCTAAGTGAAGTAACTCAGGAATAAAAAACCAAATATTTTATGTTCTCGCTTATAATTGGAAACTAAGGTATGAGATGCAAAGGCATAAGAATGAGATAATGAACTTTGAGGACTTAGGGGGAAGGCTGAGAGGTGGATGAGGGAAAAAGACTATATATTGGATACACTGTACATTGCTTGGGTAATGGGTGCACCAGAATCTCAGAAATCACTGCTAAATAACTTACCTATGTGACCAACAACTACCCAAAAACTATTGAAATTAAAAAATAATAACAATAAATGTTTGAGGTGGCAGATATGCTAATTACTTTGTGTGAAAAGAAAACAAATTTGGGGGCACCCAAATCACTAATCTAAAGGAAAATGTCAAGCTAGGAACTGCTTAGGGCAAATCTGCCTCCCATTCCATTCTCTCTTCTGTTCACTGATAACTGCAGATCTGATTGCCTCCTCTGGACAGGCTAATCAGAATCTCAGAAGAATACAACCATTTGTCTCTCACCTATATGTGGCCTGGAAGCCCCTTCCCTGCTTTGAGTTGTCCCACCTTTCTGGATGAAACCAATAACAGTTACATATATTGATTGATGTCTCAAGTCTCCCTAAAATGTATAAAACCAATCAGGGTCCCAACCACCCTGTGCTTATGTCATCAGGATCTCCTGAGGCTATGTCAAGGATGTGCTTCCTCAGCCTTGGCAACATAAACTTTATAAATTAACTGAGATCTCTCTCAGATATTCAGGGTTCACATTTGGTTTGATTGTTACACATTCTATATATGCGTTGAAATGTCACTCTCTATCCCACAAATATGTACAATTATGTATCATTTAAAACAATTATATAGGTAAAAAATCAGTAAAATATAGTTGGATTTTTGAGAAGATAAACAAAATTGACATGCTCTAAGACAGACTTATTAAGGGATAAAAAGAAAAATTCAAATAAAGCCAGAGATGAAACAGTAGACAGTAGTACTGATTCAGAAAAACAAAGAATTATAAGAGATTATTTTGAATGACTATATGCCAACACATTCGAAAACCTAGAAGAAAAAAAATTTCTGGACACATACTGCCTACCAATTCTAAATCAAGAAAGAAAATCTATACAGACGAATAATGAGTAATAAGATTGAATCAGTAATTAAAAATCTCCCATCAAGGAAAAGTCCAACACCTAAAATATTAATTGTAGAATGCTACCAAACATTTGAAGAAGAGTTCATAGTTTTTCTCAAACTATTCCAGAAAATTTAAAAGGAAGAAAACCTTTCAAATATATTCTATGAGGCCAACATTATTCCAGTAACAAAACCAGACAAGAAGAAAGGAATCTACAGGCCAATATATCTGATAAACATTGATGTAAACATCAACAAAATACCAGCAAACTAAATTTATTTAACAGAATATTTAAAATAACATTTACTATGATCAAGTGAGATTCATATCAGCAATGAAAAGATGCAACAACCTATGCAAATCAATAAGTGCAAGTCATTACATTAATAGAATGAAGAGCAAAAAGTATATTAACTCAATATTTACAGAAAAAGTATTTGATACCATTCAACATCCTTCATAATAAAAACTCTTAACAGGTTAAGCATCGAAGGTACATATCTCAACACAATAAAATCCATACATGCCAATCCCACAGTGTGGGGAAAAGTTGAAAGCTTTTTCTCTAAGATCTGGGATGAGACAAAGATGCCCATTTGCATAACTTTTATTCCCCATAGGACTGGAATTCATAACAAGAGCAATTAGGCAAGAAAGAGAAATAAAAGTCATTTATAGGAAAAAGAGGAAATAAAATTATTCATGCTTGCAGATTACATAATTTTATATATAGAAAACTTTAAATATTCTACCATAAAGTTAGAAGCAATAAATTCAGTTTATTTACAGTATATAAAATAACATATCAAAATCAGTAGCACTACTACATGCTAATAGTAAACAATCTGAATAAGAAATTAAGAAAATAATACCATTTATAATAGCTATAAAAATAAGATTTCTAGAAATGCATTTGTTCCAGGAAGTGAAAGATCACTACAATGAGAACTATAAAACATTAATGAAAGAAATTAAAGAGGATGCAAATAACAGGAATATATCCCAAGTTGATGAATTAGAGGAATTAATACTGTTACAATGTTTATATTGCCAAAGCAGTCTTCAGAGTCAGTGCAATCCCTATAAAAATACCAACGGCATTCTTCATAGAAACAAAAAAACAATATCCTAAATTCCCATGAAAGCACAAATGACTGTGAATTATGAAAGTAATCTTGAGCAAAAAGAATGATGCTAAATGCATCACACTAACTAAGATATGGTCTTAGTCACAGACTAATGGAAAGAGCTGGATGACAGGCAAAGCTACAGTCATGCAAACAGCATGATATTGTTATAAAAAGAGACACGCAGATCAATGTAATAGAATAAATACCTAAAAAATGCATCTACAGCCAACTAAGTTTTTCCTAAAATATCAAGAACTCACACTGGAGAAAGAATAGTCTCTTCAATAAATAACATGATTAAAATTGGATATCCACATGCAAAAATCATGAAACTGACACCTATCAACTCAAAATAAAAACTAAAATGTGAGAATGTAAAGTATGAAACTACTAGAAGACAAGAGAAAACACACTTCATGACATTGTTCTGCAGAAATATATCTGAAATAAAAAATCTCAAAAGTAAAAGCAACAAAAGCACAAATAGATAAAGGATTTTATCAAATTAAAAAGCTTCAGCACAACAAATAAAACAATCAACAGGGTGAAGTAAAGCCCACATAACAAAACAAAATATTAGCAAACTATATATCTGATTATCTGATAGGAGTTTAATAGCCACAATATGTAAGAAACTCAAAAATTCAATAGTTAAATTATACTTCAATAAAAAATAGGCAAAAGATCTGAATAGACATTTCTTAAATACATACGGAGAACATTATAGAACACCAAGTAGATTTAACTCAAAAAAGACTATCTCAAGGCATTTAATAATCAAACTCCCAAAGGTCAAGGATAAAGAAATAATTATAGAAGCAACAAGAAAAAAGAAACAAATAACATACAATTTAGCTCCAATATGTCTGGCAGCAGACTTTTGTGTAGAAACTTTATAGCCAGGAGATAAAGACACAACATATTTAAAGTGCTGAAGAAGAAAAGAAAAAAACACAACAAAACCAAAAACAAATAAAACAAAAAACAAAAAAAAAAAAACCCCACAACTTTCACCCTAGAATACTGTATCTGGTGAAAATATTATTTAACATAAAGAAGAAATAGACTACCCCAGACAAACAAAGGCTGAAGGATTTCATCAATACCATACCTATCTTAGATGAAATGCTAAAGGGAATAATTTAATTAGAAAGTAACAGACATTAATGAGCAGTAAATTACCACCTGAAGGTACAAAACTCACTGGTGATAGTAAGTACACAGCAAAACACAGAATATAATAATACTGTAACTGTGGTGTGTAAACTATTCCTATCCTAAGTAGAAAATTAAATGATAAACCAATCAGAAATAACATCTCTCACAATTTTTCAAGACATAGTCAGTACAATAATGCATGAGTGAAAACAACAAAAAGATAAAAAGTGGAGAATAAGGTTAAAAAAGTTTTTATTAGTTATTTTTCATTTGTCTGTGCATATGCTGTTAGTTGTTATCAGATTAAAATAATCAGTTATAAGATAGTATTCGGAGGTCTCATGGAAACCTCAAATAAAAAACTAATAATACAATGGATCCACAAAAAATACAAAGTGAGAAACTAAAGCATATCACCAGAGAAAATTACCTTCACTAAAAGGAAAACAAGAAAACAAAACAGAAAACAGGAAGAGAAGACCATAAAACAACAACTAAACAAATAACAAAATGGCAGGAGGAAGTCCTTACTTATCAATAAATGATTAAACTCTCAGGCGGGTGGATCATGAGGGCAAGAGATCGAGACCATTCTGGGCAACATGGTGAAACCCCGTCTCTACTAAAAATGCAAAAAATTAGCTGGGCATGGTGGTGGGTGCCTGTAATTCCAGCTACTCAGGAGGCTGAGGGAGGAGAATTGCCTGAACCCAGGAGGTGGAGGTTGTGGTGAGCCAAGATCCCGCCATTGCACTCCAGCCTGGGTAACAAGAGCAAAACTCTGTCTCAAAAAGAAAAAAAAAAAGAAAGATTAAACTCTCCAATCAAAAGACATAGACTGGTTGAATGAATGACAAAATAAGACCAATTAATCTCTTGCCTGCAAAAAACACACTTTATCTATAAAGACACACATAGAATGAATATAAAGATATGGAAAAATGTATTTCATGACATGGAAACCAAAAGAGAGCAAGAGTTACTGTACTTCTATCAGATAAAATAGATTTCAAGACATAAACTATAAGAAGAGACAAAGTCACTATATAATGAAAAAAGGGTTAATTCAGTAAGAGGATATAACAATTTTAAAGATATATATGCACCCAACAGTGGAGCACACAGAGATATAAAGCAAATATTATTAGAGCTAAAGAGAGAGGTTCCAATAAAACAACAGCGGGAAAGTTCAACACTCCACTTTCATCATTGGACAGATCTTTCAGACAGAAATCAACAAAGAAACATCACCCTTAATCTTCATTTTAGAACAAATTAACCTAGTAGATGTTTACAGAACATTTCATTCAACAGCTGCAGAATACACATTACTCTTCTCAGCACATGGATTATTCTTGAAAATAAACCATATGTTAGGTCACTTCAGTTTTCTTTCTTTCTTTTTCTGAAGTGTCTACATTATTTGAAGTGTATACATCATTTGAAGTGCCTACATCAGAAAATAAGCAAAGCTTCAAACAAACAACCTAAGAATGCATCTTAAGGAACTAGAAAAGAAAGGGCTAACCAACCACAAAATTATAGAAAAAATAATATAGGTCAGAGGACAGATATATGACATTGAAACAAATAAAGCAATACAGAAGATCAATGAAACAAAAAGTTTTGAAGTTAACAGAAGCAACAAACCTTTAGACAGACTAATTAAGAAAAAATAATTAAGAAAGAGAAAAAGAGGGAAGGCACCAAAAAATAAAATTAGAGACTAAAAAGAGACACTACAACTTATACTGCAGAAATCCAAAGCACTCTTAGTGGCAAATATGACCAATGTCTGCAATAATATGGGAAATCTATAAAAAATTAATACATCTCCAGACCCGTATAACTAATCCAAGATTGTACCATAAGGAAATCCAAAACCTGAACAGATTAATAACAAGTAATGAGATTGAAGCCATAATAAAATATCTCAAGCAAAAAACAAAACAAAACAAAACAAAAGCCCAGGATCCAATGACTTTATTGTTAAATTCTACCCAATTGTTAAAAAAGAATGGCATGATGCTGGCATAAAAACAAGCACACAGACCAATGGAAATGAATAGGATACCAGAAATAAATCCATGTACCTACAGTAAACTTATTTTTGACAAAGTTGCCAAGAACATACACTTGGGAAAAGGCCAGTCTCTTCAATAAATAATTATGGGAAAACTTCACATTCATAGGCAAGAGAAGGTACAATAGATGAATGGATAAAGAAAAGGTAGTACATATGCATAGTGGAGAAATATTTAGTCATAAAAAAGAATGAGATCCTGTCCTTTGCAAGAATATGAATAGAATTTGAGGTGTTCGTGTCGAATTAAATAAGATAAACACAGAAAGACGAACATTGCATGTTCTCACTTATTTGTGGGAGCTAAAAGTTAAAACATTTGAACTTGTGTAGATGGAGAGTCAAAGGATGGCTACCAGAGGCTGGGCAAGGTATTTGGGGGATAGGCAGGATGTGAGGATGGCTAATGAGAATAAGAAATAATTAGAATGTGTAAGACCTAGTATTTGCTAGTACAACAGGATGATTACAGTCAAAAGTAATTTAAATGTACATTTTAAAATAACTGAAAGGATATAATTGGATCGTTTGAAAACAAAGAATAAGTGCTTGATGTGATAAGTATCCCTTTTACCGCGACTTAATTATTAAGCATGGCATTCTTGTATCAAAGTATTTTATGTAACTCATATATACATCTATTATGTACCCCTGAATTAAAAATCAATAATTAATTTAAAAATTAAAAATAGAATTACCCTATGAGCCAGTAATCTCATTGCTGGATATATATTTAAAGGCAATTAAATCAGTATGCGAAGGATATCTGTACTCCCATGTTTACTGCAGCACTAATCACAATAGCCAAAATATGGAGCCAGCCAAAGTGGCCATTAGTGAATAAATGGATAAACAAAGGGTTTTATACACAATGTGATGCTATTCAACCATTGAAAATAATTAGGTGCTGTCATTTGTGACAACATGGATGAAGCTGGAGTACATTATGTAAGTACGATATGTCAAACGCAGAATGACAAATACCACATAATCTCACCCAAATATAAAATCTAAAAAAGCTCATCTCAGAGAAGTTAAGAGTAGAATGGTGATTACCAGAAACTGGGAAGGGTAGAAGAGAGGGGAGAAGGGGAGAGACTAGTTAACAAGAGAAATTAATTCAATTGTGCAGTCGGGTGACTATAATTAATGATAATGTATTGCACATTTCAAAATAGCTAAAAGCAAGGATTTTGAATGTTCTCACCACAAAGACATTATAAATGTTTGAGATAGTGAATTTGCTAATTACTCTGATTTGATCATTACACAATGTATACATGTGTCAAAACATCACATTATATGCCATAAATATATGCAATTATAATGTATCAATTTTATTATGATAAATACTTAATATTTATACAAATATTATTATGTACTAAAAATAAAATGAAACAAAAACCACAAATATATAGGTGAAATATAGAATTTTCTCTGACAGTCAATGTATGAATACATATTTTATTTTCTAAATTTTGTGACTTTTTTGTATTTATCCACATTTTAAATTCGTAATTTGTAAATTTATAACTCATTCTAATAGAATACTCACTGTTTAATCTAACTGTGTTCTTATAATGTTATATTATTGTTTGTAAAGAGAGCATGTTAAAGTACATACATTTTTGGATTCACAATTATTGACCTATACCTGTCTACGGGGAGGTTTCAACCCCTTAAACCTACTCATTAACTCCCAGTGCATAGATCCACATTTTTAACCTCTTCAGATAATTTGCATTGAATTATATGTAGGAGAATTTCAGACTTTCAGAGGAATAAAGAAAAAAAGAATCTGAAAATCTGAATGCCTCTCAAACTCTCAATGCTTTTTTATCACATTTTTTTTCCGAAGAGGCATGATTATCATGGTCACTACTTGTTTCTGACTGTAATGACAAACTTAATTCTCTTTCTTGTTTTAGCTTAATACCATGTCCTTTATAGAAGGAAGATATGGAATCTAAATAGCTAAATAACAGAAAAATCTTGACATGAAAACTAGGGAGCTCACCAGAGGAAAATTTACTTTCTAAAACAAAAATATTTATGTTGAGAATGAAAACTGTCTAAAATTTATAAGATTCACTAAAATGTGATTTTTTGGGGGAGCAAAGGCTTGGTATCAGAAACAATGAAACTTTATGAAAATATTAACTCTGTAGTGCATTCTGGCTTCCTTAATCTATTGAACCAGAATGGTTAAGGATCCCCTAACTTAAAGTTCTCAAAGTGAGACAGGTACAGTATCTTCCAATGTGTATTCTGTAAAAGCTAACCTAGTAGCCCCTGCCTACACAATGTGTTATTGAATCTCTGGATTAACCTTATAGTTGGTCAGGTATGTCCTGTGATCTGACTTTATCAGTCATTATTATAATTATAAGGCTCTTGTCTGACCCAAAGACTATTTGTTTTAAACTTTCTCTTCTCAGTTTTTCTAATATTTATTAAGAAGCTATTACTAAATACTGTAATTATTGCACCTTGCAGATATGGTGGCAATAGCACCTAAGGTGCAAAAAAAATTTAATCATATTTTTCTTAAGCCCTTATTTCAATTCTGTTGTAGATTGAATTGTGTCCCCAAAAAGAATATGTTGAATTTCTAACCCACAGTATCTCAGAATGTGTTCTAATTTGAAAGTACAGTCACTGCAGATGGAATTACAGGTATGACTCAGACCACCGTGATAAAGCAAATAACACAACAAAACAAGCAACACCAGTATCTAGGTTTCCCAGTACATAGAAAAGTTGCTTTTACACTATGCCGTAGTCTATTAACCATATAGTAGCATTATATCTAAAAATGTACATAGCTTAATAAAAAATATATTATTTGTATAAAATGCTAGTTGTCATAAGAGCCCTCAGTGAGCTCTAAACTTTATCGCTGGTGGAGAGTTTTGTCTCAAATGTACATAGCTGCTGACTGATCAGTATGGTGGTTGTTATAGGCTGGTGTGGTTGTGGCAATTTCTTAAAATAAGAAAACAATGAACTTTGTCACATTGATTGATTCATCCTTTTAGGTAAGTTTTATATTTTTGTTTTTATTTTTATATAATGCAGTGCTATTTGATAGCATTTTACTCACAGAACTATTTTAAAACATCAATCTTTTCCAACTCTGACACTGCTTTATCAACTAAGTCATGGAATATTCTAAATCCTTCATTATTTTAACAATATTTTCAACATCTTTACCAGGAGTAATTTTCATATCAAGAAACCAGTTTCTTTGCTCATCCATAAGAAGCAAGTCCTCATTAATTCAAAATTTACCATGAGGTTATCGCAATTCATTTATCTCTTTAGGCCTCAGTTCTAGTTCTCTTGCTATTTCCACCATATCTGCAAGGTGGAAGACTTTCTTTTGTAAGGTGCAAGACTTTCTTCACTGAAGTCTTGCACCTTACAAAATAATTCATGATAATCAAAATGAACATGTTCTAAACTTCAATTAATGTTGATAATTTGACATCCTCCCATGAATCAGGAATGGTTTTTATGGTATATAGATTGGTGAATCCTTTCTCAAGAGTTTTAAATTTACATTGCCCAGATCCATCAGAGGAATCACTATGTATGGCACTACGGCCTTACAAATGTATTTTTTAAATAACAAGATTTGAAAGTTTAAATTATTTTTTTATACATGATCTAAAAAATAAATATTGTGTTAGGAAGAATAAAAACATTCATTTCCACGTACATATCCATCAGAGCTCTTAGGTGATCAGGTGTGTTGTTAATAAACAGTAATATTTTGGAAGATTTTTTTTCTTAGGAGTAAATCTCAACAATGGGCTTTGATATGATTTAGCTCTGTCTTCCCATCAAAATCTCACCTTGAATTGTAATAATCTCCACATGTTAAGGGAAGAACCTCCTGGGAGGTGATTAGTTCATGAAGGTGGTCCCCCCGCCCATGCTGTTCTCATGATAGTGAGTGAGTTTTAAGGAGTCTGATGGTTTTATAAGGGGTTTCCCCTACTCTTTGCTCAGCAATCACTCTCCCTACTGCTGCTCTGTGAGGAAGTGCCTTCCACTTTAATTGTAAGTTTCTTGGGACCTCTCCAGCAATGCAGAACTGTGAATAAATTAAACCTCTTTTCTTTATAAATTAGCCATTATTGGGTGTTTCTTCATAGCAGAGTGAGAGCAGACTAATACAGGCTTAAAATTCATTAAACCATGCACTAAACAGATGTACTGTCATCCAGGCTGTGTTTAATTTATAGAGCAAAGCAGAGTAAATTTAGTATAATTGCTAAGGGTCTTAGGATTTTTAGAATGGTGAATGAGCATTGACTTTAACTTAAAGTCATCAGCTGCATGAGCTCCTAACAAGGTAGCCAGCGTGTCTTTGAAAGCCAAGCATTGACTTTTCTTCTCTAGCTATGAAAGTTCTGGATGACATCTACAAATAAAAGAATATTTAGTCTACATGAAAATCTCTTGTTTAGTGTAGGCACTCTTGTCAATGATGTCAGGTAAATCTGGATAATATACTAAAGTGTCTACTTCAGGACTTGCTGCTTCGTCTTGCAATTTTATGTTATGGAGACAACTTCTTTCCTTAAACCTCACAAACCAACCATTGCTTGCTTGAAACTTTTCTTCTGCAGCTTCCACTCCCCTCTCAGCCTTCAAAAAATTGTAGGGATTTAGGAACTTTCTCTGGATTAGGCTTTGACTTAAGAAAATATTGCAGCTGGCTTATTCTTCTACCCAGACCACTCAAACTTTCTCTATATTAGCAAAAAGCTTCTTGCTTTCTTTGCATTTGTGTGTTCTGGAATAGCACCTTTTATTCCCTTGAAAAAAATCTTTCTTTGCATTCACAACTTAGCCAACTGTTTGGTGCAAAAGGTCTAGCTTTTAACATATCTAAGCTTTTGACCTGACTTCCTCAATAAGCTTAATCATTTCCAGCTTATGACTTAAAGTGAGTTCCTGGGATGCATCCTTTCACTTGAATACTAACAGGCCAATATGGGGTTATTAATTGGTTTAATTTCAATATTATGTGTCTCAGGGAATAGGGAGGCCTCAGAATAGGTAGAGAATCAGGGAAATGGCTGGTTAGTGGATCACTTAGAAAACACATTTATCAATTGTTTACTGTGTTTACATGGGCATAATTTGTGGCGCCCCAAAACAATTATAATAGTACCATAAAAGATCAGTGATCACATGTTACCATAATAGGTTTAATAATAATGAAAATATTTGAAATATTGTGAGAATTATGCAAATGTAACAGAGACATGAATAAGCATGTGCTGTTAAAAAAAAAAAGTCACTGGCTGGACACAGTGACTAACGTCTGTAATCCCAACACTTGAGGAGGCGGAGGTGGGTGAACCACAAGGTCAGGAGATCAATACCAGCCTGGCCAACATGGTGAAATGCTGTGTCTATTAAAAGTACAAAAAAGAAAAAACAAAAAACAATTAGCCAGGTGTGGTGGCATATGCCTGTAGTCTCAGCTACTTGGGAGGCTGAGGCAGGAGAATTGCTTGAACCAGTGAGGCAGAGGTTGCAATGAGCCCCGATTGTGCCACTGCACTCCAGCCTGGGTAACAGAGCAAGACACTATCTCAAAAAAAAAAAAAAAAAAAAAAAAGAAAGAAAGAAAGAAAAGAAAAGAAAAAGAAAAAAGTTGCTGCTAGATTGGCTGGATATAGGGTTGCAGAAACTTTCTATTTTTAAAAAGTGCAGTATCTGTGAATCATAAAAAGTAAATCAAAATAAAAGTAGGTATGCCTGTAGTTAAAATAAGGTTATCCTTGAGTAGAGTGGGCTGTTATTCCAGTGAGACTGGTGTTCTTATAAAAAGAGAAGAGGGACCGGGCGCGGTGGCTCAAGCCTGTCATCCCAGCACTTTGGGAGGCCGAGGCGGGTGGATCACGAAGTCAAGAGATCGAGACCATCCTGGTCAACATGGTGAAACCCTGTCTCTACCAAAAATACAAAAAATTAGCTGGGCATGGTGGCGCGTGCCTGTAATCCCAGCTACTCAGGAGGCTGAGGCAGGAGAATTGCCTGAACCCAGGAGGCGGAGGTTGCGGCGGTGAGCCGAGATCGCGCCATGGCACTCCAGCCTGGGTAACAAGAGCGAAACTCCGTCTCAAAAAAAAAAAAAAAAAAAAAGAGAAGAGACCCAGACAGAGACACAGGGAGAATGATATCTGCAACAGAGGCAGAGAGTCCAAATCAAGGAAGACGCATTGCTGGCAAGCTGAAAGAAGCTAGGGGAGAGGCAAGAAATGCTTCTTTCATACAGGTTTCGGAGGTAGCATGGCACAGCTAACGCCTTGTTCTTGACCTTCCGGCCTCCCCTACTGTGAGATGATAGATGTTTGTTGTTTTAAGCCACCCTGTTTTTGGTACTTGGCTGCAGCACACCTAGAAAACAAATATAAATTTTGTAAGAAAGATTGTCCGTTTTATCAGGGCTCTGAAACGTTAAATATATTATCCAACCATACCATATTGATGGTAAGTAATACTGTCTGTATCAAATCCAGTGTTTTTCACTGTAAGTATTTCTTGTTGTTTTAAAAACCACATAAAACTTATGCATAGCTCATGAACTCTATGATAAAAACAAATATTTCATAATGTCTTTGAGTGGAATCTTGTATGTATTCTCTCAGGAATAAATAGCAGTAGAGTGTTCTCTTTTTTATGAGTGAAAGAGAAAAGTTTGATATTCTCTGGTGTCTCTAATTGGATGCCACATGTTGAACCCTGTCAACCCTTTTTATCCCTCTGCCCTCTGTGACACCCCTCGAAATCAATAAGAATGCTAAAATTAAATCAGACGACATGTGTTGAGAGAATCATAAAAACTGTATAATCCTGATACTCCGGTTAATGACTGAAAACACGAAAAACACAGTAGAACACTATTTATAAAAATCAATACTGGTCTTCATTTGTAGAAGGCAACCTTTAATGTCTTTTCTGTTAACATCGATTTTGAGGAAATGTTTTATATGCATCATTTTTAGAAACATTCCTCAGTTGCAGGTTTGGAATACAAATTAAAGCACTCATAGGATTGTTTTGCTATGTATGAATGCAAAATAATATTTAGACAGAAAAATGCAAGTACATAGTTTAACAAAATGAACTCTTGAGAACATTTGATTTCAGTAGGTTCACGGAATGATATACATTTATACAATAGAGACAAAATGAGACTACTTTGGCGTTTCAATTACTAGAAACTAATGTCAAAAATGTTATAATAAAATTCTCACATATAAAAAGTGTGAGATATAATGATCAGTGACAATGTTAGATTTTATTTTAATTAATTTAATCTTTAGTGTATCTGATGGAGTCAATTGAACACACAATTTAGCAGTATTGGTAATCTACATATATGGACCTTCCATTGACTATTCAGTTTCCTAAAATAACCTAAATACATTTAAGGTCTGGATCACATATTAGCTCCTGAAAGAAAATGAAATCCCATGGCTAATATAATCATCAAAAGAAAATTTGTGCTACAATTGCCTCATTTTAATTTCATTGCCTGCTATGTCTCTAAAACTTTTGGTGAAAGCTTTTATTCTTTTAAAAATGAATCTTTTAAATTTTCAATATATTCTAAAATGAAAAATCCCAAGTGATTAGACAAAACACAAACTAAGTCTGCAAGTTTACGTGGAAAGATCAGCTGAACTGAGTGAGATTTTTAGAGGTCAGTTGGCTTAGTGATATCCAAGTGTGAATATTTTTGAAGTTAAAATTTCAGCCTTAGCTTCCTACACTATTATTGCCTATGAGAATGCTAACACATTAAAATTAGTCAAGTTAATGTTAAAGTTAGAGAACACATTTCATGAATATGCCCCTTTTTGCAGAAAGAAAAAAATGTAGCAATTAAATATTTTAATCTCATGGAATATGTAGATCTGCTTCATAGTATATTGCCTAATGAAACAAAGAAATAATTTTCCCTTGTGGTTTGTTTAAATGTACACACATATATATTCTTATCAATTATTTATCTTTTACAGCACTTGTTTTCTGCCCGGCTCTTAAACAATATTCAAAACAACCCTGAATTGTGCCTGAGTATTTATTTTCAAGTTTCTTGAATGTAGATAAGTCCTTTGAGCTATAACCTAACTTGTGTTGTAGCATTTTCTTAATGCACTATTTATTAGGTGACTTCAGGCCACGTTGAGAGTAATTTTGGCACCAGGTATGTGGGCAAACCTCTTAGCCCTTCTGATTGAGGTTGATTTTAAATTTGATGGGTGTCTTTGCACTCATAAATCAGCTGAAATCTCCTTATGTAGAACTAAAATATGTTAAATATGTATTTCTAAATTTTTATAAGATATTTTAGTGTCTTCTTGGATGTTGGGAAATTATCTCAAATGCCTGGAGTCCATAACTTGAGCTGCAGGATTGCTAAAGAGAAAATATCTTGTCAGTACATTCCTTTACAAAGATCCACACGTTTGGGACATTTATGTATAAATGGTTTACAATAAGGTCTAGTTATTGTTTGATATTGGGTTTAATAAACTGGGAACAAGGCCAAATTTATCATAGCTAGGATCCTCTACGATCACATTCAATGGTGATTATGCTTGAAGGAGAGAACGAGACGGCATCTGTATCAGAAGTCTGCGCAGGGGCACCTTTATTATAGTGTAGATTGAATGTCTACTAAAAAACAAATTTGCACTGGCTTCTGTGTCATTTGATCCCCTAACAATAAACCAGGGATACAACGGTGATGTCTTAGGAATGCTTCAGAAACAAATTTTTAATTATTTATTCTACTTTTTATTTACAATTATTTTTCTAATATTTGATTTTTTCTTGAGGGTTTTTTGTGAATTTTCATTTATGTTTTGTTTAAATTTTCTTAGCTTCCCCTATAAATCAAAATAAGTAGTCTAGTGCGTCTTTGTCACAGTATTGGCAATGAACTCATGTGTTTCTGAGACTCAGGTTTTGTCTGTGTCAAACTTCATCAATAAAGTAACTATTTACTCATAAAAACTGGTCAATAAATTTCACCTCTTAAGAGACTCTGAGTTTTAGTGGTAATAATGATCAGCTTTCCTAGTGCCCCAATATTTAAATTCATGCAAATATTCAAATTGAACATAACCTGCATACACATTGAATTATCTTTGACATAGGAATAATATTAACATAGAGATTTTTTTTAGAACACATTAAGTCTTTCAAATTTACTTTTTATTTTTAACACTGATTAACTTATAGTTTATCCAGTCAAAGCATTCTAGGAACTATAACTACCGCATGGTAAGTTAAGAGCATAAACATTAAAGGCAAATTGCATGGCTCGAAATCACAGTTCTACTACTAGTTTGGTGATCTGGGAAATCACTTAACATGTTTGTATTTAAATTTTCTTGTTTATGAAATGATGCTATTGATAGTATCTATTTGCTTTCTTATTTTGTCCTTGTTTTTCTTAGATACCAAGGTCTCTCTCTGTCATCCAAGCTGGACTACAATGGTGCCATCAAAGCACATTGCAGCTTCAAATTCCTGGGCTCAGGTGATCCACCTCAGCATCCTAAATAGCTGGGACTTGCAGGTGTGTGACACCAGTCCCAGTTGATTTGCTTATTTATCATCATTATTGCTTCTCGTATAGGTGGGATCTTGCTGTGCTGCCCAGATTGGTCTCAAAATCATAGCTTCAAATGATCCTCTTGCCTTGGTCACCTATTTGTAAATGATAAATAAATGCTCAATAGGGACAATGAAAAAAAAAAAAACAGTCTCATTTTTCTACTTTTGTCAACTCCTGTTTCTTAAAAAAAAATTTCATGCTTTTAGCTGTTTCTTTTGTTTCTTAATATGATAAAATTGCATGCTAAATATGCTAATATTACTAATTTTAGAGTAATGAATAGAACATACTGACTTCAATTGACAAAATGGAAGATTTATGCCTCTCATATTCTCTCTCTACCATGAACTACCACATGCAAAACAACTTCATAGTAGTTTTGTTTAGATCAACATTAATGTCATTATACAAGCATTATTCAAAGCTGAATCAGCAAATAAAATAAAATTACATTTTCTTCTCAACATAACTTCCTTTTTTTTACTAAAGGAAAGGAATATTTTTGTTTCTTTTGCTTTGTTTTCCATTCGCTTAGTTTCTTCTAAGTACTTAATGATTAATTCATGCCAAAATTCTGCCAGAATATTACTTTAAATATGTTAACAAATACTCAAATTATCAACCAACTGCAAATAGTGGTTTTTCAGTAGATCTGATGTAGAAGTGCTTCTCTTCTTACTATCAAATCAGTGTTTCCTTTCTTTCTTTCTTTTTTCCTTTCTTTTCTTTACCCTTCTTTCTCTCCTGTACTGATTTCCTTATTTTTTTGATGCTTTTATGTTTAAATTCTTTGAGACAAAATATTTCCAGGTGTTTCTGAGACAGTGGAAGAAGTGAGTTTTTGGAGACCATATATGTCTGAAAATATTTTTACCTCTTTATTAGATTGATAAAGCAAATAGATGTGAATTCAATGCAGAAAAAGAGAAGACTTAAAAACCAAAATATAATGCTTTCTAGCTTTCAATTTAACTCTTTGTATTACCAATTGCTTTACTTTTAAAAATATTTTAAGAATATTATAATTTGTATCTGAAAATGTAAAATATTATCAAATTCACATTTTTATTCTATCCAATATTCTAAACACTCTATAATTAATAAAGTTTTGAGAAATTTTCTGTGTTATACTTTGTTGATTATTTTCCTCATCCATATTATTATTCCAAGCTTTCTGGAATTTCTAGTTTGGATATTCATCTTCCTATATTATATCTCACATTTTAAAAATTTATCTCTGATACTTTTTGTATTTCATTTAATTTTTTTGATGCTCTGTTTACTGTGAGAATTTTCTTCAATAAATTTATATTCTAGCTCTATTGTTGGATTACTTTACACACACAGGCAGATACACCCAGACACAAGATATTTTGTTTTCTTCTGTGACTTTTATATTGTATTCAGTTAATATTTCATGGATACAATATCTTTTCTTATTACATATATAGTTTTGTATTATGTGTTTAATGCTTCACCATGCTCTTTTTTCTCTAATTTTTTAACTTATAATTCTGCTTTTATTTAAAATTTTTTCTTCCTCTTTATTCCTCTCCTTCTCTCCTTTTTTTCTTTCAAAAAAAAAAGAGGTGTGAACCACGACACCTAGCCTGATTTTATATCTTTTCATTTTCTTATACTATTTATTCGTTTTATCCTAGTGTGTGTATATATGTATCTATGTATACATACAAAAGCATGTATACACATGCCCACATAAATTATAAGAATACTAAATGTAGTTTCAGATTACTTTGATACTCTTCTTGTCTTAAAGGATATCCCTCTCAGGATTAGAGTGAAATATCATGTTTTGAAGTCACTTGATATTCTTCATTTTTGTGTGGTTATGAAGCTAACTTGAAATATAAGTAAAGTTTATTTTCTTTTGTTTGCTTTTATTTTTTTGGGATTGATTTGTAACTTAAGTGTTCTTTAATTATGTGGCACATTTACATGGTTTCAAAGTCAAAACTCCAAAACTAGGTACATTCAGAGAAATCTAGCATTCTTCTGTCTCTATTTTTTCCCTCCTCCTAAAAGACCACTATTTTAATTTGTTTTCCATTTGTCTTTCACTACTTCTTTATGAAAGTATAAGCAAAAAAAAAAAAAAAATAGAAGCACAATTTAGCAAAGTTACATACATATATGTATATTTATATGTCAGTGTATGTATAATTTCCAAATTACTGTTAAGTTAGGTACACATTATATACATGGAAATATGGCATATACATCAATCACAATCCCTCATTATCCAAAAATATACGCGAGTGAATAATGAAAAAGACTTAAGCAAAGGCAAATAAAAAAAATTAACATTTGCTTTGTTTCCAGTTTTTTATTATTATAAGTAACACTGCTATAAACATTTTTGTATTAGGAATAAATATATATAAAAAAAGAGAAAAAGATAAAATTTTGATTTATAACTCTACTTCTGTTTTATTAGAGGTTATAAAAATTCCGTCTGTAGATATTTAAGGCAATAAAATCTGCCTAAATGAATATAAGCATGCTCAAAATTTGAATGTTGGTCTTTATAGTAGGAAGAGCTTATTTGGTTAGTAGAGCTGAAAATTTCAGAGTCTGTTAATTTATGTTTTTGTATTTTTCATTATACACATGGAGATATTTTAGCATTTTTCAATAGAGAAGATTAAAGTATTTTACAGTATTAAAGACAGAGAGCAAAATCGGTTTTTAAAATTTATTTTAATTCAAAATTTTCTTTAATTATTTTTAGTGTGTTATTGTGGCCCTCTGAAGAAGTTTAGTCTTTTTAGTATAAATACTCTAAATATCATCTTTAAGGGTACTCTTTAAGTACTTCCTGAATGTTAACTGTTGTGCACATCCTTACTTTTTGGCTCTGAAAGATGGCCCAAACTTATCTTGTGGTACTTCTTGAACCCGTGAATTATATTTAATGAACTTTATTTTTTTTAATTGGAGAATGGAAACAAAGATCCAGATCCTTGCTTGGTTACCAGGGTGTTATTATTTCAAGACCCTCTCAAAAGGCCCTCTAGACCTAGGCAAAACAAGGCATAGATACATACACAAATAAATATGTGTATAATAGTATGTGTGCATACATATTTCTGTAAATATACTTGTTACCAATTTATCTATACCAAATTAAGCGCAAATTCATACTAGTGTCTCTGACTCTAATCCACCATTATGCGAACTGCTTTGCCCATCTTCTCTTGCTTATCTGTAACTTCCAACTCACACAGTAAGAAACCTGACTTCTATCATTTGCCATCCATTTGCCTCCTTGTTCAATTCCAGTATACATATAAGAGTCTTCAAACTTTTAATCTTTCCCTGTGGTAACCTATTTTATTAACCAGAATATAGTAGTTATGTACAGTTCTTTTGACTTTAGTATTACAAACTCTGTCAGAGTTACTATTCCCTCAACCTTCTTCAGTAAGATTGCTTCATACATTTTTAAAAGTCATATTGTTTTGTCACATTCATTCCACAATTGAATCACTATACCTCCTAAATGATATTTTAAAAATTTGTGTTCATTAAGGTTCATATTTTTGTTCCATATAAATCAATGGATTTTGGCAAATGTTCAGGATCATGTATCCTACTATAGTATGGATATTTATTTCTCTAAACCTTGTGTTGAAATAAGGTTGCTATATCTTGTGTGGAATAAGTGTTGCTATATCTCCACATTCTCAACAATATTTAGTATTGAGAGTTTTGTGCATGTTTGCTATTCTAACATGTGTGTGGGGTTTCACCTACTTATTTTGATTTTCAATGCCTTAATGACAAGCAAACTAAAGCATCTTTTCTTATGCCTGTTTTCCATCTTTATATTTTTTAGTAGATGGTCAATTCATGTATTTGTCCATTTAAAACATTGTCTCATTGTTGAATTTTAGAAGTTCTTTTTATATGTTGAATCAAAATTTTTCATCAGATATGTGTTTTGCAAATATTTTCTCCCAATTTGTGATGTTTCTATTCATTCTCTTAACAGTATATTTCACAGAGCAGAAGTTTTCAATTTTAATAAAGTACCACTTATCAATTTTAATGTGTCATGGTTTGGATGTAATATCTAAAGATCCATTCCCAAACTCAAGATCTCATAACTTTTCTCCTGTCTTTTCTTCTATAATTTTTATAAATTTAAAATGTATATTTAATTTTATTGTTTATTTTGTGTTAATTTTAGTAGTAGCTGTAAGGTCTATGTTTAATTTTTTTCCATCACCACTTCATGAAAAGACACTTATTTCTCCTTTGGTCATTTTTGCTTTTTTATCTAAAAGCAGTGGACCATATGTGTGTGGGTCTATTTCTGGGCCATTTTGTTCCAGTGATATACTTGTCGGTTCTTAGGCCAGTAGATCGCTATTTCAATTATTGTAGTTTTATTGTAAGTCTGGACATCAGTTAATGCTTTTCCTTCAGTTTTGTTAATCAGTATTTTGTTGGCTATCCTGGGTCATTTATCTTTCCACGTAAACTTTCTAAAGTTCATTGATCTTCACAAAGTAAGTTGCTAGTGTTTCGATTAGATTTTATTGAGTCTATAATTCAAGTTGGAATAAATTTATATCTTAGCCATATTAAGCTTTCCACTCAATGATCAAAAAAAACACATCATTTCTTTGATCTTTGATATCTTTCTTCAGTTTTATAGTTTTCTACATATACATTCATTACATATATATTAGACTTATAATTAAGCATTTTATTTTTTGGTGCTATTGAAAATTATTGTGTGCTCTAATTTTAAATTCCCATTTTTTATTACTGTTACATAGCAAGCAATTAACTTTTTAATATGTCTTGTAATATAAGTTAGCATCTATATGTTCTTACTTTGTATGCATCCTGTGGCATCTGATTTAGGCAAAATGATTTGGGGTGTGATTCTTTTTATTTGCCTGTGTCTCCATTCGGGGGTTACAGCTGACACTGTGAGGTCGATGTTCTGAAGGATTCATTAAAAATAATTGGTTTTCAGGGTCAGCTTTTTTTTTTTTTTTTTGGTAATGGTGGAAGTGAGAATTTTGATTATTACATGTTGATCTCCTTCTCAAGTTTTCTTAATTATTTAAATCTGTATGATTAAAATAATTAACAATCTATATTTAGTTTCTTTATAAATTTGGTTTATGTATAACTGAATATTGTTGACAACCTGTATTTATAATTGATGTGTTGAGTCCATACACATTTAAAGTAATATTTAAGATAGTTGAATTAATGCTTATTTTATAAAGGTTTTCTATTTGTTACACTTGCCATTTACTTATTTATTTCCCCTACTTTTCTACCTTCTATGATTTTCACTGAGCATTTTATATGATTAAATTTATTTATATCCTAGCATTTCCATGAAAATTCTTTTAAATTTTAGAGTTTGTACATTTGAATCATATGTCTGCCTTCAAATAGCACTATATTACTTTATGTATAATCACATTTGCATCTCTTATGAAAATATTTTCAGTCATTTTCCATGTCCATGTGCAATATTCACCCAATATATTTTCACTTTAATTGTCTTCAACAGTTATCTTTTAGATTAAGATTTTTTTAAAAAAAAAAAAAAAAAAAGCTTAATCTTATCCTCATTTACACCTCCTCTGTTACTTTCTTTTTTCATACAGATCCAGTTTGGAATCTATATAATTTATCTTGTCTCTGAAGAACTCTTTTTAAAGCTCCTTCCCATTAAGGTGTATTTGCAATGGATGCCCACACTTTGTGTTTGTCTGAAAATAGTTCATTTCACTTTTACTTTTGAAGGCTAATATCAGTTGATAAAGAATTTTATGGTAATGGGTTTTGTTTTTTTCTTCCAATTTTTAAGTATTTCACTTCACTCTCTTTTTGCTTGTGTGGTTTCTCATGAGAAGTCTACTTTAATTCTTATATATCTAAGGTGTTTCCTGCTCAATTCCTTCCACAGTCTCTTTCAGGATATTTTCTTTGTGTTAGTTTGCCTGCAGTTTCAATATAATATGCCTAGATGTTTTGGTTTTGTCTTATTTTGTTTTCCTATTTGTTTCCTTATTTTTTTATACACATTAAGTGTTTTTTATTGGGAAAAATTTACAGCTATTATTAACTCAAATACTTCTGCAGCTCTGTTCTGTGTTCTATTTTCTTTAGATATCACAAATATTAATGTGTGATACCTTTGGAAATTGTCCCAGAGTTTATGCATATTTTCTTTCAAGATGTTTTCTCTCTGCATTTCAGTCTTTGAATATTCTGTTGATCTATCTTTAAACTCTGTATTGCTTTTTCTTCTGCTGTGTCCAGTTTCTGATGACACTGTCAACGCTGGGCTTTATATACATTATAGTATTTTTGAGACATTCTCTAGTTTTTTAATTTCTAGATTTTTCTTTAGAATCTTTTTTTGAGAGTCTATTGCTCTGCTAATGTGATCTATTTTCCTTCCATGTTATCTATTTTTTCATTAGAGCCATTAAAATATTAATTATAATTATTTTAAATTCCCTGTCTAATAATTTCAATATCTGTGTCATATCTGAGTTTCATATTGATGATTGTTTTGCTACTTCAGATTGTTTTTCTTGCCTTTTACCATGACTTATGATTTTTGTTGAAAATCAAAAATATCATATTGAAAAGTAACGTCTGTGGTAAGTACACCTTTAGCGTGAGAGTTGATGTAAATCTGAATAGGATTCATGCTGTGTTTAATATTTTCTGTAACTGTAGCTGCCAGACGTTTGACTTTTTTCTAATGTCCTTGTTTTAGTCTTCACTTTGGACTTTCTACTTCCTTAAGTACTTTCCTCAGAGAGACTTTTCCTCTTTTTCCTCTTTCAGATGCAATCTACTATAAGTACACGAAAGTACCTGTAAGTTTGACATTAAGATGTGAAGATGAGTAAGCAGTCTACATCTTATGATTAAATCTCAGTCTTTTAGTAATCCTGTGTCTCTGAACTGTGATTATTCACAAGTGTCTCCCCAGTGCTATGTATTTTTTTCCCTCCTATGTGAGAAAGAAATGTTAGGAGGTGCTAGAGTGTGAAGAAATGTTTTCCTGCCAACTAAAGACGTATTGTGATAAAGTATTTCCCTCTGGAGAGTAGGTCTTTAAGGATAATGTTGTGAACATATTTCACAATACTTAATTTCAAATCTCCCTGCCAGTCCATCAGTGGATAGTTCTTAGCTTTACAATATGAGAACTGGTGGGATTCCAGGAAATAACCACAAAAACATGGGGTGGCACCCATAGACTAGAGCCCTTGGCGTTTCTTATTCTTTTTCCAGTCTACATTTAAGCTCTAGCAATTTATTATAATGACCATTTTAGTATTTCTACTAACCTGTGGTTCCAGTAACTGCTGCTACAGGGAATCAAATCATGGCTGAGACACTCTGAATTTCTTATCTCCGTATTTTCAGGGTAGTGGTTTGCCCTACAAATTCAGTTTACTGATAGTCCAAAAATAGTAACTGATTTCTAGTTTGCTCATTGATTTATTTTTTGTAAGAACAGGAGAGAAGATTTGCAAGGTTTTACATGTCACATTTGAATAAAGAAGTTTCTTTTGATATATTATTTTATTATTTTTGTTTTTTATTCTAGAATTATACATATATTTCAATCTTCGGTATAATCCCATTCAATTCTCTACTCGAATTTGTCTAATTTGCCATTAAAGAACACCTTTTATCTTAATGCTATCTTTTGTTTCCCAGTTGTGATATTTCTATTTGATTCCTTGTTAGTTTTTTATTTTTTCACTAAAATATGTTATGTTGTCACTTAAAAATTTTAAACATAACAATCACACTTATTTAAATATATATATATATTAGCCCTAATATATGAATAAGTTTTGCTGTTATTATCACTGTTATTTTATTTGTTTCTCATAAATTCTTGTCATTTTTACATATTTTAATTTAATGCCAGAGAGTGAATTAAAAAAATTAGCATGATTTGAATCTTTTAATCCTGTTCTCTTTCTTCAGAAATAATATATTCTTGCCTTTCAGAAGTAGATTAATTAGGCATTGATAACATTTAGTGAAAGGACTGGAAGATATACTTCGGTCTTTGTGATCTGTACATTACTGACAATTTCCTTTACCACTAAATCCTATTTCGTTCTGTTCCCTAACAGTTCTGCTTGACTTCTTTGTCAGACATTGAACTTCAAATGCTTTGGCCACTGTTTATGTGACTGTAAAAAGCTCTGCCAATTGTTTTGCCTCTCAGCATCTATTTTAAAACTGACAAACGTTTCAAAAGGCAAAACTTAATCCAGGTTTCTACTTTTTGCATGATCTTTGTCCCTTACATCCTCAACTAGCTATAACTCAATGACTTTTACATGTTTTGCCTTCCAAATATCAGTTTTCTACTTGTCTTCACTGGGACCGTTATTTTTAGTTAAGCTGTTCCCCTATTCCTGGAAGCAGAAATCCTGTAGTAATTATTAATACAAACCTAATGTTTAATAGTTTTACTAATTAAAAACATACACAAAATAATATCCAAATCACTGAGTGCAAATCTTTAAAATTATAGTCAAATAATGAATATTAAAGAAGACATTTATAAAACATAAATATCAATGAATAAACTTCCTTTAAAATACATATGAAAATGTTTGTAAACTTTGTTAACCAGACCTGTCTTATTGATATGAATCTACATAACAACCAGGATTTCATTATTTTTACAGCAGCACAAAATGTTTCCCGAAAACTTGCCTCACTTTTTTTTTCTTGCATGCTCTCATTTTTCTAAGACATTTTCATTTGTTTCAGAGCTACTATATTCCTTCTTGTGAATATCTCCTGAAAGTAATAATTTCAAGAAATACTGGGACTATCTATCTAAAGTGTTCAATAACGAGGGATAATAGATCTTAATGTAAATGTTTGCACGATATATTTTTTATATTCAATGAAAAATATATAATTTAAGCCACTAGGCCTGCAGTAATATATCCTGAAGAACATAATCTAATCTCTAATTTTCAATCAATTTATATGATGATAATTATAATGTGAATGATACAACAAACACTCATAAAAATGAGAGTGGTCTTAATAACCTTTAAAGGCTTATATTCTCCTCTCTGTCTAATGATGACGTGCATTTGTTTTTTTTTTTTGATAACAAGTTAGATATTTTCTTGGATAACGTTTATGTATTAAGCTGTAAAATAAGTATAGATACCTTGTTAGAACTGTCCTGAAGTATTATGTGAATAATTTTGTTATATGTAGAAAATGCTGGACATAGCATTTATTACTATCATTTCCTCTTTTTGCTTTTTTTCTTTAAACTTACCCCTGTTGCAACAGCTCTTTGTCTGCCGTTTTCCATAACGACAGAGTTTCCCTCTTGTTGCCCGGATTGCAGTGCAACGGCACGATCTCGGCTCACCACAAACTCCACCTCACCGGTTCAAGCGTTTCTCTTGCCTCATCCTCCCCAGTACCTGGGATTACAGGCATGCGCCACCATGTCTGGCTAATTTTGTATCTTTAGTAGCGATGGGGTTTCTCCATGTTAGTCAGGCTGGTCTGAAACTCTGGATCTCAGATAACATACCTGCCTCTGCCTCCCAAAGTGCTGGGATTACAGGCATAAGCCTTGGCACCAGGCCTTCTATTTTGTTTTTTATCATAGCGTAAATTAGTATTATTCATGTCTCTTCTCTTTTGACCATCCAACTGAGGAAAGTCTTCATTTTAAAGAGCTGATATCAAAATAACACCTCAAAAGAATTTTCATAATGCTACATGTACTTTTTCTAGTCTGTAGAAATTTCTACTTGTTACAAAAAATTAACAATTTTTTTATTCTTATCAATGTACATAACTTTTATCAGGTTTTAAATTAATACATTAAACCAAAAATATACCTTGTTTTTTCTGCCCCTTTTATTGTCAGTCTTCCTCCTAGCTTAACTACAGTTCACTATAAAAATACAAATATGAATCATCAGATTACTTTAAAATATGTAGCCAATATAATTCTAAAATATATTTTACCTAACTTATAAAAAAACACAGATACAATAAATCAAAAAGCACTATAAAAATAAAATCAATGAACTAAATAAAATGAAAAAAGAGCAGGGGCATAAAATGTGAATTTACTTGAACCTCTATGATGATAAAGAAAGTCTGAGAACTTAACACTGAGTTTCTTTGAAGAGACGAAGAAAATAAAGATGCCATGACATTTTTATTGTCTAATAAAAGAAGCATACTCTTTTTTTTTAAACCATGGGCTTGTTTTACTTACAGCCCTAAATTCTGAAAGAAATATGATGAGTTGCTTTTTGTATTTGAGACTTTAAAGCATATATAAAAATGATTTATTTCAGTTGTCTTGAATTTTTATGTACCTTTATTGCAATTCTTAAGAAAATCTTCAACAAAACTTAAATGCAAAATTCTATCATAATTCTTTATGGGTAATAATAGGAATTAGAAGCTGATATATACTGTCTAGGAGTGTAGCTTTATAGTGTTAGTAATGAGAGATGATAGTCAACTCATGTCAACGTACTGATTTATAACTATTTCTGTTGAGTTTGATAGTGAAATTCATGTCAGATAAAACTGAAATACCAAAAGAGTCTTGATGGACAGATATTGTTTTTTTTTTTTTTACATGAAAGAAGATACATGGTAAATATATGGAAAGGTGTCATCTTATAAAAGTGCAACTTATGAATACTGCATCAGCTGTCATTTTCTTAATAGAAAGTAGAACCCCAAAACAAAAGGTGAATTGCAGTAATACATGCAAACAAAAAAAAACTTTCTTTCTTAAAAATATACTCTGGGAATATAATATGCTTTACTATACCCAAGATGTTCCAAATCTTCAATTAAATTTTGTACTTTATATCATGGGTTCTTTCAGGATTTTGGTATATCAGGTAGTTCTAACTTTCATGAATGTTCCACCAATCCTTGGCCCTGAAGTACAATCGGCAAATAACCAGGCTGATTTTTAAAAAAGGGAACTTCTATATTTCTGTGAATAATTATTCTGTAAATTCTTAATGAGGGACTGTATTGCTTTAATTTTTTAGGAATTTCTGTTCTGCTTTCTTAAATAGAAGGCTTTTAGATTTGAGTTTAGAGTTCAGGGGAAATTCCTCAAGTAGCCACAGATAAAGAAACAGGAATGGTTTGGGCAACCAGAGGAGAAATGCGTGAGTGTAGAAATCTGATAAATGCAGATAAGACCTTTTCCCAATTTAGCCTTAGATGCTCTGGCTACAATTTAAAAGATTAATATCTATCTAAAAGCAGAATTTAGGAGATGTTCTAGGTTGATTAACAATGCCAGAGATAGTAAAATTAAGTTACATGAGAGGAGCTTAGGTTAATTTGAAGGAGAGAAACCTGAACATACTAATCAAAGGAGGTTTAAAATTTACAGTTAGGCATTAGCTGAGGCTTCTCATGAAAACAAATAAACAAAAAGGGCAAGATAGGTCATGAGCAGAAAATTAAATTAAACAGATTATAGAAGGCCTTTTCAAGCTGAGGTCAGAAACTGAAATTGGGAGACGAAGTTGAGGAAATAGCATGACATTTGCAGTACACTGTTCAAATTACTGCAACCATTTATCTTGCACCAGGGAGAAGTTTCCCAAACATCCCTATCTCGGATGTTGGCCTGCCAAGGTTCTGGGTTTCCTTTTCTATTTCTCAGTCTTTTTGTTTTGTTGTTTTTCTCTAGCAACACTGTCTTCTGGGCTGAGAAGTAATGCTTACCTAGGGTTGGTTGGAGAGTACTAGTTTTTCAAAGCTTTAACTTTAGATTCTTGCTTAAGGGTCTGTAATTGTGGCAAATGAGGATTGGTGGATTTTTCTGGCTGTTGTCAGTTCCAAGCCAAACCCACTTGATCTCAGATACATTTAATATCTTTTCCTCATTTATCAATAATAATCAAATCTGTTTTCTATTTGAGGTTGATTTTAACCAGGTTATTATATTAATAAATATAATCACTATTATGATGTTTATGCCAACACAGCAGCATCCAGAGATGCTCCACAAGGAAAGCATCTTTAGGAGAATGTTATGTTTAGCTTCTGTCCTGCTTCATTACCCATTTTTACTATTAAGTAGTGAAAAAAAAACCTGTATTAAGTCTTTTCTACATATCTGTCTATGGAACTTAGTAAAATTATGAAAATTTTTGCCTGAGAATTCAAGGTAAGATGACTTTATTAATCGGTTCTCACACTGCTAATAAAGACATGCCGGAGACTGAGTAATTTATAAAGGTAAGGGGTTTTATGGACTCACAGTTGCACATAGTTGAGAGGCACCACAATAATGGTGGAAGGCCAAGGAGCAAAGGTATGTAGGCACGTCTTACATGGTGGCAGGCAAGAGAGTGTGTGCAGGTGAACTGCCCTTTATAAAACCATCAGATCTCATGAGACTTATACACTCTTATGAGAATAACATGGGAAAAAAACACCCCTATGATTCAATTACTTCCCCCCAATACATGAGGATTATGGTAGCTACAATTTGAGATGAGACATGGGTGGGGACACAGCCAAACCATATTATTCTGCCCCTGGTCCATCCCAAGTCTGATGTCCTCACATTTCAAAACCAATCATGCCTTCCCAACAGTCCCCCAAAGTCTTAGCTCATTTCAGAATTAACTCAAAAGTCCAAGTCCAAAGTCTCATCAAAGACAAGGTAAGTCCCTTCTACCTATGAGCCCATGAGGTCAATAGCAGGATAGTTACTTTCTGGGTACAAATCAGATGCAGGCAATGTGTAAATACACCCATTCCAACTGGGAGAAATTGGCCAAACTGAAGGGGCTACAGGCCCCATGCAAGGCCGAAATCCAGCAGGGTAGTCATTAAAACTTAAAGTTCCAAAATAATCTCCTTTGACTCCATGTCTCACATCCAGGTCATTCTGCTGCAAGAGGTGGGCTCCCATGCCTTGGGCAGATCTACCCCTGAGGTTTTGCAGGGTACAGTCCCACTCCTGGATGCTTTCACAGGCCATGATTGAGAGCAGATCTCGGGAGACATATTCATTTTCTCAAGACAGCACAGGAAAAAGCCACCCCCATTATTTAGTTACCTCCCACTTGGTCCCTTCCAAGACATGTGGGAATTATGGGAGCTGAGATTCAATATGAAATGTGGATTGGGAAACAGCCAAGCCTTATCAATGACACAATCAGACTGATAACTGATGCTTTTCCAATGAAAAGATTGCTTAAAATTAATACTACGGTTTGTGTTCATTAAATATTTATTTAAGAAAAAAATACAATCTCCAGGCGCAGTGGCTCACCCCTGTAATCCCAGCACTTTGGGAGGCCAAGGTGAGTGGATTACGAGGTCAAGAGATCAAGACCATCCTGCTCAACATGGTGAAACCCTGTCTCTACCAAAAATACAAAAAATTAGCTGGGCATGGTGGTGCGTGCCTGTAATCCCAGCTACTCAGGAGGCTGAGGCAGGAGAATTGCCTGAACCCAGGAGTCGGAGGTTTGCAGTGAGCCGAGATTGCACCATTGAACTCCAGCCTGGGTAACAAGAGCGAAACTCTGTCTCAAAAAAAAAAAAAATATATAATCAGATGCTAGAGTTCTAATTATATTCATCTTGGTTATGTTCCTCTTGATTTTAAAAAATCATAATGGAAAAATTAGGAGCTAATATTATTTTTAAATTCATAGTTTTAAAATGCACTAGAAATGACAAACTTGCCTTAATTTTGTTATTTATGGCTTTCAGTTAGAATTTGAAATTTTTGGTATTATATCTTTAACTCAAAAGATTTTAGCTTATTAAGTTATATTTTAAGTTCCTAGACACTGGATTTTGACTTTTTATCTCCTGTTGCATATATGAAACTAAATAGCTTCAGTATATTTGCACTGGTTGGATAAGTAACATCAGATGGATATTATTCTCGCTCTCCTTTTTTCTCCTGTTGATTTTGACTGCCCTTTCTGTGTTACCTATCCCTAGAAAAGTAGGGGATTTCATGCCGAAGCAAGAAATCTCTCTTTCTTAGACACTGATACACTTTAAAACAAAACATAAGATTGGTATCACCATAATATTTAAAATACTCTAGGCAATTCCCTTTTTACAGACCACAGATTTTAATATTCTTTGTTATTTACATCAATGATTATGCTTATTCTTGTTCATCAGTACAGAAAAACATGTTGACAATGGGGGCAAAATTATTGTAATGCTATTATTTCTGCATTCATAAATATACTAACAATATCTGCCAACTCTCATTTGTTGTATTGCGTTGATAATTATAAAGAAATTGGTTCCATTCTAGCAAACTGTCAGTCGAATAGGGGCCTAGTGCAATTTTCTCATGGATATTTATAGAAACACTGTGTGTTCTGTTTTATCAGCAATAACTGTACAATTGATAAATTCCTGCATTTTTAACTTATTGGAATACTTTTAATGTGAAGTGACCTTTGGAATTGATTTCCAATTGCTCTGAAGCTTGCTATGAAAATATCTAAAATAATTAATGACTTCTCACAGCTTTTACCAAGCAGGGTGTTGCTAGCTGTTTAGATCTTTTCAAGATTATTAAAACAAATTATGGTGTGACAAAATGTTAATGAAGAAAACAAAAATGAAATAATAGATTGCTTTAAAAAGTCAACAGTTTCCTATTTGATGAATGTATCAGATCATAAGAAACAAGTATCTGCTCAATAAATGTTTTAGATATTTATTTATATTTCATGGAAAGAGCATTTTATATGATAAACTTTGAGTAATAATGAATATAGCCTGCAACCATATGTTACTATTTTATTTAAGGCACTTTAATATATTTCTTTTTATCGCATCTTCTACTTCTGACATCATAAACATCCCAACATAAGAAATGAGACTATGGCACCTGAGCCACTTACATTATTTATTTGAGCAACAAAAACAGTTTAAAAAATGAATTTTAGGCCGGGCGCGGTGGCTCAAGCCTGTAATCCCAGCACTTTGGGAGGCTGAGACGGGTGGATCACGAGGTCGAGAGATCGAGACCATCCTGGTAAACATGGTGAAACCCCGTCTCAACTAAAAATACAAAAAATTAGCTGGGCACGGTGGTGTGTGCCTGTAATCCCAGCTACTTGGGAGGCTGAGGCAGGAGAATTGCCTGAACCCAGGAGGCGGAGGTTGCGGTGAGCCGAGATCGCGCCATTGCACTCCAGCCTGGGTAACAAGAGCGAAACTCCGTCTCAAAAAAAAAAAAAAAAAAAAAAAAAAAATGAATTTTAAAACTCTTCAAATTTGCAGTTCCATGTGAAACTAAAAGCATAGCTATAGCATTCTCAGGTTTTTGAAATTAATCTTGTAATTATTTACTGTTTTACAGCAGCATACCCAATAGTTCTATTATTCCTTTTTCCAATAATCTTTTGTCACTCTTTTAAAAAATAAAACACATTCATGTTATTTTTTCAATTTATGTTGGCTTTATTTCCCAAAACTTCCTATTGTATTTTGCTGTAACTAAAAGCCTTTATTCTTTTGTTTGTTTCCTGTAAATATCTCCTTCTTGAGTTTTCTATTTTCTTTCTTTTTTAAAATTATAGTTTAAGTTCTGGGGTACATGTGTGGAACGTGCAGGTTTGTTACATAAGTATATACACACCTTGGTGGTTTGCTACACCCCTCAACCCATGATATATATTTAGTATTTCTCCTAATGCTACCTCCCCTCATCCCCCATTCCCCAACAGGCCCCAGTGTGTGATGTTCCCTTCCCTGTGTCCATGTGTTCTGAATGTTCATCTCCCAATTATGATGTTCTCACTCATAAGTGGGAGATGAACAATCAGAACGCAGGGTGTTTGGTTTTCTGTTCTCGTGTTAGTTTGCCGAGAGTGACTTCTAGCTTCATTCATGTCCCTGCAAAGGACATGAACTCATTTTTTTAATGACTGCATAGTATTCCATGGTGTATGTGTGCCACAATTTCTTTATCCAGTCTATTATTAATGGGCCTTTGGGTTGGTTTCAAGTCTTTGCTATTGTGAACACTGCTGCAATAAGCATACTTGTGCATGTGTCTTTATGATGAAATGATTTATAATCCTTTGAGTATATACCCAGTAATGGGTTTGCTGGGTCAAATTGTATTTCTGGTTCTAGATCCTTGAGGAATCATGACAGTGTCTTCCACAAGGGTAGAAGTAATTTGCACTCCCATCAAGAAGGTAAAGTGTTTCTATTTCTCCATATCCTCTCTAGCATCTGTTGCTTGTGACTTTAATGATCACCATTCAAACTGGCAGGAGATGGTATCTCATTGTGGTTTTGATTTTCATTTCTCTAATGACCAGTGATAATGAGCTTTTTTTCATATGTTTGTTGGCTGCAAATTGTCTTCTTTTGAGAAGTATCTGTTCATGTCCTTCACCCACTTTTTGATGAGGTTGATTTTTTTTATTTGTAAATTTGTTTAATTCTTTGTAGATTCCTTTGTCAGGTGGATAGATTGCAAAATTTTTTCTCCTGTTCTGTACGTTGCCTCTTAATTAGATCCCATTTGTCAAATTTGGCTTTTGTTGATGTCAATTTTGGCTTTTGTTGCCACCACTTTTGGTGTTTTAGTCATGAAGTCTTTGCCCATGTCTATATACTGAATGGTATTGCCTAGGTTTGCTTCTAGGGTTTCTATGGTTTTAAGTACATTTAAATCTTTAATCCATCTCAAGTTAATTTTTGTATAAAGTATGAGTAAGGGGTCCAGTTTTAGTTTTCTGCATACAGCTAGCCAGTTTTCCCAACACCATTTATTAAATACAGAATCCTTTCCCCATTGTTTGCTTTGTTATGTTTGTCAAAGTTCCGATTGTTGTAGATGTGTGGTGTTATTTTTGAGGGTTCTGCTCTGTTCCATTGGTCTATATATGTGTTTTGCTACTGGTACCATGCTGCTTTTGTACTGTAGCCTTGCAGTATAGTTTGAGGTCAGGTAGCATGATGCCTCCAGCTTTATTCTTTTTGCTTAGGATTGTCTTGGCTATGTGGACTCTTTTTTTGGTTCCATATAAAATCTAAAGTAGTTTTTTCTAATTCTGTGAAGAAAGTCAATGGTAGCTTGATGGGAATAGCATTGAATCTATAAATTACTTTGGGTAGTGTGGCCATTTTCACAATATTGATTCTTTCTATTCATGAGCATGGAATATTTTTCTATTTGTGTCCTCTCTTATTTCCTGGAGCAGTGGTTGTAGTTCTCCTTGAAGAGGTCCTTTAAAACTTTTATAAGTTGTATTCCCAGGAGTTTTCCATTTTCATTTTTCCTTTTTTTTCTTTCTTTCTTTCTTTTTTTTTTTTTTTTTTGAGACAGAGTCTCACTCTGTTGCCTGGGCTGGAGTGCAGTGGTGTGATTTCAAAGAAATGTTAATAAACACAAGGATTACTAACATTATTAAGTATATTCAACATTTATGTACTTTTATAAAGTAAAAATGTAAATTTAGTATTTATAAGTATATTAAGTTGCTTTAAATTACTTGAATAATCAATAAATATTATAAACTTAAACTCCCACTTTATTATGATTTCTATTTGATCACTTCTCAAGTATTTTTTTTTAATTCTACATTTTCAAGTATTTATGAGCACAATTAAGGGGGAAAAATAGATATGTTGACATCCAGGCTTTGTCATTTTTTTAATTTATAAAACACAGGCAGAGTAAATTTAGTATAATTATTAAGGATCTTAATATTTTCAGAAAGGAAGTGAGCATTGGCTTCAACTTAAAGTCAGCAGCTGCTTTATCCCCAAAAAAGAGCATGAGCCTGTGCTTTGAATGTTGAAAGCCAGGCACGAACGTCTCCACTCTAGCTATGAAAATCCTAGATGGCATCTTTATCCAGTAGAAGGCTGTTTATTCTACACCAAAAGTTTGTTGCTTAGTGTACCTATCTTCACCTATTTCTTAGCTGGATCCTCTAGATAACTTTCTAGAGTTTCTCCATCAACACTTGGTGCTTCACTTTGCAATTACATGTTTCAGAGGTGACGTCTTTCCTTAAACCGCATGAACCAGCCTCTGCTTGCCTAAAACCTCTGCAGCTTCCTCACCTCTGACAGCCTTCATAAAACTGACAAGACGTAAGGCCTTGTTCTGGATTAGGTTTTAGCTTAAAAAAATGTTGTAGCTGATTTGACATTCTATTCAAATCACTCAAGTTTTCTTTATATCAACATTAAAGCTGTTTTGCTTTTCTATCATTTGTATGTTCATTTGAGTACCAATTTTAATTTTCTTCAATAATTTTTCCTTTCCATGCAAAACTCAGATAAGGAACCTAGCGTTCAGTCTGTTTAAGCTTTCTACATGCCTTTTTCACTATGCTTAATCATTTCTAGCTTTTTATTTAAAGAAAGAGATTTACAATTTTTTCTTTCATCTAAACACTTAGAGGTCATTGTAGGGTGAATAATTGACCTAATTTTAATATTGATCAGCTTTAGGGAATGAAGAGGCCTAAGGAGAAGGAGAGAGACAAGGGAATGACTGGTTGAGGAAGCAGTGAGAGCACTCCGTTTATGATTAAGTTGGCTGTCTTATGCGGATGTGCTCTGCAGTGTCCCACAACAATTACAATATAACATCAAAGATCACCTATGGCAAATTACCATACCAGATATAATAATAAAAATAAAAACTATAAATGTTAGAAATATGGTGAGAATTATCAAAATGTGATAAGAGAAGCCAAGTAGGACATGCTACTGGAAAAATGGTGCCAATTGACTTGCTACTTCAGGCTTGCCACAAATCTTCAATTTGTTTAAAAAAAAAAAAACAAAACAGTATCTGTAAACTACCATAACAACAGTATATGCCTTTAGTCATTTTAAGTTTACCATTTTACAATTGACAGTTGACGATGATTTGATTATACAAAATGCGTCAAAGAGTTCATATTTTGTTGATCTAACAATATAGAGATACAAAATAATTGACTGTATTAGACAAGACCTTTCTGTTTATTAGTAGGTATATGCATATTGTAGAAGTCTACTTTAGTAATATCTAAAACTAACTTTGCTGATTAATCATAACACATTTATTTTCTAAGGCACACTAAAAAAAAACCACATTCTTTGAAAAATAAATGTTCATAAATATTTGACTATTCTCTTTTCTACTAAACACATGTATATTTGATTCAACATTTCAGTTTTTTGCTTAAATAGTTGTGTTTGGTTTTAATCTATTCATGTCAGCTATTCGGTTTATGTAATTACATAATGTTATGTTATGTATATCTATTATATATGGTACTATTATACTATATGCATAATACTATTATTATAACATATAACAGAATGTTGTATATGTCTTTACATATGTAACATTATGTTTCTACATAATATAATAGCAATACAATAACATGTCTCTATATAATACAAAGTGAATATATTATGACATATAAATTTTAGAAACAAAACATGTAACTGGAAAAATAAATATGAATATCATTAATGAAAATAGGTTGTCATATTTCTAAAAATGTGAACTAAGACAAGATGACAGTTTTCTGATGAGATTATATTCTCAATCTTTTTATTTCTAGTCCAAACCTTGTCCTACCCAGTTACTCTGCTTCTCTTTTATTGTAACTGAGAGTGGAGCTGGCTGATCGACTTGTTTTTCATGCAACTGCATATTGGAATAGGCTTCCAAACTTTTAATGTTTTGATTATTCTCATAGCTTTTCTCATCATAGTTCTGTCATTACTTTGCTAAAAGACATCTTGTATATTCAATCTGTATATTTTATGATATTTGTCTAGTAGGAGTTGAATGAGTTTGTTTTATATAAAACACAGACCTATATATTTGCATATATGTGAAAATGTGTGTATATATATATCTTAGATAATTTTACATTGCTAAAACAAAATATCTGAGGCTAGTAATTTATAGTGAATAGATGTTTATTATTTACTATCCTGAAAGCTAGGAAATTCCAAGATTGAGGCAATGAGATCGGGCTAGGGCCTTTCACCTGCATAATCCCACAACATAAGAGCCAAGAGAGAGTAAGAGAAAGCAAGAGATCCAATTCCAAGCTTTTCAGTAATTGGTTTTAATCCATTCATGAAAGCAGAACCCTCACAGTCTAATCATCTCTCTTTAGGCTTCACCATCCAAGGCTGTTGCATTTGGAATTAAGTTTCCAAAGCATGCTTTTCAGAGGACACGCTTAAACAAAGCAATATGTGTATAGATATAACCATCTATGTATTAATGCTGTTTTACATAAAAACAGCTTGCCAATTCATGATATAGATAGTAATAGATACAATGAATATTGAAAAGGGAAATAGGTGTGATTTGCTAAAATTTAAAAAAAATTATCTCATTTCAAGGTGAAGATGTACTTTATGTTTAGTCAAGTCTAGAGTTTAAATCTCACATATTGTTGCAAATCAATATGGTGATTTAGTTGAACATTTCAAATGTAATTTAATATATATTTTATGTACTTTCTATATAACAGATTTTTTGCTGGGTATTTGGGTTACAGGTAAGTTGTACGTGGCTTAGGATGCTTTCAGATTTAAGATTTAATCTTAATTTAATGCTTTAAGATTTAAAAAGATAAATGGTCTATAAGATTGTTAAGTTTGTAATCAGCAAGTTAAGTTTACTGCATTTTCTGATAAAAACAAACTTTGCTTACCTGTATCTTCTTGGTTAGTCTTATTACAGAAGAGATAATATTTTTAGAGTTTTAAAATTTTAACAGCTCAGAAAAAAACTAACATACATTTCATGTAGCAAGTTATAGCCCCTTACTTATATTCGTATATATTATTGTGTACCTTAGGTAAATAATCACATAATACCAACATTGTCACTTGCTTAACATATGCAATTTCACACTTTATTTTATAACAGCAAACAATATAGAGGTTAAAGATATTCGACTAGGTGTTCAGTAATGTGTTCAATAAATCAAAAAAGTTAATGCCAGATCATAATCTAATGTGTTATTATTTTGTTCTAATTGTTAAAATGCATAAATCTGGCCAAAGTGTTTAACACTGAGCTAGCGATACAATGCAGCAAATTCTGAACTCATGAGGTAGCATCTTTCTTTGCATAATCTTTTAAGCATATTTTACTAATCATCTCTTTACAATTCTTTGGATTGTGACATCTTCATTGATTATATTATATTATAGTGCTTGGTTTATTATTAGCTTAAGCTTTTCACAAAAAAGTAGACCCTTTGAAAAATGATACATTGTGTTAAACTAAAAAAAGCTGAATACTGAAAAAGCATTAGAAATTTATAGAGCATTTGAACCAAATGATTTTGGGTATAGGCTTGCTTTTGCAATAAAGTCTTTATGACAAAACTGCTTTCTTATTTGCTTATAAGGACATGTTTCAACTATGTCTTTTAAATAGTTTTCCATTACACTATGATATAATACACACTTTAATTTTGTGTGACTGAACTACTATTCCAGAGAAAGCTGCAGCCATGCTAATACCTGAAATCAGGGATGACCTAGAAAGCTTTGCAGTAAATGATCTATTGTTCATTCATTTGCTGACTTCTCAGAACAAATTTTAAGAAGACCAGTTTGTCTAGCAATAGACCAGCTTATAAAATGTCTGAAATAGCAATTAAATTGAAATATCCTAGCTTGAGCTTGGCTATAGTGAACATATTTTAAACAATCCTGCCAACTCCATTTTGCCCACCCTGAGCTATGTTTGCCCACCCTGAGTTATGTAGGGCATTCTGTTCTGAAAGCTGTATGAGACACCTGGCATCTTTGTAACCAATTTTCTGAGAAACAGCCCACCAGCCCTGTACATCCTGTATCCGTAACCATGTAACTGCTACCTCACATCCTGAGTAAAAAACAATTTTAAGTAGAACTTTTTGTTAGGGCCCCCCTTCTCCCCTAACCTGCTCCTTCTGCTTCTGTACTAATCTGCTTACTGCCCCCTGACCGTAAACTGGTATAAAAATGTGGACCCCCCCTTTTTTCTTGGTGAGAGGTTTGACCTCTAGCTGACTTGGATGCCCACATAAAGATGGACTCTCAACAAACTCAGTGCGTGGCGCTTCTGTTTAAACTCGCTTGGTTATAACAAAATGAGTTTAAAAACCAGATAATGCTCTGTTTTATTTATATTTTCTTAATGATAATAAGAATCATGTTACATATGCATTGGAAATTAAGTAAAATATTAAAATACAGCAAAATTATTTTTCATATAAATTAATAACTCTATTTGTAATTAGAAATTGATATATTAGTTTTCATTGTATTTACTTTAAAAATGTACTTGTATATTCCCTGTTCTTGAAAGTCTGCATACATTTTTTTCTATTATTAACCTAATCTTACATTAATTTTTCCTTCTCTTTGTTATGTAACATATTTTCAATATTCACTGTAGATATCAGCTCATTCTGAAGTTTCCATTTATCTCCAATACATTTTAATTTCTCCATTTGATTCAATCCCTTCTGAATTTAAAATATATATATATATATATATATCTCACAGCATTTATTTTTATCTTGGTTCTGTAGCCTCTTCTTACCATATTTAATTTTGAATTCAAAATACTGTTACAGTATACAAGACACTGAATAAATATTTGATATGATTAAATAAAAATAATATCATTTGATTTTAAAGAAAAAAGCTGAGTTCCAAAGTCATGCTATTGATTTGTGGCTTAACTAGGAAGAGCAGCAGAACTTATTGGTGTTAGCCTGGTATTCATCACTTCCTGCTACACAGAAGAAAAATGTGTTTGCTTTGCTCTTCATTCACCTTGTGTTTGAAAATTTAATATAAAAGTTCTTTATTTTAAAAACTATTTAAAATTAACATTTCATTTCCAGAGACAATATTGTGTTAGAGCTATAGGAATAAAGTAGGTTAGCAATAATAATAATTGATCAATGAAGAGAAAGCATGAGTTACCCTCAAATCAGATCTTCTTATCTCCTTAATGGACAAAATGTAATATAATTTGATCTCAATTGTTTCAAAATATACCTTGAAATATTTTTTCAAAATGTTCTTCATTGCTTTCAAGCCTGCTTTATTGCACTACCACTTAACATTTCTGTTCATAGTTGTTTGGACCAACTTATATAATTGATCAAAGTTGGTTAAGTCAGATTCTCTCTTGCAGTGAGAGATAGGTTAATTATCTTAGGTCAGGTTCTACAGCAGAGAGGGCTGAGACAGAAATTCAGGTGTGCATAATTTATAGAGAATAATCCAAGGAATAAAAGATTAAGGGAAGTAGAACAGAAACTAAACGAAATTATTATTTCAGTTGGAGTGAGTTCAGCTCCATTAAGATTTCATGGCAAACTCTGGAGGAGCACATAACCCTTCAGACAAAAGGGCTGTTCTACTTACACCTACATCAGTTAGTCATTGATTGTAGGTTTCCCCAGAATGGTGAAAGGAATCTACCATATAGTCAAGGAAAATTCTTCAGAAGAGAGAGCAGCTGTGAGCTGTGAGAGACTAACACAGAGAAACCACGCATAAGGGCAATGGCTGGCTAAAGGGGACAGGATGTTGTCAGTGTTCACTCTTTGTCTGCCTTTAGAGTTCCAAAAAAATATGCATCCTTGGTAATATATCATTGCATAAAAAAAAAATGCTCATAAATAATGTTATTTCAGCTATATGTTATATTTTTTAAACTGCTTTTTAGATCTGAGAAAAAAAATATTTGCCAGTGTTTTCCAACTTGTAAAAATGTATCACAATAGCTTAAACATAAAGAAATGTTGAATTGCAAATCTTTGGGTGATGTTTCATTTTGAAAAAGATGCAGCATTTATATAGTTACATAGCTAGCCATTCTATTATGTGTTGTACTTAATTTACTTATTCTTTTATTCCTTTTTAAAAATTACTTCTACATTTTGTGTATCTCTCAGTAGAAATAATTTGACCTTCAGTCATTACTGATGAGTTCTAAAATTATATAAATCATTTTTTATAGTTTATACATATAAGGGAAAATATACATTTTCAAGCTAAATACTCAATGTTATCTACATCCTAAAGTGAATATCATTTTACAAGTTTTAGGTTTCTAATAGATTTAACGATAAACTTTGTGTATTTATTTTATTTATTTATTTTTCTGTTCTCTGAGCAAACTTTTAAAATATATTTTTTATTGTACTTTAGGTTCTCGGTTACATGTACAGATCATGCAGGATTGTTACATAGGTACATACATGGCAATGTGGTTTGTTGCCTCCATCCCCCTGTCACCTATATCTGGCATTTCTCCCCATGTTATCCCTCCCCAACTTCCCTACCCTCTGCTATCTCTCCCCAAGTCCCCCCCCAAAAGACCCCAGTGTGTGATATTCCCCTCCATGTGTCCACGTGTTCTCATTGTTCAACACCTGCCTATGAGGGAGAACATGTGTGTTTGATTTTCTGTTCTTGTGTCAGTTTGCTGAGAATGATGGTTTCCAGATTCATCCATGTCCCTACAAAGGACACACACTAATCATTTTTTATGGCTACATAATATTCCATGGTGTGTATGTGCCACATTTTCCCAATCCGGTCTATCATCGCTGGGCATTTGGGTTGGTTCCAGGTCTTTGCTGTTGTAAACAGTACTGCAATGAACATTTGTGTGCATGTGTTCTTATAGTAGAATGATTTATAATCTTTTGGATATATACTCAGTAATGGAATTGCTGGGTCAAATTATACTTCTATTTCTAGATCCTTGAGGAATTGCCACACTGTCTTCCACAATGATTGAACTAATTTACACTCCCACCAACAGTGTAAAAGTGTTCCTGTTTCTCCACATCCTCTCCAACATCTCTTGTCTCCAGATTTTTTGATGATCGCCATTCTAACTGGCGTGAGATGGTATCTCAGTGTGGTTTTGATTTGCATTTTTCTAATAACCAGTGATAATGAGCATTGTTTCATGTTAACTGGCCTCGTATATGTCTTCTTTTAAAAAGTGTCTGTTCATGTCCTTCCCCACTTTTGAATGGGTTTGCTTTTTTCTTGAAAATCTGTTTTAGTTCTTTGTAGATTCTGGATATTAGCCCTTTGTCAGATGGGTAGATTGCAAAAAATTTTTTCCCATTCTGTTGGTTGCTGATTCACTCTAATAATTGTTTCTTTTCTGTACAGAAGTTCTGGAATTTAATTAGGTCCCATTTGCCTATTTTGGCTTTTGTTGTCAATGCTTTTGGTGTTTTAGTCATAAAATCCTTGCCTATGCCTATGTCCTGAATGGTTTTGCCTAGGCTTTCTTCTAGGGTTTTTATGGTGTTAGTTCTTATGTTTAAGTCTTTAATTCATCTGGAGTTAATTTTAGTGTAAGGTGTCAGGAAGAGGTCCAGTTTCTGCTTTCTGCACATGGCTAGCCAGTTTTCCCAACACCATTTATTAAACAGAGAATCCTTTCCCCATTTCTTGTTTTTGTCTGGTTTGTCAAAGATGTGATGGTTGTAGATGTGCAGCATTGCCTCTGAGACCTCTGTTCTGTTCCATTGGGCTATATCTCTGGGTATGAGTACCATGCTGTTTTGATTACTGCAGCCTTGTAGTATAGTTTGAAGTCAGGTAGTATGTCTTCAGCTTTGTTCTTTTTTCTTAGGATTGTCTTGGCTATATGGGTTCCCTTTTTGTTCCATATAAAGTATAAGGTTTTTTTTTTTTTCAGTTCTGTGAAGAGGGTCATAGGGAGCTTCATGGGGATAGCAGGGAATATATAAATTACTTTGGGCACTATGGCCATTTTCACAATATTGATTTTTCCTAACCATGAGCATGGAATGGTTTTCATTTGTTTCTTTCCTCTCTTATTTCCTTGAGCAGTGCTTTGTAGTTCTCCTTGAAGAGGTCTTTTACATCCTGTGTCAGTTGTATTCCTAGGTATTTTATTCTTTTTGTAGCAGTTGTGAATGGGAGTTCACTCTTGATTTGCCTCTCTTTTAGTCTGTTATTGGTGTATAGGGATGCTTGTAATTTCTGCACATTTTGTATGCTGAGATTTTGCTGAAGTTGCTTATCAGTTTAAGGAGAATTTGGGCAGAGACAATGGGTCTTCTAAATATACAGTAATGTCATCTGCAAATAGAGACAACTTGACTTCCTCCTTTCCTAATTGAATACGCTTTATTTATTTTTCTTGCCAGATTGCTCTTCTAGAAATTCCAATACTATATTGAATAGGAGTGGTGACAGAGGGCATCCTTTTCTAGTGCCAGATTTCAAAGGGAATACCTCCAGTTTTTGCCCATTCAGTATGATATTGGCTGTGAGTTCGTCATAAATAGCTTTTAGTATTTTGAAATACTTTCCATCGATACCTAGTTAACTGAGAGATTTTAGCATAAAGGGCTGTTGAATTTTGTTGAAGGTCTTCTCTGTATCTATTAAGATATTCATGGATTTTTGTCTTTGGTTCTGTTTATGTGGTGGATTATGTTTATAGACTTGTGCATGTTGAACCAGCCTTGCATCCCCAGGATGAAGCCTATTTATTTGATCATGATGAATAAGCTTTTTGATGTATTGCTGCAATAGGTTTGCCAATATTTTATTGAATATTTTTGCATCTATTTTCATCATGGATATCGGCCTGAAGTTTTCTTTTTTTGTTGTTTCTGCCAGGTTTTGGTGTCAAGATGATGTTGGCCTCATAAAATGATTTGGGAAGGATTTCCTCTTTTCATATTCTTGGGAATAGTTTCAGAAGGAGTGGTACCAGCTTATCTTTGTATGTATAGTAGAATTCAGCCATGATCCCATCTGGACCTGGGATTTTTTTGGTTGGTTGGCTATTAATTGCTACTTCAACTTCAGCCCTTGTTATTGGTTTATTCAGGGTTTTGACATCTTCCTGGTTTAGTCTTGGTAGAGTGCAAGTGTCCAGGAATTTATCCCTTTCTTCCAGGTTTACTGGTTTATGTGCATAGAGTTCTTTCTAGTAATCTCTGATGGTAGTTTGTATTTCTGTGGAATTGGTGGTGATATCCCCTTTTTCATTTTTTATTGTATCTATTTGATTCTTCTCTCTTTTCTTTTATATTAATCTGGCTAGTGGTCTGTCTATTTTGTTGATCTTTTCAAAAAAACACTTCCTGTATTTATTGATTTTTTGAAGAGGTTTTTGTGTCTCTGTCTCCTTCGGTTCGTTGGTTCTGCTCTGTTCTTAGTTATTTCTTATCTTCTGCTAGCTTTCAAGGTTTTTGATCTTGCTCCTCTAGCTCTTTCAATTTTAAAGACAAAGAGTCAATTTTATATCTTTCCTTGCTTTTTATGTAGGCATTTGTTGCTATAAATTTCCTTCCAGACCCTACATTAAATGTGTCTCAGAGATTATGGTACATTGTGTATTTGTTCTTGTTGGTTTCAACGAACACCTTTATTTCTGCCTTCATTTCATTGTTTATCCAGTCAACATTCAAGAGCCAGTTGTTCAATATCCATGAAGTTGTATGGTTCTGAGTTAGTCTCCTAATCTTGAGTTCTAATTTAATTGCACTGTGGTCTGAGAGACTGTTATGATTTCGATTATTTTGCATTTGCTGAGGAGTGATTTACTTCCAATTATGTGGTCAATTTTAGAGTAGGCGAGATGTGATGCTGACAAGAATGTATATTCTGTGTATTTGGGGTGGAGAGTTCTGTAAATGTCTCTTAGGTTTGCTTGGTCCAGATCTCAGTTCAAGCCCTGGATATCCTTATTAATTTTCTGTCTTGATTATCTGTCTAATATTGACAGTGGAGTCTTAAAGTCTACTGGTATTATTGTGTGGAAGTCTAGGTCTCTTTGTAGGTCTTTAAGAACTTGCTTATGTATCTGGTGCTCCTGTATTTGGTGCATATATATTTAGGATCATTAGCTCTTCTTGTATTGATTCTTTTTCCATTATGAAATGCTCTTCTTTGTTTCTTTTGATCTTCGTTGGTTTAAAGTCTATCTTATTAGAGACTAGGATTGCAACTTCTGTATTTTTTTTTTTGCTCTCCATTTGCTTGGTAAATCTTCCTCCATCCCTTTATTTTGAGCCTATGTGTGTCCTTGCACATGAGATGGGTTTCCTGGATACAGCACACCAATGGGTTTTGACTTTTTATATAATTTGCCAGTCTTTGTCTTTTGATTGGGGCATTTAGCCCATTTACATTTAAGGTTAATATTGTTATGTGTGAATTTGATCCTGTCACTTTGATGCTAGCTGGTTATTTTGCCTATTAGTTGATGCAGTTTCTTCACTGTGTTGATAGTCTTAACCATTTGGTATATTTTTGTTGCAGCTGGTACTGGTTGTTTTTTTCTATGTTTAGTGCTTCTTTCAGGAGCTCTTGTAAGGTGGTGATGAAATCTCAGCAATTGCTTGTTCATAAAGGATTTTATTTCTCCTTCATTTATGAAGCTTAGTTTGACTGGATATGAAATTCTAGGTTGAAAGTTCTTTTCTTTAAGATGTCAAATATTGACCTCCACTCACTTTTGGCTTGTAAAATTTCTGCCGGGAGATCCACTTAGCTGCCCTTAGCATTTTTGCCTTCAACCCTGGTGAATCTGACAATTAAGTGCCTTGGGTTGCTCTTCTTGAGGAATATCTTTGTGGTTTTCTCTGTATTTCCTGTACTTGAATGTTGGCCTGCCTTGTTAAGTTGGGGAAGTTCTCCTGCATAATATCCCGGAGAGTGTTTTCCAGCTTTGATTCATTCACTCCATCACATTTAGGTACACTTATCAAATGTAGATTAGGTCTTTTCAAATAATCCCATATTTCTTGAAAACTTTGTTCATTTCTTTTCACTCTTCTTTCTCTAATCTTGCCTTCTATTTTTATTTCATTGAGTTGATCTTCAATCTCAATATTCTGTCTTCTGCTTGATCTATTTCTCTATTGAAACTTGTGTATGCTTTCTGAAATTCTCATACTGTGCTTCTCAGTTCCATCAAGTCATTTATATTCCTCTCTAAGCTGTTTATTCTTGTTAGCATTTTGTCAAACTTTTTTCAAGGTTCTTAGTTTCTTTGCATTGGGTTAGAACATGTTCTTTAACTCAGAGAAGTTTGTTATTACCCACCTTCTGAAGCCGGTTTCTGTCAATTCATCAGATTCATTCTCCATCCAGCTTTGTCCCGTTGCTGATGAAGACTTGTGATCCCTTGGAGGAGGAGAGATGTTCTGGGTTTGGGTGTTTTCATCCTTTTTGAGCTGGTTTCTTCCCATCTTTGTGGATTTATCTACCTGTGGTCTTTGTAGTTGGTGACTTTTCAATGGAGTCTCTGAGTGGACTTCTTTTTTGTTGATGTTGAAGTTATTTCTTTATTATTATTATTATTTTAGTTTTTCTTCTAACAGTCAGGCCCCTCTGCTGTAGGACTGCTAGAGGTCCACTCCAGATCCTGCTTGCCTGGGGATCACCTGAGGCAGATGTAGAACAGTAAGGGTTGATGCTGTTTTCTTCTTTGGTTATCTTTGTCCCAGAAGGGTACGCACCAGATGTCAGCCAGAGCTCCCCTTTATGAGGTGTATTTTTGGATATACGAGGGTCGGGGAGCTGATTGAGAAGATAATCTGTCCCTTATAGGAGCTCAAGTGCTGAGCTGGGAGTTCCACTGTTTTGTTCAGAGATGCTGGGCAGGTGCATTTAAGTCTGCTGCAGCAGAACTCATAACCACCTTTTTCCCCAGGTGCTCTGTCCTGGGAAGCTGGGGCTTTATTTATAAGTTTCTGACATGCTTGCTGCCTTTTTTCAGAGATGCTCTGCCCAGCAAGGAGATACTCCCGTCACAGTCTGCCAGCCTAGGCATTGCTGAACTGCCAACCTCTGCCCAGATGCTGTGTGAACTTCCTTGCCCTTTTGTTTACAGAGGTACAGTCAGAACTGCCTCAGTGATGGTGGTCTGCCTCAGTAATGGCTGATGCCCTCCCTCCACCTAGCTGGACCATCCAGGGTCCAGTAGCACTTGCTGGGAAACTCTCAATCCAGAGCATTTCAGATTGCTGGTGTTTGTGGGAGCGGGACCTGCTGAACCAGATCACCTGACTCCTGTTTCAGCCCCCTTTTTTCAGTTGAATGGGTGGCTGTCTCCCAGGTGTTCCAGGTGCCAAGTGTGGGTTTTTATGCAGAGAACCATAGTGCCTGCTGAAACAGCTGTGTTGGAAACTTGTGGTGCTTTTCAGCCCAGGAGTGGGCAGTAAAAACTTGTTTGGAAATGCAGTGATCACTCACCCTCTGTGTTGTTCTTGCTGGGAACTGCACTCCAGAGTTGTTCCTATTCAGCCATCTTGGATCTCCTCTCTAAACTTCATTTAATTAATAGATTCAGATAGCTTAATTTTCTGAGGTGGGTATCCTAGTATCAGGATATTTGATTTTGATCATGATGGGTTAGATTATTTTGATCAGTATTTTTGCTTAAAGCAAATGAAAATTTAGAGTAAAACTTAAAAAAAGTAATGCATTGAAGAACTTGCAGGGTTAACAGTGTAAGAAATTACTAGATAAAAACTGAAGAAAAACTGAAAGTCAGAAAGATAGAGAACAATGGAAATGATTGAATTGGAGAATTTTTTTTTACTGCCTCAGATCTCCAAAGAAATAAAAATAACTTATAAGTTCAGTTTTTTTTGCTACCTTGACAGATATTCTTCTATTATACATATAATATATGTAAAAAATGAGTGATTTGTTAGGTATTACTTTTCTGGACCCCTTTGAACAGTATGTAATAAATATATAGAATAAGAACCTTCCCAAATAATGTTTATAAATTTTCAAAGAGGCAAGACATTGGTCTTGATGCCTGAATTACATTAATTATAGAATACTTTGTGGGAGGGTTTGAGTTTTATATATATAATCTTGGAATTAATGATTTTTATGGTCTTATTTGTGTCTCTTCTTCCTTTCATTAGAATAGATCATTTTATACAATTTCTATAGCTTTTTAGAAAATAGGAATTGAACCATATTTTTCTGCTTCCTATAACCTCTTTAATGCTACTAATAATGCAAGAGCAAAATTTACACTTTATCAAAATAAGTGGACTGAAACTATAGAACATAACTGAAAAAATTAAAGAATACTTAAGAAAATGGAAAAACATTTTGTGTTCATGACTTAGAAGACTTTATAGTGTTCATAAGGCAATAATTCCCAAATTTACGTACAGATTCAAGACAACTCCTATCATAATCCCAGTTAATATTTTCTGAAATTTGAAATACATACCTAAAATTTATAAACATATTCAAGGAACTCATAATTACCAAAACATTTTAAAAAATCATAGTTTTAGGATTCACACTCCCAATTTCAAAATTTACCATAAAGCTACACTACCCAAACAGTATGGCAGTGATATAAGTGTAAGACTTAATTATATGTTTTTTACAAGAAATAAACTCTAATTATAAAGATACTTGTAGATTAAATGTACATGGGTGAATAAGATATACCATATTAACACAACAAGAAAAAGTAAGTGTGTTGGTTAATATTGAGTGTCAACTTGATTGGACTGAAGGATGTGAAATGTTCCTGGGCTTACCTTTGAGGGTGTTGCAAAGGAGATTAAATTTGAGTCAGTAAACCAAGAGAGACAGACCCACTCTTAATCTGGGTAGACACCATCTAATCAGCTGCCAGTGTGGCTAGAATCCAACAGACGAAGAAAGTGGAATGAGACTTGACTTGCTGAGTCTTCCAGTCTTCATCTTTCTCCCTTGCTAGATGCCTTCTGCCCTTGAACATTAAACTCCAAGTACTGCAGCCTTTGAACCCTTGGATTTACACTACTGACTTTCCAGGTGCTTTCAGGCCTTTGGCCACAGACTGAAGGCTACACTTTGGCTTCCCTACTTTTGAGATTTTGGGACTCAGACTGGCTTTCAGCTTGCAGGCTTATTGTGGGACTTCACCTTGCCAATTCTTTAAAAACTCCCCTTCATATATCCATATATCCTATTATTTTCATCCCTCTAGAGAACACTGAATAATATAGGAAGAATTGCTATTAATTTCAGACAGAGAAGACTTCGGGTCAAGAAAAGTTTTCAGGGTTAAGAAGGAAGCATTACATAATAAGAAAGGGATAACATTGTTTAGGAACAAATAATATTTCTCAGTGTGTATGTGTCTCACAACAAAATGTCAAAATATATGAGGCAAAAGAACTGACAGACTTACGAGGAGAAATAGAGTAATCCACTAATACAGACAATCGCAACACTTTGTTTTAGAAATGGAATCAGGACACAGTTATACTAAAAAAAAAAATTCATCTGCTAAAAAAAAATTAATCAGCTCTGAATAATAAATTTAAAAGGATATAAATTACATAGCATGTGCTCTCTGAAGACAACAGAATTAAACTAGAAATAAATAACAAAAGAGAGCCCAAAATGTTCAAAATATATGGAAAACACTCAACATCTTTTAAAATAATATACGGGTAAAAAGGAAATATCAAGATACATTAAAAAATACTTTAACTAAATAAAAATAAAACAGCACATTTTGTGAGAATGTAGTAAAGACAGTGCTTAGAAGAAAAATTATAGCATTAAATATGTACAGTTTTAAAAAAATGATCAAAGCTTCTAACTCAAGAAAGCAAAAAAGAGAAATACGTTAAATCAAAAATGGTAAAACAAAAATAAACAATAAAAATTAGAGCTGAAATCAATAAAATTGGAAACAGCAAATCAATATAAAAAATAAACAAAATCAAAAGATTATTCTTTAAAAAATCAATACATTTGATAAAACTCTAGTCAGGCTAAAAGAAAGAGGACACAAATTACTAATTATATGTATTCTGCATATGTCCCTTCTTGCCACTGCTTTTCAACCTCTGCATGCCAGAAGACAAGAAAAGGATATAAAAGGTATACAGATTAAGAAGGAAGAAAAATAAAATGTTTTTATTAGGAAGGAATTAGGAAGAAAGAAAAATAAAAGGTTTACAGATTATGAAGGAAGAGCTGCATTTGTTTGCTGATGGCAAGGTTGCGTCTGTAGAAACACTGCATATTCTCACTCATAGGCGGGTGATGAAAAATGAGAACACATGGACACAGAAAGGGGAGTACTAAACACTGGGGTCTATTGGGGGGAAAAGGGGAGGGCCAGTGGGAGGGGGAAGTGGGGAGGGATAGCCTGGGGAGAAATGCCAAATGTGGGTGAAGGGGAGAAGGAAAGAAAAGCACACTGCCATGTGTGTTCCTACGCAACTGTCTTGCATGCTCTGCTCATGTACCCCAAAACCTAAAATCCAATAAAAAATTAAAGAGAAAAAAAAAGAAATTCTAATGAAATCAACAAGAAAAACCTTTCCTGGAACTAATAGGTGATTATAGTGATTGCAAAATACAAAGTTATTATAAAAAGTCTAATGTTTTTCTATATATCTGCAATGAACAAGTGAGATTTTGAATTCAAAACACAATACTAGTTACATTAGCATATAAAAATGAAACACTTAGCTATATATAATGTCTAAAAATATTTACACAGCAATGAGAAAAACTACAAAACTCTGATGAAAGAAATTAAAGAAAAACTAAATAATAAATAACTAGTTTATGTTCATGGATAGGAAGACTATATATTTTCAAGATATCAGAATTTTCCAACTTGATCTATAGATGCAATGCAATCTCAATAAAAATCCAAGTATATTCTCTGGGAATATAAAAAAACTGATTCTAAAGTTTACATAGAAATCCAGGCACCCAGAGTAACTAACAAGACATTAAATGAGAAGAACAAAGTTTTAGAACTGACACAATTTTACTTCAAGACTTACTATAAAACTACAGTAAGAGTATTGACAAAGAATAGGCAAATTAATAGATGGAACAGAATTAAGAGACCAAAATAGTTGGATAGAAATAGAGTTAACTGATCTTTGACAAAGGAGCAAAGGAAATACAATGTAGCAAAGATAACATTTTTTGACAAATGGTGTTATAACAGATACTCACATGCAAAAAAATGAAATAAAAAAATAAAATGAAATATAGGCTTAGACCTTCCAATCTTTATAAACAATTAAGTCAAAATGAATCACAGACTTAAATATAAATGTAAAACTATAAAATCTTAGAAGACAGCAGTGGAGAAAATCCAGATTTTCATGGGTTTGGCAATGATTTTTCAGATGCAACAGCAAAGGCACCATGTATTAAAGAAAGGCTTGATATGGTGGACTTAATTAAAAATTTTTTTTTTCTGCTCTGAGAAGGACACTGTCAGAAAATAAAATGAGAAACGGCAGACTGGGATAACTTATTTACAAAAGCCTTATCTAATATAAGACTGTTATCCAAAACACACAAATAACAATAAGAAAACAAACAACCTATTTAAAATGTGGTCAAAAGATTTTAACAGACATCATCAAAGTATATATTCAGATTACAAATGACAAACATATGAAAATGAAAAGTATATAAAAAGATGCTCCAAATCATATATATTAGGGCATTGCAAATTAAAACAAGAACGAGATACAATTACACATCTATGAGAATGGCCAAAATCCCGAACACTGACAATACCAAATGCTGAATGTCTATGTGGGGCAACAGGACCTGGTCATTGCTTATAAAAATGCCACTTGGTACAGGGACTTTGGAAGATGATTTTGTGGTTCTTTCAAACATTTTTTATCATGTGACCCAGAAATCGCACTCCTTGGCATATTTACAAAGGAGTTGAAAACATGTTCACACAGAAACCTGCACTTGGATATTTGTAGCAGCTTTATTCTTAATTGCCAAAAATTGGAAGCAACTAAAATACCTCTCTGTAGATTAATAAATAAATAAACTGTAGTACATTCAGGAAACAGAATATTATTTAGTACTAAAAGAAAATGCACTATTAGATCATAAAAAACATGAAGAGGGCTTAAATGTATATTAGTGAAAGAAGGCAATCTTTTGAGAAGTGTCTGTTCATATTCTTTGCCCACCTTTTGATAGGTTGTTTGTTCTTTTCTTGTAAATATCTTTAAGTTCCTTGTAAATTCTGGCTATCAGACCTTTGTCAGATAGGTAGACTGCAAAAAATTTCTCCCATTTTGTAGATTGCCTGTTCACTCTGATGATAGTTTTTCTGCCCTGCAGAAGCTCTTTAGTTCAATTAGATCCCATGTGTCAATTTTAGCTTTTGTTGCAATCGCTTTTGGTGTTTCAGTCATAAAGACTTTGCTCATGCCTATGTCTTGGATGATATTGTCTAGGTTTTCTTCTAGAGTTTTTATGGTTTGGGGTTTTACACTGAAGTTGTTAATCTATCGTATTTTTATTTTTTATTGCATTTTAGGTTTGGGGGTACATGTGCAGAACATGCAAGATAGTTGCATAGGTACACACGTGGCAGAGTGTTTTGCTGCCTTCCTCCCCTTCACCCACATCTGGCATTTCTCCCCATGCTATCCCTCCCCAGCTCCCCCCTCCCCCACTCTCCTTCCTCTATTCCCCTCAATAGACCTCAGTGTGTAGTGCTCCCCTCCCTGTGTCCATTGAGTTGCTTTTGTATAAGGTGTAAAAAAGGGGTCCAATTTCAGTTTTCTGCATATGGCTAGCCAGTTTTACCAGCACAATTTACTGAATAAGAGATCCTTTCCCTATTGCTTGTTTTTGTCAGCCTGGTTGAAGATTAGATGGTTGTAGATGTGTGGTATTATTTCTGAGGTGGTTGTTCTGTTCCATTGCTCTACATGTCTGTTCTAATACCAGTACCATAGTGTTTTTGTTACTGTATCCTTGTAGTATAGTTTCAAGTCAGGTATCATAATGCCTCCAGCTTTGTACAGCCAACAAACATAAAAAAAAAAACTGAACATCACTGATCATCAGAGAAATGCAAATAAAAACCTCAATGAGATACCATCTCATGACAGTCAGAATGACATTTAATAAAAAGTCACGAAACAATAGATGCTAGTGAGGCTGTGGAGAAATAGGAACACTTTTACATGTTGGTGGGAGTGTAAATTAGTTCAACCATTGTGGAAGACAGTATAGCAATTTCTCAAGGATCTAGAACCAGAAAAACCATTTGACCCAGCAATTCTCTTACTGGGTATATACCTAAAGTAATATAAATCATTCTCCTGTAAAGACACATGCACACCTGTGTTTATTAAAGCACTATTTACAATAGCAAAGACATGGAACCAACCCAAATGCCCATCAATGGTAGACTGAGTAAAGAAAATGTGGTTCACATACACTATGTCATACCATGCAGCCATAAACAGGAATGAGGTTATGTCCTATGCAGGGACATGGATGAAGCTGGAAGCCATCATCCTCAGCAAAATATCACAGAAACAGAAAACCGAACACTGGATGTTCTCACTCATAAATGGGAGTTAAACACTGAGAATATATGGGCGAAGAGAAGGGAACAACACACACCACAGTCTACTGGGGGTAGGGGTGAGGGAGGGAATGTAGAGGATGGATCAATAGGTGCAGCAAACCACCATGGCAAAAATACACCTATGTAACAAATCTGCACGTTCTGCACATGTATTAAATTTTACTTTTTAGACAAAATAAAGAAAAAAAATATTTTAAAAAAGTCAATCTGAAAAGGTTACATATGATTTCAACAACATGACATTCTGTAAATAAAAAAGAATAAAAATAACCATGGTGTTAAGGAGCTAAAGAGAAGGGAGGGATGAATAGGCAGAGCACAGGAGATTTTTAGGTCAGAAAAATTACTATGTATGATGATATAATGTTGGATGACATAAACTTGTCCAAACCCATAGAATGTACAACATCAAAAGTGAACTCTAATGTAATGTTGTATCAGTGTAGATTCATAAATTGTAACAAATGTATTAGTCTGATGAGGAATGTTGATAAAAAGGATGCTTTACACATGTAGGGGAAATAGGTATGTGAGAAATCTCTGTACCTTCCACTTGGAATTGTTATTCTTTAGAACATAAAACTGATCTAAAAAGTAAAGTCTAAGCTGGGCGTGGTGGCTCAAGCCTGTAATTGCAGCAATTTGGGAGGCCAAGGCAGGTGGTTCACGAGGTCAAGAGATAGAGACCATCCTGGTCAACATAGTGAAACTCCATCTCTACTAAAAATACAAAAAATTAGCTGAGTGTGGTGGCATGTGCCTGTAATCCCAGCTACTCAGGAGGCTGAGGCAGGAGAATTGCCTGAACCCAGGAGGCGGAGGTTGCAGTGAGCTGAGATCACGCCATTGCACTCCAGTCTGGGTAACAAGAGCAAAACACCATCTCAAAAAATAAATAAATAATAAAAAAAATAAAGTCTATTAAAAAAAAATAAAGTACTTTCACATGCTACAATATGGATGAACCTAAGAAACATTATGCTAAGTAAAAGAAACCAGACAAAAAATACCATGTATTGTACAATGACATTTTTATTAACTCCAGATAGTTTAAAGACTTAATATGTAAGAATTAAAACTATAAAAATACTAGAAGAAAAGCTAGGAAAAACTTTCACAGATATTGATCTAGGCAAAACATTTGTGTCTAAGGTTTCAAAAGCACAGGTGACAAAAACAAAAATAGAAAAATTCTATTTCTTCATACTAAAAGCAATAATCATTAGAGTGAATAAACAACCTGAAGAATAGGAAAAAATATTTGCAGACTATTCATCCAGCAGGGGTCTAATATTCAGAATATACAACAAACTCAAGAGGAAAAAAAATCCCATTAAAAATTAGGCAAAACACATGAATATACATTCTTCAAAAGAAGACATACAATTGCTTAATAAGTATGTAAAAAATGCTCAACATCACTAATCTTCACAGAAATCAAAATCAAAATCACAACAAGGTATCATCTTATCCCAGTGAGAAGAGCTATTAATAATAATAATAATAACAGATTTTGGCAAGGCTGCATAGAAATGGGAACACTTGGCTGGGCATGGTGGTTCAAGCCTGTAATCCCAGCACTTTGGGAGGCTGAGGAGGGCAGATCATGAGGTCAATTGATTGAGACCATCCTGGCCAACATGGTGAAACCTCATCTCTACTAAAAATACAAAAAAATTAGCTGGGCATGGTGGCATGTGCCTGTAGTCCCAGCTACTCAGGAGGCTGAGGCAGGAGAATTGCTTGAACCCGGGAGGTGGAGGTTGCAGTGAGCAGAGATTGTGCCACTGCACTCCAGCCTGGTGACAAAGTGAGACTCTGTCTCAAAAAAAAAAAAGAAATGAAAAGAAATGGGAACACTTATATACCATTGGTGGGAATGTAAACTAATACAGCAACTCTGAAGACAATATGATGATTTCTCAAAAAGTCAAAAATGGTATTACCATTCAATCCAACAATCTCACTACTATGTATTTATTTACCGAAAGGAAAATAACTCTTATCATTGTACTATTTAAAATAGCAAAAATATGAAGCAACCTAAATATCCATCAATAGATGAATGGAGAAAATGTGGTATGTAAACACAATGGAATACTAGTTAGCCGTAAAAAGATCAAACAATGCAATTTGCAGCAAATTGAGTAAAACTGGAAGTCATTATCTTAAATGAAATAAGCCAAGCACAAAAAGATAAATGCCACGTTTCCACTTACATGTAAGAGGTAGAAAATTTGAACATATAAAGGTAGACAGTGGAAAAACAGATAGCAGAGATGTGAAAGGGTGAGTCAAGAGTAAATAGGAGGATAAAGAGAAGTAGGTTGAAAGGTACAAACAAACGATAAGATCAAAGTAATACATTTAATGTTTAACAGCAGAATATGGTGACTATCCTTGAAAAAAAAAAATGCTGTATACTCAAGTGATGAGCACTCTAAATGCTTTGATTGGATCACTATGCATAATACACAAATAAGGAAATTTCTTATGTACCCTATACATTTGCCCAAATAGAAATTTAGAAAATTTAAAAATGTAAAAGCAAGATGGCACATACACACAAAAACCATTTTATATTTAAGAAAATTATGAGATAGATAATAGTCTCTAGCACTTTTTATAACTTTACTCAACAAATATTTTTCTCTTGAATTTTTATGTTATTAACTTTGTTTAATCAAATGTATATAAAATAACAATACAATATAAATATTTATGAATGTGGAAATAAACATCTCCACCTAACTAAGGCACTTGACTTTCTATTATTTCTGTCACTTGTTCACAAAAATTGAATTTGCTACTGAAATAACTGCAGAAACTTCAAAGCTTGAGATTTTCCTCTCTTGTATTTTTCTATGTGATAATATTTAAAAAGTTGCAATCATATTGTAAAATACTGTATAATATAATATAATATTGGAAGGTTCTAAAACTGAATTCTATATTGTTATTTTAATTGTATTTAAATATATACAATATATGCTCTATAATAAAATCTATATAAGACACTCAATCTACATTTATACATTTTAGAGTATGTGGCTTGTTCTCTAATAGAATTTTCTGGTTTACAATAAAAACAAGTAAAAAAACAAAGTAAATAAAAATTGATATAGCTTAAAATAATCATTACATGGAACTTTTTTTGAATAACATTTTTCTTCTGACATGTATGAATTAATAGCTGATTCTTACATAAATTAAGTGGGAGTCTTAAAGGAGAAATTTGTTGCTAAATTAAAGTTGCCCATCATTGATCTCTTTCTTTAAAATTCCATTTTCTGTAGTTTTTTAATGAAAATAATATCATCGCACAAGACTATGGCATTTCGAGCAATATATTGATAATTGTCATGATAAACCCTTTAATATAAATTACTTTTGGAGTTTAACAAATTGATATGTTTAAAAAAATTTTAATATTTTTATATTTAACAAAGATGCATGTGAATATTGCAGATACGAAGTCTAAATATTAAACAACTCTTTGATATGCCATAATTTTGAAACCTACATTTATTTAAACCTAAAAGTACTCATGTTTATGTGCTAGAAAACTTGACAACTATAGGAAGCTACAATAATGAAAAGGAGTCAGGTGCTCTTTAGTCATTGAGGATTATAAACATAGTTGCTACCATCAACCACTATAACTAAGCCATGTAACCAGGGTATGCCTGTGATTAGATTACTCATATTTAACTCTCACTTGAGAGTTTGATTTAAAGAAAATTTTTTATACATTTGCATTAAAATATACCCTATTTTGGACATACGGATATATATCTTCAGTTGGTAATTTAAGTGGTTAAGGATTTGTATGCTTAGCTTAATGTTTTTAGTAACTAAAAGACATTTAGGTTACGATTAATGAATTATTGTTCTGTAAAACAATAAAGCTAATTCTCACTGAAAGTACAGCACAGAACACACAGTTTTATTTCTAAGTAATGTCATTCTTTCTTGTAATATCACATGTATTTATAATTTTAACTTTATACTTATAAAACAATATTAAACAATATCAAGAGAGTTTGTGGCAATATGACTTACTCTCATTATAAAAATTATTTAGATAATTTTGTATACATATGTATAATTATTATATATATTACCATTATGTATAAAATAGGCCAGTTATGAGAAAAATATTAAGATCACAGGAATCTGAACTAATTTGCTGTTTGTCTTAGAGCTACTTAGGTTTAGGTTCAATAAATAATTTTATAAGAGTAGAAGTTAACAGCAATCTTCTGAAAGTGATTTATTTTTGCTTTATTTTATGAACCTTTTTATTTCTAGAGTATTCTGTGTAGGTAAAATACATAATAATTTTAGAAACTAGTATGATGATGACTTTCTAATTGTTAAAATTTGAAGAAAACATTATTGGTCTCCTTTTTTTGCTATAAAATGTTAATAGACATATCATTTAAACTCATTTTAAAAAACCAATATAATGAATCATCATAAACCCACAAAACAGCTTAAGCAACAAGCACATTCAATATTTGTTGAAGTCTCTGTTTACATTCACCATTTCTTCTTCATTCTCATTTTCAGAATGAAACAGAATCCTAAATTCATGCTTTATAATCTTTATTCATTTATCAATTTTTTTATTAATGTATATTACCACCTTAACTATTTTTATAACAATGAATTAAATTTTGATTGATAGGTAAAAAGAGATAAACAAAGTTTAGGGTAATATAATTCTTATTTTATGAGCAAAACTGAGTAAGTAGAATGTCAATGGAAATACACACTTCACATAGAGAATTAGGTTCACGCAGCAATAGGTAACACCTAGAAGAAATTCAAAGGATTTAATCAAACAGTAACAATGAAAAAAAATTTAGCTATTCCCTTGTTTAGGCCTCTGATTTTCAGACTGAAAAGTAAAAGCCCTTCATGATTCATTTGAGTGTACCAGGATAAGCACCCAAATGTATACTGAAAGCCAAATCTTAAAACTTACTATTTTAAATAAACCAACTAATACCGATAGTACTGTACAGTATCAGTAAAACTAGTTACACATAAAATTTTCATTTATCTTTTATAAAATTATCAGAGTTGGCTTTGTGACATAATAATTAGTTTATGGGACACAACTAATTATATTATAAAAAGATCATCAATTGAAGAAGATGGTGCTATGGGAGCAACTCAGGATTGCAGCTCCCAGTGAAAGCACAAAGGGTGATTGGACGCTGTATTTCCAGATGGATCTTTGTTGCCCACAGATCAGGAGATTCCCAGGTGTAGGAGCCCCACAGGCTGCCAGCGTGGCTGTTTTGGCTGGCACCGCAGCGCAGCAGCACTCCATACAAAACAGACTGGTCTGGTTGCCCTGTTAAACTGGCAATTTGAGATTTGGAAAGGAAGATTAGCACATTCATCTGATAAAATCAGACTTAAACAGTAAGCCAGGCCAGAAGATTCCTGGGCAGTGACATTGTTTCAGCCAGTGCAGTGGGTTGCTGCATGGGAAATCACATAGATCCCGGTGCCCTTTCAGCAGGTGACTGGAACACCTGAGAGAGAGTCAACCATTCAACTTAAAATAAAGGGGGATCTCAGACAGAAAGCCAGGTGATCAGGCTTGGCGGGTCCCACCCCCACAAAAACAAACAAAAAAGCAATTGGAAACACTCGGGGTTGAGAGTTTCACGGCGAGCACAGCTGAAACCAGGATGGAGCAGCTCAGTGGGGGAGAGGAGTCCACCATTACCAGGGCACTCCACCCCTACGGAGGTACTCTGCCATTGATGACGCAGCCTGCCATTGCCAAGGAAACCCTCCATAACAGAAAGAGTCCACCATTACAGAGGTGGGCCACCATCATCACGGCAGTTCTAACCACACCCATATAAGCAGGAGTACAGGGAATTACACACAGAAGCAGGGTGGAGCCCACTGCAGCAGGGCAGAGCCCAGAGCAGCTCAGCATAGCTGCTGCAGACAGGCAGTGACTAGACTGCCTCTTTGCTGGGCAGAACAGTGCAACGGATACTCATAAATAAAGCCCTAACTCCCCGGGTCTGAGAATCTGAGGGAAAAAAAAGGCTTTAGGAGTTCTGCTGAAGCAAACTTAAACATACCTGCCTAACAGTCCTGAATGAACAATGAAGCTCACAGCCCAGCACTTGAGCTACTATAAAGTACAGACTGTCTCCTCAAGCAGCTCCCTAACCCTCATATATCCAAAGAGTCACCTCACAAAGGACTGATCAGACTGACATTTGGCAGGCATCATTCTGGGACAAAGATAGCAGAAAAAGAAACTGGTAGGCACCCTCACGTTTCCACAGCTGCTACAGGTGTACCCCAGGCAATCAAGGCCTGGAGTGGACCACAGCAGTCCTACAGCAGAGGGGCTAGACTGCTAGAAGAAAAACTAAGAAACAGAAACAATTCACCATCAACAATCTGGGCATCCACTCAGAGACCCAACTGGAAAGTCAGCAACTACTCAGATGACAGGTGGATAAATCCACAAAGATGGAAAGAAACCAGTACAAAAAAGAAAAAGAAAAGAAAAACACCTGAAACTGGAACACCTCGCCTCCTACAAGAGACCACAACCCCTCCCTAGCAAGGAAACAAAGCTGGATAAAGAATGAGTGTGATGAAATGACAGAATCAAACTTCAGAAAGTGGGTAATGAGAAACTTTCATGAGCTAAAAGAACACGTTCTAATCAGATGTAAAGAAACTAAGAATCTTGAAAAAAGATTTGAGGAAATGATAACAAGAATGGACAACTTAGAGAGGAATATGAGTGAATTGAAAAAGCTGAAAAACACAACACAAGAACTTCGTGAAGCATGCACAAGTTTCAATAGCCAAATTGACCAAGGAGAAGACAGGATAACAGAAGTCGAAGATCAACTCAGTGAAATAAAACAAGAAGCCAGGATTAGAGAAAAAAGTGCAAAAAGGAATGAACAAAGTCGCCAAGAAATGTGGGACTATGTGAAGACACCTAATCTACATTTGATAGGTGTACCTGAATGGGACAAAGAAAAAGAATCCAAGCTGGAAAATACTCTTCAGGATATTATCCAGGAAAATTTCTTCAACCTAGCAAGGCAGGCCTATATTCAAGTCCAGGAAATACAGAGAACACCACAAAGATATTACTCAAAAAGAGCAACCCTAAGGCACAGAATTGGCAGATTCACCAGGGTTGAAATGAAGAAAAAAAACGCTAAGGGCAGCCAGAGAGAAAGGTCGGGTCACCCACAAGGGGAAGCCCATCAGACTCACAGCACATCTCTCAGCAGAAACCCTACAAGACAGAAGAGAGTGGGGGCCAATATCCAACATCCTCAAAGAAAAGAACTTTCAACACAGAATATTATATCCAGCCAAACTGAGCTTCATAAGTGAAGGAAAAATAAAATCCTTTGTGAACACACAAGTACTCAGAGATGTTGTCACCACCAGGCCTGCTTTACAAGAGCTCCTGCAAGAGACACTACACATAGAAAGGAACAACCAGTACTAGCCATTCCAAAAACATACCAAATGCTAAAGAGCATCAACAAAATGAAGAATCTGCATCAACTAATGGGTAAATCAGCCAGCTAGCATCAAAATGTCAGCATCAAATTCACACATAACAATATTAATCCTAAATGTAAATGGACTAAATGCACCAATCAAACACAGACTGGCAAATTGGATAAAAAGCCAAAACCCATCGATGTGCTGTATCCAGAAAACCCATCTCACATGCAAGGATACACAAAGGCTCAAAATAAAGGGATGGAGGAAGATTTACCAAGCAAATGGAGAGCAAAAAAAAGCAGAAGTTGCAATTCGCATTTCTGATAAAACAGACTTTAAAGCAGCAATGATCAAAAGAGACAAAGAAGGACATTCCATAATGGTAAAAAGATCGATATAACAAGAAGAGCTAACAATCCTAAATATATATGAACCCAAAACAGGAGCACCCAGATACATAAGGCAAGTTCTTAATGACTTACAAAGAGACTTAGACTCCCACACAATAATAGTGGGGGACTTTAACACTCCACTGTCAACAGTAGACAGATCAACCAGACAGAAAATTAACAAGGATATTCAGGACTTGAACTCAGACCTGGAACAAGCAAACCTGATAGACATTTACAGAACTCTCCACCCCAAATCCAGAGAATATACATTCTTCTCAGCACCACATCACACCTAATCTGAAAGTGACCACATAATTGGAAGTAAATCACTCCTCAGCAAATGCAAAACAACTGAAATCGTAACAAACAGTCTCTCAGACCATAGTGCAATCAAGTTAGTACTCAGAATTCAGAAACTAACTCAGGACTGCACAGCTTCATGGAAACTGAACAACTGGATCTTGAATGTTGACTGGATAAACAATGAAATGAAGGCAGAAATAATTTCTTGAAACCAACGAGAATGAAGACACAACATACCAGAATCTCTGGGACACATTTAAAGCAGTCTCTAGAGAAAAATGTATAGCAATAAGTGTCCACATGAGAAGAATGGAGAGATCCAAAATTGAGACCTTATCGTCGAAATTGAAAGAGCTAGAGGAGAAAGATTAAAAAAACTCAAAACCTAGCAGAGGACAAGAAATAACTAAGATCAGGGCAGAACTGAAAGAGATAGAAATACAAAAACCCCTTCAAAAAATCAATAAATCCAAGAACTGGTTTTTGGAAAAGATCTACAAAATAGACAGACCACTAGCCAGATTGATGAAAAAGAAAAGAGAGAATAAGCAAATAGATGCAATAAGAAATGATAAAGGGGAAATCACCATGGATTCCACAGAAATTCAAACCATCATCCAAGAATATTACAAACAATTCTATGCACAAAACTAGTAAACCTAGAAGAAATGGATAAAGTCCTGGACACTTGTGTTCTCCCAAGCCTAAATCAGGAGGATGCTGAAACTATGAATAGATAAATAACAAGGTCTGAAGTTGAGGCAGCAATTAAGAGCCTACCACACAGAAAGCCCAGGTGCAGATGGGTTCAGAGCCGAATTCTACCAGACACACAAAGAGGAACTGTTACCATTCCTTCTGAAACTATTCCAAATAATTCTAAAAGAGAAAATCCTTCCCAAATCATTTTATGAGACCAACATCATCCTGATACCAAAACCTGGCAGAGATACAACAAGAAAAGAAAACTTCAGGCCAATATCCATGATGAACATAGATGTAAAAGTCTTCAATAAGATACTGGCAAGCCAATTGCAACAGCACATCAAAAGCTTATCCACCATGATCAAGTAGGATTCATCCCAGAAATGCAAGACTGGCTCAACATATGCAAGTCTATAAATGTCATTCACCACATAAACAGAACCAAAATCAAAAACCACATGATTATCTCAATTGATGCAGAGTAGGCCTTTGACAAAATTCAACAGCCCTTTATGCTAAAAACCCTCAATAAACTCGGTATTGATGGAACGTATCTAAAAATAAAAAAAGCTATTTACGACAAACCAACAGCCAATATCATACTGAATGGGCAAAAACTGGAAGCATTCCCTTTGAAATCTGGCACTAGACAAGGATGCCCTCTCTCACCACTCCTATTCAATATAGTACTGGAAGTTCTAGCCAGAGCAATCAGGCAAGAAAAAGAAATAAAGTGTATTCAAATAGAAAAGGAGGAAGCCAAATTGTCTCTATTTGCAGACGACATGATAGTATATCTAGAAGACCCCATTGTCTCAGCCCAAAAACTTCTGAAACTGGTAAGCAACTTTAGCAAAGTCTGAGTATACAAAATCAATGTGAAAAATCACAAGCATTCCTATATACCAATAACAGACTGAAAGAGAGCCAAATCAAGAATGTACTGCTATTCACAATTGCTACAAAGAGAATAAAATACCTAGGAATACAACTAACAAAAAACATAAAGAACCTCTTTAAGGAGAACTACAAACCACTGCTCAATGAAATAAGAGAGGACACAAACAGATGAAGAAACATTCCATGTTCATGGTTAGGAAGAATCAATATCGTGAAAATGACCATACTGCCCTAAGTAATTTACAGACTCAATGCTATTCCCATCAAGCTACCAATGACCTTTTCACTGAATTGGAAAAAAACCACCTTAAACTTCATATGGAACCAAAAGAGAGCCCACATAGCCAAGTCAATTCTAAGCAAAAAGAACACAGCAGGAGGCATCACACTACCAGACTTCAAACTATACTACAAGGCTACAATAATCAAAACAGCATGGTACTGGTACCAAAACAGAGATATAGACCAATGGAACAGAACAGAGGCATCGGAGGCAGCACAACATATCTACTACCATACAATCTTTGATAAACCCAACAAAAACAAGCAATGGGGAAATGATTCCCTGTTTAACAAATGGTGCTGGGAAAACTGGCTAGCCATGTGCCAAAAGCAGAAACTGGACCCCTTCCTGACACCTTACACTAAAATGAACTCCAGCTGGATTAAAGACTTAAACATAAGACCTGGCACCATAAAAACCCTGAAGAAAATCTAGGTAAAACCATTCAGGACATAGGAGTAGGCAGGGACTTCCCGACCAAAACACAAAAGGCATTGGCAACAAAAGCCAAAACAGACAAATGGGACCTAATCAAACTCCACAGCTTCTGCATAGCAAAAGAAACAGTCATTAGAGTGAATTGGCAACCAACAGAATGGGAAAAATTTTTGCAGTTTACCCATTTGACAAAGGGCTGATATCCAGAATTTACAAAGAACTAAAACAGAGTTAAAAGAAAACAAACAAGCCCATTCAAAAATGGGCAAAGGATATGAACAGACACTTTACAAAAGAAGACATACATGAGGCCAATAAACATATGAAAAAATGCTAATCATCACTCATCATCAGAGAAATGCAAATCAAACTACATTGAGATACCATCTCACACCAGTTAGAATTGTGATCATTAAAAAATCTGGAGACAACAGATGCTGGAGAGGATGTGGAAAATCAGGAACACTTTTACAGTGCTGGTGGGGGTGTAAATTAGTTCAACCATTGTGGAAGACAGTGTAGCGATTCCTCAGGTACCTAGAAATAGAAATTCGATTTGACCCAGCAACCCCATTACTGGGTATATATCCAAAGGACTACAAATCGTTCTACTATAAAGACACATGCACACGAATGTTCATTGCAGCACTGTTTACAATAGCAAAGACCTGGAACCAACCCAAATGCCCATTGATGATAGACTGGACTGGGAAAATGTGGCACATATACACCATGGAATATTATGCAGCAATCAAAAACGATGAGTTCGTGTCCTCTGTAGGGACATGGATGAACCTGGAGATCATCATTCTCAGCAAACTGACACAAGAACGGAAAATGAAACACCACATTTTCTCACTCATAGGTGGGTGATGAACAATGAGAACACATGAACACAGGGAGGGGAGCACTACACACTGGGCTCTATTGGGGGGAATAGGGGAAGGACAGTGGAGGGGGAGCTGGGGAGGGATAGCATGGGGAGAAATGCCAGATGTGGGTGAAGGGGAGTAAGGCAGAAAATCATGCTGCCACATGTGTACCTATGCAACTATCTTGCATGTTCTGCACATGTTCCCCAAAACTTTAAATGCAATTTAAAAAAAAGTTCATCATGAAATAAATCTGTTCTTTATTTCTACTTAGCTTTGCTTTGTAGTCATTCATTTCATAAGCACTTATTGATATTTACCATGTATCAAGTACTGGTTAGTGCAAGGCATGTAATGATGAATGGAACTCTGTTATAAAACAACTTGTAGTCCAGAATTCAAATAAGAATTTAAATAAATATTATTTTAAAAATATAAAAATATTTATTTGAAGATTTTTAAAACTGTTTATGGAAGAAAAAGCGTTTTTATGTGTGTTTGTGAAATGAAAGTATATAAAAATTTCATCCTAAAGCTTCTGACACAGGTTACCTCACAGAGTCTGTCCTTCCTAAGCATCCTAAAATGAAGCACGATATATTTATTTAGTGATGTCATAAAGGCTAGGCTACTTTATTAAACAATGTTTATAAAACAGGAACCTAGTACTTTTTATTGTGCTAGCAAAATGCAATAATGCAAATGAAACTGTAAATAGGTAAACATTTCAGCTAGCCTTCCCTGGAACAGTTTGATTGTCTTTTCCAGAAATTATTATGGCATCATTGTTGCTGAAACATTAAGCATTGGTTTACAAATGTCACTCTGAAAAAAAAGCGAATTCTACCTGCCATGAAGGGTTTTACAGTCTCTTTCTTCAGTGCTTTAGTTTATAAATTCCAAGCTCACTTTCCAGAGACAATGCCACCCATGTGGTAAGTTGAGAGAGAAAGAGAGCTTCAGTATCTCAAAGTCATACTATGATCCTGCAGGGAATATTGGAGAAAGAAAAGCTTCTCATATAAATTAATTTATAGCCTTGATGCACACACATTAAACTTTGAGCATGTGAATGTACAAAGACTAAGATTCATTATCAATGTCCCTTAGGTAGGCAGCGGGAACCACAACATAGAGCAGAACTAGTAGAAATAAGTGGGGGAAAAAAAAGAGACACAAGGGGGTGTGCATGTCAGTTTGCCTAGAGCTACATTTTAATCTTTACTATGAAGATTGTCACATTATATCTCAGTTGGGAAACCAGAGATTTCCGTTAGAGAACAGGCCACATACTCTAAAATGTATAATTGCAGATTGAGTGTCTTATATAGATTTTATTATAGAGTGTAAGTTTAATTATGGACAATACATTCTTTTCTCTAACAAGCCTCAAGTTTAAAATTTCCACTCTGAACATGGCTAGCAGATCCAGATTATTAAATTGGTAATGCTTTGAATAAACAAAATCAAGCAAATAATTTTTATTTTAGCAGAAATGTTTGTAAATATAAAAACAGGTGCTCTGAAAACAAAAGGAAATAAAATATCTTGGAAGGTGTTCCAGAAAAGGGAACTCTAAATTGTTCTTACATCTGTTTTATCACGATGCATGTATATATTAGCATGATAAAAGTATTGTACATTAAATGTTGATATATTTCAAAGCATTTGCCTAAAATAAAAATAAAAGGCAGAGCTAAGTTGATGGCATATTCCTGCTCATTTTCAAGACAAAGGCAATAAACAAGATTTGTGAGCAATACTATTACCATCACTTTTTGTGTGGCAATGCTGGAGATGTTTCAAGGGGGCCTTGGCTTTTGAACAATTTTAATAGGCTCCCTCAGAGCTTTAATTAGCTAGAGATCCAAATAATAGCTGACAGCTAGCAGAATCTCTTGTCTTGAGTTAAAGTCAAACTAATTAAATTCCAGAAGGAAATCATTTTTCTCCTAGCACACTTAATCAGTCATTCTTTCCTAGGAAAAAAGAAAAAGCAAACAATATGGAGTATTACAGCCTGAAAAAAATATAGACAGGCAAGTTTGTAGCTGTGAAACTAAGATGAATCAATTGTTTCAGATGTAACTTTGGAACTTTTTAAGCCAACCTTCATTAGGCATATACAGTTTTCCTTAAAAAATAATCCACTTTAGAACAGGTATAACTCAAGGAATTTGGCAGTGATTTTGTTAAAATTCTAGGATAAGATTGATGTTTTGTTAGATATTTGATGCTCATCTTTCTCTCTCACTCTCTATTTATATATTATGTATACATTTGTATATATTATAAATATAATTGTTGATATGTAATTAAGCATTATGCTTACATGAACGTGCAACCAAATACCAAATTTTCTAGATTTCTTTTCAAACACCAGTGAAATGATGATATCTCACATTTATATTAGTTATAATATTCACAAAATATAACAAAGATTTTATTAAAATAGAAAGCTATCCCATAAGATCACAGAGTAAATCTTAAAACAGTTAAGTTTTTTTTCAAATAACTAACTGCATTATGGAATCACTTGTTTATAAAAAAATTATATATAATTTATTTAATGTTTTTAGTTACACAAAGAAAGATTGACTATTAAAATTATTAAACCGTAGTTGGCTGTGGGCAGTGGGATATATTTGGCAATTGGTCCAGAATTCTGTTGTTCTGAACCCTGTTGAGCAGGCAACAGGTTACGAGGATATACTGCTATAGCCACTGTTGGGCTGAGAAGATTTGCCCTCTGCAAATCCTAGCTCAGACATTCTAGTTGTCAGCTTGAACTAGAAATTGATATAAGATTTAAGCTATGAAAGTCACATTGGGCTCTTGAAAAGAAAAGCAAAATCAACAACAGCAGCAAAGTGATCTGCAGAGGAATAGAAGAATCATAAAGGTGTATGAATCAAACCACCAGCCGCATGTGGCTACTAAGTAACTGTAGTAGATTAAATCCAAATTCTGTTTTCTGTGAGTAAAAAATACACACATAATTTTGATGACTTGGTACCAAAATAAATGAAAAAAAATCTAATAATTTCTATATTGACTAATGTAGTGATGAGTGATGATGAGAAGAGAGGTAAAGAAAAAATGAGAGTAGCATTTTAATAATTCTTTTTTTGCCATTATTTAGAACTTTTACTGACTTCCCTTATTTCTTTTTCTTTTCTTTTATTTTCTTGTTTTTTGAGACGGAGTTTCACTCTTGTTACCCAAGCTGGAGTACAATGGCACGATCTCGGCTCACCGCAACCTCTGCCTCCTGGGTTCAGGCAATTCACTTGCCTCAGCCTCCTGAGTCACTGGGATTACAGGCACACGCCACTGTGCCCAGCTAATTTTTTGTATTTTTAGTAGAGACAGGCGTTCACCATATTGACCAGGATGGTCTCGATCTCTGGACCTTGTGATCCACCCGCCTCGGCCTCCCAAAGTGCTGGGATTACAGGCATGAGCCACTGTGCCCAGCCCTCTGGCTTTTGTTCATTATTTTTTTTTCCTAATCTATCTATTCTATTATCTATCTATCTATCTATCTATCTATCTATCTATCTATCTATCATCTATCTATCTGGTTAGCTGTCTGCTTGATTTTTACTTTCTTCTAACGTTAGCACTATTCTGAAAAAAAAATAAGGACACATAGACTATAGTTTTTGCTGTTGTTTCCACTCTCCTCAGTTAACTGTCTTCTTATATATTTTTTCCCTTTGTGGTCAATGACTTTCACAATTTTGAAATAAGCAACCACTTAGTACTACCATATACCAAGAATTGTTATAAAAACTAGAAATACAATGGCAAAATAAGACACTCTCTGCCTTTTTCAGTTTTATTTTTCCCCATAGCAGAGCATAAGGGAAAGAATGGAGTGTGGGCAGTTTAGTTGCAAAGTGAATCTAGAGGTAGGATTGGAAGTTAGGAGAGTCAGAAATATAATGAAGAAAAGAAGAAAACTAAGTCCTTCCAACAAAACGTTTGCTCTGAATAGTCAGGACTAAAGTATTCTGGAATCTCAGAGAAAGATACAGAATCTTTTCCAATATTGTCTTTCCAAAGACAATCAACCCTCAATTGCCCATCTGTTGCCTTGGAAAAACAATTGGAAAAAATGCCCAGTGATAATTTTAGTTTGTAGGAACCTGAGCTTTCAGAACCAGCTGTAAATATAGCTAAAATCATGGTGAACTGAAAGGATGTTCTAGGAGTAGGAAAAATGTCTGCCACAATCCACATCAATACATCTTCTCTGCCATAGACACTTCAAGATACAGAATTCTCTTAAAAGCAATCTTAAGTATTATGGTAATGCAACAAACTAGTCCTTTTTATTTCTTTAAAAGAAATAAGTATTATTTGTAATCTACTTATTGACTGATTGATTGATTGATTGATTGATTGATTGTGACAGAGCCTCATTCTGTTGACCAGGCTGGAGTACAGTGGCATGATCACGGAACACTGGTTCAAGCCATCCTCCCACCTCAGCCTCTGGAATAGCTGGGACTGCTGATGTATTCCTACAGGCCCAGCTAATTTTTTTTGTATTTTTTAGTAGTAATGGGGTTTTGCCATTTTGTCCAGACTGGTCATGAACTCCTGACCTCAACTAATCTGCCTGCCGTGGCCTCCCAAAGTGTTAGGTTTACAGGCATGAGCCACCACGCCTGGACATTCATAATCTTTATTTTGAATTTTGTTTAAATTTTTCTTTCTTTTTTTTTAGACGAACTAACACTGTTGCCAGGCTGGACTGCAGAGGCGTGATCTCGGCTCGCTGCAGCCTTCGCCTCTTCTGTTCAAGTGATTCTCCTGCCTCAGCCTCCTAACTAGCTGGGATTATAGGCATGTACCACCACTTCCAGCTAAATTTTGTTTTTTTAGTAGAGACGGGGTTTCACCACGTTGGCGAGGATAGTCTCAGTCTCTTGACTTCGTGATCTGCCTGACTCAGCATCCCAAAGTGCTTGGATTACAGACTTGAGCCACTGTGCCCAGCCTTTTTAGTTTTTTACTACTCCAGCTAGTCTAAGCTGTAGAATCCAAGCCCTTAACTTCTTGTTCATATGAGGTCATTACTATCACTAGGCAGAGAATCACAAAGACAGCTCTATGAATTCAGAGTTCCAGACCACTCATCCGAGTACTGACATGTAGCAGCAGCCTTAAGCTCCACATATTCAATTAACCCTTTAACTCCAGTAATTTCTTTCTTGGTCTCCTGGTCTATCAGTGCTGGTTAGAAGTTATAGTTTCAGGTTCACTGGAACTTATGGTGTCCTCACAAAGTGGCTTAAAGAATGCAGTCTCTCTCGGGTTCTTTAATACAGTAAGATTTACAGTTTGGGAGATGAAATCACAAATTAATAAGTAGACATAATACTAAGAGGGGTCACTGGGAGTAATGTCTAGAAGGGACAATCCTAATTTGGTCCATTTTCCCCAAATTTGTGTATTCTAGATATTAAGATCAACATCATATATTTGTTGTATGTCCTATGCATCACCTTGATTAGGACAGCACCCTAGTTCCTCTAGGATGAGATTTTATATGACCCTTTAATAGATTGTTTCAATTTTCTATTAGAATGACTGCTCCTGAATGAGGATGTACAGAGTCACAGATCTTATGGTTGTGCACAGTTTTGCACTTCCACGATCAGAAAATATATCCCTTGGTTGATGGCGGAATCTCATTAATGTGAATTCCACATGAGATTCTATGAGGAATCCTATGCATGATAGTCAGGCATTCTGTAAGCCTTAAGTAGAAATTTTGGCAGAGAACTTGTAGTCAGACACCCATATCCAGAACAGTGTAACTTGTAGTCCGACACCCATATCCAAAACAGTGTAAATTCAAATAAAGACGAATCACGGAATCTTCTAAGGTTGAACAGGACAGGTATAATTATCTTTCTAATAAATCACAAGCTTTCTTTCCCATAATATTTCATCATATGAGGTCACTGGAATCCTTAATTACTGCTGATAGAATGAGTGTTCAGGAACAAAGAAGATGGCACTGTAGGACCAACTCAGGATTGCAGCTCCCAATGAAAGCACAGATGGTGAGTGGATGCCGCATTTCCAGATGGATTTTTATTGCCCACAGACCAGGAGATTCCCAGGTGTAGGAGCCCCATGGGCAGCCAGCATGGCTGTTTGGGCTGGAGTGGCTGTTTGGACCAGGGCTGCAGCGCAGCAGCACTCCATACAAAATATACTGGTTTGGTTGCCCTGTTAAACCAGCAACTGGAGATTTCAGAAGGCAGATTAGCACATTTATCTGATTAAACAGGACTAAACAGAAAGCCAGGCCAGGAGATTCCCAGGCAGCAGCATTGTTCCAGCTGGTGCTGTGTGTCGCTGCATGGGAAATCACACAGATCCCGGCGACTGGAACACCTGGGAGAGAGTCAACCATTCAACTTAAAAAAAATGGGGGGGCTCTGAGGCAGGGAGCCAGGTGATCAGCCTCGGCAGGTCCCACCCCCACAAAAACAAACAAAACAGCAATTGGAAACGCTCGGGGTTGAGAGTTTCATGGCAAGCACAGCTAAACCCAGGACAGTGCAGCTAGGAGAGGGAGGGGCGTCTGCCATTACCGAGACACTCGACCCTTATGGAGGTACTCTGCCATTGCTGATGCAGCCTGCCATTGCCGAGGCAATCCACCATTGCCGAGGCAACCCGCCATACCAGAGAGAGGCTGCCACTACAGAGGTGGGCCACCATCACCATGGCAGCTCTAACCACACCCATATAAACAGGACTACAAGGAATTACACATGGCAGCAAAGCAGAGCCCATGACAGCAGGGCGGAACCCACGGCAGCTCAGCATAGCCACTACAGACAGGCAGTGATTAGACTGCCTCCTTGCTGGGCAGGACAGTGCAAAGGATACTCATTAATAAAGCCCTAACTCCCCTGGACAGAGCACCTGAAGAAAAAAAAAAAGGGCTTTATGAGTTCTGCTGCAGCAGACTTAAACGTAGCTGCCTAGCAGCCCTGAATGAACAACGGAGCTCACAGCTCAACACTTGAGCTCCTATAAAGTACCAACTGTCTCCTAAAGTATAAAGTACAGATAGCCTCCTCAAGCAGATTCCTGACCCCTGTATATCCAAAGAGTCACCTCAAAAAGGACTGATGAGACTGACATTTGGTGGGCATCATTCAGGGACGAAGATAGCAGCAGAAGAAACTGGTAGCCACCCTCACGGTTCCACAGCTGCTACAGGTGTACCCCAGGCAAGCAGGGCCTGGAATGGACCTCAGCAGTCCTACAGCAGAGGGGCCAGACTGTTAGAAGGAAAACTAAGATGGAGAAATACTTCATCATCAACAATCTGGACGTCCACTCAGAGACCCAATCGAAAAATCAGCAACTACTCAGACGACAGGTGGATAAATCCACAAAAATGGGAAGAAACTAGCGCAAAAAGGAGAAAAACACCTGAAACCAGAACACCTCGCCTCCTACAAGGGACCACAACTCCTCACCAGCAAGGAAACAAAGCAGGACGGAGAATGAGTGTGACGAGATGATGGAATCAGACTTCAGAAGGTGGATAATGAGAAACTTCTGTGAGCTAAAAGAACATGTTCTAACTCAATGCAAAGAAACTAAGAACCTTGAAAAAAGATTTCAGGAAATGATAAAAAGAATTGACAACTTAGAGACGAATATGAGTGAATTGAAGGAGCTGAAAAACACAACACGAGAACTTCACGAAGCATGCACAAGTTTCAACAGCGAATTGACCAAGCATAATAATGGATAACAGAAGTCGAAGATCAATTCAATGAAATAAAACAAGAAGCCAGGATTAGAGAAAAAAGCACAAAAAGGAATGAACAAAGTCTCCAAGAAATGTGGGACTATGTGAAGAGACCTAATCTACGTTTGATAGGTGTACCAGAAAGAGACGAAAAGAATGAATCCAAGCTGGCAAATACTCTTCAGGATATTATCAAAAAAAATTTCCCCAACCTAGCAAGGCAGGCCAATATTCAAGTCCAGGAAATACAGAGAACACCACAAAGATATTCCTCAAAAAGAGCAAACCTAAGGCACATAATTGTCAGATTCACCAGGGTTGAAATGAAGGAGAAAACGCTAAGGGCAGCCAGAGAGAAAGGTCGGGTCACCCACAAAGGGAAGCCCATCAGACTCACAGCAGATCTCTCGGCAGAAACCCTACAAGACAGAAGAGAGTGGGGGCCAATATTCAACATCCTTAAAGAAAACAACTTTCAACCCAGAATATTATATGCAGCCAAACTGAGCTTCATAAGTGAAGGAAAAATAAAATCCTTTGTGAACACGCAAGTACTCAGAGATTTTGTCACCACCAGGCCTGCTTTACAAGAGATCCTGCAAGAGACACTACACATAGAAAGGAACAACCAGTACCAGCCATTCTAAAACATACCAAATGCTAAAGAGCATCAACAAAATGAAGAATCTGCATCAACTAATGGGCAAAACAGTCAGCTAGCATCAAAATGGCAGTATCAAATTCACACAGAACAATATTAACCCTAAATGTAAATGGGCTAAATGCACCAATCAAAAGACACAGAATGGTAAATTGGATAAAAAGCCAAAACCCATTGGTGTGCTGTATCCAGGAAACCCATTTCACAGGCAAGGATACACAAAGGCTCAAAATAAAGGAATGGAGGAAGATTTACCAAGCAAATGGAGAGCAAAAGAAAGCAGGAGTTGCAATCCTAGTCTCTGATAAAATAGACTTTAAAGCAACAAAGATCAAAAGAGACAAGAAGGACATTACATAATGGTAAAAGCATCAATATAAAAAGAAGAGCTAACAATCCTAAATTTATATGGACCCAATACAAAAGCACCCAGATATATAAGGAAAGTTCTTAATGACTTACAAAGAGACTTAGACTCCCACACAATAATAGTGGGGGACTTTAACACTCCACTGTCAATATTAGAAAGATCAACCAGAGAGAAAATTAACAAGGATATTCAGGACTTGAACTCAGACCTGGAACAAGCAAACCTGATAGACGTTTACAGAACTCTCCACCCCAAATCCAGAGAATATAAATTCTTCTCAGCACCACATCACACCTAATCTGAAAGTGATGACATAATTGGAAGTAAATCACTCCTCAGCAAATGCAAAACAACTGAAATCATAACAAACAGTCTCTCAGACCATAGTACAATCAAGTTAGAACTCAGAATTCAGAAACTAACTCAGAACCGCACAGCTTCATGGAAACTGAACAACTGGATCTTGAGTGTCTACTGGATAAATGATGAAATGAAGGCAGAAATAAAGAAGTTCTTTGAAACCAATGAGAACAAAGAGACCACATACCAGAATCTCTGGGACACATTTAAAGCAGTCTCTAGAGGAAAATACATAGCAATAAGTGTCCACATGAGAAGAGTGAAGAGATCCAAAATTGACACCCTGACATCAAAATTAAAAGAGCTGGAGGAGCAAGATAAAAAAAACCTCAAAACCTAGCAGAAGACAAGAAGCAGAACTGAAGGAGACAGAGACACAAAAAACCCTTCACAAAATCAGTAAATCCAGAAGCTGGTTTTTTGAAAATATCAACATAATAGACAGACCAATAGCCAGATTGATAAAAAAGAAATGAGCGAATAACCAAATAGATGCAATAAAAAACAATAAAGGGAAAATCACCACAGATTCCACAGAAATTCAAACCATCATCAGAGAATATTACAAACAACTCTATGCACATAAACTAGTAAACCTGGAAGAAATCGATAAATTCCTGGACACTTGTGTCCTCCCAAGCCTAAACCAGGAGGAAGCCAAAACTATGAGTAGACCAATAATAAGGTCTGAAGTTGAGGCAGCAATTAAGAGCCTAATACACAAAAAAAGCCAAGGTTCATAAGGGTTCACAGCTGAATTCTACCAGATACATAAAGAGAAACTGTTACCATTCCTTCTGAAACTATTCCAAATAATCCAAAAAGAGAGAATCCTTCCCAAATCATTTTAAGAGACCAACATCATCCTGATACCAAAACCCGGCAGAGACTCAACAAGAAAAGAAAACTTCAGGCCAATATACATGATGAACATAGACGCAAAAATATTCAATAAAATACTGGCAAGCCGATTGCAACAACACATCAAAAAGCTTATCCACCATGATCAAGTAGGATTCATCTGGGGGATGCAAGGTTGGTTCAACATACACAAGTCTATAAATGTAATTCACCACATAAACAGAACCAAAATCAAAAACCACATGATTATCTCAATTGATGCAGAGTAGGCCTTTGACAAAATTCAACAGCCCTTTATGCTAAAAACCCACAATAAACTCAGTATTGATGGAACGTATCTCAAAATATTAAAGCTATTTATGACAAATCAACAGCCAATATCATACTGAATGGGCAAAAACTGGAAGCATTCCCTTTGAAATCTGGCACTAGACAAGGATGCCTTCTCTCACCACTCCTATTCAATATCGTACTGGAAGTTCTAGCCAGAGCAATCAGGCAAGAAAAGGAAATAAAGGGTATTCAAATAGGAAAGGTGGAAGCCAAATTGTCTCTATTTGCAGACAACATGATAGTATATCTAGAAGACCCCATCATCTCGGCCCAAAAACTCCTGAAACTGATAAGCAACTTCAGCAAAGTCTCAGGATATAAAATCAATGTGCAAAAATCACAAGCATTCCTATACACCAATAACACACTTAAAGAGAGCCAAATCAAGAATGAACTGCCATTCATAATTGCTACAAATAAAATAAAACATCATCCCTCAGCAAACTGACACAAGAACAGAAAATGAAACACCGCATATTCTCACTCATAGGTGGGTGATGAAAAATGAGAACACATGGACACAGAAAGGGGAGTACTAAACACTGGGGTCTATTGGGGGGAAAAGGGGAGGGCCAGTGGGAGGGGGAGGTGGGGAGGGATAGCCTGGGGAGAAAAGCCAAATGTGGGTGAAGGGGAGAAGAAAAGAAAGCACACTGCCATGTGTGTACCTACACAACTGTCTTGCATGCTCTGCTCATGTACCCCAAAACCTATAATCCAATAAAAAATTAAAAAAAAAAAAAACACCGAGGAATACAACTAACAAGGAACATAAGGAACCTCTTCAAGGAGAACTACAAACCACTGCTCAATGAAATAAGAGAGGACACAAACAGATGAAGAAACATTCCATGTTCATGGTTAGGAAGAATCAATATTGTGAAAATGGCTATACTGACCAAAGTAATTTACAGACTAAACACTATCCCCATCAAGCTACCATTGACTTTCTTCACAGAAATGGAAAATACCACCTTGAACTTCATATGGAACCAAAAGAGAGCCCGCACAGCCAAGTCAATTCTAAGCAAAAGGAAACAGCAGGAGGCATCACACTACTGGACTTCAAACTATACTACAAGGCTACAGTAATCAAAACAGCATGGTACTGGTACCAAAACAGAGATATAGACCAATGGAACAGAACAGTGGCATGGGAGGCAACATAACATATCTACAACCATACAATCTGATAAACCTGACAAAAACAAGCAATAGGGAAAGGATTCCCTGTTTAATAAATGGTGTTGGAAAACTGGCTAGCCAGGTGCAGAAAGCACCCCTTCCTGACACCTTACACTAAAATGAACTCCAGATGGATTAAAGACTTAAACATAAGACCGGGCACCATAAAAATTTTAGAAGAAAATATAGGCAAAACCATTCAGGACACAGGAGTAGGCAAGGACTTCCCGACCAAAACACCAAAAGCATTGGCAGCAAAAGCAAAAATAGACAAATGGGACCTAATGAAACTCCACAGCTTATGCACGGCAAAAGAAACAGTCGCTAGAGTGAATCGGCAACCAACAGAATGGGAAAAAATTTTTGCAGTTTACCCATCTGACAAAGGGCTGATATCCAGAATTTACAAAGAACTCAAACAGATTTACAGGAAAAAAACAAACAAGTCCATTCAAAAATGGGCAAAGGATATGAACAGACACTTTACAAAAGAAGACATACATGAGGCCAACAAACATATGAAAAAATGCTCATCATCATTCATCATCAGAGAAATGCAAATCAAAACTACATTGAGATACCATCTCACGCCAGTTAGAATGGCGATCATTAAAATATCTGGAGACAACAGATGCTGGAGAGGATGTGGCAAAATAGGAACACTTTTAAACTGCTGGTGGGGGTGTAAATTAGTTCAACCACTGTGGAAGACAGTGTGGCGATTCCTCAAGGACTTAGAAATAGAAATTCCATTGACCCAGCAATCCCATTACTGGGTATATATCCAAAGGACTATAAATCCTTCTACTATAAGGACACATGCACACGAACGTTCATTGCAGCACTGTTTACAATAGCAAAGACCTGGAACCAACCCAAATGCCCATCGATGATAGACTGGACTGGGAAAATGTGGCACATATACACCATGGAATATTATGCAGCAATCAAAAACGATGAGTTTGTGTCCCTTGTAGGGACATGGTTGAATCTGGAGAACATCATTCTCAGCAAACTGACACAAGAACAGAAAATGAAATACCGCATATTCTCACTCATAGGGAGGGGATGAACAATGAGAACACATAAACACAGGGAGGGGAGTACTACACACTGGGGTCTTTTGGGGGGAATAGGGGCGGGACAGTGGGGGGGGCAGCTGGGGAGGGATAGCCTGGGGAGAAATGCCAGATGTGGGTGAAGGGGAGGAAGACAGCAAATCACACTGCCACTTGTGTACCTATGTAACTATCTTGCATGTTCTGCACATGTACCCCAAAGCCTAAAATGCAATTAAAAAGAGGATGAGCATTCAGAAATAGCAGTAGTTAAATCAATTTCCAGTTCAGAGAAGACACTCAGCTGAATGGATACATAGCCTTTACCCTCACTACCATGCTACTTGTGGCCTCTTGCAAAAGCATTGGCATACCCAAGAACAAAAGTTAACCAAGGACTGCTAAAAAAATTCATGTCCGTGTATTGGAGTAATTCCGCTGCAGTACATACTCTCTGGAGGGCTTTGTCGGTGAGATGAAAAGACCCACAGGCTTTTTCACTCACTTTCATTGGTCAATCCACTTGCTTTTTACCCAGCACAGTTTGTGATCTTCTAGCCATATAACTTCTAGATGCCTGACAAACTAACCAAGCCATTTACTGTTACCCTTTATGTGTATATTTCTTTTATTTCAGACTACTTCTTCTTCATATAAAACAGAAGTACCATGTGCATTGTTTACATCTCTGTTTGCTTGAATGGTTTCTTTTCTTGGCTGTTCTTTATGTACACCAATGAGTAGGACTCTAGTGTAACTACATTTTATTTTTATCACATGTCTACATTACAAGTAAACATATCTCTAAGTCAGTCTGGTTTTGTTCCTTTTCTGCAACTTGGTGGTATGGAACCTTCTGCCAAGCAAAAAGCCTTGAGTTGAGTTAGAGGCATTAGTACCACAGAGGTAAGTCAAATTGGTATCTGTGTTCACCTCTTTGTATAATTTACCTGGGCTATCTAGAACTGCTTGGGAACAATACCAAATGTATTCTTACCATTGTAAAGTGTTTTTAAATCCATTAACCTTTATGGTTCATTGGTTCTAATATGCAATTTAAGAAGGACACACAATTTCATTGTCAGATGATAACCACCAGCCAGGTACTCAGTTTCTAAAGCATCCCATAGATCTCTGGAAACTGCTGTTAAATAATTAGTAGTTCTGCGAGACAGAGTGTGTGTTGTATTTTTGAAATCTTGGGAGTCAGGTTTGTAATTTTTCTGTAAGTTCACAAGATATTTGCAATGAGGATCAATAGACTATAACTTCAAATAACATGGATGGATCTCACAGACAACATAATAAGTAAAAGAAGCCAGATACAAGAGATAATATTCTAAATGTGTATATTTGTATAAATCAAAAACAGGCAACACTAATGTATGGTGTTGGACCAGGCAATGACTATCCTTAAGTTGGAAGGAGATAGTAATCATAAAGAGGCAATAGAAAAATTATGGGGTTCTGGGAATGTTCTGCTTCTTCAGCTGCAAACTATTTACATAGATGTGTTCACTTTGTGAAAATGTGTTGAGCTAAACATTTCTAATTTGTTTACTTTTTTGTGGATTTGTTAAACTTCAGTAAAATTTATGGTTAAATAAATAAATAGTTATTTGGGGCAGAATGTGTGTTCTGTTTACAGAACTCTGGGAATCAGATTTGTAACTTTTCCATGAGGGCTTGCTTGGTATTTCACACAAAAGAATCTTCAGCAATTATGCATTTCTCTACAATATTGGATCATCTAAGTCATATAACATGATAAGAAGCAGCAATGAAGCTTATATCATGATCAAAGCAGCTGTAAAACTCTATTATATTCTAGGGTCCTCTCAATCTTGCAGTCTTCCACATCACAGAGAAGTTGGAAGGTATTGTAAAGTGTTATTTTTGTACTGTTTGCAAAATTCAAAGGGCCAACCAAGGTTTGTACTCTGTGGTTTTACTGGTTATTTTAAAAGACATTAATTATATCACTTCCTGCATAGTACAAGATCTATACAATAGTTTCCATTTCTCCTCCTGACATCTATGCTATTGTTGTCACATATTTTACTCATACATATATTGCAAACTCTAATACATTGTTATTGTTTTTGCTTAAGACAGTTACCTTTAAAGGCACTTAAATATTAAGAAAAATATATACTTGCCAATATATTTATGATTAGTTTTCTATCTTTTTGTGTGTGCATCCATATTTCTATCTAATCACATATTCTTCCAGCCTGAAAAAAAACTCAGATTTTCTTGCATTGTGAGTTTTCTGATGATACATTTTTAAGATGTTTTTTAATGTCTGAAAATGTCACTATTTTATTTTTGCATTTCAAAGATGTTTTTCTTCAATGTAGAATTCTATTTGATTTTTCCTCTTCTTTCTGAACTTTAAAGATGTTCTTCCGCTGTCTTGCAGATTGCTTTGTTTCCATAGAATATTCCCTTATTTTAATTTTCCATCCTTCTGGCTACAATAAAGATTTATTGTCTTTCTCACTGGGTTTGAGATTTTTAGACATGATGTATCTTTGTGTGGTTTTCTTCCTGTTCCTTGTATTTGAGGTTGATAGGTTTCTCCAATCTTTGGATTCTTAATTTTCATCAAATTTGAAAAATAATCAGTTATTATTAATATAAATATTTGTTTCATGTTTCCCTTCTCTCTTTTTTTATGCAGAACTATTATACATGTATTGGATCTCTTGAAATGTCCTACAACTAGTTGGTGAGCTGTCCTTTTTGTTATTGCTCTTTTTTCTTCTCTATATTTTATTTGGATAGTTTTTTATTGCTATACCTTTTAGATTCCTTGTCCTCTCTTCTGTAATGTGTAATATGGTGTTAATCATGTTCAGTGTAATTTTTATTTCATGCATTGTATTTTTATCCCTAGAAGCTTAATTTAGGGTTTTTAAAATATATCACCAGTTTCTGCTTAACATTTTCAGCATAAGGAGTAGAATTATAATGATGGTAATGTTTTTCTCTGCTTATTGGAATATCTGTGTCAGTTTTGAGTAGATTTTGATTGATTTTTCTCATCATAGAATTTTTTAAAATCTACCTTTTTAGGCCTGGGAATATTTGATTGGAGGATAGACAGTGGGTGTTTAGCTTGTTAATTTCTAGATTTTTTTTTCTTATATATCTTCATGAGCTTTGTTCCATGATGCAGTTTAATTTCTTGGAAATGTTTTTATACTTTTATTACATATGACTTAACTTTTAAGTTGGGACCATAGCAGGGTTTATCTAGGGATACTTATTTGCCACTGCTAAGAAAAGACTGCTTTGAATTCTTTATAAAATTGTGTGAAGTATACAATTTTCTAGGCTGGCTTATGGGAACAGGCATTTTCTGGTTCTGTATGAGTGTTAGACACTGTGGGGTATTTCTGGCTTGATGTAGTTTCCTCATATGCATGAATTAAACAGTTCTCAAAGAGTATGGATGGGGGAACCCTCCATTTCCCTAACTCAGAAAATCAGCTGAGCTTTACTTTATTTCTCCTCTTGCTATGACATGGTCTGCAGGAAACTGGGGAAACATAGGGCTCATCTCATTTGTTTTCCATCTCTCGATGATTTCAATTTTTTACTGCTTGATGTCTAGAAGTCTACCATCTCCCAAAGCATTCTTTTTATAACACGTCTGGCTTTTGCTGTTGCTATTGTTTCAGACAGGAAGGTAAATATAGTCCCTGATTTAACAGCTATTAAGCCCAAATGTAAACTTATAATTTTATTTAATCATTTCTAACTATGTCTGGTGACTCTAATAAGTGGAAGAATTCCAAGTTTCTGCTAGTGAGAAATAAGAAAGCATTTACTTTTTGATTTCATCCTAAATTTGATTTATGCTGACAGGACCAAAAGAATCTTTATTTCTAACAAATTATTTGTGTACTATATTCAGCTGACTTTGTTTCACAATCAGATTTACAGTCCTATGCTGCAATTTCTGCCCATACTTTCTGTTAACTCTATCCTATAATTCTGTCAATCTCAGTCAAAGAATTTTCTATTCCTAAGTAATGCCACAAATAGATACTTCTGTATTCACCACTACTATAAAGTACCTATGTTTTGCCTTCTAATTATGCATGTGATGCTTTATACATATGTATATGTTTTCAATATCTGAAATAAAAAATGATGAAAGCCAAAATAACATGTCCAATTCCCTTTATTTCCACACACTGCTAAATATAGTTCTCTGCTCAAATTAATATATGGTGGGTCAATTAAACATCAGATCATCACAACTGGAGATTAAAATCACTGCAGCAATGCCTTGTAAAAAGTGCCATTAACATCTATACCAAACTGTATTCACATAAATTACCATTTACATTTGATGTATCTTTCATTATATTTTATGGGATGCTTTGTTTCTTATTCTAGCCTTTTATATGCTGTCTCCATTGCTTCTAATTTATTTTTCTCTTTTGTGTTCAATGACATCTTAATTAATGAGCCCTAGTTGTTTAAAGGAATTCACCCAAACATGAATGATGAGATTCATTTAAGGTACCTAGCATTTCTAGTTTATATCAATTAATTTTACTTTCCTCACAATTTTCTTTATATTACATTATTGCCGAAAATTTCAAAATTAGACTAAAAAAACCTACATATTTGTTTCTTCTGTTAAATGTTCTATGCATATTCTTTAATGCAATGATTAATTTTTTATATAAATGAAAATATACCATTATTTCTTGTCTCATGCAGTGAGGGAACTTAAAACATTTGTTCTAGTATGTGCTCTTCAAAGTTGATTGCCAATTTTTACTAATTTCCAATTATTATTATTCTCAGTTGCTCTATCTCCCATTCCATCATACTGTTTTGGTGTTAGTTTAACTATTTCTTAACAGCAGTCTAGCTTAGTGCAGTGGTTTTTAGAATGAGGTGAAAGCATGATGTTTTATTAAAATATAAGAAGAAATTATTATTATAATTATTTTTATCTGAAACTAAACAAATAAATATTTACTATTTGTGATAGTTTAATCGTATGTGTTAACTTGACTGGGCCACAGGGTGCCAAGACATATGACCAACCATTCTTTGGTCATGAAGGTGTTTTTGGACAAGCTTGCCATTTCAACAGGGAAGCCAAGTAAAGCAGATGGCCCTCCCTGATGCTAGTGGGCTTCCTCCAATCAGTTAAAGATCTGAATCTAACAAAAGACTGAGTAAAAGGGAGTTCCTGTTCCCTGACTGTCTGAGGTAAAACACTGGCTTTTACAGAATTCAGATTCAGAATAAAATGTTGGGTTTTTGAAGGACTGAAACTTGCTATTCTTTTTTTTTTTTGACTGGAATTTACACTTGGTTCTTCTCATTCTCAGTACTTGGAATTAAAAAAAAAAATACCTATCAGTTCTCCTTGATATCCAGTTTTCTAATTCACCCTGCAAATCTTGAATATTGTCAGCTTCTAAAACCTCATGAGCCAATTCCTTATAATCAGTCTCTCTCTCTCTCTGTATGTTTGTATTAATAAATACATATGCACACATGTACACACGCACACACACACACACACACACCACATGATGCAGATATTGTTTCCTCTACTCTAGTGAAGCCAAATAAAGTGTTATTTAAATAGTGATTTATATAAACAATTGCATATAATGTATTGAAGGAATATTGAATTATACCCCATTCCTTTACATTCTTTTCTCATTCACATCTATAGCATCTTTCTCTTGTATCCTTTTCTTTATGTTATTAGTCATTCTATGACTGTTTGCTGAAATATCTAATTATTCTGTAACTGCACTCTGTACATTAAAAGATATGTTTTCTAGTTATCTGCTTTTTGCTTGTTGTTTTCTATACTTTCAGTTATCATGTCAGTAACTACTCTTCCTCAGTGCTCCCACAGAAATCTGAGCATATATATTATTTACACTGATATGGAACTTAATTAATTTGTCACATGCCTGCCTTTCTCACATAAAGACAAATTTGCTTAGGAATGTAGACTATTTTCAATTTGTTGCTCTATCCTAATTGCTTAGTATATTCCTAGGTATGCAAAAGGGCACAACACATTTCTTTTGTTGAAATAACTTGAACTGAACATTTAGTAGGGATAAACTGCAAGAAAAAAGTCAAGATTTTAATACTTTCTATAGGAAAAAAATACAATTATTTCTATAGCAAATTTTAAAACCCAAAAATATTTTGAAAGATAAAAGAGTAACAGAATTTGAGTAATCTAGTTCTGTGCAAATAGGAAATAGTAATAAACCAACCTGAACTGTTAGAATCAGTCTGATTCTAGATAATAAAATTTACTAAAATGCTTCTCATCTTGGTCACAGTTGTTCTTTCTAACTTTCAATTTCTTTCAGTCACACTAATTAAGTATGTTTTAAAAAAGTTAGGCAAAGTTATAAGTTTGAGTGTATGAAAGATTAACATGATACAATTGTAGAGTTTTCTATGTTTGCATTACAGAGGAAATAAAATATTGGCTAGTAGCAAGAGCATAAGAGACCAGGTTGGCAGCAGAAAACTATTTGGTGAATTTACACAAGTGAATACTCAAGTGAGAAGTGAAATTTAGTGAATTTACACAAGTGAATATACTCTAGTGAGAGTTTTCGGGGTGAAAACATAAAAGAAATTCAACCAAATTCTTCTAGTATGTATCAAGATATGTAATGTTAATTTTATTTTCAGTAAATAAGAATGTTAACATTATTCCTTTAGACGAAGTTTAAAAATGAATGAATAGGGGTCGGGCGTGGTGGCTCAAGCCTGTAATCCCAGCACTTTGGGAGCCCGAGGCGGGTGGATCACAAGGTCAAGAGATGGAGACCATCCTGGTCAACACGGTGAAACCCCGTTTCTGCTAAAAATACAGAAAATCAGCTGGGCATGGTGGCACGTGCCTGTAATCCCAGCTACTCAGGAGGCTGAGGCAGGAGAATTGCCTGAACCCAGGAGGCGGAGGTTGCAGTGAGCCGAGATCGCGCCATTGCACTCCAGCCTGGGTAACAAGAGTGAAACTCCGTCTCAAAAAAAAAAAAAAAAAAAAAAAAAAAGAATAAGCAAATTTTCCCTAAGTTTTAAGTGCCTTTCCAAAAATGTAGAATTTGGAGATAGAAATAAATTTAAAAGACAGGGCCTCCTTGCCTTTATTACAAAAGAACTGAGTAAATTAACTGGAAACACAGCAGGGTTTTATTATCGAGGAAGAAATTAGCTCAATGTTTTTTTAAACGCAATTTGGGAAACTGTGAGTTCACTAGAAGTCAAAGTAAGAAATATATTTGACCTTCAACGAGAAGCATTAATTAACTCCTGTCAAGTTCTCTAATATGCTCTTTAATTTTTTTCCTTTCCTCTGCTTTCCTTCCTTTTCTCTTCCCTCTCTCCTTTCCTCTCTTGTCCTCTCATCTCCTTTATCTTTCTCCTTAATGTTACTGATTCCTCACATTTTATATGACTAGGACCATAATAGCCATTCAAAATTAGATAGGAATTATATTTCACTATCTTGCATTCAAGGACTAAATAATTTGTTTGTGAACCAGCTAATTAATGATCCTTCACTATTCATTCACAAACCATTTTTTTTTCCTTTATCAGTTCTACCATAGCTACTGGCTCTACAAAGATAAATACAGCAAGATATATTTTGTCAAGGTGCTCAGGATGACTACTATAGTAGCATCCAAGCATATGAAAGAATTTAAAAATCACTTGTGGAGTTTTACAATACAGGTAGTCAAGCATACCCAGACATACTGGGTCAAAGACTCTAGGGGTAGTGTCCAGTGTTCACATGTTCTGAAAAGGTTCACAGTTAACTCTGATATTTACCAGGGGATAACAACATCTGGCAGTTGGAGCACAAAAATGCATAATGGAGTGCAAATGGTATAACAGTATTATGAAAAAGGTGGTTCTGATTGAAAAATTCGGTTGAAAAACTCTGATTACTTAAGTGCTTGCTTAATCAATGACATTACTGAGCACTGGTATTTTCTGCCAATACTTCTGCAGCTTCTTTCTATTAGAGATGACGTTGATGTCCTCTCAGTAACACCACTTTGCCAAAAGTGATTATGTGTGTGGTGGGGAAAAGGTTGTGTGCCATTTCTTCACATAAAAAGAAACTTACAATATAAAATAGAGGGAATTCTAGCAAACTTCATGAATTGACACACCTGTCTTTCTTCTCTTCCTTATTCCTTCCTTCCTTTCCTCTTTCCTTTGTTGCTATATGACAAATATTGTTTTAGGTATTGATGAATTAGCTGTGGACAACATAGAAAATAGGCAAACATTCATTTTCAGGAGCTGACATTTTAGTCTAGGGAGAAAAAAATTAATTTTATTAAATACTAAATAAATAAATTAAATTTAGATTCCATTAACAAAAACATGAAGATAAAATATGTTACAGAAAATGACTGAAAGGAGGGGGTTACTCTAGCCAAAATAATCAGAAATTATATTTAAATTGCTTCAGAAAAATTCAAAGTAGGTACTATACAAAGATAGGTGGAAGAATATTTCTGACAGAATAAAAGCAGATATAAAAGTCTAAAGATGAAACACACCTTAATGTATTCATGTAACTAAAGAAGGAAGCCAAGATACCTCAATCTTCAAATATCTGTGATCTAACTCATTTCAGGTGCATGATGAAGATATGTTAAATCTACTTTAGCATGTAATGGTAACTAACCAAATTTGTATTTCAATTGATGGCTAACTTTTAATACAAAAATTGCATACTTTTCTCACCTTTATGATATTTTTCAACTTTTAATTAAAGTTCTGGGGTACATGTGAAGGTTTGTTACATGGGTAAACTTCTGTCACAGGGGTTTCTTGTACGGATGATTTCATCACCTTGTATTAAGCCCAGTATCCAACAGTTACCTTTTCTGCTCTGTTTTCTCAAATAGACCCTAGTGTTCATTGTTCCCTTCTTTGTATTAATGAGTTCTCATCATTTAGCTCCCAGTTATATTTGACAATATTCTGTATTTGATGTTCTGTTCCTGTATAGTGAGCTTATGATAATAGCCTCCAGCTCCACCCCTGTTCCCACAAAAGACATAATCTTGACTTTTATGGTTGTATAGTATTCCATGGTACAAATGTACCACAGTTTCTTTATCAAATATGTCATTGATGGACATTTGGGTTGATTCCATTCTTTGCTATTGAAAACAGTGCTGCAATGAAGATTTGAATGCAATCGTCTTTATGGTAGCATGATTTATATTCCTTTGGGTATATAATCAGTAATGGGATTTCTGAGTTGAATGGCAGTTCCACTTATAGAAGAGGAATTTTTTGAGGAATTGCAATACTGCTCTCCACAATGTTTGAGTTAATTTTATACTCCCATCAACAGTGTATAAGCATTTCCTTTTCTCTATAACCTCACAAGCATCTGTGATTTTTAAATTTTTAATAATAGACATTCTGACTGGTATGAGATGGTATTTCATTGTGGTTTTGATTTGCATTTTTCTAATGATCAGTGATTTGAGCTTTTTCTTATATACTTGTTGGTATGTATTTCTTCTTTTGAAAAGTGTCTATTCATGTCCTTTGCTTCAATGGGATTGTTCATTTTTTTCTAGCGAATGTGTTAAGTTCTTACAGATGCTGGATAGTAGACCTTTGTCAAATGCATAGTTTGTAAATTTTTTTTCATTCTGTAGGTTGTCTGCTTCTCCATAGATAGTACCTTTTGCTATGCAGAAGCTGTTAAGTTTAATTAGTTCTCACTTGTCAATTTTTGCTTTTGTTCTGATTGCTTTTGATCTTTTTGTTATGTAATCTTTGTCCCAAAATTTTTGTCTAGTCCTATGTCCTATGGTATTACCTAGGTTGTCTTCCAGAATTTTTATAGTTTTGGGTTTTATATTTAATTCCTTAATCCATCTTGAGTTGATATTTGTACACAGTGTAAGGAAGTAATCTGGCTTCAATCTTCTGCATATGGCTAGCCAGTTTTCCCAAAAGTATTTATTGAATAGGGAATCTTTTCCCCATTGCTTGTTTTTGCAAGCTCTGTTAAAAATCAGATGGTTGTGGGTGTGTGGTCTTATTTCTGAGGGCTCTATTCTGCTCCATTGGAATATGTGCTTGTTTTTGTACCAGTACCATGCTGTTGTGGTTACTGTAGCCCTGTAGAATTGTTTAAATTAAGATAATGTGATGCCTCCAGCTTTGTTCATTTGCTTAGTATTACCTGGACTATTCAGACTCTGATATGGTTAGGCTTTGTGTCACCACTCAAATCTCATCTTGAATTGTAATCCTCAGGTATTAAAGGAGCAACCTGGTGGGAGGTGAATGAATCATGGAGTCAATTTCCCCAATGCTGTTTTCATGATAGCGACTGAGTTATCGTGAGATCTTATGGTTTTATAAGGGGCTGTCTCCACTTTGATGTCTCTCTCCTGCTGCCATGCTTTCCCTTCCACCATAATTCTAAGTTTCCTGAGGCCTCCACAGCAATGCAGAACTGTGTCAATTAAACCTCTTTCCTTTATAAATTACCCAGAAATATTTGGGTATTTCTTTATAGCACTATGAGAACAGACTAATGCAGAAAATTGGTACTGGGAGTTTGAGGTACTGCTATAAACATACTTCAAAATGTGGAAGTGACTTTGGAACTAGGTAATGAGCAGAAGTTGGAACACTTTGGAGGCCTCAAAAGAAGACAGGAAGATTCTGGAATATTTGAAATTTCCTAGAGACTTGTTGAAAGGCTTTGACAAATGCTGATACTTATATGAACAATGAAGTCCAGGCTGAGGTGATCTCAGATAGAGATGGGAACTTATTACAAACTGGACAAGGGTCACTCTTGCTATGTTTAACAAAAAGACTGGTGGCATTTTGTCTCTTCCCTAAAGATCTGTGGAACTTTGAACTTGAGAGAGATATCCTGATACTTGAACTTATGTTTAAAAGAGAAGCAGAGCTTAACAGCTTGGAAAATTTGCATAAGCAATGAGGAAGCTAATGTTATCTGCCAAGACAATGGAGAAAATGTCTCCAGGGCATGTCAGATGTCTTCATGGCAACACCTCACATCAGAGGCCTAGGAGGGAAAAAAAACCATTTCGTAGGCCGAACCCAAGGCCCTCCTCTTTCTGTGTTCAGCATCAGGACTTGGTGCCCTAAGTACCAGATGCTCCAGCTCCAGCCATGGTTAAAAGGGGCCAAGTTACAGCTTGGACTATTGCTTCAGAGGGTGCAAGCTCCAAACGTTGGCAGCATCCATGTAGTGTTGGACCTGTGGGTACACAGAATTTACGAAGTGAGGTTTGAAAATTTCTGCCTAGATTTCACAGGATGTATGAAAACTTCCGGATGTCCAGGCAGAAATCTTCTGGGGAAGCATAGCCCTCAAGAAGAACCTCTGCTAGGGCAATGTGGAAGGGAAATGTGGATTTGTAACCCCAGCACAGTTCTCACTGGGGCCCTGCCTACTGGAGCTGTGAGTGGAAGGCCACCATCCTCCAGACCCTAGAAAGTAGATCCATGGACAGCTTACACCGTGCACCTAGATAAACCACAGACACTCAGTGCTAGCCTGTGGAGGAGATACCCAAAGTCATGGGAGCCCACCTCTTGTGGTATTGTGCCCTAGATGTGAGGAGTCAAAGGAAATTTTTTGGAACTTTAAGATTTAATGACTACTCTGCTGGGATTCAGACATTCATGGGGTCTGTAGCCCAATTACTCCCATTTTGAATGGAAACATTTACCCAATGCATTACATTGTATCTTGAAAGTAACTAACTTATTTTGACCTTTAGTCTCATAGGCAGAAGGCACTTGCCCAATCTCACCTGAAACTTTGTAGTTGGACTTCTGAGTTAAAAATTGGGGAGACTGTTGGGAAGGCATGATTGGTTTTGAAATGTGAAAGGGACATGAGATTTGGGAGGGGTTGGGGCATAATCATATGATTAGGCTTTGTGTCTCCACCCGAATCTTATCTTGAATTGTGATCCACAGGTGTTGAGAGAGAGACCTGATGGGAGGTAAATGGATCATAGGGTCAGTTTCTCCCATGCTGTTCTCATGATATTGAATGAGTTATCATGAGATCTGATGGTTTTGTAAGGGGATCTTCCCCTTTTGGTCTTTCTCTCACCTGCCATCATATAAGAAGTACCTGTTTCTCCTTCCTCCCTGATTATGTTTCCTGAGATTTCTCAGTCATGTGGAACTGTGAGTCAATTAAACATTTTTCTTTATAAATTACCCAGTCTTGGGTATTTCTTTATGGCAGTGTAAGAAAAGACTAACCGATGCGATTTTTTGGTTCCATATAAATTTTAAAGTCATTTTTTCTAGTTCTGTCAAAAATGTCATTAACAGTTTGATATGAATAGTATTGAATTTATGATTGCTTTTGGCAGTATGACCATTGTAAAAATGTTGACTCTTTCTTTCCATGAACATGGGATGTTTTTCCATTTGATTGTGTCTTCTTGGATTTCTTTGAGCAGTGTTTTGTAATTCTCATTGTAGAGAATTACTCTTTGATTATCTATATTCTTGGTATTTTATTCTTTATATGCCAATTGTGAGTGGGATTCCCTTTCTAATTTGGCTCTTGGCTTGGCTGTTGTGGATGTACAGGAATGACCAGCTGCAGAGAAGAATACCTGCATTCTGAGAGCTGCAGAGACAACCTGCTGGCAGAGAGGAGCTACCCTATCTGCTAAGAGCTACAGAGACCTGCAGAGACCCACAGAGATGTCAGAATGACTTGCCTGAAGAGAAGAGCCACCCTCTCCAGGACCTCCTGTCTGCTAAAAGCTGGACATTTGACTGGATGACCTGCCTACAGAGAGGAGCTACCCACTCCTCTGAGCTATTCTAACACTAAATAAAACTCTTCTTCACCCTTCACTTGTCTGTGTACTGCATTCTTCCTGGACACAGGACAAGAACCAGCCTGAGGTGCCGAGGCCACAGAGGTTTTCAGCCAGAAAAACTGACACTCCAGACATCTCATAACACTAAGGTAGTATGGGCAGTTCCACTGCAAAGGCAGTAGAGGGAGGCTTTTAGTTGCCCCAGGGGCCAGAGCTGCTACTGGCTTGATAGTTCTAATGGTACACAGTGAGACCCAGGTATAGAGAAACCTCCCAGTAAAGAGATATAGAAATGGGCAGGGATTTGCCAAACTGTTGCCAGCCCAAATGCATCTGTAGAAGGTGGCTGAAGACTTTGGTTGGGAGGTCTTCTCCAGTGAGGACAAATGTGACCAAAGACTCACTTAAAAGAGCTATCTGGCCATGTTTCCGTAGAGTAAGTGTGCTGTGCTGGAGAACCACTTCCGCCACTGGGTGGCTTGGACTCTACAATGCCCAAAGGCTGGAGCCTCTAAGTTGCCCAAATAGCAAAGATGGTGGCCTACTCCTCCATCTGAGAGCTCCATCCCAGGGAAGTTTTAAATCCCTGTCAGCTAGAGAAAACTGATGGGGTGGCTGGCAGCAACCTTGGTTAGGAGGCCCTGCCCAGTGATCAAGAATAAAATTGGGGACTCACTTGAAAAAGCAGTATGGCCCTGTTTTCATGGAGCAACTGTGCTGTGCCTGAGGATTGCTTCTGTCTTTGGTTAACTTGGACTATCCAAAGCCCAAAAGATGGAACAACTAAGTCCAGAAAACAGCAAAGATGGTAGCTTCTTTCACTAAGAATTCCATCTCAGAAGGTTGCAATGATGTTACTGGTGGCTGATTAGAATTTTAAACCAGTAGCTCTTATTCTGTGAGGCACCATGGAAGTGGGTTTGGGGCCTGCAGATTCTTATGACTCAGCCTCTTGGATTCAGTCTCTTTTCTAGGGGTTATATACAGGGTTTAACATTCCTCTTTGCTGGAGTTGCAGCTACTTTTTCTGGGAAGCCCAGAACGCCTGGGTATCTCAGTTCCCATATCTCCATGTATACCTGAGTGACTACTCTGCAGACTCCATGCAGCTCTATTAGACTGAAGGCCCTGGTGGAGCGAGTTCACAAGGAGATCTCTTGATTGAGGGTTGCAAAGATCTGTGGGAAAAGCATGGTTTCCTGGGGTGACACATTCACTGACTGCTTCCCTGGGCAGAGAAGTTTGCCCTGGCTCCATATTGCTCCCAGATGGGCCAGCATCCTACCTTGCTTTTTTCCCATTCTTTATGGGTCAAGTTGTTTCCCTGATTAGTCTCAATGCTTGTACCTAGATGTTTCAACTGAAGTTGCTGTATTTACTTGCCTCTTTTGCTCTGCTCCATGAGAACCATGTACTCTAGCTGCTTCTAGTCAACAATCATGGCCACCATTCTAATCATATACAATTTTGAATGTGAAAGCTAATTGGGTCTTTCTTTTTCCATTTCTTTAACCAGAGAACACAAATTAATAAGGTCCATGTTTATTACAGCCTCTATTCCTGCTGAAGGACTTCTGGTACAAATATCTCACTGAATTTATCTTTTTGGCTTACTTTACAGTATATAATTAAATATACATGTAACACTTTTTAATAATTTAATCCGTATCTATATTTTTACTAATAGGTGTAACAGAAACCATACAACTTGAATAACTTTTTCCGGGTAACACACTTATAAGCCTATATAATTTCAGAATTTAGCTACTTTACTATTGAGCTCTTCATAGTTATTGTTGATTACTCAGGTGGGTGTTGCAGTGATAGCTCATCCTACTCTATGTACACAACTCAAAGTATATGTAATCCTAATGAAAAAAGTGACAGTCTCTGCAATCAGAGAGCATAAATATATTTGAACATAAGCTTGAAACAGCATAATCTAGCAGAAATACAGTAACAGAAAATATGACTGATTAAAAAAGCATGTGACTTTAAAATACACACTATGCAATTGGTTGAATTAAGACATATTTTAAGCTTGTGTGTGTGTGTGTGTGTATGTGTAAAGGTAAAAATAAAAATTTAAAATATGGAAATTAAAAAGCCTGCTTTTCCTCCTGGTTACATTATTTCTACAGCTAACATTATATTTCATGGATTTTTTTCTCTGTCATGTTGGCATAGATTCACATTGCTGTTAAACTGTGTAAATTATAATGTAGTGTTCTTTTTTTAAAAAAAAAATTGTGTCAGCCTGGTTGCTTTTGTGCCCAGAGCAATATGACAAGCATATGGCCAAATAAGCTAAACAAACAAGAAATTAAAAATCATGAATCTGAGCAAGAACAATTTTAGAAGAGATTTTAATATATTTTACTGAGTTATACATGATTCCAAATATAATAGGATTTATAATACATAAAGTAAAGCTGTAAAAATTTAAAATTAAACCATTGCTATGCATAGTATATCATGCATGCCATTATAATGAAAAAAAAAAAAACAAACAACTGTTCAAGGTCACAATTGCTCTGTAATGAGCAATTGTTAACAAGTTTGTTAAAGTGTTTACCATTGTTCTGATTTCTAAGCAAGAAAAACTTTATTAAACTAAAGGCAATTAATTTTAAAATGCTTCAAATTGCAGCTAATGAGCCTACAGAATTCATTACCAGTGAAGGTCACAGAACTAACTAGATTCCTGAATATATCTTTATCTCTGGCTGTATAAATGACTAAGCTGAGTTTTGGGAGGTCTATCGTAGAGCAATAAATCAGACTGCCACCCAGCAATAGGCCTCCAGTAAGGCACTCTAAAGAAAAATGTCAGAGGGAATTCTATGGACCATGTGCACTGTAAGTTCCATTTTTTTTTTTTAACAATTTAACTCTAATTCTGTAAAAAACTTGCTTGAAGTGTCCTATGCTTCCTAATATGAGAAAATAATGAAACATCTTATATTATAGCTAACCAATTTATAAGCTCTTAAAAATCTACTTGGAATAAAATATTTTCTATTTATAGGTCAGTAAAGTATCATTGATAAAGAGGATTATAGCAATGAATAGTAGACAGAATATGACATACCAAAGTCCTTAAAGAAGCACCACATAAACCACCTTTTGGCCACAGAGGCTGAGATTAAACTGAAAAGTATTTTTAATTATGTTTTACCATTCATTTGCTTATTCCATTATTAATTTTTATATTTATTGACTTGTCCCATTATTAATTTTTATTTTATTGTTCATTTTTGAATAATTATTTGTTAAATAACTACAGAGCAATAAGTATTAAATAGGGCTGTATGAATAAGAAACCAAAAACAAGGCTGGGTGCAGTGGCTCAAGCCTGTAATCCCAAACACTTTGGGAGGCCAAGGAGGGCAGATCACGAGGTCAAGAGATTGAGACGATCCTGGCCAACATGGTGAAACCCCGTCTCTACTAAAAATACGAAAATTAGCTGGGCGTGGTGGAGTGAGCCTGTAGTACCAGCTACTCGGGAGGCTGAGGCAGGAGAATTGCTTGAACCTGGGAGGCGGAGGTTGCAATGAGCCAAGATTGTGCAACTGCACTCCAGCCTGGTACCTGGCGACAGAGTGAGACTGTCTCAAAAAAAAAAAAAAAAGAAAGAAAAGAAAAAGAAAGAAAGAAAGAAAAGAAAGAAACTAAAAACAAAATGGATTGTCCTCTAAAGAAATTTAAACCCTACTGAATAGTATAAGGTAACCTTTCCAAATTGATATGGTTTGGCTGTGTCCCCACCCAAATCTAATCTTGAATTGTAACTCTCAAAATTCCCATGTGTTGTGGGAAGAACCCAGTGGGAGGTGATTGTATTATGGGGGTGAGACTATCCTGTGCTTTTCTTATGATGGTGAATAAGTCTCGTGAGATCTGATCATTTTAACCATGGGTGTTTCCCTGCACAAGCTTTCTCTCTCTTTGCCTGCTGGCATGCATTTAGATGTGACTTTCTCCTACTTACCTTCCTCCATGACTGTAAAGCCTCCCCAGCCATGTGGAACTGTAAATTCGTTAAATCCATTTTTCTTCCCAGTCTCAGATATGTCTTTATTAGCAGCATGAAAACGGACTAATACACAACTATAATAATATTCATTGTAGCTATCATAGAAACTTCTTAGCATATGTTAGAACAACTAATATTTGGTCAATGTCACCAATTGTTATAAAAAAAGTTATTTTAAAAATCTGGGCATCGTGGCTTACAACTGTAATCCCAGCACTTGGGGATGCAGAAGTGGGCAGATCACTGGAGGTCAGGAGTTTAAGACCAGCCTGGCCAACGTGGTAAAACCCTGTCTCTAGTAAAATTACAAAAATTAGCCAGGTATGTTGGCACACACCTGTAATCTTAGCTACTTGGGAGGCTGAAGCAGAGGAATCTCTTGAACCCCAGTGGCAGAGGTTGCAGTGAGGTGGGATAGTACCGCTGCACTCCAGCCTAGGTGACAAAGTGTGACTCTAATAAAAAAAAAATTATCCTTCTCTTCTAGTTTTTTTAAGAAAACATTGGTCTGCTCTGACTTGTTAGGCCTTGCCTGAAGTTGAAAGTCTGTAAAGTATGTGTCTCCAAGTTCAATATTATTGTGTCTCCATTTTATAACAGAGCCTTTGGAATTGCAAGACAGGACAAGACCAGGTTGGAGCCTGTTGAATAATACTGGCAATTTGTTATGAGTATCTGAATAAAAGCACCAGTGTTATGGACAGAAAGGGGGACTTTCTCTGTTATATATAACAGCATAGAGCAAAGGATAGTCAGAACATGTGGCTTATTGGATGCTGGTGAAGGAGAAGGTTTCTGGCTTGAATCATTTGATTCTATTGAGGTAGGAGACTGACAGGACTTAATTTTCTGGTCACAACTCTATTGGCCAAAGTGGGATCTAGTTCAGATAGGATAAAGTGAAGATACCAGAGGAAAACAGCATATGGTAATAAAAGTGATTTTTAGCTGACTTCATTATTCATTAGCATAAGACACTTCTACCAATGCCATGACAGTTTACAAATGCTATGGCAATGGCCAGGAAGCCACCACCCCTTTCTCAGAAAGTTCTAAATAACCTGCCTTTCAATTGGTATTAATATATCTTTTTATTTACATGTAATTGAAAGTAAGTTTAAGTGGGCATTAAATTTGCCAACAGCCTATATATTGCTAACTCTAAACACACTAACCTATGAGTTAGCACTGCATTGCAAGAAGCAGTAACATTTAATAAAATCAATAAAAGATTCCTAACACAGCCAAGTGTGGTGGCTCATGCCTGCAATCCCAGCATTTTGGGAGGCTGAGGCAGGCAGATCACTTGAGCTCAGCCGATTGAGACCTGGCCAACATGGTGAAATCCCATCACTACTAAAAATACAAAAACTAGCTGGGCATGGTGGTGAGCACTGGTAATCCCAGCTACTCAGGAGGCTGAGGCAGAAGAATTACTTGAACCTGGGAGGCAGGGATTACAGTGAACCGAGATCATGTCACTATACTCTAGCCTGGGCAAGAAGAGCAAAATTCGGCACCACACATGACAAAATAAAAAGATTGCTAACACTGATGGCTTGCCCTTGAATTCTTTACTGGGAGAAGCCAAGAACCCTCCAATTCTAAGCCCCAGTGTTAGCCTTGCCTACCCTTTATCACTGTCACTTGAAATATATAAAATATGCTTGAGACAAACCAGTCAAAGGAAGAAATCAATAGGTAAGATTCTTAGTATGTTAATTTTTGTATGTCTTGATGATGCCAGAAGATTGCAAGTAGTCAAAGAGTATGTAAGAATGGAGCTCTCATGGTATAGACATTGGGCCAGTATTTTCTATCTTTAATCAGAGACAATGAAACAATTTTGTAAATTTTAAATCATAAATCTGTAATTTTTTTATTGCAGTGTATATCTTTATTCAGTCTAACTTTGAAAAGCTAAAAATGTCTTGCCTAAAATTTACAAAACTAAGTGGAAAAATGTTAATTTTCAAATATATATATATATTTTGCAGTTTATGGTATGTATTTATCCTTCTGAAGTTATGAAAGCTTAAAATTAGGCTAAAATTTATAGGTATCTTCTGTTCAAATGTGGCCTGAAAAAGAATCATTTAATGGACAACAGTAAGTTACAGGAGAAAAAAATAAAAGAAGAAGATCATTGAAGGGAGGACAAAAGAAATAGTATTTAAATGAATAAATAAATGGTTTCAAATGACTTAGATTTGTAAAATTAGAGTGGGACTGAACAATTCAATGTACATTTTACATCAAGGAGGAGATCATTGTTTTATCTGAATGTTGCAAGTAGAAGCAAGTTTCCCAAATGGTACATAGAACATGAAAAAATAAAGACAGAGATAATAATTCATACTGTAGGGATGAGAAAGGACAGAAACTGGGGAGTAGCTAGGAGAGTTTAATATTAAGTAATGCATTTTACTTTGGGTGCTTGTGTATAGTTTTTAGCATATTTCAAACATGAACAGACTTTTCATTTGATAACAAAGAATCCAGTGATATGGAAGTGACAGATTACAAACATAGGAAAGAAATAATTGACCAAAATTCTGAAGTAATTAGAAGTGACCAAATAAGAATCTGAAATAAATAACTAAGCCTTAAAAGTAGATTAGAGGACAAAAACATAGATTTGTAGGTTTATAGGCAAAAGTCTTAAATATTGTTTGCTAAGAGAATTATATTTTTAAGCCATTCTTTCATTTTCTTTCTTTCTTTCTTTCTTTCTTTCCTTTTTTTTTTTTTTTTTTTTTTTTTTTGACGGAGTTTCGCTCTTGTTACCCAGGCTGGAGTGCAATGGCGTGATCTCGGCTCACCGCAACCTCCACCTCCTGGGTTCAGGCAATTCTCCTGCCTCAGCCTCCTGAGTAGCTGGGATTACAGGCAGGTGCCACCATGCCCAGCTAATTTTTTGTATTTTTAGTAGAGACGGGGTTTCACCGTGTTGACCAGGATGGTCTCGATCTCGTGACCTCATGATCCACCCGCCTCGGCCTCCCAAAGTGCTGGGATTACAGGCGTGAGCCACCGCGCCTGGCTCATTTTCTATTTCTATCAGACATGGCATGGAATGCAGAATTATTCAAGTTCAAATTCTAGCTGCTACCTACCAGCTGAGGAATGGTAGAGCAAATAGCATTCATGAAAACTTAGTTCTCTCATTTTAAAAATTAGACAATAATTTCTTTCTTAAAGTGTTCCTGTAATAAATAAATGAGATAGGGTATTCAAAAATATGTTATAGAATATGTGGCAAAATGGAAGGTGATGAGCAAATGTGTTTTCTAGTTGATACACAAGTGAACAATGCCCTTGCTTTATTATTTTCAATGAATTGATCTTATGGCTAAGGAAAATGCTTTCTGAAACATTGGTTATAAAACAGTCTTTTACTCAAACTTCATTTAAATGAAAAACAAAACATTTTCTTTTTAGCAACTCTCTAGGATAATGGAGCAATAACTTACACAAAATAATAAATGTGTTTTTAATTACTTATTTTTCCATCCATGCCTATGATAGATAGTGCAACACAAGAATGCTTTCTAGATTATACTTAAATTAATATTAACATAAATTTTGCTGCATTAATCTTTTTCAAAATAGCTGTTGCAGTTATATAGTCTCTCATTCCTTATATTTTAATTTTATTTAGAGAAAAACTGATTTAACAAACTAGTTGTCCATTCTTACCAAGATTTTTCAAATGATAGCAACAAAGAATAAAAACTGAATGTTTGGAATATTGTTTAAACTGTATAGATCTATGATTGCTTTGTGAGTTTCAGGTATACTGTATTTTCATGCTAGGTCTTCCTCCAAATTTTAGGAAATAAATTCTACATGAAACATGAGGCCTTTTGTCCTCCCCTGTGTCTGAAACTTTAAAAATAAAGACAGAAAAAAAAATTCAATTAGGCAAAAATTACTTCAATGTAATGAAATTGATAGAGGCTAAACATCCTATCAAATCACCATACTTTTTGCACATACGTTTATCTTCATGAAATTCATTTAAATTTATATCTTTCTCCAAAGTTATCATCTATACCTCCCAATTATTCTACTCCAGCCTCCAAAATAACAAATATGACCAAGGAAACAATTCAAAACACCAAATTATTTTATTTTAATCCATATTTTGTTCAATATAGCTCAGCTTAGCTAATCACCTGCACCTTGGATTTATTCTGAATTATTTCTTGTTCTTACTTCCCTATGTCAATATCCATGTCCTCTAAATCAGACATTAAGTTCTAGTAATTTTCTAAATATTTAGTATATATTTTCTATTTTTTCCCAATGAAAAATAATTGAAATACTCTTGAGTACCTCTGACCTGGACTGCTATACCATGGCTCTAATTGGACTCACCTGCAATCTTGTCTCTGACCAAATCGTTATTTACACTATCCGTAATATCATCTTCCTAAAATCCTTCCTTCTCTTCTCAAGGACTATTAAATACAATGTATATCTCTTAGCATTTGATATCTGGATATTCTTGACTGATTTATTCTAATCATTTTATGAACCTCAATTCTCCCCATTTCTCACCTATATACACTTACTTCGGCAGTGAAGAACTATTTGCTAGTCTCCAAACTTGTTTTGCAGACTCTATACATTCCCTCGACATCAAATTCATTGTTCTTTGAATGTTCTCCACTGTATAACTGCTTGCTTTCCTAAGAAAGCAAATTAACAGTTTCTTGAAAACAATAATTTCCTCATTTTTTTATTTCTCCTTATATCCTTGTTTGACACATTGCTAGTATTTAAAAATATTAAGTTTCTGTTAATTGAATGAAATAATAAACACATGGATAAGTGTGTTTATGAGTTAATAAAAGTAACAATAACTAAAGTCATAATTACGTTATGCTACTATATGACATTAGTTCATAAATTTTTGATCCCATTTTTGCTTAGCTAAAATATATTCTTAGAAGTTGTCATCAACTTCTCTAAAGAATAACTTCTATAAAATCATAACTTTTATTGAATATTTTGAATTTCAAGTAGAAAAATACATCTGTTTCTCCCTAACACAAACATATTTTATAGATTCATGGCTGGGATGGTTAATTTTATGTATCATCTTAATTTGACCCAGATACCTGGTTAAACATTATTTCTGTGTCTCTGATGTTGTTTTAGGAAGAGATTAGCATTTGAATTTGTGGCTGAGTAAAGGAGTTTGCCCTCCTCCATATTCATAGTTGTTATCCAACCTTATGAAACTCAAGTAGAACAAAAAGGCAGAGGAAGGTTGCATTTGTCTCTTTGATTGCTTAAAGGATGCAAGGTCATGATTCTCACTACATCACAATTCAACTCACCTATTTGGCCTATGCAGAAGACAGATGGATTTTAAAGAATGACAGTAGTTTATAGTATGGTTAACCATGTAGTGATTCCAATTGCAGCTGCTGTACCAGACATGGTTTTAAGCTTGAGCAAATTAATACATCTCCTTGTATTTGACAGACAGCTATTGATTTAACAAACAGTTTTTTGTTGTTGGCTGGTTTTTGTTTGCTTGTTTTTCCCCATCAATAACTGTTAGTAAAGATTACCAGAAGTAGTTTTCTTTCATATGACAAAGCCACCTTTACTATGCTGCCTGGGGGGTGTATCAGCTCTCCATTCCTGTGCCACAATTTAGTTTGTAGGTATCTTGAACACCTTTCTCTTTCACAAGATATCACACTAATCCATTATATTGATGTCACTTTGCAGATTCGATTTAGTGAGTTAGAAGTAGCAACTACTCTAGATTTATTAGTAGGACACTTGCTTGTCAGGGGGTAAAAGTAAAGTTGACTAATATTCAAGGTCCTTCTACCTCAGTAAAATTTCGAGGGGTCCCTTAGTGTGGGATCTGTCAAGATATCCCTTCTAAATTTTAATTAGATCCCTGTATACAATAGCAAAGACCAGGAACCAACCCAAATGCCCATCAATGGGAGACTGGACAAAGAAAATGTGGCACATATACACCATGGAATACTATGCAGCCGTAAAAAATGATGAGTTTGTGTCCTTTGTAGGGACTTTGGTGAATCAGCAAACCATCATTCTTAGCAAACTGACACAAGAACAGAAAACCAAACACCACATATTCTCACTCAAAGGTGGGTGTTGAACAATGAGAACATGTGGACTCAGGGAGAGAAGCATCACACACTGGGGGCAGTCTGGTAGGGGGAGGGGAGGGACAGCAAGGATGGGGGGATAATGTGGGGAGAAATGCCGGATATAGTCAAAGGGGAATAGAAGCAGTAAACCACCTGATTATGTATCCACCTATGCAACAACCCTGCATGACCTGCACATGTACCCAAGAACTTAAAGTAAAATAAAAAATAATAAAAAAACAAAATTAAACTAAAAGATATCCCTTCTAGGGGGTGAAGGATAAGTTGTCGCATCTGGCTCCTCCAATAACCAAAAGAGAGGCACAATGCCTAGCAGACCTCTTTGGATATTGGAGGCAGCATATTCTTTATTTTTGTATGTTATTCCTGCCTACTTAATGAGTTACACAAAAAGGTGCTAAATTGGAATGGGGCTGAAAATAAGAGAAGACTCTCCAATAGGTAAGTCTGCTATGAAATTTTCTCTACTACTTGGACCACACAATTCCACAGATTCAACGGTTCTTAAAGTCTTAGTGGCAGATAGGAATAATATTTGAAACTTTTGGCAGTTCAGTATACGCAAATCACAGCACAGGGCCTTATGATTTTGGAGCAAAGGGCTGACATCCTCCAGAGATAACTATTCTCCTTTTGAGAAATAGCTTTTGGCCTGCCCCTGAGCTTTGGTGGAGACTGAATGCATGGGCCACCAATCGACTATGCAACTCTAGCTGACCTTCATAAACTGGTTGTTATCTGACGTCAAATCATAAAGTTGGGAATGCAGAGCAGCACCCCATCATCAAATGGAAGTGATATATACGTGATTGGGCCCAAATAGTCCCTGAAGGCACAAGTAAGTTAAATAAAAAAGTGGTCCAAATGCCTATTGTCCTCACTAATACAGTGTCCTGTCTCACTTGGGGAGTTTTTTATAATCAGTAGACAGGAAGAGAAGACCCAGAACTGGCTTAAAGATAGTTCTGAAAAATATGCCTGCCTAACTCAAAAGGAGACAAGTGCAGCATTATACCCCCTTTTCAGGACATCCTCGAAGGACAGTGGTGAAGCCAAATCCTCCACCTAGTGAGAACTTCAGGAATTGTACCTGTTTTTGCCCCTTGCTTAGAAGAAATAGCTAGTCATATGATTGTATACCAATTCACAGGCTGTGGGCAATGGTTTAGTTACATGATCAGAGACTTGGAAGAAACATAATTGGGAAATTAGTGACAAGGAAACTTGGAAAAGAAATCTGCTTCCCTCAGTAGGCAAAATATGTGAAAAATATATGTGTATTACTTATGAATGCTCCCCAAAATGTGATGCCAGAAGAGGAGGATTTTAATTAACAAGGGGATAGGATGGCACATGCTGCGGATATCAGTGAGCCTCTTTCCCCAGCCTCTCTTGTTATTGCCCAGTGGGCTTAAGAATAAAGTGCCATGGTGGCAGGGATGCAGGTTATTCATGTGCTTAGCAAGCTAAATTCCCACTCACCAAAGCTTACCTTACTGTGGCCACTGCTGATTACCTAATCCAGCAGCAGTAGAGACCAACAAATATTGCCTCCTTGTTATAGCACCTTATCAGGGAGTGAGCATCCAGCTTTCAGGTGGATGGTGGATTACACTGGAACATGTTCATAATGAGAAGAGCAGCATTGACCTTACTAGCATAGACACTTACTTTGGATGTAGCTTTGCCTTTCATGAGTGCAACACTCCTGCAAAACTACCATCTGTGGAATTACAGAATGCCTTACCTATTGTCGTGGTATTCCACACAGCATGACCTCTGCTGAAGGCACTCACTTTTTAGCACATGAATTGCAACAATGGCCTCATGCTCATGAAATTCACTGGTCTTACCTTGTTCTTCAACACTGTGAAGAAGTCGACTTGATAAAATGGTAGAATAGCCTTTTAAATACTCAGTTACAGTACCAACTAGAGAGCAATAATTCGTAGGGCTGGAGCAAGATTCTTCAACAAGCTAATTAAGCCCTGAATCAGAAACCAAAATATTTCTTCCATAGCTGATTCAAGGGCCCAGAAATCGAATGGTCAAAAAAAGGAGTGATATCACTCATTACCTCTGGTAACTCATTAACAAAATGTTTTCTTTCTGATTCCATGATTTAATGGTCTGCTGGTCTAGAGGTCTTAGTTCTGGAGAGAGGAATGTTTTCACCAGCAGGAACACTAATAATTTAATTGAACTGGAAGTTAAGACTGCCACATAACTTTGGGCTCCTTGTGTCTCTGAATCAACAGGAAGGGCATTACTGTGCTGGCTAGAGTGATTGGTCCTGACTACCAAGGGGAAATTAGACTACTGTTTCAAAATGGAAGTAAGAACCAGTATATCTGAAATATTCCGGTGTTTTCTACTATTATCATGCCCTGTGATTAAGGACAAGGACAACCAGGTACAATACAATTTAAGCTATTGGCTCACATCCCTCAGGAATAAAGTTATCAGTCACCCTACTGGATACAAAATTACAACTTGCTGAAGTGCTTGCTGAAGGCAAGGGAAATACAGATGGTTAGGAGAAGTCATAAATACCAGCTATGACCATGTGTATGTATGTTTGTGTGTCTCAGTATGTAAACTATCTTCATTCTTTATTATTATTTTTATTATACTCTAAGTTCTGGGATACGTGTGCAGAACTTGCAAGTTTTTACAAATATATACATGTGCCATGGTGGTTTGCTGCACCCATCAACCCATCATCTTCATTAGGTATTTCTCTTAAAGCTACCCTTCCCCTGGCCCCCAACTCCCCAACTGGCCCCAGTGTTTAATGTTCCCTTCCCTGTGCCCATTCATTTTCATAGTTCAACACCCACTTGTCAGTGAGAACATGAGGTGTTTTGTTTTCTGCTTCTGTGTTAGTTTGCTGAGAATGATGGTTTCCAGCTTTATCCATGTCCCTGCAAAGAACATGAACTCATTATTTTTTAAAGAACAAAGCTGGAGGCATCACGCTTCCTGACTTCAAACTATACTACAAGGCTACATTAACCAAAACAGCATGGTACTGGTACCAAAACAGACATATAGACCAATGGAACAGAACAGTGGCCTCAGATATAATGCCACACATCTACAATCATCTGATCTTTGGCAAACATGATAAAAACAAGCAATGGAGAAAGGATTTCTTATTTAATAAATGGTGTTGGGAAAACTGGCTACCCACCTGCAGATAACTGAAACTGGACTCCTTCCTTACACCTTATAAAAACATTAACTCAAGCAGATTAAAGACTTAGGTGTAAGACCTAAAATCATAAAAAATCTAGAAGAAAACCCAAAAGTAATACCGTTCAGGACATGCGCATGGGCAAAGACTTCAAAACACCAAAAGCAATGGCAACAAAAGCCAAACTTGACAAATGAGATCTTATTAAACTAAAGAGCTTCTGCACCACAAAAGAAACTATCATCAGAGTGAACAGGCAACCTACAGAGTGGGATAAAATTTTTGCAATTTATTCATCTGACAAAGGGCTAATGTCCAGAATCTACAAGGAACTTAAACAAATATCTTCATTCTTTTCTCTCTTATTTTATTATCATGGAATGCAAGATGCATTGACTTTATATCATAATACTTAAGCATTATTAATTTTATATCATAGAATTTAAGTCATGGGATATGGTTATGGCCTAAATGTTTGTATCTCTTCTAAAATTTAAAGGTAATCTGCATTGTTATCATACCAAGAGGTGAGGCCTTTGAGATGTGACTAGTTCATAAGGACAAATCCCTCATGAATGGAATTAATGCCCTTATAGAAGGGACTTGAGGGAGTTTGTTTGATCCTTTTATCATGTGAAGACTCAGCAAGAAGGCATTGTCAATGAGGGAAGGTCCTCACCATACACTGATACCTAGTTTATAAACTACCCAGTCTATGGTATTTTTTTCATATCAGCTTAAACAGACTAAACAGCAAGAAGAAAAGTAAATATCACTGAAAAACTTTACCTTCGTCTCTGAGGAAGAGGTTTGTGTGTTTTTGTTCATATACAGAGTAGTTATATTTTATTGGTAATAATTTTGTCTTATTATTATATTTATTTGGAGATTAAGTATGGTTTGTAAAGATATATATGGATTCCAAGTTGATAAGGTGTAGACTTGTGAGGGTTAATTTTATGTGTTAATTTTATTAGGCCACAGGATGCCCAGAAATATATCTAGTTATTTCTGGGTGTGTCTATGATGTTGTTATCAGAATAAATTAACCTTTGATGAAATGAGTAAAGTACATTGCCTTCTCCAATGTGGGTAGACATAATCTAATTTGTTGAGGGACAGAATAGAACAAAAACGCAGAAGAAAGCTGAAGTCTCCCCTTCTTCCTGACTGTGCTGAATCAGTAGTCTTCTCTTGCCCTTGAACTGGAACTTACATTAAGAATCCTGGTTCTACGGCTGTTGAATTACCACTGATTACCTGGGTCTCTAGCTTACAGGCAGCAGAGTGTAGGCCTTCTCAGCCTCCATAATTGTGTCAGCCACTTTAGAATTAATCGTATATGGTATACACTTACTTTGTTTTTCTTGAGGACTCTCTTTGTTGGTTTATCTGATTTTGTCAAGAAAATAGTGAACTTTAGTTTGCCTGGCTCCTGAAGTAACATCTGGTCTCAAATTCCAAATATTTGTTTCACATTTTGTAACCTTGTCTTACCTTGCATAATAAGGATTCATTTCCCCTGCTCTTTTCCATTTCTTCCACCCCTTCTCTGTATAAAAACAATGGTTACAACAAAATTAATTAGTATCTGCAATTTGAGAGGATATGATGCAAGAAAAACATGTTTCAGTTTAACCTTTTTATATCTCTTATATTTGTATGAAATACACAAAATAATTTGGAACTACCATAAAATCAAATAATTATTTTATATTACAGAAAAAATAAGCAACATTTAATGATTATTACTCTAAAAGGATAAAATATAAACATTTTTATACTGTTTTAGTGTTTTATGATTTGTCTCACTTGGCATTAAAAACATAGGTTGGAAATGATAACTTTCAGAGAAATGGAAGTCTAAATGCAAAATATGTAGCAAATAAGATCACCATGATAAGAACTACATATCTTATCAATGTCCTTTCATTCAAAAGTTATTAGCATTTCATTACTTTGTAACTCATTAGCATCTCCAAATCATATAATAATAATTTCACAAGATATAAACTATAAGTTGAGTTGTGATTAATTTTGGAAACATAGAATATTTGTGAGTTATTCTGTTACTATTCTTATGTACTTAAAACTGTCTTAATAACTGCTTTTGTTGAAATAATTGATTTGGTCATTCAATCTGAACATGCATTTGATGGTTATTAAACTCATATGCATGTCTACAGAATTCAAATATCCAATCTTCATTAAAGTTAAAATATGACATCAACCTCTTATTCATAATTGTACTATGTTTTGACAAGTGTATCATCATAATTTGAGCATCAGGGTTGAATCTGCAACTGTTATTTTCAATAGCCAGGAACATGTTTGTCCCTTTGTCAGATAATTTACTTATTACAAATGTTCTATGTGCCTATAATAAAAGATGCTCTCATAAATTCAAAAAATCCCAAACAACTTGAAAATTCTGTTCCAATACTGAATATACTACTTTTTTTAAATGATTGGGGTACTCTTTCATGGGTGAGGCTATTGCCAGTATATTGATTAGTGGCAGATAAAGTGATATGGGGCCTAATAACTGGTTTGGTAGATTGGGAAGAGAATGTTGGAATGAATGTTCTCACCTTGCAAGCCACCACCCTGCTATTATGAAGGAAATGTAGGGATAAGACATGACTACAACATGTCCTTTTTGCTCATTAATTATAAAACTCCAATTTTCCTTTGAAGAATTAACTTACAAGGAACTAATTCACTCACTCATTTATTCATTAATTCAACAAGTATTCTGGAGTACAAACATGAATAAGCACAGTGCTAGACAATGTAAACGCCATTGCCAGAAATGGATGAGCTAACAATAATTCATGTCTCATGGGCTTCATTTCAAAATAAGAGTCACAGGCAATACTTATTATGCAACTAATTACACTGTGATAAGAAAAATGAAAAAGTACAGAAAGTTGTGACGGCATTGAAAAAGAGCGCTGATGTATTCTGCGAAAGAAGGGGAGGTTTCTTTGTGGTAGTATTATTCAATCTGACATTTAAACAATTATTAAGGGTGAGTTACGTGAGAAAGGAAGAGAAGTAGAGAGACACAGGTTGAGGAATATTTGCTGCAAGAACCCAGAAACCAGAGGAGATTATTTGAAAAACTGAAAAAATAGTCCTTGTGGCTGGATGACTAAGAACTAAGGAAAGAATAGTTGAAGATGAGGCTTTAAGAAAGGAAGAAGCCAGATAGCACAGTTCCTTCTAGGCAACATTAAGCATTTTGGACTTTATTCTAAGAAAAGTTAAAATGTTTTAATGAAGCCTAGCTGTATCAGACTTATGAAATACATAATACCCATTAATTGCCTATATTTCTTTCATTGTTAACAATTGAGTTATTTGTCCAGAGCAGTGCTGATGGGTAGCCAGAGCAGTGTGTATGGCATTCACCAAATTTAAGGATGGAAATTCTGCAGGTGCATGGAAGGCAGTGAAATCCAGAAAAATGGTCAGCATTGTGCAAATAAGCTTCTGCCCTCTACAAAATGTAAGGATTCTGATATAATTCTCTTCCACCATGTGGATGACTGGTTTTCGGGATTACAGTACTGAAGAATTACCACTCCAAATTTACTTGGTAGTAAAATTGCAAGTCAGCGAGAGGAGGGCCTGATGGTTGAGGCATAGTCTGCATCCCTGGAACTAGTATCTCTTTTCTATACTTATCTAAGAAAGAATGCTGATTTATTTCACAAAATAAATAATGTTTTCATATTTTTTATTATACTTTAAGTTCTGGGGTACATGTGCAGATTGTGCAGGTTTGTTACATAAGTATATATGTGCCATGGTGGTTTGCTGCATCCACCCCCTGCTATCCCTCCCCTAGCCTCCCTACCCCCTGGCAGGCTGGGGTGTGTGATGTTTCCCTCCCTGTGTCCATGTGCTCTCATTGTTCAACACCCACTTATAATTGAGAACATGCAGTGTAAAATGCCAACAATGATAGAATGTGTAAAGAAAATGTGGCACATATACACCAGGAATACTATGCAGCCATTAAAAAAAGATAAAAATGTGCTTTGCAGGGACATGGAGGAAGCTAGAAACCATCATTTTTTTCATATTTTCTGATTACAAGCCTTGACACTTAGTTTTTGATGACTATATACAGGAGACACAAATATTCGTATCTGGTCACAAATTAGGAGGTCCATTAATATATGTCTTCTTCTACTTCTAACTAACTCTTCTTTGTATTTTATTTCTTTTCTATGTCTAATTGCCTTATCAAAACATTATTCATAGATATCTCACCCCAGATGCTCTCTCCTTTGAGATAACACTAAAAATGCAATTGTACCAGTTGATATTCTAACTCATAATATTAGGTGTTACTTTCTTCACCTTCACTTAGAATTATGCAAAAGTAGGATTTCAAGACTGTTGTACACTTCTGGCCAGTGCAAAGATATTGTAGAGTGTTATCTATAAATCAAGCTTGGATACTTTTCTTATCAGAAGACTGATCACAGAGCTCATTAATGATGCCATTTATGAGTTTTGAAGTAAGACATATCGATGGGGGCCATCACTGTGCCTCATGCATTGGGCCTTGCTATAGAGTTAAACCAAATCTGTCTCTTCCGTAAATACTTAAGTAACAGTAGACTTGTTGATTTATGAGATGGCAAGTAAGACATAGTGGGGCAGCTGAAAACAAGTGGTGTGAATCAATTTCTCATGCAAATTGCTTGTGCTGGTTGGGACCTGCTTGAAACAATCTCAAATACACTACCTTTTCTTCAGCATAAAGTACTGCTGGGAATGTCCAAATTTATTGCTAAAGAGAGTGCAATAAAATCTAAAACACTGTGTGCAACTCAGGTTGGACAAACATCTCATACCCAATGGTTAAGCATTTTAGTTTACATCATTGTCCAGAAACAGGAAAATAACTATTTCTTGACAAAGAATATAGTTAATTGTTAAGAGAGCACGGCATGTCTTCCATGTCTTTTGGGGTACCGCTGTGCCTCATGCATTGGGCCTTGCTGTAGAATTAAACCAAATCTGTCTCTACCATAAATACTTAAATAACACTAAACTTGTTGGTTTATGAGACAGTAAATCTGTGTACACTGCAGTCTATATCCACCAGTAATATATTTCCGGGCTACTTCAAAGCTATACTTCCCTAACTCAAAATGGGTCAGAGAAGTGCCACATAGAAATGTCGCTTCCAAATTTCTGTAAAACCTAACAATCAAGCACTGCTTGTTCTAGTGGTCTAAAAATAACATGGCCAGGTGGAGTGGCTCATGTCTCTAATCTCAGCATATTGGGAGGCTGAGTTGGGAGAATCACTTGAGCCCAGGAGTTTCAGACTAGCCTGGGCAGCATGGCAACACCCCGCCTCTACAAAAAATAAAGTAAATGAAATTAGCTGGGCTTAACAGTGCATGCCTGTGGTCCCAGCTCCTTGAAGGCTGAGGTAGGAGGATCACTTGAGTCCGGAAGTACTGACATGGCTGCAATGAGCCATGATAGTACTACTGGACTTCATCCTGAAAGACAGAGTGAGACCCTGTCTCAAAAATAAATAAGTAAATACAATTAAAATTAAAATGACATGAAGAAACCTACTATTTACTGTGTAGTGGATGTCTCAAACTTCCTAAGACAACTAGAATCCAAGTTACTTCACTGGCATGGCAAATACCAGTTTTCATGAGAAAGATGCCCTGTCCTCTGGAATGTGAATGAATTAGACTTGCTATCCTCTCCTTTTCAGGTGCCACTGTGATAATAATATTTATGAAACTCAGGATGACTTTTGAAATAGTGAGATTGTCAAGGTCTTTCTTTGACTATAAGATAGTCAAGTTCCTTCAAGACTTAATGTTTGCTCAGAACTCAAAGTTTAACACTGAGGTAATGTTGTAGGTAGAGTATTGCTGATTTTGCCAGATAAAATAGAACTGTTTTCAATTTTAATGATTTCTGAAAAATAATTTTGCTTATTATGAAATCAGAAACTGCACCAAGAGTTTTGCTTTGTTATTCATCTTATTTCGCCCCAAAGCTTTTACATCTTTATTAATTTTTAAGAGAACATATATAAAATAGTGACAACAAAAGACAACATCTGATTTTAAAAAGTGGTAATCAACTCATTTTTATCACCCATACGTTTTGTCTCCCAGGAGTAACTGATAATTAAAAGAGGATAGGAGTATTCAATCAAAAACTATTTTATAAAACTACTCCGGTCAGCTCCTTTTTCTTTTTCCTACCGCTTATATAACATCACCATCATATACCCCTAAAAATAAAGCATTGAGAAGGGCACAGCACCTCTGTAGTATTCCTTGCTAAAATGCATAACATCAATACAATCATGAGAAAGCATCAAGCATGAATTGTGGGACATTCTACAAAGTGGTTGATCAATGCCCTTCAGAAAATGTCAATGTCATGAAAAACAAGAAAAGACTAAAGAACTGCCACAGATTGGATGAATCTAAGGAGAAATAATTGAATGTGGAATCTGAATTGTATCCTAGAACAACAATGAAAAATGAACTTTGATAGAAAAACTGGTAAAATTTAAATAACATCTGTAAAGAGTATTGTAACTATATTAATTTAGTTTTAATGGTCCTATGGTTACATAAGATGTTAACATTAAGGGAAGCTGGGTGAAGAATACGAAGGACCTCATTTTACTATTCTTAATTGAAAATTTTATTGAGATAATTGTAGATTCACATGTGGTTGTAAAAAATAATATAGATGCTACTTTTGCACTTTTTCTATTTTCCTCTAATAGTGACATTTTAATAGCCCAACCAAAATATTACTGATACAATCTACTTATCTTCTTTATTTTACTTTCACCCGTTTGTGTGTTACTTCCCACATCTTACTATTCTGGTATTCTTCGCATTGTAAGAATTAGAACTAAATTCTTAATTGTTAGCACTACTGTATTTCATCCTGAGAGACTGAGTGAGGCCCTGTCTCAAAAATAAATATGCAACAAAAATTACATATTGTACTCAACTACAAATCTGGAAAATTGTGTAAGAATAGTAGATTAATTTTAGGATCAAACTAGGCTTACACTGAGGAAAACTTCATTTCAATCCTCATTTATTACTACTACCGTGAATAAGGAAAGGAGAGGATGTTTTAGTTTTCATGAAACTTAGGACCTCTGTTAACATATCCTCGAAAGATCTAAGTGTTTCATTCTCCAATTGCATAGTTATTTCCTTCTCTTTGGAGAAGTCATAAAATACAATTCTGAGGATGTTTTTATCTTATTTTAAGTCTTTCTGAGTCTGTAAAAGAAAATAAAGAGTTGAGAATGAATTTGACAGTAAGCCTTTATTTCCTAAGCCTAATTTTATTTTACTTTAAAAACACCCAGTAAGTGGAATCTCAGCAGATTGCCAACCATGTGGTCTTAGCTGCTATTGAAGACTCCTGAATGTGAGAGATTTCTGATTACCACATTGGCCCTACTGTTTATTGTACCGATTTGCCCTGGTCATTGAGAACTTCACAGAATTCTGCAATGCCCATTAAAGAAAATGAGCCATTTTAGACTGAAGTGTATTTCAAGAGCAACAATATATTAAATAATTTATGGTAGATGTATTTACTATTGGTCACTATTGAGACTGGTTCCCAATATACCATGCAGACAGTTAATAGTTTATTCTGATGATTGACTAGGAACCAAAACAAAGGAAAAAATCTTCAAGTATAGATAATAAAGAAATGAAGAATTGGAGTGGATGTGTAATTTGTAAATCACCCATTTTTCATGTATAACCCCTTTTAGGATCCTGAAGACATGTACTTCACCAACACATTGAAAATGTACTTCAATAACACATTGAAAAGTGCATTGGTACATAATGTGTTGGCATATTTGAAAGTAATTTTAATAGCTTTAGAAAGTACTTATTTTATGTGGGTGAGAAGGGCAATCTAGTGTAACAATTAAAGGAGAAACTCTAAGCCCTAATGGCCTATTTCACACTCATCACCTACTAGAGCTTCACAAATTGCATAAACACTCAATGTCTCTATCCCCTCACTTGCAAAATGAATATGAGACTGATAACTAATGTCACAATTGCACCTTCTGCAATCTGAAACTCTTCCTTGGCTTCTTAAAGCCTGGAATCAATGAGTGCCATATACAACATTTGACATTATTACTCCTACTTTTGAAATTTTATCATTATTACCAGATTCAAGATTTCTGAGTTTGTTTACTTGTATCTGACTAGTCATACTTTGTCCTCATGTTTCTGTTCTAAAAGCCAGAGTAGACTCTTCAGTAAATTTCCAGTCTTTTCAGTTTCTGTAATGAGTTCTGCTTCCTATCAAGTTTTAAGTTACACGTTTTTAATAAATCTAGATGATTTAAGACTAGAAAATGCCACATCCGTCCTTTAAAAGTGCAAGCAACTGTACTACTAAATTTCTGATTATATTTTATCTCCTTTTTTATATAAAAAGATATTTGTTAGTCAACCTAAAATAAATATTTCAATCAACATGGCAATTAAAAAACATTGTAAAATAGACTAATGTGACTCCACCGCAAATTGAAAAAATGTTGAGGTGTGGAGAAATGTGAAAGTAAATGTCCTCCTAATGAAATGACTTTCAATTTCTTTCTTCAGTATATTTCTCAACTCAACAAACACTATCTACTATAGGAACCAGTAGCTGTCTGTAAATGTTTACAGACAAAACAGACACAAGCCAAATTCACAGCTGTGTGTGTCAAGTAAGAACACAATAAATTCATATTAATAAAATTGTTACAAATTATTTATATTAAACTTACCTTATGATCTGTAAGATTTTATTGTTTTCTAGTATCAGAATGATTAACTTTAAATTTTAATAGCATAGATTTAAGTCAAATTTCCACATTTAAATTAATTGTCCAGATGTATTTTCAGATGTGCATTCTTGGGTAGCAGATGTGTTCTTTGGTTTTATATTCAAATTTGAAGTTATACAGTCACAATGTAGATGGTCTATAGATAATTGTATATTTTAATTAAAAATAGTTTCATACAGAAAATCAGTTTTTAAATTCAGTTGATTAGTAAATTGTAATTTTGTAATTTCTGAAAAAGAGTCTCATCTGTTCTTTCTTTGGCATTTTATCTCATATCACCAAACAGCAAATGCAAAATCATCTGTGATGCAAATATAAATATCCTACATGGAGTGGAGAACTGTTACCTAACTGATATCCCTATTTTTATTCTGAACTCAATACAATCCATCCTCCATACAGAACCAAATTAAGCTTTTAAAATATAAATCAGATCACATTTATTTCTATTAAATTGTTTTTCCTCTGAAATTAGAATCAAATTCCAGGGTTTTGCTCTGATTCACAAGACCCCCATATACCTCTCCCTCGCTGGTTTCTCAAGTCTAACTGGTATAACTCTTATCATTATTTAATACACTCATTTCAAATTATTGTTCATTCAGTTTTCACATTCATTAAGTGTTATTGACACTCAGTGTCTTTGTACATATCATTCCCTTTACTAAGAAAAAAAAACACTAGCAATTATTTCTATTTTTGTATACCTAGCTCCTTTATAAACCCAAGTAGATATAAATATTGCAACTTCATTGAGACTTTCTTCCATCCCTCTATTTTTTATTATCAATACCAGTTTCTTTAAATTAATAATACTAAATTAATTTGATTTAAGTGTTCATTTTCCTAAGATTGCTCTCTAGGTTTGAAGTTTCATGACAGCTCACTGTGCTCAGTGGTTTATAAGAAGTACCAAGTCAAATATCTCTTACATAACAGATACCAATATTTGTTGAATTATTAAGATAAATAAAAGAATAATATTCCATAATTGAGTTCTCTAATTTGTATAAACTTAGATATACACGTGTGTACTAATGTTAAACTAATTTTAGTCATTTCAGTCTACATAACTACATCTAAAGACTATACAAATATATTTTGAATAACAAGCTAAATCAGCAATTTCAATGGTTTCATAAATCTCCAAGAGAGGGAATTGCATTCCTGAAAAATCAGATTGTACCTTTTTAACAATAGCAGCACATATATATTTAAAATGTATGTTAGTATTTATGTATAAGCATATATAATGATACATATGAAGACAGTGAGACATGAAAGGAAATAGAAAAATATATTCAAATTTGTTTTACAGATGAATAGATTTTGTGTCTATATTTGCAGATAGTGCTTGAAGGTATAACCCAAAGTGCAATTTTATTAAATATATAGCATAAGTCTAGCACTGTAAAATTTTTAATTAAAACTTATATGATAAAATGACATGGGTGTATATATATATATATATATATATATATATATACTGACATATAAGTGTGTGTATATATACCTATATACACACACTGCATTTGGAAACACTTCTTCCTTTTACTCTGTGCTGTGTGAGGAAAACACAAATAAAAAAGCATTTACATTCTAATTTTACAAATAATAAATTATAGTGATTTAGAAAGAATAAAAAAGAGTATCAAAAAAGACTTGTGTAACAAAACAGTAGGTTTAACCTTAAAAAATAAATAGAAATTATTCTGCAAAAGAGAACAAAGTTGAGGTAAGTCACATATGTTTGGAGGACACAAGACTGTTTGACAGGGTCCTAGCTGTATGTAATAGTTTGTGATTAACAGAATGAACACAAATATTCTTTTGGGTTACACTTTAAAAATATTTTAAATTAAACTATCTGTATAATTGCTAATTATTACAATAATTTTAAAAATATTAAAATATTCCCCTTTGCTATCACATTTTATATGTCTAATCACATTAAAAGTTAAATGGTACAGATTGTTACTCCTACTTTACATATAAAGAAGAAAAACATAAATGGAAAATTTACTACAAATCTCTGTAACAATTTGACTAACAGCTTAGATATTATTTTTTATTAATATTTTCTAAAAAGCTATTCAAAACCAATCAAAATACATTTTCCTGAAACACAGTAAAATGTTAATTTAACATAATTTGACATTTAAAAAAGGACAAATGAATAAGCAGTCTGCTTCATTTAAGTTTCAATACAAAACCCTACAGTATATGAAGAAACATAATTTACCTTGACACAACATCATTATTTGTTAAGATAAATTAATAAACAGCACATTTGGATGCAACCAATCTATTCAATTGTTGTCACAGTTGATTAGAGTATCTGTCTAAACTGTAATAAACTGTGAATGTGTTAATATATGATAGTGCCTTTTGTTTATTTAATGTGAAACAATTACCACTTATTCATTCCACCAATCACAATTTTCCATGAGTGATTCCACCTCTTGCTTACAGTGTTCAAATGAACAAGGCCATTAGTCACATTTTATTGTTGCCCAAAGCTATTGTTTATTGAGTTAGAGATAATGAGGCGATTTAAATAGATAATGTGCAAACTCACTAATCAGGTTTGGTCTAGAGATGTATGATTAGTAATTTCAGAAAGTAAAAGTATCACAAATGAAGATAATATACATGAAGTCTTAGTATATTATATTGGCTAAATGCGACAATATTCAATTCAAATGTTATGTTCCTTATTTTAATGTTTGTTATTATAAGAACTTCTCTTTTACATATCAGTTGTTGTCATGCTAATTGAATGTAAATTATATAAATAAAACAATCACATTAATTACAAAATCCATTCTTACTCTGTATTAATTTACTTTTTAAAATTCATTTTCTCTCATTACTTGTCTGGTTATTTGTTTTTATTTCTGAATGCTAGGTATTTTCACTTTTTATCAAATAATTGTATCTACTATGACTAAATTTTCTCATATATATTTTTATGGATAGTTTTGAATTACACAATTGCTTTTTTTTCAGGTTTTGAATTTACATAATGTGTTGTCTTCATAAATTTCATGCTATAGCAATATATTTCTTTCATCTCATAACTATAAAGGATTTCAAATATTTTTGTAATATATGTGGAACAGTTACTAACAGAAGGAAACATGACGCAGAGGAGGTAAACATCTTGCTTTCTGCAAAGTAACAGTCATTGTTCTCCAGTTGTAGCTCCTCCAATACATTCAGAAATGTGGCTGCTCATCAAACTGCTTTTAATCTTTTTGAGCAAAAGATAAGGTCATACTAAGATTTTTTTGGAAATATTGATATGTAGAATATTTTGTTTTAGGTATGAGGCTACAAATGATACACCCTGACAATAGTCCCTTAAGAAATAGGCTTCATTTTGTAGAAATGTTTTTATCAAAAGTATTTGCCTTTTTACCTAGTATTATTAAAATCAAGTGTAAATACAAAGACTCTCTTATTGAAACAGGTCTAGAATCATCTGAAGAATAAAAACTAGTAGTGAATGTGAGGAAATATTCATTGAAACCACATACATTGCATATTTTTCTCTATAAGTTAACATGTCCCAAAACATGATTTTAGCATGCTGCTGATAGGAACAAAATTCAGTAATATCTTTTTATTCCTGTAAATATTCTTATCATATATTATTATTACTTATTCAAAGAACAACTTTAGTGTTTTTGAGGAAAAAAATTCTGTTTTAAAGACGGCTTTAAATATACATGTCTAGTTTAAAACATATAGGAACAAAGAATAACCACAATGAATTATAACAAGATGCTTTCTGAAGCTAGATTTGTTAAAACATATTTTTAATTTTTATTGTGTGAAATAAATACATGCTGTTAGTGACTTTTATTGTTTTAATCTGATGGGTTTTAAGAATTAAGATAGCATAGGGAGGATCCCAAGATGGCCTAATAAGAGGCAGCTCCAGAAAGCAGCTCCCAGGGAGAGAGATGCAGAAGCTGAGTGGTCTCCGCAATTCCAAATGAGGTACTAACTTCATTTTGTGGGTTGGTTGAACAGTGGGTATAAACCAAATAGGGCAAGTTGCAGCAAGGTGGGGCACTACCCCACCCAGGAGGAGCATGCATCCGACTGGAGGACCTGGGGATCTCCCCCTCTGGGACTTCTGTTCGGATACAGTGCTCTACCCAAGCCCTCTATACAACCCGCAGAACAGGGAATCTTTGCCAGGCTGAAAAGCCTTACTGAGCTACCTGAACAAAGCAGAATAGCAACTTTGGCCAGTGAGGGGCTGTCAGCAGAGATCTAGGCAGAAGTACTGTCTGACACCAAGAAAGCCGAGAATTCAGTGGAATGGGGTTACCTGCCCCCCCAGTAAGAAAGGGAACAGAATGCAGGGAAGCAGCCCAAATGGCAGGATGGGTCCCCCGACCAGACCACACAAAGCCCAGCAGGCCAAAAAACTCTCACTCCAGAGTTAGGCACCCAGAATGTCAGTTAGAGAGCAACCAGGAACCCTCCAGCTCAGAGGGTGGAAGGGAAGCTGCCATTGCAGAAGCCAGTCTAATTTTCCTGAGTAAATAAAAGATTAAGCAGCTCCACTGAATCTGTGGCAGCCCAGCAGGCACCTCTGCAGGCAAAGGAAAGGCTGCCTCCCCAAGCACCTACCTGAGATCAAAACTGTACAAACCCAAGAGATGGGGAGAAACCAATGCAAGAAGAATGAAACTATTAAAAACCAGAATGTCTCTCCCCCACCACAAGATCATGACTCCTCCCCAGCAAGAGAACAAAGCAGGACAGAGAATGAATTTGATAAATTGACAGAAGCAGGCTTCAGAAGGTAGATAATAACAAACTTCTCTGAGTTAAAGGAACATGTTCGATCCCAATGCAAAGAAACTAAAAACCTTGAAAAAATGCTAACTAGAATAACCAGCTTAGAGCAGAACATCAAAGATCTGATGGATCTGAAAAACACAGCACAAGAACTTTATGAAGCATACACAAGTTTCAATAGCTGAACAGATCAAGCAGAAAAAAACATATCAGAGACTGAAGATCAAATCAATGAAATAAAGCAAGAAGGCAAGAAAAGAGAACAAAGAGTGAAAAGAAATGAACAAAGCCTTCAAGAAATATGGGTTTATGTGAAAAGATCTAATCTATGCCTGATTGGTGTACCAGAAGATGACTGTGAGAATGAATCCAAGCTGGAAAACACTCTTCAGGATATTATCCAAAAGAACTTCCCCAGCCTAGCAAGGCAGGCCAATATTCACATACAGGAAATACAGAGAACACCACAAGGATAATCTTCTAGAAGAGCAACCCCAAGGCACGTAATTGTCAGGTTCACCAGGGTTGAAATGAAGGAAGAAATACTAAGGGCAGACAGAGGGAAAGGTTGGGTCACCCACAAAGGGAAGCACATCAGACTCACAGTGGATCTCTCAGCAGAAACCCTCCAAGCCAGAAGAGAGTGGGGGCCAATATTCAATGTCCTTAAAGACAAGAACTTTCAACCTAGAATTTCACATCCAGCCAAACTAAGCTTCATAAGTGAAGGAGAAATGAAATCCTTTACAGAAAAGCAATTGCTGAGAGATTTTGTCACTACCAGACCTGCCCTGCAAGAGCTCCCAAAGGAAGCGCTAAACACAGAAAGGAAAAATCAGTATCAGCCACTACAAAAAAGAACAAAGTAGTAAAGACCAATGATGCAATGAAGAAATTATGCCAACCAAAGGGTAAAACAACCAACCAGTAATAAAATGGCAGGATCAAATTCACACATTATGATATTAACATTAAATGTAAATCGGCTAAATGCCCCAATCCAAAGACACAGACTGGCAAATTGGATAAAAAGCCAAGAACCATTGGTGTGCTGTATTCAGGAGACCCATCTCATGTGCAAAGACACACATAGATTTAAAATAAAGGGATGGAAGAAGATTAACCTAGCAAATGGAGAGCAATATAAAGCAGGGGTGGCAATCCTAGTCTCTGATAAAATGGACTTTAAGCCAACAAAAATCAAAAGAGACAAAGAAGTGCATTACATAACAGTAAAAGAATCAATACAACAAGAAGAGCTAACGATCCTAAATATATATGCACCCAATACAGAAGCACCTAGATACATAATGCAAGTCCTTAATGACCTACAAGGAGATTTAGACTCCCAAACAATAATAGTGGGAGACTTCAGCACTCCACTGTCAATATTAGATAGATCAATGAGACAGAAAATCAACAAGGAAGTCCAGAACTTGAATGCAGATCTGGGCCAAGCAAACTGAACAGATATTTACAGAACTCTTAATCCCAAATCCACAGAATATACATTCTTCTCAGCATCACATCTCACCTACTCTAAAATCAACCACGTAATTGGAAGTAAATAACTCTTCAGCAAATGCAAAAGAATGGAAATCATGACAGTCTCTTAGACCACAGTGCAATCAAATTAAAAGTCAGAATTAAGAAACTAACTCAAAACTGCACAACTTCATGGAAAATGAACAACTGGCTCCTGAATGTAGACTGGGTAAATAATGACATGAAGGCAGAAATAAAGATGGTCTTCAAAACCAATGAGACCGAAGATACAACATGCCAGAATCTCTGGGACACACTTAAAGTAGTGTCTAGAGAGAAATTCATAGCAATAAATGCCCATACAAGTAGCAAAGAAATGACTAAAATTGACACCATATCATCAAAATTGAAAGAGTTAGAAGAGCAAGGTAAAAAACACTCAAAAGTTAGCAGAATACAAGAAATAACTAAGATCAGAGCAGAACTGAAGGAGATACAGACACAAAAAAAACCCTTCAAAAAAATCAACAAATCTAGGAGCTGTTTTTTTGAAAAGATCAACAAAATAGATCTTTTCAAAAGAAGAGAGAGAAGAATCAAATAGATGCAATAAAAAACAATAAAGGCGACATCACTGATTCCACAAACATACCAAGTACCATCAGAGATTACTACAAACAACTCTATGCACACAAACCAGTAAATCTGGAAGAAATGGAAAAATTCCTGACACTTGCACTCTCCCAAGACTAAACCAGGAAGAAGTTGAATCCCTGAATGACTAAAAAAGAAGAGGGATTCCTCCCCAACACATTTTATGAGACCAACATCATCCTAAAACCAAAACCGGGCAGAGACACAACTAAAAAAGAAAACTTCAGGCTAATATCCATGATGAACATTGATGCAAAAATCTTCAATAAAATGCTGGCAAACAGAATGCAACAGCAAATCAAAACACTTATTCATCATGATCAAGTAGGCTTTATGCTGGGGATGCAAGTCTGGTTCACCATATACAAGTCTACAAATGTATTCCATCACATAAGCAGAACCAAAGACAAAAAACACATGATTATCTCAAAAGATGCAGAAAAGCCTTGAACAAAATTCAACTGCCCTTTATGCTAAAAACCCTCAATAAACTAGGTATCGATGGTATGTATCACAAAATAATAGGAGCTATTTATGACAAACACACAGCCAATATCATACTGAATGGGCAAAAACTGGAAGCATTCCCTTTGAAATCTGACATTAGACAAGGACGCTCTCTCTCACCACTCCTATTCAATATAGTATTAGAAGTTCCAGCAAGAGCAATCAGGCAAGAAAAGAAATAGAGTATTCAAATAGGGAAAGAGGAAGCCAAATTGTCTCTATTTGCAGATGACCTGATTATATATTTATTAGACCCCAATGTCTCAGCCCAAAATCTCCTGAAACTGATAAGCAACTTCAGGAAAGTCTCAAGATACAAAATCAATGGGCAGAAGTCACAAGCATTTCTCTACACCAATAACAAACTAAAAGAGAGTCCAATCAAGAGCAAACCCCCATTCACAATTGTTACAAAAATAATAAAATAGCTAGGAATACAACTAACAAAGGATGCAAAAGACCTCTTCAAGGAGAACTACAAACCACTGCTCAATGAAATAAGAGAGGACACAAACAGATAGAAAAACATCCCATGCTCATGTTTGAGAAGAATCAATATTGTGAAAACAGCCATACTGCCCAAAGTAATTTATAGATTCAACACTGTCTCCATCAAGCTACCAATGATTTTTTTCACAGAACTGGAAAAAACCACTTCAAACTTCATATGGAACTAAAAGAGATCCTGTATAGCCACAGCCATCCTAAGCAAAAAGAACAAATCTGGAAGCATCACTCTGCCTGACTTCAAACTATACTACAAGGACACAGTAATCAAAACAGCATTTTTTTCCCACTGGAAAAAAAAAAAACAGCATTGTACTGGTACTAAAACTGAGACATAGACCAATGGAACAGAATAGAGTCCTAAGAAGCAACACCACACATCTACAGTCATCTGATCTTTGACAAACCTGAGAAAAACAAGCAATTGGTAAAGATTCTCTGTTTAATAAATGGTGTTGAGAAAACTGGCTAGTCATGTGCAGAAAGCAGAAACTGGACTCCTTCCTGACACCTTACACTAAAATTCACTCCAGATGGATTAAATATCTAAACATAAGACCTAACACCATAAAAACCCAGGAAGAAAACCTAGGCAAAACCATTCAGGACATAGGTATAGACAAGGACTTCATGACTAAAACACCAAAAGAAATGGCAACAAAAGCCAAAACAGACAATTGGGATCTAATTTAAGTCCACAGCTTTTGTACAGCAAAAGAAACAATCCTTATAGTGAACCAGCAACCAATAGAATGGGGAAAAAAAATTGTAATCTACCAATCTGACAAAGGGCTAATATCCAGAATCAACAAAGAACTAAAACAGATTTACAAGAAAAAACAAATAAACCCATTCAAAAGTAGGCAAAGCATATGAACAGACACTTTACAAAAGACGACCTCTATGAAACCAACAAACATAAAAAAATGCTCATCACCCCTGGTCATTAGAGAAATGCAAATCAAAACCACATTGAGATACCATCTCACACCAGTTAGAATGGTGACCATTAAATATCTGGAGACAACAGATGCTGGAGAGGATGTGGAGAAATAGGAACACTTTTACACTGTTGGTGGGTGTGTAAATTAGTTCAATCATTGTGGAAGACAATGTGGTGATTCCTCAAGGACCTAGATATAGGAATACAATTTGATCCAGCAATCCCATTACTGGGTATATACACAAATAATTATAAATTGTTCTATTATAAAGACACATGCACACATATGTTCATTGTGTGGCACTGTTTACAATAGCAAAGACCTGAAATCAACCCACATGTCCATCATCTATAGACTAGATAAAGAAAATGTGGCACATATATACCATGGAATGCTATGCAGCCATAAAGAACGATGAGTTCATGTCCTTCATAGGGATAGAGATGAATCTGGAATCCATCATTCTCAGCAAACTGACACAAGAACAGAAAATCAAACACCATATGTTATCACTCATAGATGGGTGTTGAACAATTAGAAGATGTGGACACATGGAGGGGAGCATCACACACCGTGGTCAGTAGTGGGGGCTAGGAGAGGGACAGCAGGAGGTGAGAAGGGATCATGAGGGGCGAAATATCAGATATAGGTGTTGGGGGCATGAAGGCAGAAAACCACCTTGTCATATATGTACCTATGCAACAATCCTACATGATCTGCACATTTACCCCAGAACCTAAAGTACAATTAAAAAAAAGAATTCCCATCTCTACTAAAAATACAAAAAATTAGCTGGGCATGGTGGTGCGTGCCTGTAATCCCAGCTACTCAGGAGGCTGAGGCAGGAGAATTGCCTGAACCCAGGAGATAAAGGTTGCAGTGAGCCGAGATCACGCCATTGCACTCCAGGCTGGGTAACAAGAGCGAAACTCCATCTCAAAAAAATGAATAAATAAAAATTTTAAAAAATAAAAAAATTTAAAAATAGAATTAATATAGTGAAAAGTTTTAGTGTTGTTTTATTATTTATTCTTAGTAATGTATTTTCACCTGTCTTTACTCACACCCACACCCACACACTTATTATTGTCAAATGCAGTATTTCGCATTTGTGATATTACTTTGTTAGTTGGGTTATGCCATCTTGGGATAACTGATGAATATTTTAATGAATAAATAGATCAATTAGTGGTATGCCACTAGTTCATACACATTGGATTTAAAACCTAACATGAACATACTATATTAAATTACACATATTCCTAATATCATTGATAGCATCCTTGATTTCAATATGCTACACTTCGTTTTGCTTTTAGCTATATTATTATGTCTCTGAGCTTTATATTTTATTTTCTTCTTAAAATAGTAAATAAATTGAAACAATTGTACCTACAGCAAGCATACTACATAGATTTGTACTTGCTTTTAAAGATAATCTAGACATGAGTTATCCTACATGTTTAGAATGTTTAATGACCATTCCAGGCCTAGAGTAAATCAGCAAGTCCAATATGTATACAATTTATTTTTTTCTAAAATTTTAATTATAGAATGCTTCCTAAGAACATATTAACAAGTTTTTTTAAAAATATTGAAATAAAGATATACTTTAATGTCTCATTTTTTTTTAAAGGTCAAGGAAAGCAAAGAAGAAAAAAGAAAAACATGACATTAGAAAATGTTTACATGAAACCATAATGTGAGAATACACTGTCAATTAAATATCAGATTTTCAAGAAAAATGATAATGGAGTATCCCACAGAAGGCTCATGTTTACAATATCTTGACTATGCCATAGTCTGCTCTTCAGGCACTTACTTTCCTGATATTTAGCATAGTGACACTTTACCTTGTATATTCTTCGGGGCTTTACTAAGAATATCATGTAGCATTAAGAAAAATTACAAATACTGATATTCTAATAGCTTCATCCAATCTGGGAATGGCAAAGCTCAGTCTTCTGGTAAGAAAGTAAGGCTAATACCAAGTCGTTTATAAAAGAATCTGCAGAGAGACTCAGAGAGCCCTGTTTCTATCACCCCTCCATTTACTTCTACACGCCCATCAGTGTGAATAATAGGACTTGTCTACTAAGGCCATACATGATTCTATGTCACTGTTACTGCTGTAATTGAAAATCATTCCTACTATTTCTAAATGTTTGAAAAAATCTTTCTTCTTTCTCTTATGACTCTGTAGAAAACTCAGGCTTGCCAGACAGTGATCAGTAAAGATAATTCCAACAATTTGAAAATCCTGTTTACTATTAAAGAAAATATATGCCACTTTCTTGTCTTACAATTATCTAAACTTTATTAAAAATGTATATGCTAAAACTTGATAGAAAGCAGAGCTCATTACAGAAAATGAAAAGACTGGAAATTTCCTTAATAGGCTTCTCTGGCTTTGAGAACAGTGTACATGAAAGGAGTATTTATGCCAGCCCTAGCCCGAGGCAAATCACCAATCCCAGTGGTAAGAACCCGAATTCTGGAGAGCCATACCACCATGTGCTTAAGTATCTTGGGGCACCAAATAAAGTTAAAAGGCAGTCTAGGTCACAAGAACTGAAATTTCTAGGTAAGTCTAGGTGCCATGCCCAAGAGCCAGTGGACTTAGTGTGTATGCAATGTACAGAGATATTAGCTTGAGCAGCCAAGGGAGTGCTTGCATCACCCCCGCCCTCAACTACAGGCAGCATACTTGCAGCTCCAGGAGAGAATCCTTTTTCTCAACCAAGGGAAGGAGAGGGGATTATTCAGATGATTTTGTGTTGAAACTGGGATATCAGCTAAGCAACAGTAGAATAGGCCACCAGGCAGAGTTCTGAGGCCTGCATTTCAGGCCTTAGCACTTAGAAGGCATTTCTAAACACACATTGGGTCAAAAGGATAGTCATTGTCTTAAAAAGAAAGACCTAGTCCAGGCAGAATTCATTACCTGCTGACAAAAGAGTCCTTGGTCCCTGAATAATCAGCAGTGGTAACCAGGCAATACTCACCATGGGCCTTGGGTGAGACTCAGAGCCATGCTGGCTTTCAGGTGTGACTCAGTGCATTCCCAACTGTAGGGGATATTGGGAGAGGCCCCTTTTGCTTGAGAAAAGGAGACGACACAATATAGGTAACTTTGTCTTGCAGCTTAGGTACCAGCTTGGCCACAATGGGGTGGAGCACCAAACAGAACCTGAGTTTCTGATTCCAGGTCTTGGTTCCTCGATGGCAGTTCTGAACCTGGCCTAAGCCATAGGGGAGCCCACTTCCTAAAAGGAGACACTCAGAACCGTCAGGATTCAACACATACTGACTGAAAAGCTCTTGAATTGGAGTGAGTATCAGTTGCAGCAAGACCAGGGCTGGTGACCACAGGGAGAGACTCCTCTGGTTGAGACAGGAGAAAGAAGAGTAGGAGAGACTTTTGTCTTGCAGCTTGCATGATAGCTCAGCTTCAGCAGAATGGAACACAGGTAGATTACAAAGTTCCTGACTCCAGGTCTGGCTCTTGAACAGCATCTCTTTGACCCACCTGGTGCCAGGGTGAATTAACCAGCCTAAAGGGAAAAACACAAGCCTGCTGGATTTACCACCTACTCACCGTAGAGCCCTTGGTCTTTGAGTTAACATAGATGGTAGCCAGGTGCTGGTCACCATGGGCATTGGATGAGACACTCAGTACTGTGTTGGCTTAAGGTCTGACCCAGCGAAGTTGTAGTGGTTGTGGCCCCTGTGAGTACCATTCCTGCCCCAACTTCGGGAAGTTCAGACAAAGAAAAATACTCTATTTTGGGGAGTTTGAGAGTGGGGAAGGAAGAAAGAGAACAAGAATATCTGCCTGGTGATGTATGGAATTAGCCAGGATTCTACCCAAGACCACCAAGAGTACATTTAGGACTCTGCAAAAGCCACAGTGTTACTGGATTTGAGGTGCCCCTTAAAGCAGATACAGCTTCAGTGACCAAAGACTTACATCACAACACTCAAGTCCCTTCAAACACCTGGAAAGTCTTCCCAATTAGAATAAGCACAAATAAGGACAGACTATGAAGACCACAATAAACACCTAACTCCTCAATGCCAGCACACTGATGAACATCCACAAGCATCAAGACCATCCAGGAAAAAGTGACCTTACATTGACATTCTAAAGAATGCATCAGAGTCCCTTAATAGAATTGATTAAACAGAAAAAATAATTAGTGAACTTGAAGACAGGCTATTTAAAAATATATAGTAAGAGGAGACAAAAATAAGTAGAAAAAGAACAAATGAAGTATGACTACAAGATTTAGAACACAGCACAAAAAGAACAAATCTAAGGTTATTAGTCTTAAAAAGGAGGGAGAGAACGATTAGGGCAGAATGTTTATTCAAAAGGATAATAATGAATAACTTATCAAATCTGCAGAGAGATACCAATATTCAAGCACAAGAAGGTTATAGAACATGAAGTTTAACCCAGAGAAGACTAACTCAAAGCATTTAATAAAACTCCCAAAGTTCAAGGATAAATAAAGGATCCTAAAAGCAACAAGAGAAAAAAGCAACATACAAAAGAGCTCCAATATGTCTGGCAGCAGACTTTTAGTGGAAAGGTAACATGCCAGAAGAGAGTATTATAACATATTTAAGGTGATGAAAGAGAAAACATTCATCACAGAATAGTATATCTGGTGAAATATCCTTCAAACATGGAGAAATAAATACTTTTCCAGACAACAAAAGCTGAGAAATTTCATCGACACCAAGCCTGTCTATAAGAAATGATAAAGGAAGTTCTTCAATCTGAAAGAAAAAGATGTTAAATGGTAAAAAATTAAAAATAAACTGACGATCCTGAAATGAATTAACAGCAAGTACACAGAAAAACAGTAAGTGTACAGTGTTGGGAAAAGCAGCAAAGGATAAAGGACTTACAGAGGGCCTACACAAATTGGTTATGAGTAACATATAAACAAGGAACAACAAATTGGGGAAGGCCACAGGAGGCCTCTGAGGAGGAGGGCCTCTCCATGTCTCATGTTTCAGTGCAGGGTGACCTACGCTCCGTTACCGTGAACATTGTGCTCAAGGACGTAAAACCCCTTCATAGCACTATGATGTACCCAGACTTGTAGGCTCCTTGTAAGGCCCATGTTCCACCAGCTGTACATAGACAATAAGCTAAAGATAGCCACATGTTTTTGTTTTGTAAAATTCCCAAACTGCCACTGGTATCAATCCTTAGGATGACACATTTCAGCTCACTGATTCATTTCCGGCTCACTGACTCACTTCTGGCTCACTGATTGACTTCACCATCACTCCACTCCTACCCTATAGATCAAAGTGATTGTAATCAATAAATAGTGTGGATGATCAGCACTTGGGGCCTTCACTCTCTCCCCAAAAGTAATAAAGTCACGCTCCCTGGTCCCACTTTCTCTCTTAATCTGTCTTTTTCTCATTCCTTTGTCTTACTGAACTCAGTGTACCCATGGGTGATGTAGGGCTGGTTCCCTACATACAGAATATTATAACACTGTGATTATGCTGTATAAAATACTCATATTTTCAGTAGAAAGACAAAAAGGTGAACCTATGAAAAATAATTACAAAAACTTTTCAAACTTAAGAAAATAAATTTTAAATAAAAACAACAAAAAGTTAAAAGTGAGAGGATAAAGTGTAGAATTTGATTAATTTTCTTTTTGTTTCAGATACATAAAATATAAAGAGTATAAATTGAAACATACCAGTTGAGAAAATCACCTTCACTCAGGGGAAGACAAGAAAGAAGAAAAGTAGGAAGATATCAGAAAACAAATAAAGTAACAGGAGTAAGTCCTTACTTATCTAAAACAACATGGAATGCAAATGAACTAAACTCTAATCCAAAGACATAGAGTGGCTGAATGGATAAATAATACAAGACACAATAGTCAGTTGCCTACAAAGAAATACACTTCACCTATAAAAACATACATAGACTGAGAATAAAGGGATAAAAATAGATACTCTATGTAAATGAAAATGAAAAAGGCAGGAGTAGCAGTACTTATCTAAGACAAAACTGATTTCAAGACAAAAACTATAAAGAGACAAAGTCATTGAATAATTACGAAGAGGTCAATTCAGCAAATAAATAAAATAATTGTAAAAAAACATGTACCCAACAGTGGAATGCTCAGATAAATAAAGCCAATATTATTAGAGCTAGAGAAATAGATTCCAATACAAACATAGCTGGAGACTTAAAAACCCACTTTCAGCCCTGGAGAGATTATCTAGACCATAAAAAAAAAATCACCAAAGAAATAACAGAGTTAATCAGCAGTATAAACCAAATGGACCTTATACATAGTTACACAACAGGCCTAAACAAGCCTTAAATTTTTTGAAATTATATCAAGTTTCTTTTACCATAATGTAATATAACTAGAAACCAATAACAAGAACTTTGAAAACTAAATAAACCCATGGAAATTAAATATGCTTCTGAATAACAAGTGGGTAAATAAATAAATTAAGAAGGAAAATAAACATTTTATTGAAACGATAATAAAAACACAACAAATCACAACTTATGGGATATAGTGAAAATAGTAGTAAGGAGAAAGATTATAGCTATAAGCACCTACTTATAGAAACAGTAGAAAAACTTCAAACAACCTAATGATGCATCTTAAAGAATTAGAAAAGCAAAAACAAACCCAGCACAGTATCTCATGCCTGTAATCTGAACATGCTGGGAGGTCAAGGCAGGTAGATTGCTTGAGCCAGTTCAAGACTAGCCTGGGAAACATGACAAAACCCCATCTCTACAAAAAAAATATGAAAACTAGCCAGCATGATTGGTCATGCTTGTAGCCTCAGTTACTTGGGAGACAGGTGAGAGAATTCACTGAGCCTAGGAGTTCAAGCCTGCAGTGAGCCACGATTGCACCACTGCACTCCAGCCTGGGTGACAGAGAGAAACTTTGTCTCAGAAAGAAAACTAAGAGCAAACAAAACCCAAATTAGTAGAAGTAAAGAAATTATAAAAATTAAAGCAGAAATAAAATGAGAAAAAAGATATAAAAAGTTCAATGAAATAATAATTTTTTGAAAAATAATAAACATTTTCAAAACTTTAGCTGGACTAATCAAGAAAGAAAAAAGAGAAAGACCCAAATAAATAAAATCAGAGACTAAATGAAGTAATTACAACTAATACTGTAGAAATTCAAAAGAACATTTGAGTCTCCCATGAGCAATTACATGCAAATTAATTGGAAATCCTGGGAGAAATTTATATATACAACCTACCAAGATTAAACCCTGAAGAAGCTCAAAACCTGAACAGACTAGTAAGTTTGAGATCAAAGCATTATTTTTTTAACACACTTAACAGCTAACATCCTCAACAAAACATTTTTTTTTTAAGACAAAGTTTCACTCCTATCACCTAGACTAGAGTGCAATGGCATGAACTTGGCTCACTGCAATCTCTGCCTCCCAGGTTCAAACAATTCTCTTACCTCAGCCTCCCAAGTAGCTGGAATTACAGGCATCTGTTACCAGGCTTGGTGAATTTTTGTATTTTTAGACAAAGCTTTATCACATTGACCAGTCTGGTCTCAAACTCCTGACCTCAGATGATCTGCCTACCTCAGCCTCCCCAAATGCTGGGATTTCAGGCATGAGTCACCACACCCGGTAAGATCAAAATTGTAATAGAAAGTTGCCCAGCAAAGAAAATCTTGAGACCTGATGGCTTCACTTTTGAATTTTACCAAACATACAGAGAAGACCTAACAAAAATTTTATTTAAACTATTTCAAAGAATAGAAGAGGACACATACTTTCAAACTAATTTTATGAGGCCAATATTGTCCTGATACAAAAACCAAAGACACATCCCCAAATAAAAACTACAGGCCAATATTCTGATGAGCATTAATGCAAAAAAAAAAAAAAAACAAACACTCAACAAAATATTAGTAAACTAAATTCAATACCACATTAAAAAGAAAAGTCATCATGAGCAAGTGAGATTTATTCCAGGGATGCAAGGATGGTTTAACATAATGCAAATCAATCAACATGATACATCATATCAACAGAATAAAGGACAAAAACCACATGATCATTTCAATTAATGTTGAAAAAGCACTTGATAATATTTCATATCTCTTCTTGATAAAAACCTTCACCAAATTGAGTACAGAAGTAACATTATGGTTTCAAGCTTCATCCATGTCCCTGCAAAGGACATGAAGTCATCCTTTTTTATGGTTGCATATTATTCCATGGTGTATATGTGCCACATTTTTTTTATCCAGTCTCTTTGCTATTGTGAACAGTGCCGCAATAAACATATATGTGCATGTGTCTTTATAATAGAATAATTTATAATTATTTGAATATACCCAGTAATGGGATTGCTGGGTCAAATGGTATTTTTATTTCTAGATCCTTGAGGAATCACCACACTGTCTTCCACAAAGGTTGAACTAATTTACATTCCCAACAGTGTAAAAGCATTCCTATTTCTCCACATCCTTTCCAGTATCTGTTGTCTCCTAATTTTCTAATGATCATCATTCTAACTGGTGTGAGATGGTATCTCAATGTGATTTTGATTTGCATTTCTCTAATGATTAGGTGGATGAGCTGTTTTTCATATGTTTGTTGGCTGCATAAATGTCTTCTTTGAGAACTGTCTGTTCATATCCTTGGACCACTTTTTGATGGAGTTGATTGTTTTCTTTTAAATTTGTTTAAGTTTCTTGTAGATTCTGAATAATAGCCCTTTGTCAGATGGATAGATTGCAAAATTTTTTTGCCCATTCTTTTGGTTACCAATTCACTCTAATGATAGTTTCTTTTGCTATGCAGAAGCTCTTAAGTTTAATTAGATCCCATTTGTCTATTTTGGCTGTTGTTGCCATTGGTTTTGGTGTATTGGTCATGAAGTCCTTGCCCATGCCTATGTCCTGAATGGTATTGCCTAAAACCAAAAAGCAATCCCATTTACAATAGCTACAAACAAAATACAGTCTAGAAAGCAACCAAAAAGAGTCAAAGCCCTCTACAATGAAAACTGAAACATTCATGCAAGAAATTGAAGAGGACACCAAAAAAATCAAAAGATATTCCATGTGCATTAACTGAAAGAATCAATATTATTAAAACCTCCATAGAACCCAAAGCAATCTATAGACACAATGCAATCCCTATCAAAAACCAATGGCACTCTTTACAGAAAGAAAAAAAGTATTTGAAGTGATATAGAACCACAAATGGCCCAGAATAGCCAAAGCTATTGTGAACAAAAAGAATACATTTGGGGGAATCACAGTGCCTTACTTCAAATTATACTGTAGAGCTATAATAACCAAAAGGGCACAGTACCAGCAGGCAGACCAATGGAATAGAATATAGAGCCCAGAAATAAACCCAGAAATCTACAGTGAACTTGTTTCAGGCAAAGATGACAAGAGTATAAAGTGAGGATAGGACAGTCTTTTCCATCAACGATGCTGGGAAACTAGATATTCATATGCAGAAGAACAAAACTGGACTTCTATCTCTCTCCATATAAAAATCAGATAAAAATAAATTAAAGATTTAAATATAATACTTTAAACTATGAAACTACTAAAAGAAAATATTGACAAACTCTCCAGGACATTGAACTGGGCAAAGATTTCTTGAGAAATACTCCAAAAGCATAACCAGCTAAGATAAAAATGGACAAACTAGATTACATCAAGTTAAAAAGCTTCTGTACATCAAAGGATATGATCAATGAAATAAAGGGACAACCTGCAGCATGGAAGAGAATGTTTGAAAACTTACCTATTTAATGAAAGATTAATAACCAGAATATATAAAAAGCTAAACAATTATACTTAAAAATCTAATAATCCAATTAAAAATGAGCAAAAACATCTGAATAGACATCTTTCAAAAGAAAATTCACAATTGACAAGTAGGTATATGAAAGGTAGTCATCATGATTGGACATCAGAAAATGTTAGTCAACTATGGTGAGATATCATCTCATCTCACCCCAGTAATAGCTTTTATTCAAAAGTCAAGCAATAACAAATGTTGGTGACTATTGCAGAAAAGGGAATCCTCATACAATTTTGGTTGGAATGTAAATTATTGCAACTGTTTTCTGAGTTCTGGGACCCAAGGGAGGCTTAGCTCACTTCCCAGTGGGCTGTTTTTCCAGGGACCAAGAGGTCCCTCACTCACCCACAATGGGAGAGGGGACTACAACCAGTTCTGTGTGCTCACATGTAAATATCAGACCCCAAAGAGTTTTTGCAGAAAATGATTTAGAGAAAGAGAAAAAGGACAGAAAAAAAGATGAGAGAGAGAAAGCTTCCATGAAGATTGTGGAAGGGGATCCAAATATGGAATCTGCCCAGATGTGGGGGACAGGGACTTTTAACCTGGGAGGAATTCCCTCCTTCTCCAAGCCCTTTGACCTATTAAAGGAGTTTCTTTAAACTTCTGCTGGCGTGATTGATCTTTGATTCTTTCCTGTGCATGAGAAAATTTAAACAAAGACCTGTAATCCCCAAATGGATAGAAGGGCATGGCGCTGGGAAGTTTTTGCCTTGGAAACTACCACCCTTTGTGGACCCAGGAACAGAATACATTCCTTCACAACCACTAGGAAGAACAGTTTGTAGGTTCCTCAAGAAAACAAAAATAGAACTACCATATAATCTGGCAGTCTTACTGCTAAATACATATCTGAAAGAAAGGAAATCAGTATATCAACTAGCTATCTGTACTTGCATTTTATTGCAGCACTGTTCACAATAGCCAAGATTTGGAAGCAACCTAAGCATCCTTTAACATATAAATGGATAAAGACAATGTGGTACATATATTAAGAGGAGTATTAAGTCTTAATACCTAATAAATAGTATTAAGAAATAATACCATTTCTTATTCATAAGAAATAAGATCTTTTCATTTGCAACAACATGGATGGAACTGGAGAAGGACATTTTTAGTTGAAATGAGCAAGGCCTGGAAAGAAAATCTTTGCATTGTTTTCACTTATGGAGCTAAAAAATTCAAAACAAGTCTGGGAGTGGTAGTTTTGTGTGGAAAGTAGGGATGTTTGGGTACAAAAATGTAATTGTATAGAATGAATTAGATCTAGTATTTGATAGCACAAATGGTGACTAGAGTCAACAAAAATTTATGGTACATTAAAAAATAAAAGAGTATAATTGGATTGTTTGTAACACAATGAAAGAATAAATGCTTGAGGTGAATATTCCATTTACCCTTATGTGATTATTGCATTTTGTATGCTTGTACCAAAATATCTCATGTAACTCATAAATATAGACTCCTACTGGAAACCCACAGAAATTAAAAATAAAAACAAATAAATCTTAACGGCATCCTGAGGCCATTTTTACATGGTTTATTCTTTTGCCTTGTACATAAGAGAGACTGTAGATGGTGCCATTATTTTTTACTTGACCTGCTGAGTACTATTCTCTCTGTTTCTCCTAGGTTTTATTATCTTTTTTATTTAAATGCATCTCCTTAGTAATTTCATCCAATATAATGGTTTTAAATGTCAAAGCTGGGGACTTTAATTATTTTTTTTACTCCAGCCACAATGTCCTTTTGACCTCCAACCTTGTATATTTAACTCCTCAGTAATTCTCTTGATGTGGTATCTAATTAATTTTTCTAAGATAAAGATAATTTCTCTGCTTTTCAAATTATTTCACCACCAGTAATAATCTCTTTAATTTTATCCCACATTTCTACCTGGTCTGCATAATTCTCCATACCTTCCTTTCTGCCATACACCACATCCAGTCCCTCAGCAAATCTCATTGGTAGTAAGATTCAAATATATACATTATCATTCTTTGGTGTGGAATCAATAAGAATCATTGATCTTCTCCTTATAGTGTTACAACTTGAAAAAATAATCTATAAGCATCAGCTTTGTAATTTAGATTCTCTGGTATACATAGCCTATGATAAGAATGCAGTAATTTTATGTGGAGTATAGTTAATTGGACAAAATGCCCTGAACTTAAGTAGCAATAAATTAAACTAGTAGTAAATTAAAATATATCAACTTGTTAAATAATAGATTAGTTTTAAGACCTAGTTTAAGAATTCTATAATTTTACAAATTAATACTTTTAGAGTCATTAAACAATTTTTAGTGGTATTAAACTAAATTAGTTTATTACAGATAAAATACAATTTGCATAGACAACCTGATAATGAGAACATTTATTTCAATTCCAGGATCATCATTTCATAAAATGTATATTAATAGAAATTCTCCTTTTCTTCCTCTTTCAAATGTTTCTCAAATGGCACATCTTGGATATTTAGGGTAAAAAACATTTTAGTGTCATTTAGCCACCCCAACCCTAAAGGAACTACCTTTAGTATTTCCTGCCCATTTAGACACCCAAAAGACACTTAAAAATTTCCAAAAGCCACCAAAGAAAGGTAGTACTGTCTGACTCCCTCATCAACTGAACAAAGTTTCTACATGTCAACATAATGGTGACTAGCACCTACCAAAGCCTTGCACTACATAACACATATTAAAGAAGCTAATACTTACAAAGGTAATGAGTTCATTATTAACTATCATAAATATAATAAGTAGATCAAGAATGAGGACTAGAAAGACCCAGATGCTCTTTTGTCTATGGAGATATTTATTTAAAAACAAACAGAACATATCTCCATGAGAAATCCAGAAACCAATTAAATGTATCTTCACTCCAAGTATGCATGAAGCCAACCATATGGAAACCCAGTAGGAAATCACAGACACTCTCTACTCTTTCTTGTCAGAACTCATCTCCTCAACACCAGCAGAATGGGGCAGTTTGGGAGGAAGCCATCTACTCCCATTATCTTCCTGGGAAAGAAAATGAATACAAAGTACATCCAACTGACATTTAGGGCAGCTTCCTGAGGAAACATTGTCTGTCTTGCCTGTATCCAAGTACTGGCAGAAATGGGGTTCCAGGTTAGGAGTCTTTCAAAAGAAAGATGTCAACCTTGTACCAAAATCTACAGTACTACAGGCAGGTACTAGATAGAGATCTAGGACCACATTTTAATAAAGCAACAGAGAGGATTGATTCATTATTGCAGACAGACATCAGAGGAAAAATGTAAATAGAAATCTGTAAACCCCCTCTAAAAGATGACATTCACAATCCCACAAGGATGCACACCCAGAAAAGTAATGAGAGGTCCCCAGAATCTCTAACCAGGTTGTGTGGGGAAACTCCTCCCTGTCTGAAACCAAATTGCAAAGTCTGGAAGAGTTGGCTGACCCTTCAATTGCAAAAATTTCATACAAGACAAACAGAAACAGTCAGTCCTGTCACATTTAAAGGCACCAAGTAAATCTCTAAAAACTAAGGCCAAAGGAGTGGAGATATACAATTTGCAAAGAAATCAAAATTACTGTCATGAAAATGCTCAATGAATTAAAAAAAAAATACAGACAACTAAATGAAATAAGGAAAACACAAAATCAAATGAGAATATAAACAAAGATAGAAAACATAAAAAAGAACAAACAAATTCTCAAACTGAAAAATATAATAATTGAATTGAAAAGTTCATTGAAGAAACTAAAGTTTAACCTTCACCAGACAGAAGAAAGGATCAATGAACTCGAGAAAAACTTTTAAAATTACTCCGGCAGAGAAATAAAAACATAAAGTAAAATGAGGAGAACCTGAGGGACTTATGAGATATCATTAAGCTGAACAACATACATATTACAGGAGTTGCAGAGGAGAAGAAAGAGAGAAAAGGCAGAAAACATAATTGAATTAATAACTGCTGAAAAATTTCCCAAATATAAAGACCAAAATAAACTTACACATTGAAAATCTCAAAAACTTTAATTAATACAAGTTGAAAGAGAGCTACACAAAGATGCATCCTAAACAGATTGTGAAAAGTCATAGATAAAGACAAAATTTTGAAAGCAGCAGGAGAAAAATGACTTGTTAAATACAAGGTGACCCTACAAACTTGTAGGCTAAGAGAAAATAAAATACTCTATTCAAAGTACTGAAATGAAAAAGCAACTGTCAAGCAAAAATACTACATTTAGGAAGTCTCTCATTTAAAAATAAAAGAGAAATTAAAAACAAAGAAAATTAATAACCACTAGACTTATCCCACAAGAGATGCTAAAAGGAGTCCTATGAGCTTATATAAAAGGACAATAAACAAAAACATAAAATTCACATGGAAATAAACCTCTGGAAAAAGTAAGTATGGAGACAAACATAGAATCCTTAAGTGTTGTAGTATGTAAGTAAATCAACTATAAATCTGCTGTGTGTGTGTTTGTGTGTGTGTGTATGAATCAATTATATAATGTGAATAAAAATATGTGAGTAAATCAATTATAAATCCAGTACATTATGTACATATGTGTGTATATATAAAGCATAAAAGTAATGGATACTCAATATAAAAAAGTATAGTTTGTTTCATCAGGAATATACAGTGGAAGGGAGTCAGAATAGAAGTAGAGGTTTTATATGTGATTGTACTTAAGTCGTTATTAGTTCAAAATACATTGGTAGGATGAGTGCAGTCGCTCATGCCTGTAATCCTAGCACTTTGGGAGGCGGAGGCAGGTGGATCACAAGATCAGGAGTTCCAGACCAGCCTGGCAAAAATGGTGAAACCCTGTCTCAACTAAAAATACAAAAATTAGTTGGCCATGTGGGTGGACACCTGTAGTCCCAGCTACTTGGGAAACTGAGGCAGGAGAATTGCTGAAACCTGGGAGGTAGAGGTTGCAATAAGCTGAGATTGTGCCTGAACTCCAGCCTGGGTGAGAGTGAGACTCCATTTCAAAATAAATAAATAAATAAATAAAGTGTTGTAAGGGTAAGATATTTTCTGTAAAGGTAACGGTAATTACAAAAATATTTGTACTATATACACAAAGATAAATCAGAAAAAAATCAAAATGTTACTACAAAAATATCAATAAAATACAAAGGAATTCAAGCAAAGATATGCAAAAAGATAAAAACAATAGCTTCAAGACAGACAGAAAACAATAAAATATTAATATTGTCTTTTCCTATCAGTAATTAATTGGAATATAAACATAAATTAAAAATAAATATTAAATTTAAACATGACAATTAAAAGACATTGACTGAATGAATTACAAAAACAAAATCCAACTGCATGCTTCATATGAAACATACTTTAGATTTAAGGACATGCAGAAGGCTAAAATTGAGAGTGGAAAAAGATGCTTTATGTAGAATAGAATGTAAATAGATAAGAGTGGCAATACTTATACAAAACAGACTTTAAGATAAAAACTACCACAAGAAACAAGGAAAGACACTATAGAATGATAAAAAAGTCAATTCATTAGAACGTATAGTAATTACAAATACATATTCACCCAATGTTAGCACACTTGAATATATACAATGAACATTGACAAAACTTAAGAAAAAAATAAACAGCAACCTGAAAATTGTGGGAGACTTCAATTATGGATATCCCACTTTCAATTATGGATAGAACAATCAGGCAGAAGATGAAGAAAACAGAGATATTTCAAAACACTACCGATCAATTGGAATTAACAAATATATACAGAATGTTTGACTTAACAATAGCAGAAAATATATATATTTTTTAAGCACACATGGAATATTCTTCAAAGTAGAGAATAGAAATGCAAACAAATTTAAGATTGAAATTATACAAAGTATCTTCTTTCTCACCAGAGGAGATAAATAGTAAATGTTATAGCAAAGGTAAATGAAGTATCAAATAGAAAAGCAATAAGAAAAATCAACAAACTTTTTTTTTAATTAATAAAATGGACAAACCCTTAGCTAGACTAAAAAAAGGGAAAAGGCTCAAATAAATACATTCAGAAATGAAAGTGTAAACAATAAAACTGATGTCACAGAAATAAAAATAATTATGATACTATCATACATAATTATATGTGAACAAATTGGACAACCTAGAAGAACAGATACATTGTTAGAAATACATAGTATATGAAAACCGAATCATAAAAAAGAGAGCAAATTTATAATTAGTAAAGAGATTAAAGCTGTGATTAAAAATCTCCTATCAGAAAAATCCCAGGATTACCCTGTCACCAAAAGTCAGACAAAGGCATAAGAAAAGAAAATTATGGACCAATATTACTGATGAGTATCAATTTGAAAATCCTCAGTAAAAGACTAGCAAACTAAATTCAACAGCACACCGTCTCAATTGATGCTGAAAAAGCATTTGACATAATATACTATCCTTTCATTACAACCACTCTCAATAAATTAGGAATAGAAGAAAATTATCTCAAAATAATAAAATTCGTATATGGACATAATACTAGAAATTTTAGTCAGAATAATCCAACAAGAAAAGGAAGTAAAAGCCATCAAAATTAGACATAAAGAATCAAATTATCTGTTCCCAGATGACATAATCGTACGTGTAGAAAACTCTAAAGACTCTACATAAAAAGAATTTTTTAAAGTTGTAGGATTCAAAATAACCCTCAGAAATCAGTTCTACTCCAAAACACTAAAAGTGACCAATCTGAAAAAGAAATTAAAAGAAGCTCATTTATTACAGCTGCCAATAGAATAAAATACTTGAGAACAAAGTTAAAGACGTGAAAGGCTTGTTCACCAAAAAGTACAAAACTAAAAGAAACCAAAGATACAAATCTTCTTTGCTAAGATAAATCAAAGAAGAGACAAATAAATAAAAAGACAATCTATACTGTGGACTGGTGGACTTAATATTGCTAAAATTTTCATACTACCCAAAGCAACCTACAGGTTCATAGCCATTCTTATTAAAAACACAGGACTTTTTCTTAATTTTGTAGAAATAGTAAAATGTATTCTAAACTCCACATTAAAGTGCCATCATTGTCTGGGGTAATATCTAACGTTCACTGTTCCACAGCCACAGAAAACTGGGTTTGAAAGTGCCAGGGTGGGGTAAGAGTGGAAGTTTAATAGGTTAAAGAAAGAGAAAAGCTCTCTCCGCTGCAGAGAGAGGGGTCCCAGAGAAAATGGGTATCCAGTCCCATGGTGAAATGCATAGGGTTTCACAAACTGGCTTGAAGAGGCAGTGTCTGATTGACATAGGGCAGTAGATATTGGTCAGATTAGGCATGTCATTTGCATAGTGCACAAGGAAGCAGGCTGACCCACCCTAATTTTTTATTATGCAGATGGATTTTTTACCTGGCTGGTGCCATGTTTCCAGCTTTTCTACTGTACACATGGTAATAAATAAAAGGGATGCCTTTGGCACAGCTACCTGCATTCACCTATGCAAGTTTCCAACTTGCTTATCTATGTTTACAGCTCAATTTTACAGACTGCTTTGTGTTAGAAAATAAATAATTTGTGGACTTGAAGGAGTTAAAGAAAGATGAAAAAAAAACATGAAAAGTGGCTCAACAGTCAAATATAGGTTTATTTTGGAGAATAAACCTAGGAGGGGCTTCTGGCTGATTTCAGTTAGGAGCATTCTCTCTTATAGACTAAGAGTATATAAGAGTTTAGAGTGAGAAAGCTTATCATAGGCTTGGAATATTTCTGTGTCAAAAAGTTTATTGCAGGGATGGAATGTCTCTGGTCACAGGGGAGTTTATTTTGGGGCTGACATCTCTCTGGATGGAGGAGAGGTCATCTGGTGGCTGGCATGTCTCTGGTCAGAAAGGGGTTTTTATCTTAGGGTTAGAATGTTTCTGGTTAGAGATGTCATTTGTGGTCTATGGTCATGCTGACATTAGCCATCAGGCTGATGCCCTTTGGGTTAAGCCCAAGCAGTTTTTGATCAAGAGGAAATTTAAAATGGCAGTGCTTGTTCAAGTTGGTGATGCTCCTGCTCTGTCAGGATTGATTTTTGTTAAAAGGGAAAGCTTGCCAAGGATTCTCCCACTTACTGCGAGAATTATTTAATTTCTTTTTATCTCTTGTATTAATATGGAATTTCAAAAGACCCAAAAGATCCAAAACAAGGTTGAGAAAGAAAAATAATGTTATAATCCTCATAGTCCCTGATTCAAAAATATATTAGAAAGCAGTAATAATTTAGATGTGTGTTACTGGCTTAGAAATCGATATATTGACCAATGGAATGGAATAGAGAGATCAGAAATAAACCCACATATACATGGCCAAATGCTATTTGACAAGGGTGCCAAAACTGCACAATGGGGAAAGGACAGTATCTTTAACCAATGGTGTTAGGAAAAATGAATATTCATTTACAAAAAAATTAATTTGGACTTTTACCTCATACCCAGTATAAAAATTACCTCAAAAGTGATTAAAAACTTAAATGCAAGATCTGAAGTTATTAAACTCCTAAAGAAAACATAGGGAAAAAGATTGAGGCCATTATATTTGACAATAATTTCTTGGATATGACACCAAATGTACAATAAATTCAAATATAGACAAATGGGACTTCAACGATCTATGGAATGGGACAAAATAACTGCAAATTAAGTATTTGATAATTGGGTAATATCTAGAATATGTAAGGAATTTCTATAACATAAATGAATAATGATTAAAAACTGGGCACAGCAATTAAACAAATAGTTTTCCTAGAAGAGATACAATAGATACAAATGTCCAATAAGCACATGAAAAGATAATTAACATCAGAAATTATTAGGTAAATACAAATTAAAATTACAGTGAGGTATCAGTTCACACCCATCAGGATGGCCACTAACATAAGAAAAGAAAAGAAGTGTTGGCAAGGATGAACACTTGGCGAGTGTTGACAATTTGCATTTTTTTTTTGCACTGTTAGTGGGAATCTAAAATGGTATAGCTATTATGGAAAACCGTATGGAAGGCCCTCAAAATGCTGTAAATAACAACAACCATATGATCCAGCAATCCCACTTCTGGTGTAGAATCAAAAAGAGTTCAAAGCAGAATGTCAGAGATATTTGTAAGCCCATTTTTTATAGCATCATTCACTACAGCTGAAATGTGAAGAAACTCACATTTATAATTACAGATAGACAGATAAAGAAAATGTATATACATACAGCGGAATGTTATGAAGCTTTTAAAATAAAATCCTGTCCCATGCTTCAACGTGAGTGAATCTCAAGGACATTATGCTGTACAAAATAAGCCTGTCACAAAAGGGTATTGTGTCATTCCACTAATCTGAAGTATCTAATATAGTCAAAAAGTATAGAAACAGCAAATAAAATGGTGGTTATCAAGGGCCTCTAGGAAATGTGATTAGTGTCCAAAAGATAAAGAGTTTTGGTGTTGGAAGATGAAAAATCATTAAGATATCTGTTGTATAATAATGTGAATATATTTACAACTGAACTGTGCACTTAAAAATGGTTAAGACAGTAAATTTAATGTCAATAAGTATGTTTTATCATAATAAAATTATAAAATAAAAAATATATACATATTCTTCATTATGAATACATAATATTCCAATTCTTTATGTCTTGTTTGCTTGCTATTACTCTTTCCATCTACTAAGAACATCTTGACACTTTCCTGAGTGTACTAGAATCTGAAAAATTACTCTCTTTATTGGCTCTCTAATTCAACAATCAGAAACAATATTCCTGCATTTCAAGTTAGTAAGATATAAGATTTTTTAAAAATAAAAATTTTTCTTATTTTATTTAAAAAGTAAACATTGTCTATCTATGTAATTCTTATTGGTGCTGAGCTCTATGGATAAAACTCATCCCTAAGAGAGGCAATTTGTTTCATTGTGATTTCAGTATAAAGAGGAATAAAAATAATTACAATTACAATGTAGTATTTTTTAAAATATCATTACATGGAAAAGAAGTCGGTATATGCACACTCAGAAGGCTCCTTAGCATGTTTACTGATGCCTGAATAGCATGGGGAAGTTCACAACATGAAAGGATGAATAATAGAGAAAATTTTTCCATAGAAAGAGAGTATGCAATGCTCCAAGAAGTTAGCAAATAGTAATAATCAAATGCTTGGTTATGCAATTTAAAATCTATGTATATGTATTAATCAATTTAAAAAATTAATCTTCATAATGAAATATTTTTAAATATACTAGTTTTAAACCTGACAGTCTAAACTTGAAGTTGGATAAGTATAAGATATTAAAATAAATTTACTAGAGGTATTAAAATAAATTATATTAATGACACCTTTTTTTACAGTAATATAAACCCTAAACATCTTTCCACATTGCCTTAGCAAAGCAAAAGAAGTAACTAGTGCTCTCAATCTATATAAGTAATGATGATTTATATAGTTTTACCAGTACTTAAAGTATGCTTTAATATCCTAACATGAATTCAAATATTATAATATCTACTGTATTTTAATTTAATTAGGTGGTGAAGCCTGAACTCTCAATATGACTGTATTTGGAGATAGGGCCTATAAGGAGAAAATAAAAATTAAATAAGGGTGAGACCTTACTTCGATAGGGTGTTTTCCTGATAAATAGGGTGGTCTCCTAATAAAGAGGAGACATGAGATAACTTTCCCTCCACACAGACACAAGGAAGACTCTATGGGAAAATTCAGCTAGACAACAGCCATTTTCAGTCCAGGAAGAGTTTTTTATAAGAAACCAAACCTTCTGGCACCTTGATTTAGAACTTGTAAACTGAAGAACTCTGTGAAAACAAATTTGTATTGTTTAAGCCACAGAGTCTGTGGTATCTTGTCATGGCAGGTCAAGTAGGCTAATACAGATGAAATCATCAAATATTTTCTCTATGATACCAATTCTTTAAAATTGCTTAATTCTTTGAAATTATTTGAATTATTTTGAGTTGTTTAATTTTTAAGAATTGTGAATTACTAAGTAGACACTTCTTGGATAGGTTTAACTTGTATTTCAAATGTAATACAAATAGTCTCTGATTTATGATGGTTTGACTTAAAATGTTTGTAATTTACAATGGTGCAAGGTAAGATGTGTTAAGCAGAAAGCATGCCTTGAATTTTGAATTTTTACCTTTTCCCAGGCTAGCCATGAAACACTATATAATACTCTTTTATGCTCTGCAATCATGAGGGTACTGTGTTGCCAGGGTTTTTTGGATATTGTGCTTTGTGTTTTTGTATCCAATCATTTCTATAAAATACCTATCTGTGTATCTTGCTTCTAGTAAGGAAAAAAGAGGAAGGCAATTACTTTTGAGATAAAATTTCAGATAATTGCCCAGCATGAAGGAAATAATCCAGTAATAGCCATTGTGCGTGAGTCGGAGCTTGTGCAATCCACAAACTCAACCATCTTAAAAAATGAAGAGTGAATCTGTGATGCCGTTAAATCATCAGTATCAGTTAAGTCAATTGCCATCAAGGTTAGTTAGGCCAATTGATAATACAGACAAATTACTTGCCTCATGAATATAAGACTACATATAGAAGTGTATACTGCTTACCCTACTGACTATCCAGGCTAAGGCAAAAAGTGTTTTTGATGTGCTAAAAGAGTGTGCTGATGATCCTATGTATAGGTAAATGCGTACTGCAATTTATGGGCAGCTCTAACACATCAAACGATTTCATAATTTTCATAATGTAAAGATCAGTAGTGAGGCAGCAAGTGCTAATACTGAGTAAAGTGAAGCACTTTGAAGGTAGTCTAGGCTAAGCTATGATATTTTATAGGCAGGTGTATTAAATGAATTTTGACATACTATTTTAAATTCATGATGGATTTATTAGGACATAACTCCATTGTAAATTGAGAAGCAATTGCATATATTACTACTAACTCTTGGGGGCTGTTTTTCTCTCTTTGAGATTTTTCATCCTTTTATTATTCTGCAATGCATTCTAGATGATCTTTGAAATACAAACTCCAGTTCACTTGCTCTCTTTATCCCTTTCTAATAAACTTTCCATTTATTTAATAAGTTCATTTATAATATCTTTTCTAGTTTATTTAAAATCCTACCTCTGACAATGTTAGAAAAATAAAAAACAAATTTACCTTCCCTTTTTGAACAAGTGGAAAGCAGAACAGATATATAAAACAATGGTATATATGTGTATTTATATACATATATGGTTAGTTAGTTAGCTAAAGGGCATTGAATGAGGGATCTGTGAATGGGGAAAAAACACACTGAAGAGTTTCCAGGCCACTACACAGAATTGTGCAACCATAGCTTAGCCTTGCAAGTTTGTTCTTTTGAGGAGACAGTCTGGAGCTCTGGTAACACTGAGCTGTTAGAATTTGTGAAGCAGAAAAAAAGAGAGGAAGGAATTACATAGAGAGAGAGATCTAAAAATGTTGATAATGGTCTCCTAGCAGATTTTAATATTTAAAAAATATAAAAAATTTTCTAACATTTTGCATGTAAGAAAACTATCACAGCTCAGTGTCAGAGGGTAACAAGAATACACACTCACAAAATAGGTAAGGCATGGTGGCTCATGCTTGTAATCCCAGCATTTTGGGAGGCTGAGGCATGTGGATCACCTGAGGTCAGGAGTTGAAGACCAACCTGGCCAACATGGTGAAACTCATCTATACTAAAAATAGAAAAATTAACCGGGCTTGATGGCAGGTGCCTGTAATCCCAATTACTTGGGAGGCTGAAACAAGAGAATTGTTTGACCTCAGGAGGCAGTGAGCTGAGATTACACCACTGCATTACAGCCTGATCTAGAGAGAGAGACTATCTCAAAAAAATAAATAATAAATAAAATAAAATATAAAATGATCTCTGAAGCCCACACAGGATTAGAAATTGTGCTTCTACCAATTAGAGTGAAACAAAACAATAAAATGAAACAAACTCCTAGTAAATAAGACATGAAATAAAGTCATCTGGATATTACTTTGTGTGGAATTACATTGGGCTTAGATTGAAAGCTACTCTCACTCTACCTTCCTACCCCACAAAAAAAGTTACTAGACATGCTAAATATATGTCAACAACATCATGGAGAAAAATAAATCAATAGAAGCATACTAAGATAACAAATGAAAAATTGAGCTAAGCGAGACATTAAATAAAACAAACATATGAAAACAACAATAAATGTTACACCTGATATATACAAGAATGTAAAGGAAACAATGAGCATGTCAGAAAAAAGTGAAAGATTAAAATATTTACATGTAACTTACAGAGATAGAAATATAGCATCTAAAAGAAAAAAATACACAGTATGCAATTAGTAGCATAATAGAAACCGCAGAAATAAAAATTAGTGGGCTTGAGTGAAGCAATCGAAACTATACAAAATGAACCAAAGGTAGAAACAAATATCATACCATTATTAAATTGCTAAAAAACTTTTTAAGAAAAAATTAATGAAAGTGACTAGGGTAAAAAATGCATATCATGTACAGAACAAACATGAAATTTACAGACATTTTGAAAGAAACAATGCAAACTACAAGATAATGGAAAATATCTGAAATTGGTAGAAGAAAAAAGAAAATCAAGCTAGGATTCTACATCCAATAAAAATACTTTCAAAAACAAAAGCAAAAATACATTTTTAGACATACAAACCTGAGGAAATGTATTGCTAGCAAAAGAGCATTACAAAAAATGACCCAAAGTCAGTATTTCAGACAAAAGGAAAATAATACCAGATGAATTTTGAGTCTAGAGTAAAGAATATGCACAGGAAATGGTAAATATATTGATAACTATAAAAAAATGGATAACTGACAGCATGTTATGAGTTTGCAACATATACAAGTATACTACAAAATATATACTCATGTAAAGATTTACACTTGTCCATAGTATTGTTATACCAGAGTGAGTTAGAAGGAAAGCGCCACACTCTAATTTTCAATTGAGAGTCCTTTACTGCCCTTGACTGAGAGGCCGCTCACATTCAAAAATCTCTGGGCCCCGACTAGGGGATGTGATTTCCTTTTATACTTATTCCAGGAGAGTAGGGAGGGGGAGTCTAGCTGAGGCGGAATTTTAACTTGCTTGCAGAGCAAGCGAGTTGGAAGAGGAAGCTGGTAATCAGGAGGCAGGAGGTTCCCATAGTTGCTAGTTACCAAGGGGGTGTAATCACAATAGCTAGGAGACTTGCCAAGCAGGATGTGGTTACAACTGTTAGAAAATTCTTGGTTCGGCATGACCCAGCTGTTCACCCAATGGAGAGAATGGCAGGGAGGGAGAAGCTAAGATGGAGCCTGTCAGGCTCACATCTAAGACGGAGTCTGGTTGGCTTACATCATAGTCTGTTTGGTTTACATGACTATTATTTGCAAGTAGATTATTTAAGTAAATATGTACACTTTAAAACACTAAAAAAACACAAACAGGAAATATTTACAGCTAATAAACTAATAAATAATATAAAATGGAGACAATAATATAAAAGAAGGCAAGAGATAAAAGGAGACAATTAATAGGACAATTAGAAAACAAATAGCTACGTTGGCCATGGTGGCACATGCTTGCAACCCTAGCATCTATGGAGGCCAAGGTGGCCAGATAACTTGAGGCCAGGAATTCCAGACTAACCTGGCAAGCATGACAAAACCCTGTCTCTACTAAAAATACAAAAAATTAGCTGGGCATAGTGGTGCACACCTGTAGTTCCAGCTACTCAGGAGACCTGAAATGGGAAAATCATTTGAACTCTGTAGGTGGAGGCTGCAGTGAGCCAAAATTTGGCCACTACACTCCTGCCTGGGCAACAGTAAAAGAATGTGTCTCAAAAAACACAAACAAATCAAATAGCTAGATGGCAGATTCAAACTCAAACATTTTGAAAATTATATAAAATTAAATATATTTTAGAAATCTTGTCAAATTTGATTAAAAGGTAAGCCATAACATATTTCTTGTTTACAAAAAAGCCAATCTTTAATATAAGGATATATGTGTATTATGCTAACAAAAATCAACAGAGCACTGAAATGGCTATATTAATATTAAACAAAGTAGGTTCCAAGGCATGAAAAAGTATATAGGATAAATAAGGCATTTCATAAAGATAAACTGATTGTTTTATCAATACAACTGAATTATTCTAAACATTTATGCATTAAATTGATAAGAGTTTCAAAATACATGCCATAAATATGATAGAATGACAAAGATAAATAAAATAAAAATTATAGTTCATTTTATCAGTTGATTAAAGAATTAAATCAGTAAGATTATAGAAACTGTGGTCATTATATCGACTGCTTGACTTAGCAAACCTATGTAGACCAGTTCATAGAATTATAGAAAGTCTAAATTTTTAAAATAAACACAGGACATTTAACAAAATTAACCATGTCTTTGTTCATAAAGCATACATAAATAAGTTTTAAAAGAATTAAGTAATAAAGGGTATCCTCTGATTAAAATGGAAGAAAAAAATGTATCCAGAATATACTTAAATATTTTGAAATTAAATATTTCTTATTAACATATAGATTTAGGACAGAAATTATAAAATAATTTAAGCATAGTCAATAAAAATTAAAACAAAATATGTCAAAATATGTGCGATGCAATTTTAGAGTTCTTAGTGTGAAATTTATATAAATAGATGCTTATATTTGAAAAGAATAAATGATAAAATACATGATCACTGATTCCACCTTATAAAATTAAAAAATAGAACAAATACAGTCCAAAGCAAGAAGAGGAAGGTAATACAGAACAGAAATTAATACAATCGAAAACAGCAAAACAATACAGAAAAACTTTTAAAAGCTCATTTTTGATGTTATAAATAAAATTGACAAACCTATATTGGGTACCAGAAAAAGAAAAGGAATGTAAACACGTATTCCCAATATCAGAATAAAAAGAGACACATTAAAATAGATGTTACAGATGTTAAATGGATAATGAGAAGTACAGACAAATCTTTGCCAAAATTATTCAACTTTCACATAGTTTAAAAATTCTACACAAATTATCAAATTCATTTTTTAATGATAAAAAAAGACCTATTATCAACTGTGTCACCTTCAGAAAGGTATCCAAACTTGCCATGATTCACTTACTTATCTATAATACAGGAATGTAAATAGTACATACACTACAGGATGATATGAAAGCTAAAGGAATTAATGCATGGTAAGTCCTAGAAATAGTATCTATCACATAATATGAGTCACATCTGTGTGCAACCATTATTAATTTCCTTGATTTTAACTTTTTATTTTTTGCTTTTGACTTAGGGTTTCCTTTCTTTCAGCTAAGCTTTCATTTTTAAAATGTGTAAAATGTTCGACAACTTCATTTTTTCAATACACTGTAGATTATTTCATATAATTTTTCAAAAAGTTGAAGTTAAATATATGATTTAAGTAGACAATCCACCATAGCATATCATAGACTTTTAATAAATGATGGTTCAATAACTGCTAAATTTTTATATTTTAAGGAGGTCTTCTTTGATATTAAAATTATTTACCAAACCTCACTTGATCAATGAAACTAGAGGATATTATGTTAAGTGAAATAAGCCTGACATGGAAAGATACATATCACATGTTCTCATACATGTAAGAGCTTAACAAAATGATTCCATGAAATCAGTGCATAGAATGGGGTTACCAGAGACTGGGAAGAGTAATAAGGTGGGGGTAAAGAGAAGTAGGTTATTGGGTACAAAAATACAGAAATAAGTTCTAGTGCTGGCTAGCACATAAGGGTGACTAGAGTTAACAATTATGTATTACATATATTAAAATAGGTAGAAGAGGAGATTCAGATTTTTCCCAACACAAAGACATAATAAACATTTCAGGTGATAGGTATTCCAGTTACCCAGATTCAATCATTACACATTGTTTGCTTGTATCAAAATATCACATGTACCGCACAAATATGTACAACTATCATATATCTATAACATTAACAATAAATAAAGAAAAGCAAACTTTATGATGTTTGTACTTTTCATATCAATTATTTTGGAAAATACAGTGATCTACTATAAATTTAGTAACTTTAAAAACAAATTTTGTTTTATCATAATACAGTTTAAACACATTTGAAAAATAGCAGTGACTATTCATGCTATTGTGTGTTCCTAAGATGTAATGTATACTCACCTTACTGAAATATATCTTTTGCACAGGCTTTGGTAAATGTGAGCACATTTAGCATTTTGTATAATAAATATCTTGAATATTTTAAAAGTCCTAAATTATTATTAAAAGCCTACAAACTGGCCTGGCACAATGACTCAAGCCACTCACCTCAAAATTATGAGAGAACAAGGTGGGAGGATTACTTGAGCCCAGGAGTTTGACAACAGCCTGGGAAATACAGTGAGACCCTGTCTATACAAAAAATAAAAAAATAATCCAGGCTTGGTGGTACACACCTTTTGTCCCAGCATCTCAGGTGGCTGAGCTGGGAGAATTGCTTGAGCCCAGGAGATAAGGCTGCAGTGAGCTGTTATCACACCACTACACTTCAACCTGGGCAACAGAGCAAGACCCTGTCTCATTAAAAAAAAAAAAAATCTACAAACAAACATCTTATTTCCTGGAAGTAAAAATAAGAATGAATTATTTGGGAGATTTAAAAACATGTAGAATAAAAATAATACATACTATGTGTCCTGTCTAATAAATGTATTCAGAATAACCTTATTTTACAAAATGTAAGGTAAAGATAAAAATAATTTTATTGAAGATGACCTTAATGATAAGTTACAGTAAATGGAGTAACTTTTAAAATCAATATGTTATTTTTTATTAAATTAAGCCTTTGGTCATCATTTAGTGTATTGAGATGTAATTTGTCAAATGATCCTTAAACTGTATTTTTATAGCATGTAAGTCAATATTTGAGTGATGTTAAAGTTTCATTAGCTGTGGATCATAATAGGATCAAATTCATCAGCTTGTTTTTAGATAGTATTTAATACGATTCTCAGGATTTTCTTTAACCTTTGTTGTTGTAACACATTTTTTAAAGTATCTCCTTATTAATCATTAAATAGAAGAAAAAATTATTGTGGCTTTTGTACCTTGTATTTTAATCTATCAAATTATTGAATTAACCTGTCTAATTGTGTTCTTTCCCTATATTAAACCAAAATCTAGTTAATCTTATTTTCAGACAGGATAAAATGCTTTTATCATCCAGTCAAAAAGACTCAATTTATTGGTCCAGTGTACATATGTTAAATCCACAGTGTGTTCTTTATATGTAGATTTATGTCTTCTATTGTAAATTGTTCCTATGAAGTATCTATGGTTAACAATGTGTAAAATGTTCACAATATACTACTTTTGTGGATCTATATTTTAAGTAGCTAGGGTTTTTGCCCATTGATAAATAAATCTTTATGCAATAAAAGAGAAATAGAGCTAGAAGATCTTATAAAATCAGTGTTTCCTTTTTAAGAGACATTGTGAGATTTATCTGAATAAGCATTGTATTGTTAGTACCAGCAATAAAGAGTAACTTACCAAAAACAGGTGTATTTGGTTATATGTCAATAAAATAGAGTTTAAAAAAATTATGGGAGAGAGATCCAAGATGGCTGATTACTGGCAACTCAGGACTGTAGCTCCCAGTGAAAGCGCAAAGAATGAGAGGATGACACACTTTTAGATGAATTTTTGTTGCTCATGGACCAGGAGATCCCAGTGGAGAAGCCCCACGGGCTGCCAGCGTGACTCTTGTGGCTGGCATGGCAGTTTTGCAGTGCCCCGGTGTGGTGGTTATTGGTGCATAGTAAACAGGACTGGGTCCCCTTTTGGTTGACATTTGGAGCTCCGGGAAGGCAGAGTTGCCTATTCAGCTTATTGAAAAAGGGACTCAAGAGGGAAGTCAGACTGGAGATTCCTGGGCAGAAAAGCACCATGAATCTTAACACCACTGTTTTAGCTGGCATGGTGGGTTGCTCAGATTCTGGCCCTGGGAATCAAGTTGGATGTCCACTCAGAAACCTAATTTGAAAGTTGATAATTACAAGGATGACAGGTGGATAAATTTACAATGACAGGAAGAAACCAGCATAAAAAGGCTGAGAATACCCAAAATCAGAATGCCTCTCCCTCTAGAGGGGATCACAGTTCCTCATCAACAAGGGAACAAGGCCTGATGGAGAACGAGTGCGTTCCATTAACAGAATTAGGCTTCAGCAGGTGGATGATAAGAAACTTCTATGAGTTAAAAGAACATGTTCTAGCCCAATGTAAAGAAACTAAAAACCTTGAAAAAAGGTTTGACAAAATCCTAATGAGAATAGACAATTTAGAGAGCAATATAAGTGAATTAATGGAACTGAAGAATACAATACGAGAACTCTGCGAAGTATGCACAGGTTTTAACAGTCAAATTGATCAAGCAGAAGGAAGGATATCAGAGGACAAAGACCAGCTTAATGAAATGAAACGAGAAGACAAGATTAGAGAAGGAAGAATAAAAAGGAATGAGCAAAGTCTCCAAGAAATATTGGACTATGTGAAAAGACCTAATTTATTTTGATAGGTGTACCTGAATGTCATGAAGAGAATGAATCCAAGCTGGAAAATATTCTTGAGGATATTATTCAGGAAACTTTCCTAACCTAGTAAGGCAGGACAATACTCAACTCCAGATAATACAAAGAACACCACAAAGATATTCCTCAAGTAGAGCAACCCCAAGACACATAATCATTAGATTCACCAGGGTTGAAATAAGGGAGAAAATTCTAAGGGCAGCTAGACAGAAAGGTCAGGTTACCCATAAAGGGAAGCCTATCAGACTCATAGCAGATCTCTCAGCAGAAACCCTACAAACTAGAAGAGAGTGAGGGTCAATATTCAATATCCTTGAAGAAAAGAATTTTCAACTCAGAATCTCATATCTAGCCAAATTAAGCTTCATAAATGAAGTGAAAATAAAATTTATCACGAACAAGCAAGCACTCAGAGATTTCATCACCGCCAGGCCTGCTTTACAAGAGCTTCTAAAAGAAGCACTATACACAGAATGGAACAACCAGTATCAGTCAACCCCAAAACTTACCAAAAGATAAAGAGTATCTCCATAATGAAAAATCTATATCAACTAATGGGCAAAATAGCCAGCTAGCATTAAATGACAATATTAAACTCACAAATATCAATATTAATCCTAAATTTAAATGGATTAAATGCCCCAATTAAAGACACAGACAGGCAAATTGAATAAAAAGTCAAAACCCATCGGTACACTGTATCCAGATTCATCTTATAAGCAAGGACATACAAAGAATCAAAACAAAGGGTTGGTGGAAGACTTATCAATCAAATGGAGAGCAAAAACTAAAAAAAAAAAATAAACAGGAGTTATAACTTTCGTCTCTGACAAAATAGACTTTAATAGTAACAAAGACTAAAAGAACCAAAGAAGGACATTACATAATGGTAAAAGGATCAATGCAACAACAGGAGTCAATGATCATAAATATATATGCACCCAATATAGGAACACCCAGATACATAAGACAAGTTCTTAATGACTTATAAAGAGACTTGGACTCCTGCACAATAATAGAGGGAGACTTTGACACCACATTGTTAATATTTGATGGATCAACAAGATAGAAAATTAACAGGAACATCTATGATTTGAACTCAGACCTGGAACAAGTAAACTCAGCGAATATTTATAGAATTCTTCACCCCAGGTCTACAGAACATACATTTTTCTCAGTATCACATTACACCTATTGTGAAAGTGATCACATAATTGGAAGTAAATCACTCTTCAACATTTGCATAGCATTTCACAGACTTGAATGAAATATTGGTTAGCTGTTTGTTATTTTCTTCCTTTATTCCTTCCTGTCTCTGCTGTTAAGCACAATTATCGGCATAAAAGAGGTTTTTAATACCTATTTTTATATTGCATTCCAGCCTGGGCAATAGAACAAGACTCCTGTTCTCTCTCCCCCTTTCTCTTTCTCTTTCTTTCTTTAAAAAAAAATTATGGATGTTTTTTGCTCTTAACATTTAATTCTAGCTTTAATCCTAGATATATAGCTTCCAGGAAAACGTTTACGGAGTGGATTGCATTTTATATTCTTGAGTGACAGACACTATCAACTTTTTAGTGTTTGGTTATGGAAAATATTATAAATTACATGTGCAAATATGAAAATAAAACTACTATATCCCTCTCTTCCTACTATTCAAAATGAATGACAGTTAATCACAGTAGCATTTATCAATTTAGAAACCACAGTATATATGTTGAGGATAAATAGATGACATATTTAGAGTTAATAATGCAAATAATATATGCCTTTATATTCACTGCACCAGTTTAGACAAAGATATATAATCACATATGAGCAAAGTTTTAATGTTACTAATTCAAATATCAAATATTCCAAATGATATCATATCAGAGTACAGTATTAAAAAAGATAATAAAGTCAATTTTTTAATTTAAAAAATATTTTTATATTATTAGCTATTTCATATGTTACCCAATAGAAAGTAGATGCCATCAACTGATTTTTATTACACTATTGCATGTCTGTCTATATTACCACTATATACATGGTCAAAACTTAAATACATATTGTTTTAAAAAGATGCTAATTTGGAGTTTATATACTGTATGATTCCAATTATATGACTTTCTAGAAAAGCAAAACTAAAGATGTGGTGCAAATATTGGTAGTGTCAAAGGATTTGGGGGGAAAAATTAATTTTAATGGGGACTCACGGTGAATGTTATAGGGCTATCAACTTAATCAGTTGAATAGTGAGATTATCAATATATGACAATATGCATTTTCCAGAACACATAGAACTGTAGAGAACAATAATTTAATGTCAATGCATGCAAATAGCGATGACAGCAACTAAAACAAACAAAGCACTTAGAAGGTCAGAGAAATTTTGGACAAAATGCAGAATGAGACAGAACAATTTAACTATATTGCAAGTACATGAAGCAACATCACAAAAGGGAGGCAGGAAAAGGTGCTAACTAAAGTAACTGAAAATTAGTCAAATTTATAAATTTAAAGGTAAAAGAAACTGTGCATCAGCAGTGTATTCTGATTAATAAGGTTAATTAATGTATTTTATATATCACTGAAATATGCTGAAATATGGGGTTAACAATTGTACAAAAACATAGGAATTGAAAAATTATGTAAATGGGTAGCTGGACAATTTGCTAACTTTTGGAGTGGGAGTTTATAGATAAGCAGAAAAGAATGTTGGAATGATCCATATTATAATAGATTAAATTTGGAGACAACTATATGAACTCATGTTATCTTAATACATATACAGATGGTTAAACATAGACATACTTATGTGTCTATGTTTGTACACAGGTTAATATAAACTCAGCATTTCATTTGTTCTGTCAGCTGAATTTACCTAGAAGTAATTTCACTCCAGTAGCAATGGACACACCTAACACCCATATATTGGATGCCAATATCATTATCTATAAAAAGGAATCAGGGTTCTTTGACTGGATTCTAGGAATCAGGGACTATGTGGCAGAAACTGCAAGGTGATCCTGCAGCATTTTTTAGTGCCAGAATATAAGAAAGTGATCAAAAAAGGAGAAACAATACTATAAAGATACAATAATGGAATATGTCAAAGGGACATAAGAGGCAACTGAAAGAGTTCTCAATGACTAAAGCTAGAGTAATCTGAGCAGAAAATAAAATAATATGTTATTAAACCCAAATATAAAATAGATATCCATGAGTTTATATGTATATACATGAATTATTTAATTTAAAAAAAAAAGGGAAAAAATACATTTTCTATACAGAAGATTTGACATATTTTATAAAGAAATGCCACTCAAGTTGATGGAGCATAACTCCCTAGTTTGTAAGTGTAGATTGTTCATAGTGACTTCCTTCAAAAAACTACAACATAGAAGAAAAGACAAAGAGCTATGTTACAGCGTAGGAACATGACAGACTCTACTTCCTCTAGATAATATAAGCATACATCAAAAGTTATAATGGAATGTGACAGCATCAAAATGGCAGAATAGAAGCAAGATAATTTTCCTACTAACACCCCACAGAAAACTTCAGGTCAAAATCTCTGATAAACATTCATTCAAAAATCCTCAACAAAATACTAGCAAATCAGTATTTTAATAAGACATTAAAAAGATTGTTCACCATGATCAAATGGTATTCATACAAGGGAGGCAATGACAGTTCAACATACGCAAATTGACAAATGTGATACATCATATGAACAGAACCAAGAACAAAAACAATATGATATTTTCAATAAATGCTTAAAAAGCTTGATAAAATTTAACATCCCTTTAAAATAAAATTATTCAACAAACTACATATATAAAAAACATACCTCAAGACCATAAAGGCCGTATAAAACAAACCCACAGCTAAGATTATACAAAAGAGAGAAAAATTGAAAATCTTTTTTTCTAAGATTTAGAAAAAGACAATGATGATCACTTTCACTACTTTCATTTAACATAATATTGTAAGTCTTAGAGCATTCAAGATGAGACAGAAACAAACAACATCTATATTGGAAAAGAGGAAGTCAAATTTTCCTTGTTCACTGATGACATCATCTTGTATTTTAAAACTCAAATGCAACCAAAACTTTGTTAGAATTGATAAATGAATTCATTAAATTTGTAGGATGCCAACTTATTAAAAAACTATCAGTATATATATAATATATATATACACACTATTTATATAATATACACACATATATACAATATATATATAATATAGCATATATATAGTACATATAGTTTATATATATACTATTGGATTTTTAATTATATGTACTATTTTATATATATACTATTGATTTTTAATAATTAAAATACATAATTATATATATCAATAGGGAACAATATGTAAAAGAAATCAAGAAAATAACATTTACAATAGTTACAAAACTATAAAGTAACTAGGAATAAATTTAATTTAAGAAGAAAAAGTAACTACAAAGAAGTCTACAAAACTCTCATGAAAGAAAGAGGACACAAATAAATGGAAAGATATTCCATACACATGGATTGAAAGAATCAATATTATTAAAATATCAGTACAATTCAAAGCAATCTATAGATTCAATGCAATCCTTATCAAATACCAATGCTTTTCATTACAAAATAGAAACAAAAAAAACTATCCTAAAATATATATGGAACCATAAAAGACCCTATGAAGCTGAAGTAACCCAGAGAAAAAGAAATCTGAAAGCATTACACTACCTGATTTCAAATATACTTCAAAGCTTTAATAATGAACACAGCATGGCAATGGCCTTAGAATAGTCACATAGATCAACAGAACAGAATAGAAAGCCTGAAAAGGAATCCACATATCTACAGTCAACTCATTTTCACAAAGGTCCCAAGAACATGCATTGAGGACAGTTTTTAAAGTATATGGTACCAGGAAAACTGAATACAATATTCATGCAAATAAAACTAGGCTCCTATCTTTCATCATCTATCAAAATGAAATCAAAATGGATTAAAGACTTACATCTAAGACCTAAAAGTTTGAAACTACTATAAGAAAACAATAGAAAAAAATTCCAGGACATTTGCCTTAGCAAAGATTTGTTGATTACAATCTCAAAACAAAAGCAAGAGTAGACAAATGGGTTTACACAAAGCTAAAACGTTTCTGTATAGCAAAGGAAACAATCAACAAAGTGAAAAGACAACCCTACAGAATGAGAAATAATATTTGCAGACTATCCATCCCAAAAGGGACTCATAGTCAGAATATATGAGGAATTCAAACAAGTCAGTAGCAAAAACAAACAATCTAAAAACTGGACAAAAGACTTAAATAGACATTTCTCAAAAGAAGACATAAAAAGGGCTAACAGATATGTGAAAAAAATGCTCAACAACACTGATCATTAGAGAAATGGAAATTAAAATCACAAGATCTCATTCTGGTAAAAATGTTTTTTATCAAAATTACAGGGAGTAATAGATGCCAGTAAAGATGTGAAGAAAGAGGAGCCCTGGTCCACTGTGGGTAAAAATTTAAATTGGTACAATCACTAAGGCAAATAGTGTGGAGATTTTTCAAAAAACTAAAAATTTAATCCATGTATGATTGAGCAACACTGCTACTGGCCATATATCAAAAAATACAAGAAAATCAATATGTCAAAGAAATATCAGCACTCTCATGTTTATTGTATGCATTCCCATGCTTGTTGCAGTACTATTTACAATAGACAAAATTGGGAATCAACCTGAGTGCCCAGCAGTGGATGAAAATATGAAGAAAATGGGATGTATAGACACAATAGAATATTATTCAGCCATAAAATTTACAATGTTGTCCTTTGCAGTCACATGGAACTTGAGGTTATTATATCAAGTGAAATAAGCCAAGCACAGAAAGACAAATATTGTATGTTCTCACTCACATGTGGGACCAAAGAAAGTGGATCTCATGAAGATAGAGAATAGGTGATGGTTATCAGAGGCCAAAATGTGTAGAGGGTTTGGGGATAGGGATAAAGAGGTTTCTTAATAGATTAAAAACACACACACACACACACACACACACACACACACAAAGTAGATAGAAGAAATATGACCCAGTGTTTGATAAATTGGTAAAGTAACTCTACCAAAAGAAAAAACAAAAGAAACTTTTAACATATTTCATAATAGCTAGTAGAGAATAACTTGTTTCTAGAATAAAGAAAAGATAAACATTTAAGCTGATGGATATCTGAATTATCTTGATTTGATTATTAAAATATTTAATTTTGGAAATGTCAGATATACCCTTTAAAATATGTACATCTATAATGTTTAAAAATAAGAATAAAAAAGTTAAATAAATAGAATAAATTAAAGATTTTTAAGAAATTAAAAAAATTAAAAGATCTTAAATTACTTTATACTATCAAAAAAAGATGACAGGCCTTGCTGATAGTTTGTACCCTTGATATGACGTGACAAAAATGTCACCTTATTGCCTCTGTGGATTTCCCCATCAAAACACATAACCAGGCCCATCATGAGAGACACAGGAAACAAATCACAACGGTGAGCATGAAAATGGAAAAACATCAAATAGAGAACATAAAAAGAAAAAATGTCTAAGAAATTTCTAAGCAGTATTCTTTAAAACTGTCCTTGTTATGGAAAATTTTAGAAAATGTCAAAATCAAAAGAAGCCTAAGGACGTGATAACTATAAATAAAATGTTGTCTTAGACAGGATCCTAAAGCATAAAAATGATATTAGGGCAAAATTAAGGAAATATTGAAAATGCATGGATTTTTGTTAATAATAATAATATAGCACTATTGGTTCTTTTATTATAACAAATACATCATACTAATATGTGATAATAACAGGAGAAACTGGGTACAGGATATATGTGAATTCTGTACAATACTCAAAATTTTTCTAGAAAAACAAAACCCTTCTGAGAGGCAAAATTAGTCTTCATATCATTAGCCAGTTCCTGAATTTGTCCTACTATGTGCATCAATGCAAAACGGAAGAAAAGCTACTTTTATTGCCATAGATTTGGACATTTCCAAGCAAACATCTTAGATTCAGTCTTTCATTAATGTCTCAGTAGTTGTATTTTTTTTAATAATAAAAAACCAATAATGGCACATTTTCTCAGACTTTTATTTGCTTTAGCTGACAGCTGACAAAGTGCTATAACAGGTTGTCACATGTGACTAGAAGTAAGAGTTAACACCTTGAGTCATCTATGTCTTATAGCTAAGACAGGTTGACTGATCACATACTTGGTTGTCATGGCAATGTTAAATACTTATAAAATGTTTTATATCTTATTCTCAGTTGCTGCACTTAAACTACATAATCTGTAACAGCATCTGGCTGTCTGGATCGACTCCCTGGATCACACTTAGAGTTAGTAGTGCTGATCTAAAGAGAAGATGTAACACAGGCTCTAAATATGTGTAACTTCTTTTTACAGAATAGATTTTCACTGCCTCATTGAGCACCACAATATTTCAGTTATGTAATAAATCAAACATTGACAGAGTTTCTGCTCAATAACTCTATAGCAAACAGGAAAAGAGACAGCAAGAAGAAACAGTATAATTCTGCATGTTAACTGGTAAGACAAAAGAGAGGACGGTTTACAAGTGTAGAGATGTATTGTGTTACTTATTTTTATACCTGTCCTATTAAAGTCTTTCAGCTAAAACCTATTTACAAGTAAAATACAAACAAATAAACTAACAAACATTTTACATGGGAGTAATGCATGAGAGTAAATTGAGCTTATGTTTTTGGGCAGTTTCATGTTATTGAGAATATTCGCAAACCTGTAATATTGTGGTTCAGGGGTTCAGAGTGCCCTCAGCTCCCCTGAGAGGATGTTTCTCCAGGTTCTTGGTCTCCTACCCTCTCAAGAATGACAGAGGGGACCACGGCACAGTGTGCAGTAAATGCCAGACTCAAATGTGTTTGTAGAAAGTGATTTATTTAGAGATAGAAACATGAGGAGGAGAGAGAAAGAAACAGTTCACTCACACTGAGTGAGAGAATCCAGAAAGATGGAATCCAGGAGAAGGAAAGCAACTTCTACAATGAGTGGAAAGGAATGGAGAGAGATGGAATTTAGGAGGGGAAGACAGCCTTCCATGAGAGAGTATGGAATGGGACCCCAGTGGGGAAATCCAGGAGAGAGAAAGATGGCTTCCCCGAAGGGAGTGTTCATGGAAAGGGACCCAAACATGGAATCTGAAGGGATGTAGAAGAAGGAAATTTTTAACCTGGAAGGAACCCCTACCTTCTCTAAGACCCCTGGCCAATGAAAGGAGTTCCTTAGAACTTCCGCTGGGATGACTGACTCTTAGTTTCTTTGTAAGCTCATAAAATTTAAACAGGGACTGCTAAATCTCCAGGACGGAGAGAGATGGGAGGGGGGCATAGTGCTGGGAAGTTCTTGCCCTTAACTTGCCCTTAACCTTTCTGGGTTCTCATGGACCCAGAAAGAGAACACATTCCCTCCTTCTCCCCCTAGTCTGAACAGGAAAGCCCAACTTATTTGGAATTACGGAAGTTGATTCTCTTTAACTGCTTCCTGCTGAAAGGGGTCATAGAAGGGGCCCTAAAGTTGAGGTTTCCTCCAGAGGGGAGACTTTCAGGGGTGCAGGTTGATCTAGAGGTCCATGATAGAGCCCATGAGCCAAGGACATCTGGGGTTCCAGCTGCGGGATTATTTGTGACCTTATGGCTCTATAAGAAATGAATGTGACAAGGTGGTTAAAGATGAGATGCCCAGAGGCCAACAAATATAGAATGGTTATAAACGAGCAGAGGAGAGAATAGAGCCAGGGCAGTCAATTGTTAAACAAGCCTCACAATACTGTTTCTTGAAGGTGTTTAGCCCTGTGTTTGATTCCTGAGTTCTATGTTCAAAACAATACTTGACAGGTTTACAAAATAGCAGCATTTTTCCTAGAAAGAGGCATGTTTCCTTCCCATTATGAAAAGGATAATCAGTGTTGGAGAGATAGCAAAGTTGAGGGGTATAGTCCTATTAATACCAGAATATAAATTAGACTTATGGGTGGTTACTTTTCAGAGGATTTTATTGGAAAAGCATATGCAGATCTTTTAATGGCTCACAGGGATATGAAAGGTTGTCTCCTGGAACTTCAGGCTGTGGAGCAGAGGGCCTATGACTTTTCTCAGGAGGTATCCAAGGCTTCAGCCAAGTGTGATGAATCCATGAGTTAACTTCCACTACCTTAATTGCCGTTGGGATAGACAGAATGACAGAAAATGGTCCTTCCCAGGATGGGCCTAGAGAGGGAGAGTCTGAGGGGAGAGATTTAATAAGCACCAAGTCTCCAAGGCAGGAGAGAATACTGAGAAGGCCATGAAGTGTCCAGGAGATGAACTTCCTGGACCTCTATGGTCAGCTTTGCCCGGGGCTCTGTGAGGATGATGGCTCATCTGGCACTTGTCCTAGGAACCCTCAGTCCTGTCATTGGGTCATCTGGTCAGACACCTCAGGCCCTGAGAGCCTTTTCCCCTGAGACAGTGTGCTTTCCAGTGATTCCCTTGGCACAGCAAGCATGGACAAGATGGCGGTCTATTCCTCTGGGGACAATTTCTTATAAACTGTCCCTTCAGACTGCACTGGTTACAAGTTCTGCCAGACTGGCAGCTAACCCAAGTCTTTCCCTCATTTGAGCCCCTGGGGTCTGCTTGCCTGAAAGCCATAACTAAGGCTCATCCCTCCTGTTCCTTTCAGCCTGTTCCTTCTGGTCTCTATTATAAAACACCAAGGTTGTCTGATTCAGTAATGATTCTAGTCTCTGTTCTAACCCCAAGGCCAGCTTCTGAAGCTTCCTCCTGATATCTGCTGCTGACTGAGTAATAGACTTGTCCTTTAGTATTAACTGATTCTCAATGGAGTTCGATGACAGAGGGGTGTACTTTCTTAAGTCCTCCCACAATTGCTCAAGAGAAGCTGTTGGGTTTTCTTCCCTTCCCTTTAGGGGCTAGGTTCTCCCCTTGGCAGAGGGTAATTTGGCCATGCTATTTGGCAGAAAAAAAATAAGCTGCTTCTTCCTTAAAGACTGTGTGCTAAATTGTTCCCAATTTTCCAGTATACCTTTTAATGGGAACTTGAGCTTGGGAATAGAAGCACCCACCTGAAATCAAATACAAGGGATGCCTTCACCCCTGGTTAAAGAAATTACAGCCACTTCAACCTGAGAATCCTCCAGGTAAAATGGGTACTGAAACCTCTTTCAGTCAGTACCCTGAAATTTCATGTGCCCAAGATGCGTGGTCCATCTTATCAGAGGGCCTCCCGTGTACTGGATTCCAATCACGACCTACCAGTGTCATAGGACCAATACCTGCCTGCATGACCTCCAGTGACTACCAGGGGCTCAGAAGATGGGTACCAATATTTCCCAGCAAAAGTCCAATTTACACAAGCCAGATTATAAAACTGCCCCAGAAGGGAACATTTCTAGGGAGGGGCCATTAGATCATACAGCTCATAGAAAGCACGCCACGCCTGGCTGAGGCTGGAATAAAACCCTCAAGACTTGGGCCTCCTCTCCCCTAACCCATTTTCCATTGTAGGAAAATGTTCTCAAGATTGTGAGACCTGCCATTCCCTGAAACAGTTTAACTACGATCTTCCAGATGGAAAAGTTCTGCCAGAGAGAGCCAATCCTAAGCAAGACAAATTATACACCAAACACAAGGTCCCATTGCCTTCAGCTTCTGAATTTCTCCAGAAGTTTTCACCAATTTAAAACGGACCCCACCAGGAATTTGAACCAGCAGCCTTATAGTTGCAGACCCTACACCTTAACCAACCGTGCAAACAGGTTGCTTCTGTTGAGAGAAGGCAGAAAGCTTTCTGAAGCCGTATTTTGAAGAGAATGCTGCACCCTGAGGCCGTGTGGCCTACCTAAAAGCCGAGAGGGGCTGAGAGCCGCTTCAGCCACTTCCTTTCCCTCAGAGAAGCAGCAGCTGAGGAAAAAAGCTGCTTGCCCTGTCGGTTTAAAAGCGGTGTTTGTGGCCGGGCCGCGGTGGCTCAAGCCTGAAATCCCAGCACTTTGGGAGGCCGAGGCGGGTGGATCACGAGGTCAAGAGATCGAGACCATCCTGGTCAACATGGTGAAACCCCGTCTCTACTAAAAATACAAAAATTAGCTGGGCATGGTGGCGCGTGCCTGTAATCCCAGCTACTCGGGAGGCTGAGGCAGGAGAATTGCCTGAACCCAGGAGGCGGAGGTTACGGTGAGCCGAGATCGTGCCATTGCACTCCAGCCTGGGTAAGAGGAGCGAAACTCGTCTCAAAAAAAAAAAAAAAAAAAAAGCGGTGTTTGCAGCCGTTGCTGAGTCCCCCAACCCCCGCAGCTTGCGGTCGCCATGTTGACCCCTCCAGAACTACTTGCACGCCTGGGCCACTCTCCGAGCTACTGCCCACACAGGGACCCGGGGTAGCCTTTTTACCCTGCTGCCTGGGACTGGGGAATGCCGGAGAGGCCCGCCAGAGCCATGCGCCAGGCTGCCGCGCTCCCCACTCCCCGACAGGTGCTGGTTGCACCTCGCCCCTCCCTGAGGTTTTCTCCAGCCCAGGGCTGCGCACCGGGTTGGGCCCCCGGGGCTGGGCTGTTCCGGGCTGGCAAGGGGTTAAGGGCCCAGGGCAGTGCTCGCAGCTCAGCCCCACAGGCTCCCTCAGGTTTTGCTCCCAGAGATAATATCTGAAGGATAGAGAAGGAGACAGAAAGCAGAGCGAGACCTTGAAGGTAAAAAAAAAAACTGCACTTTCGCCGGGCTTATGAGGGGCTGGGTGGTGCCTCTGAGGTGTCCCAGCTCTGCCTGGCTGTGGCCACTTCCGGTGTTCTTAAAAAGAGAAGACAGAATGGGGCCTGTTTTGCTCACAATTTTGAAGTCTTCTTCTCCGGGTGTACCCCCTTCCTGGCTGTGTCCCTCTTCAGGTGTACCCCTTTTCTGGTGTACCCCTCTTTTGGCTGGCTCACCAAAATATAGTATTGGGGTTCAGGGTGTCCTCACCTCCCCTGAGAGGATGTTTCTCCAGGTTCTCGGCCTCCTGCCCTCTCAAGAACGAGAGAGGGGACCACGGTGCAGTGCGCAGTAAATGTCAGACTCAAGGTGTTTGTAGAAATTGATTTATTTAGAGACAGAGAGAGAAACAGGAGGAGAGAGAAAGAAACAGCTAACTCTCACACTGAGTGAGAGAATCCAGAAAGATGGAATCCAGGAGAGGAAAGCAGCTGCCACACTGAGTGAGAAGTGGAGCTTAGGAGGGGAAGACAGGCTTCCACTAGAGAGTGTGGAAGAAAAGCCCAGTGGAGAAATCCAGGAGAGAGAAAGATGGCTTCCACGAAGGGAGTGTTCATGGAAGGTGATCCAAACATGGAGTCCTAAGAGGTGTAGAAGAAGGGGACTTTTAACCTGGGAGGAACCCCCACCTTCTCTAAGGCCCCAGGCCAATGAAAGGAGTTCCTTATAACTTCCGCTGAGGTGACGACTCTTAGTTTCTTTGCTGGCTTACGAAATTTAAACAGAGACTATTAAATCTCCCAGATGGAGAGAGATGGGAGGGGGGCATGGTGCTGGGAAGTTCTTGCCCTTAAAACTATGCCCCCTCGTGAACCCGGAAAGAGAACACATTCCCTCAAACCTACCTTGTTAACATCCAAAGGGATTTGTAGGCACTCAAATATTTTATAACCTTTTGATTTTTTTCTGATTGAAACCCATATTATCAATACAATGAATAAATAAGTATACAGTACTTTGAAAATTAACATCATACATAGTGATAGTGACTTCACTAATATAATCACACAAATGATAAGACAAATTTGGGCCTATCATTTTGGTAATGTAATTTGTAAAATTTAATTGGATTAAAATAATTTAAATACTGTAATATTTCTTTTTCTAGTGAAAACAATGCATTTATTGAATTTAAGTATTCCAAATTATATTCTCAACTGTTAAAGTTATGATCTTTAAAATAATATTTAAGAATATATTATAAGAAAACTTTCCACCATATTCAATTTTTTGCTTGTTTTACTAAAATGTCATTTTCATTCATTAATGCATTTTCTTCTATATGTAAACTGTGTTGCTTCATAATTTTTTATGTTTTGTTAAATGCAATACAAAATTTACCTTGATGTTTATTATTAGCGCTGATTACATTTATAAGGTCAGCTATTTCCTTAAATTACTCACATTATGGTGGCATATTTCTATTAAAAAATGTGCAATCAATGAGGACAGATACCACATACTTAGAAATTGGTACAACATCAAAAATTTAACATTCACCGAATGAATACTTTTGAGTGATTAATTGAACCTTAAAGAATTGGTTTTAGTATTGCTATCATACCCTTTGAGTCTTCTGTCTTACATTTGTTCCTTTGAGTTGCATGTTCCTGCTTATGATCTCTGTTGTGCCTTTGGTCACAATTTTATCTGTTATATGGCACTGACTGCATATACAAACTGCAAATACTTAGAGTAATACTGCTATCTGCAAGACCTTTCACAAAGAATTCTCTTTGTGTTTGGTATTTAGTTATATCTAGGCAAGTTCCATTCTTCTTAGGATCTTATTTTTTATGTATATACATATATATAATAATAATCAGACATTTTTAATTGAGGAAAGACACAGGCTTTAAAACAAATAAAGAATAAAATTAACTTGAAACCTAATCATTAATTTTCCTATAGTTAAAACCTCCCACATATTTGTACTCCAATTGGCACCACTTAGTCCCAATGAGTCAAGAAACACTCCAAAGATTTTGCTCTGAGCAATAGGGAGAATTGACTTGCTGTACATAATGAGATTTTGAAGACTACAAGAGTAGTAGGTTTGGAAGATAGAGACAAATTTGATTTTAGATGTGTTCATTTTGAAACACTCTAGATTTAAATTGAGATATAAAATAGGCAATTATATCTATTATTTGTATTTAGATAATGCTACGCTGGAAATATAACTTCTGGAAACATCAGGTTGTACATACTTAAATTTATAGGACTAGATGAAATCTTATAGGAGCTATTTGTAATAAAAGGAAAGGATTGTTAAGGAGGAAAAAGAAAACTTCTGGGAAAGTCAAGGAAGGCTCAAAAGAAATGTCATCTAAGATAACATGAAGAAAAATTTTTCAGAGGAAAAAGTGATATTCTATGAGCAATGTTGTTGATAAGTAAAGATAAGTGCTGGAAACTCATGACTGGATTTTTTATCTAAATGTTATTGATGACCTTGGCAGGGGTAGTTTCGATGGAGTAATAGAGGTGATTAGAAGGAGACTGAGAAAAATAAAAGAAAATAAAGATGCTGAAATCAGAATACTGTCAGCTCTTTGAAGTATTTTGTTAGAAGAACAGAGAACTAGGATAAAATCTAGAAGAAAATAATGGGGTCACTTTACAAGGAATGTGGCATATTTCAAAGCTGATGGTTAAGTTCCATTTGAGATGGAAACGATGCTAATGTAGAAGATACAGCAGACAACTGTAGAATGCCATCTTTGTTATAATATTTTATTATAAATAATTTTTAAATTTTGCTTAAAAATGATCAATAATTAAGGGCAAAAGCAAACACTGAGGTCTCTCTTTATCTTCTTGTTTTGAATTTAAGAAAAGCAGAATAAATGGAGCAAAGAAATGCCTGAAGAAAAAATGTGGTCTTTAAAACATATACACATAGCCGTGGCTAAAGATAAATATTCTCTGTTACTAGATAAAGGACACAAATGTTAACATAAAAATAATATGTTATTTTAATTTTTTCTTTCTAAACCTTTATATTATAACATGTCATAAGATTCTTTACCTCTGCAGTATCAATTTCAAAGTATTAAAAAACAAGGATCTTTTAAATGTACAGCATACTGGAACTTTTAAATATATATACCCAATACGTGAAGCAAACAGTAGAGATTTATGTTATTCACTGAAATAACATGAGTGGAGTTGACATTTTGGTTAAGTAAAGATTTTGCAACATCTCAGTTATCAGTGTTGAACAAACTTTTTGTCCAAGATATTCATAAAATTCACATCTACTACAAGTACCTGTTAGAGGAGTAAAGATGATACTAGGTTCATCACAATTCCGATTTCAAGTTTTCTTTTGGTTTCACCAATTTCATCTTTATAATTATTAGCTAATATTTAATGAGCTCCCACTATATGCCCAGGTTCTATGCTAAGGGCTTTTATGGATTCTCTCATTTAAGACAGTGGGGGTGGTGGGGAGATAATTGTTTAAGGAAATGTCCTAAGGATATATTTGTAGTTTGTAACAGAATTTAAATTTAAACCCAAGAATCTACCTAAAATCTAAATGTTCAATCTGTTTCTCATGAAGTAAACTAGGAATGAGAAGAACGAAGGAAATTGTTTATGCTTAAGAGAGAGAATTAACTTTTTTCCTTTAAAGTTCATTTTAATTATGTACTACAACAAATACACTGATAAATTCAGAATCATTTGATTATCCTAGGCTTCATTTTATGCGTCAGAGTAGAAGCTCTTCCTTGCATGAGAAGGAGTGGAAAGGCACAATAGTAAATGAATGAGAGAAAACTATTTGGGGTAACCACAAGGATGAACTCACTCTTGATGAACCCAGTTGGAGACTACACTCATGCAAGATTTGTGGACTCTATCTGCCCATGTCTCTATCAACTACCTCACTTTAGGTTTCTCTCCTCTCATTCATCCCTCCTTTATCTAGTGCCATAGCTCCAAATGCATTATTTTAATAAATGTTGATGTAGAACCTCTTATCTTCCAGACAATACAAATGTGAATATGGCACAGAACTTACCTTCAAAAATACACATATTGTACTGGAGAAAATACATCTACAACAATAGAAAAAATAATGTCGTAAAATGTATAGAGATTCCAGTAAATTGATAAAGCCAGTAATATTATTAGTGCTTGACCCCTTTCAGGTGCTTGCAAATGGAATGTTCTTCAGCATAAGAAAAATCTTCATAAACAAAGTGAGAATCACATAAGATCTGAAACAAAAAAATGTTGATAATATTAAAATGAAATATTACTGTTTCAGTGAAGAATGCTTTGGACAAAGGCAGAACACAGAGTAGAACATAGTGATAGAATATAATGAGAGCACAGAAACTGGCAACCACCCCCACAAACAAAACAACAAAATGAATAATATTCAAAGAGGTACTACTAGAATTCAAGAAAATGTATAAAGTGACCTCTAATCTTATTCATAACAAAGTAAATTTTAAATGAATTATCAAATATCTTTATAGCAGTCAGAAAGGCAAAATTAGAAAGCTGTATAAGGCAAATATTGATCTGGAATATAGGCATAATAGAATTCTCACACGCTGCTCATGTGAGTGCAGAAGGAGCACCTATTCTAGATGGCAAATTTTCACTGTGTATAATTAGTCAAATTAGGTTCAAAACGATGGTATGAGCCAACAATTCTGCTTCAGGACACTTACTTAAAAGAATTCCCACAATGAGTAAGCATGTGTGAAGTTGTTCCTTTCAGTATTTCTGGAAATAGAAATTCGTAGGAAACTTTGATGTTTATTGCTGAAAATGGGAATGCCTAATACATATTAGATAGAAACCGTGGAGTACTGTGAACAGTTAGAAGTAACATAGCAAATGTGCACGCAGTAAAGCAGATACAACTTAAAACCTAATTGTTTGAAAAAAGAACAGAATGTCATATAACCAAAAAACTTAATATAAATTAAAAGTAACATCAAAAAGATTTTAATAATTGCCTTGATGTAAGAGAATAGAAGTAATAAATTGGGATATAGGGTAGTAAATGAGTAAATCAGAATTGTTCCCTGACCTGGAGGTACAGTAATACAGCCAACTGCTTCTGAGGGCCTTATAAAGGAAGGGAAACAAATTAAATGTATGGCGTGATGTAATTTATAGTTTTTTTTTTTTTCAGTAGCAGGTATAGTTTGGGCTTTTGTAAAGGGTGAATTGCATAAAATTACATAATGCATCTAATGCCTCATTAAAAAAACTCTAAGTATTAAGCAATCAACAAAGAGAAGTAACATCTAATTAGCTGTACGATCATCTGTAATAACAATGAAAATGGATTACCTTCAGGGCATAGGCATCCTTAGACCCTGATACACTGTACAATTAGTCTGCCACAGTTATGTCAAAATCCCACAATTACGTATTTCGTATAGTGATCTTTTTATTCAGTCTTATATTTCTGTATTTTGTATTATATAAATAATGGGGACTGGGACACATTCTTTTTGACTACATGTTAATATTTGAGATAATAAAATACTATTCCAAAATTTGAAATGGAGCCAGTACAGGGAGTAGAAATACATTAAACACTTCTGCTTCACAGAAGCCCTTTGAATTGTAATATATTAATTATTTCAGGGAAATTTCTTTTAAATATTAAAAATTATAAGTTCTATCATAAATGAAAGCCCATTGTGGCAGAATTGTAAGGTCATGCGTGACCCTGACTTGAGATTTCCAAGCAGACAAAGTGCACATTAATTCAGTGTCTTGTAATATTATAGTTATAGCAGAAATGAAAACCCATAGCTAGAATATTCCCAAGACTTATATATTATGCAAGCAGCATAGAAAATGATTATAAATCTCCTTCTAGACATAGCAAAACCTGACCCTACAAATCTGCCTTTAACTATAGGTAGCAGAGGGGTTAAGGATATAATAAGAAATTTTCCTAAATTACTTCCCAGTGTCTTGATAAATGATATCATTCATCAACACAAATGTGTATTAACTGAATGGAATTAATTATTTTGCAATGAGGATTTGGTTCAAGGATCAAGGTCATGTTATTACATCAGCAGAACACTGACCACTTATGAATTATTCCTGATGAGACATCCAATTCTTAAATCTTGAGCTAGAAGTCATTGGTGGCCTATTAACAAATACAGATTATAAGGCATTTCATATATCACAGTTATTCACAGCTCGTACACACTGCTTCTGTGAACTATAGTAATACCTATGGCTTAGGAAACTAATCTCTAAGGAATATTAAGCAACTGCAAGGCAGAGTAAAATAAATTATCTATGCGATTACGTACACTTGAGTATTTCACATTTACAATCTTTATAATAATTATTCTTTATATCTTGAGATAAAACAGTTTGTCTATACCTATTGCCTTGTTTTACAAGCTCAAATGAGCTTAATTTAATATAAAATTAGACAAAAGTAAATTAATTTCTTACCAGTTTTCAATTTTGCATGTGAAGTCACCTGGCATAGTCCTTTCTTTAATAATTGTAAGTTAAAATATTTTGAAAATTTTAGTATTTAGAGAAATGTGAAAAACTGGGAAAGTAGTCTCCAAGGTGAATAAAATTTCACCAACCAAATTCACTATAAACTAAAAATTCTAAAAGTTTATATATTCTAAATCCAAAGAGATAAACCTAAAACAATAAATATTCAATTATATTAGTGAATTACTAAAATATAGCTATTATAAATTGAGTTTCTAGCCTTCATATTTTTTTTAAAAAGACAAGGTATTTGTATCTGTTGTTAGACAAAGACCAGTAGCACTCTAATACTTTTTATTATACAAGAATTCTTCAATACTTTCTTAGCAAATAGATGATTAAACTAGGGTATTTCTTTTTTTTTAATTTTATTTTTATTTTTTGAGATAGAGTTTTGCCCTGTCGCCCAGGCTGGAGTGCAGTGTCATGATCTCGGCTCACCACAACCTTTGCCTCCCAGGTTTAAGCAATTCTCTTGACTCAGCCTCCTGAGTAACTGGGATTACAGACGTGTGCTGCCAAGCGCGGCTAATTTTTGTATTTTTAGTAAGACGGGATTTCACCATGTTGGCCAGGCTGGTCTCGAACTCTTGACCTCAAGTGATCCACCTGCCTCTGCCTTCCAATGTGCTGAGATTACCAGCATGAGCCACCTCACTTGGTTCCTTCCCTAGTTTCATAAAAATAAATTATTTTTATTTATTATTTCAAAAATATTATACCATACAACTTTTTCATAAAACAAACTATAATTAATATACCTTCCTCAAATAAACAAGATACAATATATCACATGAAAAAGTATCAATAAAAATTATAAAATTAAAACATAAAATAACAAGTCAGTATATGTGTGTAACAGTAGCTTAAACACACCAGTAAAGAGGATTGATGTAATAGATTATAGGTTAACAGAAAGTATACAAATTGAAGGTTGAAAAAGACAGCAACAACAACAAAAAAAGAGTTTAAAATGCATGTACACCATGAATCTAAGATATAAGTTATGTGTGATTGTTCTCCCGCAAGAGAAAAAAATGTATAAATCAAATGTGGTCATTGAAAACAAACACTGGGTAACAAGTTTTCCAAAACTGATGTAAAACATCAACATTGAGCCACAGTTTGAGAACTCTATGATTTCCAAGTAGTGTAAATACAAATAAACCACCAATGGACAAATAATAAAAAGCACTTAACAAGTTAAAACAAAGCAAACATGTTCAACTCAGAGGACTGAAACAAACTTCATCTGTGCTATCTTTCATATGTGAGGGCTTCATCCACACTTTGTATAGTTTCTCTCCTTACCTAATATTCTACTGCAACTGATCAACATAGTAAACATATTTACTCTGATGTTTGTGTGAAAAATAGTCATAGATGATGGTTATCTATAAACTGGAATTAACCCATGTCCATTGATAGTAACATTGGAGTATTAAATTGTGAGAATTGTTGATAACTTATACAGTTATACTAAATTGGAATACAATACATAGTTGAAATGCACAAAGTACAATCATATGCCTTCTGGGTCATTTGCAAACACTAACATAAAAACTATCTTAGGTGCATTCTATTTATATAAAATGTAAACGCAGATCTTTTTTTTTTTTTCAATACGTTTTTGGGGAACAGGTGGTGTTTGGTAAAATACTTTAATGGTGATTTCTTATTTGTTTATTGGTGATTTCTGAGACTTTGGTGTACCCATCAACCCATCAGTGTACACTGTACCAAATACAAGGCTACAAGTGATTACCACATTGTATAGGAAACAAGGAGGAAGATGTGATTAAAAGAGACAAAAAAATAAGCTTTTGGAAATATTAGCAATGTTATATTTCTTGATCAGAATACTGATCAAGAGAATACTCTCTTCACAATTAATTGTTAAATTGTATAACATATATTTTAAACACTATGCATGTGTATGTATTCATGTGTGGAAGTTCAAAGTGAAAATAATATTTATAAATCTATACACTGGTATACATTTTGTATTGCTATGAAAACAAATCATCACAAATGCTCTTTCTCACATGAGGGAGCTAAATATGTGTATGTATTTATCTTCGAAACTCTTTCCAAGATATGGTAAGAGTGTGTGTGTGTGTGTGTGTGTGTGTATACATGTGTGCATATACATGTGTATATATATACGTGTATATGTATATATATGTGTGTGTAAATATATGTGTGTGTATATATATGTCATGAAATATATCTCTATGTTATGAAAGTAGATATAATAAACATTACCAAAGCCAGAAAAGACAGAGCGGGAGAGGTAATACAGAGGTAATGGGTACAAAATAGTTAGAATAAATAAGATCTAGTGTTTAGTAGCACAATAGGGTGACTCTAATCAACAGTAATATATTGTATATTACAAAATAACTTGAGGAGTGGATTTGGAATGTTCCCAGAACAAGGAAATAGTAAATGTTTGAGGTGGTAGATATCCCATTGCCTGTTTTGATCATTACACGTTGTCCGGTTGTATTAAATATAATATGTTCACTATAAAATGTACTGTTATGTATCCATAAAAATTAAGAACAAAAGAGTATTATCTTGTAGTTCTGTGCGTTAAAAGTTTGATGTGGATATTAGGGCTAATGTCCAGCTGTGAGCAAGACTGTATTTCTTTCTGAAGGGTCTCATGCCCTCCCCCATAAAATAAAGGATTTCCTTGTCTTTTTTTGTTTCTAGAAGCCACCCACAGTCCTTGGGTCATTGCCTCCTTTCTTCATCTTCAAAGCCAGCAACGTTACATCTCTTTGACCATTATTCCATACCTGCATCTCCCTGTGACTGTTCTTATCGGCTGCCGTCTTGCACTTTCAAGGTTATTTATAACTACATTGGTCTCACCTGGATAATGCAGGAAAGTTTCCTTACATTGAGGTCAGATTATTAGCAAATTTAAATCCATCTGCAACCTTAATTCCCCCTTGCCATATAACCTAACGTTCACAGTGTTTGCAAGTTAGGATGTGGATATTTTTGAAGACCCATTATTGTGCCTATAACAACTCCAAATGCTTTTCCACAACCCATAAACAGTTAATGTTGTCCCTAGCATATGATGATACTGCCAAGGCCTACGGTCAGTAAGGAAAACTTCTGAATCTTTTTTTCAGGTCTGACAAAATATGTTGCTTAAGGAATCATTTGATATATAGAACAATGAGGCCAGTTAAGTTTCCCAACTTTCCTTATGATGCTTTTTAACTCTTTGTAAAAACTAATAGAAGTTTTACCAATGTTTTTTTGGAAAAATAAAATGTAAAACTATTATTTTTCACAAAACAATAGTATTTGCTCCACATATATTTAAAACTCTTTCTAATATGTGGCACTTTCATTATAAATTTAATATGTTTTCTATATATAAGATTACAAAGTTTCATATATATATATATATATATATATATATTTTTTTTTTTTTTTGAAATGGAGCTTTGCTCTTGTTACCCAGGCTAGAGTGCAATGGCACGATCTCAGCTCACCGCAACCTCCGCCTCCTGGGTTCAGTCAATTCTCCTGCCTCAGCCTCCTGAGTAGCTGGGATTACAGGCACGTGCCACCATGCCCAGCTAATTTTTTGTATAGAGACGGGGTTTCACCATGTTGACCCGGATGGTCTCCATCTGTTGACCTTGTGATCCACTCGCCTCCGCCTCCCAGCACTGGGAGGCCGAGGCAGGTGCTTTTACAATATATATTACCTTTCCTTTGAGGATGAATATATTTAAATTTCCAGTAAATTGATTCTACTACCTTCATGTCTCTAGAGACTACTTTTGTATTTATTTCAAAAAACAGTACTATTAAAAATTTTTATTTCTTCATAAAATTGCTTAAATTTTTGTTTTTTAGAAAAATTTGTTATAAATTGTTCATATTCAAATAATATTTCTAAATGAAAGTGACTATCAGAATATTATTAAAGCAGTTTTTTGGATTCTATCTGAATAATCAATTTGCCTATTAGTTAATTTACATATTAAAAATGTATAAAATATTTACAAATTTTTCTACAATTCATCATCTTCAGCAATTGTACAGAATCACTCAAGTTTAGTTAAATGATGGATTGTGTTTTACTTTCCTACTGCAGACATATTTTCCTTTCAAAATGTATTTCTTTATAATTATTCCTTTTTGTCTTTTAATGTTTATGTCTAACTGCCATGCTATGTCCTCTAATCCCTCTATTTTTAAAATTATCTTTATGCGTATGTCACTTTCTGTTTTTCTAAGCTTTTTATTCTTTTGTTGAAATTGATACAATAATCAAGCTCATTCCCTGAGCTCCTTAATGCTCATCACAGTAAAACTGCCCGAAAACCTTAATTCAAATAAGCTTCTCAAATTTCTGCTGTTTATGCAAATTTTAGCATAATTATCCAAAAGTTTTTAGAGCAGTGACCTCAGGAGTATGACCCTTGTCCATAAACATCTTCCAGTACTAATAGGCTCTGGAAGTCCTCTTTCTTCTTTCTCCTATGTAAATGGAAAATTGCTGAACTTATGTGCACTTTAATATTATTAAAAACTAGAACCAGTGGGGAGTCTTTGCAGAGGCTGATAAAATATTTTGAAACTATTGAATAAGGAGAATATGTAGGACATCACCGCTTCCATGTAGCATTTAATAGAAAATTTTCTCAAGAGTTGAAATGAACCCACTCTTACTTTAAGAGGTAGTATGTATCCTTTTTCTGAAGCGGAAACATCCACAGAATAAATTTCAGTCCTTGCCATCATTTTTGAGGAGTTGGTTATCTAGAATTTGCTTTTGTATTTTAAAAAAGGAGTTATTTTAAAAACATTTAAGAATACAATATGAGCATAATTAGAATGTGCCTATACTTCAAAAATCAAATTTTCTTTGACAGGCTTTATGTCTTTTTTAAACAAATAAATTATAAATATATTTTACTCTTTCAATGAATATTTCACAATTATTTATGCAATAGTATCCATTTGATATACATACCTCCATAGGAAATTGAAGATTTAAAAAAGAAACACTGAAAAGTTACAATTGCAAATAAGACTGTATTTCCCAAAAGGATTTTCTATTTTAATATTATATTAGTAATGTATATATTTTATCATATTGTCAATAAGATTTTATATATTTATTATTTAATCTCAGAAAATTCAACTGGAAATATAGACATGAGTTTTAAAGTTTACTCAGCATTTTATTAAAGAAAACCCAAAGGCCAAAATTGTAATGTATTTTATAATATATATTGTATTATATATAATATGTAACATATTATATTTATAATAATATAAAATAATAAATAACCTACATAAATAAGCTTTGCTGGTTAAAAACAAAATCAAAACTTATGTTGGACCCTGAATATCAATTATCAAATTTAGCCAAATTTATCAAAATTTTTAGTTGGGTGACACACACCAGTAACATACAGTTAAATGATTGCCAAACAATTCTCTCATTCATTGAATTTGAAAAACATATGTATCAAATAAATGTGAAAAAGGGTAATTTTCATTGTCATTGAAATTATTCTTTTCTATGTCAAAATCTACCAATCAATCATTTTACTTCATTTTCTTGATTCTAAGCTTTGTAAATTAGCACAAAACTTCTCAGTTCCCATAAAGTTGTTTCTCTAACAGTAGAGATTTAAAAACCCTCTATACAAGTATAAGTTGGAAATTGCCTGTTCAAAGAAATTTATGATTTTATTACAGCTGCCTATTGACTATTCCTCTAGTAACCTGCAGGCAGAAAGTAACAGTTTATTTATTCAAACTGCAAATGAAATTGGGCAAAAAACGTAATTAGCAAGCAACAAAAAAAAACATAATGAAAAAGCACCATAAAAACAGTTCAGAATTTATCGGGTTGTCAGATTGTTAGAAAATAACACTTTAATTTTAAAAAGTAGAAAATGTGTGTGTGTGTGTGTGTGTGTGTGTGTGTGTGTGTACACCAGTTGTTTATACATAGCTATAGATTTTGCAAAGGCAATAATTAGAAATACAAGTATTCTTAAATTTTCAGATAATTTTAAATTCTTCTCATATATAATCTTGAGTATTCTATTTAAAATAAAAACTTTATACTTGATGTATTTTAATTCAACTTGTTTGGTAATTCTAGATTTTTGAAATTTTGGTGATAGATTTTATACCCTCTAAAGATTGTAACATCACATAACCCATGAAATGATGCATATATATAGGAAAATCAAACCAAACCAAACAAAACAAAACAATGAAGATATCTTGATCAGCTCCAGTCAAAAATTAATAATGGCACTGTTGTCTGGGTTGTAGCACTTTAGGACATGAAGACAATTTTTGAATCTTTCTGGAAAAGAAAAGTCATATGTTATTGAACAATTTGTTTAAAGTAATACATATGTTGGTCATAGAATTATTAACATAAATACACAATACATATGTTGGTCATAGAATTATTAACATAAAAAGAACAGACATGTAACTGTCTGCCTAAAGCTTAATGATTAGTCCATTATCTGCTAATGAAGTAGCATCTTAAAGAAAATTCAAACATTCTGTGACCTCAGGTTATAGGCAAAACCAACCTAGAGCACAACGAAATCATTTTACTGAAAGTTATCTTAGGCTCATTATGATGGCTCCCTGCAATCCCAGCAATTTGGGAGGCTGAAGCAGGAGGATCACCTAAGGCCAGGAGTTAGAGGCTGCAGTAAATCCTGATCTGGCCACTTCACTCCTGTTTTGAGGAGGGGGGAAGACTATGACTTAATAAACAAACAAAAAGCTAGTTTATCCAGTTTATCCTGTTTTCCTCAAAATCTTTAATAACAGCAGAAATTCCTAAAAGAGTTTTGGGAAATGTCAAAATTTCTTGCCCTAGTCATCAGGTAACTTGAAAATTTCCCAGCTATAATTCTTTTATCACCTAAACATATTATATTCATCTTATTGGAACCTCAAACTTTGCTTAGTTATCTGTGTGAATAATCTTTATGTCTGTTCCCATAAAGCAGTGGTCCCTAACCTTTTTGGCACCAGGAAACAGTTTTCTGGAATACAGTGTTTCCACATATGGTGTGCTGGGGGTGGTGATTTGGGACGAAACTGTTCACCTTAGAGAATCAGATATTACATTTTTACAAGTGCTCCACCTGGATTCTTTACATTGGTGGTTCACAATAGGGTTCTCACTCCTATGAGAATCTAATGCCACCCCTGTTTTGACAGGAGGCAGAGTTCAGAAAGTAGTACTCCCTGGCCTGCCATTTACTGTCTGCTGTGAGGCCTGGTTTCTAACAGGCCATGGACAGGCACTGGTTCGTGGCCCTGGGGTTGAGGACCCCTGTTATATAGTACCTCACATATTTGCATTTTTGATCTTACTTTTCTTTTCTAGAAGATTATCTTTTCATCTTCTATGTGAACATAATATGAGAATGGGCCTAGATTCATGTGATGGTTAATACTGAGTGTCAATTTGATTGGATTGAAGGATGCAAAGTAGTGTCCTGGGTGTGTCTGTGAGGGAGATTAACATTTGAGTCAGTGGACTGGGAGAGGCAGACCCACCCTCAGTCTGGGTGGGTACCATCTAATCAGCTTCCAGTGTGGCTAGGATAAAAGAGGAAGAGGAAAGTGGAAGGCCTAGACTGGCTAAGTCTTCTAGCTTCCATCTTTCTTCCATGCTGGATGCTTCCTGACCTCTAACATCGGACTGTGACATCTTCTATTTCTGAGCTCATGGACCTACAACAGTGGTTTCTAGGGGCTCTCTGGCCTTTGGCCACAGGCTTAAGGCTGCACTGTTAGCTTCCCTATTTTTGAGGTTTTGGGATTCCGACTGTCGTCCTTGCTCCTCAGCTTGCAGACAGCCTATTGTGGGACATCACCTTGTGATCATCTGAGTCAATACTCCTTAGTAAACTCTCTTTCTATCCTATTAGTTTTGTCCTCTAGAGAACCCTGACTAATGCAATTCCATGTCTGTGAAGTCTTTTGTCTACTATAGGATTTAAAATATCTTCTTCATTAAATCAATAAACATATAATTTACACATGTTGTTTTGCATCAGTGAAATAAAATGAGTGCAACTCAGAAGTTGGTAAGAGAAGGGAGTCTCGCAAGTTAAACATATTTAAGATGTACTAATACAGGTAATGTAACAGAAGCAGGAGCTCAATACTTTAGGATCATTTAAGAGAGAATGTCTAATTTCATATGGACAAGTGTCTGAGACTTGACAAGAGAAGACATTTGAAAATGGTTCAAATCTTCACTCATTTTTCAGAAACTCCCAAATTATCTACTTCTCAATAGACTTTTCTTTTTCAGTGGAAATCATCCCTCTGTGCAATACTCTGTGCATCCATAGTGCTTAAAACATATTTGATGAATAAAAAACAACTCACAATAGTATATTAATTTTAACAGAATTCCCATACTTGTCTCACTAGCAATTCAACTGTCCAAATGTCTCAGAGTTTCTGAGATTTCTGCTGTTTGCCTTCCATCTCATGTGCTTTAGAAATTTGAACACATTTTAGAGGTATGCTCAGCAGGATGTGAGACACTGAGTTTATTGCTTCTTTCTTTTCATTGCAGTTGTGGCTTATCAAATATCTGGCATGGGTTCTCAGTTTCTTGCCATGGGTAAAGAATCTGATAATGCCCTGAAGGGAAAAGGAACTGTTTGTTAACTTCCCTGAGTGTTGCCCTGCTTCTCCAAGATTTTGTCCCCCGAAGACCTATCTTTTCATAAAGTTTTCAGTGTCTTTTAGGTTGCTCCTTGTCCTCCTTGCTTTGTTTTCTGTTTTTTAATTTTTATTTTAAAATTTAATTTTTTTCTAGCTCTCCAAGAACTAGGGGTGTATGAGTCTGATTTTAACTGCTCCATCGAAGATGGAAGAGGAAATCCAAACGTACTTGGCTCTTCATTCAGACAGAAACAAATTCACGTTGTTATAGGATTTACTGCAAAAGTAACTTACTCTCTTTTTTATTTTTTTTAGCATGAAAATAAATCTTTATCTTCAGTTATTACCCACCAGTAAGAGAAAGGTAGGTTCACAGTTTTAGCTCTTGACACAAAGTGAACTAGGAGGCAAATTTATATCTATCAGATACAACTAATGGACAAACTTTTTAACTTCAGACTGTCTTGAAAGCTTGCAACACATCAGATATTGCTGTGTTGTCTCTCACGACAGCAATGGGTGACACTGAGTAGAAGCTGTGAAGTGTTTTTAATAGCAGGTGTTTTCTATTGTATGTTGCTGGAAATCAAGAGGTTTATAAACATGATACATGTTCTGAGATGAGATACTTGAAAAGTCTAAACACACTGATTTAGGAGTGTGTATGTGGTAATCTCGAGGTATCAACAGTCTGTATGGACTAAATTAACCTCTGACTAACGGGTATATTTGAAAATATAACATTATATAGTAGACATTAGCACCAGTGCAGAACATGCTCAGCATAATATGATCCAAACACCAGCACAAGTTTACCCATCATTAAAAACAATTACTTCCTTCCTAAAATGTCCAAATAGTACAATTCATAATGCTACATCTTCAGGACCTAAGTTAGGGATATTAGGTTTTATAGTAGAGACTTAACGAGTAGTTGCTGGAGAAATCAATTTCTAAAAGAATAATTATATCAATTATAAATTGAAAATGAATTACTCATGACAAAGCTTCCTGTAATATTTTCAAAGAAGAGATTTTGTCTAATTCTGCAAATTACATATAAGGTTGCTAATTTGTCTTCACTGGTGAAATAATCATGTAAAGAAAGAGGAATTACAGCTGTCACCAACATCAGCTTCAACACATTCAATGTCTGGTGTACATTTATTTAGTTTTAGAAAACCAGCGGGATACACTTGAGGATTTCTGTCCCAAGTTATCTTCACTGTGATCATTGTAATAGTCCATTTAGTTTAGTTCATTACACACAAAAAACTCAGCCTGTGGAGTTTTTCAATTATCTCAAGATTTCATCTGCAGCATGTCTGTCTGAAAACCTATCGGGCAATATCTCCAAATCATTTTAGACTTTTTAGAATGCCAAGGTCACTGTTCTAAACAGTACAAGGCAGCAAGTGGTAAAATACAAAGAAAGGAAAATTTTTTCAGTGTTTCTGTAGATTTTTGTGGTTTTGAGAGAAAGAAAGGGGGAATGGGTCAAAGGAAAAAAATGTCATCTTGAAGTGACTTTGGTTTTTAACATGAGATAAAATGAGCCATCCCCCAAATGACATGATCTCTTTATATTAAAATAAAAAATAAGCAGGTGAGGTCAGAGTAGATTTAAAAATGGCAAGATACATAAGATTTGTTGTGTGTTGCAAGTACTACTAGATTAAGTGAGGTCATAGCAGCTGAGCTTTCATTAGCAATTTAAACTAAGATTTTAAAAAGTTTGCATGCATTTGAGTATGTATGTTTAATATTTCTTGAACAATATTCCAGTCTATGCAATGCCACAGAAGAATGTCCTCCTTTGTAACAGAGTTAACCCTATTATTCATACTAATAAATGTTTTTTAACTACGTAAAACAAGCTTTGTTCTTTTTAGCAGAAAAAAACATCCACTTAACCAAATCTGTCACTTTACTTCACAGTAACAGACTTGTTTTCATTTATATTATTTAATGTGTATTAGGTTTTCTTTGATTCCTCTTAGATTTTACAAATATTTTATTTCTAATTATTCCTTCACTGCATTATTTTCTTTTTTCCTGTGAAGTTTTTCATTTTCCCTTTTAAGCTTTTCCAGTTATTTCCCAGGTTTTGTCATATTCATAATTTCTATGGCATTACCTTTGCCTTTCATCCTGTAAGATTCTTAGAGATATCATTAAATAGAAACAGGATTTTTTTTGCATTATTTTAAAAAGAAACAAACTGTCACAGAAAGGAGGGGTTGCATTCAGCAGTGAACCTGTGAGGGATGCAAAATTATAGGTAGCTGTGATTTCTAATCCAAGCATCACTTCAGTGGGCTAAGGAATCCTAAATAGATGGTAAAGTGTTATTTCTGTTGTGTGCCTATAAGGGCATTTCTGGAAGACATTAGCATTTTCATCAGTAGACTTAGTAAAAGCAATCTACACTCATCAAATGAGGCCAGGCATCATCACGTTGTTGAAGGCATAAATAGAACAAAAAGATTAAAAATGGAATTTTTTTCCCCTGTTTTTGAGCGAGGATATCAATATTCTCCTACTCTTACACATCTGAGATCCTGGGTCTTGAGATTCAGCCTCAAATCTAATAATAGCATCAGCTTTCCTGGTCCTCCAGCAGATGACAAATCTTAGCTCTTCTCAGCATCCCTAATTGGGCAAGTAAATCCTAACAATAAATATCTTGTATTTATTTATCTATCTATGTATCTATGTATCTGTCTATCACCTATCTATCTATCATCTATCTTATCTATCATCCATCTATCATCTATCTATCATACTGGTTCTGATTCTCTGGAGAACACTGACTAATTTAGTAATCAGACAATGCATCTTCTCCCCTTTCTAAGCATCCTTGCTTCCCTGTTTTTTAAGCCCAGAGTAATCTTCTATTCTTTTAGCTTGCTAAGTGCTACTTGTGAATTGGTTACCACTTTCAGACTTTAGAGAGATGGATGGATGGATAGATAGATAGATAGATAGATAGATAGATAGATAGATAGATAATTGTGTGTGTGTTTATTTCTTCCTATAAATCCAGTAAGCTTCATTATGAAAGGGGTATTTATTGCTTCTGTTTTTGTAAGAATAGGTTATGTAGTTCAAATAACCAAAACAGGACTTCAACTAGATGGTCACTGTATTATTAGACACATTTTTTTTTTTTTAGAATATGGATTCACTTACTCAAACCCTTTTTGCAGAATAGTTCATTGAAATCAAGAAAACTGCTAATTCTTTGGCCTCTACTCTTCTTCGTAATCTCTCACTTTCATCATAAATCACTTATGATTATTTTTTGCAAATGTTCTTCAATGGTCTTTACTTTTTTTCTTTCTGCTTTATATTCACCTAAGAAAGAAACAACAATGATTAAACTTAACTACCCACTTATTCTACATAACCTATATGCACGACACTGAATCTATTTGGATAAAGCTTATAGTTTTGCTGATTGGATGTACTTCAATGTTATGAACACAACTTCTAAAGTAAACATAAAAGGACTTGAAATGCTGTTACACATTCTAAGTTTGTTGGCCCTTTCACTCACCAGGATCTTTTTAACTATGTCTTCCCTTCTGAAACATCCAATAACCCTCTATTTTCCCCTTCTCCTCAGTAAAAATATCACCTCTATTGAGAACCTTTCTTTATCCACCAATTAAAGTAGTTTCCAACTGCTACTTGCTGCCTGGTTATATTCCATTAATTTATATTTTAGAGCCAGAAATGGATAAGCTGAAATTATTTATAGGAGATAGGATTTAAACCCAGCACTGTGCTTATGATATTTTAGTATATGACATTAATTCTTCCCTGACAACACAACTAATGAAGTTCAGTTTCCTAAACTTTCTACATCTACTAATAATAAAATACTATTACATGATTTTATCATTTACTGAAACTATCAAAAGACAGTTGTTATATTACAGAGACATGATTTCTATCTAAATTATGTAACATATGCTAACTACAAAATTCCCTTAAAAAGCCTACAGATTTGAATTAAAATATAATAGGTCCTTTGAAAAAAAATGGAAAAACTTTTCAGAAATACAAGTTATTCACACTTTTTTAATAAATACAAATAAAGCAGCTTGATCCAGACCATTGGTGAGAAATGAAATCTAACAGGAATATCATTTTCTCATTTTTAATAGAATATTTGTATACTTAATTGTTATAACACCTTAAGGGCATAAATATAATAATATAGCAATACAAATTTCACTTTACATTAAAAATGACATTTTTGGAAAAGAATACTTATCATTAGATTTCTCCTTGAGCCTCCAAAAGTCAAAAATCAAAGGGAAATGCATGAGATAGTCAAGCTATTACCATCCCAATGCACTGGGAGGCTGAGGTTAGAGGATTGCATGAGGCCACAAGTTTAAGATCAGCCTGGACAACGTAGCTTGACCCCCATCTCTACATTTCTTTTTAATTAGCTAGGCATGGTTGCATGCACCTATAGTAACTTCACTGGAGGCTTGGGAGGGAGGATCGCTTGAGCCCAGAAGGTGGAGGCTGCTGTCAGCTATGATTGAATCATTGCATTCCCTCCTGGGTGACAATGTGGCCCTGCCTTAAACACACACACACACACACACACACACACACACACACATATATATTTTATCTATTATCAAACACTACCCACAAGCAAAAGAAACAACTAAAATGTTGGCATAGGCAATAAGTAGGACAATACATTATTCCTCTTTGTAGCTTTATTTTTAGTTTAAAAAAAATCATTTGTTATAGAATTATTCAATCCCCAAATTCTGGTTATTTGGCAGATATTTGGATAATATGGTTACAACTTTTTTTGTTATATTTCCAGAATATGACCAATGCAGGATGAAGTTTGAATATCATATCTGCCATTTATTCTCTTTGACAAGTAAATGATCTTACTTATGCTTAAAAGGGTCTGTGAGAGAACAAATTATATAACTTATGTAGTATAAATAGTCTGGTATAACAATCTGTTGATAAATCAAGATAGTGCTGTGGAACCCAAGAGAATTTTAAAACCCTCTCTTTTTTCTTCCATGAGACTTCATCATGATGTTTTTTTCTCCTATCTTTCTGCCTTCTCCTTTTTAATTTCCTATTGCAGCCACTCTTTCTCTTTCTCTTGTTTTCTAAATGTTGAAGCTATTCAAAGTTGAATAGGACTCCCATTCTTTTCAGTTGTTCTCTCTCCTTACCTGCTCTCATAACTGCTTGGATTTTATTGCATCTTTATCATGCTTTACAAATCTAGACGTCTAGCCCATAACTCTTTTGAGTTTTACCAGTAGATTTCATTGCTTATATAACAGATTTACTGAGATGTTTGCCAGTGTTTCCAGGACTGGCACAGGGAACCTCCAGGTACCCTACAGATCATGCTAAAGACATGGGTGTCATCTTTACCTATCCATCTTTCTCACTCCCTATATTCAAATGTTCTAATAGATTTTGCTCTTACATGAACTCAAATTAACTTACTGAGTAATCTGAATATATGAATAACTGAATATAACAATAATTCAAAACATGCCTAAGTCATTCCTGACCTTGACTACTTGTGTATCTGCCTAACTAGATTCTCAGACTCCTCTGTTAGCACTTTAATATGTGATTTCACCATTCCACTTAATATGTGATTTCACCATTCCACTTAATATGTGATTTCACCATTCCACTTAATATGTGATTTCACCATTCCAGGAAAAAAAATCGTAGGACAAAATGTATAATCTTCACAACCTGGAGGACACTGTATCATCCGGCTCTTGCCTATCTTTTCAGCCTCAAATTATGCTTCTCTCCCCACTCACTTTGTCTTCTACTCAAAGGTTTTGAGATTTACAATTTTTGAAACTCTTTTTTTTTTTTTAAGTCTTATCCTTGAAGAAAATTTTCTTGACATTAAACTCAATTAGAATTTTCTATAGTCCTATGGATTACTTGTCATTTGTGAATCTGTCTTTACAAAACTGTAAGCTTCGTGTAAACATAAATTTTAAATCTATATTTTTAACATCTATCATATAGCTTAGAATATATTAGGTGCTCTTAAATATTAAATTGATGGTATGGACTGAATTCTTTTCCCCCGCCATCTGTATGTTGAATCCCTAACCCCCAATGTAACTGTATTAAAGATGAGTCATTCAAGGAAGTAATTCAAGTTAAATAGGGTCATAAAGGTGGGACTGATTCCATAGGACAGGTGTACTTATAAGACAAGGAGACACTAGAGTCTACTCTCTCTTCTCAACAGCACAGAGGAAAGGAAATAATGAGCGATGTGGTTTGGAATTGTGTCCTTGCCCAATCTCATTTCAAATAGTGATCCCCAATGTTAGAGGAGGGGTCTAGTGGGAGGCAATTGGATTATAGGGGCAGACTTCCTCCTCGGTCTCATGATAGACAGTGAGATTTCATGATATGAGGTTGTTTAGAAGTATCACCTCAGTTTGCTGCCTCCTTCTTCAGCTCCAGATAAAAAGGATGTGCCTGCTTCGACTTTGCCTTCTGCTGTGATTTTAAGTCTCCTTCAGTAAAGTCTTTTAGTAAATTCACCATGATTCTACAATGTTCTGTCTAATATATGTCAAAATATTCAGTGTTGAATGAAGTATTTCAGTTATTCAAGAATGATTAAAATACATTTATAAAAACTTTTTATTCTACTCCATTAAAAGAGAAAAAAATCCTTATTAATATGCTTTAATGTCCTGCTAGCAAATTTATTACCACTTAATCCAGTAATTCAGTAATTTCTGCACCAAAAAAAGCAGTGATATAAAGGTTATTTTGGGGTAAAACGATTTTTATGTAATAGTATACCTCTCCATCTTAATAATTTCTCGTGAACCTAATAGTTGTAGTTTCATTTAAGTTTATTTATAATCACAATATCTAAAACATTTCATTATATTCAAATGACAGGATTTTGAGTCTAAACATTTTCACTGAATGTGCAAAATATAGCCAAGTTATACAATCTCTTTGAGCTTCAGTTTCCTCATTGGTAAAGTTAAATTAATAATATCTACTTTACAGAATTGGGATAATTAAATGAGGCAGCACTTGTGAGACTATTTAGCATAGAATTAGACTTTTATAAGAAGACCAGTTTTTAGTCTAACTATTTCTGTAATTATTACTACAAGCTTTAAACATTGTTGACATCCATCAACATTTATGGAGGCAGTTTCCTTTACATTCGTGAATAGTTCTTGAGAAAGCATAAAACATTTCTAAACATTTTATAAAATTTCAGAGCCAATTCTATTACTAATCATTTTAATAAAACTTTGTACCTCATTAACAAATGCTGCAGTGTCACAGTGTCTGAATTCTATTCAGGATTAAATCTTGTAGCTGGAAAACCTGAAAACAGCAAGTCAGTTCAATATTGAGGGGAGAAAAATCAAAACCATGGGTAGGGTGTTGTGCTCATACTAAATTTAGTCTACAAGGCTGCTGAATTTAATTAAATTTAAAAGTCCCACTTTGATCTAAAGTGCCTCATACAGACTGAGTAGGCTGATTGGATCAATCATGGCTTTTAGTTTTGATTAAAATTAACTTCTCCTACATAGATGCAATTGAAAACAATCAATGAAGGTAAGATAGGCAACAATTCACACATAGGTGACCAAAGTCTCATACATATATATGTACATATATATATGTGTGTGTATTATATATATATTTCACCTTGACAATAAATTTAAGCCTATAACTTGAGTTTTATCTTGCATATTTTGTATAGTAGTAAAAGGAATATTCACAGCAGAAAGAAGTTTTAGTAGCAGCAATTCTTAAAAGCAGGCTTGAAGTCTCAAATTTTATTTTAATGGGCATAAATAGAAATAACTGTCCAGCACCCACTTTTAAGGCATTCCTCTCCTCTGATAAATATAATTATTATGGGATCCTCTATGTTAGTATGACTTCATCTGGCATTCTCAGATGGGAAATGAGAGGAGTATTCTCTCACTCAAGCTAAGCCACTCAGTGTAACTTTCCTTGAACTTTCAAATAATAAGGAAAGTTATGGACATTTTTCTCCATATTGACTGAGAATAAGGGTTGATGAATTAGGTTAGGCTACATTATGCTTAGTAGCAAATAGACCCCAATTTCTTATTTAACAAAATACAGGCATATTTTTTACTTATGTCAAAGTCATTGCTTGTTAGGTTATGGTGGCCCAGAGAGCATGCAGCTTTCTTGCTGCCACATGTAGCAGACAAAATCTTTCATATATATTGTTAAGGCTGCCTTGGTGGCATCCAGCTGACAGCTGGGTATAAAATGAGAAAGACATTAAAGAACTTTTCTTCTTTATTTTTCAGGAAGGCTGAGAAATATGTAACATTGATGCAGTGAGGAAAGTGGGATTGTTGAATATCTTACTCATTTATACCACAAAATATAAAATTTGAATTATCTTGGTGGCTGTTTCCTACCAAGTGTTAAAAAAAATAAATATACATATTTTAAAGTTAGGAAACAGTCCAAAGACTACTTCTACTTCTGACACCAATTGCAAGTTTGGTTATACCCCAGACAAACCTTAGGTTTAATAATTCTCTAGAAAATCTTGCAGAACACACTGGAAACTGCTATACTCATGGTTAAGTTTTATTACAGCTAAAACTTCAAAGTTAAAGTCAGTCAAAAAAAAAAGAGGCTTATAGGGAAGAGCCTGAGAAACTTCCAAATGCAGATCTTTTAGCTGTTTTCTCACTGTGAGTAATGAATAGTGTTATGTACCTGGAATTGATGGTTAGTAATATGCTCTTTCATGAAGTATTATCAACTCATGTAGCTTATCTGATTCTTGGGGTTTGGAGACTTTATTGGGGTTTCATCATGTGTACATGGTAGATTCCCAAGATAATTTCAACCTTTGGTTCCTCTGGAGGTCAAGCTGATAACAAAACACGCATACCTTAAATCATATTGTTAGATTATCTGGTGTAGGCAACCCCACTCAAAATCACATTGTTAGAATATCCAAATGATACAGGCCCTTAGGCAAGCAAGCACACCCCAACTAGCATGATTCTTCAGAAGCTTAGAGATTATCTCTTAAAACCCAAGGGTAAAGGCCTGACCACTTTTTGTACAAGATTAAAATTTTCCTACACCCATATAGACATAGCTGTGATATTAGAAAGAAAGGAATTCTCTACAGCATTTCAGCTGTATTTCAAAATATTTCTGAAATCCGATATTTTTCCAGTTTATTTCAAGCTTTCCTTTAAGTAGACAATGTCATAAATTCTGTGTTCAGTCATATTTGCACACTTCAATCTAGATATTACATGTGTTTTACCTAAGCACTTGTACTCACAATACATTTTATATTAATTGTGGTTAAAAAAAGTAAGTGGTTTATTTAGCATCAACTCTGACCACTCAAATATATAATATGCCACTCAATAACAGCAAGGGAAAAGACCAAAAGAGAGAACAAATGGCTGACTAGACATGGCCCGGAAGTTCTGGCCAGGGCAATCAGGCGAGAGAAAGAAAAAAGTGTATTCAAATAGGAAGACTAGAAGTCAAATTGTCTCTGCAGATGACATCATTCTGCATTAAAAAAAAAAAATTCTCAGCCCCAAAAGTTAAGCTGATAAGCAACTTCAGCAAAGTCTGAGGTTTGCCATACAAAATCAATGTGCATAATTCATAAGCATTCCTTTAAACCAACAATAGACAGAAAGCCAAATCATGAATGAACCTCCATTCACAGTTGAAGAGAATAAAATACCTAGAAATAGGCTAACAAAGGATGTAAAGGACCTCTTCAAGGAGAACTACAGTCCACTGCTCAAATAAGAGAAGACACAAACAAATCGAAAAACATTCCATCCTCATGGTTAGAAAGAATCAATATCATGAAAATGGCCATATTGCCCAAAGTAACTTATAGATTTAATCCTATACCTATCAAACTACCATTGACATTTGTCACAGAATGAGAAAAAAACTACTTTACATTTCATATGGAATTAAAGAAGACCCTTTAAAGCCAAGACAATTATCAGCAAAAAGAACAAAGCAGAGGCATCGCACTACCTGACTTCAAACTATACTACGAGGCTACAGTAAAAGCATGGTACTGCTACCAAAACAGACATATGTACCAATGAAACAGAAGAGAGACCTCATAAATAACACCACACATCTACAACCATCTGACCTTTAACAATCTTGACAAAAACAAGCAATGGAAAAAGAATTTCCTATTAAATAAATGGTGCTAGGGAAAACTGGATAACCATAGGAAGAAAACTAAAATGGAACCTAGGATCAGTACTTTGTTTCTTTCAATCCAATCAAGCTGACACTCAGTTATTAACCATCACACTGCAAATTTTTATCTAATTCTGTAAGTTGTCTGTTTACTCTGTTGGTTGTTTCTTTTGTGTGCAGAAGCTCTTTAGCTCAATTAGATGTCATTTATCAATCTTTGTTTCTTTTTCAATTACTTTTGGTATCTTGATAATGAAATATCTGCCTATTCCTGTGTCCAGAATAGTATTTACTAGATTTTTTCCCCCGGGGTTATTACAGTTTCAAGTTTTATATTTAAATGTAACCCGTCCTGAGGTGACTTTTCTGTATAGTGTAAGGAAGGGATCCAGTTTCAGTCTTCTGCATATGGCCAGCCAGTTAGCCCAGCACCATTTATTAAAGAGATAGTTTTTGAGGTTGGTTTTTCTTTCTTTCTTTTATTTATTTATTTATTTATTTATTTATTTTTTGCCATTGCTTGCTTTTGTCAGTTTTGCTGAAGTTCAGATAGTTGTAGATGTCTGGCCTTACTTCTGGGGCCTCTATTCAGTCTATTGCTCTATACAACTCTTTTTGTGGTAACTGCTTTAGTTACCACACTTCTGTAGTATAGTTTGAAGTTAAGTAATATGATATCTTCAGCTTTGTTCTTTTTGCTTAGGATTACCTTGGCTGTTCAGGCTTTTTTTGTTTGTTTCATATGAATTTTAAACTATTTTCTATTTTTTCCATTTCTATGAAAAATGTCATTGGTATTAAGTGTGCGATACCATTATGTCTAAAAAATGTACATGCCAATATTTAAAAAATACTTTAATACTTTTAATAATTTGCTAACAATCACTTCAGCCTCCAGTGGGTCATAATTTCTTTACTGATGGAGGGCCTTGCCTCAATGTTGATGAGTGCTGACTGATCGTGGTGGTAGTTGCTGAACATTTTAGTGTCCGTGACAATTTCTTTTTTTTTATTGCATTTTAGGTTTTGGGGTACATGTGAAGAACATGCAAGATTGTTGCATAGGTACACACCTGGCAGTGTGATTTGCTGCCTTTCTCCCCATCACCTATATCTGGCATTTCTCCCCATGCTCTCTCTCTCCAACTCCCCACCCCCCACTGTCCCTCCCTTATTCCCCCCGAACAGCCCCAATGTATAGTGCTCCCCTCCCTGTGTCCATGTGTTCTCATTGTTCAACACCCGCCTATGAGTGAGAACATGTGGTGTTGGATTTTCTGCTCTTGTGTCAGTTTGCTGAGAATGATGGTTTCCAGGTTCATCCATGTCCCTACAAAGGACACAAACTCATTGTTTTTGATGGCTGCATAATATTCCATGGTGTATATGTGACAATTTCTTAAAGGAAGGCAAAATTTGCTTCATCAATTGACTGTATCATAAAAGTTGTCTCTGTAGCATGTGATGCTGTTTGATAGCATTTTACACACAGTTGGAGTCAATCCTTCCTGTGTGCTTTTTCAATCTAATTTGTGAAATATTTTAAATTTTTTGTTGTCATTTCAACAGTTTTCACTAGGAATAGATGCTAACTCAAGTAACCACATTATTTGCTCATTCATAAGAGGCAACTCTTCATACATTAAAGTTTTATCATGAGATTGCAGCAATTCAGTCACGTCTTCAGGTTCCACTTCTAATTCTAGCTATCTTGCTATTTCAACCACATCTGCAGTTACTTCCTTTTCTGAAGTCTTGAACCTCTCAATGTTATCTGTAAGGCTTAGAATTAACATCTTCCAAATTACTGTTAATGTTGATATCTTGAACTTCCCCAATAAATCATGAATGTTTTGAATGGCATCTATAATTTATGAATCATTTCCAGAAAAGTTTTAATTTACTTTGCCCAGATCCATCAGAAATCATTATGGTAGATATAGTCTCTCAAAATATTTTCTTAAATAATATGACTTGAAAATCCAAATTGCTCCTTGATCCATGGGCTGCAGTATGGATAGTATGTTAGCATGAAAACAACATTAATCTCTGCATACAACCTCATCAGATTTCTTGAGTGACTAGGTACATTGTCAATGAGAAGTAACATTTTGAAAAAAAAAAATGTTTCTTTCTTAACAGTAGGTTTCAACAGTAGGCTTAAAATATTCAATGAACCATGCTATAAATAGATGTGTTGCCAAACAAGCTTTGTTGTTTCTAAAGTGCAGGCAGAGTAAATTTAGCATAGCTTTTAAGGGCCCTGAGATTTTCAGTATGGCAAGGAAGCATTGGCTTTAATTTAATGCTATCAGCTGCATTCATCTCCAACAAAAGAGTCCCCTTGAAGCTTTCTAGCCAGGTGTTAATTTCTCCTCTCTAGTTATGCAAGTCCTAGATGGCATCTTCCTCCAATAAAAGTTTCAGCTACACTGAAAATCTATTGTTTAGTGTATCTACCTTCCCTAATTATCTTAGCTACATTTTCTGGATAACTTGCTTTAGTTTCTATATCAGTACTTATTTTTTTACCTTGCACTTCTGTGTCATGAGGATGACATATTTTCTTAAACCTCTGCCTGCATCCAACTTTTCTTGTTCAGCTTCCTTACTTCTTTCAGCTTTCGTAGAATTGAAGAGATTTACAGCCTTGCTACAATTAGACTTTGGTTTAGGGAGTATTTTGGTTAGTTTGATCTTCTATCCAGACCACTCAAACTTTCACCACATCAGTATTAAGGCTTTTTTGTTTTCTTTATTATTTATGTGTTTACTAGATGAGAACTTTTAATTTTCTTTAAAAAACTTTTCCTTTGCATTCACAAGTTGGCTAACTGGCATGAGTCCTAGCTTTCAGCCTGCCTTGGCTTTCCACAAGTCTTTCTTGCTAAGCTTAATAACTTTTAGCTTTTGATTGCAAGTGAGAAATGTACGACTTTTCCTTTGACTTGTACACTTAGCAGCCATTGTAGGGTTATTAATTGGCTTCATTTTCATACTGTTGTGTCTTACAGAACAGGGAGGCTGTGAGAGAGAAACAGGTGTATGATCGGCCAGTAAAGCAGTCAGAAGGCACAAATATTTACTGATTGAATCTGAAGTCTTATTTGGGCATAGTTTATGATACCCTGAAACAATTACAATAATAACTAATTGTGACACAGAGACATGAAATGGCACATGCTGTTGGAAAACAGTGCTAATGTATTTGCTCAAGGCAGAAGTATCATGAATTTTCAATTTGTAAAGATACAAAATCTGCAAAACAAAATAAAAATAATAAGCAAAGGAGATAGTCTGGTGGTTGAGCAGTGCTATCAGTAATAAGTTCTGGTATATTGTTTTGATACCTTGTGTTATAACAGACAACTAAAGCCTCACTAATGCCTTTGCTTGAAACTTTTAAAAAATATGGTAAAATTTAAAAATATATGAAAATTATGCCTTTAACTCCAGGTACAATCAATAGAATCATGCAACTTAATAAAAGTCAATTAAGTATATTGCAAATGATATATTAAAACATACATATACACACACACACACACACACACACATATCAAGGATAGCATGTATTTCTTAAAAAAGATCACATAAATTTTTTAATAGTTATTCTTACATTTATACTGCATAAACATAAAGTTATCTCTCATGACATGTCTTAGTTAATTTTCTGTTGCTTATAACAGAATACCTGAAGCTGGCTAATTACAGTGAAAAGGAATGCTTTTCTTATAGTTATGGAAGCTAAGAATTCCATTGACAAATGGTCACATCTGGTGAGAGTCTTCTTGCAGATGAGAATTCTTGGCACAGGCACCACATGGCAAGAGCACTGAGTGTGCTAGTTCATCTCTCTCCTCTTCGTATAAAGCAACTAGTTCCACTCATATAATAACTCATTAATTCATTTACCTTTTAAAGAGGTTAATTCATTCATGAAGGCAGAGTTCTCATGACTCAATCACCTTTTAAAGGTCCCAATTCACAATACTGCCTCATTGAGGATTAAGTTTTCTGATGACTTTTGGAGATTTGGAGGGGACAAGCATTCAAATTATAGAATTATCTCAGGACTCATATGTGTATAATGAGAATAATAATCTATAGTGTTATTTAGAGAACTGAATGAGTTGAATTATGAAAACTTTCAGCACATATTGAGCATTCGATTGTGATTTATCATTATAACTATTATCATTATATTAACTTTTTTATCATTTTGCATAAATATTTTAGTAAAGTTTCCAGAGTGTCTAAAGTTGTTTTCTATTTTTGTTATAGCCATCTTAGTTTTTACAATTTAAATTTATGAGTGATGATTATTTTTCTAAAGCTATTACTCACAAAGCATGCAAATTCACAAATAATGTTTTGACAATGAAGCTGGAATAATATCACAAAATTAATGACAACTATGTTATAAATAACTACATAAATTCTATGTGACAGCTTTGACTTCATGTTAAGAAATATTTGCATAGAATCGAGGTAAAATTTTAAAATGTAATATAATAAAACTTATTAAATAAAATTTATTAATAATAAAAGCAATACCTAAACTAAGTAGATCAACCATGTAAAAAGTTCAAAAATATTTGTCTATGTTATGCTATAGTCTTTCATAGCATGCAATGAAAAATTAAATAGGCAAAATGTTAATTGAATAAATTTTCAAAAATGAAAACAGCCATTAGAATAGTTTAAAGCATATAAAGGGAAGACTGAATAAAATTGATTTAATTATGTGGTTGATTAAGATGTCAGTGGAAGTTGATAAGTGTCTTAAACAAAATGTGGGTATTTGAATCCTCCATATGAGTTCTATATAATGAACTACAACTTTACTCATAGGTAAACAAACTGAAAACCTAATTCAGGAATTTGCTTTTGCAAAAAATAGCTGACTCTCAGCTAGTCACAGCAGTCTAGTGACCAACTACCTGTTTGTATACCTCACTTTATTTGTGTATATTATTTTGCTTTTTCTGTTCAAACAAATTATTTAGCTATATGGCAGCCCTGGGGTAGCTCTGATCCTATTGTAATTCTGGGGTTCACTGAATTCACAAGTTGTTCTTTGCTCAATTAAACTCCATTAAATTTAATTTGTATAAAGCTTCCTTTTAAAAGGAACAATATGACTGAAAAATAAATTGAGCATAATGAAGAAGTGTTAATTTTTTTTAAATCTCTTTAAAGGGACAACAAGTTAAGCTAGCCTGGAATATTTACTTTTTTTCAAGAAAAAAATGAAACTTTAACACGTTTTAATGTTTTCTAACATATATTTTATTCAAAAACCTCAGAAAACTTTAGCATACTTATATTAACCATTCATGGGTTTTAAAAGAAAGGAAACAACTGTTCATGGTAATTAATTAGAATATGTTAACGGGTATTATTTTTACTTTCTAAAATTATTTTTCAAGGAATCACACATATTTAATTGATATCTAATATGGAAAGTCTATTACAGCTTTTTAACTGAACTAACAAATAGTTTCTGAGCTGAACTCACCACGGAGTACGGAGGTAGGTCCACTAGTCAACGAAGATCACAGTTTGAGTCTTGGTATAGCTAATCAAAATGAAAATTAAACTTCAGGGAATACTGATTTTCCCTGGGATTATAGGATTTGATCTTAAGAAACATTGACTCAGACAAATGCTGAGAAATATAGAAAATCGGGTTTGACAGAAATATATTAGGAAGATGGAACTATAGACAAAGGGTTAGAAAAAACGGTTTGTTTCGAAATAATCTAAAGATACTGCAGTTAGTCCCAGTGAGGTTATTTAGAATACAGAACTAATGAGGAGTAAATTTCTTTAAATATCATGTCCAAGTACATAAAGTATTATTTACATATATAAAATAGAGCCTAATATTGAAACTTTGTTCAAAATATCTGTTACTTCTATGATACCATATAATAAACTGTTTGCCAGGAAAAGACTTTGTCACTTGAGCTAGAACTTGAGATTTACAAAGGATAATTCTGAAGAACCAGCTCTCATTTTCAGCAGTTATTTGGCATACCTGAGTCAATCGTGACTTTTCTTTTTTTTTGAGACAGAGTTTCTCCCTGTTGCCCAGGCTGGAGTGCAGTAGTGCAATTTCAGCTCACTGCCACCTCCTCCTCCCACGTTCAAGCGATTCTTCTGCCTCAGCCTCCCAAGTAGCTGGGATTACAGGTGCCCGCCACCATGCCCAGATAATTTTTTTTTTTTTTGTATTTTTAGTAGAGACAGGGTTTCACCATGTTGACCAGGATGGTCTCAATCTCTTGACCTTGTGATCCACCCGCCTCAACCTCCCAAAGTGCTGGGATTACAGGTGTGAGCCCCCGTGCCTGGCGTTAATTTTTGTATTTAGTAGAGACAGGGTTTTACCATGTTGTCCAGGATGGTCTCAATCTCTTGACCTCGTGATCCACCCATCTTGGTCTCCCAAAGTGCTAGGATTACAGGCATGAGCCACCATGCCTGGCCGTAGATAGTGACTTTTCAAAAACATATATAGTAAATTTAAATAAAACAAAAGAGTGGAGAGTGTGGAGGTGTAGCAATATGGCTGAATATAAGCTTCCACCATTTGTCCTCCCAACAGTAACACCAAATTGAACAACTATCCACACAAAAAATTACCTTCAGAAGACTCCATAATCAGCTTAGGTATCAGTTCTGCCACAGTGGGGTGTGGCACCAAGTGGGCTCTTGAAGTTCCTAATTCCAGGCCTTGGCTCTTAGATAGCATTTCTGAACCTGCCCTGAGCCACAGGGCCCATAGCCCTGAAGGGTGTTTTCCCACCCCTATTCACCATTAGCTGACAGAGAGCCCTTAGGCTTTGAATGAACATCAGTGATAGCCAGGCAATACATGTGATGGGCCTGGGGTAGTGGTGACCACAGGGAGCGATTTCTTTCTTTATGAAAATGGAAAGGAAGAGAGAAAAGGACTTTGGTGGCTTGGGTGCCCAATCCTCAGTAATAGAATAGAGTACCAGGTGGATTAATAAGTTTTGTGATACTAGGTTCTGACTTTCAGACAGCGTATCTAGACCTGCCCCAAAACATGGGAAACTCACTGCTTTGAAGGGAAGGACACAAACCTGGCTGCTTCAACCCTTGCTGATTGTAGAGCCAGCCCAGAGCCTTGAGTAAACACAGGCAAGTAGACAGTGGTTACCACAAGCCTTGTATACCTGAAAGCCAGTGCTGTGCTGGTTTCAGGTCTGATTCAGCAAAGGACAGGGGTGGTGGTGACAGAGGTGTTTGTGTCGTCCCTCCCCAACTCCAGGCAGTTCAGCACAGAGAGAAAGAGGTTCTGTTTGTTTGGAAGAAAGGAAAGGAAAGGAAGAGAGTAAGAATTGCTGCCTGGTAATCTGGATAATTTTTCTGGGTCTTCCATAGGTCTACCCATATGGTATCACTATGAGTCTGCAAGAGCCACAGTGTTACTGCGCTTGGAGTGCTCCCTAATGCATATATGGCTACAATGACAAAGAACTTTGGTCACAAGAACCAATAATCTGTCACCTACAAGAAACACACTTCACCTATGAATAAACAGACTGAGAATAAAAGGATGAAAATACATATGTCATGCAAGTGAAAAACAAAAGAAAAAATGATGCCTATGCTAGTATCAGACAATATAGGTTGCAAGACAAAAGTTATGCAAAGACAAATAAGGTCATTATATAATGATAAAGAGGTTAATTCGGCAAGAAGATATAAAAATATATGTACCTAACACTGGAGCTCTCAGATAAACAAAGCAAATATTATTAGAACTAAAGAGAGAGACTCCAAAAGAAGAATGGTTTAAGAGTTTAATATTTTATTTTCTGCATTGGACAAACCATCCTCATAGAAAAGAAATCATCCAGATAGAAAATCAACAAAGAAACATCAGACTTAACCGGTAATATAGACCACATAGGCCTAATAGATATTTATAGAACATTTCATACAATGACTGTAGAATACATATTCTTCTCCTCAGCACATAGATCATTCTCAAGGATAGATTATGTGTTAGGTTATGCTATAACTCTTAAAACATTCTAAAAAATTGAACAAATACCAATAATCTTTTCTGACCACAATAAAATAAAAATACAATTAAAAAATAGGCAAAAAATCTCAATAGACAATTCTCCAAAGAAGACATACAATTGACAACCAGGTATATGAAAAGGTTGACTATTAGAAATGTGTATTAAATATTAAAATACACATTGACTATTAGAAATGTGTATCAAAACTACAATGAGATATCATCTTTCCCCAGTTAAAGTGACTTTGATCTGGAAGACAGGCAATATCAAATTTTGAGGAGGATGTGGAGAAAAAGCGAACCCTCATACATGTTAGTGGAAAATAAATTAGTAGAGTCAACACGGAGAACAGTGTGGAGGTTACTTTAAAAACTAAACATGGTACTACTTTAGGATTCAGTAATCTCACAGCTAGATTTATACCTAAAAGAAAAGGAATTGGAATATTGAGGAGATATCTGCACTTCCATGTTTATTGCAGCACTACTCACAATAGCCAAGATTTGGAAACAGCCTGTGTTCATCAACAGATGAATAGGTAAGGAAAATTTGGCATATATAAACAATAGAGTACTATTCAGCCATTAAAAAGATGAGATTCTGTCACTTGCAACAAAACCAATGTAACTAGAGAACATTATGTTCACTGAAATAAGCCAAACCCAGAAAGAGAAATTTTGTATGTTCTCACTTATTTTGGGCAGCTAAACATTAAAACAGTTGAACTTAAGAAGATAAAGAATAGAATGATGGCAATCAGATGCTGGAAAAGGTAGTGTGAAAGTGAGAGTGGGGATGTCAATGGGTATAAAAATATAGTTAGGTAGAATGAATAAGATCTAGCATTTGAAAGCACAACAGGGTAAATATAGTCATAATAATTTATTATACATCTTGAAATCTATAATTGGATTGTGTGTAACACAAAGAAAGGATGTATGTTTGAGGTGATTGATATCCTGTTCTGATTATTATTATTATTTTTTTTTTTTAATTTTTTATTGGATTATAGGTTTTGGGGTACATGAGCAGAGCATGCAAGACAGTTGCGTAGGTACACACATGGCAGTGTGCTTTGCTTTTCTTCTCCCCTTCACCCACATTTGGCATTTCTCCCCAGGCTATCCCTCCCCACCTCCCCCTCCCACTGGCCCTCCCCTTTTCCCCCCAATAGACCCCAGTGTTTAGTACTCCCCTTTCTGTGTCCATGTGTTCTCATTTTTCAACACCCACCTATGAGTGAGAATATGCGGTGTTTCACTCTCTGTTCCTGTGTCAGTTTGCTGAGGATGATGTTTTCCAGATTCATCCATGTCCCTACAAACGACACGAACTCATCATTTCTGATTGCTGCATAATATTCCATGGTGTATATGTGCCACATTTTTCCAATCCAGTCTATTATCAATGGGCATTTGGGTTGATTCCAGGTCTTTGCTATTGTAAACAGTGCTGCAATGAACATTCGTGTACATGTGTCCTTATAGTAGAACGATTTATAGTCTTTTGGATATATACCCAGTAATGGGATTGCTGGGTCAAATGGAATTTCTATTTCTAAGGCCTTGAGGAATCGCCACACTGTCTTCCACAATGGTTGAACTAATTTACACTCCCACCAACAGTGTAAAAGTGTTCCTTTTTCTCCACATCCTCTCCAGCATCTGTTGTCTCCAGATTTTTTAATGATCGCCATTCTAACTGGCGTGAGATGGTATCTCAATGTGGTTTTGATTTGCATCTCTCTGATGACCAGTGACGATGAGCATTTTTTCATATGATTGTTGGCCTCATATATGTCTTCTTTCGTAAAGTATCTGTTCATATCCTTTGCCCACTTTTGAATGGGCTTGTTTGTTTTTTTCCTGTAAATCTGCTTGAGTTGTTTGTAAATTCTGGATATCAGCCCTTTGTCAGATGGGTAGACTGCGAAAATTTTTTCCCATTCTGTTGGTTGCCGATCCACTCTAGTGACTGTTTCTTTTGCCGTGCAGAAGCTGTGGAGTTTCATTAGGTCCCATTTGTCTATTTTGGCTTTTGTTGCCAATGCTCTTGGTGTTTTGTTCATGAAGTCCTTGCCTACTCCTATGTCCTGGATAGTTTTGCCTAGATTTCCTTCTAGGGTTTTTATGGTGCCAGGTCTTATGTTTAAGTCTTTAATCCATCTGGAGTTAATTTTAGTGTAAGGTGTCAGGAAGGGGTCCAGTTTCTGCTTTCTGCACATGGCTAGCCAGTTTTCCCAACACCATTTGTTAAACATGGAATCCTTTCCCCATTGCTTGTTTTTGTCAGGTTTATCAAAGATTGTATAGTTGTATGTATGTTGTGTTGCCTCCGGTGCCTCTGTTTTGTTCCATTGGTCTGTATCTCTGTTTTGGTACCAGTACCATGCTGTCTTGATCACTGTAGCCTTGTAGTACAGTTTGAAATCCGGTAGTGTGATGCCCCCCGCTGTGTTCTTTTTGCTTAGAATTGACTTGGCTATGCGGGCTCTCTTTTGGTTCCATATGAAGTTCATGGTGGTTTTTTCCAGTTCTGTGAAGAAAGTCAATGGTAGCTTGATGGGGATAGCGTTGATTCTGTAAATTACTTTGGGCAGTATAGCCATTTTCACGATATTAATTCTTCCTAACCATGAACATGGAATGTTTCTCCATCTGTTTGTGTCCTCTCTGATTTCGTTGAGCAGTGGTTTGTAGTTCTCCTTGAAGAGGTCCCTTACGTTCCTTGTGAGTTGTATTCCAAGGTATTTTATTCCCTTGTAGCAATTGCGAATGGCAGTTCGCTCTTGATTTGGCTTTCTTTAAGTCTGTTATTGGTGTAGACGAATGCTTGTGATTTTTGCACATTGATTTTATATCCTGAGACGTTGCTGAAGTTGTTTATCAGTTTCAGGAGTTTTTGGGCTGAGGCGATGGGGTCTTCTAGGTACACTATCATGTCGTCTGCAAACAGAGACAATTTGGCTTCCACCTTTCCTATTTGAATACCCTTTATTTCTTTTTCTTGCCTGATTGCTCTGGCTAGAACTTCCAGTACTATATTGAATAGGAGTGGTGAGAGAGGGCATCCTTGTCTAGTACCAGATTTCAAAGGGAATGCTTCCAGTTTTTTCCCATTCAGTATGATATTGGCTGTTGGTTTGTCATAAATAGCTTTTATTACTTTGAGATACGTTCCATCGATACCGAGTTTATTGAGGGTTTTTAGCATAAAGGGCTGTTGAATTTTGTCAAATGCCTTCTCTGCGTCAATTGAGATAATCATGTGGTTTTTGTTTTTGGTTCTGTTTATGTGGTGAATTACGTTGATAGACTTGCGTATGTTGAACCAGCCTTGCATCCCCGGGATGAATCCTACTTGATCATGATGAATAAGTTTTTTGATTTGCTGTTGCAATCGGCTTGCCAATATTTTATTGAAGATTTTTGCATCTATGTTCATCATGGATATTGGCCTGAAGTTTTCTTTTCTCGTTGGGTCTCTGCCGGGTTTTGGTATCAGGATGATGTTGGTCTCATAAAATGATTTGGGAAGGATTCCCTCTTTTTGGATTGTTTGAAATAGTTTTAGAAGGAATGGTACCAGCTCCTCCTTGTGTGTCTGGTAGAATTCGGCTGTGAACCCATCTGGACCTGGGCTTTTTTTGTGAGGTAGGCTCTTAATTGCTGCCTCAACTTCAGCCCTTGTTATTGGTCTATTCATAGTTTCAGCTTCCTCCTGGTTTAGGCTTGGGAGGACACAGGAGTCCAGGAATTTATCCATTTCTTCCAGGTTTACTAGTTTATGTGCATAGAGTTGTTTGTAATATTCTCTGATGATGGTTTGAATTTCTGTGGAATCTGTGGTGATTTCCCCTTTATCATTTTTTATTGCATCTATTTGGTTGTTCTCTCTTTTATTTTTAATCAATCTGGCTAGTGATCTGTCTATTTTGTTGATCTTTTAAAAAAACCAGCTCTTGGATTTATTGATTTTTTGAAGGGTTTTTCGTGTCTCAATCTCCTTCAGCTCAGCTCTGATCTTAGTAATTTCTTGTCTTCTGCTGGGTTTTGAGTTTTTTTGATCTTGCTCCTCTAGCTCTTTCAATTTTGACGATAGGGTGTCAATTTTGGATCTCTTCATTCTCCTCATATGGGCACTTATTGCTATATACTTTCCTCTAGAGACTGCTTTAAATGTGTCCCAGAGGTTCTGGCACGTTGTGTCTTCGTTCTCATTGGTTTCGAAGAACTTCTTTATTTCTGCCTTCATTTCGTTGTTTACCCAGTCAACATTCAAGAGCCAGTTGTTCAGTTTCCATGAAGCTGTGCGGTTCTGGGTCGGTTTCTGAATTCTGAGTTCTAACTTGATTGCACTATGGTCTGAGAGGCTGTTTGTTATGATTTCAGTTGTTTTGCATTTGTTGAGCAGTGCTTTACTTCCAATTATGTGGTCAATTTTAGAGTAGGTGTGATGTGGTGCTGAGAAGAATGTGTATTCTGTGGATTTGGGGTGGAGAGTTCTGTAAATGTCCACCAGGTTTGCTTGCTCCAGGTCTGAGTTCAAGCCCTGGGTATCCTTGTTGATTTTCTGTCTGGTTGATCTGTCTAGTATTGATAGTGGAGTGTTAAAGTCTCCCATTATTATTGTGTGGGAGTCTAAGTCCTTCTGTAAGTCATTAAGAACTTGCCTTATGTATCTGGGTGCTCCTGTGTTGGGTCCATATATGTTTAGGATCGTTAGCTCTTCTTGTTGTATCGATCCTTTTACCATTATGTAATGGCCTTCTTTGTCTCTTTTGATCTTTGTTGCTTTAAAGTCTATTTTATCAGAGATGAGAATTGCAACTCCTGCTTTTTTTTGCTTTCCATTAGCTTGGTAAATCTTCCTCCATCCCTTTATTTTGAGCCTTTGTGTATCCTTGCATGTGAGATGGGTTTCCTGGATACAGCACACTGATGGGTTTTGGCTTTTTATCCAATTTGCCAGTCTGTGTCTTTTGATTGGTGCATTTAGTCCATTTACACTTAGGGTTAATATTGTTATGTGTGAATTTGATACTGCCATTTTGATGCTAAGTGGCTGTTTTGCCTGTTAGTTGTTGTAGATTCTTCATTATGTTGAAGCTCTTTAGCATTCAGTGTGATTTTGGAATGGCTGGTACTGATTGATCCTTTCTATGTGTAGTGCCTCTTTTAGGAGCTCTTGTAAAGCAGGCCTGGTGGTGACAAAATCTCTGAGTACTTGCTTGTTCGCAAAGGATTTTATTCTTCCTTCACTTCTGAAGCTCAGTTTGGCTGGATATGAAATTCTGGGTTGAAAGTTCTTTTCTTTAAGAATGTTGAATATTGGCCCCCACTCTCTTCTGGCTTGTAGTGTTTCTGCTGAGAGATCTGCTGTGAGTCTGATGGGCTTCCCTTTGTGGGTGACCCGACCTTTCTCTCTGGCTGCCCTTAGTATTCTCTCCTTTATTTCAACCCTGTTGAATCTGATGATTATGTGCCTTGGGGTTGCTCTTCTTGCGGAATATCTTTGTGGTGTTCTCTGGATTTCCTGCAATTGAGTGTTGGCTTGTCTTGCTAGGTGGGGGAAATTTTCCTGGATGATGTCCTGAAGAGTATTTTCCAGCTTGGATTCATTCTCTTCGTCCCCTTCTGGTACACCTATCAAACGTAGGTTAGGTCTTTTCACATAGTCCCACATTTCTTGGAGGCTTTGTTCATTCCTTTTTGCGCTTTTTTCTCTGATCTTGGTTTCTCGTTTTATTTCATTGAGTTGGTCTTCGACTTCAGATATTCTTTCTTCTGCTTGGTCAATTCGGCTATTGAAACTTGTGTTTGCTTCGCGAAGTTCTCGTATTGTGTTTTTCAGCTCCTTTAATTCATTCATATTCCTCTCTAAGGTATCCATTCTTGTTATCATTTCCTCGAATCTTTTTTCAAATCTTTTTTCAAGGTTCTTAGTTTCTTTGCATTGATTTAATACATGATCTTTTAGCTCACAAAAGTTTCTCATTATCCATCTTCTGAAGTCTAATTCCGTCATTTCGTCACAGTCATTCTCCGTCCAGCTTTGTTCCCTTGCTGGTGAGGAGTTTTGGTCCTTTCTAGGAGGCGATGTGTTCTGGTTTCGGGTGTTTTCCTCCTTTTTGCGCTGGTTTCTTCCCATCTTTGTGGATTTGTCCGCTGGTCGTCTGCGTAGTTGCTGACTTTTCGTTTGGGTCTCTGAGTGGACACCCAGAATGTTGATGATGAAGTATTTCTGTTGCTTGGTTTTCCTTCTACCAGTCTAGCCCCTTCGCTGTACGACTGTTGAGGTCCGCTCCAGACCCTGCTTGTCTGGGGTGCACCTCTAGTAGCCGTGGCACAGCGAGGGATGCTACCAGTTTCTTTTTCTGCTCTCTTTGTCCCAGGATGATGCCTGCCTAATGACAGTCTTTTGGATATAGAGGGGTCAGGGAGCTGCTTGAGGAGACAGTTTGTACTTTATAGGGGTTTAATTGCTGAGCTGTGCACTCTGTTGTTCATTCAGGGCTGTTAGGCTGCTATGTTTGATTCTGCTGCAACACAGCTCATTAAACAACCCTTTTTTTTTTTCTCAAATGCTCTGTGTTGAGGGGTTTGGGCTTTATTTTTGGATGTCCGATCAGGTGTCCTGCCCAGCTCGAAGGCAGACTAGCCACTGTTTGGCTGCCGAGGCTCCACCCTGCTGTTGTGTGATTCGCGCTGTTCCTGCCGGCTCTGCTGTGGTCTCCGCCACGCCCTGCGGCGGAGTCTCTTCGTTGTAGCGTGTTGCCTCAGCAACGGTAGGCTGCGTCAGCAGTGGGCGTGTATCTCAGTAGGGACGGGTTGCCTCGGCAACGGCTGGCTGCGTCAGCAGTGGGCGTGTATCTCAGTTGGGGCGGGTTGCCTCGGCAAAGGCTGGCTGCCTCAGCAGTGGGCGTGTATATCAGTTGGGGAAGGTTGCCTTTGTAGTGGTGGACGCCCCTCCCCCACAGAGCGTCTCGGACCGTCTGCCCGGGATAGTTTGAAATCGCGGTTTTGTTCGTCCCACTGGGTATCCCAAACGATCTGTCCCTGCAATCCCCTGGGCTGGGCTACTGTGCAAGTCTCGTTCAGTCTCAAGTCCAGCCCTCTCAAGTCTCAGGCTGCCGGTTCAACAAGGCACCCGGACAAGCGCGCCCTGTGGGGATTGCTGGGTAGGGCCGGCCGCCGCCGCCCCGGCTGCCGGCTTCGCCAGGCAGACCTACTGCCTGGCGTCCCGTGTCTTTTTATACTTGGGAGTTTCCCAGTTCTGTGGGCAACAAAGATCAGTCTGGAAATGCAGCACTGACTCACCGTTTGCGGATTCAACGCGGGCTCCAATCCTGGGTTGTTCTCACAGCGCCATCTTGAGTCCCCTCCTCCCTGTTCTGATTATTATGCATTGTATGACTGTATCAAAATATTTCATGTACCCTTTAAATATATGTACCTACTATGTACTCACAAATATTAAAAATTAAAAAAAAGAGAAGAAATGAGGAAGGATATACAGAAGAGAGAGAAAAAAAGGAGAAAGAAAATAACAAAACTCGTTCTATATTTCATTTTAATATTTAAATCAGAGCATGATATATTGTATTGGTAATACCTGTCAAAGAAAACTTGCAGTAGAGAAGTTAAACAGGCAAGAAAGATCTTCAGGACTATTAACATAGAGATTAGGAGTACTCTAATAGGGAAGAGATATTGAAATCCTTGGAAGATGGTGGTAAAGTATTGGAGGACATTAGGGGAGGTGTTGCTCAATGGTATTATACCATCTGTGTTTGCTAATTGATGTTTATGAAAGTTCAATTCCTACCCTCCTATGGAGATTGAGAGAAGGGGCAATCTCTTTCTCTTGATGAATTGCATGTCAAAGGCATGGTTCTTCTAGGTCCTTGGTAAGTAAGTTTCTGGGTCTTAGCTGGAAAGAGGCTGGGAAGAGATTTACAACTCAAAAGGCAGAAAAAAATTCACAGTTTCAAATTTAAATGTTCTGAGGTGCGAGTCAAAGGCCTGTAGTCAGAAACCTATCAGCCTAAAGCTTAGTCAGACTGAAAGTAAAGTTAAAACTGTTTTGGTCAGATGTATACATTATTAGCTCTGTCAGTATACCTCATTGTTTTTATATATTACTCTTCCCCTCACTGCCTCTTGCTGTCATTTGGTTTTCTCTTGCTTTTGAAATATTTATTCTTACCATTTTTCTTCCTTCTTAGTGTTCTTTTGTTTCTCTTGTCACCTCTTCCCTTTCTACCCATGTTGCACTGTAGGTTAGTCACTTCCCAATACCAAATTTAATTTTCCTCTTAAATAATTGCTAACTTGTTTCACTAAAAATGTATATTATTAAAACCTTTATACCGATAAACATAAGACAAAAACATTGAAATAACCTTAAGAGATAACCAAAGATATTAAAAACAACAACAGAAACAACCGAATCCCAAACTCAAAATCATTAATAGATATTATCAACTCTTTGATATGTATCAGATATTTTATATTCTGGGATGCAGTTTTAAGTAAAAGATTTTCTTTTTTTTTTTTCTTTGAGACCGTTTTTACTCTTGTAGCCCAATCTGGAGTGCAATGCTGTGATCTCAGCTCACCACAACCTCCCTCTGCCTCCTGAGTTCAAGCAATTCTCCTGCTTTAGCCTCCCAAGTAGCTGGGATTATAGGCATGTGTCACCACACATGGTAATTTTGTATTTTTAGTAGAGACGGGGTTTCTTCATGTTGGTCAGGCTTGAACTCCCGAACTCAGTTGATCCGCCCACCTCAGCCTCCCAAAGTGCTGGGATTACAGGCATGAGCCACTGCGCCCAGCTAAGTAAATAATTTTCACTACTTAAACTTGTCGTAAGGATTCCACGCACAAAATATTTTAAACATTAAAATACTTTTAAAATGTTATCTTTTAGGCAAACTTTTGTTTTATGAACATATATAAAATACTAAATGTAAAAGTGTTTATATACCTATATCCTAAAATTCATACATAAAACATATAAACTTTGCAGGTCTTTGCAGTATATACTTGCACATTACTATTAATGGATAAAGTGATAGATTTGTATTTTTAAATTACATTAGTTGTTTGATGACAGATTATACTTAACACTAGATGAAAATATTTAGTACATTTATATGGGAATTCTAGTATGAAAATCTAAGTCATATCACAGATTATAATATAAATATAACATTTGATTAACTGATTTAGGTATTTAACACACGTTAGTTTATAATCATAGGTAGAGACGATGGAATTGAAAATAAAACAAATTTATAACTATTAATAACAAAAACTGAAAAAGAAAAGTATATACCAAAGGCGATGTTCCAATTTTGCTGTTCATGATAATTGATGAAAGAACTCATATATAAATGGTTGGGAGAAAACAAAAATCAAAAGGTATTTTGTAAATAATTAATTTCAAATTATACTATGCAAAAATTTTTAAAAGCCCCGTCTACATACATCTAGTCACAGCATGTGAATAGGTTGATGGATGTAATAATATGTTATATATTTTTGTATATGTAATTGAAAGCACTCCATTATTATGGTAAGGAGTATTTATACAAATAATTATCTTGTTTCTGCAGTTCTATTCTTGCAGTGCCATACTCTGAAATAGTTTAAAAGCTCTTTTCATGTCAGTAATGGACATTTTCCAAACTGCATTTTCACTTATTGAGCAATGAGGGAAGAGGACATATTGTATGTCCATGTCTCCCGAGGCATCTCACAAAGGTTACAATCTATTTCCGTTATTGAAGTTTTGTAGAGATAAATACCTGTGTTCCTATCAAAGATCTAGATAGATAAGTATGTCTGTCAAATTCTAGTCAGAATCTGGCAGAATAAAGTAAGACACACAGTTTCAGTGATTGTCCTCTATTTTTTTTTTCTTAGATTTCTTCCTGTGAAGTGTGACTTTAACTCTGCATTCTGATAATCAGATTATCAGTAATAGAACAATGAAACTATTTCTTACTCTAATACTTGCATACATTTAGTAAAAGAATTTCTTATTTCATAATATTTGGATTCTAGAATAATGGTTCTCAAATTATTGTCTATGAACTAGTTGTCAGTATAAACCATAACTTATGATAAAAAATATAGATTCTAGGGCCCCACCAGCCTCCTACTGAATCTTGGAGTTGGATTTTAAAAATTAGCATTTATTTTTAAAAATGCCTGAGTAGGGATTTTAGTGTTTTAATTTTTTAATTAAATTTTAATTTTACATAAACACACATCTAAAAAATCTTATTTCTCTAAATCATTTATTAGATTTTAATCCCTTCCTATGGCAGCTTGTCACAAATCCATGATGTGTAATGACTAAAGCACTAATAATAATATTTTGTGAATAAAGTTTTATTTTATTTTGTTTTTTAATTGACTGTGGTTGGTTTAAATATCTTTTTCTTAAATTATTCTGGTTGAAGGAGTTTAGACTTTAAAACCAAACAAAAAAAATGAAATCAAATCTCAATTTAGCCATAAAGTTCCAACTTGGGTAACTAATTGAACCTCTTTAAATCTCATTATCCTTATTTTTTTATGGAAGTTACGTAACATAAATTGGGTTGTTAGTAGAATATTTAAATTAGTAACTGTTTATTACAAGATTTTGGCAGCTTGTTATAGCATAATACTCTTAAGATAGTGATGTTTTTGTTTCTTTGATTAATGTCTGCATTTATTTTTTGTTATTTAAAAATAATTTATAGCATCTTCGATCAAAAGAACATACCACTCCAAAATCAACTTCAAAGCCAATTGTCAGAAGCATTTAAACCTTGAATAGTAAACTTTATTCAAAACACTAAGTAAGCTCTTTCTGTATAATTTCTTATAAGACTACTACTTACTGAAAGGTATAAACTTAGTTCCTGTTTAAAGTTTCATAATACTATGCCTTTTAATAAAGGTGAAAATTTTTCTCTTTGGCTCCTCAACATATAAAATTATACAATTAATTTGTATTAGATATTTGTAAACACAGATTCAATATCTTACTATTTGGCATTTGTGGATCTCAAAAAAATACCAAATGCTGGGTTTGACATTTTACAAGCAACCACAAAACTAGAGAGAAAAAAAAAAAAACCTCAGTAATAAATTGTAGGTAAGAGAAAAATACTCCTTTTTTGGTTTATTGTCAAAGAGCAGTCTTCAAATTTTATTTATAAAATATCACAATAGCCCAATGATGTATCTTTTCATTGTGTATTGGATTTGATAGCATCATTCTTCTGAAAAGAAGCAAAAGGGCAATGGTAATTCTTGCAGCTGAAGGTGACCTTTATTACATCTTTTTCTAAGTGCCTTCCCTCAAGATTGAGAGCCTAAAGCAAAAAATTTAGAAGGCAGTGGTGGCAGAGCTGTGTTCTTTTTCTTTGTTTTTCTACGCTAAATAATATTGACTTCTACGCATTTGTCTAATTGATTTTTTTAATGATATGCAGAGAAAAGTAATTCTCAAGTGTTCATTCTGTCATGGTGACTAATCAGTTTCTCTGTGTCCTGTATTTTATAGCTTGTGGAAAATGCTGGGTCGGTGATAATTCAACTCCTTTCAATAGTTTCACATTAATGCTCAGATAACCTTTATAAATAAGAAGAGTTCCACTGAATTACTTAATAATAAACAATAATCTATGGGAAAACAGTATGTAAAGTATGTTTGTTTTTGTTAAATGATTTTTCTCTGACATCAGAAAAGCAAGTGTAAACTTTTTTTTCCCTATAAAATGAACTTGCCCAGTAAACATATATTTAAGATCCTTTCATTTCATTTATATCTGTCATTTTAATGTGCTTAAACTCTGACAAAAAAAAATGTGATGTAAATATAACAGTTACACTGGGTATGGGTAATAGAAGCCTTTGTATAATGTAATGTGAAAGTTAGTAAGAATGTACTGAAGATATTGCAGTCTGAGAGTAGTATAATAAAAATATCCAGAGTCAGTTTTAGATATGTGGTGAAATCCTTACATAGGTCATTACCTGTTCACAAAGAAAATATTCTAACACAATATGTGGGGCATTGGAAATTAAGTATACTATTTAAGTGGGATCAATCATTTTAACAAATATTTCTTGAGAATTCTATGAATTGCAATTTGGATATATTACATTCTAAATGTTTAAACTGAAATTAAATTGTACAGGAATAATAAAAATGAAAAAATGGCTGATGAAATGACTTCACATGTTAGCTGATAGGAAATCAGTGTCACTCACAGACTCTACCATACTTGTCTTCATTATAAATATTTGATTTCTGTTTTACAGATTTGACCCACATTCACACACCTAAGTGTGCTCTTCACAAACAAAAATATGTAATGAACCATGCATGTCATTCCATAGAGTTCACATTTTGCCACACCCACTTATTCAAACACAGATCAATAACTGATATAATGTCAAAATGCTGCTTTGCTTATAACAAAAGGAAGGCCTATTTATGTGAACCAGAAACATAAATATAAAGCAAACTGAAATCATATATCTTTAAGAATTCAAGTGCTAAATGAGACAGAGGCAGCCAAGAGATTAATACTTTCAATAATGCCAATTACAGTTCTTCCATTTAAGACAGTAAGTGATAGATCTTCTGTATAATCCTATTAATGAAATAACTTGAAATAAGTCTAGTTGTTGAATTTTAACTAGGTTGATTGTATTAAGAATATGGAACATTATACACAGTTTGAATAACGTAGTTTGAAATGAAACAAAGTGTTCTGCATGCCTGGTGACTGGATTTGTCGCATATCACAGCTGTTCTGGAACACCTTTGTATACTCTAGCTCTGTACTGGGGCTTTAGGATCTGAGTGGAAGCCACTGTGCAATGGTTAGAGTGGTTTTTCAAAGGAGTGAAAAAAAGAGAGAAAAAGAAAGAGAGAAAGGCTGGGTAAAAAATATAAATGATGGAGAAAATCTCTAGCAAGAAGTAACATAATTATGAAAATGTGAATTAAAAATCCAAAAGGCAATGTGATAGTATTTGCAGATTTTAAGGCTTGTCTTTATTTCAAAGCCAAGTTTATATGCAGTCTATTGCTAAAAAATCATTGATTAAAAATTTACAAAGCTGCAGAATAAAATACCTTTATAAATGATATTTTAATAGTGATCATGACTACCTAAAATATGTAATTATATATTACATGTGTGTGTGATTGTGTGCATTTCTAAAAGCGAGGAAAAAGAAAACTAAAATTAACCCAATAATCTTTAAAACGCATGAAACATGTATGTGGAGGTAATTTAAAAATAAATTGAAACATATAGTAAGGTCACGAAAAATGGAGAAAAATGTCTTGCAGGAGTCAAGATAGAGTAACAGAGATAACATCTGTCCTTTCATATGAAATTGAAACTCTAGACAAAACATATGAAGTAATGGTTTTCAAAACATTGAACATCAGCCATCAAAGAACAATGACACTGAAAGATGAGAAACAAATGAAGTGAGCCCAAGATTTCCCCAGTTTACCGTCTGGAAAAATTCTAGATTACAGTGTATAGAAGAGGATACCCAAACAGAGCTGAATGGACCTTTTCAGTTGTGGAGATGGGTATGGGTGACAAGTTAGATGAAGGCCGGCAGAATTCACAGGGCAAATTGTGAGAAAAAAGCTATACAGAAGTAGATTTTGATCGACCTGCAGAAGGTTTTCTTGATATTTATGCTAAGTAGTAATCAGTGTATGACTTGGGAAAACTACCTGAGGCTGGGAAAACAACTAGTCAAAATGATTAAAAGTTACAATGATCAAGATTAACATGCAACGATGAAGAGTTCCTGTTTCTACCTGCCAGAGAGAGAGAAAGAGAAAGAGATAACTAGGTCAAATGAAGAGGAGAAAAGATAATCAATAGAAATTAGCAAATGGCACAGTGAGGGATCTATTAGACAAGGTCCTTACAAATTATTTTAATTGTATTTAATATGGTGAAGAAGATATCAGAAAGACTGAACATGTGTAAGTAGATACATTGAAGACACAAAAATACCCCAAACACCTAAAGTCTATGATGTCCGTGCATGGAAAAAGTCAGGGATAGAATTGACAGCAAAAGAGATATTGCAAAAAGAAAGATAGTGACTTCTAGCCCGACGCGGTGGCTCAAACCTGTAATCCCAGCACTTTGGTAGGGAGGCTGAGGCGGGTGGATCACGAGGTCAAGAGATTGAGACCATCCTGGTCAACATGGTGAAACCCCGTCTCTACTAAAAATACAAAAAATTAGCTGGGCATGGTGGTGCGTGCCTGTAATCCCAGCTACTCAGGAGGCTGAGGCAGGAGAATTGCCTGAACCCAGGAGGTGGAGGTTGCAGTGAGCCGAGATCGCACCATTGCACTCCACCCTGGGTAAAAAGTGAGAAACTCCATCTCAAAAAACAAACAAACAAACAAACAAACAAACAAAAAAAGCAGAAAGATAGTGACTTCTAATACATAGCAATCAGTCCTGTCCAAAATTAAATATGGAAGGCCTAAGCCTGAAAACCAAATGGGTAAAGCATGAGTGAGATTTGGCACAATTTCTAGTGGTCTAATGTACAATTTGAGCCTCTCTAAAAAAAGAGGCAGAGTATAGAGCAGAAAAATAGATGAATAAATAGAAGGTGACATTAACCAATTTGATAAAAATGCTAAACGGACATCAATATCAAGCGGTAGAGTTGTAAGAAAACTGCATTTAGGCATAGCATAATTAAATTGCTCAATATTAGTGACAAAGGGAAAGTCTTAAAAGCAGACATTTAAAAATAGTGACACATTAGGTACAGAGAAACAAAGCATATTTCTCGTAGGCAACAAAAATTATTTTTGCTTATATATATATAATAGTTGAAAGAATCCATAACCAGGAGATCTTCAGTGTGAGAAATGTTAAGGCAGGCCCTTCTGATGTAAGAAAAATTATATCTAAGGGAAATTTGAATCTATTCAAAAGGATAAAGAAATCATGAGTACTGAAAATGGAAATACATAGATAAATATAGCAAATGACTCACATATGTAAAATATAAGTGGCTGTTTGGAACAAGCACAGTAACAATGAGTTTTGGGGTTTATAACATCCAGAGACATTTACCCAAAATATAGGTCATTTACCCTTCTCATAGATATATACTAGTTTTCTGTTTTCTATCAGCTGAAAATATCTTTATTTCACCTTTCTCCATTAAGGATAGTTTCACTTGATGTAGAATTCAGGATTAACAGAATTTTTTTTTATTTAATATATCATTTTTCTCTATCTGCATTCAAGAGTTTGTTTTTAATTTGTGACTGTTTGGCTGTCTGAAATTTTTTTTATTATTCTTATGTTTTGGATTTGCTGAACATTTTGAATTTGTGGATTTTTTTTTTCAGCCAACTTGGTAAGTCTTCAGTCATTCTTTTGTCACTATTTCAGTTTTATTTCCCCATTCCTCCTTGAAATCTTATGACACAAATTTAGACCTATTGTTAATGTTCCCTAGGTGCATTGTGTTAATTTTTATTATTTTGTTTCTAATTATTTTTTAAATTAAGTGATTTCTATAGATCTCTCTTTGAGTTTGCTGACTCCTCTGTCATCTCCATTCTGCCATTGAGCTAATTCAATGAGTTTTATTTTGTTTATAAAACTAGTTATTGTATATGGCATTGCCTCAGAATATTGACTTCAGACCAGGGATATTAACCTTAACTACAAAAGGGAATGTCCATACCTTCACACACAAATAGTACATTCAGATCAGGAATACTAGAAGGGAGACTAAAATACATCATATTTTTCAAATGAATAGAACTGTTGTCCAAGGTGCCAAATGAAAAAGAAAACTAGGTGTCCTAGATGTCAAACAATGGTATGGTTATGTGAACACTTAAGTAATGCTTAGCTCAGACTTGTTTGACTTTACACCTATTGGGCTGAGTCTTACCATAAACTTGAGACATTTATAGACAAAAATATAGATTATTATAAACATTAGAGATGGTTACAGGTGCAACATAATACCGTTATCCTTCATACAACTGGAAAGACAGCAATACCCAACCCAAATACTATTACATAGAGTTAACAATACTTCAACGCTGATGTGAAGTCAATAAATCTTATGTCACATGATAAAGGAAAACTAATATAAAATGAAGATATTTTGTTAGTCCAATACAAGTGAATACATGCATGAAAAAAATGAGACAATATGATAATTGCAGTTCTTCTTTCTGCATCTGGTCACATGCTCATAGCTGGTATTAATGACTACCTTCTTCTACTAACCATTCTGTATTCCCTTTGCCTTCAACAAGCATCTCAGCAGGTCATGTTTTTGTTGTTGTTGTTGTTGTTGTTGTTTTTCCTGCTGGAGTGACCCAAACCTCATTCCTGAAGATTCTGAGTCATTCGTAGTCCTACCTGGGTTGGGCTGTTGTAGTTTCCAATTGACCTTAATCATAGGGCATGGTAGTACTAAGAGACACCCTGATGGATATCCTATATTCCATGCATACTGTATTCCATACATGGATCTCCTGTATTCCATATATTCCATCCAGGGATGGTAGTCTTGGCAGAAGCATTGCATGCAGGATAGGCAAACCCATATCTGGAGTAAGTGCCTATCCAAGTGACGACAAACGTCAGCCCTTAACATGATGGAAGATGTCTAATATAATCAACCTGCCACAAAGTAGCTGCCTAATCACCCCAAAAGTTGGTGTCAAATCGAGGTCTCAGTGTTGGTCTCTGCTGCTGGCGAATTGGGCACTCAGCAGTGGCCATAGCCTGGATAACCTTTGGAAGTGAAAGTCCATGTTACTAAGACCATGTGTGACCTTCATCCCTGCTACCATGGCCAGTTTGTTTATGGGCCTATTGGGTGATGACAGGGGTGCCTGGGGGAAAAGGATGAGTGGTGTCCACAGAAGAAGTGATCTTATCCACTTATTAAACGCCTACTCTGCTGAGGTCACCCATTGGTGAGCACTCACATGGGATACAAATATGTTCATAGCTTTGACCACTCAGAGAGTTTCATCTGCATACCTTTTCCCAAAATTTCTGTCGCTAATTTTCCAATGATGCTTCTTTCAAGTCTCTGATTATTCAGCCAAACAATTGGCTACAGCCCTTAAATCAGTATGTAACCCCACATCTAGCCAGTTCTCCTTCCATGCAAAGTGCATAACCAGCTGCACTGCCTGCAGTTCATTCATTCAACAAAACTTTTCGAGCCCTTACTCTGCACAGGTAAAAATATTAATGCCTGGGACTATAAAGATAAAAAAGACACTAGAGAAACAAACATGAAACTAGTTATTAAATTGCAGTAATGATAAATTAAATAAAAATCATATGATGCTACAAACGTATACTAATTGTATAGTTTTAGTTTCAGGAAAGGTTTTTCTGGTGGAGGAATATTTGTGACAATAGTCATAAAATACTTAAGTGTATGCAGGAAAAATATAATCTGCTGCTCAGAAAGTAGGTAACATGAAATAGGTGCTCTGTAAATATTTGCTAAATAAATACATCAATCAATGAAGTAAACATATGTTAGTACTCATTACGGTAATTTAAAGAACTTGAAGATGTTTTGATATTCAGATACATGCTCTAGGGTAAGGTAGAACTTGCTGCCATTGATAAAGTGTATTTTGAATCAAGAGAGATATTTCCAGAGTTAAATCATCACGAGGTTCACTCGCTTCACTTTTACTTTCTATGTGGAGGTAATGAGCCATAGGGTTCTCTCTTGGTAGGTACATGAGTAAAGTAAAACTATTCCCACCATCTTCAATGCATCTATTTTTACATTTTTTGCTTCAACAATTTGCTGAAACTTCTCCACCCAGCTGTGTTGAGTTCTGCAAAAAGCCCACTTTCCTCTAACCCCACCCAGGATATTTAGGTGATCAAGACTGCTTAGTAGTCAGGAGAGGCTGAAAGCAGGAAAGAAAAACCACAGACTCTACTAACTGTCCCATGAACTCAATTAGGAATCACACATACAAGCCACTTTTACCTCCTTACCTGTGGACTACCCTCAACTGACCCACGAGCTCTGTGAACCTTGTAGTCTCTCCCCAACTCAGTTCTTTGAGCACATCTTCATGAACAGGGCAAGTGTCTTAGATAACCAGCCCAATTCTGCAAGATTTAAAGAAGGAAAAAAACTTGAGCATAGGTATATCCAAAGGAAGCAGGAAACAGTGATACTAGTATAGTTACACACACATACAAACACACACACACACAGGGAAGAAAAAGTCTGCATAAGTGTTTACTGCACGAATCAAATACAAAAGGTAAAAGATGGAGAGAAAAGAGTTGGAAATAATGAAACAGTGAAACATCTGGAAACTAGGATTGTTTTCCTGGAATGTGAGAACAATGTGGAATGGAGCAGTACTTCCAATATTGCTCTAGAGAGATTATATGAATTAGTAATAATTTTCTGGCCAACATCTCTCTAAGAACAACAGTATTTACTAAAACCCACCTAACACTCCACTCTCTACCACCACAAATATGTTCCCCTGTAAATGAGGACCCCAGCATTACAGCATATAGGAAGGAAAACATATCTAAAACTCACAACATATAAATAAAACTAATAACTATTAAATATGACTTATCTAGACCTTTACTTAAATAAATATACCCTATAGAAAGGGTAGTAAAACTAACATGTACATGTAAATCTCTATATTTCATATGTAGGTGGATCACAAGGAAAGAAAATTGTTTGACAGTACTTAGAAATTATGCATTTTTTGTGCAAGGATTTGTTGGATTCATGCTATTTACAGGAGATGTTTCATAATAATTAAATCAGCTGTATTAATTGCCTTTTATCTTTCCCTCACTTCAAAGCAGTTTCTATCTCCCATATTGGCAGTAGTACAGCTCACAAATCTTCCCATTTTGAGGATATAAGGCAAAACATATAGAGAAATGTTTTCCAGTATTTAGGTATTAGCCAGAAGAAAATATATTTATGATCATGCATTTCTCTGGGATAAACTGAGTCCTGGCTATCTAATGACAGAAATATGTCATACAGTTTAATATACATATTGTTTTTGCATGTATTTGTAAAATGTGTGACCCTTTTTGAGAATCTGATCACAGTCTCTCTTGCCTGGTCTAAGGGCACTGCTGTTCCACCACCCTTGTGAACATAGAAGGATTCAATCAATATTCCTCTCATAAGAATTACACTTATAAAAGCAACTTACATACTCATAGGTCACTGAATATTGAGTGAGTTAGCACTAATCACTAAATATATCGCTGTTTTTGACTTTCTAAAATTCTTAATTTAATAAGTTAATTACTAATTCTATGCATTCTTTAGTAATTTTTTACCTGCACTGTTGTTCTGTATTTTCTTTTACTACATTGCAATCTAAATCTATTTGACCACCAGTCTGTTATAAATTTGCCCTAATAAACCCCTCCTGCAGTGGTTTGCTTGTCCATGATTAACAACCATCTTTCTCAAAAGAATGTTTCAATATTTACAAACTTTGTCAAAATCTGTTGTATAAATAATCTCACAATATCCCATTTCAAGCTATCTGGGTAACATCACTAAATGAGGACTTGCAAAGAGATACTGAAAAAATGACTGTTTACAGCTGATACAAGCCAACCTCAGTATAACCCTATTTTGTCCATTTTGCATAACACTACCAGAAAAATGTCATCATTGGGTTCACTTGTGTATTAACTCTCTTTCTTATAAGAGCGTTTTGACTATGGTAACTTTCTGAATAACTGTTGAGCTATAGGATTACTAGAAAAACCTCACAGATAAAAGTATTATATTGTTCCACTGAAATGGGTCAAGTACTGAGATGTGGCAAATAGCAGACTCATCTATAGCTGCAAGAAAGTGTTGTGAAGTGGAATGAGCCCAGATTGTGGGGACAATATTAGATTTAAATTATGATTTAAATTAAATTTATCAAAGCTAAATTTAATTCTACCTTAATGATGTCCACACCTGCAGGTAAAACTGTCTTGAGATATGCCTGAAGTTATTAGAAAATAATTATTATTGTAAAGTGGAATAAAGTGATATTTCATAAATTCTGAGGAAGGTAAAATGAGGTGACTAGAAAACGAAGAGTTAAATGACTCAGAAATATTTCCGTTTTGTAAGTCAGTATTTGGGAGAGCACAGTCACTGAGCTAGGTATCTAGGGAAGACCTAAGCTGCATAGTTGACTCTTGAACAATGTGAAGGTGAGAGATAATGAATCCCCATGAAGTTGAAAATTCATGTATAACTTTTGACTTCCCAAAACTTTACTAATAATCAATTGTTTATGCAGGAGACTTACAATAACATAAAAAGTAAATTAACCATAATTTGTAGGTTATATGTATTATATACATTGTATTATTACAATAAAGTAACTTAGACAAGAGAAAATATTAAGAAAACCAAATAAAGAGAAAATATATTGTATTAAGTCTATTTTCACACCACTACAAAGAACTGTCAGAGACTTGATAATGTATAAAGAGGTTTAATTGACTTACAACAGTTTCTCAGGCTTAACAGAAAGCATGGCTCGGAGCTTTCAGGAAACTTACAATCATAGAGAAATATGAAGGAGAAGCAAGCAGGTTTTACATGGTGGCAGAAAGTGGGGGGATGTATTAGTCCATTTTCATGCCACTGATAAAGACATACCCAAGACTGGTCAATTTACAACAGAAAGAGGTTTAATTTGAATTAAAGTTCAACGTGGCTGGAGAAGCCTCACAATCATGGCAGAAGGCAAGGAGGATCATGTCATGTCTTAGATGGATGGCAGCAAGCAACAAGAGCTTGTTCAGGAAAACTCCCCCTTACAGTAACCACCAGATTTCATGAGACTTACACACAATTACAAGAACAGCACTAGAAAGACCTGCCTTCATGATTTCATTACCTCCTGCCAGGTCCCTCCCACAACATGTGGGAATTAAAGATGAAATTTGGGTGGAGACACAGCCACACCATATCATTCCACCCATGGCCCCTCCCAAATCTCACATTCTCACATTTTAAAACAAATCATGCCTTCCCAACCATCCCCCACAGTCTTAATTCATTTCAGCATTAACTCGAAAGTCCACCTTTCAAAGTCTCAATGAAGAGAAGGCAAGTCTCTTCCGCTGATGAGCCTTTAAAATCAAAAGCAAGTTAGTTACTTTCTAGATACAATGGGGTGCAAGAATTAGATAATTACTATCATTCCTAATGAGAGAAATTGGCGAAAACAAAGAGGCTACAGGCCCCCATACAAGTCTGAAATCCAGTAGAGCCGTCAAATCTTAAAGCTCAAAAATGATCTTTGACTCCATGTCTTGAATCAAGGACATGCTGATGCAAGAGGTGGATTCCCATGGTCAATGGTAGCTCTGCCTCTGTGGCTATGCAGGATACAGCCTCCCTCCCAGCTCCTTTCAAGGGATGGTGTTAAGTGTGTTAAGTGGCTACAGATTTTCCAGGTACACAGTTCAAGCTGTCAATGAATCCACCATTCTTGGGTCAGGAGGACTGGGACCCTCTTCTCAAAGTTCCACTAGCCAGTGCCTCAGTAGGGACTCTGTGTGGTGGCTGTAGCCCCACATGTCCCTTGCGCACTGCCCTAGCAGAGGTTTTTATGAGGGCCCCACCCCTGTAGCAAACTTCTGCCTGGACATCCAGGGATTTCCATATATTCTTTGAAATCTAGGTGGAGGTTCCCAAACCTCAATTCTTGACTCCTGTGCACCCACAGGCTCAACATCACACAGAAGCTGCCAAGGCTTGAGGCTTGCACCCTCTGAAGCCTCTGTAGGCCTGAGCTCTACATTGGCCCTTTTCAGGCATAGAACAGCTAGGATGCAGGGCACCAAGTTCCTAGGCTGCACGCAGCACTAGGATCCTGACCTGGCCCTCATAACCACTTATTTCTCCTGGGCCTCTGGTCCTGTAAAGGAATGGGCTGCAGTAAAAACCTCTGACATGCCCTGGAGACATTTCCCCATTTTCTTGGGGATTAACATTTGGCTCCTTGTTACTTAAAGAAATTTTCTGCAGCCAGCTTGAATTTTTCTTCAGAAAATGGGATTTTCCTTTCTATCACATTGTCCAGCTGTAAATTTTCTGAACTTTTATGTTCTGCTTCCTTTATAAAACTAAATGCCTTTAACAGTACCCAAGTCAAATCTTAAATGCTTCGCTGCTTAGAAATTTCTTCTGCCAGATACCCAAAATCATCTCTCTCAAGTTAAAAGTTCCACAAATCTGTAGGGCAGGGGAAAAACACTACCAGTCTGTTTCCTAAAACATAACAAGAGTCACCTTTGCTCCAGTTGCCAACAAATTCCTCATCTCCATCAGAGCCACCTCAACCTAGACCTTATTGTTCATATCACTATGAGCATTTTTGTCAAAGCCATTCAACACGTCTTTAGGTCTTTAAGAAGTTCCAAACTTTCCCACATTTTCCTGTGTTTCTCTGAATTCTCCAAACTGTTCCAACTTCTGCCTATTACCCAGTTCCAAAGTCACTTACACATTTTCAGGTATCTTTTCAGCAACACCCCACTTCTGGTACCAATTTGCTGCATTAGTTTGTTTTCACACTGCTGATAAGGACATATCCAAGACTTGGAATATTACATAAGAAAGAGGTTTAACTGGACTTAGAGTGCCCTTAGGTAGGGGAGCCTCACAATCATCACGGAATGCAAGAAGGAGCAAGTTACACTATACATGGATGGTAGCAAGTAAAGACAGCTTGCGCAGGAAACTTCCCCTTATAATAAGCATCAGATCTTGTGAGACTTATTATCATGAGAACAGCATGGAAAAGACTTGTCCCATGATTTAATTACCTCCCACTGGGTCCCTCCTATAAAGTGGGAATTTACGATGAGATTTGGGTGAGGACACAGGCAAATCATGTTAGAAGGAATGTGCCACCCTTTTAAACCATCAGATATTGTGAGAACTCACTCATTATCATGAGAACATCCAGGGGGATGTCTGCTCCCATTATCCATTCACCTTCCACCAGGTCCCTCCCTCAGCATGTGGAATTACAATTTAAGAAGAGATTTCGGTGGTTACACAAAGCCAAACCATATCATACATTTACAGTACTGTATTGTATTTATCAACCATACATTTACATCATATGTTTACAGGATAAATAATCTATTTGAAATGGCTGACAACCACAGTTGCAGAACTCAATCTACGGTACCTGTCAAGCAGTTCATTTCCTTATAATTTCATTCACAGTAATAAACATTCCCATTATGTAAGTTTAAAAAATACAAGGGAGAGATAAATAATAAATATAAAAAGCAACTTTTTATTTAATCCTTTTCTTTTTATCACACTTATTCTACAAGAAGAAATATAATTCTAATCAGCTGTTAGAAATACATTATAAAAATAATCAAATTACACCCCTCTTCTCTAAAATATAGATATTTATTTTTGGGAGGATATGTTTCAGTGAAAAAGAGAATGTTAGAGCTAAATAGACTGTAGATCCAAATCACTCACTACAATATGTATGAATAGCTATGTGATCTGGACATATTTCCTTATCTATAAATTAGGAGTAATTTTATATAAGGATTAATTTTAATATCATAAATAATGTAAAATACTATTAGAAATGACTGCTCACTAATGCTAGTTTCCTACATAATTTTTCCCCTCTTTCTGCCTCTTCTTTCTTGCCACGTTCTGAACAAAACATGTAGTAAATTGTAGATTTCATCATTTGTGTAGTTCAAAAATCAAGTGGTGTGACACCAAGTCTACTGTTCATTAAGCAAATATAGATTCGTTTTGACCCACCCTGCTTCAACAGAAACTGATGTGTCTGTAAGCTCTTTAATGGTCAATTAATTCCAGATGATCATAAAAACACTTATTTGACCAAAAGCTTAAAATCTACTCTCTGATCTTATAGAGTATTGCTAATAAATGGTTAGCCTTTTGATTATATTGAATTTTATATTCTTAGTGTTACTTTACAGAACTTAACATTTTTATTTAGCAAAATGCTTCCTTTAGGTCTATTAATATTTATAACATGAAAACATTCCATTAAATTTAAATTAAATATTTAGTTATATGTGTTTAAAATGCTGCTATTATTGTTTATGGTGACTCCATGTCATTAACTCTAATGCAAGCACTGGATTATCAATCATGTGGAAAAATGGAGTTGGGCTGGGTGTTTTCTTCAGAAAGTATACAATGAATGGTGATTGAAAATGTTAATGATATGACATAAGTTCTTGCTCACTAGGAGCAGTCTTTCAGGATAGTTTTTGATGAGGTGTATTACAAAGTAACTAAATAATTCCTACTATCTGTTATGACCTGTTTCCTGATTAAAAACAAACAAACAGAACACATTATCATCTATACCTGTCCAATCTCCTGTCACAGTAGCTAATAGGCCATTCAAAATGATATTTTAAAAATACTGTAAAAATTGTAATCCCAGCATTTTTGGGAGCCTGTAGCAGGCAGATCACTTGAGTCCAGAGGTTTGAGACCATCTGGACAATATGGTAAAATCTCATGTCTAAATATATGTATGTATATATTATATACACATATATAAAGCCATCCAGGTATGGTGGTATGTGCATGTAGTAGTACCAGCTACTATTTTGGAGGCTGAGGTGGGAGGATCACCCAAGCCTGGGAGGTAGAGATCACCTGCAGGGGCTGTGATCATGCCACTGCACCCAAGCCTGGGTGACAGAAGGAGACCCTTTCTAAAAATAAACAAACAAACAAATAAATAAATAATAAAATAAAGGAGAAATAGAAAAAGAAATAAAGAGAAAAATACATACCATTTTTTTTCTTAAAACCATTCTCTAGCTTCATAGTACTTTAAAAACATCCAGTGTCTGCTCCCACTACTATTCTTTTCATATCGTAAACTTCAATGATTTTGAACCTACCATTTACATTTTTGACCTATTTTGATCTATTGCATCCAAAATATTTCACATGATAATTCCTTTGCTTGGAATGTTCTTTCAATCCTTATTTTATCTAACTTTCTGAATTTAGTTCTTGCTTTTAAGGTCATTTACTCTAGAATGCCTTTACTTATCCCAGGTGAAAAGACGAGGTGTTCATGCTGTGTATTTTGACAATACCTCATACTACCATTATCACAGAATATTTCACACTTTATCGTAATCATGTATTAGTATTTGTTTCCTATTAAATTTTAAATGCCACAAGGTCTTGAAAAAAGTATTTCATTAGTTCATATATTGCTGAGATAGGCCTAGCCCAGTGTTTGACAAAAAATATAGACTTGCAAATAAATACTGACTTCCGATCCAGATAACATGTCATAGACAGGTTTTTCCTGGGCCATAGACAACCAAAGATGAACTCAAAAAAATTTAAAAAGGAAGCTGTATTGGTTAGGGGTCCCAGGACTAGAAACAAACAAACAAGAAAATAACAACAACCAAAAAAAAAAAACAGTGCAAGTTTCTTACAAGTCGCTATCCAACAGAAGAATCTGACCAGGTTTGGCTTTCCCCAGTCCCAAACTGGCAAAAGATGGTAGAGCAAGTAGGCTCATTTCTTTCGTCCCAACCCTACACCTCGACCCCCACTCAAGGTCAAACAGGAAGGAATTCAGCTGCCAACACCAGGAAAGCAAGGCAGAATTGTCAAAAATAATCTATTGGAATACATGCTAATAAAAGAACACTAGCAGTGGCTCACGCCTGTAATCTCAACATTTTGGGAGGCCAAGACTGGCAGATTGCTTGAGCTTAGGAATTTGAGAATAGCCTGGGCAATATGGCGAGACCCTGTCTCTACAAAAAAATACAAAATTTAGCCAGGTGTGGTGACAAGTGCTTGTAGTCCCAACTACTTGGGAGGCTGAAGTGAGAGTATTGCTTGAACTGGACGGTGAAGGTTGCAGTAAGACAACATCCCATTACTGCACTCTAGCCTGGGTGACAGAGCTAGATCCTGTCAACAATAAAATAAATAAATAAAATAAAGCCACTAGGAGAAATAGTCTCTTTTCCCATTGAGCCTGATGCTTTCCTTCCCTACCTCCCCACCAAAAACCAAGCAAAGCTCAGAAGCATCCACAAGAGTGACTCTGCTACAACAATACATTTGCTGAGGAAGTGCTCTTTGACTCCATGGGCTAGAGATTGCCTTCTCTCACCTAGTAGCACCAGACAGCCCACACAAATGAAGATTCTTCTATCACCTCAAGTAGCACCAACAGGAAACTGAGAGTTCCACTAGCATGAGTTAAAGAAAGCAGATAAAAATAGTACTTCAAAGACTGAAAATGACATTGGCATTGGAAAAATCAACTCACAAGATAAGCCAAGAGGTATATTCAAAGCCTAAACAGGGAGACTTCCTACTAAAGCTTTAAGTAGAACCAAAGTCTCCTATCATAATAGATGAAATATCTATCATACAATTAAAAATGTTACCTATTTTAATAAGAATTCGGAAAAATCAAAATTGAATGAGAAAAAGCAATTAACTCATGCTAACACCAAGATCAATAAAATGCTTGAATTTTCTGACAGAGATTTTAAAGCAGCCATCATAAACACAATTCAATAAGCAATTACACATTCTCTTGAAACTATGAACCCTGAAAATCTGAGACAGGTCTCAGTTATTTATTTATTTCACTGAAGTTGAGGATACTGGCCCGTGACACAGCCTCAGAAGGTCCTGACGATATGTGCCCAAGGTAGTTAGAGCACAGCTTGATTTTATACATTTTAGGGAGACATAAGACATCAATTATCATGTATAAGATGAATATTAACTCATCTGGAAAGGAGGGACAACTCAGAGCAAGAGGCGGACAACTCCAAGTGGGGAGGGGGCTTCCAGGTCTTGGGTAGATAAGAAACAAATAATTGCATTCTTTTGAGTTTCTAATTACCTTCTTCAAAGGAGGCAATCAGATACAGATTTATCTTAGTAAGAAGTGGGATAACTGAGTAGACTGGGAGGCCCATTTGCTCTAAGCAGCTCCCAGCTTAACGTTTCCCTTTAGCTTAGTGATTTCAGGGACCTAAAATATATTCCTTTCAGAAAATAAATAAAAAGTAGAAAAAATAGCAAAGGAATAGAAGTTAAAACAAAGCGACTGAATGTATATAGTTGGAAAGGACTACAGTGCCAAAACATTTTTAATAAAGAAATTTGATGGGTGGACATAGGAGTAAAGTGAAGAAAAGAAAAAAGTAAGATCAATAAACATAAAGAAAAACCAACAGAGTTTGCTTACTAAGTCTGAACAAAGAACAGAAAATAAACTGGAAAAAAAAGCAGCAGAGCCTCAGAGACCTGTGGAACAGGAACAAGAGTCAAAAATCAAACCTCGACATCAGAGTTTAAGAAGGCAAGAAAAAAGACAATGGAACTAAAAGAATCTTTAAGAAAACAATGGCTTAAGACTTGCCAAATTTGGGGAAAAAAATAAATCTACATATAAAAGAAACTGAGCTAAACCTAATAGAAAAATTAAATATATATTTTAAGACACATAGTAAATTAACTTCTGAAGACTACGGGCAAAAAAGACATGATGGAAGACAACAGAGAGTAATGATACATCACTTAGAGAAAAATATCTATTTGAATGACAGTGATTTTCTTATCTTTAACCTTGAGGAATTGGCATAATATTTTTCAAGTGTTGAATAAAAAAGATCTACTTTAAGTTTTATATTTAGCAGAACTATTTTTCAGAAATGATGAGCAAATAAAGATATTATCACATGAAGAAAGAGAATATGTAACTACTCTTAAGGAATGTCTAAACGAAGTTATTCAAACAGAAAGGACTTTGAAATAAATATATTTTTATTTCAAAAATAAAATGATCTTAAAGTATTGGGAAAAAATACACATATGAGTAAATAAAATAGACTGTCTTTTTCTAACCTTTTCTAGAGACAAGAGATGTAACACTATATGATATTATTTAAAATTAAGGAAGATAAAGAAAGATGAATAGAAGTAAGACTTTCTCATTTTACTTGAAGTTATAAATTTTGATTTTAGTACTTTGATAATCACATATTTATGAAAACATTTAGAGCCACCACTAAGAAAATTGTCAAAAGTGATACATCTAAATATACTATAAATAAATAAAAATAAAACCCTAAAAAAATGGATAAGTAATGCACAGGAAGGCAAAAAAACAAGCAAACAAACAAAAAACAGAAAATTAGCAGAAAATAATTAATAAAATACAGAATTAATCACTAATAAATAAATAACTGCCTTGAGTATAAATGGCCTACAATAACAATTATAAAACACAGATTGAGAGTGGATTAAAAAAATAGATCTCGACTATATGCTGTGTAAAATTATTCACCTTATTAATGACATAAAATCTCCCAAACAAAATCTTCAGATCCAGAGGCTTCTTCAAAATATTTAAACAAGAATTAACTGTGTAAAATCTATTCCAGAAAATGAAAAAAAGAAGAAAATAATCTAAAACAAATTCCCAACTAAAATTCTATACCAGCAAAAACACTATGTATGAAGAACAAATTAAATATATTTTCTGCAAAATTGAAGCCGAAAGCAATCCTTTCTAGCATATCTACAATACAAGAACAGCTAACAGTTATTGAGTTAAAGAGTAACTTTCTAAATCAAAACAGGGTCAAGCAATAAGAAAAGAACACAATAAAAGTGTAAGTACATGAGCAAATAATAAAATTTATTTTATCCTCTTTATAACATCTGTGTACACATAAACATTTTTATTTAAAAGATTCATTATTTAAAGCAATAATAATAAACCTTTGGTTTCAAAGCAGATATAAAAGTAAAATAATGTAATAATGTAAACGATGATAGAGATAAATAGAATTGTACTGTTGTTATTTGTTTTTACGTATGGAGATTATTATTTAGAGGTATATTGTGATAATTTAAGCCTACATGTAATCTTTCAAGTAATCAGAAAAAAAAGACAGAGAGAAAGGCAGGAAATAGATAAGATGAAATCAAATTTCAATAATTAAAAACTAAAACTCACTTTACCCAAAGCAAGACGGGAAGGTAAGGGAGAAGAAGCTAGCAGATGAAGAGTGTGGAGAAGAGATAGCAAGATCCTGTATGCAACATAACCAAACGATAGCTATTATTAAACATAAGTGGAACAAACACTGCATGTAAAAGCCAGATATTTTTAAATAGCATAAAAAGCAGGACTTTTACTTAAAATACAATATATTTTACTACATATTGTTTATGCCAAATGCACTTTTAATATGCAGCTAAAAAAGTGTTGAAAATAAAAGGATGAAAAAAAATCACATAATCATTACACAGAAGAAATGGAAATAAGAATCAAGAATGCAATTATGAGAAAGTAGAAACTGGATGGTGGAATTACTGAATTTATGTACCATGATCATGTGAGAAGAATTTTAACATGAGAAGAAAGCTTAAAAAGGCAGTATTGCAAAGTGGCTATAAAAAACAATACAAGAGGCTGGGCATGGTGGTTCATGCCTATAATCCCAACACTTTGGGAGTCCCAGGCGGGCAGATCAGGAGGTCAAGAGATCAAGAGCATCCTGGTCAATATGGTGAATCCCCATCTCTACTAAAAATAGAAAAAGTAACTGGGTGTGGTGGTAGGCACCTGTAATCCCAGCTACTGGGGAGGCTGACGCAGGAGAATCACTTGAACCGGGAGGCTGAAGTTGCAGTGAGCTGAGATAGTGCCATTGCACTACAGCCTGGTGACAAGAGTGAAACTCTGTCTCAAAAACAATGTGTGTGTATGTGTGTGTGCGTATACACACAAACATATATGTGCGAGAAAAATATGTAAAGTTCTTAAATTTGCACTGCACAATAACATAAATATAAATATTAGCATTTGATTGTTTTTTATTTTAAAATTAAATGAATGACAAAAGTTCCTCATTTTTTTATATATTCTCACAATATTTCTCACAGATTGTATCTCAATTGAGATGAACCATTCTAAATTATTTGTTACCTTTGTGGAATGAAAAAAACCTTCTTTCAGTTGCAAGAAAATCAAATACAGTAACTTATATTAGTATGATATTTAATAGAAATAAAATTACTTTTATTTTGTTGTTGAGTGTGATTTATAAAGAGACTTCACATTTCTGCACATGACAGTGCTTGGCATACAGTAGGAATTCTATAAATATTTGAGGATTTTAATGTCATTTGAATCTTCCTAGGAAATTTCCAAGATCTGATTTAATAACCTCATGATACCATGATAACTACTTGTTAAAATATATACTATGTTTTTGTAGTTTACATTAAAAATTCAACTAAAATGTCATTCAAACAAATAGATTGATATAGTATGATTGTAATGGAAATTTTTAAAAAACAGGAATGAAGAATAATCAAAACCATAAAAATTCTTATGTGGAGATTATATTACATTCCCACAGAACTTTCTTTACTCTCAAGATTAATGACCATGTGCAGTAGTCTTCCCTTGTCAAGTTTCACTTTCCATGATTTCAGTTATCTGAGGTTAGTCATGGTCTACAAATACTGTATGAAACATTCTAGAAATAAATAATTCCTATGTTTTAATTCATGCAATGTTCTGAGAAGTGTGATGAAATCTCACTCTGTGCCTCTCTATTCTACCCAGGATGTCAATCCTTCCCTGTGTCCACAAGGTCTACACTACACCTCTGTTAGTAACTTAAGGTAGGCTGCTCATTTTTTTTTTTTTTAGAGGAAGTCTTGCTCTTGTTGTCCAGGCTGGAGTGCAATGGTATGATCTTGGCTCATTACAGCCTCTGCCTCCTGGGTTCAAGCGATTCTCCTGCCTAAGCCACCAGAGTAGCTGGGACCACAGGCACATGTCACCACGCCTGGCTAATTTTCATATTTTTAGTTGAGACGGGGTTTCATCACGTTGGCCAGGCTGGTCTTGATCTCCTGACCTCAGGCTATCTGTGCGCCTCGGCCTCCTAAATGCTGGGATTACAGGAGTGAGCCACCACGCCCAGCCGGCTGCTAGTTTTTATCAGGTCAACTGTCGTCCTATCACAATGCAGTTTGAGATGTGACACAGTTGTATCAGTGCAGGAAAAGTACTTAGTTAAGATGGAAAAAACATTATATTTGTGAATAAAAGACATGAACAGAACTGTGTTCCAGTTGACGGCAATCAAGTTTGATACTATCCACGGTTTCAGATGTCAACTGGGAGGCTGGAACATACTTTCTATGGATAAGTGGGGCACAACTCTCCCGTAATCTCATCATATTTGTGATACTTTTGCAATACTTATTATAACATGCTAATTATGATCTGAAGAAACTTAAGAACCCATTTATGACTAAAATACTACTGTATTTATTTTATTATAGTACTATGTAACACGGAGAATTTCGGAAGATAATATTGTTTGTATACCTCATGTCATTAAAGAAAATGGATTATTTTAGAGTTAATGTGTTGAACAGTTTTAATTTCATTCCATAATGCTATCTTCATAAACAAACATAAAAAGAGATTATATTTGAGTTTTGTAGAAGACTAAGTGACATTTTAAATCATACTGCTGTACACTAAAAAACTAAATGCAGTAGTAACAACTGTAGTAAAATGTTTTTATTGGCTTTTTAGAATTTTTAAACATATTAATTTTGTAGTTTCTTTCATACTAACAGCATTTCAATTTCCTTGTTGTTTTCTATAAACTTTCTATTAAGATAATAAAGTGGTTTATTAAAATCTTAGATATTCGATGTATTTAACCTCTACCAATGTTCTCTGTAATACCACAGAAGAGGAATATGTGTATAAAAGTGTGTGTATAAAAGGTTTTAATCATAACCTAACACACATGAGTGCATACAAACATACAAACTAAAAAAGGTTGTCATAGAAGAAAGCAAGCTGTGAATGAAGTGAATAGAATATGATTCTACCAAAATAATTAATTGCCAGTAGGAGATTGAGGGGAAAGACTGACTGTAACGATTTTTACAGCTTCACTGAGGTGTAAGTTGCACGATAAAATAATCCCATTCTAATTATAAACAGTTTAATGACTTGCAGTAAATTTACTCCGTTACTGCTATCCTCATAAGGTAAATTTACATCGTTTCCATACCCCAAAAAGAAATATGGTGCCTATTGTCAGTCAGTCCCTATTCTCACCATTGCCCAGGCAATCGCCAGTCCACTTTCTGTGGTATAGATTTGTCTTTCCTCAGTACTTTATACGCATGGCAATATGCAACCTTTTGCAACTGGTTTCTTTATTCTTGCATAATATTTTTAAAAATTTATCCATTTTTATATGTATCAGTAATTTCTCTCATTTTATTTTCAAATATTAATCCATTGTATGGACAAATCATAAAATTTGTATCCATTCATTTACACTTTTGGCCATTATAAATAACACTGTTATGAAGATTCACATCTCAGTCTTTGTAAGATATACACTTTTTTTCTTTTAGATAAATACCTAGAAATGAAATTCCTAGGTCTTATAATAAAATTCTGTTTAACATGTTAAAAAATTGCCAAACTGTTTTCCAAAGTGGCTGCACCATTTTACACTCCCACCAACAATATATGACGGTTTCAGTTACTTCTCATTCTCACCCAAATTTATTATCGTCTGTCTTTTTTTTATTATAGCCATTATTGTGGACATAAAGTCATTCTAAAAATGTAGCCACTGTAGATAGAGTCATGCATCACTGAACTATATATTATCAAATCATATGATTTGTCACTTTCCTCTATTTGATAGCTTGTATTTGACTGTTAACATATAAAACAAAATAAAACAGTTTTTATTCAGGTTTACTACTTCCACTCTTAACCATATGTATCTATAAAAGAAGGTTTTCAGAGATAAATGTCAGACAGTATGCTTTGCTGGCAATACTTTGACTGCTTGATAACTACACATAAGACTACTAATCTCTCTTGTGTTGTTATAAACATATAGAGTATGTTCTGACCAGTTTGCAAGACTGACAGGACATTAGGGCCAGATGGATAGCACTCAAGAGGACATATGTTGTTCATCAAGAAATATAGGTAATTACATTTCTAGTGAAGTCTTTTAAACAGTTGAAGTTGAGCTTCTGCTCTGTTTTTTCAAACGTGAAGCTCTAGATTACACATATCAAAATCTTGACCTTTAAAACTCTTGCAGCAGCTGTACAAAACTTGCTTTTATAAGAAAAAAGTCCATACTCATTAACTGCTGGCAGTCACATCTATTCATAGGTTATATATGCACCTTGTATATAGAGTTGCTTATTAGTACCACCAAGGCACTTGACAGATATTTAATGAGCAAATCTGCATCTTTTTCCTTGGATTTGTCTTTGGATTTTCGCACCTTAAAGACTACTGTATGTATCAAAATAGAGATAGAAGTGAGTTGGTTAACATAATTAGATCACATTGACATTATCCATGATCTCTTATTATTTTTTTAGAAAAGCCAAAAGTTTTTCAGTTTTTGATATTCTAGGGCTCTGAAACACTGTTGATAGGTTGAGATGTAGAATAATGTTTTACTATTATTTTATTCTGTCAACTACTTGAGTACCTGCTATATGCTGGGTACTGTCCAAGATACTTGGCCAAAAGTACTGTGTTCACGTTTTCTTACATAGTAATGTTTTTGTAAAGCACTTAACAGTACTTCAGGGATGAGATACTGTGGCTGATATACAGATGGTGAAACTGAAGATGTGAGCAATGTTCAGATTAGGGATATCTTTTTCTTTTTTTTTTTTTTTTTTTTGAGGAACTAGGATGTTGAAAAGTAAAAAAAGGAGAGAAGGAGAGGAAGAAAGAGGAAGAAAAAGAGGGAGAGAGAACAGGAATATTGCTTCATTCTAAAAATGGGTATTAATAATTTACAGAGATATATTTATACTGATACTAATCTAATGTCCTATAGTTGTCATTTGGGAAATTGATATTAGAAAAAGGCAAGCCAGATATGTAAAAAGACACACATGCACCCCAATAATTTATATACTGGAGATATAAAATGGTAATTATTATCAAGTTAGAGAAATAAGGGAGTAGTACTAAGTCCTACCAAGAAGGACAAGATTAAAAAATTGATGCTAAAGCCAGTGAATTATTTAGAAATAGATCTATGGCTTCCCATCTAAAAAAAAATTATAGATGATAGGCCAAATTTGTAAAATACAAAGCACTATAATGAAAATCAAATCCTTTGCTTAGCTCAGCAATCATTTTATGATGCAATTACTTCAGAACTTGAACATTCTATTTCACATATAAAAACTAGGTAGTCTGACTCTTTTGTACAATCCATATCAACTGCTATCAAAAAAGCAAAAATGATCCTCTTACAATTGTTAAGCTGTAAACTCTTTTAAGTCAGGAGACACAAAATATTTGTCCTGTTCACCTCCAAGTCTAGAATTTGTTGACATATTTTAAGAATTTAATAAGCACTTGTTGATTTATAGAAATGTGAAGTTTAAATTTCTTATTAATTCTTTACAGTTTGACCATCCTCCTAGCTAGTACCAAGAAGAAGAACATAATTATCAAATATATAAAGATTGTTTACTAAAAAACAATCTTCCAGGGAGGTAGCTATGTGTGTGTGTGTGTGTAAACACATGTATATACACCCATATGTATGTGTGTATATATACATTTTTAAAATTTATATCACCAATTTAGGCCAAATAATTTTACATTGCAAGAAAGCACAAGTATTTTACTACTCAACAGTCTACTTTGTGATTTTCAATATACTAAATAGTCAACAAAGAAAGAAATGTACTCTTGCTGAATGTTAAGTTCACAGACACAATTTGTACCCTAATTTTTTTTTTTGAGATGGAATCTCACTCTGTTGTCAGGCTGGAGTGCAGTGATGCAATCTCAGCTCATTGAAACCCCATCTCCCGGGTTCAAGAGATTCTCCTGCCTCAGTCTCCCAAATAGCTGAGACTACAGGTGCGTGCCACCACACCCAGCTAATTCGTGTATTTTTAGTAGAGACAAGGTTTCACCATGTTCCAGGATGGTCTCTGTCCCTTGACCTCATGATCTGTCCGCCTTGGCCTCCCAAAAGTACTTGGATTACAGGCGTGAGCCACAGTGCCCAGCCTGTACCCTAAATTTTAATGAAAATTAATGAAGATCACAATATAAAGCAATTTGTTTCTAAGAAGAAAAAACAATCTGGACATCTCCAAAAAGATGCAGATGTCAGACATTAATAACAATCAATGTGCTTCTCCATGATCCAGTAGTTGCTCGTACTTAAATTCAACATAATCACATCCTTCCTACAACCTTTTCAGTGTATCTGTGTAAACTCGACAGTAACTTTAAATCCTCTTGAAAGCTACTTCCCTTTCCTTTCAGTGGTCAGTCAGTTGCAGTTCAAATAGTACCACACAGGAAGGTTATTCCCAATTTCTCTCCCATCTTCTAAACTCAACTGCAGTCATTTAGAACAAAGCTAAAGGTTGGGTCAGAAATGCTAAATCTTCCCAAATGGATATACAATCAGCTGAATAAATAATTAGAAACGCAGGAAATTCATTTCATTCTTAACATAAAAATCACCTTGACTTTTAAATTGTTCTAGACGTTATTGTTCGACAGTGGAGGAGAAGGAATTTCTTCCGTGATAGGAGAATAGATTGAGATTACACAATTAAAGATAAAATGAAGACAAATAGCTCAACTTAGGTTAGGGCTTACTTCAAGAATGAATGTGACATGTGATTATTGATATTCAGAGAATTTCACCTTGCTACTATTTTGCAAAAAAAGTCTAGCATTATAAATGGAAACATACTTAATAAGGTAATTGTGTAATGTGTGTGTATGAGATAGTTCAAAAAACCCCACAAAATCCGAATATATGCCTATCACTTTGGTAGATGTATAAGGTCATTTTAAAATCTCTATAAACGAATCACTGTTCAATTTGGTTGGCTATAAAAGTTGATGTAGTATAATATATTTATTGAAATGGAATGGTTTTGCATTCTGTATCTCCAACTTACTAGATGAAAACTTTTAGTCAATTCTCTTAAATATTTTGATCTTGAGATGTAAAATAGGCAGAGAAGAGATACTTGCTATACATTGTGTCAATCACACGTAAAGAACACAGTATTGTCAAAAATAAAACCCTAATGTACTGCACTGCTAACATTTCCCTGTACCCTTCTTTGCCATTCCAAACATTTATACATTGGCTCATGCTGTTTCCGTCATCTTCATGGTATATCTTTCCATCTCATTATTTAAATTTTCCTGGGGAAATAATGTCATTTTGCAGTGCTGAATTCTCCTCTGGAAATATCCACTTCCTCCACCCTATTGTAACACCCCATGGGAATCTATTTTTACTTCACTTACCATATAACACTGAAATTGTCCACTAATGTGTCACTCCTCAACTGGATCTGGAGCATGTTAAATTCACACTTACCATGTCCTATTTACATGTGTCTCTAGGCTTCAACAGTGAAATCTAGTACACTGCAGGTGTTCCTTAATGTTAAACAAACAATCCTAGGATTGCAAAGAGAGCAGAGTAAAAAACCTAAGCAATGATTGAAAAAACTGTATGCTTGTATTTTTCTCTTTTCCTTCTAGAATAAATTTTGAAAAATAATTTTACCTGAATTTTACTGCTAGTCTAAGAAAGATAATTATTCACATTAATATGAAGGCAAACACCAGTTCTATATTTCAGGAACACACTGAATATTGTTTAAACATTTCACTGTATTTTTTGCTCTGATTGCTCTGTAGAGTTTAATACAATCATTCAATTTGTGAAAAAAGATAAAATGAGTTGTCATGAACCATTGTGACAGGATATTTTGGACAATTATTTTTATTAGTATTTGTTTATATTTATTTACTTATTTATTGAAACAGAGTCTTGCTCTGTCACCAGGCTGGAGTGCAGTGGCATGATCTTGGCTCACTGCAACCTCTGCCTCCCGGGTTCAAGCAATTCTCCTGCCTCAGCCTCCAGAGTAGCGGGGACTACAGTTTTGGTTCACCATATCCAGCTAATTTTTGCATTTTTAGTAGAGACAGGGTTTCATCCTGTTGGGCAGGGTGGTCTTGATCTCTTGATCTCTTGATTCACCCGCCTTGGCCTCCCAAAGTGCTGGGATTATGTATATGAGCCACCAAGCCCAGCCTGTTTATTTATTTTTAATCTTTAAGTCAGTGTCTAACGTTCACTTATTTGTTATTAAGGATGAACAAGTCACTATAAGCAATCATTTATGTTTCTCAAAGAGTATTTACCTCACACACTTGCTGCCAAGTAAAAATTCCAGAAATCATACTCAGTGATGAAATAGTGAGACACTTGTATAAATAAAATGTTTTTAAATGTAGTGTCATAATATAAATACAACTGGTGCAAATCTGTGAAATTATGGTATTTAATGATGAAGTATTATGATGATTGGAGGTTTGCAGCTACATACAATTTGTTAGTTAATTTTTATTTTTATTTGACTTGTGAATAATCATAAATAAATTAGTTGAAATAATAAAATATTAAGAGCCTACTCTTTTGATTTTAAACTATTACTTTATATTCTTTGAAATACATATATATATATAACACACAAGAAGCTAAAATCTAAACCCAAATCTTTTCGTTTCCTTTGATATCTCAAACCTGCTGAGTTGAATATTAAGACCCAATAAATCAGGTTTAATCTAGAGCAGAAAAATGTCTGTTTTTTAAAGTATGGACCCTTTTGTTTGAACATTGGCACTTTCCTAATTGCCCTGCACATTCTGGCAAAGATCATACTTTATGTAAGAATCTGGCATTACTCGCTGGAATGTCTTAAACTAGATCAAGAAATCAGCATTGGCAATTCGATTACTGGAACAGAGTGCATTTTCTAAATATGACAGTGTGTAAACCAGAAACCACATAAAACAAATAGACGAAGCAGGTGCGAGACAAACTCAGAACTGGAAGACTGCCCGCTAATCAGTACCACCACGGTTTTATTATCTAACCAGAAACACATTTTGTTGGTATTTAGACTTTCTCCCCCTAGATTAACTTCTGCCAACTGGATACAGTTCAGTGAACATAATGGCCATAACTATTCCAGTCTCAGGTAACTGATTGCCGTTATAATCTATTCAGTACCTAAAGCTTTTCTCTGCTTACATACAAAGATATTGATATAGCCAAACAGAACTTTACCCATTCTTTATACAGAGCAACATTGAAATATATGAATCTAGTGGTTTTTTTTTTCATTTAACTTGTTTTTTTTAAAAGAATTGGGACAAGAATCAGAGAAATAAAATGTAATCATTAATTTTCTTTTCCCGAATGTCTTAGCCCATTTGTGTTAGTAGAAAGGAATACCTGAGTCTAGGCAGTTTATAATGAAAAGAGGCTTATTTGGCTCACTGTTTTGCAATTTGTACAAGAAACATGGTGCCATCATCTCCTGTTGAAGACCTCAGCAAGCTTCCAACTGAAGGTGAAGGGGAGCCTGTGTGGATAGATCACATGGCCAGAGAGGCAGGAAAGATAGGAAGTGTCAAAAACTAGATCTCATGGAAACTACAAGTGAGAACTCACTCATTACTGGGAGGACAGCACGAAGTCATTCATGAGGTTACCTTCCTGTATGGTGCAACCACCTCTTGCCAGGGCCTAGCTCCAGCATTGGGTGGGGATAACATTTCAACATGAGACTTGGAGAAAACAAATATCCAAATTATATCACTGAAGTAATAAGTTCAAAGCAAGGAGTTTATAAATTAATGACTATGAAAAGTTCATAGATTATAAAAGCTTTAATAGATATTGAAGAGATAGGAATTATATCTACACCAGAAGCCACAAAAAGTATATTGGCTGTGATCATTTATATCACTGAGTTGGATGTGGTTAAAAAAAGAAAAAAAAACAGTAAAAAGAGGCTTCCATGAGTCTGCATTTCATCATGTATTCAACAGATATATTCAATTTTCCATAAGCATGCATCTTCTGCATGCCATAAAAACACTTATGCTATCACTTGTATATAAAGATGATTTACTCAGAGTGCTGTAGCATATTGCATTTGTTTATTTTCTCTTTATGTACTAGAGATTGATTTATGCACATTTGTTTTTGAACCACAAAAAGAAGTAACAATGGCAGCAAGAAAAGCAAATTTTAATTAACAAATAATTACAGCCTTGGAAAATATTTTCTTTATATGTGGCAGTGGATGAGTCATTTCTATGGTCATTTTTAATAAAGTAAGTCTCTGCATTGGGTAAAAATAACAAACAAAATGCACCTACTGAAAGTATAAAGTTCATTGAGTTTTGACAAATGTATAAAATCCAGTAAGTATCATCTAAGCTATTCCCTGCAAAAAGTTCCTTCATAATACTTTGCAGAAAATCTCCTCAAACATCACTAGTCCAGGCACCCACTAGATTTAACTATTAGCAATATGGATTAGATTTCACTACTCTAGTACTTTATGTAAACAGGATCATAGAGAATGTATTATCTTTATGTCTGTTTTGACTTACGTTAATGTTTTATGTTGTTGAGCATATTAGTAGGTTTTTCTTGTTTCTTTAACTGAAGATTGTTTTATTTCTCCACATTTCAAAAATTGTGTATCCACTCAAGAGTTTCTAAACATTTGTTTTTATCGTTATTATATTATAAATAATATTCATAAGAAAAATTGTTTAAAAGTATTTTTATAAATGTATGTTTGGCATTTTTTGTGGATCATTATTTAGGAGCTTAATAGCTGAGTCATATGTTAAGTATATATTTCATTTGGAAGAGACTGTCAAATGTTTTTCAAAGATGTTGCAAAGTTATAGTCTCACTAGTAAAATGTGACAGGCTTTTTATCTCTATGTCTTTGCTAATACTTCGTATAATAAGGCATTTTTTTTTTTAGTAATTCTGTAGTGTATAACATGGTGTCTCATGATTTAAGTTTGAATTTCCATGATGTTTAAAGATATTGAGCATTGATTTATATATTTATTGGACAACTATAAATATTTATAATTTGTGTATTCATATATTTATTAGACAATTGTAAATTTTTATAATATGTGTATTTATATAGTTTGCTCATTTCTATTGTGTTGTCTGCATTATTATTTATTTGTAAGAGTTTTCTTTATATATATTTATAGCTACATGTATATTCACACACATAAATACATATAATGTGCTCAACCAGCCTGTTGCTTGCCTTCTCATTTTTAACAATGTCATTGAAGAAAATTTTTATTTTTATTTTAGTTAACTCCTGCTTATGAACTTTGTATAATTATTGCTTTTTATTACCTGTCCCAAAAGCAATAGTATTTTCTATTATTTTTATCTCTAGAAGTTTGTAATTTTGTTTTACCACTTATATCTCGAATCCACTTTTATTTTATTTTGTGTATGGCTTGAGTAGGCTTTAAATTAATTGTTTTTTTAACTGAATTACCTTGAAATCTTTGTTAAAAATTATTTGAACCTATACGTGTGGGTCAGTTTATGGACTTTCAATTCTTTTCCACTGATTTACATGATAATTCTTATGCCAGTGTGAACTCTTTTGGTTACTGTACCTTTATAATAAAACATGAAATCAGATAGCTTTGTTCTTCATCTTGAAAACTGCTATGACTATTCTGATCCCTTCACATTATGAGACAACTTTTAGAGCTAGTATAGTAATTTTTACAAAATATGAGATGGGATTTTCATTGCTATTTTATTCATCTATGTATCATCTTTGTAAAAAAATATTTGAACCTATATATGTGGGTCAGTTTATGGACTTTCAATGATTTTCCACTGATTTACATGATAATTCTTATGCCAATGTTCACTCTCTTGGTTGCTGTATCTTTGTAATAACACATGAAATCAGATAGCATTCTTCTTCATCTTGAAAACTACTGTGACTATTCTGGTCCCTTTGCATTATGAGACAACATTGAGAACTGCTATAATAGTTTTTACACAATATGAGCTGGGATTTTCATTGCTATTTCATTGATCTGTAGATTATCTTGGGAAAACTGCCCTCTTAACAATATGTATGTGTCTGTTTGGACTTTTGCTATTTCCTTCAGCAATATTTTGTAACTTTCAGCATATGTCTCACAAATATTTTGTTAAATTTATAAGTTATCCTTAGGTATATTGTATTTTCCTGTTATTGTAAAAGCTAATGCATATTAGAATTTTACAGTATAATGGTTCACTGTTAATGCCTAGAAATTATACCTTTTTGATCTTAATCTTAACCTTATATTTTACAAAATTGCCATTAGTTTAATAATTTTGGTTTTTAATAAAATAAAATATTTTGTTTATATGATTATATTGTATAAAATAAAGGGAAGAAAATCATTCTATTTTTGCTCCAACCTTTCTTTTTCTTGGTTTCTTGAACTGGCTAGGACCTCCAGTAGAATATAGAATGGAAGTGGTAAGAATATATCTCGTTGCAGTTTTTCTGTTTTAGGAAGTTAATCTTTCAGTCGTTCACTATTAAGTTACACTATTAACTGAAAACTGTTCAGGGATACTATTTAGATTGTGGAGGAAATATTAGTACTTTCCTAAGAGCTTTTACTAAGCATGAATGTAGAATTTTGTTTTTAAAAATGTTTTTTTGCCAGGGTGGTCTTTATCTCCTGATCTCACGATTCACCTGCCTTGGCCTCCCAAAGGTCTGGGATTACAGACGTGAGTCACCACACTCGGCCAACATGGTGAAACCCTGTTTAAAAATACAAAAATTAGCTGAGCATGGTGGCACGCACCTGTAATCCCAGCTACTTGGGAGGCTGAAGCAGGAGAATTGCTTGAATCCGGGAGGCAGAGGTTGCAGTGAGCCAAGGGGTGACAGAGCAAGACTCTGTCTAAAAAAAAAAAAAAATGCTTTTTATGATGCATCTATTCATATGAGCATATAATTTACCTTTTTATTTTACTAATAAAGTGAGTTATATTATTTGAATGTTAAACCAACTGTACAAATAAATCCATTGCCATTGTAGTGATATATTATCTTTGCTATATATTGCTGTATTGAATTAGTTAAAATTTTTTTGAGAATGTTTATATCTAAGTCATGAAATATATTAGTGTACAATTTTCTTTTACCAGCTTTGTTTAGTTTTGGTATCCAGATAATCCTGACCTTATGAAATGAATTAGGAAGTGTACCTTTTTCTTAAAGAATTTGTAAAACATTAGTACTATTTCTTCTTTAAATATTTAATGGAATTCTCCAGTGAAACCATCTGTGCTTAGTGTTTTTCTTGCAGAAAATATCTCATACATAATTCAATTTATTAATTCTGATAAACCTATTCAGATTTTTAAATTTCTTCTTGTTTCAGTTTTGGTAACTTGTAAGTTTCATATTATTTATTTACTTTCTATAAGTTGTAGAATATGTTGGTATAAAATTTTTACATTTCTTTTTATTATTCTGAGATCTTCAGTAAATATGATAATGTCTCCATTTGCATTCTTAATAGTGATATTTTAGGTTCCTTCTACTATTCTGTGATTGATAAACCTAGATTTTTATTAATTATATTGACCTTTCGGAAGAAGCAATTTTGGTTCCATCGATTTGATTTTAGTCTTTTCTGGAATCCAGGAAAATATAGAACGTGTTAGATGAACATACATTTTTCCTCTCAGATGGAAACATAAATAGTTCTGAAAAATCAAAGGCTCTTCTTGCTTGCAGAAACATAAATTTCTAACTGTATTTTAGCTTTACTCAGAAGGCAGAAAATAAATGCCATCACTACAGTTGTCAGTCTAAATGACTAAGAGTACATTTTGTTAGATCATCCCTTAATTGGTCTGCATGATTGCATGGAGTGTGAAACTACCTCTATGATGATCCTATCAGACTGTCTGGAGGAAGTCCATGTGTGAATTTGTAAAGCTCTGCTCTTTAGCCCTTCTGTTATCTAATAGGCTTAATTGATCAGACACACTCGTATGCTTGCTTCTGTGTAGGATGTAGTAGTTAGGGTTCTCCAGAGAAATAAAACTAGTAGGTAATATGGATATATATGAGTAAAGAGGTTTATTATTAGAAATTGGCCCATAGAATTATGAAAACTGCCAAGTTCAAAATCTATAGACTCAATGCCCCCATTCAAGTCCAAGGGCCAGAAACTGCTGCAGAGTGAAGAAGAATTGATATCTCAGAAGACTGTCAAGCAGGAACAATCCTCTCTTACCAGGGGGTGGGATTAGTCCTTTGTTTTATTCAGGCCTTCAACTGATTGGATGAGGCTCACCCACATTAGGGAGAGAAATCTGCTTTATTCAGTCTGCTAATTTAAATGTTGACTTCATCCAAAAGCATCCTTACAGAAACACCCAGAACAATTTTTCATCCAAATATCTGAGCACTCCATGGCCCAGTAAAGTTGATATACAAAAGTCACCAACACAGAGGCTGGAGATGGTAAAGGGAAAGAAAATCCAATTCTTAATTAGCTATTTTCTGTAATTCACAAATTGCAGTAGTGTGCCTGGGCAGTCCTCACACCTTGTATTCCACCAGCCAGATAAATTTGGTGAATGTTTGGTAAATAAGTCACAGCATAAAGTAAAGGGTTTGCACTGTGGCAACAGAGCGGAACCGTATAAACCAGAAACCAGATTCAACCAAGATTTAATGTGCCCCTACGTATGATCTCTGTGAGTCAGTGCGCATTATATAACTTCCCTGACTCACCTATGTACTTGTTAAATAATACCTATCTTGAAATTATCCCAGAAGTGCTTTTGAAGTGCTTAGCACAACATCTGACACAGTATAGGCCACTTGAGTATCACAGAAAAAATTTCCTTACTGGTGTTTTGCATTTATCCAAGCCTCTCAACAATCCATTTTCCAAAACAAAACCACAGCAGTCTTTTAAAGATCTACGTCAGATCATAGCATTCCTCTGCTTCCTTACAAGGGCTTTTATTAGAATCAAATTATTAACATGACTTGAATACAATAGTATTGGATCTTGTCCTAACTCCTTAAACTCATTCTGCTTTTTTTACCCACTACCTTCTATCCACCCTGATCTTCCTATTTCTTGAAAAGTCAAAGCACATCCCACCAAAGATTCTTGAAATGGCTGTTGTCTCTGCTGATCATGCTCTCCCCACTTGTCTGTTTGGCTGACTCTTTCTTATCATTCAGATCTCATCTCAGATGTTATCTTCTCAAGAAGCCTTTTCATCATGATTCTACAGTATTTGAATAAAGAAATGAATTATTTCAGATCACCTAAAACTTTACCTCACCTTCTCTATTAATATCCATTAGTACATAATCACAAGGTTCTGTTGATTCAAATTGCTAAATGAAAGTAAGCTTATTTTTAAAAAGTTTAAATATTCTCTAATATTAAGAATACTTTGTAGAGCAATTGAGTTCCTTTAATCTTAAGAGAAAGCAACTACATGTTCTAACATTGTACTTGCAAATTATTGGTGTAACTACCACTGACCATTTTGTTGAATTATGTTTTCGTTTCTGTAGATTTTTTCATTGTTCAGATGAATGGCTGAACACAAGTGTATCTCTTAATTTAGAAATTTTATCTTAGACCTCTGTAATCAATCAACTGCCGGGCTCTGTTCCCTAAAGTTTCTTTTTCTTGCCTCAGTAGATACTTAGATTTCCTATTAGAAATCACTGAGGTAAAAAGCTAGCAAGTATCTTAGCAATTTCAGGAGGTTACATGAATAACATTTTAATATTTTAAAAATGTAGAATAAAGACAGGATAGTTAACCAAAAAGTTACTTTTTGTGGTGTAAAACTTGGAAGTATGAAATTGGAAATGGAAAATAGCTTTTAAGCCAGCATTCCTATTTTTCTTGCCCCCAGGAGAAAAGAGCTCAGTCTTATTTAAAATTAATTCTGTGATACTATTTCCCATTAGAAATTTCAAGTTTGACTTATTCTAAAACTCTCTCTCAGCTCTAGTAGTTATATTTTCTTAATCATGATGGGAAATAAAAATATATTTCCAGAAGGTGCTTTAATGTTTGAGCTGAGGTCTTTAACTGGTATCCTTTTCACATGAACCAAAAATACTGTGTGTGGTCATCAGATGGTAGAATGGTAACAAAGGTTCTAATGATAATTATTTCTAATCAAACCAAACAGGAAAGCAAATCTACATTTCAGGTAAACTAGAATGTGGTAATTGTTGGATTTATGTCTACGTTCTTTAAGTAGGTAATTTTGTATATTTTGATTCTAAATTCAGGAGGTGGTGGTTATCAGAATAACTACCACATTTGAGTATCTACAGAGTGTAAAAATAATAAACTAATTCTAAATAAGAATTACATGACAAAATTATTTATTCTGTCTCTGCATATGTCCATGTAATCCTTCCAAATGAAATTCATATGCATGCTTTCCTTGCTCTCTATAAAATATTTTATGTTCTTAAATTTATAAAAGAAATTCGGCTTTATTGCTAAATGTTTAGAAAAGCATAAAGAAGAAAATTAAAATAGCAATAATTTCACCACACAGAGAGGAGGGCAATTAATATGCTGATGTATTTTATGTCATTTATTCTCTGCGTTTAAATCAAAATTTTGCTGTTTAATTTAATCTCAGGTCTACTAATGTGTATATGGAAATCCTCTTTGCAGGCTTCAGAGATTCTCTACGAAATATATTATTCAGCAAAGAATATTTTACTTAAAGGAGGAGAGAGATTACAGAGTTTACGTTGTTTAGTTCATGCCATTCAGCTGCACACTCCATTTACTTTCTTTTCATCCTTTTCTTCTGGGGGAATGGATACAGAAGATTTCAAGGTCCAGAAATATTAATGATGCAATAGCACATTAATTTATGCTAGCAGAAATCCATGTTCTCTCCCTTACACATTAAAAATTTCTCACCAATGCAGGATATCCTAAGGTATATTCAGCTCAAAATTAGTTAGTTGAGCTATCAATTTAGATTATATTTTAAATATTGGGAAACACCTGGTTAAATGCTTGTTTTTCATTTTGTAACAGTGAGTAATTCAAAGCTTTTAGTTGTTAATTATGCATTGTAGATCTATAAAGGGGAGATAGAGTACAAAGAACTTGGCAAAATATTTACTTTATTCATGAAATATATGTGATTTCCTAGCAAATACTTTTATCAGATTAGTGTTTTGTGGAACTTGCTTTGAGAAACTCTGCCTTTCCAATCTCAGCCTATAGGCTGAAGAGACACATGGTCTTATGTCTAATATTTAGCAGGCAAAAATTCTGCTAAATATTTTGCTACTACCTATCATAAATCTAAGGTTATTCAGACTGTCATATATGTATTCTTGATACCCATTACTTAGCTACTAAACTATTCTCATAGATTTTGTATTCTTTCTACAAAATATTTAATATTCTATGAATCAGTATATGCTAAACTATGCTGTAGTAAGAAATGCTGCATTAACGATGATCAAAATCTCAGTGATATAACAAAATAGAAGTTAATTTGTCACTTATATCAAAGTCTTAGTTGAATCAGGCTGCTCTCCTTGGCAGCTCTTATCCAATGAATGACTCAGGGTATTCTTATCTGGAATGGTCTGCCCCGTTATTCAGTACCTCATAGCAAACATATGCCATTGTACTTAGTTTTCAACATATAAAGCTACCACTTGATTGAGAACTTTTCTCCTCGTATTTGTGAGAGACAGAGTTATTTTCCACTATAAATTACAAAATGATAAATACTCGTTTTTCTAGTCTTTCTTAAAGGTAATGCATAGCATTTGATCTAGGATCTGGCAATAGTAATCAGGCTCCTTTACACATGACTATTGAATCAGGGAATCAGGAAGGCAAATAATATTTCTGGGGATGATACTTATTGCAACAAGATAGAGTCCATAGGCAATAGTGGCAGATGTACTAGTTGCAACATTCAGGCTTCCCTACTAACAGTGTTGAGTGTTTCAACTAACAGTAGCTAGTACTTGGAAGGGCCATGGCAGATTACTAACTGTCTGAAACAGTTCTCATTGTGAATCTGAACAACTTTCCTTGCTGCCATGCCTTTTCTATGATCATTTGGGTGACTCAATAAGCTATCCAATATCATTTTAGTGAATTAATAATTTCCTTTAGTAAAATCACTCAGAGCTACTTTTGTTTTGTTTTGGTTTTGCTTTTAACTGAAGTTTGGCTGATATCTGGCATTAACAAGTATCTAATCACTTTAACCTACTTATCTCAGATGATACTAAGTGGACATCAGAACATAAAATTCTCATGTAATGTTAGGTGGTTAAATTGTGTTGTGATGGAAATCATGGGTTATTCTAGTGATATTTGATGAGAACTGACCCTTTTCTGAAAATACAGACTCCTTCATGAGAAGGTCCTTGATTTTAAGACCAAGCAACGAAACTGAGGGCTTGGTAAGAGGAAAGACTCTATCAAGTGTTGTCTTTGAATTCCGTTCTTCTGTAAATGGCCACCTATTTAAGAGCATAGATTTCACAAATCTAAAATTTAATGATTCCCATGAAGTTTAAGAATGAAATCAGATGTTTTATCTTGCATTAGTGAATTAATCAAGCCTAAGACCTTTCTGAAATATAATATTCGTTAGTTTTGTTTTTCCATGTGAAAATACATTATTGATCATGTAGTTAATGCATACAATTAGAACAGTATTGATATCAAAGTTCCTAGGCTACAGTGAATGAGCCAGAGATTGAGTGCTAATAACAGAAAATAGTTATAAATGTACCTCAAGAAAAGTATCATGTAAAATAGGATTCAAGTTGCTGGGTCAATGTATAACACTTCTTTCTAACAGAAAGTATGTTTAAACTTGAATTATTTTTATATATTGAAGTGAGTAAAAGTATGCCACTAGCCAGATGTCATAAAAAATCCAGGAACAGAGTATGAGAAAAGAGTTTGATAGAAAATAGTACAAAAATTCCAAAAAGAGTGGTTTAAGATTAGATTTTAAAAGTGAAGAAAGTTGTATGTCTGTTACATACTATCACTTCAAATAAGGTTGTACAAACTGAATGATTTCCAACCTATCATCTGTGGGAGAAGTAAGACACAAAAATAACTGTACTACATCACGTTTTTGTATATTTTTAATACATCTCAATAATTTCAAGTCAATTTGCCACTTTATATGCTTTAAATCTTTCTGTTATATACATCACAAAAGTTAGCACTGTTCTAGAATATTAGGTTCAAACTTACAATATTGTTTAAAATTTAAATTATTAAATGCTAATAAAATATGATCCTAGCTATACTAAACTGTCAGAAAAAAATTATTTTATACCCTTTGATTCTAAATTTAGGAGGTAATGATTATCAGAATGATAAAATATAATTATTAAATAAAATAGAAATAGAATATTAAATAGAATAGAATAAAAGCAAAATAGAATTATTAAATAAATAATTAAAATAAAATGTCTTGCAAATATATTTTGGAAGTTGTTTCTTAGAAGTCCTGAAAGCCAAGTTAGGTGAGAAATTTCACAAGGTCTTGTTTTTCATTCCTGGGAGAAACCTGTAGCTAGGGTTACAAAGAAGTTAAAGGACAGGACCACATTTCATGCTTGTCACACACCAGAACACATAGCTTTTGCTTTCCTCTTAGATACAATGCTGTAAATGGTAGGTAGTTTGCTTAAATCATCCTTGATGATATAATATGAAGAAAATGACAGATATTTGTTAAGCTAAACACACACAAAATTAATGTGAAATGTCCTCAAAAATATAAGAAACTAGGTCATTTGATTGGTTATAGCTTCTTTAATTATTAGGTATTTCTCCAGTTAATTACACAGAAAACAAATTTCACTGCAACTACCATGGAAAATCTGAATTATATTATATTTGTTCCTATTATGAGATTTGTTTTTGATATGAAAAAGCTTAACATTTTTAATTTAAGGTAATGTGTGCAAATATAGGCGCACCTCATTTTATTGAGCTTTGCTTGATTGTGCTTTAAAGACATAGATTTTTTAAAAAAGATTAAAGGTTTATGTTAACCTTGCATCTAACAAGTGTATGGCTCCATTTTACCATCAGCATATGCTCACTTTACATTCCTGTTTCACATTTTGGTAATTCAAACTGTATTTTAAACTTTTTCATTATTGTTATGTTTGTTATTGTAATCTGTAATCAGTCATCTTTGATGTTACTGTTGTAATTGTTCTGAAGTGCTACAAACTGTGCTTCTGTAACAGAGAATGTAATCCATAAATGTGTGTGTTCTGACCGCTCCACCCACCAACAGGCTCCTCCCTGTGTCTTTCTCTCTCTCTCTCTCTCTCTCTCTCTCTCTCTCTCTCTCTCTCTCTCTCTCTCTCTCTCTCTCTCTCTCAGATTACACAGCCAAGTACACCTAGCAAATGTAGATTAGGTCTTTTCATATAATCCAATATTTCTTGGAGGCTTTGTTCATTTCTTTTCACTTATTTTTCTCTATTCTTGCCTCCTCATTTTATTTCATTGAGTTGATCTTCAGTCTCTGATATCCTTTCTTCTGCTTGCTCTATTCGGCTATTGAAACTTGAAACTTCTGTATGCTTCGCAAAGGTCTCGTTCTGTGTTTTTCAGCTCCATCAAGTAATTTATATTCTTCTCTTAGCTGTTTACTCTAGTTAGCATCTCATCTAACCTTTTTTCTAGGTTCTTGGTTTCTTTGCATTGGGTTAGCACATGTTCTTTTAGCTCTGAGAAGTTTGTTATTACCCACCTTCTGAAGACTGTTTCTCTCAATTAATCACATTCATTCTCCATCCATCTGTGATCCCTAGATGGTGAAGAGTTGTGATCCTTTGGAGGAGGAAGACATTCTGGTTTTTGGTGTTTTCATCCTTTTTGCGCTGGTTTCTTCCCATCTTAGAAGCTTTATCTACCTGTGGTCTTTGTAGTTGGTGACTTTCGGATGGGATCTCTGAGTGGACGTCCTTTTCATTGCTGATGAAGTTATTTCTTTCTGTTTCTTAGTTTTCCTTCTAACAGTCAGGCCCCTCTGCTGTAGGACCGCTGGAGGTCCACTCCAGACCCTGCTTGCCTGGGGATCACCCAAGGGGGCTGCAGAACAATAAGGGCTGCTGCCAGTTTCTTCTTCTGTTATGTTCATCCCAGAAGGGTACCTGCCAGATGTCGGCCTGAGCTCTCCTTTACGAGGTGTCTCTATAGGTATACGGGGGTCGGGGAGCTGCTTGAGGAGACAGCCTATCCCTTACAGGAGATCAAGTGCTGTGCTGGGTCTATAGGTATACGGGGGTCGGGGAGCTGCTTGAGGAGACAGTCTATCCCTTACAGGAGATCAAGTGCTGTGCTGGGAGCTCCATAGGTATACGGGGGTCGGGGAGCTGCTTGAGGAGACAGTCTATCCCTTACAGGAGATCAAGTGCTGTGCTGGGAGCTCCATTGTTCTGTGCAGAGATGCTGGGCAGGTACTTTTAAATCTGCTGCAGTGGAAATCATAACAGCCTCTTTTCCCAGGTGCTCTGTCCTAGGAAGGCCAGGCTTTATTTATAAGTTCCTGACATGCCGCTGCCTTTTTTCATAGATGCCCCGTATGAAGTAGTCTAGTCACACTCTGCCAGCAGAGTTGTTGCTGAGCTGCCACAGGCTCTGCCCAGCTGCTGTGTGAACTGCCTCAGTAGTGGAGGACTGCCTCGGTAGTGGAAGACTGCCTCGGTAGTGTTGGTCACCCTTCCTCCCACTGAGCTGGACCGTCCTGAGTCCAGCTGTGCTTACTGCGAAACTCTCATTCCAGAGCATTTCAGATTGCTTGTTTTGTGGGGGTGGTACCTGCTGAGCCAGATTGCCTGGCTCCCTGTCTCTGTCCCCTGTCTTTCAGTTGAATGGGCGGCTCTGTCTCCCAAGCTTTCCAGGCACCAGTTGAAATGGCCGTCCAGATTTGTGTGAGCTTCTGTGTGCCAACCCGGCACTGGCTAAAACTGCTGTGCTTAAAACTGGTGGCGCTTTTCAGCCCAGAAATCTCCTGGTCTGTGGGCAGTGAAAATTTGTTGTCAATGTGGTGGGCACTCACCCTTTACATTGTTCTTGCTGGGAACTGCACTCCAGAGCTGTTACTATTTGGCCATCTTGGATCAGAAACTCTGTTGTTTAATAAAGCAACTTAAGGTATGTATGACAAAAAAACAGTATTAATGCTTATTAGTCTGATACACTCTAAAATGGTTTGAAAATGCAACTGAGCATTATAATTCTATTGTTTTCGTGTAACACTAAAAAATCTAATATAGTTTCCCCTTTATAATTTGACATACAAATACATTCTGGAATTAAATATCCCTACAATAAATATTTTAGTTTTTAAGTACTTGCTGTTATATTTGCCCTACATAAGAATTTTGTATTTAGAAATTAAAAGATACTTTGTCAATTAAAAATACAACTTCATAATAATCATCATAAGTATAATATACATGCCCATAAATATTTACTTGTTTCTTTCAACAAAAAGTCTTTTGGTCATGATTACTAGAAATAAAAGCAATTTATAAAGATATAAGGAAGACAAGTACTCACAATAGATAACACAATATTTGCATACTGACTCTAATATTAAAATATCATTTTCAAGTATGCACACACACATTCACCTAAGAGAGAGACTAACTAACCAGGAGAATACTACATAATTGTTCTTCAAGTATGGAAATGAAAACCTAACACACATTTTTAAAAAGGAAAAAGATATATAACAACAAACAAAATATAAACACATGACATTTGTGCAAATTGTTCCATTCACTTTAAAATATTGTCTTAGAGTATTACAACAAACATTTTACAAATAAATTTCAGAAAATATCTAGACCATAAGAATCTTATATTCGAACTTGAAAAAAAAAACAACTAGCATTTGCAAGAAGAAAAAACACACGAACAAAATTATTGTAAATAAAATGTCACAATGAAAAGCAAACAAATTTAGAGTCATCTTGTTTAAACCACACATTTAAAATAACTAAAAAAGACTCTATTGTGCTAAATAGTGTCCTTTGTAATTATAAGCTCAACTAATTTGCCATCTGTGGAAATGAAGCTAGGCTATTCTAAAGAATTATAAAATAGTTTGAATTGCGTATGTGGGCCAGCAGATGTCACTCTTGTTAAAAGACTGCCTGAGTAATCTTTTCTGAAGGGTAATTGTCCCCTATGGCTGTGGGCAAAATTTCAACATGTGAAAGATTTAGCCCTGACCCCCTTTTCACCTCACCACCTACTTTACACTAATGACAACAGTATCAGTAAATTAGAAATGTCAGCTGCTCTGCCATCAGTTTCCAAAGCTGTTTGGTCTAACTATAATTTATGGTCAATGGTTATATAAGCAGCATTGCCAAATCTCTGTAATTATTACAAAGATGTAGCCAGGCACAGAAAATAAATGTTACTGTAAGCTAAACCAAGCTCTGACATTACTATAATTAGGCTGATGATTCATGCCATTTGTTTCTCTTAGAAGATACAAAGAGTATCTAGAAGACAGACAGAAAATTAAGCTTCAATTTTCGAATTTTTTTTTCTTTTATAAAACTGGTTTGATCAATTAAGAATGGACAACTCCTGTTAATTCACTACATTTAACTACTCAAAACATTCATAATAGTTCAGAATGCAACCTTTTGGAAATGTTCCTGGTATGATATGTTTACGAAGCAAAAATATAATTTTAAAAATAAATATCCAGAGTTAAGGCAGAATATCTGGAATGTATATATATAGAGAGAGAAGTATGGTGCATATGTGTGTGTACTACATGCTCACATACATGGTATCCTCTGTAAGAAGAAAATATCCAATTCTTATTAGTTTGGGTACGAAGCACATATTAGTTGTCATATAGTGAATGAAACACATAATAGTTGTCATAGAGTGAATACATAAGAATCTATCATTATTTGTCAGGTAAAATTTTAATTTTGATAGATAATTTATTATATTAATGGAATTGGTCACACCTCCTTTGGACACAACTGTGAATGGAACTAATAAAATTGGAATCCTGGGCTCAAATGCCAGTTCTACAAATTATTAAGTTAGTGGACTTCAACTACATAACTTATCTTATATACAGCTTTCTATAAATGTAGAAATAAGAAAACACCAACATCTTAGAACAATTGAATTGGTTAAATAAAGTAATACATAGAAAGAAATTATGCAGTACTTGGAACTTTTAGAATCTCAAGAGACTTTTAGTTCTCATCCTAAGTAACTTGAATTTCCCAAGGAGGCCACTGATAGTGATCACATTTGCCACAGCCTAGTCATTCAAATAAAATATTAACAACAAATTGTGCAGTTGGAAGATGTCCTAAGGTTATTAATTCTATTGTCCTGCCTAATGTAGAATTAATTACTAGTTTATGTACCTTAATATCTCAGAAAAATGGGAGTGATATACTACCAAGGCATTTCCAGTTTACTACCTGACAAAACAGCTTTCTATTTTTGACCAGCTATAATTATCCTAGCAACATTAACTTAAAATGTGCTTTCCATTTGGTACTTCAATGTAGCCCCAGAAATGGTCTTAGTAGACATACAAAATACATTTTCACATCAAAATATTTGAGCATTTTATAAAAGCAATCATTTTTATAGTAATGGATTTCCAGTTACAGTAATATCACTTGGTATTAATGAGATATTTATTATTACCTACCTTATAGTTTCATTTGAGAATTTACTAACATGTTACTTATAAAAAATCTTTATCTAAGTGCCTTGCATATATTAAATATTCCATGAATTTATATTATTTTACCTTACCCATAATTTTATATGCTAACGTCTAAGAGAATAACATATTTTATTACTCTCTGTCTTGCAACCTTGTGGTTAAATCTGGCTATAGTGTCTCAGATATGGAATTATTATCCCTTACATTTTAGTAGTTAATTTTACATTTTATTGTTGTTCTAGGATATGTATCATAACACGAACTCAGATTGATCTGCTCTAAACAAAATTCGCACACAATTTAGAACTATTTTATTTCAATTAAGAGAAAACCAAAATGCCTTGAAGAATACCAGTTTCACTGACTCATTTAAATAAATGTAAATAAAAGAAAAAAATAGATATCAATTCTGACTGCTAATGATTCAGAGGTACAAATGAGGTTACCAAGAAAATTAATATTACTAAGACCTAGTTATGACCTATTTTGTGTGTTCACCCCCAACCTCTTTTCTCCCTCTCTTATTCTGGTTCATCTACATGATTCAAATACATGAGGGATTTCTCTGTTTTCATTTTTATGGTAAAAGTTGATTTTACAATAGAACAAAATTGAACAATCAGAAAGTTGTGTGTGTGTGTGTGTGTGAGAGAGAGACAAAGAGAGAGAGAAATTATCTGTTTTATTGTATACCTTAAGGTGCTAAGATATCCAAAGCCATTCTGATTAATGGTCTTTCATGAGACCTAATATTCTCCACTTTCTGAAACTTATTAATGGCTTATCTTTGCCTCTAGTCTTCATTTAATTTTTAATTTCATGATAATACATTGCTCCATTTTCATGAATTGTGATGTTACTCAGTAGGCAATTTCATATTGGAAACTCTTATCCGTCAGTTGTAAAAAAAAAAATTGAAAGAAAAATGTGTTTCCTTGGTTATTACTTTGCTTTGATATTTCTCTATTATTGAAATATTAGTCCTCCTAAAGTGATCCTCTCATTGTCAGAATGTTTTTCTCCTATTTTTTCCACTTTAGGTATTGTTTGATCTGTTCTCTGGGAGCTCTCAAGGGTTTCTCTTTTAACCCTCTGAAGACAGAAGCAACAGCACTTGTAAATGAGTTTCTGGGTGTGGCAGCTGAACAAATGCACCTCAAATGTTAGAGAGAGAGACTAAAAACAGAATAAAACAAAACAAAACACACCTATTGAGCTCTGGTTCAAAAATGTCCCATATGCGGAAGGAGAACATCCCCACATCTGAGAAATTACTTGCTAGTTAGGAATGTAAATGAGTCTTCAATAAGCTATTGCATCAATCTACCATGGAGACTAGTTTCTCATGAGAACAAACACTAAGTTGCATTTACTATTCTGTGATCTGAGTTCCTCATCAAAATCAACATATTGTACAACATCAGGATGGTATCTATAGATGGGTGATGGTGCAGGGAATGCAAATCCATATTCAAATGAAGTGGCTTTTTCAATGAGAATAAACCATAGATATCTCCTTGATGGCACTGGTTCATTGTAATTAACCTGCCACCAGGTAGGTGTACACCTGATCTTCCAGGGAAATAAAGCCATTCTTCAACTAAAAACTGATAGGTGCTATTGACAGGCCGGGAACTCAGTAATAGTGGTAGCCAGGTCAGTCTTGGAGAGTTCATGCACTGGAGCTCAGGCACAACCTTTATCACTTTATACACGTGGACATTAAGTAAACAGTATCCTTTGTCCCCTTGTTTTGGGCAAAATTTCCAGCAGCGGTTGAGTCTTTGTGGTTCCACTGCCCACAGCACAACCCTCTCCAGTATATAGATCCAACTCCAACCAGGAAGCACTGTCATATCTACAGTTCCAAATGAATAACCACAAGTTTGGGGTTCCCATAACACTACCTTTTCTTGTTACTATCTAAACCAAGGCAGTGTGGAAGCTTGCTTATATTTCTGATTTGTAAGTTCTGACAATGTCTTCTGTTGGCCTTTATATTTTGCCTGCATTGTCATCCCTGTCTGTAATATATCTTGAGTGCTTATATCATAATAATAGACTATTGATTACATTATAATGAAACCTATTGACGTTAATTCATTGAACTATTTAAAAGGGCAAAGAGACAATTTGTATTCACATTTCTGTAGTGTTGTCCTAGTTTTTGAATTTTCTTTTAAGCAGCAGGTTTTTACTTATCCTTGATTGCGCTTCCTGTTTTGTTCTGGCTGATTTTACACAAGTAAATTTTTCTAACTTTGTCTTGCTTTCTAATTTTGTTTAGTCTCTTTCCCAGGAAAAAAACTGGTGGAGCTAAAAAAAAATGTTCTCTCAAATATGTTAAATTTTTTATTTTCCTGTGGCTAAAATTAAAAAACGTGCTTCCTTCTATATAATAGATTACGTTTCTGTGTTTCCAAATTACACACATTTCTCTAAATACGCCTTTGTATTTTCATGTACTACTTTCTAATTTGAACTGCCCATAAAAAGAAGCATGTTAGTAAGATTCTTCTTGTTTCTGCACTTATTTTGTCATTTCTTTGTCTCTTGCAGTTTTCTCTATGATGTAATATTTTCAAAAGCATCCCCTTGTTAGAAGTTTGCATATAAAAAGAAGGAAAACTTCACCTGCATCAATCTTTCCCATTAATTGATCATTTTCTCTTAATAAGCTTCAAAATAGTGCATAGAGAAACTGCACATAGAACTACCACATATTGAAAATAAATGTAGAAATACCTATAGAAATATTGCATCTAGGAATACTGAATATTGACCTTAATCAATATAAATGACCTACTTTTAAAACCTCATTTCACTGGATGTTGCCATATTTCTGTGGGAATTTTACGAAGTATTTTTCTATTTTTTTTAACTGACTTTACAGGGATACATTTTGCATATAATAAAATATATTGATTCATGGTGTGCAATTTGATAAATTTTTAAAAAGTATTCATTCATATAACAACATGAGTATATATGACAAACAAAATCACAATACTTACATTACTCCTAAAAGATTCTTTTGCCCATTTTCAGTCAATCACCAAATATCCGATTCCAGAAAAACAATTATCTTTTTTCTACCATTGTAGACTAGAATTATTTTTCCTGGGTTTTTGTTCAAATTTAATTAAATATATTTTTTACTGTATCTTTATATTCAGAAGGATAATTTTTGCTAGTAACACATATTTTGTATAAGTACATGTAATTGTTTCTATTAATAATATTCCATTTTGTGTGTGTGTGTGTGTGTGTGTGTGTGTGTGTGTGTGTTCCGAGGTGTACATTTATTGGCCTACTTATGCATACTACAGTATTTGGTTATTATAAATGTAGTTGACAAACATTCTGGTACATGCCTTTGTGTAAATGTTTTCATTTATCTTCAGTGAAAACATAGAATTTCAATTGCTTTGTAATATGTTAAATATGTATTTACATATTTTAGATCTGCCAAGTTATTTTTTTTCCAAGATGGTTATAACATTTTACTTGCTCACAATGCAAAGCCTTCTAGTTGCTGTATATCTTTAACAACATTTTGTATTTTAGGTAAATTTTAGCCATTCTAGTGGGTGTGTAGGGATATTTAATTGTAGTTTTACTTTACATTTTCCTGCTGACTAAAAAAGTGAGCTTCCTTCATGGGTTTATTGGCTATTTGTCTTCTTTTTTACTTCAAATATTTTGTCTGTTTTTAGTGAGATTAATTTTCTTATAATTATTGTACTGTAGGAGTCTTGATATATTGCAGACTTAGATCTGCCTTGTCGTGTCACGTCTTGTCATTTTCAAAATAGTCAAATAACACATTTCTAATCTTGTCGCATTGTACATTGCAATAAAAATAACTTTTCTTTTGTGCTTTTGTGTTCTATCTAAAAATTGTTTCCTTAAATTTAGCTAAAGATTTCACTTGTGTTTCCTTCTGGAATTTTCAAATGTTTCATTTTTACTTTTAGGTCTATGTTACATTTCAAGTTTTTTTTTTTTTTAGCATGGTTTGAATTAAATGTTGAAATATATATAAAATCTGGAGTTGTTACAACATAATTTATTATAAGAACTTTATGCATTGAACTACCTTAGTGTTGCTATTGAAAAATCAGCTGGCTTTTACATACGGCATAATTCAGCATTCTTCGTTATGTTATTTTTATTTGTAAATCTACACTTATGCCAATACCAGACCTAATTGTTCACTGTATCTTTATAGTAATAGGAAGTCTTGAAAACAGATAGTCTAGACTTCCAACTTTTTTATTTTTTAATATCAAAATGTTTTTGGCTATTCCAGGTTATTTGTATTTCTCCTAAATCATTAGAAATTTTTCTCAATTTTGTCAAAATATCTGCTGGCATTTTGATTGTGATAGAAATTAACAAGAAAATTAATTGGCAAAGAATTGATGTCTCAGATTAAGCCTTCTGATCCATGAACATCATATACCTCTTTTGTTAACCTATTATTATAATACTTCATACTTATCCATATAAGGTTCTTAGAAATATATTTTAAACTTTCTACCTAAGAATATATTATATAATATTGTACATTTTTTAAAAGTTTAACCTTCTGATTGTTCATCGCTATATGAACAATCATATAGCAATGTGTATAAAATTAAAATTTTGTGTCATTAATGATCATATTCCAACACATTGCTAAAAAGCTTATTCATTCAAGTAATTTTTTGGAAGATTCAAATTTTCTACAAATATAATCATGTTGTTTGTGGAAAACAGGCAATTTACCTTCTTTATTTTCAATCTATAAGCCTTTTTCTTCTTTTACGTGCCATATTGTTCTGGTTAGAAAGTGTAGTATAGTGTTGAACAGAAAAGGGCATAATTTTAGAAAGAAAGCATTTTGTCATTCAGCATTATGTAGGATGTTGGCTTCAGGTTTTTCATTGATGTACTTTATTTCATTAAGAAAATTTTCTTCTATTCCACTTTTCTTATTGTTTTATTTTTTGAATTATATTTAAAATTTTTATGGGTACATAGTGGATGTATATATTTATGGGGTACAAGAGATGTTTTGATCTTGTTACTTGTTTTTTTGTCTGTTTCGGTTTTGGATTTCTTCCTGGTTCAATCCTGGTAGGTTGTATGTATCTAGAATTTATTCATTTCTTCTAGATTTTCCAACTTATTGGCAAACAGTTGCATATAGAAGCTGCTATTGATCTTTTAAATTTATGCATTATCATTTCATTTCTGATTTTTTTTATTTAGATCTTCTCTGTTTTTTTTTCTTAATTATTCTGACTAAAGCTTGGTGAATTTTGTTTAACTTTTCAAAAAACAAACTTTTTGTTTAATTGATATTATTCTCTTCATTTTGGTTTCATTTATTTCTGCTCTATTACTTCTTTACTTCTACTAATTTGGGGTTTGGTTAGCTTTCTATTCCCTAGTTCTTTGAGTTTCATCATTAGATTATTTATTGGAAGTTTTTTCTCTTTTTTGATGTAGGCACATATAACTATAAAATTATCTCTTAGTATTGCTTTTACTATATCCCATATTTTATAAATTTCTTTCTTAATTTCTTCATTAACCTACTGGAAATTCAGAAGCATATTGTTTAATTTCCATGTATCTGTACAGTTCCCCAAATCTTCTTGTTATTGTTAGTTTTCTTCAATTGTGGTCAGAGAAAAATGCTTGATACTATTTAAATTTTTTGAATGTTTTAAGACTTGTTTTGTGACCTAACATACAATCTATCCTTGAGAATAAAACATGCACTGAGGAAAATAATGTGTATTCTGTAGCACTTGGATAAAATGTTTTCATTGGCATGGACTATTTTTTTTTGTCTTTTTATTTTAGTCAATGTATGTCTTTGTAGGTGCAGTGTGTTTCCTATAAGCTACCTGTCAATAGGTCTTCTTTATTCATCCATTCAGCCAGTCTTTGTCTTTCGATAGAATTAAAAGTTTAGTCCATTTACATTCAATGTTATTATTGATAAGGAAGGATCTACTCCTGCCAATTTGTTATTTGCTTTCTGTTGTTGTTTTTGATTGGTGTTTGTGTTTTTATCTCTTCTTCTTTCTTTCATGTCTTCCTCTAGTAAAGGTGATTTTCTCCGGTAACATGATTTAGTTCTTTGCTTTTTATTTTTATTTTTTTGTATCCATTGTTGTTTTTTTGGTTTGAGATTAGGATGAGACTTGCAAATACTATCTTATAACTCATTACTTTAACCTGATGACAGCTTAACAGTATTTGCATGAACAAAGGAGCGAAAAGAACTCTAAGAAAACATCTATTTCTTAATTTTGACCCCCTCCATATTTTTAACTGTTTTATTATTTCATTTATATCTTATTTTATTTTCTATGTCTTGAAAAGTTGCAGTTATTTTTTATTGGTTCATCATTTAGTCTTTCTATTCAGGATAAGAATAGTTTACATGCCACAGTTACAGTGTGATAATATTCTGTTTTTCTGTGCACTTACTATTAGCAGTGAATTTCGTTACTTCAGGTGATTATTTATTGCTCGTTAATATCCTTTGCTCTCATGTTTAAGTACTCCCATAGCATATTTTGTAGGATAAGTCTGGTATAAATGAAATCCCTCAGCTTTTGTTTGTATGGGAAAGTCTTTATTTCTTCACATATGAAGGATATTTTCACCAGATATACTATTCTAGGATAAAAGTTGCTTTACTTTCTTTTTTTTTTTTCTTCATTACATTAAAATGTCATGCCACTCTCTTTTGGCCTGTAACATTTCACTAAAATGTCTGTTGCCATATGTATTGGAGCTCTATTAGGATCTTTTCCTACTTAACCTAGACTTTTGGAAGTTTGATTATTAAATGCTTGAGGTACTCTTCTGTGGGTTAAATCTGCTTCTTGTTCTATAGCCTTCTTCTACTTGAATACTGATATCTTTATTTAGGTTTGAGAAGTTCTTTGTTATTATTCCTTTCAATAAACTTTCAACTCCTATCTTTCTCTGCCTTCTATTTAAAGTCTTAGATTTGAGGCGATTTTCTAGATCCTGTAGGTTTGCGTCATTGTTTATTATTCTTTTTTCTTTTGTCTCCTCTGACTGTATTTTCAGCTAGCTTCTCTTCAAGCTCAATAATTCTTCTGCTTGGCCAATTCTGTTATTAAAAAATTCTGATGCATTCTAATGCCAGTTGCACTTTTCAACTCCAGAACTTCTGCTTGATTCTCCTTAATTATTTCAATCTGTTTGTTAAATTTGTGTGATAGAATTCTGAATTGGTTCTCTCTGTTATCTTGTACTTCTTTGAGTTTCCTCAACTACAGCTACTTTGAATTCTCTGTCAGAAAGGTCACATATATCTATTTCTCCGGGATTGGTGCTTAGTGCCTTATTTACTTCCTTTGGTGAGGTCATGTTTTCCTGGATGGAATTGATGCCAGCAGATGTTCTTCAGTGTCGGAGTATTGAATATTTAGGTGTTCATTGTAGTCTTCACTTTCTAGGCTTATTGGTAGCCATCCTTTCTGGGAAAACTTTCCAGATATTTGAAAGAATTTGGATATTGTGATCTAAGCTGTTTCTGCCTTAGGGGACACCCCAAGCCCATAATGTGATTCTGCAATCTCATAGAGGTACTACCTTGATGGTCTTGGACAAGATCCTGAAGTAATCTCTGGATTACTATTCAGAGATTCCTGTTCTCTTCTTTTACTTTCTCCCAAACATACAGAGTCTGTCTGTTCTGAGCTATATAAAGCTGGCTGTTGAGTGACACAAGCACTCCTGATGCCACTGCAACTATGACAGTGCTGGGTTAGATCTGAAGCCAGCACAGTGCTGGGTCTCACCCAAGGCTTGCTGCAACCACTTTCTGGCTACTGCCTATGTTTGCTCAGGCCCTGGGGCTCTGCACATGCAGAGCCAGCCAGAACTGTGTCCTTCCCTTCAGTGGCAAGAGCCCACAAGCCCTGGGTGGGTCCAGACATGTTGTCTAGAAGTCAGGGACTAGAGGAAAAAACCTTAGAAGTCTATTAGATGTTCTATTGTTTTACAGCTTAGTTGGCACTCAAACCACAAGATGCAGTTCTTCCCACCTTTTTTTTTTTATACTGAGTCTTGCTCTGTCCCTCAGGCTGGAGTGCAGTGGCATGATCTCTGCCTCCAGAGTTCAAGCAATTCCCCTGCCTCAGCTTCCCGAGTAGCTGGGACAACAGGCCCGCACCACCACACTCAGCTAATTTTTTATATTTTAGTAGAGATGGCATTTCACAATGTTGGCCAGGATAGTCTCAATCTCCTGACCTTGTGATCCACCCACCTCAGCCTCCCAAAGTGCTGGGATTACAGATGTGAGCCACCATGCCTGGCCTCCCATTCTTCCCTCTCCTTTCCGATGGCAGAGGAGCCTCACCCCATAGCCACTGCCACCCCTGGCTATGAGGAGTAGTGCCAGACTACTGCTGATGTTTCTTTAAGGCTCAAGATTTCTTAAGTCAGCTTCTTGTAAATGCTGGGTGGTCTGAGACTCACCCTTCAGGGCAGTGGTCTCTCCATTGGACAGGGGCAGGTCCAGAAATGCTATCCAAGAGTCAATTTATAGAATTGGAGGCCCCAAGAACCTTCTTGGTGTTCTGCCCCCTGTGGCTGTGCTGGGACCTAAGGTGCAAGGCAAAGTCTTCTTTACTCTTCCCTCTGCTTTTCTCAAGCAGAAGGAGTTTTGCCCCATAGCCACCAAAGTTGATAATGTGCTGAGCCTTGTCTGAAGCCAGCAAGTCTCAGAGGATCACCCAAGGCCCTCAATGTAGTACCTGAATATTGCTGCTGGTTATTTAGGGCCCCAGGGCTTTTCAGTTAGCAGTTGATAATTGCTGGCAGGACTGAGTAGTTTCCTTCAAGGCAGTGAGTTCTCTTCTGACCCAGAGCGTGTCCAGAAATATTATCTGGGAGTAAGGACCTGGAACAGGGGTCTCATGACTGACTGGTGCCCTATCTTGCTATGGCTGAGGTATTATCAAGCAAGTATGATGGGAGACAAAGTCTTCCCTACTTTTTCTTCTCTCCTCAAACTGAAGAAAGGTGTCTTTTTTGGAGCCATGAGCTGTGTGCCTTGGGGTTAAGGAATGAGTGAGGCCAGCACTCCTTTGGCTGCCCCAGCTGGTTTCTCAGTGTGTCTGTGCCCTGCCTAGTGCACTGTCTCTGGGTGTACTTCAGCCCTAGGACTCAACTAAGGGTTGCAATCCTTATGGCCAAGACTACCTTTCACTTTTACTTGTAGACTGACAGCACCCTGGCCCTCAGTGGCAAAGTATACGGAAACTCAAGTTCTGACCTCCAGGATTGGAGATTTCCCTCTGGCTAGGGCTTATTTAAATGCTCCCCATGTGGACTGGCATCAGCCGTTTGGTCTGGTTTTCCTTTCCGCTCTAACAGGACAGTACTTAATTTAATCCCATACAGTGGCTGTGTTCTCCCTTCCCAACTGCTCACAGACACTCCACATTGTACCACTGCCACTGAGGGTAAAAGATTGGTGGCATTGGTGATTAAGAACTGCTTTTTAAATCACTTCAATGCCTTCTTCAATCATTTGAAGTTAAAACTAGTTACTAAAAATCCCGTTAAAAAATTGTAGTAGGCCAGGCGCAGTGGCTCATCCCTGTGATCCCAGCACCTTGGGAGGCCAATCCCAAAAGTCTAGCTAATTTTTGTATTTTTAGTAGAGATGAGTTTCACCATGTTGGCCAGGCTGTTCTTGAACTCTTGACCTCAAGTGATCCACCTGCCTTGGCCTCCCAAAGTGCTGGGATTACAGGCGTGAGCCTCCATGCCCAGTTGATACTTCCATATAATTCTTTTTTTTTTATGGGATTTTTAGATTTTTTTTCTGTAGAGTTCTTTGAACTCCTTGTGTTTTCTGGTTATTAATCCTTTGTCACATGGATAATTTGCCAATATTTTCTCCCATTCTGTGGGTTGTCTCTTCAAGCATCCTTCTACATTAATCTTAATATTTCTTCGATTATTTGAATGTAATTAATTTTTATTCTGACTTCTGATAAATTTCATTTTTTATTTTACTCAAAACAAAACAAAACAAAAAAACTAGTTACTATTGAGGGAATGTATTCTCTCCTCGGGTCCACAAGGGGGTGTGGTTTCAAAGGTAAGAACTTCGCAGTGACATGCCCAGCCTGCTTTCTTTCACATCTCCATCCTGGAGCTTAGGCGTCTTTGTTTACCTTTCATGCACTTGGGAAGGTATATAGCCCAGGTGAGCTCCCTTTGTCTAGAAAGCCCTCAAAAAGCTATGGAAGGACTCTGGGCCAAACAACAAATCAGATGTCAGAAATCAAAGATCAATCACTCCAGCAGAAGTTTAGAGGAACTCCTTTTATATGACAGAAAACTTGAATAGGGCGGGAAGAACTCCCAGGTTAAAAATCCCTTTCTCCCACATCTGATTGGACTCCATTTCTGGATCCTCTGTCACGACAGCGTGGGAGCTTGCTCTCTTTTTTTTTTTTTTTTTTTTTTAAACGGAGTTTTGCTCTTGTTACCCAGGCTGGAGTGCAATGGCACGATCTTGGTTCACCGCAACCTCCGCCTCCTGGGTTCAGGCAATTCTCCTGCCTCAGCCTCCCAAGTAACTGGGATTACAGGCACACGCCACCATGCCCAGCTAATTTTTTTTTTTTTTTTTTTTTTTTTTTTTTGTATTTTTAGTAGAGACAGGGTTTCACCATGTTGACCAGGATGGTCTCGATCTCCTGACCTTGTGATCCACCCGCCTTGGCCTCCCAAGTGCTGGGATTATAGGCTTGAGCCACCGCACAACAGGGAACAACCTGAACCCATCATCTGCAATTTGGTCACACTATGAGTGCTCAACTAATTTTTTGGTCTCATGAAGGTAGTTTTACTGTGTAGACAGGTGTGAACTTTGTGTCCTTGTGGGTGCTCTGCAGGGTAGCAATCAAAGCTTCTTATTCTATCTTGCTCAGCTCCTAGACTCTTTTCTTATTTTTCAATCTTGAAATAATTGTTGTACTGTGTCAAATTATTTAATACAAATGTTTTGTTCTTATTCGTTTAATATAGGGAATTCCCTTAACTGTTTCTGAATTTTAGGTAAAACTTTAATTTCTGAGATGATGATGATTATATTTATTTAATTTTGTGTATATATTCCCCTATTTTCATAATAGAATATTTTCTTCCACCTGAGGCATTTTTCATTGAACATTTTTTTTGTACTGCAGGTTTGTTAGAAACAGATTCTCCCAGCGTTTGTATGTATGAAAAATAGATCTTTTTCTTCACACTGAAATATAGTTTTATTTAGTATGGAATTGTAGGTTACCTCTTTCTTGCAGCATTCCAAAGAAGTAAATGAAACATATTTTCACTTAGGATGGAGTTTTAGGTGAGCATTTTCTCCCATTATTATAAAGATGTTATTTCTTTGTCTTTTATCCTTATGCATTTATGTTAGAAATTCTGCACTCACTTATACTTGTTCTTTTAATATGGCTTTCTCTCTAATGTATTTAATTTTTAGTTTTACAATTGGTTTTCATCAAAATAACTATCATCTTTCTTGATGCAGTTTTCTCTGTATTTCTTTCATGCTTATAGTTCATTGTATTTATGGGTTTTTAGCTTATAACATTGGAAAGTATTTCTGCTATTACTTTTTAAAAATTTTGCCCATCCCTCTTTCTAAGACTACAATTTCACATATTTTAGGGTAAATAGAAATTACCTAAGTTTTCTTAACATTTATCATTTCACTCTTTTTTTCTTACTCTCTTTTGTTGTTCAGAGTTTAGATTGCCCTGTCTCTAGGTTGACTAATGTTTTCTTCCACATCATCCAAACTACTGTTTGCTGTTACTTGCTTACAGAAAACTTTCACCATGAATAATCTCAGTTTCATCTTTATTATTTCTCTTAGGTATGTCTGGAAACTTGCCATTTGTTTTTTCAGTAGGGTCAACTTTTAAAGCATTAAACGTAATGAGCATACTTACAACTGTCTTCTAATTCCATTATCTTTTTTTTTTATTCTGAGTCTATTTTGGTTTGTTTTTTTCCTGTATTACTGGTGGCATTTTCCATTTCTTATGACATCTAATATTTTTTGGATCTTTGGCATTGTGAATATTCTATTTTTTGAGTGACAGGTCTTGTTTTATTCCTTTTAAAGTTATTGAGCTTTGTTCATCACACAATCGCTTGAAGAACACTTCGATCATTTTATGACTCACGTTTTATTAGATTGAGTCTAGCATACCTTTGAGTCTAGTGCTTCTTTAACCCAACCAAAATATCATAAGGCTTTTAACAAATCTACTTAATACTCTATATATTCAATGAGCTGTCTTCTCTCTGGCTCTCAGGAACTCAAATGATTCCTAGTCCTGTGTGAACAGAAAAAAATTTGCACTTTGTAACTATCCAGTAATATCTTTCTCTAGTAGCTTTTCCATGTTTGGCCTTACGGAATTTTATGTTATCCACTGTCAGGTTGATATTCAAAGAAAGACTCCAACATCCTTTGACTAGCTCTATATCTTTTTCTCTGTGGCATTTTCTTCTCTCTGTACAGTATCCCCAAAATTCTAGACATGTTGACATTCCTAGAATCCAAGAACATTATCTCCAACATAGAAAGACCACTTGGCACATGTGTATTTGTCCCACTTAAAATATGGTTTGGATATTCTCTCCAGGAAGAAATCTGAGAGCATTTTAGGGCTCATTCTCTGATGTATCTCAGTCTTAAAATGTCTGTTTCGCAATGACAGAGAAGCGCTTTCATACACTCTGCCATGTTTTCTAGTTGTTTTATGCAGTAGAATAAGTTCTGTAGCAATTAGTTCTTCACGTCTGGAAACAAAATTATCCTTTAAAAGTACTATTATTCTTCCATTCACTCTAGATTTTAACTTGCCGGAGCTTGAATAACTGACCCCTTAAAAAAATTCTTTTTTTCTCCTGAATTTTAGTAAGTTCAGAATGTTGAGCATAAGTTATGCAAAGCAAAACTTATAAAGACCTATCCTGCATAGTAGAAAAATAAGTAGCCTGTGAGTTGAGAAAAACAAAAGTATTCATTTATTGTCTCCCTTAAGTATAACTCTACATTTTCCTGTACTTACACTGATATATAATACAATTTTACAGTTCTAATCAAGCTTCTGGTAGGATCAACTCTAATTTATCCACATGTACAAGATCCAATGCATACTAGCTAAATGACTCTATCCTAAAAATCTTTTGGGAATCAGTTTTATATGATGCATTTTTTTACTGCTACCCATCATGCCTGTCCATAATTGCCTATGGTCATGTGTTGTGGGAATGCATCACTCTAAATGAGGACACAAGGTAGACCTCTCTTCTTCCTATATAAGTATGAACCACAATCAACCATTTTTGTTAATTATAACTGGAAGTGAATTGCATTATTCTCAAATCTACCTGAGACTGTTTCTCTAGTCAACAGTGATTGACCTCAGAAGAGTAAACATATTACTGTTGTGATTTTCATGATTTAATTTGAGTTTTCATACTCTAATAAAATCTGTCCCAGAGGTGGGCCACAATTCTGCAGACTGAGAAGCCACAGAATATTATGTGGATAGCCATCCAATCATGAGTAAAAGCCAAAATATTATTTTTAATATTGAGCACCCTTTCAATATAAGTCTCACGTGTAATAAAATAAATGTTCAGGAAAACTACTTCCTCTGAAAATTTTGTTTAAGACAAGTGCTTTTTCAAAAAGCATAATCATTTCACTCTTATTATCTTTTTGTTTTAAATCTATAATAAGAAGCTGTGTTAGATCTATTTATAAGAAGCTGTGTTAGAGTTATGTTACAAATTTCCTGTTCATCAATAAAACACTGTATTATCTAATTGTCTCTTTATTTGTTTTTTTTCAAATATATACCAATATACTTAAACATAGATAGCATACTATATTTAAAAATGTGTAAATATATGTGTTACACAAATATATTTCATCTATTTTTAATAAGACTGACATTTTAGTATCTATTATAATCAGTATGACATACGTTTAAGCATATATAAGTATAATCTGACGTCATATATAGTGAAATATATATATGAAAACTTGTATTTATTTATTTTTTTTTTAAGACAGAGTCTTGCTCTGTCACCCAGGTTGGTGTGAAGTGATGTTATCTTGGCTCAGTGCAACATCTGCCTCCTGGGTTCAAGTAGTTCTCCTCTCTCAGCATCCCAAGTAGATAAATTTTGTATTTTTACTAGAGTTGGTGTTTCACCACATTGGCCAGACTGATCTCAAACTACTGACCTCAAGTGACATGTGACCTTAACCCACCTTGATATAGTTATTATTAAACTGCTATTTGAATAATAAAAAAAAAAATATGGCTTATATGTTTACTTTGCCTGGTTATAGTTGCTATAAATTACATAAGATATTCTGTTTTCTAAATTGGGAGCTAATAGTAGAAGAGATAGCAATTATTAATTGTTGTATAAATGGTTTTGTCCTAAATAATATGCTTATGCCTCATTTTGTCAACTGCCATTTAGAAGGAAGGCACGAAGGTTAAAGGACGAATTAAATTTTATTTAAAATAGCCAATATATCAGATATATTCTAGTATTCACGATCTGCCTAAGGAATATTTCAGGCATTAAAATTGATACTTAAGAAAAAAACGTTCAAAGATCTCTATGGGTGAAATAACCTTCAAGTAGAAGGAAAGTAGAACATTATCTTCAACATAAAGAGCAGTATTATCAGGCTGACCCAAGTCATAGGGCTGAAATACTCTAGAACAGATTTTCAAAATCACCTTATATCTCAAATTCATTGTGAAGAACAAATGAAGCACATGAAATGAGAGGAACAGAAATAGTTAAGTCATGGAAGGAAATGTGACTTATGTGTTGACAATTATATATCTTTTGTAAATACTTATGCCATAATCATGAGAATTATTACTGTTAGATCAATAGTTAAAAAGAAGTAATAATTTCCTTCATGTAAATATTTTTGTTTTCTTTATCTAAATAATCATGGTGAATTTGTGTGTACTTGTATGTGTAAAGACATTTATAATAGACTGCATAATTTGATTAAATTGTCACCTATGGAAGTTCATCAGTAATAGCTTGAACTCCCAAAGTTAGGAGAAAAATCATAGCCTGTTATTCTTTGTTATATTTGTGAACCCAATTACAATAAAAATAAATGATCTGATCTATAATTAAGTAATTATAGTCATTATTTTAATATAGCAAAATACATGCTATTAGTTATCTATAAATCTCATTTAAATTAGAATATTTTATTTTATACAATCTTATATAGCTGTGTTTCAATACAATAGTGTCTTAAATGTTCAAACTCAGAAAGAAGCCGAAGTAATTATGGTAATAAATATGTAGGTTCATATTAAATAGTACTTTGGGATTAGTGAACAAACTTGATGAATAAAAAGTTTCATGTGATGATTTATTTTTTTTGTTTAATTAAAAGTACAGAGAATATAGGCAGCACATGACAAATCTACTTATTGAGAGCTCTCATTATTATATGCATCTCATAGGGCTGATAGTCTGCTATGCATTTTTTGTAACTTTTTGATTATATATAATTTTAAGTTTAGAGACAGTTTGCAAAATGTATACAATTATATCATTGATCCAGATTCACCATCTATTTATATTTTGCCTTATTTGCTTTCTTCTGTCCTGTCCCTTTTTTCTCCCCTTCCATCTTGTCTCTTGACTTCTCTCTATTTATCTCTATGTCTATCAATTTATAGATGCTGAAATTTGAAGACATCATGCCCCTTTACTCTTTTATACTTAAATGCTTATCACTACAAAATGGAATATTCTATTACCTGATCACACGACAGTAATTAAAATAAGAAAATTTGCTATTAATCCAACATTGTATTTCAGTTCATACTTCATACTGATAGTTTATCAACTGCTCAATAATGTCCTTTACACTGTTTTCTTCAGTAGAATCTAACCTAAAGCGTAAAACATCTGCCTAAAAGGATACATTAATTATGCCACTTTGCAATCTATTCCACAACATATGTATGTGTATTAAATATAATTTTCCTCCAAAACATTTTTTAGATTTCATAGTTCTTATGTAGCTTTTTGTATAATTCAGCATACAATTGTTACATTGTATATTTAAAATTTGGCCTCCTTCAGTGCCTGAATGCAGTGTTCATCATTTTTTAAGTTTACTATTATTACTTTTTAGAGACAGGGTAGTGCTTGCCACCTAAGATAGAATGCAGTGGCATGATCATAGCTCACTGTAACCTCAAATTCCTATGCTCAAGCAATCCTCCTGTCTCAGCCTTCAGAATATCTGGGACTACAGGTTCATGCCACCATGCCCAGCTGACTTTTAATTTCTTCCAGTAGAGATGGGATTGGGGAGATGGTCTCACTATATTGCCCAGGCGAGTCTCAAACACCTGACTTCAAATGATCCTTTCACAATGACTTGACGAAGTGCAGGAATTACAGGCATGAGCCAACGTGTCCAGTTCTCATCATTTTTTTGTCAGAAGATATTGACAAATCTTGAAAAGAGTACTACAAAAAGGTTGAATTCTAATCACATATGTAGCTTGTATAATTGATGCTAAATTCGTATTGGTTAGATTAATCTAACAAGGACATGGATGAATCTGGAAACCATCATTCTCAGCAAACTGACACAAGAACAGAAAACCAAACATCGCATGTTCTCACACATAGGGAGGTGTTGAACAATGAGAACACATGGACAGAGGGAGGGGATCATCACACACTGGGCTCTGTTAGGGGGTGGGGGGCTAGGGGAGGGATAGTCGGGGGTGGGGAGATTGGGGAGGGATAACACTGGGAAAAATACCTAATGTAGGTGAAGTGGGGATGAGCACAGCAAACCACCATGGTATGTTTATAACTATGTAACAATCCTGCAAGTTTCTGCACATGTATCCCAGAACTTAAGGTATAATAACAAAAAAATTATTAATTTTCTAAAACTTATTACTACTCTGGGTTTTCTGAGAGAAAACAAAAAAGGCATAAGGGGAGGTAAGTTGTTCCAATTGAGGAGCCATTAATAATTCATCCACTTTAAGGCATATCTGTCACATATAAAGGAAAAAAATTGTTCATAACATTCATTCTCTGGGACCAGACATGAAAAAACAGTGGATTTAGAAAGTTGATGTTGTTTGCCTCTTTGTTCAAATAAAAAGACAATATATTTTTAGATGTCTATTTAGAATTCTTAGTTCAGTTGAAACATGTAAGAAGGCTGTTCATCCAATGTTTTTTTTTTTTGACAAATGTTACTTACATATACAAAGTACTGTACCCGAATCTAGGTATACAATAAGAAACAAAAGTAGATATTATCCTTGACCATATTGCGCCTGAATTCTAGTGATGAAAGAGAGATATCATCACCTAATCACACAAATCATCATCTAATTTCCAACCCTAACAAGTATTGTGAAGAAACAATTACACAGATGTCATAATTTCATACATACAAAGAAGATTATGAGGAAATCTCTGAAAGCAGAAAGAAGAAAAGAACTTTGTTGTCTAAAGAAGATGAGAAGTACAGAACAGCATATGTGACAGGTTAGAGCCAGGCAAGAGCAGTCCAAGTTTCCTCAAAAGCCTGGTGGGAATGATATAAAGAGTAATGTCAAACGTGGTAAGAGGTGGAGCTTCAAGAGGACATGCAGTTGGATGAACAGCTTTTTTAGACTCCATCTTTATTTTTTTAATTATAAAGTTTTGAAGGCTTTTCATTAAAAAGGTATCATAATCACATTTATATTTTTAAATTATTATTACAGCTGTAGTAAAAATAGCAGACTGCAGAAAAGCAAACATGGTTCCAGGTAGATAAATTTTAAATATTATAGAAGTTCACTTAGGATAAAAGTGATTTTGTTAAAACTGGAGCAGTGCATGAATTTGAGATATATTTATGAGCCATATAAAATAGGTTATGGTAGACAGGACACAGTGGCTCATGCCTATAATCCTAGCACTTGGAAGGCCGAGGCAGGTGGATCACGAGGTCAGGAGTTCAGGACCTGCCTGGCAAAGATGGTGAAACCACATGTCTACTAAAAATACAAAAATAGCCAGGTGCAGTGGCAGGCATCTGTATTCCCAGTTACTCAGGAAGCCGAGGCAGGAGAATCACTGGAACCCGGGAGGTGGAGATTGCAATGAGCCAAGATTGCACCACTGCACTCCAGCCTGGGTGACAGAGTGAGACTCTGTTTTTCCCTCTCTCTCCCCCCCCCTCTCTCTCTCTCTATATATATATAGAGAGAGAGAGAGGGGGGGGGAGAGAGAGAGAGAGTCATAGACTGAACAGACTGAACAGGACTCTATTATTCACGTTTCTCCAGAATCCAATGAGCAATATATTATTAACTGTCTGCTATGTGCCAGAGCTGAATAGTAGCGGTTAGATGACTGTTTCGTTTTCAAAGACTTAACTGTCTGGAAACACTAGACATACTGAATGGCTAGCATGTCTTTAAATGTGATTTAATCAGCTTTTTTCTTAGCTTTAGGCAGTTCCAATTTAGCAATTAATTTTGTACCATCTAGAAATATAGATATTTATAAAGACTTATTGAAACAAACCCATAGATATCAAATATTATAGTCTAGTTCTTTGGGTGCCTGTTGCAGCAACGGTCTACTCCAGAATACTTCCTAATATTTCTCATTTAGCTAAGGTGATAAAGTCCCGAAGCCCTGTGAGGCCAAATGCATGTAACACCTAGAGACTGTTCCAAGGTTTGTAAAAATATCTTATCAGTCTCACTAGGTACCCTTTTCAATAAGTAGATAAATAAGAATTCAACAAGTAATTTAGACCCATTATCTTATCTCCCTCTGTTTCATCAAGCCTCCTTTAGTAACCTGGCCAGAGCCTGTAAGGAATCTATTATAGATTGTGTTTAGCCTCTTTAAGACCCTGCAAATCAGGCCCTTTCTGTAAGACACATTGTTGTCATAATATTTCAAGTTGTTGTTGAGGACAAGCAGAGTCTATCAGTTTAGCAGTATTGATTACAAAAAAAAACAGAAAGCAACACAGACAAATTTACACAAGGAATTTTTGGAAGGATTTTGGATCTCACAGTGGCTAGATCTACTCATAGCAAGAACAACGTGCATTCCACAGGATCACAGAGCAGGAAGCAGGAAATACAGCATGACTGTTGAGAATCACAGCCTCATGAACATGACACTGTCGCAAAGAGAGCATCAGTATGATCACCATGCCACCACTGGATCTGCTCTCTAGGTAGAACTGACTGAAGCCGATAAATGTTCACCACGTAAGATCGACTGCTGCTTGACAGACTGGTTTGGGTAAAGTACCTAGAATGTCAATCCCTAGGCACATTTACCTGAATTCTGGGGTTTAGTTTTTTCCTGCACATTAATTCTAGAAATTCATGGAAAGATGTCTAGGTATAGAGGAGCAGCAATCACTAAGATAATAAAGAATGACTCTTTTTGTGCCCTGGGTTTACGTTGGAGGCTGTGACAAAGATGTCACAATCTAGTAGTACCAGCACTGACATAAGACAGCCTGAGGTTCAAATCCAGCTCTGTCGCTACCTAGCTTCCCATCTTGAGCAAACCACTTAATTGCTAGAGTTGTGTTGTGAAGGAAAGCTAGACAGTAGACATTAAGTTGTTACCTCAGGGATAAAAAGTTCTAAGTGTTCAATGATTTTTTATTTGTTTTACCAGCACTACTGAAGTCATTGTCCGCTTTATTATTTTACACATGAGAATTATGACTTAGAAATTCACTTACAGGATTAAATTTTGAATTTAATTCTAGAAAATAGAACTATGTTAGTAGCAATAGATTTGAAAAGATAAATGCTAAATAAGACCTTTGTAAAAAAAAAACTTTTTTATAATTATGTAAATTATCAATTTCCTAATAGAGAAATGCCCACTATAGGGCTATTTTATGTCAAAATAGAAAATTTTAGTTATCTAAAAATCAGAGCCTTTTCACCAGAAAATATTCTAGAGAAACATATTCCAGGAGGCAACTTGGGAAATTTATTTGAAACTCAGGAAATTTTGATTTATGAATCGCTTATTTCTTATGCATGTGGGGGCAGTGGAAGTGGGGGGGTATATATTATATTGATTAAGAATGTTCAGTCTAGAATAAGACTGCCTGGTTCAAAGCTACACTTCAGCCTTCTAGCTGAGTAGTTTTGGGTAAGGTCATAACCTCTTCAACTAGTTTCCTATTTTATAAAATGGGAATAAAATAATATTGGTGTGTATATGGTATGGTCTGAATGTGTACCCCAGAATTCATGTGATAGACCTAATCCCCAACGGGATGATATAAGGTCATGAGGTCTGCTGGAAAACTATTAGATCATGAGGCTAATGCCTTTATGAATGAGATTTGTTTCTTTAAGAGCTTGCTTGGCCCTATCATGTGATGACATAGAAGTTGCTATCAACCAGGTACTAAATTAGCTGGTGACTCGATCTGGAACTTCTCAGCTACCAGAACTATTGGAAATAAATTTCTGTTGTTTAGAAGCTATCCAGTTTATAGTATTCTGTTAGAGCAGACCAAACAGACGAAGACAGTATCTCTAAGGGTTCTTTTCACAGTTAAATTAAATAATGAGATAATTCAAGCATGTTAAATAAACATAAAGTAATAGAATGAACACACATAGTTCACTTCATGTGTGTATGATTGTCTTATAAACTTTCCTCTTTCCTTAAACAACAGAATCCAGTGGTCCTGTTTTTGCAAGCGAGAATCATCTATAGACCTTTAAAAATAATTTAAATGTCAGTATCCCACGCCAGATTTTCTGAATTATAAATTCTAAAGTTGGTCATAGTCATATAATTGTGCATTTTTATTAAAGAGAGTTCAATATAAATAATTTAACCAATATTTAAAAGCACCCATTTGGTTAACTAAGTAGCATGTGAAAATAATGAGTAATTTTGTTTGGATTTTCTAGATATGAACTTTCTTTTTCTAGAAAACTATTTTAGAAAGTATCTTGCTGCTACAAATCTTTGTAATTTCAGTAAAATGTGAAATCTTGGTAAATACAGCTTATTGAAGATATTAACTTTTTCTAGATGAATTAGGATTATCTTAGGTCATTATTTGGTATACTAAAATTGACTAAATGAAAGCTAATTGTATTTGAAAGAGTATATATATTAGGGATTCAGAAATATCTGGGCCATCTTTTCATTACTAGCTGTGTGATCTTAGACCAGTTCCTTGGCCTTTCTGAGTGTACTTTTCCTCACGTAAACAAAGAATAATGAATGAAATAATCAGGAATATAATTGATTACCTGAGATAATGGAAGAAAAATTTTTGAAAAAGTTATGTTTAATAAACATTAGCTTACTGGTGAATAATGCTACTCATTTTACTTGGAGATAATATCAACATAAAACCACCTTCTGTGGAAGATATATATTCAAGTTAATTTTATTGGAGAAAATACTTTTAATGCTTTAGTTTGTCAGATGTGATTATCTCTCAAATTCAAGTCTGGAAATAAATTTCGATTATGTAAGGATATTTCTAATACTTATTTATTGAGAGAATTTTTTGTTAAAATAAAAAAAACTTTTTACGCATTCTCAATTAAAAACTAAAGTCTAAGAGAAATTTAAGTGTAGCTGGCTTCAACTGGGTCAAAATTTACTTTATATCTCTTTGGCTCAATGTGGTATCTTTTTTCTTTTCCCTTCTACATACACTTTTACTCTGTTTTTTTTTTTATATATATATGGCTCATTAAAGCTGTTCAAAAGTAGTATATTTAACCATGAATTGATGAATTCATTCGGTCTTAAAAATTTTATTGTCCAAGCTAGTTATAAACCTTATCAACTTCTTTATGATGTCAACTGGACAGGTGTTATTTTATGTGCACCTAATAAAAGAGTAGGACAAAGGCAATGAGTGTAAGTGACTAATGTTTCACATCTATTAAATGCAAAGGAATCAGTTCAGTATCCTACCTCTCCATTATCCCACCTTGCTCATAATGGTCGTGGTGGTTCATTGTGGGTGATGGTGATTTCAAATAAAGGAATCACAGCCAAGCATGGTTGCTCATGCCTGTAATCCCAGCACTTTGGGAGGCCAAGGTGGGTAAATCACTTGAGGTCAGGAGTTCTTCACCAGCCTGGTCAACATGGTGAAATCTCATCTCTACTAAAAACACAAAAATTAGCTGGGCATGTTGGCACACACCTGTAATTCCAGTTGTTCAGGAGGCTGAAGGAAGAGAATCACTTGAACCCAGGAAACAGAGGTTGCAGTGAGCCAAGATCACACTACTGCACTTCAGCCTGGGCAACAGAGCAGGACTTTATCTCTAAACAATATCTATGTGTATAGTATATATGTCTATATGTATATAGTATATATATATGAAAACATATATATAGTATATATACTACAGTATATACATAGTATATATACGGTATATATATTACTAGAGTAAATATACATATATATTACATACTATACACATATATACGGTACATACATATATACAAAATATACTATGTACATATATATACATAGTAGTATATATGTATATATAGTATATATTTATATACAAAATATGTATCTATATACATATTTTTATATAAATTAAAAATGTATTGTGTGTGTGTGTGTGTATGTATATATATGAATTAATCCAGTATCAGTTTCCTCTCTATTATCTCACCTTGCCCATAATACTGGTAGTGGTTCAGTGGTGGTAATAAGAAATAATAGACAAGAGTTTTGTTATCCTACAAAACCATTTTAGTGCTCTTTTATAATGAAATACATAAAATATGTGGGCTGCATGACTAAATTTGAAAATTATATTTTTTAATGATTTTTGCTACATATAACTTGCATGATAGCTATAGATTTTGATTTTGATTTCTATTTTATTTGAAAACAGACTTTTTTTCCTTTTTTTTAAGCTACAATAATCGTTTACACTATGAAAAGTCTTAAATGGGTGGAAACTGCTTTTCCACTTACTTAAAACCACAAAAACACTTGACTCTTTATCACTCAAAAAAAGAAATTAAAAAGTGCCACTTGATTTTAACAGAATGGTATTAAATGTTTATGTACAGTCTCATATTGCCCAGTATTTTAGAGAAAAATTCATGTGGAAGTTAGGTATTAAACTAAAAATGGTTAATAAGATATAGGCAATTGTATTTTGTAGATTTCTTTTAGTTTTTAATGTCTTGTTAATATTTATTATTACTTTTCTTAATTTGTTTTAAAATCATATGAATATATGAAAACAAAATTTATTTTCTTTAAAATAAATTAACTGTTGCCACTTGAATAGACAATTCTCAATCAATTCTAATTCCCAATTGTTTTACATTATTTAGAAAATAAAGTTGTTTTTACTTCAACCCATGCTCTTATAGTCATAAAATGTTATCTGCAAAATAAGCTTGCAATGTAAGATATGTAAAAAGAATGACATTGTATGTACAAATAAATACTAATTACTTGCTAATATCATTAACAAAATTAAAAAATGTTGATTATTCAGATTCACCAGCCAGTTGCCATAAAGGCAAACTATGCCCTTCTTGTTTCAACAAAACATCCCAGTGCAAAGCACCATACTATGATTCTTAGCTAGTTAGATATAGGCAGAAAACTATTGGTAGTAACAAATATTAGCAAGGAATAGTAATAGCAACAAATCTCCAAGGACTGTAATTGTCCATGCTCATAAAAGGTGTTATTAAGGTAACAATACTAACAACGAAAGTTATGCATGTTCTTTTTTAAAACTTTTACATTAAAAACAGCAGATCATTTCTGAACCAGCTCACCATTTACCTATGACTGTCATCTGTTTGTTTCATCTGCTCCTTCAGTAAGACAGAAGTGTTGGAGAAATTGTAAAACCAATCATAATTAAATGTTTTATGGCAATTTCTTCCAGTTCTTAAGTAGAATATATTCCTAATTCATTTTTAAAAGGCTAAAATTTTACTCACATTTACTTTTGGACCACATGATTTCTCATGTGGACTCACAGAGGTGAGTAGATATTCAGTTTTTATAATTGTCTCTGTTATCACTCTTAGTCTATCTTTACCTTCCCTTCCACTTTTCCTCTGCATAGTTTTACCTCTGTTGATAGAGATTATTGAAACTACCCCCTCGAGGCTCCCATTCTTGTAACTAATTTTAAATCTGTCTCTATATTTATTCCTATTGAACTAGCAATCCAAATATCAAAGGCTTCCTACAGATGTTAATCCATTCGTTAATTAAACCATCAATGAATATAAGAAACTGACCTGATGTTAGAAATACACAAAACAGATAACACAGTCTTGGTCCTCCAGTTGCTTTTTGTACAATATATGGGAGAAACATAGGTCCAGCATATGGCATAAGGCACATTGTAATAAGTACCACAGTAGATTTTACTATAATCAAGGACATAATGTTTTGCTACAAATAAGTGGTACACGAAACTTCTATTTTTTTTTTTTTTTTTTTTTTTTTTTTTTTTTTTGAGACGGAGTTTCACTCTTGTTACCCAGGCTGGAGTGCAATGGCGCGATCTCGGCTCACCACAACCTCCGCCTCCTGGGTTCAGGCAATTCTCCTGCCTCAGCCTCCTGAGTAGCTGGGATTACAGGTGCGCCCACCGTGCCAGGCTAATTTTTTGTATTTTTAGTAGAGACGGGGTTTCACCATGTTGACCAGGATGATCTCGATCTCTTGACCTCGTGATCCACCCGCTTCGGCCTCCCAAAGTGCTGGGATTATAAGCGTGAGCCACTGCGCCCGGGCCAAAACTTCTTTATTATGGGCATAAACTCTCAAATACAGAGTCATGCATATCTGTGTTTGAATTCCCTTTTTTTTATTTACTAGCTGTTTTACTGTAAGTATATTATTAAATTTATGCATTTGTTTTCTCAACTGTAATGTCCATCCCCTAAATTTTCTATAAAGATTGAGACAATTTATATACTGATTTTTGCACAATGCTTTTTGCCTCTTGATTTCTCAATACATGTGCGTATTATGATTATCACTATTAATCTTATTATTACCAGCTAGGGAGATTGCTGATAATTTTATATTGGTTTTAAATTTATTTAAGTAAAATGAGAACATTCTCTTTATATAGGAAAATATAAGAATATCACACTAGTATAAAAATTGCATAGTTACAAATGATATACAATTATTTAAATACAGGGTTTTAACATTTGTTCTTAATTTGAGTATAGCATATTGGAATATGATATTAAAAAAAGAATAATTGGGACTAGCAATGGAAGAAAATGCTATAGAAAGAGTAAAAAATAGTCTATAAAAGTTTTGTAGTATTGGAATGCTAAGTCTACATATATAGTACAAGAATATTAAGCTGGCAGTGGTATGACAGTTTCACACAGAGGCGAGAAATGTTGGCATCTCTCTGCCACAGTGTTATTACTGATGTCTATAATTATAGACATTGTCAATGTATGGCAATAATAATAAATAGACTAACTTTTATTTGGTTGTTTTATTGTTTTTAACTCCACAGATAGTAGTGTCCAAAATGCCAAGACAATAGCATATACCTTCCTCTGCCCTTTGTAATACTCTGGTATGAAGAGTTGGTAGAAGATTGGCTGCCATTCATATTTATTCCTGTAAATACAGAAAACAGAAAATGAATAAGAAACAATTATAAAAGAGCACTTTCAAAGTTAGACTGATTAAGCATGGCTGATGAATTTCTACTAGGATTCAAAAATACGCAGGGAAAAGGAAATAATAATTGGAAGACATTTCTCTAATGCACACTGCTTTTGAATATATACAAGAAGAAGCAAACAATCCTGAATTCAGTAAAGATGTTTGAATAGGTTTTGATTTTAAATTGCCTTGCAAATGCATGAACTTAAGAAATTCATAATAATTTAGACCATCTTATATTATCTGATAATCTTAGAAAGATAGATCCATATTTTCCCCTTTCTGTTTCTCTTACATAAATCCCTAAATATCAATGTCAAATTACTGCTTAATATTTTATTGATTATAAATATAAACTAAGAGTAAATAATGCCAGAAATTTGCAGTCAATCTTATTTTTTTTAATTACCTCCTGTACTTTTATACAACTCTATTTGTTTTTCTTTTGGATCAAAGTCACTTAAAGGACCAAAATATTCTAAAAATAAATTACTCATTGCATTTGGATTTTATCAGAGGAAAATATTACTGAGAAAAAGGAAAGAAAGTAATTATTTTCTATTATCATCCTGTTTGTGTCCTAGTGCCTAAATGCAGTTTTAATTCACACACTCTATGCCAATTTCAGCTCTATTACTCAAGTCTTTGTAGCTGGAATGACAAATTAATTATGTTAGGACCATTATTTTTTAAATTTATTTTCAATATCAATTATAAAAATTATATCTATATATTTAAATATTACATATCATGAGAGGGGTAAAATAGAAAATGTTATGAACTTCTCAAAATATCATATAGAGAATATTTATGAAATGTTATCTTTCTAAATTTATTTTTATCTTAATTATGTTTATATTTATGTAAACATTGCCCTAAGCTTTAAAAAAAAAAGACTTGTTGGCAGAAACTATTATTACATGTCACAATTAGCATTTTCACAAAGTAAAATTTTTATCTTTAAATGTTTATTATATGGCTTTCTTAGTTTAAATAACACTAAACATAGAGAAAAGTTTTATTTATATGCTGTGACTAGAATGATGAGCAAGAGACCTAAATTCTTAGAGCCTTATTTGTTTTTTGTACAAAATATTTATAATATACTTGATGGAATTATTGAGAGCAAAATTTAAAATATACATAAACTCATTGTAAATGTTGAAAGTAATATAGATATCAATGACTTTATTTTGATCAAATTGTAATTAGATAAATATGAACATTTTCTAAAATTTTGATGGAAACACACACACACAAGCACACACACACACACAAAAAAAAACCTAAAGACTTAAGCAAGCACGAGCAAAATGAACAAAGGCAAAGCCTTTATATTATCTGATCTTGAAATCTACTAGAAAACTATGGTAGTGCTACAAGACTATGGTAGTACCACAGAGCTGTGGTACTACATCTAAACAGCATGGTGTTGGTATAAAAACATGGTTTTCACGCATCAGCCAACAGAACAGAATCAAGAGCCCAGAAATAAATCTTTCTTAATATTTCCTATCAATTGTTTTTGTTTTTGTTTTATCAAAAATACCAAAATTATGCTGTGAGGAAAATATAGTTTATTCAATAAATGGTGCTGGGAAAATTGGATATCCACATGCCAAAGAATGAAATTATGCCCTCATCTCACACCATATATAAAAATCAAGTCTCAAATGGAAGACCCAAATCTGTAGAAAGTCTGGATGAAAATATAAGGGAAGACTCTATGACATTGGTCTTCGCTAATATTTTTGGATATGGCCCCAAAAGCACATTCGGCAAATGCAGAAGTGGACAAGTGGGATTACATAAAACAAAAATGCTTCTGCACAGCAGCGAAAACATTCAATAGAGTGAAAATGCAACCCACAGAATTTAAGAAAATATTTGCAAATTACACATTTGATAAATTAATTTTCAAAATATATAAGAAAATTATACAACTAATAGTAAGAAAATTACCTGACTTTAAAAGGGATAACAGAATGAAAAAGACATTTCTAAAAAGAACTAATACAAGTAAGTAACTAGTATATGAAACTATAATCCAGATCATTAAGCATCAGGGAAATAAAAATTAAAACCGCAATGAGTTATCACCTTACACCTGTTGGAATGGCTGTTATCAAAAAGATGAGACAGCAAATGTCAGAGAGGATGTGGAGAAAAAGGAACTCATATACATTATTGATGGTAATGTCAATGTAGCACTAATTCTCATAAAACTGATATAAAAATATCACATGATCCAGCAATCCTACTTTTGTATATACACTAAAAACATATAACATGAGTGTGTTGAAGAGATATCTGCACTTCCATGTTCATTGCAGCATTATTGATAATATCCAAGATATGGATTGAACCTATATCATAATTTGAAAAATTAATAAAGAAAATGTGGTACATATACACAATGGAGTAATAGCCTTAAATGTAAGGAAATCCTGTCATTTCTCACAACAACCCTAAACCTGCAGGGTATTATGTTAAATGTAATAAATCAGACATAAAAAATATTGCATAGTCTCACTTATGAGTGAAATCTAAAAACGCAGAACTAGTGGAAATAGGTTAGAATGGTGACTAATAAATACGTGAGGCAATACATATGTTAAATAGCTTGATTTAGCCATTCCACAATGTATACAAATATGAAAATCTCATGTTGTACACCATAAATATATACAATTTTTACTTGTAAATAAAATAATTTTTAAAAAGTCATTGCATTCAAAATAATAGAATGTTATTATACAAATGTTGCAATAAAATAATATTTACTTTGGTGACTCTTAACAGGCATTTTAACAGAAAGCAGTGGAATATTACATGAAGAGAATACAACTGATCTTAATTTTTATGTGTGCCACATTAAGGAGTCCCTTTTTAAAAAAATAATATGTTTTTTACATTTAAAATATGCTAATAATAGCAAAGAAATGGAAATAAAAATCTTGTGTTCAAGTTCACACTCTAGTTCTATATTGTCAGCTAGTATATCCTGAGTAAATAACTTATCTGAACACTGACTTCCTAATTAATGAATGAGACCAGAAAGTCTACATTTTGATAAAACAAGCATAAATTCTTATATCAAGTTGTAATTATTCCTTTGTGTGATACTAGTCATAAGGCAAATCTACTGTGTTGGGGGATTAGTTTATTAGGTTTTTACAGTAGGAACCAAACAAGATAAGACCATGAATTCAAAAAAAAAAAAAAATGTATGAGTCAGTCAGAGATAGAACAAGAATTTAGGGGTTGGGCACAAATATATAATTATAATAATTATCATTCATATATAAATGTATACATGTATATATATGGACACAAAGAAAATTATATATATGTACATATACATATATATGGACACTTAAAGAAAATTATATGTATACATATTTTAAGTGTCCAATTTTACTAGTCATTAGTGATTATTATACCACCTTTTTTTATAATAATTATTATCATATATCTGTAACCAACCCCTAAATTCTTGTTCTGACTGATTCATACATAATAATTATTATTTATGTGAACAAAATAGGTCATTTTTCTTATTAAAAGAAGAATGGCTTAAAGTAAGACCACATACAGTACAAAAATCTCAAAAAATACCAGAAGTCACATGTCATTCCCAGTTACCTTTGAAAAAGGATAACTTCTCACCCCTATGAAATCTAGAGTAAAGAGTAATAACTGACAAGATTAACTGTAAACAGTAGTAACTAACAAGATTCTCTGAAAGGAATTTCACAGTACATAGAAAAGAAACCTTAAGAGATTGATTTTGGGTTGTATATAAGATTAATTTTATTAGGTCTCATGCTCTGAAACAACTTTAGAGTGCAAAATCCCCAGTCCTCCCCCAATATGTCCAAATATGATATAAACTACATGTTTGTGCATTACAGTAGCCACTAAGCTCTATGAGTGACCTTCACTGTGTGAATATAAATGTTGGAAATAAGTTTCCTTGAATAGTGACTGGAAATTAGATTTGAATTTTTTTAATTTAATTTGAAGTTCCAGGATACATGTACAGAATGTGCAGTTTTGTTACCCAAGTAAATGTGTACCATGGTGGTTTCCTGCACCTATCATCCCATCACCTGGATTTGAATTCTTTGAAATAGCTGAAATAGCAGTGATCTGATAGCTAGATTGTGAGAAAATTTAAACCTACTAAAACCTATAGGTCAAGGCAGTAGAAGTCAACAATTGAAAAATACTTATAAATCTCAGTTTATTACTTACATATTGTAGTCAACACTGATTACTAGAAATGTGGAAAGTATTTCTGGTTTCTTTATGTTCAATAGAAAATCCAGTATAGTATTTTCTTAGAAATGAAAAGAAAGTGATCCATAAATAAATAATAAGGTGATAAAAGCCAACACACTTTTGGAAAAGACAACTGATAGCATTACCTTCTCAATGTAAATTAATAATTATAAGTGTTATCATCCATATTTATTTTATGATACATTTTTACTTTCTTCTGTTCTATATGAAGTATTTTGTAATTAAAATGAAAAAGAGTATTACCATTGAAAGCATACACATATTCAATGGTACAGAACAGTTCAGATTCAGGTATACACCATAATAACCTAGTATTGGAAAAAAGGTGGTATAATAATCACTAATGACTAGCAAAATAGGACACTTAAGATATGTATACACATAGAATTTTCTTTATCTTGTGACCATATATACATATGTACATGTGCATGTATAATTTTGTCTCCATATATACATATGCATATATGTAATATATATTTAAATATATGTATATTTTAAATCAGTATATAATGATATGTAATTTATATATATATGGACAATTAATATAAAGTATATGATTATATATATACCTTACATATGTACATATATATGTATGTGTATATATATGTGTGTGTGTGTGTGTGTGTATATATATATATATATATATATATACGCAATTTGGTTTTCACTTTACCTCCAGACAATTTCTAAAGGAAACTTAAATTTTCTATAATAGACCTTATTTTATACATGCACATACAATAACACAACAAACTTTATTTTATAATACTGAAATGCATATATAAACACAACAATCAGTTAAATATGCATTTCAAAAGTCACAGAAGAAATTTGAATCTTTATATCTAAGTATTTAACAAACATATCATAAATTATAAAAATAAAATGGGCAATGCAATGCACACAAAATCATTGAGAAATGGCAAGGTACTGAGAAATATATTAATACATTTAATCCAACTGTAAATAAAATAAAATAATAAAAAATAGCATGCATAATTTTTAAATTAATTTAAAAAGTATTGTTATACTCGACATTGGCCATTCTGTGTTGGATTCTCATATTCCTCTGAGAAAATGTAAATTCGAACAAAAGATTTTGGAGAATATTTTATTGTATTGATTTTTATTGAAAATAAAAGTTTATTTTAAGTTCAAATTCTACCTTGGGAAATAAAATCTAATGGATAATTCAATTAAGATTTACAGACAGGGAGTAGCTAGATTTGATGATATGTGACTGAATCCTTAATATTTCAGGGAACTGCGGCAGTCTTCCACTTTCTAAAACTAATTTACAAATTTTGATTAATTATAAACAACGTATTTTGTGCAACAATGTTTCTATTGGAAATTTGATCATACAATAGTAAAAAGGAAACACGGTTCTAGGATGGGGAGTTTCAAGATAGGGAAGGTACATCTCTCATGCCTGATAATGTATATTATTGTGGCTAAAGAAACATCTTAAATAAAATATGTTGACTGGGAAAAATGAGTTTTAGTATTTAATGAGAAGAAGGAAAACAAAACAAAACAAAAAAACACCTCTCACAGAGCCTAAAACACTGGAGTAGGTAACGGGCTCTAGGAAGTTTAGATACAATCAAAAAGAACATGTTGGAAACAAAACAACTAACAAAAAACAGGAGAGACAAGCCCGGGAGCAGTGGTTCATACCTGTAATCCCAGCACTTTGGGAAACCAAAGCTGGCATATTACCTGAGGTAAGGAGTTTGAGACCAGCCTGGCCAACATGGTAAAACCCCATATCTACTAAAAATACAAAAATTAGCCAGTCCTGGTGGCACACGCCTGTAATTCCAGCTACTTGGGAGGCTGAGGCAGGGTAATTGATTGAGGCAGGGGAATTGTACACACACACATATATATGTATATCAGAGACAAGAAAAATATCAATAATGTTTGGTGAGAAATACCATGTAAAAGATTATTGTATGAAATTTGGAAACAGTTGTATCTAGATGTGGTTTATATTTTATTTATACTTTGTCATGTTTTTCTGTTATACTCAACTCTTAAATCATCATTAAAATTTTTTAACACTTAAAACTTTAGAGTAATTATATTTGAAAGATTGAGAAAGGCCTATGTGTCAAATCCGACAAAGTCTGTGGAAACGGGTGGCATCAGCCTAGAGTCTAATGGAAATACAACAACAAGGACTGGTTTTTCCGAAGGGCGGGGAATATCCTGCAGTAACATTTAATGTTGGGGAAGGAACTAAATAACAAACAAACCAAGACAAGATAAACTTCTCAAACGGGTAATCATTTCTTAATAGGAAAAAAAGACCTCAGGAACAGAAGTGATAGAATAAAACCTTTTCATCATAAGTTAGTACAGAGTCAGTTATTACTGCATTTGTTTATTAAGGGAATGAGTACACTTTCTTGGTAAAATACAGTATATTATGGCAGCCTGAAACTTCTGATGTCACAACTAGAAAAAAAGAAAGACCAATTCGTTACAAAAAATATATATTATGGAAGGCATCAGGGAGCATTGTGTAAAAAATAGGAAATATGATCAAAACTTCTGCAGGGGGAAGAACTGCTTTGATATAAGCTCATAACATGTAGCTGGTTTTCTGTTTGTTTTTCTTGTTTGTTTCCATAGTGGATATTTGCCAGTTCTTTCAAAAGAACATTTACTGAGTTCAGGGCCTATTTGGAAGACAGAGGAGCTAGGCCAAAAGCTTGGAAAAGCCACACACAGTAAAATCATTTACAACCTAGTGTCAATTTGAAACGAAGATCTGTCAAGGTGGGGGCCTTCCCAAAAACCACTGCATTCTCCATTGTTAAGATATTTGTCAAAATTTGAAGCTGCATAGGACCACGGGTTAGGGGTAGAATTAAATCTCCCATAATCTAAGCAACAAGCTCAGAGTGCAAACTCCAGAAACAAGGAATAAACTAGAAAGAATGAAACTTCAATTCAACACTGGTGCAGCTCAGTCCTTTTTAGGATTGAGAATTTTGCATCCATACCACCTTAGTATAAAATAAAACATACATTTTTTAGGGCTGGCACACAATGAAACAATTATTGTGCATACAAGAGGACATGCTATGTCACCAATAATCATGTGTCCTTTTTTTTGAGACAGAGTTTGCTCTTGCTGCCCAGGCTGGAGTGTAATGGTGCAACCTCTGCCTCCTGTGTTCAAGCGATTCTCTTGTCTCATTCTCCCAAGTAGCTGGGATTGCAGGCGTGCATCACCACGCCTGGCTAATTTTGTATTTTTAGTAGAGACGGGGTTTCTTCATGTTGGTCAAACTGACCTGGAACACCGGACCTCAGGTAACCTGCCAGCCTCAGCATCTCAAAGTGCTGGGATCACAGGCCTGAGCCACCACGCCCAGCCCAAAATAAGTAATTTTAGTAATTTTAGAGACCTTGTAAGGAGTTACTACACAAAGGCTTTAAAATAACTATGACACATATGTTCCAGAAAACCTTAAAAAGTGACAAAATAGGAAAAACTATTAGAATGTTCACTATTGCAATAATCAATAATCATGATAGAAATTGAAGACATTAAAAAATAAACATTGTATTTGTAATTATACAGCCAATGCATTTGTTTCACAGCACAGTGGTCAAAGAAGAAGCTAAGATTAGTTACATGAAAGACAGAGTGATTAAAAAAAATCCTGTGGAAACTACAGAGAAAAAATAATTTTAAAAATAGGTGTGCATGAGATAAATGCAGGTCACATATCATATGTGTATTTTTCACTATTCATATTTACATAAAAACTTTTTTATTTATTTATTTTTATTTTTTATTTTTTATTGAGACAGAGTTTCACTCTTGTTACCCAGGCTGGAGTGCAATGACGCGATCTCGGCTCACCGCAACCTCTGCCTCCTGGGTTCAGGCAATTCTCCTGCCTCAGCCTCCTGAGTAGCTGGGATTACAGGCATGCGCCACCATGCCCAGCTAATTTTTTGTATTTTTGGTAGAGACGGGGTTTCACCACGTTGACCAGGATGGTCTCGATCTCTTGACCTCATGATCCACCCGCCTCGGCCTCCCAAAGTGCTGGGATTACAGGCGTGAGCCACCGCGCCTGGCCCAAAAACTTTTTTAAAATTATATTTTTCTGTGGTTTTACATCTTCATTATTTCAGATATTCCTTAAGGTTATTTTATCTTTTTATAAGAAATCCCACTGGCTTTCTACCTAATTGAATTAAGTCTATAAATTAATTCATAGAGGATGGTCATTTTTACAAGCCCATCCTGACACTTGCTATATTATGCAATTTATTCATTAAAATGATTCCTAGTTAACTTTTTACTATTCTGCTTCTGGAGGGAGTCCTTACATAGTTTAATTTTGAATGCATTTTAATAAGTCTTGCAACTATCTGAATTTAATATATATTATTTTTCTCAAAGAGTTTTCATGATAAGGAAGCTAATTGATTGCAATTTACTTATTTTTTTTATTACTCTACCACAGGTACAATTTTCAGGTAATCTACATCTTAATAATATATATCTTTTATTTTAAATATTTATATATTTATTTTTCTTTCCAACTTTTAGGTTTGGGGGGTACATGTGCGGGTTTGTTACATGGGTAATTGCATGTCACAGGGGTTTGGTATACATATTGTCTTATCACCCCATTAATAAGCACAGTACCTGATAGGTAACTTTTTGATCCTCACCCTCCTCCTACTCTCTGCCCTCAAGTAGGGCCTTGTGTCTATTGCTTTCTTTTTTGTGTTCATGTGTATTCAATATTTAACTCCCACTTATAAGTGAGAAAATGAGGCATTTAGTTTTCTGTTCCTGCATTTATTTGCTTATGATAATGGTCTCCAGCTGCATCCATGTTGCTGCAACGGACATGATTTTGTTCTTTTGTATAGCCACGCAGTATTCTATATCCAGAACATTGTTCATGGATATCTAGGCTGACTCCATGTCTTTGCTATTGTGATTAGTGCGGCAATGAACATAGTGCCACAATGATAATATGCAGGTGTGTGTCTTTATGGTAAAACAATTAATATTTTTAATATTTATATCTTATGTTTTGAACTGTTTTAAAATCATATGTGATTTAAAACATGGTTGTATTACCTAGTGTCTTTGAGTTACTCTTAGTTTACAAGGCGTATTACTAACATAGTTTCTTTCCAAGAGTGTGTTCATAGCACGTATGAAGAGGCTCTCAATAAACACAATCAGCGAATAACTGGCATCTAATATACATTTAGTGAACAGTTTAAATAGGTTAATAGATAGACAAAATTGTTCCCTAATCATACATTTACATTTTCTTTTACTATTTTAAATCTCTTTTTGCTATACTTAAATATATTTATCTTCCTTTTTCCCACATACTATTTTTGTCCCAGATTCTATACCATATTATATAAATATCACACAACAGCACATATTTCACTGTTGAAGGCTTTGGAAACATCAACATTCTAAAGGTAATATGTGATTACTTACCCTCTTTTATTTGATGAAGGTGAGGTCAAAAAATTCACTAAATCAATTTATATTTTGAAACAATGTGTCTGCATCTGCAAGTCTTCTATATATAAGTTCTCTACACTGTGAAATTTTTAACCACAATATTAATATGTAGTGAAATTAGAAAAATCAGCTATATGGAAATCTAAATACAGACTTAATTTTACCTAAAGTTAATGTATTTTTAATTGGTTCTTATATATAATTTCCACATAGAGTCTCTGATTTCTGTGTCAAATAACTTTATGACAATGAGGTTTATACGTGCTACAATAAGAAACATACTGTTAGGTATCCTTTATTTTACTATAATCCTTAGGTCTTTTCTTATTCAACTTACTGCAAAATGAATTAACCCAGTTTTTCTTTTCAAACCAGACCACATAATGGATAAAGACCCAAAAATCATCTCTGGCTGGGGGTACTATGAGGTGAAACGAAAATAAAACCAAGGATAACTATGTACAGCTATGCTTAGGTTAATAGAAAAAAAGTAATATTCATAGGAAACACTTATCTATTGCATTTGTCAGGCCCTCTTTTAAATGCACACCTGCCACACACACAAACACACTTGATTGATTTAATCTTGTGGTGTAGGTGCCATTACTACCCATATGTTAGAAATGATGAAACTGAAGGAAAGAAAGATTAAGACACTTTATCAAAGTAATAGTATTTTGAATAATGTCACATGGCAGTAATAGAAGTAGAGTTGAGACATAAACCCAGTAACATCACAAGTAGTGTTAGAAGTACTTAACTATGACTTAAACCCAAGCAGTCTGTTTCCATAATCCATACTTTTAAACAGCATGTTATATTTTTTGTACTATCTCTTAAGTAGAAACAGAAAGTGCTTAGACAAACAGTAACACAAAAGCTGGCATAAACACTCAACTACTTTCCCTTTCCCTTTATCTTAACATACTGTATGCAAAAATAGTATCTGCTTTTTGTTCAGAGAGACTCAAGTATATAGCCCCAGGTACTCTGAACAAACAGAAATCTTAGTATAAATATCAAACTGAAAAAGATCTTTGTACTAATCTGTTCTTATACTGCTAATAACCAAGACTGGTAATTTATAAAGAAACAGACGTTTAATGGACTTACAGTTCCACATGGTTGGGGAGGCCTGACAATCATGGTGGAAGACATAGAAGGAGCAAAGGCAGGTCTTATAGGACATCAGGCAAGAAAGCATGTGTGGGGAAACTGCCCTTTTATAAGTCCATCAATTCTTGTGAGGAAAAACTGCACCCATGATTAAGTTACCTCCCACCAAGTCCCTCCCATGACTCAAGGGGCTTATCTATAATTCAAGATAAGATTTGAGTGAGAACACAGCCAAACCATGTAACTGTTCTTAACTACAGTGTAATGACATATAAAAGAATAATCACAGCTATTTGCCTGGGAATATTCAGGTTTGCAACTCTTTCTATTATGATTATTAATAGCATGCATTTTTTTTTTTTTTTTGCTCAAAAAGCATTCTAACTTGGAGGATATATTTTAGTCTTACATATAAATTGTATACACAGTGCTATAGACTGAATTGTTCCCCTGACCCCAATTTACATGTTGAATCCCTAACTTTCAATATAATAATATTTGGACATGGAAGTCTTTGGTAGGTAATCAGGTTTAGATGAGGGTGAGGCATTTAGGATGGGATAGTGCCCTTATAAGAAGAGGCACCAGAGAGATTGCTCCTGCCCTCTCTCTGCCTTATGAGCACACAAGAAGAAAATAACATCTACAAGCCCTCACCTGAACCTGACCATGCTGACAACATGATCTTGAACAGCCTCTAGAATTGTGAGAAAATAAATATCTGTTATTTAAACCACTCTGTGATGTCTTGTTATGGCAGCTTGATCTGATCAATACACACAACATCAAAATACTATTATATGAAGTATATTAACTATTAATAAATTACACGCTAATTAAATTATCTGCATATAAGAGCTTACTTGCTTTATTTGACCAACTAGAAAAAAATATTCGGCCTTAAGTTATTCTTACTCAACTTTGATTTGACTATAAACTCAAACTTTTAATCCTAATAGTGGCATAATATAAATGTATATTACAATAAATTTTCAACCTTGAATTTTGTTCTATTAAAGCAAAATTCTTAACTCCATTAAAATTGCTAATCGAAGTCTAATTTTAAAACATTTTAAATATAATTCCTGAATAATTTATCAGTGACTATTTAATGAACAAAATAAAATGATTAAACCACAGTTTTGTGCTAACCTCTATTTTAATTTTCATTATATATCATCCTCAACTTTTTCAATCTTGGAAAATATTTGTTCACAGTTGAAGAGGACAGGAAATATCTGTCTATGGTGAAGTGAAAATTAATTAACCTCAATCAACCAAATAAATACACTGAATTCCACACTAAATATTATTCTATACCCAAAATTCTTTGCAATCACAATTTAGCAGATGTCTGATTGTCTGTATTGTGACCATTTGGGTCTGCTGAATATTCAGTAGGTTCCATTTCTATTGCCATGGGTATAACTCTAGATTCAGCTTTTTAAAGTTACTGTGTCTTACTTATTCACATATTCTTAACTTTATTCACTATTTATCTTAATGCACCATAATATATTGAATTTACAACCATATACACCTACATATAGACTTTTTCTTATACAATATGTTTTGATCAAGAAAAGGTGATATAAATGAAAAACAAACAGAAGTTTATAGGCTATCAAATTCTAATAAGAATTTTATTTCCTCCAAAAAAAGAGGAAGGTTTTGTAAGTCATAATTTAGATTGTTTGAATGTGTCTGAATCTATATATTTCAAATAAATGACTACTTTGCTTTGTGAACATTCCAAAGTAATTGTGAAGCAACCTTATACTTTGATTAATAATGTCAATCATGTTTAAAATACATGAGGGATTCATTTTCTTTTTCTTCATTAATAAATATGACAGTAAAATTGTCTCATAAATCTTTTAGATGATATAGTTAGTGATAAAATGCCTGGATATAATTTCACTTTGGTAGTTCTGTCACTTAAGCCATTACTTAAGATATTTGAGGAAATGTAATATATATTTTTATACATTACATATATGTATATATTTTTATATTACATAAATTTATATATTTTTTTCTCAAATGTCTTAAATTATGGCATAAGTGGCAGACCTTAAAAAATCTATGTATTAGATATTAGATATACACAAGTTGTGTGTGTGTGTATGTGTGTGTGTGTAGCCATTACTTAAGATATTTGAGGAAATGTAATATATATTTTTATACATTACATATATGTATATATTTTTATATTACATAAATTTATATATTTTTTTCTCAAATGTCTTAAATTATGGCATAAGTGGCAGACCTTAAAAAATCTATGTATTAGATATTAGATATACACAAGTTGTGTGTGTGTGTATGTGTGTGTGTGTATATACACACAATTGGCTCTTGAACTTCATGGGCCTACTAATACATAAATTTTTTTTTAATAAATAGTTGGAATATTTTTCAAAGGTTTGGAATAATTTGAAAGGCACTTTCAGAGAAACCATGCAGCTATAAATACTGAAAACAATTATTAAAAAGTTAGGTGTGCCATGTATGCATAAAGTATTTTAATATAGGTAGACACTAGTCAATGTTATTTACTATTCAAAATGCATGCAAACCTATTTTTAAAAAGTTAAAATTCATTAAAATGTATTCACACAAATATTTACAGATCTTACATGGCCCATTCACAATCAAAACAATTATAAACAAATTTAATGAGGATAAATTAAATCATAACAGCATAAAATTAATTGTAATTTGTACTGTATTACAATACTAACTTCATAGCCACCTCCTACTGCTATTGCATGAGCTCAAGCGTTGAAAATATCTACTTAAAATGCCAAGTCACACTAATTATTACCACATGAATTCTTCTCTCCAGTAAATTACATATTGCAGTAAAAAAGGGTTTTTCACCATTCTCGTGTAGTTTTCATCATGTTTCATGCAAGTACTGTAAGTCTTGAATAACACCATGGGGCCCATAGGAAGTATCACTAGTGATGCTAGAGGTGTTTCCAGGAAGTAAGAAAAGTCACAACATCACAATAAAAGTTGAATTGCTTGATATGTACTGTAGATTGAGATCTGTAGCTGCAGTTGGGCAATATTTCATGTTAAGTAAATCCAGCACAAGGATGATTGTAAAAAAAAATAAAAGAAAATTTGTGACACCATTGCTGCAGCTACAACTGCATTTATAAAAACCTTGCACTTTTTGCTAAGTAACGTTTTAACTTGTATTAAACAAGTAGCTTTATGTGAGTGCATGATTCCTATAAGAAAGGCATACTTACAGAGAATAATACGACTCAAAAAAAAAGCAAAATTAGTACATGACAATTTAAAGCCAGAATAGAATGAAGGATTTGATTGGTGAATGTAATGCCAGCAAAGAGTGGTTTCATAACTTCAGAAAGAAGTTTGACCTAAAAATATCAAGATCACAGGAGAAGGAATTTTGGTGAAAAAAAAAAAGAAGGCAGAAGAGTTCCTAGACACCATTTAAAAACAGCATTAAGAAGAAAGAATTGCTGCCTGAATAAGTTTTAATGTAGACAGAAGTACATTGTTCTGGAAAATAATGCCACCAAAGACACTTACTAGTAAGGAAGAAAAACAAGCCCTAAAATGTAAGGCAGAAAACGGAAGGCTAGCTCTACTGTTTTCTGCAAATACAAACAGGTTTATGATCACGATGACTTTACCTATAAAGTTGTTAGCCCAAGAGCTTGAAGGAAAATGAAAAACACCAGCCACCAGTCTTTTCGTTGCACTATAAGAAGTCCTGAACAATGAGAACTGTTTTTCTAGATTGTTTCAACTGATGCTGAGTCTCTGAAATCAGAAATTACCTTGTCAGTAAGGAACTGCTTTTTAAAGTCCTTTTGGTATTAGACAATGCCCCTGGTATTCCAGTATCCCATGATTTTAATGCCAAAACATCAAAATGTTCTCCTTATACCCAAACACAATGTTTCAAAATCAGCCTCTAGATAAGGGGCACATAAGAATGTTTAAGACTTATTATTCACAGTATTCTATGGGAAGGATTGTAAATATTAGGAAAGAAAATTCCAATAGAGAATATTATGAAAGCCTGTAGAGGTTACACCATTAATGATGCTATCATTGTTATAGAAAGGCTGTGAAAGCCATCAAACCCCTAACAGTAAATACCTACCATGGAAAACTGTATCTAGATATCATTGATAACTTTGTAGGATTTATGACAGAGCCAATCAGGGAAACCATGGAAAAGATTGTTGATATGTCAAAAAAGTTGAGGGATGAAATGTTGCAAGGTATGAAACTTGAAGAAATTTAGGAGCTTATAGACACCACACCAGAGGAAGTAACAGAAATGGCTTCATGGAAATAAGTGCTTCTGAACCAGTGACAGAGGATGAGGAATAAAATTTAGAAGTAGTGTCAGAAAGCAAATTGACCTTAGACAATCTGGCTGAAGGAATCTGATTATTCAAGACTGCTTTTGATTTCTTTTAAGACTTATATCCTTATATGATATGGGCACTGAAACTAAAGCAAGCAGTAGAAGGGAAATTGGTACCATCTAGAAACATTTTTAGAGAAAGAAAAAGCAGAAAAGTCAGATAGAATTTATAGTGTACTTCCATAGAGTTAAACCAAGTGTGCCTGACTCTCTGGCCTCCCCTTCTACCTCCTACACCTTTTGGTAGCCTCTGCCAGCCCTTAGACAGCAAGGCATCATTGTGAACACTATGAAGGTAAATACGGTTATGATAGTTTATATCCACTTAATGAGTAGTAAATATATTTCTTATTCCTTGTGATTATCTTAATAACATTTTATTTAGTTTTCTTCACTGTAAGAATACAATCTGCTATACGTAACATACAAAATATGTGTGAATTGACTGTTTATATCACAGATAATGCTATCAAGTCAAAAACAAGCTATTAATAATAGTTAAGTTGGGGGAAGTCAAAGGTTATAGGATTTTCAGCAGAATGGAGGGTGGGCGTTCATAACACCTGCATTGTTCAAGGATCAATGCTGTGTGTGCATGTGTCCGTGTGTGTGTGGGTGTGTGGGTGTAAAGTACATCAGCTTCACTATTATACTCAAAATTAAACTAGCTTCACTAACAATTCCAGGAATAAAGCATCATTTTATGATAAGCAGCAGCATCCAAATTCCTAAAATGTTTTAAAAATACTGCTGTTAATTTTTGTGCTGAACAATAACTTTACATCACTTACCTGATGTTTCATTCATTTCATAGGCACACATGTATTTTGCTGGGCAGCAAATAAACTTAAGATAATAAATTTAAGAAATTATATATATAGTGGTAATCAGGTTAACATTAAAATTTCTGATGCTGAAACCAAGTAAAGCCCATAATAATTTCATCATAGAAATGTATGTGGTCAGACATAGCTAATAACATTCATAAATAACTTATTTTTATGTCTTATATTTAAGAGTCATTCTAAAATAAAAACAATATTTTATAAGGAATTTTCTGAGTTAGTTGTCTTTTTTATTGTTAAATACAGGCAGCAGTAAATAATTAAAATAAAAATAATTATGATGAACTTTTAATAAATATTTTCCATAAACTAGTCCATAAAATGCTAAGTGTTCTACTCATGGTCTTATGTTTTTAAATTATTGTCTTACAAATATTTTATTTTAATGCACATTAAAGGATAACCCTAAATTTTGACAATGCTATTTTGTTTTAGAGAAAAACAAAAACAACATTAGAAGCTACAAAACCAGTTGGCAGTTCAAATTAATAAATTAATATTTCTTCTGTACTCATTTGCTTTGCCATACACTGTTTTAATTGGTGTTTAGATAATAGCATTTTAGTGGATTTTATACAAATAATAAGATTTACTATAGCTATACATGCAATTCAAAAGATTTAATCAGAACACATTGCATTTCATTTAAGAAATGTGTGTGTGTGTGTGTGTGTGTGTATATATATATATATATGGCATTAGTTAAATGTTGTTGAGAATTATTAATGTGAAAATTCTCTTAGGCCATATACTACAGAACAGTATTATTAGTCTCAGAGAAGATTAATTTTCTGCAGATTTTAAGAGAACTCAAATTGGCAAAAGTTTTAATCAATTTCCTTCCTACTTCTTTGCAAAAAATTCAAGGATTATGGATAAAATTAGTTGGATTTGGGATGAAGGAATGCTTAAAAAGATTTTTAAATTTTTCTTATTCTACTTTCCAATACAATGGCTTAAAATAACAGTGTTATTCCCCTTTTCCCTATCCCTCTAAGAGATACAGAAATTCTCTGATATTTAACATTTAGGTAGTTTGCCGTTATAAAAAGTAGCTCTTGAACTTGTAATGAGAAATGTGTATCACAGAAAGTAAAAGACTAATCAAATTGTGGACATAATATAGTATTATGATCACCCTTCACCTCTTTGTTATGTATCAGTTTAGGTCTGGCATTGTAACCTGGGGTCAGAGCAGGGGCCCCAGAGGCTGGTGAGTTTGCCGTTTGAATGAATATTGTGGACCCAAAGAGTTTTGTAGAGAGCGATTTATTAGGCAGAGAGAGAGAGAAAAAAAAGACAGCTCCCACACTGCCCTGGGAGGGGATCCAGAGAAGGAATCCGTTTAGGCAGGAAGCAGTGGGATTTTAACACTTGAGTCTGATTATTCACCAGTGCTTTTATTTCTTTGACCCTTGAGTTAATCCCGCCCCGTTTATGTTCTCATCCAATGGGAGGAGTTCTTTTAGACTTCCTCTGGAATGATTGATTTTTGACTCTGATACCAAATTGGCTACTTGGTTCACAACTCTGAGTTAGACAGTCCCCTCCTCCCAGAGCTTTTGGCAGGCTTTTTGGACAAAGGAGCCCACCTGGATTTCTCTACTTAGCCCACATGCAGTAAACCTAGATAGGGAACTTTACATTCCCAAACAGAGGGGTGGAGCTGGGAAACTCCTGCGTTTAAAACCACACCCCTTGTGGACTCAGGAAGAGAAATTTTTCTTTAACACAGTCCCTCAGTCCCCCCCTCTGAACAGGAAAGTCCAACTACTGTTGGGACACTGGCGTGAATTGCTCTTTAACTACTTCCTGAGGAATTGGGGTATAGAAGGGGCCCTACAGTTGAGGTTTCCTCCAGACCGGAGTTTTCTAGGTGTGCAGGTGGATCCAGAGGTCCACGATATAGCTCATAAGCTAAGGACATTCAGGGAATCATGCTAGGGACTGCTTGTCTACCTATAGGGAATCTAGCCTTCTCCTCTGGCGTCATTTGGTCATGTACTTGACTAAGGTACCAGGTATCCCCAAATTTTTGAGCCACTGATAGAGCAACCTCTCTCTCATTACTGGTTAGGGTCTGACTAAGCAATAACATGATATCATTCCAATCTAATTCAAAGGACTGACTTAGGCCCTGCAGAACATCTATGTCCGGGTCATCTGAAAATTGTCTTAAGTCCGCCTTGATTTGTTTTAAGTCAGAAAATGAAAAGTGGGTATGTACTATGGTTAGGCCAAATTCTCCTCCTACTGCCTTTAGGGGGCAGAAATAGCTACACATAAAGCTATTTCGCTTTTTGCTAGGACTTTGAGGCTCTTGGAATGGCAGACTTTGAGGTGCCTTGGCCGCTTTGGCCTTCCCTGACTCCTCTTGGGTTATAGGAGCTGAGGACACCTGGTCATTATTGGTGGAGGGAGGAGCCACAGGGAGTCCTAAATATGGGGGTAGTCCTAAGGAGGGGCCAGTAGGGCGTAGGTTACAAGCCTTACATCGCTGAGGATTATCCGTCAGAGAAAAGAAAACTTGCACATAGAAGACCTCAATCCATTTACCTTCCCTCTTACAGAACAGGTCTAATTGTAGAATTAATTATACTTCCCTTAGAAGCCAGGTTTCTCCACTCCGCAGAGGGTATCACAGCGATGCTGTTTGGCAGAGAAACATGAGCCACTTCTTCAAAGATCATGGGTCAATTTGGTTCCAGTTATCCAGAATACACTTTAAAGGTGATTTTGCCTTGGGAAGAGTAGCACCCATCTGAAATTGAACACAGGGATGCCCTCATCCCCAATTATTCTTTGCAACTCCTATCCCTGGGGTATCCTCCAATTATAGCACCTGGTAGTTTCCTTATGCCCTAGATGTATGATTATCTTCTGGGCCCCAACATGTGCTGGGTTTAATCATGCTTATTGGCATCATGGGCATACCCTCACTGTCTAATGTCCTTACAGCCGCCTTCAGGACATGGGCACTGCCAGAATTAGTGGCCCTGTACCAACATGTCCTTGAAGAACTTGGCCAGTGAGGCTTGGGTGATGGGTGCCAATATTCCACAACAAGAGTTTCATTAACATAGGACTGACCATAAAACTGCCCGAGGAGGATAAGCTCCTTGAGAGAGACCTCTAAGCACAGCAATCTTAAAGAAGGTAATGGCTGGCCACTTGGCTGAGGCCGATTGGCACTATGCCCTCAGGACCAAGGCCTTCCCCCAACCACACTTTCCATTATAAGGATATGCTCTAGGGTTGTGGGGCCTGTAATTAACTATTTGAGCCTTAGACCAGGTCGGACTCTGGTATCCTAGATGGAGAAGTTCTGCTGTATGCAGAGCCATTCCTCAGCAAGACAAATAGTACATTATCAGATTCCGGCATCACTCAGTTGGATTGGGAAATTGTGGGTGACAAAAAACTAAATGTCTTATAGCCTCCTGTACCCACTGATAGACTCTGGCTCTGTTAGGACATAACCTAGCACTGCAGACTAGGAGAACTGGCCCCGTGCACGGTAGGAGGTCCTCATAGGCATAAGCCTAAGGGCACCACTGGCAAGCGTCCCTGGACTGCCATTCCAAGAGCCTCAAAGTCCTAGAAAAAAGCGAAATAGCTTTATGTGTAGAAAATATCTTAGAGGAAAGAGACAAGAAGAAGTTTGCCTCACAGAAATCTGAAATTGGAAGTTGGGGTCTGAAAGGCTGGGAGTGGTTCATATAGGTGGCTTTTTCTCAGGAGGTTTAATGGGACCCTGACCTGGATGGGACTAAACTGGGAGTTTGGGACCACCCTTGGGTTATAGGAGCTAAGGAATATTAGCTGCCACACTGGCGGCTAACCCAAGCCTTTCCTTCTTCCATGGCCCACAGAAAGAAAGAACAATAAGAAAAGGAAGCTGGTTTGGGGCTGAAGCATGCTTCCAGTTCCTAAGAGCCGGAGTTTGGAGAGTCCATTCCCAGAAAGCTTGACACCATGTTTTTAGACTGGTGGCTGTGCTTTCGAAAGGCTGGGCCAGGGCTTGCACAGGCAGCTGCTACTTCAGCAGCCCAGGTCCAGCTGCTGGCTGTGTGCGGCCCCAAACAGGCTCAGTCGCTTGGTGCTTTCTGCAGGCGGTGCCCACCCAGCTTTGCCTCCACCGCTGCATGCGATCTTTACCTCCTTAACAAATTTAAAAGAAGAAAAAGTACAGATTGGCAAGCAAAATGTGCCCAATATCACTCACCACTCTGAAGTCTGACATTCTCCTGGCTGGCTAGCTAAAAGATGTAGCAGGGCTGGCGGGGAGCAGGAGCGCCCCAAAGACACTCCCCATTCCTCAATCCAAGGTTCTTGGCCTCTCTTACCCTGAAGAATGGGGAAAAGGGTCCCAGAGGTGTGGTAAGTTTGGAAAATATAGAATAAATTGACAAGTTCATAGAAACAACCAACCAACTGTGGTTGAACCATGAAGAAATCAAAAACAAAACCTGAAATAGGCAAATAACAGGTAATAATATTGAAGACACAATAACAAATGGCTTCCAGCAAACAAAAGCCTGGAACCTAACGGCATCACTGCTGAATTCCACCAAACATTTAGAAAACAATGGCAATCCTTCTCAAACTAGTCTATAACATAGAGGAGGAGATGCCATTCTACAAGACTGGTGTTATCCTGATACCAAACCAGACAAAGACAAATCAAAAACAAAAACAAAAACAAAATTACAGGGCAATATAACTGAGAAATATTGCTGCAAAAATCTTCAACTAAATACTAGCACACTATATTTAACAACATGTTTTAAAAAATCATTAATCCTGACAAAGTGGGATTTATCCCTGTGATGCAATGGTGATTTAATAGACACAAATCCATCAATGTGATATGTCACATCAATAGAATGAAGAACAAGAGCCATATTATTGTTTCAATTGGGGCTGAAAAAGGATTTGGTAAAATTCAACATACCTTCATAATAAAATCCATCAACAAACAGTATAGAAGAAAGATCTCTCAACATATTAAGAGCCATATACCACAGACTTGCAGCTAGTGTCACACTAAGAGGGAAAATTGAAGCCTTTATTCTAAGATATGGAACATGACAAGGATGCCTACTGTCACCACTGTTCTTCAACATAGTGCTGGAATTCCTAGCTAGAGTAACCACACAAGAGAAAGAAATAAAGGGTATTCACACTGGAAAAAAATAAGTCAAATTATTCTTGCTTGCAGACAATAGGATATTATATTTAGAAAAACCTAAAGGTTCTACCAAAAATCCTATTAGAACTGATAAACAAATTCAGTAAGATCGAGGAAAAAAACTCAACATACAAAAATAAGTGGGAGTTGTATACCTCAGCAGCAAACAATCTGGAAAAGAAATCAAGAAAGTAATCACATTTACAATAACTACAGATCAAATAGCTAGGAATTAATTTAATCAGAGTAGTGAAAAATCTCTACAATGAAAACTGTAAAAGGTTGGTCCAAGAAATTGAAGAGGACACAAAAACCTTTAGCCAGACACAAACCTTTAGCAAGACAAACTTAGAAAAAAAGGGAAAGATATTCCATGTTCATGAGTTGGAAAAATCAGTATTGTTAAAATGTCCATACAACTCAAAGCAATAAATGTATTTTATTTTAAATACATAAAATCTGTATTTAATGCATTAAATGCAGATTTGATGCATTCACCATCAAAATACCAATTATATTTTTCACAGAAATAGTAAAAAACAGGCCTAAAATTTACATGGAACCACAAAAGACCCAAAATAGCCAAAGCTATCCTAAACAAATAAAACAAAACTGGAGGAATCACATTACTTGACTTAAATTATACTACAGAGCTATCGTAACCAAAAAGACAAAATGCTGGCATGAAAACAGACACACAGGCCAGTGGAACTGAATAAAGAACTCACATATAAATCCATACATCTATAGTAAACTCATTTTTGTATGAGGTTCTAAGAACATTCATTGAAGGAAATGACAGTCTCTTCAAAAAATGGCTCTAGGAAAACTGGATATTTATACACAAAAGAATAAAGCTAGGCCCTTATCTCTCACCATATACAAAAACAAAATAAAAATAGATTAAAGACTTAAGTTATAAGACTTCAAACCATAAAAGTACTAATAAAAATCATTGGAGAAACTCTTCAGGATATTGGAGTGAGCAAAGACTTTTTGAGCAATACTTCGCAGGCATAGGCAACCAAAGTAAAAACAAACAAGTGGGAATACATCAAGTTAAAACTTTCTGCAAAGCAAAGGAAACAATGAACAAAGTGAAGAGACCACCCATGGATTAGGAAAAAATATTTACAAATTGTCTATCTGACAATGGATTAATAATCAGAATAGATGTGCTCAAACAACTCCATAGGAAATATCTAATAATCAACTTTTTTAAATAAACAAAAGATCTGAATAGACATTTCTCACACAGATGGCAAGCAGATATATTAAAAGATGCTCAACATCATTGTTTTATTCTCTTCTCACACTGCTAATAAAGACATAACTGAGACTGGGTAATTTATAAAGGAAACAGGTTTAATTGATTAAAAGTTCCACATGGCTGAGAGGTCTCACAATAATAACAAAAGACAAGTGAGAAGCAAAGTCACATCTTACATGGTGGCAGGCAAGGCATTTTGTGCAGGGAAACTCCCATTTATAAAATGCTCAGATGTCCTGAGATGTATTCACTACCACAAGAACAGTTAGGGGGGACCACCCATGAGATTTAAATATCTCCACTTGGCCCTGCCCTTTACATGTGGGGATTATTAGAATTCAAGGTGAGATTTGGGTGAGGACTCAGCCAAACCAAATCATTGATAATCACAGAAATGCAAATCAAAACTAAAAATGAGATATAATCTCACCCCAGTTTAAATGACTTTTTCCAGAAGATAGGCAATAAAAAACACTGGCAAGAATGTGGAAGAAAAGAACCCATACACTAATGATGGGAATTTAAATTAGTACAACCTCTATGGAGAAAAGTTTGGAGGTTCTTCAAAAAACTAAAAACAGAGGTAGGGTATGATCCAGCAATCCCACTCCTATGTATACATCCAAAAGAAAATCAATATAATAATGAGATACCTGTACCCTCATGTTTATTGCAGTACTACTTACAATACCCAAGATATAGAAGCAACCTAAGTAGATGAACAAATAAAGGAAATGTGTTGCATACACTCAATTGAATATTATTCAGTCATAAAAAAAATGAGATTCTGCCATTTGCAACAACTGATAGATTGTAGGTCATTTTGTTAAATAAAAGCAGCCAGACACAAAAAGACAAACATTGCATGTTCTCACATATCAGTTAGGGCTAAAAATTAAACAGTTAAACTCATCGACATAGAGAGGAGAAGGATAGTTGCTAGAGGTTGAATGGGTAATGTGGATGTGGGTTTGGGGAAATGGAGATGGTTAATGGCTACAAAAAAAGTAGAAATATTGAATGAGACTTTTTATTTGCTAGCACAACAGGGTGACTATGGTAAAAAAAATAATTGTACATTTTAAAATTCTTTAAGGAGTGTATTTGGATTGTTCATAACTCAGAGGATAAATGTTTCAGGTGAGAGGTACACTATTTACCCTGTGATTATTGCACATGCATGCCTGTATCAAAATATCTCATGTAACCTACAGATATATACATGTTTGATGTATCCCCCAAAATTAAAAATAAACATTTTTTAATGTTGATGCTTTCTGCATAATTTCTAATAAGATACTATTCTGTATTTTATAAATCAGTATTATTTGTCTTTTTCAGTGTATCTCAACAAACCTAAAGGTATGGACACAACCCTCTGAAAAGCAATTTTATATAAAGAGAGTGACAGGACTCAGATAGTGCAGTTGTTTGATTTCTTTACCTAATCAAAGGAGAAAATATAGTAAAAATTTCAGGAATAGATTGGAAATATATTATTCTAGCAATATATTTTACCCCATTCTTATTTCACCTAGAATGAAGACGAAAAACACTTTTACTTGTCAGTTGCTTATATTTCATTTTAGGCAAAATGATAATTTTTTATTTTTCTTTTAATTTATACAATTTTGTTCTTATGAATTTGAAGAATATATTGAAACATTATAAAATTAAACCTCTTATCAGATATGTAGTTGGCAAATATTCCCTCTCATTACTTAGATTGCCTTTCACCATGTTGATTTTTTGTCTTTGCTGTGAAGAACTTTTTATTTTATATAGCCTTACTTTATTTTTGTTTTTATTACTTGTGTTTTTAATGTATATCCAACATATGATTGCTGATAACAATGTCATGAAACTTCTTCCCTATGTTTTTTGTAGGCATTTTACAGTTTGAGATTTTGTGTTTAAGTTTGTAGTCTATTTCGAGTTGATTTTTCTGTATAGTATAGGATAAAGGTTCAATTTCATTCTTTGTATGTTATACCTGGTTTACCAAATACCATTTGTTGAAGATATATCCTATTCCCATTACCTATGTTTGACATCTATGTGAAAGATAAATTGACTGAATATGTATGAGTTTACTTCTTGACTGTATTCTGTTCCATTGTTATAAATGTCTATTTTTATGACAGCACCTTACTTTTTAAATTTAGTAGCTTTGTAATATGTTTTGAAATTGAAAAGCCCTGTTCTTCCTTTTCTAAGTTATTTAGATTATTCAGTCTTTTGTGTTTCCATACAAATTTTAGAATTTTTTTTTATTTTTTTTTATTTTTATATTTTTAATTTCTTATTGGATTTTAGGTTTTGGGGTACATGAGCAGAGCATGCAAGACAGTTGCATAGGAACACACATGGCAGTGTGCTTTTCTTTCCTTCTCCCCTCCACCCACATTTGGCATTTCTCCCCAGGCTATCCCTCCCCACCTCCCCCTCCCACTGGCCCTCCCCTTTTCCCCCCAATAGACCCCAATGTTTAGTACTCCCCTTTCTGTGTCCATGTGTTCTCATTTTTCATCACCCGCCTATGAGTGAGAATATGCGGTGTTTCATTTTCTGTTCTTGTGTCAGTTTGCTGAGGATGACGTTCTCCAGATTCATCCATGTCCCTACAAATGACACAAACTCATCATTTCTGATTGCTGCATAATCTTCCATGGTGTATATGTGCCACATTTTTCCAATCCAGTCTATTATCAATGGGCATTTGGGTTGATTCCAGGTCTTTGCTATTGTAAACAGTGCTGCAACGAACATTCGTGTACATGTGTCCTTATAGTAGAACGATTTATAGTCTTTTGGATATATACCCAGTAATGGGAGTGCTAGGTCAAATGGAATTTCTATTTCTAAGGCCTTGAGGAATCGCCACACTGTCTTCCACAATGGTTGAACTAATTTACATTCCCACCAACAGTGTAAAAGTGTTCCTTTTTCTCCACATCCTCTCCAGCATCTGTTGTCTCCAGATATTTTAATGATCGCCATTCTAACTGGCGTGAGATGGTATCTCAATGTGGTTTTGATTTGCATCTCTCTGATGACCAGTGACGATGAGCATTTTGGTTTTTTTTGTCTTTTTTTTTTTTAATTTTTTATTGGATTATAGGTTTTGGGGTACATGAGCAGAGCATGCAAGACAGTTGCGTAGGTACACACATGGCAGTGTGCTTTGCTTTTCTTCTCCCCTTCACCCACATTTGGCATTTCTCCCCAGGCTATCCCTCCCCACCTCCCCCTCCCACTGGCCCTCCCCTTTTCCCCCCAATAGACCCCAGTGTTTAGTACTCCCCTTTCTGTGTCCATGTGTTCTCATTTTTCATCACCCACCTATGAGTGAGAATATGCGGTGTTTCATTTTCTGTTCTTGTGTCAGTTTGCTGAGGATGATGTTTTCCAGATTCATCCATGTCCCTACAAACGACACGAACTCATCATTTCTGATTGCTGCATAATATTCCATGGTGTATATGTGCCACATTTTTCCAATCCAGTCTATTATCAATGGGCATTTGGGTTGATTCCAGGTCTTTGCTATTGTAAACAGTGCTGCAATGAACATTCGTGTACATGTGTCCTTATAGTAGAACGATTTATAGTCTTTTGGATATATACCCAGTAATGGGATTGCTGGGTCAAATGGAATTTCTATTTCTAAGGCCTTGAGGAATCGCCACACTGTCTTCCACAATGGTTGAACTAATTTACATTCCCACCAACAGTGTAAAAGTGTTCCTTTTTCTCCACATCCTCTCCAGCATCTGTTGTCTCCAGATTTTTTAATGATCGCCATTCTAACTGGCTTGAGATGGTATCTCAATGTGGTTTTGATTTGCATCTCTCTGATGACCAGTGACGATGAGCATTTTTTCATATGATTGTTGGCCTCATATATGTCTTCTTTCGTAAACTATCTGTTCATATCCTTTGCCCACTTTTGAATGGGCTTGTTTGTTTTTTTCCTGTAAATCTGTTTGAGTTCTTTGTAAATTCTGGATATCAGCCCTTTGTCAGATGGGTAGACTGCGAAAATTTTTTCCCATTCTGTTGGTTGCCGATCCACTCTAGTGACTGTTTCCTTTGCCGTGCAGAAGCTGTGGAGTTTCATTAGGTCCCATTTGTCTATTTTGGCTTTTGTTGCCAATGCTTTTGGTGTTTTGTTCATGAAGTCCTTGCCTACTCCTATGTCCTGGATGGTTTTGCCTAGATTTGCTTCTAGGGTTTTTATGGTGCCAGGTCTTATGTTTAAGTCTTTAATCCATCTGGAGTTAATTTTAGTGTAAGGTGTCAGGAAGGGGTACAGTTTCTGCTTTCTGCACATGGCTAGCCAGATTTCCCAACACCATTTGTTAAACATGGAATCCTTTCCCCATTGCTTGTTTTTGTCAGGTTTATCAAAGATTGTATAGTTGTATGTATGTTGTGTTGCCTCCGGTGCCTCTGTTTTGTTCCATTGGTCTATATCTCTGTTTTGGTACCAGTACCATGCTGTTTTGATTACTGTAGCCATGTAGTATAGTTTGAAATCCGGTAGTGTGATGCCCCCCGCTGTGTTCTTTTTGCTTCGAATTGACTTGGCTATGCGGGCTCTCTTTTGGTTCCATATGAAGTTCATGGTGGTTTTTTCCAGTTCTGTGAAGAAAGTCAATGGTAGCTTGATAGGGATAGCGTTGATTCTGTAAATTACTTTGGGCAGTATAGCCATTTTCACGATGTTAATTCTTCCTAACCATGAACATGGAATGTTTCTCCATCTGTTTGTGTCCTCTCTGATTTCGTTGAGCAGCGGTTTGTAGTTCTCCTTGAAGAGGTCCCTTACGTTCCTTGTGAGTTGTATTCCAAGGTATTTTATTCTTTTTGTAGCAATTATGAATGGCAGTTCGCTCTTGATTTGGCTTTCTTTAAGTCTGTTATTGGTGTAGACGAATGCTTGTGATATTTGCACATTGATTTTATATCATGAGACTTTGCTGAAGTTGCTTATCAGTTTCAGGAGTTTTTGGGCTGAGGCAATGGGGTCTTCTAGGTATACTATCATGTCGTCTGAAAATAGAGACAATTTGGCTTCCACCTTTCCTATTTGAATACCCTTTATTTCTTTTTCTTGCCTGATTGCTCTGGCTAGAACTTCCAGAACTATATTGAATAGGAGTGGTGAAAGAGGGCATCCTTGTCTAGTGCCAGATTTCAAAGGGAATGCTTCCAGTTTTTGCCCATTCAGTATTATATTGGCTGTTGGTTTGTCATAAATAGCTTTTATTACTTTGAGATATTTTCCATCGATACCGAGTTTATTGAGGGTTTTTTAGCATAAAGGACTGTTGAATTTTGTCAAATGCCTTCTCTGCGTCAATTGAGATAATCATGTGGTTTTTTTTTTAGGTTCTGTTTATGTGGTGAATTATGTTTATAGACTTGCGTATGTTGAACCAGCCTTGCATCCCCGGGATGAATCCTACATGATCATGGTGAATAAGTTTTTTGATTTGCTATTGCATTCGGCTTGCCAATATTTTATTGAAGATTTTTGCATCTATGTTCATCATGGATATTGGCCTGAAGTTTTCTTTTCTTGTTGGGTCTCTGCCGGGTTTTGGTATCAGAATGATGTTGGTCTCATAAAATGATTTGGGAAGTATTCCCTCTTTTTGGATTGTTTGAAATAGTTTTAGAAAGTATGGTACCAGCTCCTCTTTGTGTGTCTGGTAGAATTTGGCTGTGAACCCGTCTGGACCTGGGCTTTTTTTGTGTGGTAGGCTCTTATTTGCTGCCTCGACTTCTGACCTTGTTATTGGTCTATTCATAGTTTCAGCTTCCTCCTGCTATAGGCTTGGGAGGATGCAGGAGTCCAGGAATTTATCCATTTCTTCCAGGTTTACTAGTTTATGTGCATAGAGTTGTTTGTAATATTCTCTGATGATGGTTTGAATTTCTGTGGAATCTGTGGTGATTTCCCCCTTTATCATTTTTTTATTGCATCTATTTGGTTGTTCTCTCTTTTCTTTTTAATCAATCTGGCTAGTGGTCTGTCTATTTTGTTGATCTTTTCAAAAAACCAGCTCTTGGATTTATTGATTTTTTGAAGGGTTTTTCATGTCTCAATCTCCTTTAGTTCAGCTCTGATCTTAGTTATTTCTTGTTTTCTGCTGGGTTTTGAGTTTTTTTGATCTTGCTCCTCTAGCTCTTTCAATTTTGACGATAGGGTGTCAATTTTAGATCTCTCCATTCTCCTCATATGGGCACTTATTGCTATATACTTTCCTCTAGAGACTGCTTTAAATGTGTCCCAGAGGTTCTGGCATGTTGTGTCTTCGTTCTCATTGGTTTCGAAGAACTTCTTTATTTCTGACTTCATTTCATTGTTTACCCAGTCAACATTCAAGAGCCAGTTGTTCAGTTTCCATGAAGCTGTGGGGTTCTGGGTTGGTTTCTGTATTCTGAGTTCTAACTTTATTGCACTATGGTCTGAGAGGCTGTTTGTTATGATTTCAGTTGTTTTGCATTTGTTGAGCAGTGCTTTACTTCCAATTATGTGGTCAATTTTTGAGTAGGTGTGATGTGGTTCTGAGAAGAATGTATATTCTGTGGATTTGGGGTGGAGAGTTCTGTAAATGTCTATCAGGTTTGCTTGCTCCAGGTCTGAGTTCAAGCCCTGGATATCCTTGTTGATTTTCTGTCTGGTTGATCTGTCTAATATTGACAGTGGAGTGTTAAAGTCTCTCACTATTATTGTGTGGGAGTCTAAGTCTCTTTGTAAGTCATTAAGAACTTGCCTTATGTATCTGGGTGCTCCTGCATTGGGTCCATATATGTTTAGGATCATTAGCTCTTCTTGTTTTATTGATCCTTTTACCATTATGTAATGGCCTTTTTTGTCTCTTTTGATCTTTGTTACTTTAAAGTCTATTTTATCAGAGATGAGAATTGCAACTCCTGCTTCTTTTTGCTCTCCATTTGCTTGGTAAATATTCCTCCATCCCTTTATTTTGAGCCTTTGTGTATCCTTGCATGTGAGATGGGTTTCCTGGATACAGCACACTGATGGGTTTTGGATTTTTATCCAATTTGCCAGTCTGTGTCTTTTGATTGGTGCATTTAGTCCATTTACATTTAGGGTTAATATTGTTATGTGTGAATTTGATACTGCCATTTTGATGCTAAATGGCTGTTTTGCCTGTTAGTTGTTGTAGATTCTTCATTATGTTGAAGCTCTTTAGCATTCAGTGTGATTTTGGAATGGCTGGTACTGATTGATTCTTTCTATGTGTAGTGCCTCTTTTAGGAGCTCTTGTAAAACAGGCCTGGTGGTAACAAAATATCTGAGTACTTGCTTGTTCACAAAGGATTTTATTTTTCCTTCACTTCTGAAGCTCAGTTTGGCTGGATATGAAATTCTGGGTTGAAAGTTCTTTTCTTTAAGAATGTTGAATATCAGCCCCCACTCTCTTCTGGCTTGTAGTATTTCTGCCAAGAGATCTGCTGTGAGTCTGATGGGCTTCCCTTTGTGGGTAACTCGACCTTTCTCTCTGGCTGCCTTTAGTATTTTCTCCTTTATTTCAACCTTGTAGAATCTGACGATTTTGTGCCTTGGTGTTGCTCTTCTTGCAGAATATCTTTGTGGTGTTCTCTGAATTTCCTGCATTTGAGTGTTGGCCTGTCTTTCTAGGTGGGGGAAGTTTTCCTGGATGATGTCCTGAAGAGTATTTTCCAGCTTGGATTCATTCTCTTCGTCCCCTTCTGGTATCAAACGTAGGTTAGGTCTTTTCACATAGTCCCACATTTCTTGGAGACTTTGTTCATTCCTTTTTGCGCTTTTTTTTTCTAATCTTGGTTTCTCGTTTAATTTCATTGAGTTGGTCTTCGACTTCAGATATTCTTTCTTCTGCTTGGTCAATTCGGCTATTGAAACTTGTGCATGTTTTGTGAAGTTCTCGTATTGTGTTTTTCAGCTCCTTTAATTCATTCATATTCCTCTCTAAGTTATCCATTCTTGTTATTATCTCCTCATATCTTTTTTTAAGTTCCTTAGTTTCTTTGCATTGATTTAATACATGTTCTTTTAGCTCACAAAAGTTTCTCATTATCCACCTTCTGAAGTCTAATTCCGTCATTTCATCACAGTCATTCTCCGTCCAGCTTTGTTCCCTTGCTGGTGAGGAGTTTTGGTCCTTTCTAGGAGGCGAGGTGTTCTGGTTTCGGGTGTTTTCCTCCTTTTTTCACTGGTTTCTTCCCATCTTTGTGGGTTTATCCGCTTGTCGTCTGCGTAGTTGCTGACTTTTCAATTGGGTCTCTGAGTGGACACCCAGATTGTTGATGATGAATTATTTCTGTTACTTGGTTTTCCTTCTACCAGCCTAGCCCCTTTGCTGTATGACTGCTGAGGTCCACTGCAGGCCCTGGGGTGCACCTCTAGCAGCTGTGGCGCAGCGAGGGATGCTACCCGTTTCTTTTTCTGCTATCTTTGTCCCAGGATGATGCCTGCCAAATGTCAGTCTTTTGGATATAGAGGGGTCAGGGAGCTGCTTGAGGAGACAGTCTGTTCTTTTTAGGAGCTCAATTGCTGAGCTGTGAGCTCTGTTGTTCATTCAGGGCTGTTAGGCTGCTATGTTTGATTCTGCTGCAACAGAGCTCATTAAAAAAAACCTTTTTTTCTCAAATGCTCTGTGTCGGGGGGTTCAGGCTTTATTTTTCGATGTCCTTTGAGGTGTCCTGCCCAGCTAGGAGGCAGACTAGCCACTGTTGGGCTGCCGAGTCTCCGCCCTGCTGTTGTGTGATTCGCCCTGTTCCTGCAGGCTCTGCTGTGGTCTCTGCCAAACCCTGCGGTGGAGTCTCTTTGTTGTAGCATGTTGCCTCGGCAATGGCAGGCTGCGTCAGCAGTGGGCATGTATCTCAGTAGGGATGGATTGCCTTGGCAACGGGAGGCTGCGTCCACACTGGGCGTGTATCTCAGTAGGGACGGCTTGCCTCGGTAGTGGTGGACGCCCCTCCCCCACAGAGCGTCTCAGATAGTTTGAAATCGCGGTTTTGTTTGTCCCACTGGGTATCCTGAACGCTCTGTCCCTGCAGTCCCCTGGGCTGGCCTACTGTCCAAGTCTCATTCAGTCTCAAGTCCAGCCCTCTCAAGTCTCAGCTTGCCGGTTCAACAGGGCACCCGGGCAAGCTCGCCCTGTGGGGATTGCTGGGTAGGGCCGGCCACCGCCACACCCCGGCTGCCGGCTTCGCCAGGCGGACTTACTTCCTGGCGTCCCGTGTCTTTTTTATACTTGGGAGTTTCCCCGTTCTGTGGGCAACAAAGATCAGTCTGGAAATGCAGCTCGGACTCACTTCTTTGCGGATTCAACGAGAGCTCCAATCCTGGGTTGTTCTCACAGCGCCATCTTGAGTCCTCCCCCGAATTGTTTCTTAATATATAAATAAAATGTGGTATGTTCAAAGGAATTTTAATCAGCTATAAAGAAGAATATATCAGTATTATTTGTTACAATATACTAAAAACAGTATGCTCTGTGAAAGAAAGCAGTCTCAAACACATATTGTATGTTTATATTTATAGAAATATAGATAAAAAGACTACCTTCAGAGACAAAAAGGTAGGATTAGTGGTTGCCTCCAAGATTTTTCTTTAGTAGGTTCTTAATCTCTTTGTTGAAAGTTTCACTTTGCTTATGCATTCTTCTCCTGACCTTGTTGAGCATCTTTATGAGCATTATTCAAATTCTTTGTTCATAAATTTGTTTACTTAGGACTGATTTTGGAGATTTATCTTGTTACTTTATTTAGAATGTCACTCCCTGTTTCTTCGTTTTCTTTGATTCTTTCTGTTGGTGTCTGCACCAGTAAAAACAGCCTTTTTCCCCCCAGTTTTCACTCATATAGGACCTTCACCAATCAGCCTAGCCAGAGATTCTTGGGATCTTTCAAACCGTTGTGTTAGTCTAAACCACTCTATTCTTAGGGACTCTCAAGCATCTATACAGAGCATGTTAATTGGTCAGTGCTCCAAGACAGGTGAGACAATAGCAAATCCCATGGGAAGTCCCTGGAAAAGTTGGAGAGTTGGATTCTTAGTCCAACTCTTTCTTTCTCCAGGGAAAAGATGGAATCCCATGTTCAGCTGAGAGACAGGGATTATGGCTACTGCTTGCATCCTACTTTCAACCATCTTCTTTCTTCTTACTAGCCAAATGTCAGAATCCATCAGTGTTCTGAGACCAGAGATAGAAACCAATACGTTGGACAGACCCTTGAAAGATCTGAGCATTGGTCATGTGGTCAAACGTCCTTCTTCTCCAGGGAGAATCTGAAAGCTTTCCTTCTGATCTTATAACATTGTGATGGGGTTAGGGATTATGGCTAAAGGAATTCTGAAGTTTTTCTATCATCTCTGATGAATATGATTTTACACTCACCCAAAGTGGAGAAATCTCTCAACGAGTATCTGAAATTCTTACAATGGGAATTTGTCCATGTATTATTGTTCAATCTGTGTGTTCTTAATGAGAAGGAACTTCTAGCGCTTTCTATTCTGCCACCTTGATAACATTTATCTATATTATTTTTATCATGTGCTTCAAGTTTTAATTTGTTAAATTTCTATTTTAAATTTTTGCATATTTTTCAGTAATATTAGTATGCAGAGTTTTAACAATTGTTCTCATAGCTGAGTTTTGATGTAAAATTTATGTTAGCATTCCAAAATTAATTGAAGGAATTCTCTCCCTTCCCTTGGATTGAAATAATTAGAATAATACAGATCTAGTGATTTTTGAAAGTTCAGAGGTCAGATAAATTTACTTGTGTAGATGATGATGTGGTTATGCTTAATGGGGTTAAATTAGAAATATTTTATGTTCTCAGATTATTTATTCAATTGGGTTTCTTGTTGCAACTTCTTGCAATGTTGGCTTCCCTTCAAAAGTTTATACTGATTTTCAAATTTGTTAACACATATACGTTTATAAAAATAATCTTCTAAACATTTTTCATCTGTGGTTATGTACACTTTTCACACATAAATTGCAATATGACCCCTTTTCCTTCATTACCTTTTAGGAATTCTATTTTTCCCAAAAGATCAGTTCTCAAAAATACTACATATTTTAAAAACATTAATAACATCACTTTTTAGTGTAATTATTCCACATCTCTTTTTATAGCTGATTTGAGTGGTTTCTGTTGCTTGCGTATGTTATTTCTAAGACAAACATTTTTCTTTTTAATGATTTGTTGCATATATATTTGGCCATCATTTAAATTTCGCTATTTTATTTTTTGAGAACTTCATATTATATTTCAATTGTGGAATAATTGATTTTTTAATATAAATTTTTATTTTTATTTTTATTTTATTGCACTTTAGGTTCTGGGGTACTTGTGCAGATCATGCAGGATTGTTGCATAGGTATATACATGGCAATGTAGTTTGCTGCCTCCATTCCCCCATCACCTATATCTGGCATTTCTCCCCATGTTATCCCTCCCCAACTCCCCACCCCTGTTGTCCCTCCCCTAGTTCCACCAACAAACACCAGCATGTGATGCTTTCCTCTCTGTGTCCATGTGTTCTCATTGTTTAACACCCACCTATGAGCAAGAACATGTGTTGTTTGATTGTTTGTTCTTGTGTCAGTTTGCTAAGAACGATGGTTTCCAGATTCATTCATGTCTCTACAAAGGACACAAACTCATCATTTTTTATGTCTGCATAGTATTCCATGGTGTATGTGTGTCACATTTTCCTTGTCCAGTCTATAATCGCTGGGCATTTGGGTTGGTTCCATGTCTTTGCTGTTGTAAACAGGGCCACAATGAATACATGTGTCTTTATAATAGAATGATTTATATATCCAGTAATGGTATTGCTGGGTCAAATGGAATTTCTATTTCTAGGTCCTTGAGGAATCCCCACACTGTCTTCCACAATGGGTGAACTAATTTACACTACCACCAGCAATGTAAAAGCATTTCTATTTCTCCACATCCTCTCCAGTATCTGTTGTCTCCAGATTATTTAATGATTGCCACTCTAACTGGCATGAGATGGTATCTCAATGTGGTTTTGATTTGCATTTCTCTAATGACCAGTGATGATGAGCATTTTTTCATATGTTTGTTGGTCTCATATATGTCTTCTTTAGAATAAGTTTGTTTGTTCTTTTCTTGTAAATCTATTTTAGTGCTTTGTAGATTCTGGATATTAGCCCTTTGTCAGATGAGTAGATTATAAAAAATTTTTCCTATTCTGTTGGTTGTGGGTTCACTCTAATCATTGTGGTTTTTTGCTGTACAGAAGCTCTGGAGTTTAATTAGATCCCATTCATCTCTTTTGGCTTTTATCATCAATGCTTTTGTTGTTTTAGTCATGAAGTTCTTGCCTATGCCAATGTCCTGAATGGTTTTGCTTATATTTTCTTCTAGGGTTTTTATGGTGTTAGGTCTTATGTTTAAGTCTTTATTCCATCTGGTGTTAATTTTAGTGTTATGTCAGGAAGTGGTCCAGTTTCTGTTTTCTGCACATGGCTAGCCAATTTTCCCAACACCATTTATTAAATGGGGAATCCTTTCACCATTGCTTGTTTTTGTTAAGTTTGTCAACGATCAGATGGTTGTAGATGTGTGGTGTTTCCTCCGAGGCCTCTGTTCTGTTCCATTGGTCTATATCTCTGTTTTGATTACTTTAGGCTTTCAGTATAGTTTAAGTCAGGTAGCCTGATGCCTCCAGCTTTATTCTTTTTGCTTAAGATGGTCTTGGCTATGCAGGCTCTCTTGGTTCCATATGAAGTTTAATGTGTTTTTTTTCCAGTTCTGTGGAGGAGGTAATTGGTAGCTTGATGGGGATAGTGTTGAATCTATAAATTACTTTTGACACTATGGCCATTTTCACAATATTGATTCTTCCTAACCATGAGTATGGAATGTTTTTCCATCTGTTTGTGTCCTCTCTTATTTAGTTGAGCAGTGGTTTGTAGTTCTTCTTAAAGAGGTCCTTTACATGTTTTTTTATTTGTATTCCTAGGTATTTTATTCTCTTTGTAGCAATTATGAATGGGATTTCCCTCTTGATCTTGCTTTCTGTTAGTCTCTTATTGGTGTATAGGAATGCTTGTGATTTCTGCACATCGATTTTGTATTCTGAGACTTTGCTGAATCTGCTTATCAGTTTCAGGAGATTTTGGGCTGAAACAAGGGGGTCTTCTAAATATACGATCATGTTGTCTGCACATGGACACATTTTGACTTCCTCTTTTCCCAATTGAATATCCTTTATTTCTTTTCCTTGCCTGATTGCTCTGGCTAGAACTTCCAATACTATATTGAATAGGAGTGGTGAGAAAGGGCATCCTATCTACTGTCAGATTTCAAAGGGAATGCTTCCAGTTTCTGCCTATTCAGTATGATATTGGCTGTGGGTTTTAACCTATTATGCCATTTTAAAAATAGGCAGATGTCTCATTTGCATTCTTAATTGATTTATTTCTTTACATTTATAGTTTAATAACCTTTTCTTTATTTTACTTTTATGAGTTACAATTAAAAAATATGTTATCATTTCAACTGAAATAGAAACTCTTTTCAAACATTTATAAAAGATACATAAACATTAATCAAAACATCAATTTTATGTATAAAAATAATTCTGGGATTGATGGCTTAACTACAAAGATCTTCACTTCATTATGAACTACCATAATATAAATTTTGGTAGAATTCACCTAAGCCATGGTAGAATTACATGACTTTGCTGTTGGCTCTTGGACAGAAGCATGATTCTCTTACAAATGTCAAGTCCATGTTAGTATCTGTGACTTTCCATACGTATGTTATGTTTTGCCTTTTTTTGTTGTTATTATACATTATTCCGAATCCTATTTTAGTCCCTCTTCTCCATTGTTCGTTAGATCCATTAATTTGAATTCACAGAATAATTTAATTACTGGCTCAATCCCTGCTCTGTCATACATCAAGATTTTTACACATACGGTTGGCTTACCTTCATCAGCTAAAAGCATGCTTCAATGTTGCTCATGCCGAGAAATTAAGAACATAGGCAAGAAGACATCTTGTAACTAGAGTCCCCTCCATGCACTGGGTTTTCTGGGTTTGTTTGTTTGTTTGTTTTGAGACAGCATTTCACTCTTGTTACCCAGGCTGGAGTGCAATGCACCATCTCAGCTCACTGCAACTTCCACCTCCCAGGTTCAAATGATTCTCCTGCCTCAGCATCCCAAGTAGCTGGGATTACAGGCATGTGCTCCCATGCCTGGATAACTTTTTAAAATTTTATTAGAGATGGGGTTTCACCATGTTGGCCAACCTGATCTCGAACTCCTGACCTCAGGTGATCTACTCACTTTGGCCTCCCAAAGTTGTGTGTGTATACACACACACACACACACACACACACACACAAACACATATATGCATTTTGTTTATCATTGTATCTCCAGAACTTAGAGGAGTTTCTGGCACATAGTAAGGGCTTAAACTATTTTTTTTGATTAGATAAAAAAATAAAACATATGTGGCTCTTGTCAAATGCTAAGAACACTTAGGTATCTTTTTCAAAAAGTATCTTTTACCTTTCCTAGTCAGAATAACTCTCGCATCTCAGCTCTGTTAATAAAGAAGGTCTCGAGCTATTACCTTTTTCTGCTTCTCACACTTCTAGTTGCCAATTTGGGCCAGCAGTTTGTTATTTTTAGTAATTTGAAATACTCTAATGTTTGTGTATGTTTTCAAGTGTTTAATATATACATATAACCTTATAACCGGCCATAAATAGTTTCTTAGATTTAAATTTATATCAAAACTACTTTCATACTTATCCATAACACATACATGTATGCTTGCAATTTCCACTTTTATTTAATTTTTGTATATCTCAGTCTTCATAAACAGATCTATGCAGAAATGTTTTTTGTAATATTATTTTAAAAGTTTTGTTCTATTATTTGCCTTATTTTTAATCTTTAGACATGTTATCTATATAGTATTTCTGTTGTCTGGATTCTATAACTATTATTTTTGATTGTCTTTATTTCTAAGTTTTTGGATATAAATTATTTTCCAACAGCTTTTGAGATTTTCTTGAGAGTACACTTTACAACACTGATTTAATATTTGACAGGATTGATTCTCTTTATTTAATTTAATTTTACTTACGATGTAATTTCTATTTTGATTTTTTTTAAATATTTTTCATCTAATGTTATAATAATCTATGCAAGAAATTTATTGATATTTTCATTTTTCACTCTCTTCACTATATCCCAGGTAATTCACTCAACTTTATCCAAAATATATGGTAGAATTATTCACTTTCATAAAAATATATTTTATACAAATTACTTGATAAAACTACGACTTTCTTTGACTAACTTTTTTTTTGTCCAGCTCTTAGAGAAATGTTAGAAAAATATTATCATATTTGAAAAGCATAATAGGGAAAGAGCTGTGGGCAATGATAATTATTCTTTGTGCCAGATTGGCAATAGTTTATAAACCAGAGATAGAATATTTAATAAAATGAACAGAAGCCTAATCTTTCTTCTCAAGAGAAGAAATAAATTCACATGTTTATGTTAGTTTTCTAATTCTCTTTATCTTCGCTTAATTTATTGAAAAAATAATTACACTAACATTTGTCCATTGTGCCATCAATTTGTGAGTTTTTTATTAAGAAGTAAATAAAAAACATTTCCATAACTTTAAGGGATTCTATAAAAGAGGATCAAGTGTTTAAGAGATTATATCTCAAGATATTTATTTTTCTTATATATAAAAGTGAACATATTTTAAAGTACATACACACCTTTTTATTTTTTTAGTTGTTTAATGTATAGTTGAACTTTCTCAGATCGAGAACTATATATTATCAATTATGTCCAAATATTAGCTTTAAAACTCCCTTAAAAATAACCCTTTTGAATACAGTTTAGTCACAATCCTTGCTTCGTAGACTAGAATGCTAGATTGCCAGTCACAGGAAAACTCCTGAGGACTGGAGTTCTATATAACCATAGTTTGTGCTTCTGTTGCATCAGCATAGCATATGCCTGTCACCTCACACACCAGTTTAGTGACTAAATTTTAAATATAAGTTGACTATCCACATCATATGTGATGAAATATAGGCAAAGTGTTTTATTAGTTTACACCTCAATAATTTTGTCATTCCAAACTTAGATCTGCTTATGTCTCAGACACCATAATGACTAATAGGTTTGCAATTTAAAATATTTGGATACTTTATAGAAAATGCATTCTATACATACATGAAATCCATTCTGACTAACAGGAAATCAGTTGCCATGGTAGTTTTTTTTTAGATATAATATTTGTATTCAAAGCATGTTACTCACTGGGTGCTATTCAAATATAGGTCATGTGAAATCGGTGATGTCAGAGCTCATCACATCCACTTGCTTTTATATGAGATGTTTTTGAGGTATAGAATTTACCTTGTTATAGTGACTACTTTGTGCATTGAAACTATTGAAGATTCTAAGTGTCTTTTACTGTTAAAATGTAAGCTGTAAAAATTCTAGCAGGTAGATTTATAATGAAGGTGTTAACCCTTTTCCATAGCTTTTAAGATAGCATAGGCGATAAAGTAACCATTAGGTGTAAGTTAGATAAGCTATTCTTTTATTTTTTCAACATTTTGATCAAATTTGAAAATATATGAGTACATACTAAAAATAGATTAATGACCTTGAGATTTTCAAGTGGCAGGTATTTTAAAATTAATAATGTAGTTTTCTTACTTTGCATTTATTTTCTGTCATTAAAGGTAGAAAACAAGTGAGGTATTCTTAATGTAAAAATTTTAAAGCCACAAAAGTGTTGCCTCTTAGACCACGTTTACTCATTAAAATAAATAAGAAAGTTATTCAGTGCCTATGTGACTGGCACCATGGGATCTGATGTAATCACGGGATGCATTAGGAGCACACATTGATCAGATAAAAAAAAATTTCAAGATGGAACCAAAGTGTAATTTTGATATAAATACTGAGTACTTTACAAGTAGCACGGGATAGTTACATGATTAAATATTGAAGAAAAACGTTTTTGAGGAATGCTGGATATAACGTGTAACTGACATAACAGGTGTCAGAGGTATTAAGCTAAATTGGGAATGGGGAAAGCAGAGAGATATTCAAGTTGTAGGATGGAGAAAGAAACCATTTCGAAGTGGTAAAGAAAGTGGGAAAAAATTGCATATATAATGAAATGTTCATGGTTCAGTTTAACTGGTACAAGCATGTTCCTTTCAGAAAAGGAGGTCAGAGGTCAAACCACTGTTTATGAATTTTTACCAAACCTTGAGACAAAAATCGTTTATCAGTTCCATGAATCTTTTATTTTGTAGTTTCTGAAGTATATATTTTGCTTATACATGTGATTCATTGTTTCCATGTATTCAACTGAATTCTAACTATTTTCTCACATATGGGAATTATGTTCTTAGATCTGAAACACAATACTGCCTTTATTATTATATTTTCATGCCTATAAATAGGTATTATAATTGTTTTCAAAAATCTAAAGAAGACCTTTCTTCTACTTTGGGATACTGGGGATGACATTCCATATTTTATTTATTTTGTGTGTGTGTCTGAATATTTGTGTGTGTGTGTGTGTGTGTGTGCATTTATGTGCACACAGATTTTCATCCCCTATTTAGGAGAAATGCGTATTTGGACCATTGCATAACATAACAGATTGAAAGCAGTATTGCCAGAAAGCAATGTCAAAGCCATTAGGTCAGCAGTATTCTATTCCACTCTACAAACTGAGTTAATGGAGGCACATATATAGAGTTGAAAGATATTAGTCGTAACCTGTAAGAATGTAGAAATGTAATATATCCACAATAAAATGCCAGAACTAAAATAGCGAACTGTAGCTTACATCTATTCAGGATCTTACATTTAAAGCAAGACACTGAGTTTAATAATTAGACAATGGAATATAAAGCCTTATATGAGCTTTATATTTATGATATTCTGAAGACAGAACAGCATTGCTGAATAGTTATTTACAGAATGTGAGAAGGTGAGTGTTAACTTTAAAGATGTAAAAACTATATAATCTAAGTGTTCATCAACACATAAATTGATGAGAAAAATGTGATACACACACACACAATGGAATACTATTCAGCCATTAAGAAATGAAATTTTGTCATTTGCAGAAATGTAATCTGTTAAGTGAAATAAGCCAGGCATAGAAGGATACCACATGTACTCACTCACATGTGGGCAGTAACAAATTTGGTCACATGTAAGTAGAGAGGGGAAACATAGATAATAGAGACTGGGATGAGTGAGGGAAAATTAGGGAGGAGGATGAAGATAATTGGTATAAAGCTTATAAACATGCAGTAAAATGGAAGGAATAAATTCAATATTTGATAGCAGATTAGGGAGACTACATGCAGCAAAAATGTATTGTATTTGGGTGCTGAACACTCTAAAAGTCCTAACTTAATCACTATGCAGTATATATACATGTAAAAAAATTTCTATGTATCCCATAAATCTGTAAAAATAAAGTACGTTTATTACTCTATTCCATTCATTTCCTTCAGACATTGTGATGACTAATATACTTTTTAAATGTAATCTTTTACTTTTGTAATTAGCTTTTTTGAAAGTCAAATGTGATCAGAATAAGCTTGTATTTTTCCACTAAATGTGCCATTGTTAATATGAGTAATTTTTTTGGTCTAAGTTTTAACAATTTAGCATTCTTAAGATTTTGGCTGCTTTTTCATGCTATTCCATCAATACCATTGAAAAGCAATTATTTCTAAATGAAGACAGTTTACAAATATGATGAATAATACTTAAGATCAGTCTTTTTTGTGAGATTTTTAAATACCAAAAAACGTGCACATGCTCACAAAATATATGAGAAAGTTTATATTTGATAATATTTACTATATTTATGAAATAATATTTTAACCACAAAAATCAACATTTTTAACTACAAAATATTGCCAGATAGCTAACAAGGATTAAGCACCATGTTGGAACAAAAGTAGTCTAGAGTTACACTTTCAAAGCTGAGCACCTGCTATAATATAACCATCTGCGATTAACTGTAATTTAATTATAAATTCATTTCTTTTGTGTATACTGGAAAGATCTCAAAGGTCTTCCCAAGCTGGTGAACAATCAACTTCTGGCACTTTGTAAAGCAAACTTACATATTCTCTTAGTAGCAGCTGCTAACTTTATTTCACTGCAAATTTTGTAAAGAGCTTCTGGGACTTTATGGTGGCATTAATAGGCAAATAAATTATTAAATCTGTAATCAAAGCTGCATTAATTAATCATCTGCGGTAGAAAGCTGATGCTGATGGCTTTAGGATAAGTTTGTGTTTACCTATAAAAAGTCATAAGTTTAGATATTTAATAGAATAATTGAGGTAGCCAAAATTTGTGACCATCTTATTTTTAGAAGAGGTTTTCATTATTTTAGCCACAATTGTTTATCTAATTGTTGTGCTCTCTTGCAATAACTAAATTGTGATAAAATTAAAGCTGTTGTAATTTCCTATTTGCATTAATAATAATTGACTTTTTATTAGATATTTCAAAAATTGTATACTCTTATCTTACAAAAATATTTCAGTAACATTACTGACTCAAAAGTTTCATCTTAACAACAGCCATAAAGCAGAACCAAATTCTGCTGGCCCAGATATATTTACAGAATAGCAGAGTGAAAATGTCAGTAAACTCCCTGTAAAATAATAAAAATATGGTAAATCAACTAAAAACACTGTTTCAAAAATCTAGCAATTAGCCAAAGTTTCAGAACAAAATAAAAATAATCTCTCCAAGAGAAACTACTGCACCTTATTAAAACAACAGCATCTATGACCCTTTAACTTAGGGCTATTCTGATTCTTTCTCTATTCTCTGCTCAGTTGTAGAGTAACACAAAGCCAGTGACACTGCAGTCAATGGAAATATCTAACTGATGAAAGAGCTCCTTTAAAAGTATCATCCCCAGAGCAAAGTCAATATTTTGTCCAATTTCTAGCTTCCTTCCTGGGAAATCTTTATATTCAGAGGGTTATGACTTTGAAATGACAAAGAATAAGCTCAGCCCAGAGAGGGGGTAGTGTGGAGGTGGGTGCTGTACACTCAGGAAACAAATAAGAAAAATTAAGAATGAAAGCAAGGATATTACTACTGACCTTACAGAACAAAAATGATAGTATGAAAATAATACAAAAGGAATAATATGGAAAATGCAATCAAATTTGGTAATTTAGGTGAAAAGGACAATTTTCTAGAAAAACACAAACTACCAAAACTGAATCAAAAAGAACTAACTAATCTGCATAGATTACAACAAGCAAAGTGGTTAAATTACTAATTAAAAGAGAAAAGAGAGACAGAGAAAAGTCAAGGCCCAGATGACTTTAGTGATAAATTCTTAGTAACATTTAAAGATGATTTAATATATATCCTTCACAAATTCTTCTAAAGAATAGAGCAGAAAACACTCTCCAACTGATTCTGTGAGGCTAATACCACAAGACACCACAAGAAAACTATAGATCAATAGCCTTTATAAGTATACATGCAAAATATCCATAAAGGATTTTCTTTCTCCTTCACTTATGAAGCTTAGTTTGGCTGAATATGAAATTCTGGGTTAAAACTTCTTTTCTTTAAGGATGTTAAATATCAGCCCCACTCTCGTCTGGCATATATCTGCCGAGAGATGCACTGTGAGTAAAATACCTTCAGTGAAATACTAGCAAACTGAATCCGGCAACATACAAAAAGAATTATACATTATGATCAAATGGGTTGTACTCCAAAAATGAAAGGTTGATTAAACATACAAAAACCCAACAACATAATACAGCATATCAAGTAAAATGCATGATAAAAACTACATGTTTATCTCAACAGACAGCAAAATCATTTTAAAAAGACTTTATAATAAGGTTACTCAGCGACTAGAAATCTGGCCATAGTTGAATATGACCACTTCAATCGTTATGTGAATTTGGAAGCAATACGTTCAGTTACGAGTGAAGATGGTATAGGAGGTGTTTGACATTTGAATGAGGAAGTGAAAGTATGATTTAGTCATCTAGGAATTTGAGAAATAAATGGACAGTAAACATATATAAAGGCAATCCAATATATTATGAGATTGAAATCTTTATTTTTCATTTCTATGGGCTTTAAAACACTAGATATTCAAACAAATCATGTAACTTCTGAAACTATTGTTTTCTTTATAAAGATAGCAAAGTGTATATCCTTGAAATACATTATGAATATTATTTCCATTTTATCTTACATATATATTTTTCCTGTAGAAAATACACTCAAAATTATTTTCTCCTAGGGGCTTATGTGGTAGTATCACATTTCTTGTGTTACTTTATATGATAATTCAGATAGTCTTTCTCATAATCTATGTTCTACAAAGTTTTAATAACGGTTCTTCCACCAACTGTTCCCTCTTTCCAAAGGAGATGCATAGGTTCTCTTGCCTTCTTTCTCTTTTCTCCTCCTGTGGCTACTAATACAACACTACTGCCTAAATTAATTTTTTCTCTAGTCTTTGACACCTTACCCTTAAAATATCGGTGGATACTCCTGTAAACCACCCATGCCTTTATTCATTAATATTAGTTGCAGGCTTTTTTAAATTTATTTTTTATTTTTGTTAAGCTGTTTGTCAATTTTTTAATTCTTTATATATATTATTATTTTTTTATTGTGCTTTAGGTTCTGGTGTACATGTGCAGATCATGCAGGATTGTTGCATAGGTGTACACATGGCAATGTAGTTTGCTGCCTCCATCCCCCTCATCACCTATATCTGGCATTTCTCCCTATGTTATTACCTCCCTAATCTCCCTACCCCCTGCTGTCCCTCCGCTAGTCCTTCTGAACAGACCCCAGTGTATGTGTCCTCGTTGTTCAACACCCGCCTACGAGTGAGAACACACGGTGTTTGATTTTCTGTTCTTGTGTCAGTTTGTTGAGAATGACTCTTTTAAAATACAAATAATGCATCCATCACTCTCACTCACCCAGATGGAGCATGTTTTAAACTCACAGTTCACACACTTTTTTGATTTGAGAATATAAATCTATAAGGTTATAAATGCAATAAAATCAGAGAAAGTAGAATACTTACATTAGAAAACAAATTAAAATTTTTCTCTCAAATTCCCCTATTTTGTAATTATTTGCAACAGATAAAATAACGTCTTCCCCTAAGTTCGAGAGCTAATAGTAACTATATCATATATCAAAGCATTCCTTTGTGATGAAGTTCAGTATAAAACAGTAACGAACTTTACTACAACAGCAATTTATGTTATACTCATGTGTCTGCATGACTGCAGTTTGATAATCTTGGTTAGGTGTCTCCAGCCTTGGCTGGGCTAGGCAAGACTCCAAGTTTTGGTTGGGTCCTTGTCTGTTCCACAGAACCAAGGCTGATATAGCAATGGCTTCTTGAAATATGCACATAACATTTCATAAGTTGGAAACTCTGAATGCTGATGAAAATTTGCCATATCTTTTAAGCCCTCAGATGGCAACTGGTATACTGCAAAATTTCGCCATACACTCTTCTGAAAACAAAGAAATTCACTGATCCAAGACCAAAGACACAGGTGCAAAGAGGTATAAGTTGCACACAGGGAAGTCATAGTCAATACGGGGAGAAAAGAAGGAATAAAGGACAAACAGTATTATCTACTACAAGTGGTATGCTAGTGATATTTTAAAGTTGGCATGCTTCATAATTAATGTTGACACTGACTCTTTCAATATAACTTTGAAAAGTTGAAACTCAGGTTTATTATCTCAACATCGAATGTAATAACTATTTGGAAGAGATAATTTACTAGATCACAAAGCAGGCATGGAGCTATTATTGACATTGATATCAGTAAAAAAAATAAATAAAGGAAGGTGTTAAATACATGCTTCTTTTAAACAATTGACAGAGATCAGTGATTGTAAAACAGGCGTGATTTTTCCCCTGTGGGACAGTTGGCAATATCTGGAGGTATTTGTGATTGTTGCCCTTCAGAATGGAGTGAAGTGAATTAGAGTGGGCAGACATCAATGATGGTGTAGTGCATGCTGCCATACTTAGGACAGCCCCCCAAAATAAACAATTATCCTGTCTCAAATGTAAATAGTTCAAATGTTTAAAATCCTCACATATATAATTCTTTCCCAAAATATTGTAAGGCATTCTATGGCAATTCAAAGAGAAAAAAATAAATATATTTAGCCATAAAGTATTTTTTACTAAACCCCCTGCCCTATATCCCAATTCTTATTTCTGTGACAACTTGCTCTTTTAATTGCTGATGGAATTCTCCACACTACCAGGAAAAGAAAAGAAAACAAAAGCAGAATAAAATGTAAATGTATAAAATAAACTCATGCAAAATTTTTATCAGAATATTAAGGTAAATGTGTTGTTTGCTCATAAAATTATGAAATCAGTCAGGCAAATTTGAATGAATATCCACACCCACATTAGGTTTAACATCATACCTGTTTTTGGGTTTTTTAACCTTGTAGGCACCCTTATTTGTATTCATGTTTCAATACACTGTAACACTCGAATTCTACGTTATAAATGATCTTACAGTACAACAATAAAACGGAAGTTGTTTTTTTAAAAATATGCACCTATAAATATATAACAGGTATATTAAATGGCAATTATATAGGCATTTTAACAGATATAATAAATAAAAATAGTAATAATAGCATTAATAACATCAGTGATTTAAAGCTTAGATATTAGATAACATATATTGTATATGGAAGAGCAAAGGGAAGTGAATGCGGTCTGTTCACTGGCAACTATTAGCAACTGTGGTATCTGCTAACTTGTGTGAATTTAACCATGTCACATTAAATGGCATATTTAAGAAAAGAGGGACCAGCATATTTTGAATATTTAATACACATAAAATGTTTTAAATTTTATAATTTTTATAGAAGTTACATATTTTTACTAATTAATCATTGTGTTTCTAAAATCTGTGCCTTGGCTTGCTACTGGACACTGCTAGACATTGAACATCAGAGCATATGGCACACTATGATGAACTTCCATTAATGTTCTGATTGGTACATGGCCAACCAAGACATCAGTTTAAGTGTAGGCAACACACAACATCGAGTGGAAGTAGTGGGTATTAGATGGGAATTAGCAGCTGCTGAGAGCGTAGTTGGTATAACTAGATTGATACTTTGGTGTACCTGCTCCAGATGTGTTGCTAACTTTTCCTCAAACATATCTAGAGACTCACATGTTAGTTGACCAGTGAAGGAAATATTTGAACCTAGGATGCACATTGTATTTGCATCTACCATGAATATGTTAAATTTTTATTCACCTTCAAAGGAAGGTGAATCTTCCTACTTGTGAAATCTTCATGTGGTATGACTAGACACCCAATTTGATGGAAAAGAGATATGGCCTGAGGGGACTGATGATTGAACAGTTTATTATGGCCAGATGGCAAGGCACTTCCAAATAATCATATCGAAGTGGTGGTAAAGAGAAGATTTTTCAAATAGGTTATAAGGATGAGCCTTTCCAAATGAGGTCGGATTGTGAGGTGTTAAAAATCTAGAGAAAGAGAGAGAGAGAGAAAGACAGAGAGAGAAAGCCTGATTGTGAGGTACTTAAATCTAAAGAGAAAGAGAGAGAGAGAGAATGCACATTATTTTCTCATTATTTGGGTAGGCAAGATGGCCATTATGTAGATGTGGGCTAACATTTTAAGAGCAGCTAGGGGAAAAGAGAATAAGAGAAGGGTAAGGGCAGTGGGAAAATTGTGAATATCAGCAGTAATTCTGTGACAGTTATCTTTTCGTGTATAAATCTGTGTTTATGTTTCATTTTACCCCTCACTTTTTCAGCTATCATTTTAAATAGGATGTTGGTGGTGGTAGCTTTATAATTTAAAAGTGAAGTTGAAGATTATGAAGTGGAATTGTAATTGAACTGGAAGAGGAATGAATCTTAACCAAAAATGAAAATATTAGTTGATATCTTCATAGGTCTTTCCATTTCATAGGAGGTGATAATATTTTATTTCTAAGAAGTATATTTGCTTATGTTTGCTCATGCTTGTTGAAGAACACTGTTGTCTGAAAATTGTTAGATACCGAGAAGCTGAACAGATGAAATATGTTGGGTATAATGAGCTGGCATTGAGCCTCTAATACCTGCTCTTTCTAGTGGTTAATAAGCCTTCTTATAAAGAACACACAGGAGAGCTGAAAACACTTCCCAACTCTTTGTCATTTTTGGTCATGATGAGAATTGTGTTGTGCTGATTAGATTTTGCAGGCATTTCCAAGATAGATATCACTTGGTTTCCCCATGATTTGGGTCAATAGTAGACAAAGTCAGGATACTTTAATTATGAGAGTTAGGAACAACTGTAGTATTTCTCCCTTTCTCTCTATTTCTAACACCTCATCCAATTTCTGTATAGCTACTACTCCAATCTGGCATGTTGCCATGGTGTCTGTTTCTACTGGATAACAGAGTTCTCTAAATTCTATTATCATTTCCTCTTTATCTTTTTTCTCCTTAATAGAAGGAGCCATTTTTTTTTCTTGCCCTTAAGAACCCTGAGAATTGGGTAGGTGCTGCTGTTCACCTTCAGCTTAACAAAAGTTGAATCACCTTAATTAAATTTCCACAATTTTAGGTATTTAGATTGAGTTTTGTATTCCTGGTTACACTGAAACACTCTGGTATTTGTTTAACATTTCTTCTATCAAACGAGGTATTTGGATTGTAGACATATGTTGCTACAACTGAACTTTTATCGTCCAGAGCTTAATTTATATCAAGAATCAGTTGAACTAGTTAAGCTTAGAATTCCAGAGTACAGTCATTATTTTGTTGATACTGAGCTTCAGATGTGGCAGGAACGTTTTGGCCCCAGTTTTCAGATATACAGATGGCATCTCAGGGAATATGTTCTCAACCTAGTATTTCCAGTGGCGACCTCTGATTTTGTACTTTCCTTTTGTGGAAACAAACAAACAAACAAAGGAAATAAACAAAACACTTAAAGTAGACCCTTTTCCCTAGTTGAACTGAATGCTAGTTGATAAAATCTGAGTGTTTAAAAATAAAGAAATTAATCTTATGTTAAAATTTTTCATTTTACGTTATATTTGAAAACATTTTACATTTTAACCTGATCCATTTGACTTGTAAATTAGAACCATTGTTTAAATTTAACCGAATTTATGAAAAATAATTTTCTTAGGCTATTTAATATTCTTTCCTTAAAAGTTTCTACCTATGTATATGCCTTCAAGAGTTTCATAAAGCTTGGATTGATTAAACAAATAAAAACTAAATCCGTACCTGAAAGGCAATTTTAAGTGGTTATGTTGTCATGAATTTAAAATTATATATATAAATTTAACTTTTCTAAAGGGTATTCAATAAACTCTAATATCTAACATGAAAGATTTAAAGAAAAACATCCAACTTCCCTTAGAAAGCATTTTTCTCTGTTACATGGGATCCCAGAATTAAAATGTTATTACATATTATTATTTTTTCATTTGTATTTTAATCCAGCAAGCATCTCTTTTAATCACAGTGGTGTTACCAGTAGAACTATGTGATCTGGGAAGCTAAACTCTCATGTTGATTTGAAATAATACATTTTCTTTATGCTAATTATTACTCTATTCCTGCAGATTGCAATCATCACACAGTATATATTACTAATCAGAAAATGTTCAGAGACCATTTTATTTGCAGGAAATAGAAATGATATATGACAGCTTTGTAAGACATAGATTCAAGTGCTAAGATTTATTTATACGATTGTATATGCATACATGTATAGGGTGAAACTACATTTTCTTAAAATGTTTATTTCATGTAAATTTAACAGTGCCAAACATATTCATTCCATATATTCAAGTTAGTTGACATTTTCACAAACATTGGTACATTTTAATTACTATGGCAATTAAGACGATCTTAGAAAATACTTATAACGAGCTGAAGTCATATGTTTCTGTTGTCACCCTAGAGCTTTAAGACACCTGCCATATGTTGTCTTTAGTAATTGCTACAGCTGTCTTCTCTATACAATGTATGTACTTATTAAGTAATAGTGGCTTATACAATACATTTAATTGTAGCCAATATAGTTTTGAAAAATAATACCTCGGGTTTTTTTTTTTCTCATTTTATGTGAAGATGCACCCCTCCTCACACACACACACATGAAAAAAAAAAAAAAGATCAAATGAGTTGTCAAAGAAAATCATACAAGAAATAATGTGAGCAAATAAAAACAACCATCCTGAAGTAGGGATCTGAAAACTTAGATGTTAAGAAGGCTTTACATAGGTGATTTGTGATTTGGGAAATAGCATTTAACCTGTTTTATACTGTTTCATCCTTTAGTTCAAGTAGATTAGTAGAAATGAATTCTTCTTATGTACATCACAAGCACACATTGTAGTAAAAAAGATGAAATAGAAATATATATATATATAAATATCTTGTAAAGTATAAATTGAAATGCAAGTTTAAAGCATTTTGTTGCTCTTCTTTCAAGACAGTTTTAAAAGCAAAGAGGCATTAACATATTGCCTCTGATGGTCATAAGAAATCCCATGAACATTTTTTTGAAGTAGTGTTCCAGAAGCTTTTGAGAAAAAAAAAATACAAATTACATTTTTTTGTCCTCAAATTCTTCAGCCAAGGACATAACAGCGAGTGTATCTCTCCTCTCTCCTTCTTTCTCTCTCACGTATCCCAGACCACATCTCTTTCTCCTTCTTGCTTTCTCACTTATCACAGGCCCTACAAACTAACAGACAATAGGAAAATACAGATGCTTAATTTCATTGGTACCAGCCTGGATAGAACTGAGACAAAGGGTAACATTTAATTTTCTTTAATAGTGATGTTTGTATATGTGTACTGACCTTGCTGAAGACTCTATTTTCTAATATTCTCTGAATTCTGTAGAAGCAGAAGCCCCCTTCTAGTACCATATTGAATGAGACTACAGTTTAGAAAGCATCATAATATGGGATCACGTTTAAATAATTTCAGTCTTGTCCTCTATCCAACTCTTTCTCCATTCTATCACTAATAAGCATGAGTAAACCAGAGTTTGGTTTCCTGAAAATTTTATGCAGCTTTGTAGAATCTTTCTGGTTTTGAAACTTCTGAGTACGAATTCCTTCTGATATATTTCCTTTTTCTTTTCCTCAAATCTCTTATATGTTAAAAAAATCTCTCGACTATTTAGGTTAGATTTTGATTACTTAGTTTAAATTTTTATGTCTCTGGTGCATTACAGATTAACTGAAAGAGAACACGTATACTCTAAAGTTGAATTACATATTCAAGTTTTATGTCAATCAATTATTTCATTTTATTTTATTTGCAAGAAAAGCAGATGCTGAACCCCTTTTAGATACTTTTATACATCATGTCCTATTATGGGGACCAGGCATCTATCAGTGATATTATACACATGAGATACGGGTGCAGCACACATGAGAAATGCTGATCTAACGATGCCACTGTTCTTCTTATACTTAACGTTTGCAACATGCATTTCTGGATGGCACCATCCAGAAAACGTCTCAGGTTCTGAATTGGGATTGACATTAGTAAGGTTATGATTCTCATGTGGGGTGGTGCGAGGGAGGAGAATGTGTATGTAGGAAGGTGTTTTAATATATAAGTAAGTTTCTTTTTTCAGTCTGTGAGGCAAAACACTTTCATTTAGGTATTTCAAATGTCATTTGATTCGACAATAACAATCACAAAATTATTTCCCATTAATTCAATATCTAACCTTAGTGGATGGTCTTTTATCTCAGCAATATTAGATAAATAGTATTTTACAACTAGGCATCAATCATTTTACTTACAATAAATAATTTTAGTAAGTTTTACAGTATTGGGGCTTTTTGAAAATCATCATAGAATTACACTTTCAAAAACAACTTGTTTTTTTTTTAATAGTATAAAATCATGTTTTCTTAGATTATATAATTGCCAAACTACCATAAGTGGATTAGTAGAGCCCTTTGTAAATATATATGCATTTGGATTTGAGTAATTATACATATAATTGTATGAATATGTCAACATTTATGTGTATCTAGCTAGCTAGCTAGCTAATCTAGCTAAAACTTTTATCGTTCTTAGAACCTACCAGGTGGTGTACGGTCCTCCAGACCTACCGTAAATCTAGAACTAGTTACTATCAAAAGAGAATTGATGCTTTTTAGTGAATAAACCAATATCCAGATATCAAAAGAATGCTTTGTGTATGTGAGAACTAACAGCAGTGCAGCAGACTATAAGGCTACTAGACACTTATATAAACAAGGGAACACTGTTTATTTTGCAATACTTTATCTTAATAATTCAAATTGCCTCATTATATGCCTTTCTCAAGTGGGAATCTGTCTTTGTTTTTTGTCTGTAACTCATTGTATAATGCTGTATGCTTTATGATTCCAAATGCCATCTAATCAGTTTATCCTCAAATGTGAAGCCTTTTACCCATTTTTAACAATTCCTGAAGTCTTCTAAAAGTGGGTCTATTAAAAATAAAAAATAAGCCCAAGATTTATCCACAAAAGCACTCAAGAAAGGAAAATCCAAGCAATGGTCAAAAGGGAAATATAGACATTTTAGGGCTTGCTTAGCATTTATCTAAATTAGATTTAAAATGTTCTCATACAACTAATTATTTAGAATTATTATAGGCAGTTTTAGAGCACGAATTGTGAAAGAGTGTTATAAATATACAGATATAACCTCAGCAATTAATCACACAAACTTTCTAATGCCAATAAAGAATGTCAGAAAATACATGACATTTATACAAAGGTTTATCATATTCTTTAATCTTTACCTAAAGTTTAAAGGCAAAGTCAAAATAATTCATATTGTTTTTCTAGAGTTCACGAATTTAACTGATAAAATACACCAAAACGTTTGGTTAATGATGTATTGCAGCTTAAATTTTATGCTCATATTCTGTTACACTCCCTTCACCCTCCTTACCTTCATGCAATGCACAGTGGTTTGTTTTAGAAGCTCTGTCCTTCATTTACATATTTTTTTCTTTTTCAGAAAAGACACAGCACAGATATATGGCTTTGTATCCATTTCAAATTTACTGCAAAAATCCAAATTTTCCATTAATAAAAAGCTTCTTGTCTCTCCTTCCAATTTTGCTTTCTATAGCAGCTGTATTTATCTCAGAGAAGAAATTGCAGAATCACCCTGTGTTTTGGTAGCTTAGTTTATAAGATTCAAAAAACCCCCACATTTGATAAACGGTTTCAGCAATATCTAAACTACCCTAGTGGTTGTTTGACTTCCTGCTTATACATATTTGGGTTCACAGGTAGTAATTTATTCTTCATTGACAGACAAAAATTACCTGTGACTCCACAGCCACTCATACTTTGTTCCATAATTCAACTGCTTCAGATTATCTGCCTAGGGGGCTAATTTTTAAGGGTTCTTTATGAAAACAAAACAAAGCAAAACAGAAACCTCTAAATTACAACTCAATTAAGGTAGAAGAATCGACTCTACCTGATCCTTATAGAAAAATTCCTGCTTTCTTGTGCCCTGGTTATTCAAAAGATGTCAGCTTGAAATGTCCAGGATCTAGCACTGATAAAGAAGAAAATGTCAACAATTTTTCCTGAGGCAAGGAAATGGGTACAATTCCTGACCTTCAGCCATCAGATGAGGATGTAATCAATGATTTATCATTTGGGGGCATGGTGTTCTTTTCAGTCCTTATGTAAGCCTAGGTTTCCATCTCCATTCTGTGGATTTTCACTTGTCTGAAAGGTGAAAAGGGAAAATTCCTTTTCTGGTTATCATTTTACTTCATTCATACTCTCCCCAGCATCCCCTTTAGTTCTGCTGGGTCCCATTTTCTTTGTGAACTCACAATGATACATTTTCTCTCACAATACTCTATATTATTTTTCTGTCCATTTCTAGATTCTCCATTGTCTTCGTGTGGATTTTTAAAAATCCTCTACAGAACCTCTCCTCCCCCAACTTGATTATACTAAAGATGAAAGAATCCAAGAACTTTGTGGTAATATAACACATACTTCCACAATGAGATTTTAAAGCTACTTAAAAATTGATGGGAGGAAAGGAGAAAGGAGTCAGGCCTTGTAAACTTTGAGAAGGCCAGTAGCTGGCCAGCTTCTTGTTCAGTTTCAAGTTCATTACCTCTTCTAATAGTACCATTTTTGAAACTCAGAATTAGTTACTTAACTTTTTAGTAGACTCAAGGCACACTATTTTAAAAAATCAAATATTTGAGGACTATGACTTACCTTGGTAATCATAAAATGTAACCCACTCTAATTTCTCCTATTTTCAGCTCAATGATTTAGCTGTTCTAAGCAGAAACTTAATAAAGAAGTCTGTTGGCACTTACTATGACCTGAATATGACCCTCAAAAATTCATATTTTAGACATAGCCCTCATTCTGATGCTATTAAGAGGTGAAGTCATTGATAACTGATTAAGTCATGAGGGTACATAAATGGGATTAGTGTCCTTATAAAAGTGGTTGAAGGATGCTGTTTTGCACTTTCTGCCATGTAGGGTACTGCAATAAGTCACCATTTTGAAGCAGACAGCGTGCCTTTCCCAAATCATGAATCTGCTGGTGCTGGTCCTCAGCCTCTGGATCTGTGAACAACAGATTTCCCCCGTTTAAAAATTACCTGTTCTAAGATAACTTATTAGCATCCCAAATGGTCTAAGATCACTGTAATAGCAAAACAATCAGGTTTCCATTTAAGTAATATTTGTAAGTGCTTTTCATTTATTTCATTGCTCTTTGTTCACAATCTTTGCCCTAGTTGCTAAAGTTCAAGACCAAAGATGTTTGCAAGGGAAAAGCAATAAACACATGTATGTTAAAAGATAAATATTCACAGTTAAAATCTTTAAATTGGAATGGTTCTTATTTGGGTATAGTTTTATCAAGAAAATGAGAGTGACTGAAAAATGTTTATTTTATAAAATGACACTTTCTTGCATTTGAAAAACAAAAATAATGACATTTTGGAATATTTTCGTTTTCTGCCTAGCAGGTAAAGGAGATTATGAAGAATTAAACTGTTCCTTAATTTTATTTCTTGTTTCCACATTTAAAATCTTGGTTGTTGACTAGTTCATGCCAGAGCATTGCTTCTAACATCTAGCAAAGCCACCTAAACATCTGCAATCCTCTGGACTTCTCTTCTCCCTTTGGAAATCTGAGAAACCAAAGGATTGAGCCTTAGGCACCTCTAAACGTGAGTCTTCCTTCATGAGTAGAGAATGTACATGAATTTCTCACATAATCCCCTACATAAACTACTCTAAATTGCTAAGGAATTAGTTCTGTTCTTTCCAGTGTCAGGACTTTTAGTATTTAATTATGTTGATAAGTCTATAAAACTAAATTTTAATGACACCAGTAGTGTTTCTCATCTCATTTCTGATGCCCAGCTATGGTATTTCTGGTACTTTAGATATTTACATAAGAAGAAAACCTATAGGCATAGTTGTAAATTTAGAGTAGGAATAACTAATGAGCCAAGAATACAAAATCATGTTGAAAATAATATAGACCTAAAAAGCAGGAGGAAAAAAATACAGAACTTGTTTGTATAAATCTTGGTTTCAAAGGTTTATAATAGCAGAATGAGGGATAACAGAGAAGGGTTTTTTTTTTTTTTTTTTTTTGAGACAGAGTCTCACTCTGTTGTCCAGGCTGCAATGCAGCAGCATGATCTCGGCTCACTGCAACCTCCACCTCCCAGGTGCAAGCAATTCTCCTACCTCGGCCTCCTGAGTAGCTAGGATTACAGGCACACACCACCACACCTGCTAATTTTTGTATTTTTAGTAGAGACAGGGTTTCAACATGTTGGTCAGACTGGTTTTGAACTCCTGACCTCATGATTTGTCTGTCTCGACCTCCCAAAGTGCTGGGATTATAGGCGTGAGCCATCGTGCTCGGCTGGGAGGGGATTCAACTTTGCTGATACTGTATAAATGAAGTTGTGTCTTTTTGGATTTCTGAAGTTCCATTTGTAAATGCCACTACCCTTTTATACTTAAAGTTTTCATCATCTTTCTACAAGACTGAAACAAATTATATAATACATATACCAATTTCTATTTTTCTTTATATATTATGTGATTAAGGCATTGCTTACAAATATAAGATTTTTCCTGTTTTTTGCACATAATGTAGAGTTAATAAGGTCACTTTTTTAACTGGTGGGAGAAAGCAGAGTCAAAACCCATGTGTCTGTTTCCCAATTTTCAAAATTCTGGAGAGCTGTTTCCATTAATTTCTTATTCTCCTTGTAATTTCCTGGTAGGAGAGGGAGATAAGGAGAGTGAGAGCCCCATACATTATAAATTTTCAATTAGTATTATAATTTTCTGGAAAAATATCTCTCCATTTCAGCATACTTTTTCTTTTTTTTTGATAACATTAAACTGTCTAATTTTTTACTATGCACATTCTTATATAAGTACTACATCTTCACATGACTAGTTAGGTATTCTCATTAAATGTTATATATACTTCTCTTAAAAAACTGTTTTATATACAGTACTAGTCTTTCCCACTACAAAAAAAATTCTTCAAAATTGCATTGACAGTCATCAGAATGTATCTTTAGAAATACAATTTTATAAAATTAAATATAATTAAAAAACAAATCTGCACACCTTTCTAGATGATACAAATTTATTTGAAAATGTTTATTGTAAGGAGATGAGCCTGGCTGAAAAAATTTAACTGTGAATATTTGAAGGTCAGTGACACATTTGTAAGAAAGAAATATTACTGATTTTCTTCTTTTTTTTTTTGAGACGGAGTTTCACTCCTTACCCAGGCTGGAGTGCAATGGCGCTATCTCGGCTCACCACAACCTCCGCCTCCTGGGTTCAGGCAATTCTCCTGCCTCAGCCTCCTGAGTAGCTGGGATTACAGGCACGCGCCACCATGACCAGCTGATTTTTTGTATTTTTAGTAGAGACGGGGTCTCACCATGTTGACCCGGATGGTCTCGATCTCTTGACCTCATGATCCACCCGCCTCGGCCTCCCAAAGTGCTGGGATTACAGGCATGAGCCACCGCGCCCGGCCCAGAAATATTATTGATTTTCACTTTCATCACTCTTCAAAAGTGGTAAAAGCCAGTTGCCAATTTTACCCATAAGAGGCATTGAACATAAAATTAATTTAGGAAACTAATGATTAAAAAAAAAGAAAAAACCAGCCAAAAACTATTATAAAAGTGTGAAACTGTCATAGAATATACAATTCACATAAAAAAAAATCATGCTTATTTTTGAAGTATTAAAGATGCATTGTTTAATTGGGAAGAAACTGGCTGACATTCTAGACGAAAAGTACATGTTTAAGCCTGATGGATTTCACAGACCAATATTCATTCTATGTCCATTAAAAGTTTTAGTGTAAACACTAAAGGAATTTGATGCCAATATTCACACAAATCAAATACTATTAGAGAGTAACATTGTAAGAATTATATGAAAATAAAATTCTTAAACAGATCAATACAGTTTATTCCATAGAAATTTTAAAAAACTAATTCCAAAATCATCTTTTGCAATACTGAGAACAATAAGTTAATCAAACTATAAAATAAAACTCATTCATCATGTATTAGAGACAAAATCTTGTACCTTTAATATATAATGCTAATATTATAATGCTATTATAAAACTTTATTGATTCAATATAATATATTTTTGGACAAGTTCCAAAATAAAAAGCATGGAATGTGTATTAGGAAAATAGTAACAAAACAACTGAATATCAAAACAAGTGTAAATTGGTTTTCACTTGGAATATGCTTTAATAAACAGCAATACTAATGACCAATGCTGGTGAATGTATATGGAAATGAACACCTTTGTACACTTATGTAGAAAATAATCTTTATAAAGAAAAAATATATTCATATTCTCAAAATCTTTCTAAAATTTTCTTGAAGGTAAATATGCTAAGACAGTATTAAATAATTAAAGTGTATGAAGTAATCAGCATTATCCAAACAATTGAAAGAGTTTACGCCTGTAATCCCAGCACTTTGGGAGGCCGAGGCGGGTGGATCATGAGGTCAAGAGATTGAGACCATCCTGGTTAACATGGTGAAACCCCGTCTCTACTAAAAATACAAAAAATTAGCTGGGCACGGTGGCACGTGCCTGTAATCCCAGCTACTCAGGAGGCTGAGGCAGGAGAATTGCCTGAACCCAGGAGGCGGAGGTTGTGGTGAACCGAGGTCGCACTCCAGCCTGGGTAACAAGAGCGAAACTCCGTCTCAAAAAAAAAAAAAGTTTTTCTCCCCAATTGTCAGGCTTACTGAAAGGCATCTATTAGGAGTGTTTAACAAGCTGGTTCCTATTTTAAATTCTATACATACAAAGGTAAGTAATACTTTGCTTGTGTTTCAAGGAGCCTTAATATTTAATATATGTGAGGAAAAGAGTGAATAATACAGTAGTCAATTAAGTTTATTAAATGTCTGCAATGAAGATGAGTTTCTGTCTCCTAAAAGCATTAAGAGAGTATTAATACTATAAAAAAAAAAAAACCAACAACCTTCTATCTAGCCCATTTGAATCATAGTTATTGCTTATTTTTGGGTCTATTTTTTAAAAACCATCTCCTAAATTCTTTGTGCTGTGTATAGGATTCATTCTCCAAGATGATTCCCAATGAACTAGACTTCCTTCTCACATTGAGTAGGGTCAACTTTGTAAACAGTAGAATATCGTGGAAATGATGGCGTGTGGCTTCTCAGAGCAGATGAGAAGACAGCATAACCATTACCATATACTCTCTTCTCTCTCTGGGATTTCTCACTCTTGTAATAAGCTGCTGACATATCATGAGGATATCCTCGAGGTCCATGGAAGGAACTGAGTCTTGCCAACCAGCTCCAGATTTCCAGAAGTGCAAGCAAATAAATTACATTAGTCTGTTCACACGTTGCTTGGGTAAAGACATACCCAAGACTGGATAATTTTTAAAGGAAAGAGGTTTAATTGACTCAGAGTTCAGCATGGCTGGGTAGGCCTCAGGAAACTTACAATCATGGCAGAAGGGAAAGCAAACAGATCCTTTTTCACATGGTGGCAGGAAGGAGAAGTGCCAAGTAAAAGGGCAGAAACACCTTTTGAAAGCCAAAGAATTCAGGACAACTCACTCACTATCACAAGAATAGCAGCATGAGAGTAACTGCCTCGATGATTCAATTACTTCCCACGGGGTCCCTCCCAGGACATCTGGGGATTATGGGAACTATAACTAAAGATATTTGGGTGGGGGCACAGCCAAACAATATTATAAATAATATAGGCTCATGTAAACCTTCATCTGTTCACACCCCAAGCCAGCATCTTGACTGCAACCTCATAAGAACCACTGGAACAGAATTCTAAGCCATTTACAGATTTTTGACACCATAAAAACACGTGAGACAAATAAATATAGTCAGCCTGCATTTTGCATGGTTCCAATATGCACAAATATTAGTAACTGTGATTTAGTTAAATAATGTGTCTTTCAACACTCTTCAAGTTTCAGTTACCATAGTATATTAGCTTTGAGTTATTACATAAAATACATACTTTGCTGCTAGCTCTTCAGTTCAGAAATCTACGTGTAATTAAGAGGTTTGTGTCATGTTCAGTGACTAACCTTGTCACTTTTTTCTATGCCTGTCACTGATTGGCCAGTGCACATCTGTTATTCGTTCACACACAGCAAAGAATATACTTATGTTGCTTCTTTGTCTCCTAGTGATCAACTCGTGACAATTTACAAAAATGAATAAACTTAGGAGGTAATTGGCCAACAAAGAAGAAAGTGCAGCAAAGAAAAAAAATGAATATTTTATTTCACTGTGCAACTGACTGCAGATTAAAAATAGAATGTAATAGGTTATAGTAAAAGTAGTTTACCATGGAAATGTTGACACTGCTATCATTTATAAGAATATATATGCAGTCAGGGAAACTTAGTTAAGGTGAATTTCTCAACTTAAATTTAAAAGTTATTTTGATGAAAAGAATGGAGATGCCCTAGAGGATGTGAGGGGAACAAAATAGTTCACATTAAGGTAACTCTCAGAGACATTTTACAATGTTAAAACAACAAAGAATAAAATACAAGTGTATCCATATTTAGAAAGGAATGTAACAATTTGCCAATGTATAGGAGTACATTAGAGGTTAAAAAGGCAAATGCTACTCAACCTCCTATTAAATAAATAAAACATTCTCAATAATTCTATGCTGACATTTTAAATAAACACTGCATTTACCTTTTTTTTCATTTTGCTTTACATTTGTAGCCAAAATAAGAGTCTTTAATATTTTAATAAAAATGTTAAAATATCACTGAACAATCATAACTTCCCCTGTTGATTCTTAACATTATGTTTCATGGTTTCAGTTTGTATAGTCATTTTTATAACCCTGCATTGCCATTCAGTGTGAAAACTGACTATATTTATTGTTTTAAGTTGCAAAGTTTGGAGATAATTTGTTAAATAATCTTATGACTGATAAATTGTGGTCTATACTGTTTATTAGATGAAATGGAGCTGAGTATTGAGTCAATGTACCTGAATTTGTCAATAATTTTTTTAAATCATAAATTTCTGTCCTTCCTTGTGAGCCTGTGCGAATAAGTAGCTAGATAAGTTCCTCTTGACTCTAGTACAAAAGCTGATAACCAGCTCGAACAGCATTCTCTGCTTCATCTCTTCTTGCTGCTCACTAAAATGAACACTACGATACGAGAGCTAAAATCATAACTATTAGAAAATTCGGTGTTTTCGAATCGTGGAGAACATCTGTCAAAATCAAAAGTTTAATGTAACAAGAAAAAGCAGTAGTTGTTGAAAAATATCTAGCTATAAGTTTATGTCATACTTGATTTTTGATATGATAATGTTTTTATGGCTTAGATAAGTATTTTCTAGTGTTCATCTTTATCAGTCTCCTTGAATGCCCTATTCAAATTAAACAATGCAAATAGACTTCGATTTCTCTGAGAACTAACAAATCTATCCCTCCAACTCAAGTCTTTCTCCTGAGCTCCAGATTTGCATAGGTGAAGGACATCTAGACCTCGTCTTTGGATGTTCTATAGCCACTTCAAAAGAATAATGTCACAAACTCCCTTTATCTACCTTGCTATTTCCTCAAATCCCTCTGCTAAATTAAGGGCTGTATCTAGACAACATTTTTGCTTGTAGTAATTTATGCACAGAACAAACTACAAACAAAGAGAACAGAATCTTGTGTTTCTTGAGAAATAAATTATATGAATTTTCTGAAAAACTTGTGATTTTTTAACCATCAAAGTAATCTGAATTCTCAAAAGTCCATCCTCAGGTAAGAAACTGAAAAACTATGCAGCCCACAAAGAGAATAAACACTTCAAGGTCCACTCCCTATGTAGACAAAAGAAAAGGAAGTTCCTCTCAGAGGTCAGGTTTTAATCAGAAACAGAAAAATGAATTCCTGCCAGAGGTCAGGATCAGACATCACATGGAGTCTAAAATCTTTGTCTGTGATGATTTCAGATCTGCTATGGATCCATGTCTGCCGTGTGATTTTCTTTTTTGTTGTGTATGAACATGTTTATTATAGAAATTTTGTTTCTATTTCAGTATTTTTTATTTTAGATTGATAATATAGGTAAGTGGGGATGATACTTATGTCTTACTTTGTAATTCACCACATTCTGGGAGCCATATCTGGACTGGAATGGCTATCATTCAGTCACAGAGCTGCATGAAGTAACTGTAGGTGACTCTGGGATTGTCACTTTTAGGTCAATAAATGTTGATTGCAGCATCCTAATTTAGTTCTCAATTTCATATGGAAAGTTTTCAATAATTCATCATTAAACATAATTAAGCTTATAGTTTTTCAAATAAATAGTCTCATTGAGAGTTAAAAACTACACTTTTTTCCAGTTTGTTAAAATTTCTTAAGGAATAGAAGTTAAATTTTATTTAATTTTTGTTTGTCTTACATCTATTTCCATGATTGGATAATTTTCCCTACTCTGTTCTGTTGAAGTGATGAAATACATTCATTGATACTTGAAAACTATAATAATCTTATAATTCTGGAATGGTTCCAACTTGAAATGGTATAGTAAATTTTACCTATTGGTAGATTTAATTTGCTGATTTTATGTTTAGGATTTCATTCTGTTTTTGAAGGAAACCAGCCTATTTTTTTCTTCTTATGATATGTCTGCAAGATTTGGTGCCAAGGTTATCCTTTTTTTATAAAATAAGTATTATATTGCCTACTTTATTTTTTCTCCCTGGGAGGTTTTTTGTTGAATTGGTGTTTTGTGTTATTTTGATGTTTGAACTTCCAATGTTTCTGTTAAAGCTACCTGCTTCTGGAATTTTCTTTGTGGTAAGGATTTTAGTTAGAAATTTGCTTTTTGGTAAACATGGGACTATGTTGCCTTCACATTTCATGTACATATTACTTATGGTAGGCAAAGTTTTAAGAGTGTGTGCATTCTACCCACATTCCAAATGTATCATCATAGCTTTTTTTATATAACGTATACGTTATTATTTATTTAGAGACAAACTCTCACTCTCATCACCCAAGCTGGAGTGCAGTGGCACAGTCATGGCTCACTGCAGCCTTGACTTCCCAAGGTCAAGTGATTCTCTCCCCAGATTTCTGAGTCACTAGGACTACAGGCACATGCCACAGTGTCTGGCTAATTTTTAGTAGAAATAGTGTCTCAACATTTTGCCCAGGCTGGTCTCCAACTTATAGGCTCAAGTAGCCACCCACCTCAGCCTTTCAAAGTGTGAGTCACTACACTCAGACTAATTTGTTTTTTAAAAGTAGGATGGCCGGGCACGGTGGCTCACACCTATAATCCCAGCACTTTGGGAGGCCGAGGCGGGTGGATCACAAGGTCAAGAGATCGAGACCATCCTGGTCAACAAGGTGAAACCCCGTCTCTACTAAAAATACAAAAATTAGCTGGGCATAGTGGTGTGCGCCTGTAGTCTCAGCTACTCGGGAGGCTGAGGCAGGAGAATTGCTTGAATCCAGAAGGCGGAGGTTGCAGTGAGGCGAGATCATGCTATTGCACTCCAGTCTGGGTAACAACAGCAAAACTCCGTCTCAAAAAAAAAAAAAAAGTAGGATCTTTATTGATAGTCTTTGCGTAATACTGATGATGATGATTTGTACCATCCCTCATGTGTCTTGATCTAGGTTATTGAGAGTTGATTGACTTTTTGCTTAGTTTTTACAAAGAACCAACTATTTTGCCTTTAATGACTCTCTCTATTGTTGTTTGACTTTATTTCACTAATTTCTGCTTTTAGTTTTATTATTTCACATCTTCAACAAAGTTGGGCTTAAGTGGTTATTACTTTGCTTTAATAGATGATTTGATCATCAATTTTTCAGTCTCCCTTTCTCATATGATCAGTTAATGAAAAAAAGAAAAGAAAATTGTCCTCAAATACTTTTACATATATTTCACAGGTTTTACTATATATTAATTATATATTTCATTTAAAAATATGTTCAAAATTTTTATAATTACTTTTAAGGCTTATAGGTTACTTAGATTTTTATTGTTTATTAGCTACATGCATAGAGATTGCTAAATTGGCTTTAAAAATTGATTTCTATCCATTTTGTTTTTATAGCATCCTTTTAAAAATGCTCTAATTGCGTTGAAATGAAACTACATATTCTCCAGGTGTTGAGTGCAATGTATAAATGTGTCCATCTAGTCACGTTAGGTAATTTCGTTATTCAGATCTTCTGTCTTTGCTGATCTATTTTTGTATGTTCTACCAGTTACTGTAAGAGGTATTAAAATATCCCACTGTGATAACTGATTTGTTTCCTTCTTATTTCTATCATTTTTTGCCCTGACAGGAGTAGAACTGGTACATATGTAGGGCAGGTTCATCTATTTATCATTATAATACAATATTTATATTTTATTTCTACCAATGCTGTTTTCTTTAAATTATTTTTTATTTAGTAATAGTATAGCTACACCACCATTTTGTGGTTAATTTTTTCACATACTTCTGTTTTCATTCATGGAAATTTCAACTTGACATTTGAAGGACGTCACTTCTTAGCTACATGTTTCATTTTCTTATCCAGGTAGTAATAATAATATTTGAACCATTAAGTCACTTTGTATTTAATATAATTATATCTCAATTTGGATTTGAATCTACTATTTTACTATGAACCATTCAGACACTTTTTACTTAATATAATTATTTCTCAATTTAGGTATAAGTCTACTATCTTACTATTTGTTTTTATTTTTTCAAACTATTCTATATACATCTTTCTCTCTTTCACCCTCGCTCTTTCATTTTGAAACAGCTGTTTATGAAGTTATCCTCCCTGTCATATTGAAAAGTAAATATTCTTCAAATATTCTGTAGTTTTATTCTATGGAATATAACATGCAACCTTAAAATGTTACTATCTAAAACAAAGAAATACTTTTATTGTTTTTCATATAAAGCAAGGGCACTAGAAAACTTGAAATTTCATTTACTTTGCTCCCCACATTATGATCTACTGTTTTTATGTTAATTCTATTTATGTTGTGTACCACATAAAACATTGCTACGGTAGTTTTGTATAGTCACCATTTACTTACTTTTACCCACATATTTTTCTTTTGATGTCCAGTCAGGTATTTTTTGTTATGTGCAATGTCATTTTTTATTGAATGCTAAGCACTATGTGTAAAAAAATACATAGAAATAATTTTGGTTATCTCTAGCAAAGAATGAAGCCCAACTTTAATTAATATGAATTGCAGATTGAAATATATATATATATACACATATTGCCAAAACTAGCTTTCTGTCAGCAAAATGAATGAATTAAAGAGTGCATAAAGTCTTTAAGGATAAATATAACATCATCACAACCTATGACAATAGAAGTACACTCAAGGAAATTCCAGATATTATATTTTTGGTATTATTAGACACAAAGTTTAAAATAAGTGTGAGTAATAAGTTCAAATAATAAATGGTAAAATGGAAATTTCTGCCAAAAACTAGAACTTTAAAAATAAACTGAAATTCTATAGTTTAAAAAAATATTTCAAATCATAAAGTCAAACGTAGGCTTAATAGTAAATGATGAAAAAAGGGACATATACTTAATATGCTTCTTCATATCTTGCTGGCAATGTATATTATATTTTATTGTCTCTCATTAACCAACTTATCTAATATTGAGACAATGTAAAGTAAATTTTCCATGTTCTAATTGAGGCTCAAGAATGACAGAGTTCTATATTAATTTCTGGCTGTAATTCATGTTGTGCTACGTTTGTATTCTATAATTCAAGCATACTGAATACTACTGTGAGTTTCTCTAGTAGACAGAAATACTATATGGGTTTTGGAAATTCCCAATGAGAAAATAATAACACAAACAGGAACAATCAAAAAGTTATGGCATCTTCTGTTCTCCATTTGAAAAGCAGATCCTGGTATGTGATTGGTTTTTGGTTGAAACTTTATGCCTGTCACAATACAGTAAGTGTTAAAGTAAGTTGAATTGCCAGTTATGAGCAGTCTGTTCTCTGATCTAGTCTATTCAGGTATAGAATTTTTTAAATATAGAAGTATTATACATGAAGCTATGCTCAATGAATTGAAACACTTGAAGAAACTGCACAGACAGGTTACTCAGACTCTCAAGAAAACCTCTTCTATTGTTTTCCCGTTTCTTTTTCAACTCACATCTCTGCCTTTATGTAGCTTTCCCAATGATCAGTTCACGGAAGAAGAAATAGTTCAAAGTTTACTTAATGGCTGGACCTAGCCAGAATGGTTGTTACTTTGGCCCAGAAAGCAAAATGAAGATAGATTATGTTTTCAGATCAGAACTTTGGGTGGTATATATGGTTGTTCATTTGTTGTACAAAGAGAGATGCCTGTATAAGGATCTACATTGATTCTTGTGAAGTTTTATCATGTGTTGGCCAGCTGGTCAGAACTTGGATAAAATAAAATAAGAAAATTAGTTCCTCTGTCTACAAGGGAGATTTATGTAGATGGACTCCTCTGAAGGTTCCCAGAGTTAAATATATTTGTGTCCTATATAAAAACTACCAAAATATGTGTACTGCAAAACAAGCTACAAAAATTAGATAAGAGTCTGCGTGTGGTGGCTAATCCCTGTAATCCCAGCACTTTGGGAAGCTGAGGTAGATGGATCACGACTTTAGGAGATTGAGACCATCCTGGCTAACATGGTGAAACTCCCGTCTCTACTAAAAATTCAAAAATTAGCTAGTTATGGTGGCATGTGCCTGTAATTCCAGCTACTTAGGAGGCTGAGGCAGGAGAATTGCTTGAACCAGGGAGGGGAGGTTGCAGTGAGCTGAGATCACGCCACTGCACTCCAGCCTGAGACAGAGTGAGACTCCCTCTCAAAAAAAAAAAAATTAGCTGGGCACGGTGATATGTGCTACTCAGAAGACTGAAGTAGGAATATTTCTTGATCAAGTTTGGGCAGTCTAGACTGCAAAGAATTAATAATCGGTGGGCCCCTGCACTTCAGCCTGGGTGACAGAGAGAGACCCTGTCTCAAAATAAATAAATTAATAATTAATGTAAAAATTAAATATATCTATATTAGTTGGGAATACAACTTGTAGCTAACAGTCAGCCTTTCTCCACAGTTTCCCAGTACTTAACAGTTTTGTTCCCAAAAAACTAAAGATCACAAGGATAAAAGGTATCTATTTAATCATCAGTATAGCTTTTTCCTCTGCAAGGCTATTCTAGCCTCTGTCACTGCTGAAGACTCAGTATGCACACAGCTGATTCTAATGCTGAATTCCTGATTATGACACCATCGCCTGAGGAAAGTGTCTCACCACAACATAGTCGGGAAAAGCATGGCGATTAGGAGATTTACCAAACCTCTTTTTCACTTGCTCAACCTTCCTGGTTAATGCAAAACTGCGGTGGCCCAATAAATACTCGACCATGGTACTCGTTATTAATTTCCTACACGAATGAATCTTTGGGCCTGGTAAAAGAAAGGGAAACCTGTAAAACTATTAAGCAATGATAACCTTCTTTGGCCTACGGAAACTGTTATGGACGCAGGAACAGTGATAGTTTTGTGTTACTTCTTTTCTCCCCTCCCCCGGCACTTCTTCTCTAGTGAAAAATCAGTTGTGATGGCTAACATTTCAAGTTCACATGAAGAGTGATGGCACATTGACCACATCTTATGATAGTAAAATAGTTTTTGGGACATGTGGTTTCTTGTTTGGGCAAATTAGTTTCAATTAGATAATAGAGGAGACAGGTGCTGAGGACAAAAAGGACCAAAACATGTGGGATATCTTTACTCTTTTTTCTGCATATCCGCACTCCACCATTCACCTTTCCTCTACTCATTATGGTTGATAAATATGGCTCCTTGTGATTCTGCTGCTTTGGTTTATAGGCAGGGGGTGGTGGGGGAGTTCAGCAATCTGGAATCGTGGTAGGAAATTGTATGAAGGGAGTAAAATGTGGCCAATGGCTTTTCCCCGACTCCTTCTCAGCAGGGGTACCTTAGGCTTGCTGTCTTCCTCCACTAAAGATAAGAGATTCATGTTAAACATTGTCTCCATCCACTGCTCTACTTCTCCTGGGCCTTCAGAACTGGTGTACTAACAATCCAGGGGCCAGTAGTCCAGACTGCTGTGGGCCATAATTGCTGGAGCCACTGCCCTAGGGTATTACATTACCTCCTAAGATGTTCCTTTCGTGACTCATTATGTCTGTTCCATAAAAATTTCCCAATATGGACAATCCATGTAATGGAAAGATCTGTTCTTTTTTTTTTTTTTTTTTTAATTTTTTCTACATTTCTAAGTCATTGTCATCATTTCCTTTTTAAAATAAATTGTACTGTGCATATTTAGGTGTTCAACATGATTTTACAGATACATGCAGATAGTAAAAGGATTACTATAGTAAAGCAAACTAATGTATACGTCAACTCAATAGTTACCCATTGTATATTTTTTTTAATTTTTTTGTGGAAGCAACAGATAAAATCTAATCATTCAGCAGGAAACCCATATACATTAAAATTTTATTGGGCCGGGCGCAGTGGCTCAAGCCTGTAATCCCAGCATTTTGGGAGGCTGAGGCGGGTAGATCACGAGGTCAAGAGATGGAGACCATCATGGTCAACAAGGTGAAACTCCGTCTCTACTAAAAATACAAAAAATTAGCTGGGCATGGGGCGCGTGCTTGTAATCCCAGCTACTCAAGAGGCTGAGGCAGGAGAATTGCCTGAACCCAGGAGGCGGAGGTTGCGGTGAGCCGAGATCGCGCCACTGCACTCCAGCCTGGGTAGCAAGAGCGAAACTCCATCTCAAAAAAAAAAAAAAAAAAAAAAAAAAAATTTATTAACTGAACTCCTCATATTGGACCTTAGATCTCTAATCTTGTTCATCCTACGTATCTGCTACTTTGTATCTTCTATGTATCTGCTACTTTGTATCTCCCCGTTTGCTCCTTTTCCACCTACTCCTGCCCACCTATCCACTGGTTTGTTCTCTATCTTTGTATATTTATGTTTCAGATTACAGTTATAATTGCGAGATTATGAAATATTTTTCTTTCTACATCTGGCTTATTCAACTTAGCATAATGTCCTCCAGTTTCATTCATTTTATGGCAGATGGCAATATGTCACTCTTTCTTAGGGCAGGCAGCTCTATTCATTATGGTTATTCAATACTTATGTTTATTGTCATTATTGTTATTATTACAGAGCCTCACTCTGTTACCAAGGCTGGAGAGCAATGGCACCGTCTCACCTAACTGCAACCTCCGCCTCCAGGGTTCAAGCATTTCTCTTTCATCAGCCTTGAGCGTAGCTAGGACTACAGACACACACGCACCAGCACACCCAGCTAATTTTTGTATTTTTTTGTAGAGACAGAGTTTCACCATGCTGGCCGGGCTGGTCTTGAACACCTGATCTCAAGTGATCCACCTGTCTCAGCCTCCCAAAGTACTGGAATTACAGATGTGAGCCACCGTGCCCAGCCAAAGTACCTAGGTTTATACTCTTGTTTTCTGCTCATTATTCCTTAAGACTTATTTTCATCTGCATGTATAATACTATGTGTGTCTAGTCTACTTTCCTGCCACCATGAAAGGAACAAAATTTCATGGAAGCTTGCCTAATAGCTTAAGACTCAGGTTAAAATGCACATATCATTTCCACTCACAATACTTTAATGAAAACAAGAGCAGCTTTATGGGCATGTGACCTATGCAGTGTCACAGGAACCTATACTTAGAAGCACCCCACACTGGAATTAAGGCTTTTCTGTCAGTTTTTTGGAATTCTTGTATTTTTTCCTTAGACTCTTTTTGAATACTCATGAGACAATAGAGCATGCATGTGAGCAGAGGAGATAAACACAATATGTGTATCTACTGTTTTTTGCTGCACCATTCACGGACAAGTTTTGCAACCTTCCATGAGCACACAATTACAACGGACCCTGGGTGGATGGTAGTTCAGCAAGACTCAGGGCTACAGCAAGGTTAACATGTAGTTCTGAGACTGTGTGAGTGGGAGCACCAAGCTCTGGGAGTCTCTTCTTTTGAACCAGGACTTCCTTCATATGCAGAATGAAGGCAATGGAGTTTGGAGAAACAGGAACAACAACCAACTCTATCTTACGCTTTCTTCTTTTTTTTTTTTGAGACGGAGTTTCGCCCTTGTTACCCTGGCTGGAGTGCAATGGCGTGATCTCAGCTCACAGCAACCTCTGCCTCCTGGGTTCAGGCAATTCTCCTGCCTCAGCCTCCTGAGTAGCTGGGATTACAGGCACGCACCACCATGCCCAGCTAATTTTTTGCATTTTTAGTAGAGACAGGGTTTCACCATGTTGACCAGGATGGTCTCGATCTCTTGACTTCATGATCCACCCGCCTCGGCCTCCCAAAGTGCTGGGATTACAGGCGTGAGCCACCACGCCCGTCCTATCTTACACTTTCTTACCAATTTTACTTCCTTGTATTCACTCACACTTAAGATGATATGCAAGGAAAGGGAAAGAAAAAAGCAACCTCTAGGTTTCTTTTCCTTTCAGTCCTTTTTCGCTTATCAGTAAGCCAAAAATAGAGAGCCCTGGGAGTAGGCATGCATATCAAGAAGTGAAAGAAAAAAGCAGTTGAGTTAATTTTGTGAAGTGTTTCCCGTGTTCTGATAATAATGAAATACATATACATGTAGAGACAATGAAACATGAACTATGTAATTTCTGTTATTCTTCATAAGCATTAAATGCCCTAATATTTACATTGAAAGCTGGAGTTGAACAAAATGAATGTAAACAGAAAAATTAATATTAATAGTCAAAATTGTTATGGCTGAGTGTAGTGGTTCATGCCTGTAAACCCAGCAATTTGGGAGGCCAAGGTGAGAGGATTGCTTTAGCCTACAAGTTTGAGACCAGCCTGGGCAATAAGGTGAGACCCTGTTTCTACAAAAAATAATAAAAAAAAAAAAAATAGCCAGGCATGGTGGCATGTGCCTGTGATCCTACCTATTTGGGAGGTTGAGGCAGGAGAATTGCTTGAGCCCAGGATGTCCAGGATGCAGTAAGCTGTGTTTGTGCCACTGCACTCCAGCTTTGGTGACAGAGTGAGGCCCTGCCACAAGAAAAATAATAATAATCTTGGGTTTTTTGGTTTACTTAAAATGACACTAATTAGCAAATACAAAATAATGTGGTAAGTTGAGAGGGAGAAACAGATAGATAAAAAAAGAAAGCAAAAAGCCTTATAAATTATTAACAGTACCTTTAATGGAGTTTTATTTTTTCCTGCTTCTTCAACACACCCTTTTCTTCATTCCCAGCTCTACATATTTTATATTACATGGAGCCTCACAAAGGTACAGCTACCTCCAAAGAAGGAAATGGTCACATTATTAGAGAATGTAATGAACTCTAGGAATATAGTCTATTTGGACATGCTTGTGTACCAGAAAAAAACAGTACATGCGATTTTAGTTAAGAAATAATGGTTATTTCTTGAGCAGGTCATAAAATGAGTTTGGTAAATTCATTCTCAGAAGTTACAAGTTATGAATCTCCATAAGAGTCCTTTTTAATTTTTCTCTGAAAAATTGGAATATTAAAATTTAACATGGAAAGATTAGGTAACAAGCAGTTTCTAGAATGTTTATCACAACACTGTCAAACTAATGTATCCTACTTCCTCTTCCATGAGATGTGGAAAGGAAACAGGCTGCTGTAAATCCACAGGCAAGTGATGTACATGAGGTATAACTGGATTTCCATACTCTTTATGCCATTAGTGCTGGCTTGTGTATAGGATGTAAAATGAAGACCCTCAGTAGCTGCAGCTTTCCACCTAACTACCAAACACTATTTTCTAATCTACATTCACATACTCCAATCAGGCAAGTACAAAAGTCATCCTAAATCAAGTGTCATGTTTTCCTTCTTTTATACACATTTTCTTTTTAAAAAAATCAGTTTTCACATACGCAAAAACTGTCCAAAAAGTTCACTGGGTATTCACTGTCAGCATACTGTTTTCTTACCATGTCAGTTTTTAAACAGTCTCAACTAAAAAAAAGTGAAATAAAAAAAATCTAAAGAAATGGATGTTTCATAGAAGTATTCACATATACACATGTGTATTAGGTAAAAACATTTCATATTTTTTAAAGAATGAAGCAGTTTTATCTTCTTTATGTTATTGTGTGATTTAAATTATTCTTCTAGTCTGGTATGAGAGATTCCAATTCCCATAGCTTTGACATTTGTGCTCTTGGCAGATCTTTGCCCAATGTTTTTATTAACTCAATTTAATGGAACCTTTTTTATGGTGACCTTAAGAATTTAATAACTCCTCAATGCAAGGACAATACCACCTGCAGGCTCCACTGGGATTAAACTGTGGTCGTTCAATATGACTGTTGGAACACATTAAAAGAAAGAAGGGGCAGAGGGAGAAGCAGCTACACAAATCAGTCATTTCCTTCTAACCAGCAAGTACCGGTACTGTTTATGATGGTCAATCACAAACACGTGTAGAAAATGTCTGTGGTTGCTAAGGTAATAGGCAGCTCACTTGCAGCTCCTTAATACTATTAATCTAACTTTGATCATATCAGATATCCTAGCCATCTTCAATTCCAAAGTGCCTCTGCTCCTGACAGACATTCTGCATATCTTATAGATACGATCAATATGTTATTAGTCAACATCCTGACGCAAGCCCATGAATTAATCCCTTTCTGTCAACCTAGCAGTTTCTAGTCTTTTGTAACCTCATTCCCTCAGTATGGATGGGACCTGGCTTAATCCAATTAAGATAAAATTAACTTTTTTTTTTGCCTGTGGTACTCTCCATCTATGTTAATTCAAATCTCTGAGGACAGCTGCTCCAAGCAAATAATTTTATGCTTGACCTTTTATGTGCAAGATTAAAGTGGTATATAGATATATGCTTGGGAAGTCAATGAACTGTCTCTCTTTTTCACCCTCCTTTAACTTCTAGTAGTGCTGGAAAAAGTTCAACTGAGCACAGAGGATTGCTAAATGGCAGTGATATATTTATTTGGTTGCAGAAAAAAAGCCAACAAACTAAAAAACAAAAAAAAAAAACTGTGAGTTTAGCTTTGTGTTTAGTAAATATGGTGCCTTTGTCTTGTTGAAAGGTAAATGAATTGTACATGGTGACAGTATTACGAACACGGTTTAGGTCGGACAAGCAAAGACTGCTCTAACAGTCTGTAATATGCAAAATGAGTTGCTGACACTCCTTGTACTTACGTGATACAATGACATTACCTGCTATGAAAAATAAAACACTTACTGGAATGATTATTTCTCTTTGAGCCATGGCATTAAAGGTAGGCTGTCTCTGTTATTTGACGAACACAAAGATTATATTAGGATACTATAGCAAGCTTCATTCCTAAGAACCTAGCATGCACAGGTTTGAGGTTCAGTGACTACCAGGTTTTTAAGATTGCAGATCTAGTAATCTCCAGGCCAGCCTTTGAAAGGAGTTTGCCTCCTGAGCAAAATTGTTTTCCCTTTCTATCCCTTCCTCCCATTTTTAGTCCACCCCACCTCCCACTACTTAGCTTCCTTTGGTCTCTACTCGAACTTCCTTTAAGACATTTAGAAAAATCATTCTTTTCCTCCCTAAATCAAACCTGTGGAAAAAATAAATGACAAGTCATTTCCACTTCCGTGTGAATTAAAACGTATATATATATAGTCTCCTTGCAGCTTTATGAGAATAAAAGTCTTTGACCCTACAACATAGAAATGAAATATTGGTAAGAAAGCTGTGGAAATATTTTTACTTGTGAAAACTCCCCTATACTGGCTTTTGTTTACAGTTGATTGTTGTTGGGAACCAACATAAGAAGCAAAGATTCCAAGAATAACAACCAGGAGAAAGGATCAGCTAAAACTAACAAAATACATTATTTTAAATTTGTTACTCAGCTGCACCACCTCAACATATGTATGACCTATATATTTATTAGGAAGTGTTTTGATAACATAGCTAACATTAAATACTCACCATCTAGAGTTTGGTAATATAACAGTGATGTATCTGTGAAAATCTCTGAACTCCCTCTAGTTGCAAATTTCCCCAACTTAAATATACTATGTGTTTTAATACATGGCGCATTAGTTGTCTTATCTTCTTAACTCCAAATTTGATAGATTTGATAAATCAATATTTTCATTGACCAATAAATTTATTGATATTTCTACTAACTTATTTCTTGCCTTTCAACGATTCTATTCGGATCTTTTGTGGGGGGTGCCTGGGGACACTAAAATTCATTCTTTACAAGTTTTTGTATAGAATATCTAGTGGTAGCAATCTTTTTACAGTTATGCTTATCTTAACTGTTAAAATTCAACTTTGTTTCTGACAGCTTTGCTGGCACACAAGTCTAGGTCAGAATTCATTTTGTCACAGCCTGTCAAGTACGTTTTTATAATTTTATTTTGGCCTCCATTATCACACTAAAAAGTTAGGCTGTCAGTCCTTTCTTCCCTACATAGAAAATCAGCATTTTCTCTCTTTTTAGAAAATATCTTGTTATTCACCACCTCATTTCCATAGTATACATTTGCTTTTATTTAATCTGTTCGGAATTCATTAAGATGTCCAAATATGAGATAATTCTTTGTTTACCCTAGACGAGGAAATTATTTTTCTCTTTAAATAAATCTTCTTCCCCATATGACGGTGTATTTTCACTCTTGCAAGTCCCTGGATTATTTTTTATTCTATCTCCTTTTTTCCCTTAGACACTCACTTTTATACTCTTTAATCCACAATATTGTATATCATTTTATTTTTTATTTTTAAGATGGTAGATATGTTTTGTTTCTTTAAACAAAATTTGACAGAGACATATTTACTTCACATCTGCATATGTGTCTGATGTATTTTTCTGTTTGCTGCTACTTTTCTGCTGGCTAAACATTTGTTGTTCTTTGTGTCTTTATATGCTGTGTAATTTTAGAGCTCATAAACTGTAGAATTTGTAATTTGGCTGTTGTATCAAAGAATGACTCTTGTATTTAATCTAATTTGCTTCACCTAATTTAGACCACACATTCACACAAGAGTCCTAAAATCAGGAGTCTTGGCAGCTACCTGTCCCTTTCTGCCAAACACCCAGGTTAAGATGAAACTTTTTCCTTATTGCTGTGTTTTTGTATATCAAGCATATTTTTTTATTATTATACTTTAAGTTCTGGGGTACATGTGCAGATCGTGAAGGATTTTTACGTGGGTATACACATGCCATGGTGGTTTGCTTCATCCATTCCCCCATCATCTACATTGGGTACTTCTCCTCCCCAATCTCCCCATGCCCTGCTCTCCCTCCCCTAGTTCTCCCATCCACCAACAGGCCCCAGTGTGTCCTGTTCCCCTCCTATTTCATCTTTAAAATGAGAATATAGCATTTTGAATTCCATGTAAAAACACATTTTTTTTCCCCATGAGATTCCTTGCCAACTTTGCAGAGCCCAAGATTTTACTACCTTCCACCTCTTCATTTCCATAAGACCCTCAAAGCATTGTGATTTGTGTACGTGTAGGATTAATTTCAGCTAATATATTGCAACCCTGTGTTTACATCCAGAGTGCCTGGGGCTTTCTGGGAAACTTAGCCAAGCCTGATACATCATACTAACTATTGATTAGTACAGTCCTGTGCTAGGATTTGTGACGGACTAGGAGGCAATTCGTACCAGTTCATCAGCTTTGTTATAAAAAACGAACAGGCTGATGGTTTGCACTGGATTGCTGTTTTGCTCTTCTGGTGTCTGCTATCGAGCACAGTAATACACATTGATTTGGGTATTCCTCTGATGAGACTCAGTTTCCCCTGAGACAGGTACCTCCCACTTTGTGGTGATTAATGATCTGAAGACCAAGTGTGTGAGTTGTGCACCTAAGGACAGACCCTGGGAGCTGTGTCTATAAGTCATGGACCTCTGTGATATTTGCCTTTGCTTTTTTGCCCCCCTGCTGTATCATATATTTCATGCTTAATGAAGCCTTATGTGAGTATATCCTATGGAGTATAGCAAGCCCTTTCAATTACCTGACCCTACCTAAGTAATGGATGCAATGCACAAGCATTTGGCAGATACCCTCAGGGCAAAAGCCATCTTCAAAACATACTTGCCTCTTGTTCACCTTCCAAGTTTTCCTACTTACTTTGTTTTTAACCATTTAGAAATTCTTATTGTCTTGCCATATCAGCTTTTCTTCTAAAATGTTTTTGCTAAATATTTTATTGAGCAGTTCTAGATGCTTTCATTGGGTAGATCATTTATGATGTGTAATATGTCATACTGCGTGGGATGAAAGTCAGTGAAAAGTAATGTAGAGAGACAGAAAAAAATCTGTAACTACATGACACCACTTGTATTATCATGGTATAAGGATTATTTTTATAGAAACACATTGACAAATGCTGCTTTTCTTGGATAACACCACTACTATCACACACACACACACATACATAACACATGCCCCTACTTTGCACTATTTATATGTATGTATATGACTTATGGATAGAACAAATAAATAATTCTTAAAGATTGAACACATTCAGGATTCACTAGCTTTCCAAATATTATTTTCCTTTTTGTTGCTATGGCCACATCGTTTATCACTCAAATATGCTTTACTCTGGCCTCAGATTTTGTAGCATACAAAATGGCAAAGTCATAAAGGAGATTAAAGCCTTATCTATAATTTTCATTCTAAAGTAAATGAATAAATATGTCACTTTTAAAAACTGATGACGAGTTATAACAAGAAAGGACAAAAAATGACAAGTGCATTGGTAAGCTGGAAGAGGTCTTATGAGAAAAGAAGGCCATGCCAATTCAGATAGGAGTGAAATAAGAAAAATCCAGAGTACCAAAGACAAAATAGGTCACATGTGTTAGTTCTGGCTCAGTATCCCCTGATAACCTGTGAAAACAAGTCTCATAGTTCCATCTGACATGTTTCATTGGCCAGACCATGTCTATTTGGCAAAGAAAAAGCATTAGGTATCTCGTTGCCTATGTACGTCCTACCTGCTTGGCTTCCTTTTAATTGGAACCCGTCTCATGTTCAAGTGGTGGGTGGCAGAGCCTCAGTGTACGCTCTGCAGCTGAGCAGCTCTGATGAGCCAGCCTCCTTCAGACAGACTCTGTGCTTCATTTCCGAGCTTAGGAGATTTTAGTTGGTTTCATTTGTGGAAAACGTATAAGTAAACCTTTCACCTGAAAAAAAAGATGAAAGACAATTTCACATAGAGAAATCATCTAGGGACTCAAACAAGGAGACAGCTGGAGATAGACTATTTAAAAATTTGTTCTGTTAGCTCTGATAACTTGAAGCAAGGGTAAAAACTTCTGTGTAGAGCTCAGAAAGGGTGAAATAAGGCACACAACTGGCGACTTCTTCTCTTTGGTCGTGCTCCCTTCTATTTAGATAATGCAGCCATTTTCTTTCTTAAGAAACATCTTGCTATGAACTAAAATAATAATAATAAATAATCTTTCAAGAACAGAATTAAAATTGAAAACACCTTAACTGAATGTCTTTTGAAATAGAAAATCTGACAAAATATTTTGGGGATTTGGACAAGACTCAAATAATATTTTCACTTAAAATAGAATACAATTGATATGCTTGTGTGTTTCCAGTTTAAGTTTATTGGTGAAATAGGCATTTGATGCATGTAAGTAAAGATTTATAAATAACAGCTATTTCTACACTCTTATGATCTTTATAAACCAAAAACAATAGTCATTACATAGATTTCTATTGAACTTGAAATTTGCAAGTTATTTTAATAACTTAAAGTTATTTTCTATTCCTTACATTGTCTACATTACATATGAGCCCAAACATCGGGCACCTTTATTTTAATCTCTGTATGGAACCCAGCTCCTATTGCAGTGAATTGTGGGAATTAATGCATTAATGAATTGTGTTAAACAAGTAATTAAATGTATGTATGCCCTCATGTATAAATACATTTTTAAAACTTCCTCATCCAATTGGGTTTTTTTTTCTTTTTTCTTTTTGCACCTGGAGACATAGGTGTATCAGAACATTATTTTTTATGCCCAAATACATTCCCATGCCCTCTAAAACTGTTCTGGATCTCAAGAAAGTGCACAAGATCCAGAGGCAAATTATTCAGATTGTTCACCTACTAGCTCTGCAATGTCAAGTGAAGTAGCTTCGATAAGCACTGTGTTCTTTTTCTGCCAAATTTGGGGCATTGACTGTATATAATTCACGGAAAATTAAATAAAAGACTTTGTGCAAAACAAGTAATGGGAGTAGCTGGCAGAAGTCAATGCTTAGTATCATTAAGAAATGTTAGTTATTGTTATTAAAAATAGAACCATGCATTAATCTATTATAAATTGAGAAAGGTCAGAAAGAACATTATCCCAGCACTTTGGGAGGCCAAGGTGGGCAGATCACGAGGTCAAGAGATCAAGACGATCCTGGTCAACATGGTGAAACCCTGTCTCTACTAAAAATACGAAAATCAGCCGGGCATGGCAGTGGGCGCCTGTATCCCCAGCAACTCAGGAGGCTGAGGCAGGAGAATAGCTTGAACCCAGAAGGCAGAGATTTCAGTAAGCCGATTGAACCACTGCACTCCAGCCTGGTGACAGAGTAAGACTCCTTCTAAAAACAACAACAACAACAAAACAAAACAAAAAGAACATTAAAAAATCTGTTCTTAAAAACCTATTCCTTCAGTGGAAGAGGATATTTAATTTACTCTCTGAGAAATTCAGAAGACCTTCTGAAAATCTAAGAGAAACAAAGACATATTCTGATTCCACATGTATTAAAAGTATTAATTTTATTACTTAGATTAAGGAACACAGGAAAAATAACCCTCAAATTGTGACTTGGAAAGGTAGAACATGGTGACTATATTGTACAGGTTACATTATACAATAATAAAGGCTTAAAGGATTGGCAGTACTTGTTCCTTTTACATAGGGTTTTGAATGTATCATATAGATCAAGAAAATATTTGTCATTTAAAAATGATTATGAATTATAATTATACAATTAAGTGAAAATACACATAAATATTTTAGTAGACTTATTCACTACTACAAGAACAGTATGGGAAAGACCTGCCCCCATGATTCAACTACCTCCCACCAGGTCCCTCCCACAACACATGGAAATTGTAGTAGCTACAATTCAAAATGAGATTTGGGTGGGGACACAGCCAAACTATATCAAACACCTATTTTTTAAAATTAAGAACTATGTAATAGAAAAAATTGGCAAAACATATAAACTGGCACATTGTAGATGAAGAAATACTAATTATTCAATTAACATGAAATGATGTTCAAGTTCACTTGTTACTAGAAAAATGGTTTGAATCATATGCAACTCTAATTTTAACTACTGCACTTGCTGTGATTATGCATTTTGTTGAGCTAAATAACTTCCAAATTTCTGTCTTCATTTAACAGTTAGCAATTCTTGTATTTTTATTGGGTAATTTAGTATAAAACCTCTATATCATGAATGATTACCTTGATAAAGTAATCTGTATTATTTTAATGATATTTTCCCCAGCACATGATTAAAAAATCTCACCTAAGTATGTGTGACATTTGCTTCATATATCACTTTTACAAAAGTGAATTTCAGGCTATTATGACTGTGAATATGCACTTAAACTTATATTTTACTGTTTCCTGTGGTGTAAGCTGAAATTTGGGGTTGGCAAACCTATCATTAAAAGAGCAAGCACACTTATGCTTTGTTTACAAATTTACATGATGTCAATTAAAACCCCCAAGTAGAGCATATCTTGCTGCTTAGAAAAGTACTGATTTTCTTCTTTTTAAACTAGTCTTATTACAAATTGAATAGAGTATTCAGTTGTACAGGTAACACAGAAACTATTTGTAGTGTATGCCTAGAATGTGAAAACTAAAAATACAAGGGCTCACTTACCCACTAGTCACGCTACAAAGTAACACATAATCCTTGACGCCCCATGCATGCCCTTTGCCTGACCTAATCTGTCTCCATCAAACCTCAGAAAACTGCTGTATGTAACTTTAAATATTATTCACTTATGGATGAAAATCCCAGCTCACCACTTCCCCAGTCACTGATTTTCAGCAAGATTCTTTCTCTTTCTCTATTTCATACCAGAAAATAATTTTTTGTAAGAAAGACATTAAATAATATACAATTGCGTTTATATATAGTCAATGACATACTACAAGCTCCACACTCATGCTAGCTAGTAATACTGGCAGTATTAGTAATGGTATTAAAATTACACTACAAAGAGGAAAAATAGAATTAGTTATGTATTCTCCTTCCCCGGAATATTTCAAAGCCACATATTGATTTATTGTTTCAATGCTTCAAGTCTCTTATTATTTTCCCTTCTCTTTTCTGATGTCCACATTATCTACAAGAGTTTCACTGCCTTTCCAAAATCTTGAGCCTTAGAGCACCTTGTTTCTTAACAATCTATAGACGATTGAGAAAGGAATTAAGATTATCAATTCTCATGTAAGATTCCCCGTAATAGAATAGGAATGCGCGCACGCGCACACACACACACACACACAGAAAATAAGTATTCAGAGAACGCAGACATTTGACACCTAGTGTTTACTAGGAGGTAGGCATGGACAGAACTCAGGTTAGTCAGTTAAGTTACCAAGAGCGTAACAGAAGATCCAGAAAGAGCAAAGTTAGCAATAGGAAGAAATAAAAATAGATTTTAAAAAATACACATCCTGATGAATTTGCAGAGTTACATTGTTAGGAGAGCAAAATTGATAAGAAAAATGTTTATATGTTCAGCTGCAAGGAATGCCAGGATTATGCCACTGTTACCAATGGTAGAAGGAGAAGATTTGGAAATTGACTGAATATATGGAGAAGCTACTGACCCAGCTGAGTGCTGGCCCTTTGGATATATGCTGAAGTCCAAATTTCTGTGTGTAAAAGGGCATTAAACAATTGAGATATTTAACTTAGATTTCAGTTTAGACAGAGAACATTCTGGTATCGGATGACACTTGAAGTCTGTGTGAAGCATGGTAATGTATACGATTAGTTCCTTCAGAACAGATCTAATATCAACAGTTATAACACATCACATATAGGGTCTAGGACTTAGTGTGTATATTTAACCGAATCTATCTACCCACTAATTCACTTAAGAAATACCATTAAAGTCTAGCATTTTCTAGACTTTTTTAGTGCATCGGGAATACAGCCATGTACAAGAATGGCTAGAATTGAGATCATAATTGCAATGCAGTTTCAATCAGCCCAGTCATTTGGAAGTGCAAAACCGGATGCCTAACATCAGGTTTTAAATTGCTGAATGGGAACCCAAGGCAGAATCTTGTTCTTATAAAAATGAAGAGTTGGCCGAGCGCGGTGGCTCAAGCCTGTAATCCCAGCACTTTGGGAGGCCGAGGCGGGTGGATCACAAGGTCAAGAGATCGAGACCATCCTAGTCAACATGATGAAACCACGTCTCTACTAAAAATACAAAAAATTAGCTGGGCATGGTGGCGCGCGCCTATAATCCCAGCTAATCGGGAGGCTGAGGCAGGAGAATTGCCTGAACCTAGGAGGCGGAGGTTGCGGTGAGCCGAGATCACGCCATTGCACTCCTGCCTGGGTAACAAGAGCGAAACTCCGTCTCAAAAAAAAAAAAAAAAAAAAAAAGAGGAGTTAATTTTAGAGTAGATTCAGGTAAATGGACACTCAGATATCCAGAGCTCTCTCCAAGTGCACAAGCATCAGACCTATAGAATTAGACTAACTTCAAATTTCACTGGAAATCTGTCACGCAAGACTTCATTGAGGTTAGCCTTGTAGAGGATAACCACTAGTAATTAAAATGGGTAGAACTAGTATAAGAGGGGTTTAGCATAACTATAGGTGCCTGGGATGCATCAATTGAATTTCGTATTTTAGAAGGACCAAACATAGAAATCAGGCCCCTAGTGGTATGTGCTGTCAGGCTTTGAATTTTTAACGTTGACCTAAATTCAGTTAATTATAATTTGCAGGCGTTGTAGCAAGCAAAAATCAGGAGGGGGCAGCAAAGAGCCATCTGGGCCAGAGAGGATCCAATTTGAAAAGCAGCCAAAGAAGATTACCTTGTTTTAAATGACACAGAAAATGCTCTTCCAAAAGGGTGTCAAACCCATCAGAGTCATGGACCCAGATTACCTTTGACCTACTCGATGTTACTGTGCCCTGGTTTTCTTCCTATCTCTCTGGGCATTTCTTAGTTTTCTTTTCTGTATGCAACCATAATATATTTGTTTCCAGAATTCTGGCCTTCATCTTCTTTATTCTTGCTTTCCACACTGGCCATCTCTTAATTTTAGTGTATATTCTCATCCACTTCCACAGTAATACCTACCATCAATATTCCAAGAGAGCCTCTGCTAGCACATATGACAGCCTTGGTGCCAGTTAAAAAGTCATGCTACCATTTATTGTATGATTTCAACTAACTATCCCTGTCTTTACTTAAATGGACTTCTCTCTCTCCAATCCCTAATAGGGTTTACTAACCTCTTGGGCAAACCAATGACTGTTTATAGTCTCATTTCTTTTCCTCTAGGAAAAGACACAGACTTGAAACCACTAAAGCAAACAAACAAACATTGTTTTATGATAGAAATTCACAAATATCCATCACTAACCAGTTTTCCAACACTAAGACTCTGTAATTATCTTCCAACCAGTCATTTACACTAGAATATTTGGCAGACATTTCAAAATCCAACTCATTACCTTACACCAAAAAAATATATGATTTCTGTATTTGCTCTTTTGGTTAATCGTGATTCATGGTACATCATCTGCCAAGGTTGGATGCTCTTATTCACTATTCCCATTAATTTTAGTTCACGAATGACACCTCGACCTGGAAATGTGATAGCCTTATTGCTTCATTCATGTCTCAATACTTCAGTTATATGAACCTTGGAGAGTGTAACCATTAGTAATTAAAAATAGGTACAATCAAGAAGTTTTGCTGATTTTTTCATAGCCTAGTTTACACTTTCTCTCACAATCTGCTTGCCCATGATTTAGTCCTCAAGTCACTGGCACCTGGTTTTCAGGCCCACTGTTCCAAAGTAACTAACATTCTCCATGACGTAGCCCTTCTTTATTATTTCCAGTGAATCTTTCCAATATATTCTGTTTTTACAGTACTTGAAAATACCTCATCTTCCTCAGAATGTTCTCTTCCACAACATTTAAAGGAGTTCTCTGTCCTATTTGTTCGTTTCTTTTCTCTCATGTCCTCTCTCTCGTGTGTGTGTGTGTGTGTGTGTGTGTGTGTGTAGTGTCAGCTTCCTCTGATTAAAATAGCACAATAATGGTATTTAGGAGAGTTCAGTTCTTAATCTTCCTACGTCTCTCTCTGTATCCTCTCTCTAGGTGCTGGGATCATTATCGTGATTTCAACTTCTCTGTACAAGCTGCAGATTCCCTAAATTTATAACTATCTTTATATATTTAATGAATGTCCTCACTTAGAAATCATCAGGTACTTGGAAGGGCAGGTGGCTCATGCCTGTAATTCCAGCTCTTTGGGAAGCCGAGGCGGGAGGATCAAGAGGTTATGAGATTAAAGGCAGATCATGAGCTCAGGAGTTTGACACCATCCTGGCTAATATGGTGAAATCCTGTCTCTACTAAAAATACAAAAAATTAGCCAGGTTTGGTGACATGTGCCTGTAGTCTCTGCTACTCAGGAGACTGAGGCAGAGAATCACTTGAACCCAGGAGAGGTTCCTGGGTGCACTCCAGCCTGGGTGACAGAGAGAGATTCTGTCTCAAAAGAAAAAAAAAAAGTCATTAAAATAAACATGCTCAAGATGTAATGTAGCATCTTTTTCCCTAACCAGGATATTTCTCAAATTGGATACAACTTGTTACAGAATTATTTCCCTACTTTTACAAGCATGAATGATAGAAGTCATTTACAATTCCTTGCTTTACTCTCCTTGTTTCATTCCTCAAAAAAGTTAGTCTCATCCCTTCATTTATCTCCAAAAATTATGATACTCTTCTTTCATCATCTCTATTGCTGTTAAGACTTACTGTATCTCTGTTAGATTACTACAATGAAACTTCAATAATCTGTTTTATCCTATTTTTATCTATTCCCCTGCACTCATCCACGATGCGCATCTAATCAATTTATTACCCAAACATTTCTCTTCAGTTATTCCACAGAATGTATGCAAACATATATAAAATTCTTAAATTTTATTATTTGCTCTCTTCAGAAAAGCTCTCAGAACTCTCACCTATCTGACTCTTACATGCTTCTCTCCAGCTGTATTAACAAAAATAATTCAAACAAAATAATAATAATGACAATATTTAATAAGTATTTACTATGTGCCAAAGATTGTAGTTTCCTTAGTTGTTAGATTTTTCTCTGGTCTTGTGTCTTTGTGAAGGTTACTCTTGCTTTCTGAAACCCATCTGCCTACTGTTTATTTGCTAACTCCTGTCCTTTAAGTCAGGTGCCAACACTCCCCTCTAAAGGTTTGATGCCCTTTGTACTCATGCCCTTTGTACATGCCCTTTGTATGTGGCATATTTCTATCTGAAAACCACTAAAATGTACTTACAAAGTGGTTACACATAACTCCAGGTTTAAAATTAAATAGTCAATCTATCAATTTATTCTATTAAGGTACTGAACACATGGTAATGTATCATTGACATTTGACACATGCATGTAGATAATTTAAGCACCCCTAAATATAATTGAGACCTTAAATGTCTATATAATTAAAGAGAAATTGAGATTTGGTCAATGAGAGACCTAATTATTTTTATGGCTCTTTTAGCAACGCAGTAATACATTCAATATTTGATATTATGATAAAATTAGATTTGTACTCACTCTGTATATTATCTTTGAGAAATTTATTGGCATCCTGTGATCAGATATTATTGGAATCAAGTTATCAGTCAGTTTTGTAGATCTATAGTTGTCCTGATTACATATTTTCACTAAGGGTTTTTAAAAAAAAGTAAATCCTAGCTTTATTCTCCACTTGGTTCTATTTTAAATATCAAGCTATATTTAGAATAATAAACTCAACTCTCAGGCATATGACTCAGATATTTATGCTAGGATAAAATCACACAGGCAGATTTCCCCAGCTTTATTTGGAGAAAAGCTAAGGGGGACCCTGTTATCTTGAGTTTGTTGCAGCATTGTACGAGATAATAGCCAAGCTAAGGCCAGATCTCATTAATTATGTACATTTTGAGACAAAGCTTTGATAAGGAAGGGTCTGTATTATTTTTCTATAGTTTAAAGCTTTAATATTATGCAATTCATTTACTAGCAGGTTTAAGCTGCTCTGTAATACAGTTTCAACAGTTTTATTTCTTTTTATGGAAAAGTAATATCTGACTGTATCAGACAAAGTACATCAACAGTCATCAAAAACAGGAAAAGAAAACCTACACTTCATTTCACCAATAATATTTAATCTTTTGTTTAAATCTTGCTTTTAGGTTCACATCTGTTTACTGAATCCTGTCTGGCTATTTATTTATTTATTTATTACTGGAATTTCTCTGGTGGATACTTGTCAGGTCTTTCTTCCTTATTTTGATTCAACTCCCCACCTTAACCTCTCTATTTGCGCCATTTTGTATCCAATTTAGAAAGAGCTATTTTACTTACAAATCAGAAACTAAGAAGAACTCACTCAGATCACACTTTGCTAAACTGTGAATAAATAAATAAACTTTGTTCATACGATCATTTAGGGATGTATCTGCAGTCATATTGTAAGAGATAATATTGAAAATAAAAATTTACATTAATGGTATGAGCTGATTGAATCCATTCATTCTGACAGCAATGTGGGTTTGAGAAGATATTTTTAAATTTCCTCTTCTTTAAAAAAAAGATTTGAATCTTTCCAAAAAGGAGAAAGACCACATAATCTGTGAGAGTCCAGGAATTCAGGGTGCATATACAGGAAAGCCCAGTAGAGCAAGTCAGAGACATCAGTGATCATGTTCAACGCAAGAGGCGCCCCTTATGTAAGCTTGTGCAGGTCAACAGGCTGAGATATTTAAAAATTCCAAGGAGACGTCAGTGTTGGGGAAATGTAGAAGCAGGGTTACTTTGCTTCAGAACAGAATTTAATGGTCCCTTATTTTTAACTCTAAAATATATCATGCCTTTCATTTTCATAAAACAGTACATAATTTATGGATTGGTATGTGATAGGTTAAAGACTAAGAATGAATGGTAGAGAAGAATGGAAGTCATTTAATGAGCTCAATTAAGGACAGCTACCTGTGTTAGACAGAATATATGTTAGCCTGATAACTGGGTCAGCAAAGAGTTTGAGCATGAGGTTATGTAACATTTAATAATCAGTGTTCTGGTTTCATCTGGTACTAACCTACATAAACAGTAGCAAAGACAGATGGCTTATATTACTTTTTTATGTGCCTTAAAAGATTTTTACATGGTTTGTACTAAATTTTTTTAAATTACTGTAGCATCTTCCTAACCATATAAATAAAACTTTATAAATCAATATAAAATTATTTTTACAGGTTGAACATCTAAGATTAAATATAAAATCCTAAATGCTCCAGTTGTTGAGTACTGACATGACACCATCAGTGGAAAATTTTACACCTGACCTTATGTGGCAGGTCACAGTCAAAGCACAGTCAAAACTTTGTTCCACACACAAAATTATGAAAAACATTGTATAAAATTACCTTTAGGTTATGTGTTTAAGTTGTAGATGAAACATAAATGAGTTTTGTGTTTAGATTTGGGTCTCATCTACAAGATATCCATTATGTAAATGCATATTCCAAAATCTGAAAAAATCTGGAATCGGAAACATTTCTGGTCCTAAGAATTTTGCATAATGGATACTCCACCTGTAGAGAATCCTCTATGTAGACCAGGGATTGTTAAAATAAATAAATGAGAAGAAGGAATTTTAATCACCCAAATGGTAATAATAACAAATTTCCCCATGAACTCACTGAATCAAGCTCATTTGTGCAGTTCTTTTATTTAAATTGACAATTCTTTTATTTACTCATGAGTTCCTTGGTTCTCTTATGAAATAAAAACAACATTTTAATGATTACTTCCACAGAACCACAGCAATTACTATATGTGCGTTTTGATTTAGATTACTGAAAGGACTCCAATGACTATACAAAGTATACTCAAGTGAAATGTTATTAGGGACAATGTGTATGATAGAACCGGAGAAGGAAAAGACAAAGATTATGGAGGTCCCAGACATTCAGGCAAAGATTTTCAAGATCTTCTCTCAGTCTCTTGAAAAATGTTACATCTCATGATCACAAAGCGTGAAGGTATACCTTGGAGTTAGGGAAACTGAGGCAAAGCTTACTGAGAGTGCTTGTTTCTTTTTAATGCCTTACTAGTCACACAGCCAAATCCACACTGAGTAACCCCAGTTAAACCAAGTGCAACTCATTTATCTACACATTTTCTATAAACAATGGTGCCATGCCTCCAGGGGAGTTTCAGGACTTTAAACAGCACACAATAGATTATTAATATATATTATTTCATCCCTATCTTGGCCCAGAGGTTGTTAGATGGAGCTATGTTAGCTTGGTGCAAAAGTAATTGCACTTTCAGACTATGAATTTTAAATCACTATAACCAGGTTAAAATACAAACCTGGTTTAATTTATTCAACCATGTTTATTAATCAAAATGGAAACCATTACAATCAACACATTTTTGCCAATGAGAAATAAGTTTGTTTATTACTATAGCATAAAATTTTGTGCTTCAGGATTTGTCAAACTCTTGGAAAGTGCTTTCTACATCCTACTGGTAATGAAAGCATTTTCCCTATAAAACGTTCTTGAGATGCTTGAAGAAGTGGTAGGAGGTTTGCAAGAGGTGAGGTGAATATGGCAGATAAGGAAAAACTTCGTAGCTTAATTCCTTCAACTGCTGAAGCATTGGTTGTGCCATGTGTGGTTGGGCGTTGTCGTAATGTATTGGGCCCTTTCTGAAGATCAATGCTGGCTGCAGGCATTGCAACATTCATTGCATCTCATCCACTTGCTGAGCATACTTCTCAGGTGTAATAGTTTCATCAGGATTCAGAAAACTCTAGAGAATTAGATTGGCAGCAGACCACCAAACAGTCACCATGAGCTTTTTTGGGTGCAAGTTTCACTTTGGGAAGTGCTTTGAAGCTGGTCATAGGTGGCTGTCATATAGAATCCACTTTTCATCACACTTCACAATGTGATTAAGAAAGAGTTGATTGTTGTTGCATAGAATAAGGGAAGATGACACTTCAAAATGCCAATTTTCTTTATTTTCACTCAGCTCATGAGGCACCCACTTATTGACAGAACCACATTTATGCAAGAATGTATTCCAATAGCAAATGGCAAATTCCAACAATGCAAAAACACACAATTATTTCTGCACTTCTAGTAACATAGAGCCATCACAGACCAGCTGTAAGTGAATTCTATTTTACAAACTCTTCTTTCCCTGAAAATTGAGGGTCATATTGAACATTAATATTTTCCAGATGTAAGTGCCAGAATATTTGTCGGTGGTAGGGATACCCTCCCCTTGAATTCCTGAGGCAAATAGTACTGCAATAGAGTGAAAGTAAGCAACTGGGTATGTGTTACTTTCATCTGGGTCATATGCTTTTACCCTACCAGAGGTACTTTTTTGTTTTAACCACTTTCTGGTTCTATCTTCCAGAAAGCTTGCAGAAGTCAGGTTCCTAGCCATGGCATCTAGCAGAGTTTGACCAATGAGACAGGTGATTAAGCGAGAGTGAGATTAGGGTATCAAGTTCCTAGTTCTATCCCCATGGTGTGGAAGTGGATTGGCTGTGTAAGCCAGGTATGCAAAAACATTTCTCCTGTTTGTAGGTTTTCTCCACACAGTTTTGTCTTCAAGACGCAAAAAGTTTTCCTTCTCTTTTTTCTCTCCAGTCTTAAGTAGAAGAGTGTTGCTTGTTACAGTTACTTACTGTATATTACCTTGACTGCTTTTCTTAAACATACTCTCATTTAAAAGTATTAGAAAAGGCTCCTGAACAAAAGTTCCAGTTACTAATTTCTCTTTTTTAAGCAAGCTATATGCCAGTAACTTTCATTCTTTGTTCTTCTTGTTTAGGACACTTTTATCCACACCACTCTGCCTTTTTCTATAATTTCCCCCAACTAAACTAATTTATGCTTTTTCCTTAGAAATTCCTTTTTCTAGGAATCATATCCTCTCCCAAGTATTAGATAGTTTTTCCCATGTGTGGTTACACAGCACATTATAAATCCATGTCATGGTAGTTAAAGAATTATATATTTTTGTTTGAATTCCCTGTCAAACTGATCTTCATGAGAGATAATGTATATTTCATACATCTATTATTTTTAATAACATATTTCTGTGTCTACAGCATGGTAGACACTAAACAAATATTCACTGAATTGAATTGGTATATAAAGGGAATAAAATTGTACAAAATATTTGAGTTTCATGTCTGCTGGCTTACTATACTGAGAACATTTTAAGGGGCTCAAATATAGTAATGTATTATCTTTAGCACTGGGGCTATAACACATTCAAGGCTATCTCACTTCTTTTTGCTCTCAATTAATAACCATTAACTAATGTGCTTGCCACATTGCAGCATGACATGTCTGCAAGCTAAGCATATCTTCTATTCTCATCTGGTTTTCTCTCTGTAGTTGATCACCTCCAAAATTTGAATTATCATCTATAAGCTGATTTCTACTATAAAGAGCTTAATACATGCTGTGCACCCTGTATGTCCCCCTACTTAGAGAAATGTTTATTAAAGCAATCTTTTGGCCTCTTGTTCAAAACAGGAAAATAAGTAACATATATGATTGAAGATTTGAGAAAAACAATGAGATTTGCATATTTTCTTCTTTTAGGATCTGGTTACTCAAAAAAGAAATACAGTCTCATATGCTGTTAGCCATGTGACAAGCTTAGCAGATCGGGCCCTTATGCTGGAAGCCTGTGGACTCTAAATATGGCCAAAGAATGGAGTCTATGTGAGTTTATTTATTTTTGAATTCATTATTTGGAAGAGCATTGTAGCTATACAATTATGTCACATCCTCCAAGAATCTTTGACCAGTAAAAAGGGTGGCATTATGATTACCAATTGGCTTACTTTAATCACTTCCAAATTTAGGCAGAAAAAAACAGCATTTATTCATTTAAACAGATGAAAGCTTTAATAATTTTTACAATGACCTTTTCAGCCCAACCCTCTCCTTTGAGCTGTATACCCACACATACATCTCATACAACTGAGAACTAAATAATCCCATTCAGTTATTTTAAAAATATATCAAACTCCACATTTTAAATAAAAATACCATCCATTCTTTAAAAAGTGCACTTTATATGTATTTCCTTACATCCCATAGTGAATATACACAAAAAATATTTAGAAAAAGGTTGTTTGACTGATTGTTTGATACTGAGAAAAATAACCCCAAAACTAATGACTAGTTCAATTGTGGTCTTTTTTCCTTCTAATTTCCTTTCCAGTACATTGACATATCTTGAATCATAAGTGCCAAAGTTAACACAATTAGATGGAATGATTCTGGCAATCTTAAGAGATAAAGACAGGCATTTGAATGATTTGAAATATTCATTGTGATCCTACACTTCTCTACCTCCCCTACTGTATTTCTCAGCTCTCCAACTTTATAGTACACATTCCAATCATACAGATCTTTCTGTTTCTGGAGAATGATAAACTGTCATCTGTGAGACTTTGCCTCTGTTATTCCCTGTATATGAAGTTCTCCCACTTCTATGCCTACTTAACTCCTATTCACCCTTATCAGAATATTTGCTGTATTTCTCTTAGAGTCTCTATTTCTGGGACTTAGATAAAATCTCCCATCCTTTTATATTTTTATTAGATTCCTTTTAAAAAAATTTTATGCACTATTTTAACTTACATTTAATTTTCCTATTGTTTAATCTGTGTCTCTTTTTAAGATTACTGGCCGGACTATATATTTTTCAATATTATATTCTGTGGTTTTAATGTCTGTCATATATCAGAGTCTCTAGTGAGTCAAGAATGGCAAATAAAAATAAAGCCTCTTTTATGTTTTACGTAAAATGCTAACTTATAATAACTTTTAAAAATTGGGATTAAAATATTTGGATTTTACTCTAGCTTTAACAAGCTTGTATTCTTATTTTGAATTTTTAAAAATTTATCCTAAAAACGAATGTCACTTATCTAGTCTCAAAGCATTAGTGGGTAAACAAAATAAATATCCCTATTCTGGTGTAATTTCAGGAATGGCAAATAAATCTCTTCACTATCAATATATTTTTAAAAACATACTACTATTAAGGTTAATGCATATGTTACAGTATCCTTTGGGTGTGGCTTCACCATCTGGAAACCTCTGTGGCTGGCAGTGCCTCTGCTTGGCTGTCCCGCATGCCTACCAGGCTTATTCCACCCATTTGGTCTGGCAGGCTGCACTCAGGTCACACTACAAAGCGAGCCAGGCGCGAAGCAGCAACAGGTGTATGAGTGAATGAGCAGTGTCTGGCCACTTCATATAGCCAGGTGCACCAGCTGCTGAGGTGGGGCGGGCAGCTCCAGATGCTGGCAGAGGCACTGGCTCCATGTGAGGCTGCAGCTGGAGCCATACCACAGGTGTTTCCACTGCAGACACTGGCATCTGGATGAGGGGAATGCAGTGGAGCCTGAAGACTCAGAGATGCTAGCAACCCCAGAGACCCCAGGGGTTGACGGAGACATGCTACAGATCTCTCCTTCCTGCCACCTACAGTTTGCAGAAAGGGACATGTTAACAAACCTTTCAGACCTCTCCCTGCTCCGACTGTGGCTCCTGGGCTGGGCCAACCCTGCCACCACTTCCCATAATGTGGGACAGCTGCCTGATGCTGGTGGAGGGCAGGAAGGCTAAGGTGTTACAGCTCTAGGTCAGGCTCCCAAGGTGTGAGCTGCCTCAAGGGTCACCACTTGTCATTCCCGCAGTCTGACAAACAGGAGCCTGTCACCACTTGTAGCTCAACCAGCAGCCAAGAACATGTTACATCCCTTTTCACTGCCACCAGCTTGGTAAGCTAGCCAGGAAAGTGTTATAGCCCTTTTCTCACCTGCTGTGTGGTGTGTCCCAAGTTCTTGTCTCACATCCAGGAAAAATAAGATTACATGGATAACTGGAAGGTGAGCAAGGTAGAGAATAGTTTGAGCAGCAGAACAGCTGTCAGTGGAGAGGAAATCCAAAGTAGGTACCTCCCATTCTCAGATAGGTAGTCTCCACCTGTGTCTGAGTCCAGTTGAATCTGGAGTTTTCCTGGCCCAGAATGGAGAAACTACATGCTGATTGGTCCATGAGCAGAAGAAAGTGTGTGCTGATTGGTTCATGGGTGGGTGTGGAAAAATCACCATCCCACTGACCTAAAGACATCAAGAAAGTTATTAGTTTGGGTCATGGTTACACCCTGACCTGGCAGCCTAGATTTCAGGCATCAGGCTGTCCCTGTCTTGAAGGTCAGGTTTCACTGAGAATCTGCCTCTTTCCACCTAGAAACCTGCCTGTTTTCTGCTGCCATTGCACAGAGGAACACAGATTCTGCAAAAAGAGTAGACAACACTACTTAAAACTTGGTAAAATGGTTATTATGTCTTCCTAGAAAGAGGGCTATTAAGTTAAAATATTATAAAGGTAAAAAACGATGCAGTGAGTTGTGAAATGGTTGTTCAGAAGAAGTGTCAAATAATAAAAACTTTTGATTCTATTGACAGATAAAAGACATTGTAAAAGTTTAATAGAATAATTTATGAGCAAGCACCCAAACCTGTCCGAGGAAAATAAATATCTTCAACCAGTGATATAGGTGGCCTTCTCACTTATTTTCTCATATAATAGAGATAATAGAATAAGATCTACAGTAGCATAGGTGCAAAGGTCCTTTAATCTCATATTCACTGAATCCATTGAATTACTAACCTGTTCCTAAAGTCACTAAATAGTAAAGTAGATGACTCCATGTTGAATCTGTGTTCCTGTGGAAAGGAATGTATCTAAAGAAATTCCTAAAAGTCTCAAATACCCTCTGGATTACAGATAAACCTGGTTACTGCCAGATGAACTTTTTTTTTTTTTTTTTGAGACGGAGTTTCACTCTTGTTATCCAGGCTGGAGTGCAATGGCGCGATCTCGGCTCACCGCAACCTCCGCCTCCTGGGTTCAGGCAATTCTCCTGCCTCAGCCTCCTGAGTAGCTGGGATTACAGGCACGGGCCACCGTGCCCGGCTAATATTTTGTATTTTTAGTATAGAGGCGGTTTCACCATGTTGACCAGGATGGTCTCGATCTCTCCACCTTGTGATCCACCCGCCTTGGCCTCCCAAAGTACTGGGATTACAGGCGTGAGTCACCGCGCCCGGTCCCCAGGTGAACTATTAAACTTGAGCCCATGACTTCCCTTCTGCTGTCTCCCAAAGAAACTGCTTGAGCAATCAACATGTTGCTTTTTCATGTCAACCTTTTAACGACATTTAAATGAACAAAAATAATGTTTTATCATGTAATATGTTTTAATAGGTAGGGTGATAATCCAGTTCATATTTTAATTCTTCATCATTTGAAAGTAAGAACATGACTTTCAACTGAAATAATCTGTATTTTCAGGTTACAATAAAATAAAATAAGGAGCACAGGAAATATAAATTTAGAAGATACAATTCACAAGTACCACAAACAAAGTAGAAACATAAAAAAATTACACTGTAGATTCATTAAGCCATTTACATATTTTAGAATATAGTTATATCTACAAAAAAGTACTTATTTCTATTATCCTTTAATTCAAATTTTAAAATGCTACTTATAGTTTCATAGATTGTAGCTAGGTAACTAGAATACTTTCTGTATGAAATAATATATGTTTCTATGTTTGCATTTAAATAAGAATTTAATGCAGTTTTAAGCTGAAATAAAACAATATAAATTAATTGTAGTAGTCTTAGAAAGTAAATATATTATAAATGTTTACTTAAAATAATTTTTTGTGCTAAGATCGTATAAAATATTAAGCAAACTGCAACATTACAATAAAAATAAAGTTTGCAGCGTCGACTAAATTTTATAAAATAAAACTTTTTATAATGCTTTTGATAAATTGTTTAATGTTTTTAATTTAAAACTTTAATAAAATAACGTCTCCACTTATCTGAGTATCATTTTTGCCAAATTCCCCATAATTTTATAGTCATAGTTCTCACCAGACCTATTCCTACCCATCAAGAAAATAGCTCATGCTTTTCTATGAGCCACTAAAAATGGAATTTCTATCAGCAGATTACAATTCCTCCATAAATAAATCACTTTATGAGGTAAGAAGCTCAATATCTCAGTGTGGAGCCTATAATGCATAATGTAGCCAGTAAAGGGAAGAATCCTTTATGTATTAAAAAAAAAAAAAAGCCTGATTTTCTACAAGGCAAAGAACTGAGACAGCAGGATGCAATGTTATCTGTTTGAAGAGAGATGTAAACTCTTCCTATTCTTTCAAAACTATGTTTAAGTTATATAATTCTACCTTTGGTGCAGATGCTGTAAAGTGTGAGATTTTGGCTAGTATCTGTGTATGCGTGTGTGTGCCTTTGATTTTCAGGACAATTGTTACCCTAAATTATTTCATCATTCTAGTATCTACTATCATTCATTTTTCTTGTCAATGTTCATAAAAGTTTGATGATGGTGATAAGAGATTTATTTTTAAAAGTCTCTTTGACATATAAGAATGCAAAGGAAAGAGGAAATATATTATTACATTTCACATGGGACTCTAATCTGAAAGATTCAAATTGTATTGATATTCAAGACCAAAACAGCTAACACTTTTTTCTGAAACATTGAGTATAAGAACATTTTATTTTGCACCTCAGAGAGATGATTATTTACTAAGTGACTAATTCACAAATAATGCATTCAAGGTTAGGACAATGGACAGGAGAAAACTGTCATTTGAGGGAAGAAAAGACTGACGAGTTTTTACATAAACAATATTGATGACAAAGCCCAACTCTTTGGTCAGATTTCAGACATCTTCTCTTGAAGGCAGTTGCAAAATTAAAGAGCAATGAAATAGGCTTCCCTTTGTCTTTGGCAATCTAATCTGTATTTTTAAAATAACAGAGATTTTTTTGTAATTTAATGCATATATAACTTGCCAAATAACTTTTGTTTGTACAAGTCTTATTAGTCTCGTGCTCCAATTTTCCAGTGACACGCTAAATTCTACAGAATGCCACATCTCCACAATCTCCAGGTCGTGCACAAAGTGGCTCCACTTCATCTATCAAACCAAATTCTTTGTAAAACACATCTTCTGACTTGATTCCCATCATTCTGGACTCTTTTTAGCTTCATTTGTACATGCCTGGCTTGTGTTCCTTGCCTAAGTAAAACACATCTATTTCTTTTGCTTCTTGAAGTCTTCTCTGAGCAGCCATCTGCATTTTAATTATCTTTTTCTGTGCTTCTTAATATACTCTTAGCCATATTAATCCCTGACTTACTTAGCTTTTTCTAGCCACAGATTATAAATTACTTGAAAGCAAAATTATGCATGAATAGATTTGATTTTATCAGGAAATAGTTCTTGCCATGTACATGCTAAAAAAATTATTAACTGATTAATAAAATATATTTACCTCCCATCTCCTGTGCTACAAGAATGACAAAGCCCAACTCTTTAGGTTAGATTTCAGACATCTTCTCTTGAAGGCAGTTGCCAAATTAAAGAGCAATGAAATAGGCTTCCCTTTATCTTTGGCAATCTAATCTGTATTTTTCCCTTTATTTTTGGCAATCTAATCTGTACTTTTATAAATACATTGCCCAGAAAGCCCCTCAGATATTTGTCTCTTTCAATTCATTTAACTCCTGAACAGATAAACCAAAAGTCAAACTAATGCTAATGTAAATGCTAACACTAACGAAGATATTCCAAAAGAGGCAATAGTAGTAACGAAAGATCTGACATACATGGAGTGCTTGATATGTACTAAGTCATGTTTAAGTACTAAATAGTATATAATATCAAAAGTGCTTTATGGGCTTCATCAAATTTAACCTCAGAAATCATCTATGGTATAGGTACCAATATCAACCCTCTTCAATATATTAAAAAATAATTGACCTGCCAAATGCAATACAGCTTAGGCTGTATGCCTCAGAGAGTTAATCTGAGGCATACAGATTGACTTAAAAGCCCATTATAATTTTTGAACACCATATTATAAAGCGTCTATAAAGCATTTTATATGTGAACAATTCAAATATTATTCAATAAATATTAATTTTTTATTGTCATTTATGATGTATTGATCTCCAATGGCTTTTTATTGAATCCTTTGGTCTCAATTCCATGAGGCAAAGCACACACTCTCTCTCATAAACTTGAAACATATCTAGGTTAGAAGTGATCACTTCATGTTCATAAAATATGTATAGAATACAACTGACTGTAAAATACAGAGATGTCATAGACACTGACCCAGGTAAAAGACATGGAGGTAATATAGGAAGGAGCACTAATTATTTATTATATTATTATAAGATCATTATGAGCCTTGATTAATTAATTAGCAAAAACATTAAAGTACATGTTTAGACTGAAGGCAGATGCAAAATAATGTATCCATCAAAATAATGGTCCATCAAAGCTGTCTGTATTCTAATCCCTAAATCCTGTAAATGTGTTATCATGCATGACAAAAGAAACTTTGTGGATATTGAGATGGGGACATTGTTCTGCATTATGTAGTAGGCTCAATTTAATCAGGAGTCTTTATAAGAGGGAGGCAGGATGGTCATAGATACAGAAGACATTGTGATAACAGAAGCAGGACAGATATTTGACGATACCATGCTTCTGACTTTGAAGTTGGAGAATGAGCACAGGAACCAAGGGATCCAAATTTCTTCTATGAGCTGAACGAGTCAAGAGTCAAGAAAGCTGATTGTCCACTAGAACCCACAGAAGGCTCTTCTGACCTGCAGAAATATAATAGAATAAATTCACACTGCTTTAGGCCTCCAAGTTTGTTATAATTTGTTACAACAGTAATAGGAAACTAGTATATCTTCCTTCTGCTAGTGATTACTTACTATAATTTCTAGTTATTGATGCTTAAATGCGTTCCAGTTATGCTCCTGATTCAAATGTCCTCCTCTAGATTAGTTTCCTGGGAAATCTGACCTAAATTAAAAGTAGTCTGAGGAAATCAAATTTAATGTGAGATTTGGAGCCAAATCATCCATCAGCCAGCTGACAATGAAGACTCCATTGCTAGTGGTAGAGCTTACCATGAGGTAACGGTGCAATTGTTAAAAATTTTGCTAGGCAGGCTTGAACTTGAATAGAATACACTGAAAAAGATTTGCTGTAGTAAAAAATTATTTATTGTGAAATTCGAGGGAGGTAAGTTGATATTATTTAGGAGGCCGGTGGAATTAGATGGCTTTTACTGAGTTTCACTGGTGTATTAAATACACACACACACACACATACACACACAGAGAGAGAGAGAGAGAGAGAGAGAACTAAGGTGCTTAATCATCAGTTGGAAAAAAATATAAAAGTCAAAGAGCTTTTTAGCAGATGAAAATCATTTCCTTAGAAAGAGGCCAGAAAATCTGAGTATTTGGCCCTGATTTAATTATAATTATAATCAAGTGTTTGAGAAGAATTAGCATTAATCCTTTTTTTTTTAGTACTTTCTCTTTTTTATTGTACTTTAGGTCCTTGGGTACGTGTGCAGATCATGCAGGATTGTTGCATAGGTACTTACACGGCAATGTGGTTTGCTGCCTTCATCCCCCTGTCTCCTATATCTGGCATTTCTCCCTATGTTAACCCTCCCCAACCTCCCCACCCGCCTCTGTCTCTCCCTCAGCCCCCATACAACAGTGTGTGATGTTCCCCTCCCTGTGTCCATTTGTTCTCATAGTTCAACACCCGCCTATGAGTGAGAACATGCGATGTTTGATTTTCCGTTCTTGTGTCAGTTTGCTTAGAATGATGGTTTCCAGATTCATCCATGTCCCTACGAAGGACACAAATTCACTGTTTTTTATGGCTTCATGGTATTCCATGGTGTATATGTGCCACATTTTTCTTGTCCAGTCTATAGTTGATGGGAATTTGGGTTGGTTTAATTCTTCAACCATTTGATAGAATTCCCTACTGAAGTCATCTGTCCTGAGGGTTTTCTTTGTTGAGAGGTTCTAAATTTTGAATGTTTGTTGGCCCCCAAATTTATATGTTGAAATTCTAAACTCTAAGATGATGGTATTAGGAAGTGGGGCTTTGGGGGAGGTGATTAGGTCATGAGGAAGAAGCCCTTATGAATGGGATTATTATCCTTATCAAACAGGCTCAAGGAAGCTCATCTATCTTATACCATGTGCGGATACAGCAAGAAGGCATCATCTATGAAGCATAAATAGGACCTCACCAGAAACCTAATGCCTTGAACTTGGACTCCACAAGGCTGATGCCTTGAACTTGGACTCCACAGCCTCCAGAACTGTGAAAAATAAATTTTGTTGGGTATAAGCCACTCAGTTTATGGCATTTTTAAAGCAGCTGGAACAGACTGACATAGAAAATTTTTGATTATTGATTCAGTCTCTTGTTAATCACCTTCAGATTTTCTACTGTCTTATTATTCAGTCTTGATAGGTTATATAATATCTGGAAATTTATTATCCATTTCTTCTAGTTTATCCAGTTTGTTGGAGTATAATTATTTAGAGTGTTCATTTATGATCTTCTATATTTCTGTGACATCAGTATCATGTGTCTCTTCTCTCATTTCTGATTTTCTTAATTTTGCCCACACTTATTTTCCTTTTGTCTAAAGTTTTACCAGTTTTAACTTAAAAGAAAGTTCTTGCTTTTGTTGATATTTTCTATTGTTTTGTTAGTCTCCATTTTATTTATTTCTACTCTAAGCTTTACTATTTCCTTCTTTTTGTTAATGTTTATTTTCTACTTTTTTTACATCCTTGAGGCTAAAGTTAGGTTGTTTGGGATTTTTTTTTTTTAAATGTAGGTATCTATTACTATAAACCTTTTTTTTAGTACTGCTTTTGCTGCCTCCCATAAGTTTTGGTATATTGTGTTTTTATTTTTATTTTTCTCAAAATATTTTCTGAATTCCCTTTTGATTTTTTTTTCTCACTGTCTCTTTGGGGATGTGTTTTGATGTTTATGAATTTCCAATTTTCCTTCTATTAGAGATTTCTAGTTTTATATAATTGTGGTCAGATACTTGACATAATTTCAGTTTTTAAAAATTTGTTAACCCTTCTTTTATGGCCTAAAATGTGATCAATCATGGAGAATGTTTCTTGTGCAGTTATAGGTAGCAAGATTCTAAAGCGTGTTAGCTAATCAACCGCTGTACATATGCTAGGAAAAGATCAGGCCTCTATTTGGGAATGAGTGAGATTGAGAATCTGGGACAACGGACTCAAAAGTTTAAAACCCCAGATAACTCTGAATGTTTAGGCCTTGCAGAGGTAGTTTATTGTTTGAGGCAAGCACTGCCTCCTCGTTGCAGATGACGAAAGATCTCTGTTTTGAAAGCCAAACCTACTTTTCTTCAAGATCTACATCCATAGACCAATAAGTAGAAAAAACAAATTGCAGTATAAGAATTGCTGAGTATATTAAAAGAGGGAATAAGCAATTGTTCAATGGAGCTGCAAAATCTAACCAAGCTTTACAGGGGTAATGAAAGTAGTATGTGACTAGGTTCTGAGACTGCTGGATCAAGAAGAAACATGATACATGGAAGCATTTATGGATATGTGAGTATTCTTTCTCAGCATGGGATTTAACCTGAAAAAAACTTTAGAGATGGTGTTAGCACAATGTTAGCTTAGTTTTGGGAAGTTTAGAGATAGTAATGAACTCTTAAGTGAAGGCTGACTGTCATAAATTCCATGTCAGATTCTGATAAAGGAAATAAATGTTTCAAGATATTAGCATGCTAGAATGACAGCTATCCCAGATCAAGGCAGAAAACTAACCTGCAGTTTGTGTTCTGTATTAGAGCTGTGAGGACATGGAGCTATTTACTAAAGCAGTAAGGAATGCACTGGTGAAAGGGACACCTGCATCCCAGAGAAACTTAATATTGCATATCATCTACAAGCCAACGTTGATGCTGGTAGATGCTGCTATAGAACTGGGTCTTCCAGTGGTAAAGTAGTATATGGTATCCCACGTGATAGAATCTAGGTGGGAGTACATAACTTTCAGAAGCAAAAAGAACATCATTATCATAATAAATGGTAAAAATCAAAGTGGTGCTCAGAAGCACATGATCAAAGAGAGCTAAGGAGATAGTTAAGGTAATGGAATGTCTCTATGGTCAAGGAAGATGGGAAGTCAACAAGGACATTGCTCAATGTAATCAATCAAAAGAAAAACTGATGATTAAGGGGCTGAGTATAGTCACTCTGAAAAAGTTTTGTTTCAAGCTGAAAAATGTAAAGAGTTGGGAATCTCTGACTGTTGTAGACACTGCACGAGGAGGAAACCTGCAATACCACAATTTGCATGGTAACATTTTCTCCATTACTTCCTCAAAATTACAGCCTTATATTTAGTTAACCATTCTTCACCTGTGAATGGAGCACACCCAGATATTTCATGGATTGTTAGACACAAGATCCAATTTAACATTGATACTCATAAACTCAAAGTGATCCCCTGTTGTATATTATAAATGAGAAAACATGGGGACCAGGTAAATAATGAGGACTTTCCCCAGTTACAACTCGCAGTGAGTTTATGTGGCACACCAACTCAAAATATATAATAGAATGGACACACTGGTAATTATTTTAAACCCCACATTGTTTCTTTACCCTGGGAGGAAAGAGTTATTATAGGGGGATTGCCAAGAAAAATCTTCTCCCACAGAAACCCAAGCCAAAATTAACCATCAAATCCAACTTGAATCTTGTAGAAAATAATTCTCCATGAACTTCTTCTCTTTCTTTATGCCCACACATTAGCCACACATTCGTTCAGTTTCATTTACATTGTAAAAGATAGAAAATGTCTCCCTCCTCTCCTAGAGAAGATGTGCTTGCATTTTTAGATAGTACAGATAATATCTCCCTCTGGGGATGAGGATATAAATTTTGTTGAAGCCTTAACATCTAGTATCTCAGGATGTGACTGTATTTGGAGACAGATTTTCTTCTTCTTTTTTTTTTTTTTTTTCAGATGGAGTCTTGCTTTGTCTCTTAGTCTGGAGTAAAATGACTCCATCTTGGCTCACTGCTACCTCCATCTCCCAGATTCAAGTGATTCTCCATCCTCAGCCTTCTGAGTAGCTGGGATTACAGGCACGTGCAACCACACTGAACTAATTTTTGTATTTTTAGTAGAGACAGGGTTTAACCATGTTGGTCAGGCTGGTCTTAAACTCCTGACCCTGTGATCTGCCTGTCTTAGCCTCCCAAAGTGCTGGAATTACAGGTGTGAGCCACCGCACTGAGCCTGGAGACAGATTTTAAAGAGATGATGGAACTAGAGTGCAGCCATTACTGTCAGCCCTAATTCAGTCTGACTGGTGTTCTTGTCAAAAAAGGAAATTAAGAGACACAGGGAGACACCACAGGAACATGTGCACAGAGGGTCAACCATGTGAAGAGGTAGCAGGATGGCATCCATCTGCAAGTTAAGGAGAGAAGATTCAGAAGAAACTAAACCTGCAGACACATTAACTTTGGACTTCTAGCCTCTAGAACTGTGGGAAAATAAATTTCTATTGTTTAAGTCAACCAGTCTGATGATAATTTATTGTGGCAACCCTAGCAAACTAACACAGAGGGTTTATATCAGCTCCCATTGACGAAGGTTAATTACACTACTACTGCCCCTAATTTAACATACTCTCTGTATACAGAGATCCATTAGCTAGTTGACCGTATGCAGATTACATTGAATCTCTTCCACACTTAGCAGCACAAGGATTCATCTTGACTAGAACTTACATATATTCCAATAACACATCCTTTCCTGCCCACAAGACCTTAACCAGCACTTTCAACCAGAAGCTTATAAAGAATTTGATTCAGTGACATAGATGTTCTCCAATACACAAAATCCTCAAAATATAAAACACCAAATGTTCTATTTTATGGTCAAGAATGTGCAGCAATCAATGCATGAATATATATATATATATATATATATATATATACACACACACACACACACATATATATACACACATACGAACATATATATATAGACTATACCTTTAATTAATGATCATGATATGATGCTGTTACTGTAGGAAACAAGAACCAAGGGATGGAGTAAGGGTGTCTCTTTTTCTCAGTGATCCATTTCAGAAAATTTGTACTTTATGACACGAAAACACTGACCTCTGCAGATTTAGATATTCCAGTCCCAGATAAGGAATACTTCCATCAAGCAAATCAAGTATCCCATTAAACTTTAAGCTGCCACTTGGTCACTTCAAGTAAGGAGAAAATGTTATCACCTGTATTAGGGTTCTCCAGAGAAACAAAACCAATAGGATAAATAGATTAGATAGATAGATAGATAGATAGATAGATAGATAGATAGATAAACAGATAGATGGAGACAGACAGAGATAGATGATAAATAGATAATAGATGATAGATATAGCTTAGAAGATGATAGATCAATAGACAGGCAGACAGACAGAGAGAGAGACAGACAGGCAGGCAGGAAGGCAGGCAGACAGGCAGATAGATAGATAGATAGATAGATAGATAGATAGATAGATAGATAGATAGATAGATAAAGAGGGAATTGGGAATTGGCTCATGCAATAAGGCCAAGAAGTCCCAAAATATGCCGTATGGAAAGCTGAGACCTAGGAAAGCCATTGGTGTAATTCAGTCTCAGTCAAAGGGCTTGAGAATCAGAAGATAAATGGTATAACTCTCAGTCCTAGGCTGAATGCCTGAGAAAGGGATAGGGAGCAGGATGCTAATATAATCCCAGAATCTGAAGTCCTGAGAACCTGAAGCTCTGTTGCCTAAATAAAGGAGATGATGAATGCCCCAGCTCCAGAAAAGAGAAGAAATTTGTGCTTCTCTGCCTTTTTGTTCTTTTTGAGCCTTCGACTGATTAGATGATGCCTGCACACATTGGTGAGGGTACATCTTCTTACACTGTCTACTGATTCCAATGCTAATCTCTTCCAGAAACATCCTCACAGATACAGGCAGAAATTGTGTTTTACCAGCTATCTGGATATCCCTTAACCAAATCAGATTAACACATGAAGTTAACCATCACACCATTCCAGCAGGTAGGCTGTTGTTTTACAATAGGGAAAGATTTGACATATAAGTGATGCCCCTGTATTTCTCTTATAATTCCTTTTCCTTATTTTTTTGATAAATGAAAAAGTGTCTCAGCTACGGACCCAAAAGGACCCAGTGACAAGGAATTTAGACCACTCAGGAGTCCCTGTCAAGATATTTCCTTCAGGAGATGTAAAAACTTTACTCAAAATCACACTCCTATTTCAAAGTCCGCTTCCATCTAAAGAGTAGAGCATACAGAACATGAAGGCTTGGAAGAACTGTTTCTTCAGGGAAAGATGACTATGAAAGACTATATAGATATAGAACTCCATATGTTATTAGCTGAGTTCTTTGTTGCACTACTTCACAGTTTCACTTCTTTTTCTGCTTAATTCTCCCTGTTTGGTTTCTCCAATGTTGTTAAGGATAGTGTTTGTAAAGCTTAGTCTCAGGAAGTTCTCTGAGAACTTGACCTAAGATAGGTAATTGAAGCATGTGAAAGCTGTGGGATATCTGATCAGAATAATAAACAGTGTTTATTAACAAACTCTGATGTATGTTCTCTATTTCACTTACTACTAATGATGACCTATATCACAGACTTCTGTTTTGAAGCACTTAAAGTTTTCTGAATTAGCCACTAGTATGACAAATACTGACACAGAATTCACTGCTTCTCTGAGCAAATTGCCTATCCTTTTATAATAGCAGCCCACGGAATTGTAAAACTGACAAACCAACTTTTCAAATGAATTTTCAGAGGCTTCAGACAAAAAGAAGACAGAGGTAGATGGAATGTGGCTCACACAAGAGAGAAACAAATTTTCTGCTTTGGCTGCTTATAGAGAACTTGAGATGATAAATGAGCTATGACAACAGAATCTGTTACTTTCAGGGAAAATATCTCTATGTCTTATCTGTTTATCAAAATATTGAAAATATTTGAAAAGCATTTAAGAACCTACTTATAACAATACAATGTTTTCTCCATCTTACTCAGATTTGAAAATTAAATGAAATGATAAAAATTATCATAGCTATATTTTCAGTGTTTACTTATAGACATTAGTTTATCCTTCATTCTTCATACATTCATTTACATTTTCCTTATGTGATTACTGATTTTTTGTTTTTATTTCCCATTTTTATTTATCTTCATTTTGATTACTTCATACATATATTTTATTGTTTGCAATTGTAAAATTAACAATCTTCTTTTCATGGTCTAGTTCACAGAATCAATCTAAACCTCTCAGAATTATGTAAAAACAAAAAAGAAAATTTATAATTGAGCCCTAGCATTTTATTTAACACGTAGGAATTGGTGTTCTGAACATTTTCTTGGTAATTTCACACATCTATACATCAATAAGGGTCTAGGATTTTGCCCACTCAGAGCATCCCCTTGAGATTTTTCTTCACTGGCCTAAATTCTAAATTCATAACTTCTTTTTAGGTACAACTTCTCTCCAAGACCTTATTTACATATCTTACTTTCTTAATTACATACCTGTTACTTTAAAACATATAAAATAAACCCTCTTCTCAGGCGCTTTGTAACAGCATGTTTACCGTTATACATTTTCACTCTCTTTAGTATTTTATTTTTTTTTAATACAAAAGAAAAGATAGGGAGATATTGAAAAGCATTATATAAATTCTTTATATTTTCCTTTATAATTTCGTTCACTTCTAGTTTTCAATATCTTCTCATCAAAACATTTGGAAGCCATAGCATTTAATTTAATTATATTTGCTTATGTGTTTTAAAATGTAATGTTTAATTAAATTGAAATTAATTTTTGTTAGTTTCTTACTCAAATTTCAAGCCAATATTTCTGATATTATCTAACAAACATTACCTTTCATTTCTATTATTTTTTTATTTCTCCTTTGTCATGTTTTTATATTATCTAAATTCATTTTGCCCTGATCTGAAGAGTATACATAATATATATGAAGACACCACAATAAGTACCCCATGAATATGTACTTATTGTATGTCAATTAAAAACTAAATTAAATAATAAAATATGTTTTGGTGAGTTTATCTGTTCGACACCTCTGTTTTGTCTACATTACCAAGGGTTTCAATAAAATTATTTTTTTGAAACTCAAATCATCATGGGGCTGACACTTGAGTAACCTTGAGTAGCTGGTTAATATAACTAAAGTTTCTCTTTTGTAAAATGTCATAGTTAGGTTTAAATCTTACTGTGAGAATGAACGTACTTCTATATTATGTTCACTACCAGAATCAAAGAGTGATTAAATCTTACCATTCATCTATTCATGAATCTACTTAATAGAATATAAATTTGTTTAGTGTCTGCTCAGTTTCAGATACTCTGCTAGGCATTGAGAATATGTTAGCAGAAGCATTTTTTTAAAGACATTGCCCTTCTTCCTAAGACGTCATAATGTCTTTGCAGGAAGAACAAAAAGACATAATACGGCTTGATAACTGCTAAGATAATCATATATGCATTTGTTAAGGTGAAGAAAAGGTGTACAAATAATATAATTTGTGGGTCTCTAAGAGTGTGTTCTAAAACAGCTGAGGCTTGAATTAAGACATGCACATTCTAACTAGATTACACTGCTATTTTAGGGGCCTACTTCTAAGGCACACTATCAACGCTCTGACAGTAAATTCTAGGTAAAGTAGTGTGAAAAAAAGTTGAGATTATTTTTACGAACATCCTGATTTTTTTGTGTTTTTTAAACTTATACTTCACACTCGTACTTTGGCTACTGACAGTGTTTCCTTAATAACTCCTTAGACTGCATCTTTTTTTGGACATTGTCTTAAAAATGTAAGCTAGATACAGCTAGACTGGTTAATGTCCTGCCAGGTTTTGACAGTTTGGTAGGAAATGGTAAAAATTATTTTTCAAAGATGTCTTTGCTATCTTTCCTTGTTGCGTTTTCTATTTGCATCACTGATAGTTGTTTCAAGTTGAAATTAATATCCAGCGTGGAGTTTTATTGGAACTGCATTAATCTCTAAATAATTTACCTATGTGATGACATCTTTGTAATACTCAATCTTCTCATTCTAAAAATCTCTTTATCTCACTTTTTATTCAAGACTTTTATATTTGTCAGGCAAGATTTGTAGGTTGATTCTTTGTGTATCCTATATTTTATATTATAATCTTTTCCAAATATTTATGGTTTTTATTGTCGTCATGGATAGGATCTGTTTCATCAAAATCCACTTGCTGATGGCTGCTGCTTATATATTGCAGTGTCAAAAAGGCTGAATTATCAGAGCAGGCTCAACATGAATCATAGATCTTACCCAAAACAAACTTTACTAATGAATAATGAAGAATGCCAGCAAAAAGAAAGCAAAGATATATTAGAATCTGTTTCGGGAAGACGGAATTGTCAGATATAGCCTCCAAAATACTCTTTCTCTGAATTGGTACACATTTTGATTTTGGAGTTCCTAAGTTAAATAAGCAGGAGGCCATGAGCCTGAAGCTGTGTCAGTAAATTCCTTGTATCAAACTGAAACCTAATACATAAATGAAAACCTAAAACAGGAGTATATTTTTGTAACAAACAGCTGACTGTCAGCCAATTGAAAACAGTTGAGCATCAACCAGTCACAAGCAGCCAACTGATCAGACCATGCCCAAAGAAGGCAAATGCCTCATCACATCCTGCTTGAACAAGGCAAATGTCTATCTGTAGCCAATTAAATGATACCTCTATTTGCTTCCATATTAGGCCTATTAAAGCTCCATGCTCACATGGCTGGGTAGAGAGCCCTCTCAACTACTTCTGGTTCTGAGTGCTGCCTGTTTCATAAATCATTCTTTGTTGAAATAAACCCTGTTATATTTAATTTGTCAAAGCTGTTCTCTTTAACAGTATAAGTGGCATATTCTGTGTGATGTAAGATAGATTAGAGGACATATTAAGATTGGGGCTTATTAGTTGACTCACTGAATTTCTAAACAACTGCATCACAAGAATCCACATTCCTGGTTTATTTACAATAAATAACCAAAATCAATTAAATATGTTCTCTTAAAACATATTTTTATACAGACACTCCATCAAGTATCTTACTGTTATTATATAATATTCACATGTTTTAAAGCGGTCTAGTGTAGATATTTTCTTAAAAAAATAGAATTGTTAATAACTACATATTTTCACCCTTTAGAAAATAATGTAACAGATTTCAACTCTATTTTTCATCAGATATGGGAAGTAAAATTCTCAAAACTTAAACAAAACAAAAACAAAGGTAGAACCAGAATTACTATGTTCTTTTTAGTTAAACATAGTTAATACTGTAGAGTTAAATTATGAGGAAAGCCCCAGTTTGTTCTTTTGCAGCTTAGTTTCTCATTTAATATTTACTTTTATTTCTTTATTTTGTAATTTATATTTTAAAATAATGCATATGCCCATATGGCATTGCTTGCCTGTTTTGTTTTGCATTGTTTTTCATGTTTTATAAATCAAGGCAAGCCTGTTACATTTACTGTTTTTGAGAAGTCTTTGTCTTTGTATGTTCTGAAAGTAATATTTCCATTTTCTATGTATTCTCTAAGTAATATTTCACTTTTCTATGTGCTGCTTTTTAATTAGTCTCTTATTCTCTTTTATATTATTCTGCAGTTTCAACACAATATATCTAAGTTTTTATTTAGTTTTATTCAGCCCTTGGAGATTCACTTCATTATAAATTTAGGTTGTTTAAATTAAAAATTCTCATCATTTAACCTTTAATTTTTAGCTGTCTGCATTTTAATCTATTATATCTTTCTGGAAGTCTTTCACATATATGCTTAATGTTTTCATTATGTTCTGATTTTTTTCTTAACATCACCTGAATGTTTTCCATCAATTATATTTTTATCTCATTAATGCAGGTCAATGAGATACATTTTAGTTAAATTCATTTTTAAGCTAATTTCCTTTGAAATTTTATTAATATTATTCATTTTATGATAGGTTTTATTTTTAGATTTACATAAAAATTGGTCAGAAAGTATTGAGAGTCCCTTAAATACCTTCCCCAACCCCAGTTTCTTCTATTATCAACATCTTAGTAGTACTTTCAATTTCAATAAATATTTGCTTTTATTATTAGGATTCAATTTTAATTCTACTTAAATATCTTTGATATTTGTGTTTACTATTTTGTTCTCTTGTTTTTGCTGCATAATTTAAATCACTTTTAAATTTTTGTTATGCTTTTCCTTTCATATTGCCATTTTATTGGGGTTTAATTTTTTTGTATTTATCATTCTGTGATGGTGCATTGTTTCCACTTATATAGTGTTTAATAAGAGTTCTACTTAGGTCTGTTCATATTTTTGGACGCCTTTTAAAAACCATTTAGTGAAAGGAACTTATAAAAGCTCATAACAAAAAGTATAATCAGCCTGGTACAAATTTTTAATTTAATTGCTTGCTTCAGGATCCCAGAGCAAGAAAGTTGTATGACTTGGAACAGCAACGTTTATATAAAGTCAGGGTCACTGTTATTGACATTTCCGTACTATTTTTCCCCAAAGCAATACTTATGTTCCTACATGCCCTTATAAATTCTTGCTGCTCCCTCACTAAACTGTCTCCTTTTCTTTAATCTGGGTGGAGTTTTGTTACTTTTCCCTTTTTTCAGACAGGGTCTCACTCTGTAACTCAAACTGGAATGCAGAGGCATAAACATGGCTCACTGCAGTCTCTATCTTCCCAGGGTCCAGTGATTCTTAGACCTCAGCTTCCCAAGAAACTGCTGGGGGATGCAACCACATGTGGCTAAATTTTGTATTATTATTTTTATTTTTATTTATTTATTTATTTTGAGACAGAGTCTCGCTCTGTCGCCAAGTGACAGGCTGGAGTGCAGTAGTGCAATTTCGGCTCACTGCAATCTCCGCCTCCTGGGTTTAAACAATTCTCCTGCCTCAGCCTCCTGAGTAGCTGGGACTACAGGCGTGCACCACGACGCCCAGCTAATTTTTGCATTTTTCAGTAAAGAGAGGGTTTCACCATGTTGGCCAGGCTAGTCTAGATCTCTTGACCTCGTGATCCACCTGCCTCAGCCTCCCCAAGTGCTGGGATTACAGGCATGAGCCACCGTGCCCGGCTTTTGTATTATTTGAAAAGACTATGTCTCACTCTGCTGTCCAGGCTGGTCTCAAGCTCCAGGCTCAAGCGATCCAACCACCTCAGCCTCCAAAAGTGCTGGGGTTAGAGGCATGAGCTACTCACCCAGGATGACTTTCTTAATAAATAGAATGCGGTTGATGTGACACTTCATAATATTTGAGGATAGATTATAGTGAAAACAAATAGCTTCCGCCTGGCTTCTCTTAATCTACCTCATGCCCTGAAAGCTCAAAGCCAACATCTGAGAAGTCCAGTTATCCTGAATACTCCCACCAGGAAAGACTAGGTGGAAAGACAAGAAAGAGGAAATGAAAGATGCCAAAGAACACACAGCTATTCCAGGTGCCCCCTCCCCCACCCTGCCGCTGGTCATGTCTCTCCTATCTGGGTATTACATACGTGATATCAAACAATCAGGGAAGAGCCAACATTGCAATTCATTTAATTTTCAATATTTCAAGATGATGGCCAAAAATTTCAGAGGAAAATCTAAGAAATTTGAAAACAGTAGTGGACCTTAACAAACTTCCATTTATCTCTGTTAGTCTAGGAAACTGAAAATGTAGAAGGACACATGTAAGTTCCTGATTCACCAAAGAAAACAGTCTCTGTCTATAATTTTTGGCTGAACATGAAAGCTTTTACACAGAGACAGTGAAAGACAAGAGAGAATTTTAAGTTACCAGAATTGTGAATAAATCCATCATTCAAAAGGTATATTAATTAACAAAGGGTAGAACCCTTCCTGGCTCAAGGTAATCACAACTTCTGGGCAATCCTGGCTGATGACTAAGCTATCCTGACCTAGGGATGGTAGCTAGAAAGACAGACTTAGTAAATAAAAACAAATAATTTAAAAAATGTTTAAAACTAAGTGTATAGGTATAAAATTCCTAGAAAATAATAGAAGTTACAGATGACCATGTGCTTGGCAATGGCTTTTTAAGATACAGCAAAGGTATAATCCATGAAAGAAACAATTCACAAACTGGACTTGACTAAAATTAAAATTTTCTGTCCTATAAAAGACACTACCAAAACAATTTTTAAAAATAAAGAAACAGACAGTGATAATATTTGCAAAAAACATAGCTGATAAAAGATTTTCATTCAAAATATACACAGAACCCTTAAAATTCAACAGTAAGAAACAAAAAATGCAATCAACTGATACATTTGTATTTTTAAAAAAATTTACTTCAATAGCTTTTGGGATACAAGTATTTTTTGTAACATGGATGAATAGTGGCGAATTCTGAGATTTTTGTGCACCCATCACTCAAGTAATGTTCATTGTGCCTAATGTGTAGTTTCTTGTCCCTGACCCCTCTCTCAGCCTTTCCCATAGGAGTCTGGAAAGCTTATTATATCACTCTGCATACCTTTGGTACTCACAGCTTAGCTCCCAGTTACCAGTGAGAAGATAAGGTTTTTGATTTTCCACTCCTATGTTATTTCGCTTAGAACAATGGCCTCCAGCTTTATCCAAGTTGCTGCCAAAGACATTATTTCATCCTTTTTAATGGCTGAATAGTATTCCACGGTGTTTATATATACCAAATTTTCTGTATCCTCTCGTTAGTCAGTGGGTGCTAACCTTGGTTCCACATCTTTGCAATTGTAAATTGTGCTGCTATAAAAACATGTGTGTAAGTATTCTTTTCATATAATGACTTTTTTTTTCTATTGCTTAGATATCCAGGAGTAGGATTGTTGGATTGAATGGTAGTCTACTTTTAGCCCTTTAAGGAATCTTCATACTGTTTTCTACAGAAGTTATACTAATTTACATTCACCCCCAGCATTGTATAAGCATTCTCTTTTGCCCACACCTTCACCAACATCTCTTGTGTCTTGACTTGCTAATAATGGTCATTCCTGCAGGAGTATGATATTGTTTCATTATGGTTTTAATTAGCATTTCCCTGATGATTAATGATGTTGAACATTTTTTCCCTACATTTATTGCCCATTTGTATATCTTCTCTTAAGAAATGTCTATTCGTGTCCTATGCTCACTTTTTAATGGGACTCTTTTGGCTTTTTCTTGCTGATTTGTTTGAGTTCCCGGTAGATACTTGATACTAGTCCATTGTCAGATGTGTAGTTGGCAAATACTTGCTCTCATTCTGCAAATTGTCTGTTTACTCTGCTGATTATTTATTTCGCTGTGCAGAAGCTTTTACATTTAATTAGGTCCCATCTATTTATTTTTCTTTTTATTGCACTTGCTTTTGGGGTCTTAGTCATAAATTCTTTGCCTAAGCCAACATCTAGAAGAGGTTTTCCAACATAGTCTTCTAGAATTTTTAAAGGTTTAGGATTTAGACATAAGTCTTTGACCCATCTTGAGTTGACTTTGTATAACATGAGAGATAAGGATCCAGTTTCACTCTTCTACATGTGGTTTGCCAGTTTTCCCAGAACCATTTATTAAATAGGGTGTCCATTCCCCAATTTATGTTTTTGTATGCTTTTTGAAAGATCAGTTGGCTTTATAAGTATGGCTTTATTTCTGGGTTCTCTATTCCGTTTCACTTGTGTATATACATACTTTTGTTCCAGTACATTGCTGTTTTGGTAACTATAACCTTATAATATCATTTGAAGTCCAGTAATGTGATGCCTCCAGATTTGTTCTTTTTGCTCAGAACCGCTTTGACTATGCAAGCTCCTTTTTGGTTCCAGATAAATTTTAGAACTGTTTTTTCTAATTTTGTAAAAAATGATGTTATTTGATGGGAACTGCCTTGAACCTGTAGATTATTGGGGGTTGTATAGTTATTTACACCACATTGATTCCACTCATCCATGAGCTTTTGTTCATGTCATCTATGATTTATTTCAGCAGTGCTTTGTAGTTCTCCCTATAGAGATCTTCACCTCCTTGGTTAAGTATATTCCTAAGTATTTTAGACTTTTTTTGGCTATTGTGAACGAGAATGAGTTATTGATTTGATTCTCAACTTGGTCATTGTTGGGAAATAGAAGTGCTGATGTGTATACATTGATTTACTTTTTTTTTGTAGTTTTCTTTTTTTTTCAATTGTACCTTAGGTTCTGGGGTCCATGTGCAGATCATGTTCTTGGATAGGTACATACACGGCAATGTAGTTTGCTGCCTCCATCCCCCCATCACTTATATCTGGCATTTCTCCCCATGTTATCCCTCCCTAACCTCCCTACCCTCCGCTGTCCCTCCCTTAGCCCTCCACAACAGACCCCATTGTGTGATGTTCCCCTCCCTATGTCCATGTGTTCTCATTAACACCTGCCTACAAGTAAGAACATGCAGTGTTTGATTTTCTGTTCTTGTGTCAGTTTTATAAGAATGATGGTTTCCAGATTCATTCATGTACCTACAAAGAACACAAACTCATTGTTATTTATGGCATCATTTATCACGTCTAGGAGTTTTTTGGAGGAACCCTTAGGATTTTCTAGGCATACAATGACATCATCTGCAAACAGCAATAGTTTGACTTCTTGTTTTCCAATTTGGATGCCCTTTATTTTTTTCATATGCCTAATTGTTCTGACTAGGACAATTGTGGTGAAAATGGGCATCTTTGTTTTGTTCCTGTTATGTGATAGAATACTTTCAACTTTTTCCCACTCAGTATGATGTTGGCTGTGGGTTTATCATATATGGCTTTTATTATTTTGAGGTAGAATCCTTCTATACCTAGCTTGTTGAGAATTGTTATCATAAATGGATGCTTGATTTTGTTGAACACTTCTTTTTGCAATTCTTGAGATGATCATATCGTTTTTGTTTTTAGTTCTATTTATGTGATGTATCACATTTATTGACGTGCATGCATTAAACCATCCCTGCTTCCCTGGAATAAAACCCATTTAATTATGATAAATTAAATTTTTGATATGCTGTTGAATTCCTTAGTTAGTATGTCGTTGAGGAGTTTTGCATCTATTGGTTTACATTTTTCTTTTCTCATTTTTGTGTCCTTTCCTGGTTTTGGTATCAGGGTGATTTTGGTTTCATAGAATGATTTAGAGGGACTCCCTCTCTCAGTCTTTTGGCATAGTTTCAGTAGGAGTGGTATCAATTCTTTGAATGTCTGATAGAATGCAGCTCTGAATCCATATGACCCTGTGCTCTTTTAATGGATATTTTTAAATTACTGATTAAATTTCACTTCTTGTTATTGGTCTATTCAAGATTTTTATTTTTTTTTTCTGATTTAATCTAGGAGGTTATGTTTCCAAGAATTTATCTATTTCCTCTAGGTTTTCTAGTTTGTGCACATAAAAGTGTTATAGCAGTCTCAAATAATCTTTATATTTCTGTGGTGTTGTTGAAGTGTCTCTAGTCTCTAGGCCATTTAATTTCAGTGTTAATATTGAGATGTGAGGTGCTAGTCTCTTCATCATGTTACTTGTTACTTAGGTCATTTTTTTATTGTGTTATTGTTTCATAGGCCTTGTGCATTTTAAGCTTCCAAAGGTTATACTTTGGTGCATGTTAAGCTTATATTTCAAGGATTAGAATTCCCTTTAGCATTTCTTGTAGTGCTGGTTTGGTAGTGACAAGTTCCCTCAGCATTTGTTTGTCTGAAAAGTGACTTTTTTTCTCTCTCGATTTAGTTCTTGTCTTGTGAAGTTTCTGATGAGAAGTCTCCTGTTAGTCTGATAGGTTTTTCTTTTTAGGTTACCTGATGCCTTTGTCTCACTGTTCTTAGAATGGTTTCCCCAGCCATCTCTCAAACAAGTTTTCCAGACTTATTATATTCTCTTCTTGCTCAGGAACATCAATTATTCTTAGGTTTAGTCATTATACATAATCTTACATTTCTTGAAGTCTTTGCTTATTTCTTTTGATTCTTTTTTCTTTATTTTTATGTGATTGGGTTAATTCAAAACAACCTTGTCTTCAAGCTCTGAAATTCTTCTATTGTTCTAGCCTATTATTAAAACTTTCCACTGCATTTTGTAATTCCCTCTGTCCTTGATTTCTAGACATTCTGATTGTTTTTTCCTGATGATATCTATCACTCTAGAAATTTTGTCATTCATATTCTGAACAGCTCTTTTAATATATAATGGTTTTCACTTTTCTCTGGTGTCTGCTTGACTAGCTTTGTAATCAACCTCTGAATTCCTTATCTGGTATTTCAAACATTTTATCTTCATTTAGATTCACTTGCTGGAGAGACAGTGTGATCTTTTGGAGATGTTTTAGAACTCTATTTTGTCGTATTACCAGAGTTAATTTTCCTGCCCTGGTAGCTCCTGCACTCATAGCTGTAACCTATGGTTCACTTTCCTCTACAGCAGCACAGGCCAAGAGAGTTTGCCCCACTTGTGGTTATAATGTGAGACTCAGTTGGGGACTTCTTTAAACTTGTGACCACTGCCTAAGCTTACTTGCTGTCCTCCAAAATATCCCCTGTGAGGAACAGCAAGGAATGGCTGACCTCAGTCTGTCCTGGGATCTAGGATTGCATGCAAGGGTCTTCTTGCTATTGCTCCAACTTTTATATTCCATGTAACTCCCCAAGTCAGTTCCTGTATTCATTGCTTTCGCTACGAGCAATAAGCCAAAGCAGTAAGCCAAAAAGCAATGAGCCAAAGCAACTTAGGCCTTTCCCTGTGGCCTGAACTTTCAGGGTTCCCAGTGGGCATGCATATGTTGGTGGCAGTCTTTCCCCTCCTCACATTCTGAGGACTGTCAGCCTGGCTCATGATGTAGCTTGCAGATTCCTGCTTCCTTCAAAGTGTCTGTATATTCTTTCAGTTTTCCTGTTCAGTTCCTGCATAGCTGCTTGGGAAAAGAGATCACAATGTTAATCTCTACACACTATTTTGTTCTTCCAAGATGGAGAGGTATGCCAGCAATGCCTGTAATCCACCATCTTGGAAAAGAAAAAAAATTAAAAATAGACCAAGGTCCTTAAGAGACAGGTCACCATAGAAAATATACAGATAATAAATAATCATACAAACAGATTTTCATAGGTCATCAAGAAAATGGAAATTAGGACAATGAGATACCACTACATATAAGTTAGAATGGCCAAAATCCAGAACACTGAAAACACCAAATGGTGGTGAGGATTTGCAGCAGTAGAAACTTTCTTATTCATTGCTGAAGGGGATGCAAAATGGTACAGTCATGTCGGAAGACAGTTTGATGCTTCCTTACAAAACTAAACATAATCTTATCCTATCATTCAGCAAACCTGCTTTTTGGTATTTACTCAAAGGAGTTAAAATTATGTCTACACAAAAACTTGCATGAAGATATTTATAGCAACTTTAGTCATAATTGCCAAAACTTGTTTTTAAAAAAGTACATAAATTTAAGGAGTGCAAGTGCAGTTTTTTTACATTAATAGATTGGATGTTGGTGAAGTCTAGACTTTTAGCGTAATTATCACCCAAATAATGTACATTGTACCACTCCCTCTCACTCTCCCACAATTTTGAGTTTCCAATATTTATTACTCCACATTCTATGTCCATAGTTCTCACTTTACACTAATTCCCAACAATAACTGAGAACATGCAGTATTTTACTCTCTGAATCAGCGTTGTTTCACTTACAATAATGGCCTCAGGTTTAATCTACGTTGCTGCAAAAGACATGATTTAATTTTTTTCTATGACTGAAGAGTATCTCATTGCATATATACACCACATTCTTTTATGTAATTATCCATCTATAAACACATCGGTTGATTCTGTCTTTACTATTGTGAATAGTACTACAATAAACATATGAATACAGGAATGTTTTTATGTAATGATTTATGTTTCTTTGGGTAAATATCCAGTAGTGGTATTGCTGGATCAAGTGATGGTTCTATTTTCAGATCTTTGAGAAATCTTTATGCTATTTTCTATAGAGATTATACTAATTTACATTCCCACCAACAGTGAATGTTTAAGAGTTCCCATTTTTCTGAATCCTGAATGTTATCTTTTTGTTTTTGTTTGCTTGTTTGTTAACATTTCAATAATGGCTATTCTGACTGGTGCTAGATGATATTTTACTGTTGTTTCAATTTGTATTTCTTTTATGATTAGTGATGTTGAGCATTTTTCGTATACCTGTTGGCTATTTGCATATCTTCTTTTGAAAAATCTCTATTTATGTTGTATGCTCACTATTTAATGGGGTTATTTTTTATTTTTTTGTTTTTGTAGTTGTTGAATTGTTTATGTTCCCTATAAATTCTGAAAATTTTCTTGTTATATACATAGTTTGCAAATATTTTCCATCTTCCACTGGAAACCAAGTCTAGAGGACAAGAATGAGTCATTTAAATCTTGCTTTTTCTTGATGTATAATTTTTTGGTCAGAGCACTTAGTGATGTAAATATTTGTTGAATAAATTATATTTAATAAAGGAAAAAACTGTTCATTTAATATAAATTATCTCTTTATTGTGTTTATTCTACATTATAAAGTGCAAATATCTTTATTGGTGTATTAAAAAACCTTCAAAATATATTGAAAATATGTTTTGTTAAATTTAATCTAGGTGGTCAGGATATGGCAAGTTTATGAATAAAACCTGATCTTGGCTGATGCAGTGGCTCATGCCTATAATCCCAGCACTTTGGGAAGCCAGAGCAGGTGGATCATGAGGTTAGGAGTTCCAGACCAACCTGGCCAATATGGTGAAACCCCATCTCTACTAAAAGGACAAAACTTTGCCAGGTGTGCTGGCAGGTGGCTGTATCGCAGCTACACGGGTGGTTGAGGCAGAAGAATTGCTTGAACCTGGCAGTGAGCTGGGATCATGCCACTGCACTCCAGCCTGGGTGGCAGAGCAAGATTCTGTCTCAAAATAAACAAACAAACCTGATCTTAATAATTTAATCCTACCTTTAAAAAACTTAGTTCTTAGATACCCCGTTAAAACTCTGGGTATGTAAGTTTGTAATTAATTCGATGTAAAATAATTATCAAATTAAATAACAAGAATATTTTTTCTCATATTCATTTGGTTTTACAAATGTAAGTGACATGCAGTCACTTAAAGTGTATATATGTATCATCTTTCACATATGTCTACCATTTTCTAATCTGACATTCTCATATTGATATTTTTACATTCCATGGTTTTATAAGTTTCAAAAATTAAGTACCTATCTCATAAATCATAAATATAGTAAATATTTCTTTTTAAAATATTCTTTATTCTTAAAACTGAGTCCTTGTATTTTAACATAAATAAGCTCTTAGTCCTCATAAATGTACAATAAATAATGTACAATGTCAGTGTATACTGATAAAAATCTCACCTTTAACAATCCATGTTTCCACTTAGAGAACTACTAAATTGTTAAGTGGTAGGTGATATAATTGATTTTAACATTGTTTCTGTCTTGTAATGTCAGCAACTTAACTTGCTTCAACCCAAGTGCATCTTAATCATTATATTCAAAGACAGTTGCTGACTCCCCCACCCTCAAAGCATCCTTGGCTTCCCTCCTCTTTGTTTCTTTAACACTGTTAGTTTTTTTCTGGATCCTCTTGGGTAAAAATCTGTAGTTAATATGCAGATCATCTCTCTCCGTAATCAGTACTTCTGAAAGGTTATTACCACTGTTCTCTAAGGACCCTACAAATCCTGAATCAGGAGGAAATACCATGCCAACCTAATTATTCTTTGCCCTCAGCCTCACATCAATGACAAAATAATATAAAATTCACTATCTGTGCAATCAGTTCTAGTTCACTAATTCATTATTTTGAGTTTTTACAACAGCACATACACATAATATATATACCTATATATACTTTAAATACACATGGATATATTATTTAAAATGTTTATACTATATTAAGTTCTACTCAAATGCTCAGCTATGCATGTTTCATAAAGAGATCCTCTATTCCATTAGGCAGTCCTTCTGGGGAAGCCTGTCCATATTTTTTCCTCTATAGAATTGCAAGCCTGATACAGGTATAACATGTGCAAGATGCTCCATATTATTTAAAATACTATCACAGGGAAGTACAACCTGTTCGAAATCCTCTGTGTCCTGCATAAGTCATTAATTACCTTATTTTTAAAGGAACATTAAAATCAGAAGCGAAGAGTAGAAATGCACTGATGGGAAATTTCTGAACTCTTTGTAGGAATTTAGAGTTCCTTCTGTTTATAGTAATAGTCATTAAGTGCTATAAAAACATAGGAACCTTACAAAAAGTGTTTCATAGGCTATTAAGGAGGTAAAGACCATAAAATAATAAAAAACAGAAGTTCGGCTTACATAAATTTGAGCCCAATATGTGGTAATATGTAGGCTAAATCTGATAAAAGAAAAATACAAGAAAAGGTTTTTCTATATATACATAAATGTGTAACATTCTCTGGCTCAGAAAATTCTTGATTCTATATTGTGGGTTATTTAATATGCTATTTACTCCAGTTCACATAATAATGCTACATGGTGTTTCATACTACTGTTTAATAGTTACAGAAAAAATGTTTAATACATTTTCTTAAACAAGTTAGTGGTATCTTCATGCTGTATTTTACATTTTACAAACAGAAAAAAAAGCACTGTAATAAATCTTAAATGCTTTATACAGAGAAAAAACACACTTTAGAGGCAAAAAGGCAGATTATTAGTTAGAAAGGGTCAAGAAGCGAACTCAGTTCGTAACAGAAATAGTGCAAGTAACCACTCTTTTCACCATAGTGAAAGCAAACAAATCATGTCACCAAGCTAAAGGGAAAAGTACACCCGTCATACATGACATTAATGTTTTTTATGCTCTCAGCAAGTATAAATCATGTAAACTGAAAATTAAAGCCTCAATTTTAAGTAAATAAATATTTAGTTGTGAAGTTGAGGCTCTTTTTCTTTTTGTTTTTGTCATTCAGCTTATCTCTTCACAAATAAAACATGTTTTTAATTATTAAGTAAAATTTCTGTATCATTTAAAATCATTAAATAATAAGAATGATATTTTAAATAACAAATTGGAATTTAGTTTTGCTATAACAGTCTAATTAGGTTACATTTTAATGAATTATTTATTTTCAAATTGTCTATGCAAAAATGAATTTACTTAGAATAGAGTACTCAGTTAACAGACCTCAAAAATAACCATTCTAGACAGTGGATATAGCTTAGAGTTTATGTTTCTTTCATGCTTTTCAACAAATACAGACAGACTTCTTCAGAAGGACTGCCTAATAACATAAGCAAAGTTTATATTATCTTAGAGTTTATGCTCCTTTCATGCTTTTCAACAAGGTGTAAAACAACTTTAATATACATCATTTGGGGTCAATGAAACAAATTAGTAGAATGATTTTGGAAAACAGGTCTAGCAACATTTTACTTTTTCTTTTTTTACTGTAACAAAAGGATAAATAAATACCTGAAGGGATGAAACCCCATTCTCAATTATGTGATTATTATGCATGGCATGCTTGTATCAAAACATCTCATGTGCTCCATAAATATACACACCTACTACGTGTCCACAAAAGTTAAAAATTTTAAAATTAAAGGAATGCAAGCAAGTAATATAGAACAGAATAATTGTATGTCTAACTGCCTTTGCTTATGTTGACATTCTTATTTAAAAATCAGTATGTGAACAGCTTACAAATAAAAAATAATTATATATTTACATATATTTGTATAAATCCTTCATATTCGTATATCTCAAAATCGATATTAGCCATCAGCAGGAATTTTAGGAAAGACAATGTAAAAAAGACATGATCGTACAGCCAGAAACAAAACACACAAAAAACAAAAACAAAAACAATAAGCCCTCAGTCTGACAGTTCAGAAGGTAATGCTGTCAAACACCTTGCGTGATTGAAATACATCCTTCCAAGTTCATAGAACAACCTGCAGCCTTGACTTTAGCTTTGTAAAGGCCCACGCTAAACTATGCCTGTAGTAATGTACAGAAACTGTGCCATAATAAATACATGTTGTTTTAAAATGCTAAGTTTGCATTATTGTTACGCAGCAATAGATAACCAATACACCATCACTCATATCCTAACAATGAGAGCAAAGGGGATCAATCCAGAAAGTGAGTGGATGTTTCCAAGGAAGACAAGAGAATCTTGGTCATTTTCATTTCTGTTAAAAGTGGTGAAAGGCAGAAATCAGAAAATTTCACTGTACATTGATTCCTTTGCCTCCCTCCTTCTTCCTTTCTTTCTCATTTTTCTTTCGCTTTCCCCGCTGCTCTCTCTTCTTTACATACTCCATAGTTTCTACCTAAAATATCTAATTTACTCTCATGGTTTCACTGATCACATCATCAAATCTGAATCTCAAATTCTATACTTCTCCCAGTATTCTTGTTCTCTATACTGATTTTTAACATAGATACTGTTTATTGTAAGTGCAGTGGAAAGTTTTGTTTATAGCTGCTAATTTTGAAAGAAAAAAATTAAAGTTTAAAACTAATATGGAATTAAAATCCATATTGGGACTCAGACATCGCATTCAGGCTGAGTTACATTAAATTTCAAGATGCTTGTTTTATAAAATGTACACATTTGAAAGGGTTTGCTTGTCCAACTAAAACGTGAAAAAAGACATGTTACTCATGTAAGAAAGTACCATTCTTGGATATATAAATGTACTTTAATATTTAAAATATTTACTTTAGTTACCTAATTCAGCATTCCTATTTTCTCAAATCTTTAAAATTTTGACAAAGTATTATTCCCATAAAATATTCCTACTGAAATGCATTATTCCAATAAATAAGTGAAATTGCTTTCTATATTGTCAAAGTAATAAAGATAATTACTTAATAGTTACAATCTGGGTACTTACCATGTTATTCTAAAATCAGAGGTCTTCTCTGAATAAAACTTGTTAATTTTAATTAATCATTAGGAACATTATTTTGAGTAATTTAATATTACAAGGTGAAGAGTACACATAAAACAGTAAAGTTCTCAAAACTTGCAACTAATTTGCTTCTTTATTTTGATACATTACAATGAAAGACAGTCTATTCATTCAAAAAATTGAAAGTGTAATTATCATTCATGCTAATGCTAGTTCTTGTCAACCCAGCCTTAGGGGTATAACTACAACTCTATTGTATACCTACCAATTAAAAAATGCATTATGGGTTTTTAAGTGTTTGTTATTATGGAAGTAGTTATATGAAAAAAATAAAAAGTAAAAGTAAGGCTCAGAGATGGTAATGTATAAATTCTGTACTACAAAGAGAATATATGTCTGCCATTAGGTAACATGGATTCACTAAAGCTAACATTAGTTTTAGTCACAAGGTAAAAAGGATAGAAGCTTAGTACATAAAGTACAGCATGCCATTGACTCTTTTTAAGCCTGGACAAAAAAGCAACCACAGAAAGTCATTCATGACTAAATTGGAATATGTTGTAAACATGAGGCTCTGAATCTCATTAATTTTACATTTCAGTGTCCATCCATTAAATATTTTAACTTAGGGCTTACCTGATTTATTCTGCTATCATAATATTCTTATCAGATCTTCTATATATAAAGATTGTCTGTAATACAGACTTGTTGATGATGATTTCACAGAACTTCCACTGATTACCCTAATTATCTTTCTAATATTGACATACAATTTTTGTCCCTTTTGTCCCATGTTCTCTTTTCCACCTCTGTAATTAATCTTTCAGAGAAAATTTCTTTGTAAACATTGTAACACCCCGATGCCTATCAAATTGCGTTACAGAATAAAAAGAAAATATATAAATTAATGAATTTATTACTAGCCCCCATTGATTGGCTTTCATCAAGATTATTAATTTTCATGGGTATAAATAATTTCTACTTTCTTCCTTGTTTATAATTGTTAATTTTAAACAAATGGGGTCATTTGTTTTCCACATTTACTCTCCCAAAAACTGTAAGCAGACCCAGGATGTGTCAAGGAGATAATATTTCAGAAACAGTGTTAGCAGAAATTATAAAATTTTCAGGTATTTTATTCCTTAAATAGCTTATTGAGAAAAGTTATAATGTTTGTGGAATAGTTACATATTGTATGATTTTTTATCAAGTTGCCAAGCACAATACCCTATGTTGAATCTATTTCAGACAATTGGGTGTTTCTTTTGACGTTTCTGTGACCTCAATTTAGCAGATAGTTTAGAATCTGATTATGATGTCAATAAATGCAGAAAATGCATTTGGTAAAAATTCAACACCTTTTCATGACAAAAACCCTCAACAAACTAGGACTGGAAGGAACATATCTCAAAAATAATAAAAGTCATATACAATAAACCCATAGACAACATCATATTGAACATGGAAAAGTTGAAACCATTCTCCTTAAGAGCCAGAACAAGACAAAGATGTCTACTTTCACCACTTCTGTTCACCATAGTACTGGAAGTTCTAGCCGCAGAAATAAGGTAAAAGAAAGCATTAAAAGGCATTCAAATTGGAAAAGAGGAAGTCTAATTATCTCTGTTCACTGATGATATGATCTTAAACCTAGAAAACCCTAAGGACTCCTCCAAAAGACCCATAGACTTGATAAATATTTCAGCAAACTTTTGGGACACAAAATCAATGTACGAAAATAAGTAGCATTTTTATATAACACTAATATTCAAGATAAGAATGAAACGAATAAACCTATTTGCAATAGCCACACAAAAATGAAATGAAATAAAATACCAGAAATATACCTAACCAAAGAGATGAAATAGATCTACAAGGAGAATTACAAAACACTAATAGAAGAAACCATAGATGACAAAAACAAACGGCAAAACATCCCATGCTTATGGGTTTTAAGAATTAATACCATTACAATTACCATACTGCCCAAAGCAATTTACAGATTCAGTGCAATTTCTATCAAATTACCAATGTCATTTTTCACACAATTTGAAAAAAATTTTAAACATTCATATAGAATAAAAATAGTCAGAGCAATCCTAAGCAAAAAGAACAAAGCCAGAGGCACATCCCCTGACTTCAAACTGTGTTACAAGGCTATAGTAACCAAAACGGCATGGGGTACAGGTACAAAATAAAAACATGGACCAATGGAACATAAGAGAGAACCCAGAAATAAAGCCACATATCTACAATGATCTATTCTTGAAAAAAACTGACCAAAATATACAATGGGGAAAAGACATCCTATTCAATAAATGGTGCTGGGAAAACTGTCCAGCCACATGTAGAAGAATGAAACTGAATCTCTAGATCTCACTATATACAAAAGTTAAGATTAATTAAAGACTTGAATATAAGTCCGGAAAATATAAAAATTCTAGAAAAAAATCCAGGAAAATTCTTCTAGACATTGGCCTAGGCAACGAATTTTTTATTAAAACCTCAAAAACAAATGTGACAAAACCAAAAATAGACAAATTGGACATATAAAACTAAAAAGCTCTTGCACAGCAATAGAAATAATCAACAGAGTAAACAACCTGCAAAATTAGAGAAAATGTTTGCAAACTGTGCATCCAAGAAAGGACCAATATGCAAAATCTACAAGAAACTCTAATCAATAAGATAAAAATCATAAAACCACATTAAAAATTGGGCAGAGAACATGAATAGACATTTCTCAAAAGAAGACATACACACAACCAAAAAATATAAAAAAAAAAGATTCTTACCATCATTAATCATTAAAGAAAAGCAAACTAAAACCACAGTGAGATAAGCACCTCACATCTGTCAGAATGGCTAGTATTAAAATCAACATATATTTGAGAAGATGTAGAGAAAAGGCAGTACTTATACACTGTTGTTCAGTAAATCTCAGGTAAAGCAATATCTGAGATTGGATAATTTATTTTTAAAAAAAGAGATTTAACTGGCTCAGCATTCTGTAGGAAGCCTAATTATGGCATCCATCAGGCTTCTCAGGTGGTTTCAGGACACCTACAATCATGGCAGAAGGCAAAGGAGAAGCTGGAACGTCTTACATGGCTGGAGCAGAAGGAAGTGAGATGGGAAGTGCTACACCTTTTTAAATAACCAGAATTCATGGAAACTCTATTAGGAGATCAGCACTAGGAGTATGGTGCTAAACATTTAAACACCACTCTCATGATCCAGTCACCTCCTACCAGGCCCCATCTCTAGGACTGGGGATCAAATTTCAACATGAGATTTAGGTGAGGACATAGGTACAAACTGTATGCATTCCTCAGGCACTTCAAACCTCAACACGTCTGAACTGAATTCAACTTACAGTCTTGATATGGAGAAGCATTTCTGATCCAGACCTCAAGAGAGAATTTTTGGACCTCATGCAAGAATTTTGAGGTGAATCCATAGAGTTAAGTGAAATCAAGTTTATTTAAAAAGTAAAGGAATTAAAGAATGGCTACTCCATGGGCAGAGCAGTGGCATGGGCTACTAAACTGAATATACTTACAGTTATTAATTGATTATACAACAAAGGTGGATCATTAGTACATTGCCAAGAACGGCTTGGTTGTAGAGACCCCAACACAGGAGGCACTGAAGGAATTAAGAAACAGACACAAAGATAGAGTGCAAAGGTGGGAAACAGAGTGGGGCCATCAGGGGACTGACAGCATTTCCCAGCTGAAAGCCCAGAGCAGACTCTGACCCACGTATTTATTCTTTGTGAACAAGCGATTATTTTTAATAAGCAGGTGTTCAGTGTTTCTTCATAGAATAAAGATAGACTAAACAGGCTGATAGTGTCTGTACACTACTAAAATAGAAATAGACTAGAAAGCACTCTTTGCAAGTCAGCAATTGGGACAAGGTAATATATCCTGTGTTTTGGAAACTGGTTTAACCAGCACATGACTGGTGCATATTGCTCACTATTCTAGCAGTTTTCTGCCTGGGATGGCTCTATGTTCCTTGCCATCACCTCTCAGCAAACAACATATACTCCATTACACACATGTCTAGACCTTCTCCCAATAGTAGGTTTTCCAGGAAAGGTGTGAGCAGTTCCCAGGACTGAGGGGTTTTCTCCTTTTTAGACCATATAGAGTAATTTCCTGACGTTTCCATGACATTTATAAACTGTCCTGGTGACAATGGGAGTCACCTTTAGCATACTAATGTATTATAATTAGAATATATTGAGCAGTGAGGATTACCAGAGGTCACTTTCATTGCCATCTTACTTTTGGTAGGTTTTGACTAGATTCTTGACCAGATCCTGTTTTACCAGCAGGGTGTTTGTGACCTGCATCTTGTGCCAACCTCCTTTCTCATCCTGTGACTAAGAATGCATAACTCTAGAAATGCAAGCCAGCAGGTCTCATCCTTATTTTACCCAGCTCCTATTCAAGATGGAGTTGCTCTGGTTCAAACACTTTTGACAATTCCCTCCTCCAACTGGATCTGTACCACCTCCCCAAATCTAATCCTGCATTTGCAGTCTCTGCTGCTACTAATGATTCCATTATCTATTCATTTACTTGAGCCAGATAATCTTCCCTGATTCATCCCTTTCCAATAGTTCTCACATTTCCATCATCACTGCTTTTTCCTTAAGTCAATTTGTGCTAATTATTACAATAGTCTCTCTGTTAATTTCCTGGTAACTAACATTTCTCCTGTTATACTCTCCGTACTTTGCAAACAGACTAATCTTTATCAGCTTTACACCTGATCATGTATCTCTCCCGATTAACTCCTTTATGATTCTCCATTATCTTAAAGACAAAATATTAATAAAACAGCACAATATAAAGAAACTTCATGACTTTAAAGTTTTCATCTTTGTAGCATTGTTGTGTTCTAGCCACATAAATACTTCCAGTGCCTACAATTATTTTAATATTCTAGATCCTTGTACATGAATTTATTCTAAATAAAATATCCTTTACCTTGCTTATTTTTCTCAACCTTGAATATGTTTTTAGGGATCAGCTCAGGTGTCATCTTTTTTGTAAAGGAACTGCTGATTCTTTCTACTTCCTTTTCTCCCCGAACATATTTTTGATTAGACATGTTACCTACATGTTCCCAAAAGGCTTCTGTAATTTATTTTTACTCTTGTCCCTCTACATTGCAGTCATTGCTTTCCAGCATTAATCTGTGAGATCTTTGAATACACAGAGCCATATCATATTCATACTTACATGTATTGTTGAATGAATAGAATAAATAATGAATGTATTTATCAAAATACAATGCAGTAAAAGTCAGAATGTCAGACAGACCTGTAGAGGAATACAAAATATAAACTCTCAGAGGATAATGCTGATTTTAACATAACATGTTATAAGCACATTTTATGAGACAGATTGGCTTGTATTTACGTATGCAACTGAAGAAGTTTTCCTGTCTGGAGACAATAAGAAAGCAGTTTTTGATTTTTTGTTTGCCCACAGTTAACAAATGGGTTCATAAGTAGAAGAATTCTTCCTAACAATAATCCAACCTCGATTGCCCTCAACCTCCATCTCCACTTACGTGTTAATAGCCAACTCACACATAGCATGAATATAGCAGAATTCCAGGTCCTCTCAATGCAAATCTGTCAATTTCTTAATTTTTTCAAGTATTAAACTGCACAATGGTTTATTTAGTTACTCGAGTAAAAATCCTAGGAATTTTATGTGTATCTAGTTTTCCCTTAACCCTCATATGCAAATTTAATAAATGATTATGGACTATTAATTATCTGACTTATCATGCTATGGCTGGAGATAGACACAAAGATAATCTAACAGTTCTAATATCATCCTATATTGAGATTCGTATGAGAAGGACTATTCCAGAGGATTGGACAAAGTGCTTTGGAAGTGTAGAGAAAGTTGTATTCTACTCTGTCATGCTGTCTAACTATGAAAACTTTGCCTGTGCTAAAGAGAAAAAACATATATATGATGCTTACTGTATGCCAAACAAGCTCTTTAGTTTAACGTAGTATCTCATTTAAGCTTTATGAAGTAACATTATAATTACTATCAAGGGTAAGGAAAATTGTTCAGAAATATTAAGTGATTGCTAAACATCACAGGACTGATTAATGCTGAGACCAAGAATTTAATTGAGGAATGACTGAATTGAGGAATAACATTAAAATGTTGTATTAAAAATTAGTAATCTATATACAGAAATAGGATAATTTGGGTGGAGAAAAAAGCAGTACATATTTGAAGATGTCATAGTTAGGAAGGACGGTAGTTTAGTATAGCTATAATTAGTGTCCTTAAAAACGTAGGTTGGAAAGATAAACATCCTTAGCTGTACTACACAAGTATTCTAAGAATCTGGAGCAACCTAGAATAATCAGAATGCTGTAGTTTAGAATCTTTTTAGGACCCAAGGGTCACCATTGTAGTTTCAGCTCCTTATGTTTCACAGCAATTTAAAAGGCTTATAGGAGGTGGTTTTCATTTTAGAAAAGGAGCCATTACCTACAACGGTATTGATATGACTCAATGAAAGATTTTCAAAGCAAAGAACAAAGGTTATCATTATATATCTGATAGGTATTTATTTGACCATATACAGGGAATATCTGAATTTGCAGTGTATACACTGTAAAGATTTTAGTTGACAGGTATTCAAGCAGGTATTAACGTTAACTATGTGATGGACTATGGTATTTGAGGAAGGATTACTCTACTGTGGAAAAAATAAGATTCCACTATCAGAGAATATGAGCACAAGGGAAAGAAAGTATTTAACTCCTGAACTTTACAAAACACAAATTCAATTTTTTTATTTCAATTTTGGGGAATGCATGTCAACTTCTTCCAGTGCTTTGAATCCTTATTTTAAACTATTTTATGATGCATTGCAGTAATATATTGTGCCATATAATCACATTACTGCCAATTAACTGAGATTTCTAGTTGACATAATGTCAGTTGATATATAGTTCCTTGAATATGTATTTGATAATACAAGGCCAGCAATTTCAACAAAATAGAGTTATTTAGGTCTATGAGCTTTTACATAGGCAGTTTACAGAAATCATATCACTGATAATGGAACAGATTGTGCCCATACCATCTGTTATTATTTAGAGACTTTAATTTCACTAATGAAAAATGACTTGATAAAAACATCAATGATAAAGATGCTGAAAGATACTTCTCCAGACATTATAATTTAGTTGTTGTCTCAATACTATACTGCTTAATTATCTTAGCTATAGGATAAGACACAATGAATTTTATGGATATTTCCTTACCGAGCCTAATTCAGCATTTTCCATCACTTAGCAAAGGGTATATCATCAGCAATTCAATCCAATTGCTCACTAAGGAAATTTGCATCATGGCAACAGAAAGAAATGTCTTCATTTCAGTGATACAATAAAAAAGATAATTGTCATAACACCTACATGATGCAAGGCAAAAAAATATGATTAGAAAATACCCAGATTATATCTCTAAGTTGCTACCAAATCTATTTTTTGCTATTTAATACTATTTCTATGTCATAATAACCTCTTTTATTGTTATCGGTGTGGTCAAACCTGCAGCTGACTTGATGTAATCACTAAGCCATGAAAAGGGACAGATGTTTTATTTTGCAGACAGTTTATTCTACCTTTCAACATGGCTCTGAATGTCCAAACTTCTGTTCCGGATGTTTAGGCAGAATTAACATCCAGATATAGAATGGCAACTTTTTAGTGAGTGCATCAAATTCTATATGATATTTTGTCGATTTATTTTACATTGTGAGATGCAAAACATCAAAGAAACTTAGATTCTGAAACCAGATCTCTCTGTATACAAATTTTGGTTCTATCACTAGTCAGAAGCCTTTTAAATCTTGGTGTCTTGATCTGTAAAATGAAAATAATAACTCCCAGTTTGGGAGGTTCTCCCATTTTTAGGGTTACTACAGCAACCTGCTGAATCAGAACCTGCTTGCCATTGTCAGACAGATCCCACTCTGTCACACGTTTGTGTGTCTTTGCCAAAGTAGTTGATATTTTAATCGCATATTTTCTCATATGTAAAATAGACAATTTTCTTTCAATATTTATTCAGTACTTCCAGTGCCTTTAAGTTTATAACCTCATAGGGAAATAAGAACACCAAATATATAAGAATATTTTGCATACTAAAAACTGTATATAAAACAGTCACTAATAATAATTATTATGTACAATTGCTGGCTATTGGTATTATTACATGAGATAAATTTTTAAAATGTAAGAAATTAGAGATAAAAGTAGTAGAGTGGGATTATTGACAGAAGATAAGATTGGTAAAGAAGGAAAATAGAAGACAAAGAAAAAAAAGGGATAGGTGTGGCAATGCGATGTGTAGTTTCCAATCAGCTGGCCTAGAACAGAAGGTCTGTATAAGAAAGTAGTGGTAGAAAAAAAGCTTGAAAGAATGTTTGATTGCATTTTATGGAGGTCATGGAGTCTGTGCTTTATTACCTGGGCAACAGAGACTCATGTGTGCCTTCTGAAGTAATATAATCATGTGGAGAAATATGGTGAATGGCCAATTACATTTGGCTTCATCCTGCTTACAGGAGGTGAAATTTTTTAGACACTTCTCAGCACAAATAATTGCAGGGGATGCACCCCTTTAAAATATAATTAATTAGTCCTATCACTGTTTTATATATTATAGATTTATTATCTTCTGGTAAAACTCTTTCAGAGGAAAATAGCCTTGAGCAAAGTTAGACCCTTTCTGCATAGTAAACTGTTGTTTACTTCCACCTGTCTCTGTTTTATCTTCTCTGAAAATATAAAGCTGCAACTTCAAAGTCATTAGGAACAGAAAATCTGTCCTACACTTGAATATCCTTCATATAAAGTGCACTCCAGAGGAAGAATTTAATGATTATAGTACCAGACTGATGCGCTCAACACCCCTGAAATTCTGGCATGAAGGTCATTCTACAAGGAGTTACTAGAAGCAGAGGCACACAGCTTCATTCAAAACTCAGAGTAAGCACCTCAATCGGTTGCTTTCATAGGTGAATCTGATTCTTAGTCTTGTTTCTTTGTCAGGCAAACATCCTGCTTGTTTTATTTTAAATCATATATTCTTGCAAACATCAAAAGGGGGAAGTTTAGATATAAACAAGCTCTGCATCGAAGAAGAAATCTACTAAGTTTGCAGTACTGAGCAAGAAACCGGAGTTCTCTTTTCAACCTCGCAATTAATTAGAAAAGTTGAATTATCTTACCTCAGAAAGTCACTTCCTTCCTTTACAGAGTAAATGGAAAAGAAGTATTTCAACTACTGATGCAAAGGCAAAAGGATTCGTGCCTATGCTCCAAACAAAATGTGCTCTGTCTAGCTGCACTGAAGTTGTAGTGATTACATCTGTATTATGCTTTATCCTCACTGTATGAAGAAGCTTCATTAAGTTCCCAGTTTTAAAAAATATTTCTACTAATAACACTTAAATGATAACCAACCTTAGTTAAAGAGGAGATGTATCCCGTTAGCAAAAAAATAAATTTAAAAAAATATGAGCATGCTGAGAAAAAAATAGCAGACAAAATTAATCAGGAAAGATGAACTATAAGTGGAAAGATTTAGAACATTATCCCAAGGTAGATCATAGATGGCTTGAGGACATAAAAGCAGACACATCAAGGTAAACAAATCTTCCTGAACCCTACCAACGTCAATAATATTAAATTCATAATTGCAAGTAATTGCACTGTTTTGCCATCTGATTCTGACTTGAATGATTGAATTTTTAAAGACTATTATACTCAGGCTTATAGTAAAGCAACTCTTATCAGATACATAATATTCTAACAAACAGAATCTTATTCTATTTCTTCCTCAATGAATGATTATCCCCAAACCCTACTACTTATATTTGCATTTTTGCCTCACATTGCATTTAGACTCACACAAGTAGCTGGCCATGAGATAGTAAGCTTTGGAAAACATTCTTAAAAATAATATTGTCTAAGTGATTTAGAAGGATATAAAATTTGATGTGTTCAAGCAGGAAATAGCTAAAACTCTAATTTCTTCAATTAATTGCATAGTAAAATAAAAAAAATTTAAATAACCCTTCACTGAGTCAATACGATAAATGTAATATGAATTTTGAGTCTCAAAAATGTATGCATATATTTATTTGTCTGTCTTGCTACGTGTATGTAGTGTTAAATGATATTTGAGTATCTGAAAGAAGCTGTGTAATAGCAGAAGCTTCCCTGAAGTGAGGTTACACAGTTGATTGTGACTTGTAATTGACATCTTTCAATGTTGACCCGAGGAACACAAGAAACATTTGTAGTTGTCTTAATTCTTCAGTCTATTATTCTATCAGTAAGTAGTACCAAACTAGTTATTACTGAACATTGTCTGAGTATAATTTTTGAATAATTTAGCATTTTACCATATCCACATTTCTTCCACAATCCTATTGTTTGCAGTCAATCTATCATTAAAATAAAAGAATGCAATTCCAGAATTTCCTGTCCAGACCTCAACAACAGGAATACATCATTTATAAAGTGAAAATGAGCTTACACATTTCTTTTGTCAGAGCTATTACCTGTTGGCCTTTAAGACCATATTATTTTTCTTAGCCTTTGAGCAATGCTTGTTAACATTTAGGATGTTTGCTAACACATGCTAACATCTAATTTTCTCAAGTTTGGAAGCTTTTTATTAAAGGGTTAATCAACTAAATTTAAATTAATGTGGGATAATCTCTGTACAATCTTTACTAAATTGTATCAACCTCAATTAACTAATTTTACTTAAAAGTAAGATACAGAAAATTATACTGATCTTACAGAAAAGAGCTGAGTATTTCACAGCTGAGTATTATGTTTTTAGAAATGTATCATATTGCCTGACAAATATTAATAATACATGTTTAATGAACATGTGTTATTTTTTAGGAAATCGGTTTTGTATCTCTATATCATTGTAGAGATAATCAGCTTCTGTTATCAGTAGTATATAGAATGACATTTCTAGTCCTGGTAGACAATGTTCATCAAAATTTACCTGTTCATCTAGTTTTTTCTTCTGCCTTATGTGATAAAACATTCTATTGCCAGAGGCTTGTATAAAAGCACAATATATTTATATTTTACCTAGTAAACCTAAGTTCAAATATATTTTAAAAAGGCTTTATTGGTTTCTTTGGATAGTGTTGTGTTCTCAGCTCCTGTTGCAGGCTTGATTGATAGAAGCAACAAGTTGTAAGAACATTCCTTGTTTATTTTGTCTAACAATTTCTTTCAGGAGGCAGTTGGCATGGAGACTAAGAACATTACTTCTGGATTCAGACTTCCTTGTTTGAATGCTGGCATAGTAACCTCAGCTCTGCCTTCCTTAATTTTGTTTATATTACATGAGAATATTTAAAGGATTGATGTCAAGAAATTATTTTAAAAAATTAAACAAGTTGAGAGATGGGGTGGTGTTAAAAAAATAAAAATAAATTTTAAACAATTAAACAAGTTAAAATATATCCTGGAAATAAAGTAGAAGTGTTAAGTTGTTATCATTACGATTGCTCAGTGTTCAACAGTTTAATATAAGCCTTTTTCAGTAGGTTCCAACTCTTCTTATTTACATATATTCGGACCACTCCTAGTTAGGAGGAACCGTTTATCTTAAACTGTTACTTAAAAAAAATTGTAACCAAACAGCAATAGCTCTTCCTAAAAAGGCTATCTGATGGTGTATCTTGAAGGTCTTTTCAAATAAAAGGATCTTTATTTAACAAACACAAGTTAACACTTTTAGAATGTTAATTAAAGCTCCTCTATAACCCTATAACCACCAATTTCATATTCGAATGGATTAACATTAAATGTTACAAGGCTTCTGGCCTCCACGTTGTATGGAAAAGTTGGAAAAAGTGTCACATCTACTCTAGCAACAACAGCCAAATAATATACAAAATCATTAAGAACTGAAGTCACAATGCAACCAACTATATAAAGAATAAAAAAAAGCATCAAAAGAGATATGGGATATGAGATTAAACAACTAGTCAGTAGCAATAGGAGGAAGACAAGGTCTTCATAAAAGTAGATTAGAAGAATTCAGCATTTTAAAAATGAATTACTAAAGGCTGAGGGGAGAATAGCATGAGAATATATTATCTCTAAGTGATTTAGGTGCAAGGGGAGTTTCTACAAACTCACAGGCCCTTCTTCATGGAACTCAGAGTTCTCTCTAAGAAGACCGGGCAAGAAAAGACACAAGTCAATTGTTTGCTTGGAGATATAGGACTGGATGAGGAGAGGATATTACTATCCTACCGGGTATCTCTTCCACTAAAGAACAAAAGTGTTAAGGGGTTTTGGGGAAGGAGAAGAAGGGTCTTCCTGGCCTAGATCACTGGAGGGCTCTCCCTGCTGCTGTCCAAGGTGTTAACCTGGGACCAATCAGTAAGGTGCTAATTACATTGTATTCATTGCTTGCAACAAAGGGATACAGAAAGTCCATCTCTAACCAATGTCCTTTTCCAACATACATTATTGAGGACATGTAAAGGACAGAGATCTCGTTTTTCCATTTTCTGATCACATTGTTCCAATAAATGTTTTCTTGGTTTGAGAATCTAAATGTCAGCAATGTGTGTTATGATCTCTCCCTTTGAGGTTAGTGAGAAAACTAGAAATCAGATTAATTATATGCCTAAAAGTTAGAAAGACAGCTGAGACTCCTAAGCAAATATTTAGATATATTTATGTTTCTCCTTTACATTTTTGATACTACTTTTCTTAAAATATATTATTGCTTTGGAATAAGCAAATTTCAAGGAGTGAGATTTCAAAATAACTTGCTACTTATCACCGTTATGGCCAATAGCAATGTGTGAATGTACTAATTTTATACCAAACTCTCTAGGATTTGATGTCAAAACTTCCCAAAAACGGAAGTATTTGGCAAGTCTTTATAATTCACAAGAGTTCACAGAAAATAATCTAGAGTAATTATTTAAAATTACATTTTCTGAAGTTTTAGGGGAAAATAGTGCCAAAATAAATTCATAGCAAACCATTAAACTAATACTGAATTACTTCTCTCTTTCATTATTCATCATTCCCTTCACATTTCCTCTTCCTTGCTCACACATATTAGATTCTATGAGGTAACACTTTCTTATAAATACTATTAATACATTTTACCCTTGCTGGTTAATAATATTGAGTTTACAAAGCCTTAAATTAGGTTATGCCCAACAATCGGCTCTCAAGAAACTAGGTATTAGCTAAGAACATCTTAAAACATATTAGTTAGCCTCTTTAATCTCATGGTCATCAGTCTCATATTGGCATTCAGTGGTAATAAATTACATAAATAAATTTTATTAGTAGATTTATTGTCACATTTTTCACTTCTCAATGCAGCCTCACTTTTGTTTTCTTATAATAATGTCATCTCTGGTTACTGACAAACTTAGATGATCTGGAAGTTCATTTTTTCCTCTTTTGGCAATTCAACAGGAAGCTCCTTAGCTGGGCAGCAAGGAAGGCCTTTGGCTGATGTCAGCATATCTGGCAGGTCAGGCTTTACTCAGAGCCCTTGGTATGCACAAGTTAGACCTCAGTTTGTGTACTTCCCAGTATTCTTCAAGTTGCCTTAAAAACTTCCTTGTTATTTAGAGAAAATAGAAGTTTTGTAGTCCACTTTAGGCTTCAGCTCTGAAAATGTAGCCCTCTGTGTGTCAGGGTCAGGCATAATCTCTGTCTTGGAGTGCCCTCTTTCATGGGTCCACTTCCTGCCCTCACAGGCTTCTCTCCAGAACTGTGGTTGTCGTGCCATGTATTGAGCTTTACTCTGCCTGTGCTATTGGAGACTGAGAGGGATGGGGACTTACTGCCCTCTAACATGTTTCTGCTTATAAGATTTTCCTCAATAAATGATACATTATATCTGCTCTATTCAGCCATATGTTCACAATGCCCTTGGATGACAACATCGTTTCTACTGATAAAAGAAAGAAATAATAACAATCCTTTGGAAACTCACATACTCTTTTTCTACCAAATCTGCCAATTAGCAATTTAATCTCATGCTTGAAAGTATGTTTTCTGGAGCTTATCTACTGGGAATTGAGTCCCAGCTCTGCTAATCATCAGAGCTGTATAATCTTCAGCAATTTATTTGTTTTTTCTGTGTCTCAGTTTTTTTTGTCTGTAAAATAGAAATAACATATATTTTGTAGAGTGGTAGCAAATATTAAGTTAATATATGTATAACACTTTAAAACATGGCCTGGCATATAATAAATATTAGTTTCTATTTAATGAAAAAAGTTTATTTGTAACTATGACAACATTCTCTGTTTTTTATTTTACCATGGAAGATGAAAGAAGTAGCCCTTTCACAGGCCAACTCCTGCTCTTGACCTTGCATCAGATCTTGGTTGGGGTATAAAAGCTTCATTTTTACATTCATTCTCTTCTTTGTTAGCATCCGTTTCTTTCACTCTTCTAGATAATTATTATTACTTTAGAAATAATCTCTGTTGCTTCTCAAATAAATAAAGAAGACTGTGTTGTCATTCTATATGCTCTCCACCTACCAACTCATTTATATTTTCTCCTTGACAACAATTCCTAAAAAGAGATTAGTTGTTGAAGGTTAGCTGTGGCATTTTCTAAAAATTTCAACAGCAATATTTCTGCTTCCACTCATACCTCTGTAATGTTACTAGGGCCATCTAAAGATAGATTTATTTCATCTCACCTCTCCTTGAACTCAGTGGTATTTTGTTAATGTTTCTGTGAAGAGACTGTATGAAGTGATGTTATGTGACTTATCTGTGTAGATAATAAAAAATGATATGGTTTCACCTGACTCTCTCTCTCTCTTTCTCCTCTCTCCCTCTCTTTCTCTCTCTCTCTCTCTCTCACACACACACACACACACACACAAACACACACACAGACACTACTTACCCCCTTGGTTCAGCCACCCTGCAGTAAGGAAGGCCAGGGTATGTGGACACAGCAAGAGTTCAATTTGCCCCAACTGATGTCAACCTCCAGTTATGTTTTCCATATCTTTTTTCAAGGTTCTTAGTTTCTTTGCATTGATTTAATAGATGTTATTTTAGCTCACAAAAGTTTCTCATTATCCACCTTCTGAAGTCTAATTCCATCATTTCTTCACAGTCATTCTCCGTCCAGCTTTGTTCCCTTGCTGGTGAGGAGTTTTGGTCCTTTCTAGGAGGCGAGGTGTTCTGGTTTCGGGTGTTTTCCTCCTTTTTGCACTGGTTTCTTCCCATCTTTGTGGATTTATCCACCTGTCGTCTGCGTAGTTGCTGACTTTTCGATTGGGTGTCTGAGTGGACACCCAGATTGTTGGTGATGAAGTATTTCTGTTACTTGGTTTTCCTTCTACCAGTCTAGCCCCTTCGCTGTACGACTGCTGAGGTCCACTCCAGGCCCTGCTTGTCTGGGGTGCACCTATAGCAGCTGCGGAACAGTGAGGGATGCTACCAGTTTCTTTTTCTGCTATCTTTGTCCCAGGATGATGCCTGCCAAATGTCAGTCTTTTGGATATAGATGGGTCAGGGAGCTGCTTGAGGAGACAGTCTGTACTTTATAGGAGCTCAATTGCTGAGCTGTGAGCTCTGTTGTTCATTCAGGGCTGTTAGGCTGCTATGTTCAATTCTGCTGCAACAGAGCTCATTAAAAAACCCTTTTTTTTCCTCAGATGCTCTGTCTTGGGGAGTTAGGGCTTTATTTTTGGATGTCCATTGAAGTGTCCTGCCCAGCTAGGAGGCAGTCTAGTCACTATTTGCCTGCCGAGGCTCCGCCCTGCTGTTGTGAGTTTCGCCCTGTTGCTGCAGGCTCTGCTCTTCTGCTGCGGTCTCCGCCCTGCTGCCACAGGCTACGCCCTGAGGTGGAGTCTCTCTGTTGTATCAGGTTGCCTCGGCAATGGCAGGCTGCATCAGCAGTGGGCGTGAATCTCAGTAGGGGCGGATTACCTTGGTAATGGTGGATGCCCCTCCCCCACGAGCGTCTCAGGGAACGTCTCCCCTGGGAGTATTTGGAATTGCCGTTTTGTCCTTCCCACTGCGCTACCCCAAACGCTGTGTCCCTGCAATCCCCTGGGCTGGCCCACTGTCCAAGTCCCATTCAGTCTCAAGTTCAGCCCTCTCAAGTCTCAGGTTGCCGGTTCAACAGGGCACCTGTACAAGCGTGCCCTGTGTGGAGCGCTGTGTAGGGCCGGCCACCGCCACCCCGGCTGCCGGCTACACCAGCCAAAACCTCTGCCTGGCATCCTGCATCTCCTATATACCTGGGAATTTCCCCGTTCTGTGGGCAACAAAGATCAGTCTGGAAATGCAGCTCTGACTCACCTCTCCATGCATTCACCAAGAGCTTCAATCCTGGGTTGTTCTCCCAATTATGTTTTCCAAGCTAGTCTCCTTTTATTAACGTTTGGGTTCCTTTTGTTGCATAAGAAAATAGATTACATGTGATACCAATTCTCTAAAATAATTGAGATTTACTTTACAGTCAATTACATAATTATTGTTTATATATGTTTGCAGACTTCTATATGCATACATTAAGCAAAGCTCATTCATTTTGTTATTTTATGTTTTCTGTTCAACCAATCAATATCTGAGAAAATATATTAAAATTTTATATCATATTACTCAGTATTTTCTGTTGTTTTGTATTTTTAATTATTTTGATATTATTTCAGACATCTATGCTTTGCAGTTTTTAGAATGGTGACACAAATTTAACTGTTTTTCCAAATATTTTCTACTGTATTCCGAGTGATGCTTTTAATCTGAAGTTATTAATCTGAAAATAATAAAATTGTATCTATCTTTATCTCCTCAGCATATATTACATTGCTGAGCTACTCATAAGAACCCAGGTCATTTTTGTTAAAGGAAGAGTAGACTTGTTAAGGTTTTGGTATAGAAAAGATTGATAAGTGGCCAGGCGCAGTGGCTCAAGCCTGTAATCCCTCTTTGGGAGGCCGAGGTGGGTGGATCACGAGGTCAAGAGATCAAGACCATTCTGGTCAACATGATGAAACCCCCCCGTCTCTACTAAAAATACAGAAAATTAGCTGGGCACTGTGGCGCGTGCCTGTAATCCCAGCTACTCAGGAGGCTGAGGCAGGAGAATTGCCTGAACTCAGGAGGCGGAGGTTGCGGTGAGCCAAGATCACGCCATTGCACTCCATCCTGGGTAACCAGAGCAAAACTCTGCCTCAAAAAAAAAAGGTTGATAAGTGATTCTAAACTCAATATAAAATACTCATCTTTCAAGATGGCATAAAAATAATGTAAAGCATCGAAACACTAAGCAATTGATTAATTCAAATTCCTTATTTCAATCTAATTGCTTTCAATTTTAGGCACAATTATAATAAAGATTTAGATTTTGACTACTTGCTTTATCAATAACTTCTTCTTTTGGGTTTTAACTTAGTGTATTTTAAGATGTTTTGTTTAAGGACTCTGGACTGACATTTTCTAGATTTCTTACCATGATCTAATTTGGTCCTAGGATCAACTCAATTTCTTTGCACTATTTCATGTTTATTCTGGATAGGCCTTGTTTTTCAGGCAAATCCCCAGACAGAATTTTTGCCCTGTTTAGTTATCTGCTGCAACTTCTTGAATCCTAGACATCATAATTAGTGTAAGTTTAAGTGACTAATTACGCTAGCTACAGAAACTGTATTCATTTGAAACCAAAAGTTTAATGTGTGATGCTATAAAATGGAAAAGCTGTTGGTAGAGTTGCAGGCATCAATGGTGCTAATACTTGTGTAAGTATTACTAAATTATCTGTGTGACTGGAAATATTCTTTGTAGAAATTTAAAAATTATTCCAAAATGTTCAAAAGAGATAAATATTAATCACAAGTAAAATATAAGAGTAAAAGCACAACCACAAACTTTCCAGCTTTTTTTAAAAGTGGAAATTTCTTGTTTTACAGATTATGCACACATGCATTACTTCCATTTAACAAAATCCAAATACGTTTTGGTGAATTATGTTTTATCAAACTGTCAATAAGCATTAAATTAATATTTAATTTATACAAATTTCATAGCCTGTAAAATGACAGAAAAAAATACTAGAAATATTCTTCAAGTTCACAAAATATTCAGAAGTCATTTAGTTAATTTTATGTATGCATGATTTATATGTCACAAATTGCACATACATAAGTATGTTGTGTGAATATTTGTATTAAAAGCATACACATGTGAGTGTAATTTGGGATAACCTAGGTTTTATCAAGAAAGTAGGTAGCACAGTGCTTTAACATTAAAATCAAAAGAAAATTATATTGAGCTTAGCATATACTTACTGCATAATTATTTTCAAAATGTCACAGCTGCTTATAAAATGCTTTGCTGTTTGCTTCTTGAAAATGACTATGAATTAGAGATAATATGGGAAAGCTATCAAAAAAAAACAATTTTTCATATTCAACAGACCCAGGACATTCCACAATGAGAAAAGGAATTGAAATATTCTTTTTCCTTTTTAAATTAGGAATTATTACTGTGATAGGTAATATTAGTTACCTTTAATATATAGTGAAATGTGTTAACAAGTTACCTTTAATATATAGTGAAATGTATTAACCTAACATTCTGTTGGGGTAATGCTAACAGAAGTAACACTGCGCTACAGAACTTAGGTTTAAAAGCTATGGACTCTCAATGCAGAGTTGTTTAGGAGAAAGGTTGATTCGGTGGGAATGAGCCACAGATATTTTTGTTAGAATTCTCTAAGGTAATACTGATTCAAGTGGTTCTAGAATTATTCTTGAGAAATAATGGTTGAAAAGTATTTTTCTAAAGATTTTTACATGAGTAATCACATCTCATATACATGAAAATTAGGTATTAACTTAAAGTTTTTAAAATACAAATAATAAAAGATATATACTAATGACAGCGTAAATAATAATGGAAATTTTGAGCTTGGTTTTTTAATGTTTTCAGATAATAATTGTGATCCATATGTTTATCTTAATTTGCTTTGTGGGGCAATGAGCTTTGGACAAATCCTTGCTTCTCTGAAATTGATACAACTAGATTTACTTAAAAAATCTTCCAAAGTAAGTTTCCCATAAACAGTAATAGCTATTCAGTTTCTGTACGGATTGGTGATTGACTTCAAATTCTCTACTAATATAAGCCTCACTTAAGTTTACCACCATCCCTCTTAGCTATAAAGGCCTTTGAGAAAATATTTTGCTATTTCCAGTACATGGTTAGTAAGAAAAGGACTGCTATGGAAATGCGTGTTAAACAGGAGGAAGAGGAGAGCTAGTAAGAGAGAGAAAGTGTAATTGAAATGTAAGTAATTGAAGCATAACAAACATCACTGGTAACGGCTTTTTATTACTTCAGTGGAGATTTCGGTGAACCTTCAATTGCCTATAATTTTTGTACATAAGCCTTCACTCACTCTCTCACAGGAAACATTTGTGATGTCAGAATTACCACCTGAGGTTATAGCACTGTGACATTTTGGAGCTATTCAAGCTTTGTGAGGCACAGTAATTATATTTACTAGAAGTCTCTCACCTTTGATACTCATGCACATTAATCATATACACAGAAGACATCTATAAAGTGTACAGTCCCAGAATAAAACTAGTATGTTTGAATGTTGCCTTGAGAAACAAAAATGTCTGCAATTTTGATACCAGGGTAATGCTAACAGATGTTTTTATGTTGTTTGTGTTTTAAGTTAGCATAAACACTTAAAATGAGGTTTTCTACATAGATTGCTAAACTCAAAAAAATATATTGAAGATTCTAGTTAGTTAAGCATATTCTAGTTGAGTGCTCAAAACCTAATCAATTTAAAATTTTATGTATTTTCTGTAACTGCACCATTCAGAATTTTTGTAGTGAGGTTAATAATAGAAAATTATAAGTACATCAGAGTGAAATTTGTGAACTCTCAATGCAAAAGATGCTGCTTAGAAATACTTTGAAACCAAAGAGAAAAATAAATACCTAAAAAACTTCTTAGTTATTAATAATCATAGAATGTGTTTTTCATGATACATTTGCTAGAAATTTAAAAATTTGAATGCAAACTCCATGTTTATATTTCACATAATGACTAAAGTTGCTTAGATGCTATTTGATAAATTGTCTTATGTTTCTTGCCATGAACGAAAACGTCACAGCTTGCATTATGTACCTCTGTGACATAAAAAATATATAATGGGAAATATACACAAAAATTTTTACAAAGATAATTTAGTATTATATTTAGTACTAATTTAGTAAGGTACTTTAAAATGTTTCTTTCATTGCATGCTTTATATTTGGTCAAAAATAACATATAACAGATAAAAAATTGGATAGCATAGAATTTAAATTTTTTAAATATTAATAATCTAAATTTAAAACTTCTCTATAAAAAATCACTGTTAAGAAAATGAAAAGGCAAGCCACAGACAGGAAGAAAATATTTGCAAAACAGATATGCAATACGTATTTCTATCCAAAATATATTTTAAAATGTTTACAACTCAACAATAAAGCAAAACTTCAAATTAAATAATGGGACTTTTTGCCAATGAACATATTGTATACTAATAAAAAATGAAGAAAAGTACACAAAAATGTTTGATATTAGGGAAATGCAAAATAAAACAACAAAGACATAAACCTACACACCTAAAAGAATGCCGGAAGTCATTTTTTCTAAAAGAAATGACAATACCAACTTCTAGTGAGAATAGAAAGCAACAAGAATTCTTATTTCTTTATGGTTGGAATGAAAAATTATACAGCTGCTTTGGAAGACAATTTGACACTTTCTTGCAGTATTTAAAGGTATTCTTATCATACCACTCAAAAACCATGTTCCTAGGTACTGACCAAACTTATTTGAAAACATGTCCACAAAAATCGTTCATGTGAATGTCTATAGAAGCTTTATTTATTATTAACAAAAACTAGAAGCAATGAAGATGTTTCTCAAAAATTAATAAGTAACAAATTGGAAATTGTGTATACCCATACAATGGAATATTATTCAGCAATTTAAGAAATGAGTTTTCAAGATACAAAAAGATATACATGGGTAAATCTTGAATGAATATTGCTATGTGAAGGAAGCCAGTATTAAAAACTTTGCATGCTATATCATTTAATTTCTATGGTAAAACAATGGAGACAGTAAATATGTCAGTGGTTCCCTGGGATGTGGGGTGCACATGGAGATTTGAAAAGTTGCAATACAGGAGACTTATAGGGCAGTGAAACTATTCTATATGACGTTGGAATGGTAGATTGATAATATTATGAATGCCAAACCCATAGCGTTTTACAATATGGAAAGTGAACCTTAATGTATGAAAATTTTAAGAAAGTTTTTAGGAGATCAGAGATTCTCAAGATAAAATGCAGATTATAATATATTTAGATAAAAATAATCTGAGAATATAAAGTAAGCAAACAAAATGGAGTAGTGGAAAAGGTGCCGACTTAAGTAACTTTAAAAATGAGGAAAAATTATAAGACAAATGATGAACATAATAGTACAGATGGACTATATTATATTTTTTGAAGTTAATTCCTGCAGGGGTATGGGTGAACAATTCTGAAGCCAATATGTATATGTGTTACAATTAGACAATGAAATCAATAGATGGAAGATAATGAGGGAAGTTTTCTCACTCTGGGTGGAAAGTTTTAGTCAAGCATGGTGAGAAAGTTTGAATGTCCATGTGTTTGGGGTTGTCAATAATATGAACTCATGCTTAGCTTAATGCTGCTAGAGATGGATGCATTAGACATACTTATAGACATGTTTTATATACTGGCTGCTATTTTTTTTCTCTTTCATCTGAGAATGATTAAAAGACAACACAGAAGCAACTAGCACACCTAAATAAATAAACTACATAAAACTCATGATAATGTGGACGTCAACAGGACAAAGTAGACAACTGAAAGAGCTTCAAATAGCCAACATAGAAAAATTTGAGCACCAAAATAAATAAAGTAGTGTTGAATTATGATCCAATGTATATAATCAATATCAGTGAGTCTATGATTGAATAAATAAATAGAGGAGAATCAAAAATATCTGTGCGGGAGAATTCTAAATCATTTATGTAGATACTCTACCCTCAAGGAAATGGAGAATAACGTCCCACTGTGTAAGTGGGTCTGGCTGCTTCATATCCAACAATACAATACAAAAAGGCTGAAGGAGTACGTTTACAGAGGAGAACCCTGACAAACACTACTTCACCCAAATTTAACACTAACTGTGATAAATCATGTTGTTTGTATTCTTAATATGATATAATGAGACTGTCACTTGATCTCTGTTGTCTTCCTCCCCAAAACATATAAACTCAGTCAAATCTTGAGGAGAACATTAAAAAATTTCCAAGTGAGAAATATTCTACAAAATACCTGACCAGTACTCTTATAATTGTCAAGGTCATCAGAAGGAAAGAAAGAAAAAAAAGAAAGAAAGAAAGAATGAAAGAGAGAGAGAGAGAGAGAGAGAGAGAGAGAGAGAGAGAGAGAGAGAGAGAAGGAAGGAAAGAAAGAAAGAAAGAAAGAAAGAAAGAAAGAAAGAAAGAAAGAAAAGAAAGAAAGAAAGAAAGAAAGAGAGAGAGAGAGAGAAGGAGGGAGGGAGGAAGGAAGAGAGAGAGAGAGAGAAGGAAGGAAAGAAAGAAAGAAAGAAAAGAAAGAAAGAAAGAAAGAAAGAAAGAAAGAAAGAAAGAAAGAGAAGGAGGGAGGGAGGGAGGAAGGAAGAGAGGGAGGGAGGAAGGCAGGAAGGAAGGAAGGAAGGAAGGCAGGAAGGAAGGAAGGAAGGAAGGAAGGAAGGAAGGAAGGAAGGAAGGAAGGAAAAAGCCTGAAAAACAGTTTAGTCACAACCAAGAAGAGCCTAAGAAAATATGACAAATAAATACAATTTGGTAACTTGGATGGAATCCTGGAATAGAAAACAGATATTTAAGTGGAAAGTAAGGAAATCTGAATGCAGTATGAAGTTAACTAATAATAGTATATGATCATTAGTTAATTGTGACAAATTACAATATTAATGTCATATGTTAAATAGGGAAAACAAGTATGGGGTTTGTAAAAAAAATCTTTGTACTATCTTTACAACTATTCTGGAAAAATAAAATTAAAATAAATTAATAAATAATTTTTTAAAATTTATAAAACATTAAAATCTTCACAAATTTCAATTTATTTTGGTGAAAAAATACTCAACATTTAGTATATTCTTCCATGCTTTTTAAAAATTTCATTTAAATTTAAACAAATATTAGTGGTTTTGGGGTGAGTAATTTTGAGACTACAAATATGTCAAAAACGAATACTAAATTTACTGATTCTAGATAATCTAATATTGCTTTATTTATGATAGCTGGTCATAGAACTTCAATAGATAAACTCAGCAATCTAAATTTTATTAAATGTTAAATTAACATTCAAAAATTTTAATAATTTGCCTTAAAAGGTAAACTTTGCATTATTTTTGTTGATGCTCTACTTTTTATTTAAGTTCCAAATATATGTGCAGGATGTGCAGATTTGTTACAAAGGTAAACATGTGCCAAAGTGGTTTGCTCCACCTATCAAGCCATCACCCAGGTAATCATCCAAGCATGATGCATTTCTTATATTGACAGTTGGAAACTTACCATTTCCAAGACATGAAACAGAGATAACTTCCTAACAACTACTTCATGCTTAGTGATAATAGAGTGCTCCTGAATTACAGTAGAATCTTTACATGAGATGCAATTACTGAGAACAGAACTCCACTATGACTGAGGGATCATAGGCCTCTTCATAATATTGGCTGCTTCCATTATACTTCAAAGCAGTTTATATTTGGTGGTCAAATAAGGAGACTGCATTCTATAGCATTATAATGTGAGGACAAAAACGAGATTGTTTACTCAATTAAGTGTAACCTTTATGTAAGAATATACGGGAAAACAGAAAGTCAAGCAAATTGTACTAATTTTTATGAGAAACCAGACCAAGCCAGTGATGTGACTAAAACCTGTTTCAAGATTGCTAAGAAATGATGAAATTAAGGAATATTTATAATATCTGAATTTTCTAGAGGTTAGAGAGAAGGAATCCATACTTAATTTCTTTGACAAAAAAACAAAAATGAAGCAAAATAAAAGCATAAATAGCCTAAGTATCTCTAATAAAAAAGAGAAAGACAATTCTGAGGTTATTTAATCTTCAGTTAACTACAGTGTGCTTAAATGCTTCATCTACTTATCCCAACAATAATAACTCTACCATTCTCATGCTTTCCACTGAGAAGAATCCCTAAATTTCTTACCTTTTTTATCATGTGATTAACATTTTACTCTTACAATATATTAATCTGAATCCAATATTTTCTAGACATAAAGAGAAAAGTATATTCAAATATAGGAGACTGTACAATGCTTACAGGTCCCACTTTTAAATGAATTTTTAGTCTGTGAAGACAGAGAAATCATCTTAAAATATTCATAAAACCGATCAGAGATAGATGGATGTCTTACTTAAGATTATGTAGAAATCAATGTCACATTTCAGAAATATTCACATTGTTTTACTTGTTTTTATCATTGCAATAGATACAAGCTTGGCTCTCATTCTCTCTCTTGCTGCCACCATGTGAGACATACCTTTCATATTCCACCATGATTGTAATACTCTTCAGCCACATGGAACTGTAAGTCCAATAAACTTTTTCGTTTTTATTTATTTATTTATTTTTGTAAATTGCCTGGTCTCAGGTACGTCTTTATCAGCAGTGTGAAAACAAACTAATACAATATATATAGTATATTCATATATGGAGAGAGAGAGAGAGGAATTTTATACTATTTCATGATTTGCTATTCTAAAAATTGTAAGAGATTGAAGCAAACCTACAGAGTAACTTCTTCTGCAATCAAATTGGTGAATATATGAGCAAGGCTCTAAGAGGAAAAAAACATATCAAAGCAGTAAAAACTACTAGTTTAAAATTTTATTGATGCCTCACCATAAGAAAAAAAACAAAGAGCAATTCCTTTGTTATTGGAGTCGTGTAGAAAAAACAACTCATTTGACAATTATTTAATGATGAGATTAAAATAGTTCTATTTCCCCATATTAAAAAATTTAAAAGTGGGGTGAGGATGTAAAAAGTAATTTTTCTCCCTTTATGATTATTTATTACTTTCCAGGTCCCTAAAACATGAATAAAAATAAAAAGGCTAACTAATAGCCAAAGTATTATTGTCTAAATTTACCATCTTTAATAAAACAAATGATACAACTTTAAATATTCACTAAGTGTTTGAGATTAATATATATGTGTACTTTGATGTTACTGCGAATATTTGGTAACAATATGCCTTAGACAATCAGAATCTTAAAAGGTCAAAAAAATCCCATTGGTATTTTGGGTATATTGACAGTATTAAAAAACTATTACTATTTTAAATTAATATTGCCATTTCTATATGATTAAGTATTTAGAAAATAGATCATACATGTTTTTATCTAGCTTTTAAATGTAATGTAAATTGGTACTGTATCAGAATATACATTTGAGAGTAAACCCATTTATACCATATTAATCTATTTTCCTCTACAAGAATCTCTTTAAATTATATGGATTGTGTAGAAATAGTATCAAAGTAATTTGTCCAGTTAAATATACTCCCATGAGCCTAAGTAAAATTGTCTAGTTCTTATTCATGAGAAGCAGTGTATCCTCTTAACAGGGTTGAGATATTAATATGTGACTGCTGTTCTAAAATGCATATTGCTACATTTATACATATATGCATGTGGATTTTTTTCTTCAAATATTTTATTTACAAATAAACTAAATTCTGAAATAATACAAACATCTAACAATAAAATTACAGTGTTTATGGTTCAACCACATATTTAAGATAAAGATTTCCAAAGAAGGATAAAACAGGCTGTAAAATCTGCCTGCAGTAATTGAAACAAATGAAATTTGCATAATTTGTCTAATATGTTATAATATTATACCATTATGCCTGCATATTTTTGTAGTTATATATGATATCACTATAAATATATTTGCTTTTTTTAATAACCATCCATAAAGAAAAGTGTTAATATTATTTTTCTGATAGTGAAGCTAAATTTTACAGAAGTTAAGTACTTGTCCAAGGTCACAAAAGTAGTATTGATATGGAAGCAAAAAAGGAAAGTATAGTTCACTCCTGAGGGCATATTAGTTCTTCTATGTTGTGTACTTTTCCATGTTTTTTATCTGTGGACTTAAAAGAGTTTATGTCATGGTATAATATTAGTAATGCTTTGTGTTTATTGAGCACTTATTATGTGTCAGACACTGTTCTAAGTTATATCCCATGTATTTAACTAGCATGAGTATAGTAACAACCCTAAAAAGTAGATGCTATGAATACTTCCATTTCAGAAATAAGAAAACGTATGTCTGGAGGAGACTAAACTTAGTAATTTGTTGAAGTTCTCACACCTAACTTGTAGGAAGATGATTTTACCTAGGCATCCTACATTTGGAGGTAAGTCTAGATGACATCACAATTCTACCTCAGAATGCTTTCTAGACTGATATGAGGATGTAAGATACACTTATTCAACTCTCAGACTGCCAAGAGAGAATTTATGCTTCATCATTAGTGTCATGTGTGAACTTGGACATGTAAAGTTGCAACGATAGTACGGATTGTCCTCCAATGCTTCCTTTATTGTTAATATTTTACATTGGCATGGAAGATTTATCAAAACTAAGAAACAAATATTGGTACATGTATCAGCCAGGTGGTAATTAAAGGGCTAAGGCAATTACATCTAGATTCATATGTTCTAAATGTGTATCCTATATATGGTATGCTTTTCGCCATAGCCAAGATTTGGTTGTTTAGTAATCAACCAGGAGAAATGAGAGAAGCATCACTTACTATTTCTCCTAGCGATCCATCAGCAAACTTTTTGTTTTCTGTCTCTTTGCCTGCAACTTTATACTTTACTGCTCCAGTGATCTTAGTTCCAAAGGGAAGAATGTTTCTGCCAGCAGACACAATAATTGTTCTCTTGAAATAAAAATTAACTTATTATTATTAACTGTTAACTAATTTTATTAATTAATTGATTTTATTGATTGATTGATTTAGTCAAATTATTGGCCACTTTGAACCCCTTGTACCTCTGAATCTGGTGAAAAAGGGAGTCACCGTAGCATCATGGGTGATTGTTACTGATGACCAGAAGAAAACTGGACGGCTACTAACAACAAAGGTAAGTAAGAGTAAGTCTGGAATATAGGAGATCTCTTAGGGTATCTCTAAGTTTATCATGTCTTATAATTAAAAGTAATGGAAAACCATGACAGGTCGCAGTGGCCTACTAATAGCCCTGATCCTTCATTAATAAATATCACCACAAGAAGTAAAGAAGCAATGACCAACTAAGGTGCTTGGTGAGGTCACAGTTAATATAGAACTGTAGTGGAATAAGGCAGTTATAAATATGAGCTGCGACCAGATGGCCAGTTGAAAAATGAGAACTGTAATTCTTCAATTGTAATTAGTAGTTCTTATTTTATTACAAATATGTGTTTGTATGTATTATGCATATTTATCCATTTTTTATTATATTCTTTGTCTTATTCTATTTTTTTTTTTTTTTTTTGAGATGGAGTTTCGCTCTTGCTACCCAGGCTGGAGTGCAATGGCGCGATCTTGGTCACCGCAACCTCCACCTCCTGGGTTCAGGCAATTCTCCTGCCTCAGCCTCCTGAGTAGTTGGGATTACAGGCATGCACCACCGTGCCCAGCTAATTTTTTGTATTTTTAGTAGAGATGGGATTTCACCATGTTGACCAGGATGGTCTCGATCTCTTGACCTCGTGATCCACCTGCCTCAGCCTCCCGAAGTGCTGGGATTAGAGGCGTGAGCTACCGTGCCTGCCGTCTTATTCTATTATCTTAAATAAGAAATATTAATAATATTTGTATCAAATGATTTAAGTTACACAATTATTAAGGAGGATAATAAACCTGGTCCATGGATTTTGCCTCCTATTCTGGGAAAAGGTTAGCAAGTTTTCAGTATAGTATGTTAGCTACAAGTGTGACATTTTTATTGTGTTTATTTGGAGATCAAACCTGTTTTAAGGACATATGTATAAGGGTAAAGTTGACAAAGAGTGACCTGTGATATTGGTTTTATGTGTCATCTTGGCAGTAGTGTACCCAGTTTGTCAATTAAACACTAATCTAGGTGCTGCCATAAATGTACTTTTTAGGTACGGACTTACAATGAATTGATTTTAAATAAAACATCTGTGATTCTAGCTTCATCCAATCAGTTGAAAACCCTTGACTGTAAAACTGAGATTTCCCTGAGGAATAAGAAATTGTGCCTCAAGATGGCAATGTATCTCTGGGCCAGAGGTTTCCAAACTAATACCAGTTCTATAGGTTTCAGAGTTGCCAATCTCTACCAATACATAAGTCAATTCATATATTGTATTCCTTCTCTCATCATTTTCTTTGCATATAGATATGTAAGGAAATTGTTTTAAATACATATTGGCTCTCTCCTATTGGCTTTGTTTGTCTGGCGAACCCTGACTGAAATATGATTGAAGAAAAATTAAAGAGTAAGAAGATTATTGATTTATTCATTGAGTCTTGTGGCAAAAATAAAGATATAAATTTCTAATTTGCCTCTCTTCCCACCCCTGTCCCCTGGCAGGATGTAGTCATGATTCAGATGTTCTTGCTCAGTATGCATTTCCTGTCATGGACCATGGTATGGCTATATCTCTTTTTTGTTTTTTTATATATAATTTCTAGAAAAAACCTTGAGGTACTGTTTGTTATCAAAAAGCATCATCTAAACAAACAAAATATCTGCTGCTCTTCCACCCCAGACTAGGTCTTAGATCTGTGAGTGTGAGTGTGCGTGTGTGTGTGTGTGAGCATGTGTGTGCATATATATGTGTGTCCTTCTTGCTTTAGAATTAGAATGCTTCTGATTGATGCATCCTCAGTATGACTGTTACAGAAGACATGGCAGCTTACTTTTCATGATTATCTACTCCAAAGTTCGAAAGCAGTTTAACTAATTATGTCCTTTAGTGGAATCATATATGCATATATTTTTATTATACATTAAGTTCCTGGGTATGTGTGCAGATCATGCAGGATTGTTAGATAAGTGTACACATGGCTTGTTGGTTTGCTGCATCGGTCCCCCCACAATGCCAGTCAATGATAGACTGGATAAGGAATAATACATTTCTTAAGAAAAGATCTCACTGATCAGCAGAGTAGTATGTCAACTGCTGTAGCATTTTATACTGACACTGACTGGATATTCTCTATTTTACTTAGGAAAAAATGTGTCAGTTATCTGTAGGAACCTTTAAACCACAGACTAACACTTAACTTCTTTCATTCATGCCCCATCCCATCAATGAAAAACATTCTACTACAAACTATAATTCTCAGTTTTCTCATCTTAAAGAGGCAATAATAATATTTCTTCAAATAAATTGCTATTAATAGAAGTAATGTTGTTTTTAAAGTGCTTTGAAAGTGGTTTTATTATGTGAGGTACTACGTGTTACTCTATACCAATAACTATCATAAAGAAGAATTGTATAAACAAGCTAAGCAATAAAGTACTACATGAAATAACAATTAAATAATGATAAGTGTAATGTAATTGAATAATAGTAAACTTTAAAAGCAAATAGCCCTAGTAATGACAAAAAGGTGGATTTAAGACACTTGAAAAATATTTCATAAATATAGCTTCAAGTTAGTGGTAAACTAATTACCTAAAGCTATGAAAGTTGATTAGTTAGGGAAGAGAGTATTAGGACATCTTAAGTTGATGTCAAAGAGAATGACTAGAGATGTGCATTGAGTTGCCAAAGACAACTGGCTAAAACTCAAAGGACTATGAAAATTTCAGTCCTAAATAAAAATGGGGCTGTAGCAGAATAACAGTCAACAGTAAAAGCGCTTCCACAAACAAACATATAAACAAAAAGACAGACTGTTCTTGGCCTCATCATTCTGTACTTAACTAAGCACAAAGAGTCCCTGAGAGAAATGTGTTCACTAAACAAGCCCCAACTTTTTCAGAAATCAATCTCTTGGGGTCTAAATCTACCAGAACAAGACAAAATAAACATGCTATGTACCTGTGTGAACTACAATTAATGCAGATGAATATAGTGAAAATTACAATTCCATGTCTCTTTGGACTTTGTCTAAACCTTCCTTTCTAAGGAATTATGCTTGTGGAAATAGTGTATATGCACTAATCTGATTTGAAAGTGAAACATGGCAGGTAGTTAACCTATGGGTGACTTGTTACCTAGCTGAAGAATAGGCTATATTCACAAAATACTGTAAGTGAAGTTAAATATTTTTGAGAAAATAATTTGAGAACAAAGTTTATACTTGTAAAACACAGTCACATGAAATGGTAATTAAATAATGCATGTGTTTTCATTTTATATAGCCTTCATAGTGTACATCAAATCATGAGTGCAATTTTTAAAATTTGGCAATTCACAAATTTGCTTAAGATTATACATAAAGGGCTTATTTGTGGTAACATTGTAATGCCACCAATTTACCAAGCGATTGAACATTGTGAAATGTAACCCAGTTCATAATATTAAAATTTCATTAGGAGACATGAAGTTTGGGATCAAAATAAAATGATACGATTAATTGTTTGGTTTTTTTTTTTTTCCTTTTTCTAGAGACTGAGTCTTACTCAGTTGCCCAAGCTAGAGTACAGTGGTGCAATCCTGGCTCACTGCAACCTCTGCCTCCTGGGTTCAAGCTATTCTCCTGCCTCAGTCTCCTCAGTAGCTGGGATTACAGCTTTGTGCCGTTATGACAAATTTTTGTATTTTTTAGTAGAGATGGGTTTCACCATGTTGGCCAGGCTGGTCTCAAACACCTGACCTCAAGTGATCAAGCCATCTCAGCCTGTCAAATTGCTGAGATTACAGGCTGAGCCACTGCATCCAGCTGTGATTAGAGTTTTGAAGTTTTGGTTATGGTTAATGATTATTCCCATTTAACCCAAGTTTATTTCCAACCAAACTATTATGTGACACACAAACAGGTGAATTCTTGATTTCATGTATCTGTTTTGAAAGAATATACTTTTATTTTCCATCCTAAAATCATTAAATGTCATAAAGTAAGCTGAGCAAAGTAAGAATACAGACACGACCTGGATAAAACAAGTTGCATATTATGGTGATATAGATTAGTTTACATATAAGAGAAAGCACATTGTCGTATTTCATGGAATTGATACTGTTCCCTATTTTAAGACATATTTTATATAACATTAAGGAAAGAAAAGTAGCTTGCAGTGATAATTGTAACTTGTCACAGGTTTTTATTTATCTGTTTTTCAACTTTTAGCTTTGGAGGTACAGGTTTGTTACATAGTTAAATTGCGTGTCACTGGAGTTTGATGTACAAATGATTTCATCTTCCAGTTATTAAGCATAGTACTTGATAGGTTGTTTTTTGACCCTCACCCTCCCATTGTCCCCACTCAAGTAGTCCCCAGTTTCTATTGTGTCCATGTAAACTCATTGTTAAGGTCCCACTTTTAAGTGAGAACATGTGGTATTTGGCTTTTTCTTTCTGTGTTAATTATCTCAGGATATTAACATCTACATGCATCCACGTTGCTGCAAAAGACATAATCTCATTCTTTGTTATGGACTACAGTATTCAATGTTGTAAATGTGCCAGGTTTTCTTTATCCAATCCACCACCGATAGGCACTTAAACTGATTCCATATCTTTGTAATTGTGAATAGTGCTGCAATGAATGTGCAAATGCTGTGTGTTTTTGGTAGAATGCTTTGTTTGCTTTTGGGTATATACCCAGTAATGGCATTGCTGGATCAAATGTAGTTCTACTTTAAATTCTTTGAGAAATCTCCAAACTACTTTCCACACAGTGGCTCAACTAATTTACATTTCCACCAGTAATGCATAAGAATTCCCTTTTCTCCGTAATATCACCAGCATCTATTATTTTTTGTTTTTTAATAATAGCCATTTTGAGTGGTGTTTGATGGTATCTTCTTGTGGTTTTGATTTGCATTTATCTGATGATTAATGATGTTGAGCATTTTTCCCTATGCTTCTTGGCTGCATGTATGTCTTCTTTTGATAAGTGTTTGTTAATGTTCTTTGCCCATTTTTAATGGTTTTTGGGTTTTTTTGGCTAGTTGACTTGTAAAAGTTTCTTATAGCTTCTAGATATTAGCTCTTTGTCGGATGCAGAGATTGTGAACTTTTTCTCCCATTCTGTAGGTTGTCTATTTACTCTGTTGATAGTTTCCTTCATTTTTTTTTATATGCACCATAATTTAAGACATTTTAAAATGTAAAAATTGTCCATCGTAGAATTGATGAAATACAGTTTTTGGTCACAGATAAATTAGTTACAAATATTTGTAAAGAATAATGAGTAATTAGAGGCAAGAACATGAACCCTAATTATCTAACAGGGACATTTATAAATTTTTTTCTTGATACTTTCTCCTAGTTAATACAAATTTGCTTCTGTTAGTGATGCCAACATTCTTAAGGACTGAAGGTTGAATCAAGTTTCTCAAAAGATGTTGATGTCCTAAACCTGTGTACCTGTGCCTGTGACCTTTTTTTGACAATCAGGTCTTTGCTGATGATAAAAATGAGAAGATATTATTAGGGTAGGTTCTAATCCAATATAACCGTGTCCTTAAAAAGGGAGGAAATATGGAAACTGAAGCAGATGCTTACTAGAAGAGTGCCATATAAAGATGAAGAAAGAGATTGAAGTAAGATGAAGGCAAAGACCTAAGGTATCCATCTACCAGCTAGTAAATGTCAAAGATTGCCAATAAACTACTAGAAACCAGGATAAATAGATGGAATAAATTATCTTTTATAACCCTTGGAAGGAACCAATCAAGCAGTAACCTTGCTTTTAGACTGTTAACCTTAGAAATTTGAGACAATAAATTACTGTTTAAGGCATCCATTTTGTGAAAATTTGCTATGGGAGCCTTAGAAAATGAATACACTAAAAAATAATAACTAAGATGATTTAGTAATATTTTAGCAAAAGGTTGTTGGTGCTATTGCTTAATAATAGAAACAACAATTTGAATTTGTTTTTCATTACTCTTCTAATAGGCTAATAACTAAATCAGACCTCCAATATTTTCAGCTTTGTTATATATTGTATTTACTGCCACTTTCTTCCTTCATTAAAAATATGTATATAAACATTTATAAAGGATCCAAGAAAGAAAGAAAACATTTACCACTTCTAAATGTTCAAATAAAAAAAATTAAAATCTGGCTGGGCGCAGTGGTTCACATCTGTAATCCCAGCACTTTGGTAAGCCAAGACGGGTGGGTCCAAAGATCAAGATATCGAGACCATCCTGGCCAACATGGTAAAACTCTGTCTCCACTAAAAATACAAAAATTAGCTGGGCATGGTAGCACACACCTGTAGTCCCAGCTATTCCAGAGGCTGAGGCAAGAGAAATCACTTGAACCCAGGAGACGGAGGTTGCAATGAGCCAAAATCATGCCACACTGCACTTCAGCCTGGTGACAGAGTGAGACCCCATCCCAAAAAAAAAAAAATTAAAAATTAAAATCTAATCTTATGTGTTTTCTTAAATTGGCTGATAGCACGGTAAAAGTTTCTAGAGATAACTGATGCTACAGACTGAAACAATATGACTTCTTTAAATGTGTGTTATCAGCTGAGGAAGTGGTAGGGATGGGCTAGATTTTCTTCTATCATTGAGTCTTTTTTGTTTTTGTTTTCTTCAAAGAGCTGAGTTCTCAGATCTCTTTTATAGTTCATTTTTGTTTTGTTTTGTTTTCCAAAAGATTACATACTGATTGCATTGGTCAAGGTTAGATTTTCTGTGCATCTTAAACAAACTGCTGTAGCTTAGTCTTCATTTTTATCTGTGTATGTATAGAGGAGATATAGTTTTAGAGAAAACATCTGGAATAAGCTAAGCCAAAATTAAGCTATAAAAACTAATGAGAAAAATATAAAAATCATTTATATATGAATATTAAAATCATAATGCTATTTTTATATGTAAACAATATTTTTAAAAATTATACTAGAAATATCAAAATTTTGGTGCAGTTAATTAATTTGATAAATACATTTGAAGCAAAAAGAAGCCTGTCCAAAGACAATAAGAAATCTTTAGCTAGCCTAAGAAAAAAAGGCCTGAATGACTAAAATCAGAGATGAAAAATAAATACAGCTGTCACTATATAAATATAAAACATAATTAGAGACTGTTATGAACAATTATACAACAACAAATTGAAAGTTAGAAGAAATAAATAAATTACTGGACACATTCAAACCACCAAGATTGATGCATTTAGAAATAGAGAATCTGAACAGACAAAAAATGAGGAAAAAAATCAAAGCAGTCATTTTGCCATTAAAAGTAATGACAAAAATCACAATTACTTTTGCACAAACCTAATAAAAATTCTTCCATCAAAGAAAAGTTCAAGACCAAGACTTGATGCATTAATTGCTAAATACTATTAAACAATTAGAGAAATAACACTAATTTCATCAAACTATTTTTAAAAACTGAAGAGGCGAAAATATCTTCAGAATCACCAGACAGCAAAACTAGATAAAGATACAACAAAAATTAAAACTACAGGCCAATATCTTTCATAAACATAAATGCAAAAATCCTCAAAAAATAACATTCTGGCAAACGTAATTCAACAACACAATAAAAAGATCAAGTACCATGATCAAATGGAATTCATGCTAGAAATACAAGGTTAGCTCAAAATATGTAAATCAATAAATGTGATACATCACATCAGTAGATTGAAGGATGAATATCTCAGGATCATCTAAATAGATGCAAAAAAAGAGCACTTGATAAAATTCAACATTCCTTCCTAATAAAAGCTCTCTACGAATTAGTCATAGAAGTTGCATACCTCAACACAGTAAAGCTCACATCTAACATTATACTGAATGGGGAGTAATTGAAAGCCTTTCTACTCAGATCTCAAATAAGATAAGAGTGTCTATTTTCACCACTTTTATTTAACATAGTCTTGGAAGTCCTAGTAAGAGCAATTAGGCAAGATAAAAAAATAAAAAGCATCCAAGTTGAAAAGAAAAAATAAAATTGTTATTGTTGTCAGATGAGCTAATCTTATATTTAGAAAAATCTAAAAACTTAAAACTGGTAAGTAAATTCAGAAATTTGCAGTATACAAAGTCAAGAGACAAAGATAAGTAGCATTTCTATAGGCTCACAGCAATAAATCTGAAAAATAAAATTAAGAAAGCAATCCCATTTATATTAGGTTAAAAAATAAATAATGTAGAAGAAATTCATTTTCCAAAGAAGTGAAAAATGTTTACAATGACAATTATAAAACAGCGACAAAAGCAATTGAAGAGGACACACACAAAATAGAAAAATATCCCATGCTTATAAATTGAAACAATTAATATTGTTAAAATAACCATATTGTCCAAAGCAATGTACAGAGTCAATGTAATCACTACAAAAATAACAATGATATTCTTCATAGAATTAAGAAAAAAATCCTAAAATTCATTTGGAGTCACAAAAGATTCCAACAGACAAAGCAATCTTGACAAAAATAGAATGATACTAGAGGCATCATACTACCTGTCTTCAAATTATACTGAAAGCTATAGTAACTTAACTATGTGGCACTGGTATAAAAGCAGAAACAAAGGAACAAAAAACGTAACTTAAAAATGTATCTATGAATTTAAAGCCAACTTATTTTTGACAAAGGTACTAAGAAAATACATTGGGCAAAGAACAGTCTCTTTAAAAAAGGTGTTGAGGAAACAGGATACCAATATCCAAAAGGAAGAACCTAGATCATGTCTCTCATCAGATATAAATATCAATTCATTATGAATGAAATACTTAAATAAGAAATCTGAAGCTATTACTAGAAATAAAGAAATTACTAGAATAAAATTTTGGGGAAACACTACAGGATATTTGAGCAAAGATTTTTTTTTAGAGTAAGACTTAGAAGCACAAAAATCAAAATCAAAAGTAGGAAGATTGGATTACATAAATCTCAAAAACTTCTGCACAGCAAAGGAAATGATCAACAAAGTGAAGATACAAACTATGAATTGATGAAAATATCTGTAGACTATTCATGTAAAGTAGTAGAGCCATTGTGAAAAACACTATACAGTTTCCTCAAAAAAACTAAAAATAGAACTACCATGTGATCTAACAATCCCACTACTGTGTGTATATCCAAAAGAAAGAAAATCAGTATATCAAAGAGATATCTGTACCCCCACGTTTACTGTAGTACTATTTACAATAGCAAAACTATGAAATCAACCTAAGTGTCCATCAACAGATGCATAGATTTTAAAAATCTGGTATATATGCATAATAGAATACTATTCAGCCATAAAACGAAATAAAATTCTGTCATTTGCATCACCATGGATAAAACTGGGGGTCATTATGTTAATTGAAATAAGCCAGGCACAGAAAGACAGATACTGTATGCTCTCATCTATATGTGGGAGCAATAAAAGTGTATCTCATGGAGGCAGAGAGAAGAGTGATAATTACGAGATCCTGGGAAGGCTAGGGGTAGAAAGGAGAAGGAAGAGAAGTTAGTTAATGGGTACAAAAATACAATTATATGGAAGGAAAATTTTAGTATTTGATAGTATTGTAGGGAGATCATAATAATCAATAATTTATTGTATTTTTCAAAATAGCTCAACAAGAAAAATTGAAATGTTCCCAACACAAGCTAAAGATAAATGTTTGATGCCATGGATGTCGCAATTAACCTGATTTGAATATTATATATTGTATACCTTTATCAAAAATCACATATACCCCTAAAACAGGTTATGATGCTTATATATAAGTTAAAACTATGGTTGCATACCTCAATCACCTTTTCTAAAAGAGATAATGAAATTCTAGGGAGGGGATAAAAGGCAATTGTGTTTCTTTGGTAGGAAGGTTTCAGGCCGGTAAAGTGGCTCAGGAGTTCAAGACCGGACTGGCTAACATGGTGAATACACATCTCTACTAAAATTATAATAATTAGCCAGATATGATGGCAGGTGCTTACAGTCCTAGCTACTCAGGAGGCTGAGGCAGAAGAATCACTTGAACCTGGGAAGCAGAGGTTGCTGTGAGCTGATATCACACGATTGCACTCCAGCCTGGACGACAGAGCAAGATATCATCTCAAAAATAACATAACATAACAACATATAACATAACATAACATAACATAACATAACATAACATAACATAACATAACATAACATAACATAAAACACATAACATAACATAATATAACATCATAACATAACATAACATGAGAACATCATAACATAACAAGTTTCTTGGTCAATTAAGGAAATCCCAGAGAGTTCCTCTCTGCACTTGGTGGGGAGAAACAAGAAAACAAGAGAAGCTTAGAGTGAAAGGCTTTGATCCTGAGACTTATTTCTAAAATCTTTCAATTTTCAAAACCACTCAGCTTCATCATGCCTAAGTGCTATATTTTGGGGAATCATTTTCTGCATCACAACAGCCCCAAGAAAGGCCGTTGGAGAAGGGCAGATTCAACCACCTGTGTTCGACACTGCTGGAAACAGAGCAGTTATTCTGAGCACAAATGAGCCACTCTCCCCATCATCAGATCCAGAGAAGAAAGTCAGAGATTTTTGCTTAGGGGAAAAAAATAAATCATAAGCATAAAGAACACCAAAGCTCTTCTCAAAGAAACTGTCTGTATTTGAAACATAGTGTAATAAAGTTCAAGCTTAAGGATACTATTAAAAAACATTAGAGAGTTTGAGGATAAATCAAAATAAAGCTGACAGTTCCATGGGAGCAACAAAATGAATCACAAACCTGCTAGTTTGCCAAGAAAAACTAAGGATAGAAACAGCTATAAATTCTCCTGAGGTCAGAGTAGATATTGACCTTAAAAATATTTGCATAAAGGGTCCTAAATTTAGTTCATGTTATACAATTGTGTCTAAAATAGTAGAGCAAGCAACTGACAATTAATGGTGTCTAATAATTGACTGTGATGACAAAAGAATCGGACAGCCTAACAGAGAGATTAGGGAAAGAGACAAAGTTCAAGCTTAAGGATACTATTAAAAAGCATTAGAGAGTTTGAGGATAAATCAAACTCTCTAAAAGTTATTGCTAAAACCATTGTTATCCCACAGTCAGCACGTGCATGGGCAAGGTTGTATCCTCTGAAGAGTGATATCATAGGCTTTATCCTATGGGGAAAATATACATCACTAAAGTAGTCAATCCAAGTCACTAAACTAATAAACAAGTGAATACAAATTAACTGCAAATCCCAAGGGTGAGGGGGATCAGTATCCAGAGTTACTATATTATCTAAAAGGTATATTTTTAATGAAAAATAGATACGTAAAGATATAAGATACATAAAGAAACATAAAACTGTGGCCCATGCATAGAAAAAAGAGTAGAAAATGAAAACTGCCTGTGAGAGGACCAGATATTTGATGCAGCAAAGAAAGATGTAAAAACAACTATTATAAGTATGTTCAGAAAACGAAAGGACACTATGAATAAAGAGGTAATAGAAGGTATCATGATAATAGATCAGCAAATATAGAATAATACGTAAAAATTAGAAAATAGAATCACATGAAAATCCTGGAATTGAAAAGTAAAATAACTAAAATAAAACATTTATCAGAAGACACAATGGTGGATTTAAACTAGCAGGAGAATTAGGGAACTAAAATATATATTGACAGGGATTTTACAACCTTAAAAGTAGAAAGAAAATAAAATAAGGGGAAATATGGAGAGCCTGGCTAACATGGTGAAACCCCATCTCTACTAAAAATACAAAACTAGCTGGGCACGATGGCAGGCACCTGTATTCCCAGCTACTCAGGAGGCTGAGGCAGGAGAATCACTTGAACCTGGGAGACAGAGGTTGCAGTAAGCTGAGATCTCACCACAGCACTCCAGCCTGGTGACAGAGCAAAACTCATTCTCAAAAATAATAATAATAATAATAATAATAATAATAATGTGACTTGAAATACCCATGTGGACTTATCAGTATTTTTCTTTGACACTCATTTACTGCCTTAAGGAATTATTTTTATAATCTTTATACTGATATGTATTTTTTACATAATAAAATCAGTATTATAAGTGGAAGAATAGGAAGATTTGATTATCTGACAGAATGCTTCTTTTTTGGCATTGTCTTTGGCAGTCAATAAGAAAATTAATAATTTTTAATAAAAGGATCTTATTTCAGAGATGATTCTCAGAATGAGTGAAAAGTTAGAGAAGCTCAGAGAATAAAGGGAAACAAGAAAATTCTTTTTGCTAAAAACAAAGAAACATTATACCACAAGCCAGTCTAGACAGCACCACTGCTGTTGCTCATCTGAGACCTTGGACTCCCTTAAGTCACCGTCAATAACAGTGACACCATTAAATACCACTGCTTTTATAATAATTCCCGTACCTAGTTTTTAACCTGTCTGAATCCTGAAGGTATTTGAGTTAATGAAAGCCATTTAACGTATTTTTATTTTTTTAGATTGACATAATAATTGTACATATTTATGGGGTACATAGTGATGTTTTTATACATATAAGGCATAGTAATAAGGTCAATGCAAACATTTACTGTTTTCTTATGCTGGAAACATTCAATATTCTATTTATAGCTATTTGAAACTATGTATTATTGTAAACTGTAGTCATAGTTCTATATCTACAGTGGTATAGGACACTAAACTTTATTCCTCCTCTCTGTAATTTTATATCCCCTAACAAATATCTCATTATTCTTTCCTTCAACCACCGTTCCCAGCCTGTAGTATCTTCCGTTCTTTTTACTTCTATGAGATCAACATTTTTTAACTTCCACATATGTGAGAACATGCAGTGTTTAACTTTCTGTTCCTTGCTTATTTCAATTAAAATAATGTCCTCTAGTTCCATCCATATTGCTGCAAATGGCAGGATTTCATTTTTTAATGACTGAAGAATATTTTATTTTGCCTATACACCATATTTTATTTATTCATTCATCTGTCATTGGACAGCTGCTTTGATTCCATATCTTGGCCATTATGAATAGTGCTGCGACAAACATGGGGGTGAAGGCAGATGTCTCTTTGATATACTGATTGCTTTTCCTGTGGATAAATGTTCAGTAGTGGGATTGCTGGATCATATGGTAGTTCAATTTGTAGTTTTCTGAAGAACTTCCATATTGTTCTCCATAGTAGCTCTACTGGTTTGCTTCCCACCAACAATGTGTAAGAGTTTACTTTTCATCCCAGGCTCATCAGTATTTATTTTTGGTTCTTTGATTGCAGCCATTCCCACTGGGGTGAAATGATATCCCATTGTTGTTTTGATTTGCATTTCCCTGATGATTAATGATATTGAACATTTTTTCATATATTTGATGATCATTTGTATCTCTTTTGAGAAATGTCCAGATTATTTGCAATTTTTTTAATCAGATTGTTCCTTTTTTGGCTATTGCAATGTTTTGGTCCCTTATATATTCTGGACATAAATCCCCTGTCAAATGAATAGTTTGCAAATATTTTCTCCTATTCTATAGGTTTTCTTTTGACTCTATTGATTGTTTCATTTGCTGTGAAGAGCTTTTTAGTTTGATATAATCACATTTGTTTGGTTTTGCTTTTATTGCCTATAATTTTGAGGTGTTATCCCAAAAATCTTTGCCCAGACCAATGTGTTGAAATGTTTTCCTTGTGTTTTCTTATAAGAGTTACATTCTTTTAAGTCTTATATTTAGGTCTTTGATCCATTTTAAGTTGATTTTTGTATAAAATAAAAGATGCAGTTCTAGTTTTATTCTTCTGCATATAGATATCTAGTTTTCCCAACACCATTTATTGGAGAGACTATCCTTTCCCCAGTGGATGTTCTTGGTGACTTTGTCAGAAATAAGCTAGCTATAGATATATAGTTTAATTTCTGGGATTTCTATCCTATTCCTTTGGTTGATCTGTCTATTTCTATTGAGTACCATGCTGTATGGGTTAGCATGGCTTGGTAGTATATTCTGAAGTCTGAGGGTGTGATGCCTCCAGCTTTATTCTTTTTGGTGAGGATTTATTTGTCTTTTCAGAGTCTCTGATGGTTCTATAAAACTTTTAAGGATTTTTTTCTATTTCCGTGAATAATGTCACTGATATTTTGATAGGGATTGCATTGAATCTGTATATTGCTTTGTGTAATATTGAATTTTAATAATATTACCTCTTCTGATCCATGAGCGCCGGATTCATTTCATTTGTTTGCATCCTTTTGAATTTCTTTCATAAGCATTAGCATATTGTAACTTTGCTTGTAGAAATCTTTCGTCCCCTTCATTAAATTTGTTATTTGGTGATTTGTTTTTTGTAGATATTGAAAATGGGATTGCTTTCTTGATTTCTTTTTTAGCTAGTTTGTTGATCTTGTATAGAAATGCTAGAATTTTTACATGTGATTTTGTATTCTGCAATGTTACTAAATTTGTTTCGGTAGAGTCTTTAGATTTTTTCTATATGTACGATTATATCTGCAAACAAGGACAACTTGACATCTTCCTTTCCAATTTGGATGTCATTTATTTCTTTCTTGTTTAATTGCTCTGGCTAGATTAAACTTGCTTTAAGTGATTATTTGTATATGCTTAAGATTGTTATTTTGCAAGTGATCAATTGCCTAAATTTAAATTTATCAGTTTGAGGATGAAGACATAGTAAAGCATCACAATAAATTAATCATTATTTGCTCACTTCAACATAGCAAGTTGTTTATAAGCACCATTGAACTATCAAGCACATCTCTTTCACTAAATAAATAAATATAATTTCAACATTTAATTTAAAAACTCTAAGATGTAGGTAGCTACTATATATATACAAACAACTAAGCCATAGGTCTATATAAAATAATTCAGAAAATAATTAAGACACAACTGGAAACTTCCTATTTTCATTCAATATCTCAATACTTGAGAATAATTATGAGACTAGAAGGCAATGGCTGTATCTTGGAACTAGATTTGTAAGAAAACTGGAAATATTTAAAAATATCAAATCTTTGGAAGAATCTTTTATTTTTTATGATGTTTTGAAGCTTTTCTCCAGGCACCAATACCAAAGGATTAAAAAAAATTGTTCATATGAAAGCTGCTTCACAAGATTTCGTAAAAGTCTTAAAAAATATATTTAAAAGAGAGAAAAACTCAGGTTGTCCCACAAGTATATAGCAGTTGTTTCTGTTATTGTTTTTGTTGTTTCCCCAGGTGAGAAAGTCCAGAAGAGGGCCTGCATTGAAATGGAGTAATACTTTTGACTGTAATTCAAAGGGCTCTATAACCAAAGTAAATAAGATTAGAATGTTTAAATATAACCTGTAAGGCTCTGTAGCAAATGTCTGCCATATTTAAATAGAAATAAAAAGTAATTACTAGAAAATATTTTTTACATTCAAAATTTAAACACTTTTCCCCATTTATCAGTCTTCCTAATCTAGAACAAATAAACTACTTCGATATGTATATATATGGAAAAACTATAAAATAAAAAATATGTATCTTACAAACTTTTGCTTATATCATATTATTTTTATGAACTGTCACTATATATATCACCTGGAAACACACACTTCAGTTAATTAAATTTTCTTTTAGAAATTAATGTATTCCCAGGACTGTAATAAACAGAAATATTAGTTTTACTACATTAAAATGGGCATCAACTTGATCAATTCATTTTATATAACTGAAAATATTAACTCAACAGTATCTTTTCTGAATTACAGTTTTATGACAATTCCCATTGTAGATTTTCATTTAGTACATAACATAGCTCCCTTAGCTTCCTGGAATTTTTGGTTTTCTAATCATTGTAATAGAACATTACAATGGTCTTTATTAATTAATTATAGCGTGGAAGTCTCAAATGAGTAAAAAAGAAAATAATTATCATATTTTTAACTGTGACCTTTTATATATTTATAGCAAAATCTAGTGAATTTTTATTTAAACTAATGCTAACTTTGATCAAAGATATGTTCAGTTCTTGTAATATTGGTTTAGTTCAGGGTCAAAAGCACTAGAACACAGATTCTCAGTTTTAATATACCAGAAACAAAGATCAGCCTTTGAAACAGTCCTCAGAAGTCAGTAAGGACACCCACATAACCTTGCACTATGTACTTGGCTTGTATACCAAATACTGAGTAAAAGATTTTATTTCTGTGGTTTCAATTCAGTTGTGCTATAATAAGAGTCCTTGTCACTATTAATGTATATATTAAAAAAAGACTTCCAAAGTCACTCTCTTTAAGCTGCATATTCTCAAAACAGAAATAACTTTTTTAAAAGTACAGTATGTGCTCTATTTCATGGCCTCTTTTCATAGAACAAGACTACATACATTTTCTGTTTAAATTAGCAAGTTTCAAACGATTTTATTTCTAGAAGTGGAATTATATAACAGGTACCCACCATGTACAGGAAGGTGATCAAAATGACTTAAGATGTTTGGGTACTAGAAACATCATAAAGTTTAATTTTTGTCTTTTAATAGAAATGGGTTCAAATAAATATTAATGGAGAAAATAACAGAGAGACAATAGCAAATGGTGCATACCACAGTGAATTAGCGAATACAGGTGCCATTTAATCTGTAAACACTCAGCTCCAATCTATTATTAGCCTGTGGCAATGTGGGTACAATGCTTACAGACTTTTCTTCTTTATTTCTTTTTTTCCCTCAGAGAAACAGTCTCTGGATTAGCATGTATAGTCAATAAATTCTTAAATTCTCATACAAGAGCTCACTTTGTAACAGTTGTTTAATGGTATTTAAGACATGCAGAACAATGTGACAGCTAAGTAAATATCATAGATTACCAATTTATATTCTCTGGTTTAGACAATTCAGAAAGAGAAAGCCATTTTTTCACCAGTGTTTGAAAACACTAGCAAAGATGGTATAATTGAAATACAGAACACAGTGATTAAAAAAAAAAAAAAAAAAAAAAAACAACAAGGAAAATAAAACACCAAAAGGGAACCCTAATGTAAAACATGAACTTTAAACAATAATGATGTGTCAATGCAGGTTTATCAGTTGTAGCAAATGTGCCACTCTGGTGAAAGATGTTAATGGATGAAACTATAATTATATGCGGGTAGGGTAACTATGGGAACTTCGTGTATATCCCACCCAATTTTTCTGTGAACCTAAAGTTGTTTTAAAATGCACATATATTTTAGATGTGTATTTATTATTTAAATAAGTGAGCAAATAGATTGTTCTGACTGTATGCACATATCTTTTCTTACCAAATAAGAAAATAAGTAAAATATAACAGGAAAACATGTATAGAGAACCACATTTCTGTAAATTACTTTTCCTTTTTCACTTTCTCAGTAATTTTCATGATTTCCAAAGAGACAACCTGCTACAAATATTTTCACGTTTTATACTGATATATAACTCATATATTATCCTGACTGTCTTAGTCCATTCCTGCTGCTGTGACAAAATAGCTTAGACTGGGTAATATGTAGACAACATAAATTGATATCTCACAGGCCTGGAGGAAGAGAAGTCCAAGATCAAGGTGTGTGATGCTAAATAATGAATGTCAATTGATTGATTTAAAGGATGCAAAGTATTTGTTTTTGGTGTGTCTTTGAGGTTTCCAAAGGAGAATAACATTTGAATCCGTGGCCTGGGAAAGACAGACCCACCCTCAATCTGGGTAGGTACCATCTAATCAGCTGCCAGAATAAAAGCAAGCAGAAGAACTGAAAGGATTAGACTGCCTTAGACTCCAAATCTGTATCTTTCTTCCATGCTGGATGCTTCCTGGCCTTTAACATTAGACTCCAAATTCTTCAGCTTTGGGACTTAGACTGGCTTCCTTGATCCTCAGCTTGCAGATGGCCTATTGTGGGAGCCCACCTTGTGATCATGTGAGTTAATACTCCTTAAAAAATCACCTTTGTATGTATATCTATCCTCTTAATTCCATCCCTTTAGATAACCCTGACTAATAGAAGGTGCTAGTAGATTCAATGTCTGGCAGGAGCTCCCTGCTTCCTTACATAGCAGAATGGTGAATTCTGTGTTTCCCACATAATGGAAGGGGCAAGATAGGTTTCTTTAACCTATTTTACAAGGGCATTAATCCCATTTGTAAATGTGGCACTCTCATGATTTAACCAATTTTTAAATCTCCCACCTCTTATTACTACCACAATGCAGATTAGATTTAAACATGAATTTAGAGGGACAAAATAGACTGTATATTACATATGTAAAGAAATAGGTATATATTTCTATTAATGCATTTTCATACTGCTATGAAGAAATACCTAAAATTGGGTAATTTATAAAGAAAAAGTAGTTTAATGGACTCACAGTTCCACATGGCTGGGGAGGCCTCATAATCATGGTGGAAGGCAAAACAGAAACAGACACGTTTTACATGGCAGCAGGCAAGAGCATGTGCAGGGGAACTGCCCTTTATAAAACCCCCAGATATTATGAGACTTATTCACTGTTATGAGAATAACATGGGAAAAAGACACTCCCATGATTCAGTTACCTCCCACTGAGTCCCACCCATGACATATGGGGATTAGGAGAGCTTCAATTCAAAATGAGATTTGGGTGGGGACACAGCCAAACCGTATTATTCTACCCCACTCCCTCCCAAATCTCATGTCCTCACATTTCAAATTCAATCATGCCTTCCCCTCGGTCACCCAAAGTCTTACCACATTTTAGAATTAACTAAAAAGTTCACAGTCCAAAGTCTCATCTGAGACAAGGCAATTCCCTTCTGTCTATAGCCTGTAAAACCAAAAGCAATTTAGTTACTTCCTAGATACAATTGGTATACAGGCATTGGGTAAATACACCGATTCCAACTGGGAAAAATTGGCCAAATCAGAGGGACTACAGGCCCCATCCAAGTCAAAAATCCAGCATGGCACTCAAATCTTAAAGCTCCAAAATAATCTCCATTGACTCCATGTCTCATATCCAGGTCATGCTGATGCAAGAGGTGGCCTCCCATGGACTTGGGCAGCTCCACTCCTATGGCTTTATAGGGTACAGACCTCTGTTGGCTGCTTGCATGGGCTAGTATTATCTATGGCTTTTCTAGGTGCACAGTGGATCTTCCATTCTGGGGTCCAGAGGATGATGGCTATCTTCTCACAACTCCACTAGGCAGTGGCCCAGTGGAGACTCTGAGTGAGGGCTTCAAACTTACATTTCCCTGTCATACTGTCCTATTAGAGGCAATCCATGAGGGCTCTGCCCATGCAGCACACCTCTGCCTGGACATCCAGGCATTTCCAAACATCCTCTGAAATCCAAGTGGAGGTTCTCAAACCTGAATTCTTGACCTTTTTGCACCTGCAGGCCCAACATCACATGTAAGCCACCAGGCTTAGGGCTTGCACCCTCTGAAGCAATGGCCTGAGCTATATGTTGGCTCCTTTTAGCCCTGGCTGGAGTACATGGCACCATGTACGAAGACTGCACAAAGCATAGGGCCTGGCCTATGAAACTATATCTTCCCTTCCTGACTACTAGGCCTGTGATGGGAGGGTCTGCTGTGAAGAACTTTGACATGCCCTGGAGGCATTTGCCTCATTGTTGTAGTGATTAACATTTGCCTTCTGTTAACTTATGCAAATTTCTTCAGCTGGCTTGAATTTCTCCTCAGAAAATGGGTTTTTCTTTTCTGTCATATCATCAGGCTGTAAATTTTCCATATTCTTTTTGTTTGGCTTTTCTTTTAAACATAATTTTCTATTCTAAACCATATCTTTGTGAATTAGTAAAACTAAATTATTTTAAGGGTGCAGTAACCACACAGATCCACAAACAACAAATTGCAGAGAGAGGGCTTATCATGGGAACAAAGAAGCTAGGTTTTGTGGTTGATTTCATCTTATCAGTGACATTGTAGAAAAGCCACTTAATGTCTCAGAATCTTCCTTTCTAAAATGAAATGGTTAGAATAAATATCTGCAAAGTTCACTTCTAATATGTTCTATTTAATTCGTTTTTATTTTCAGGTATTGTATTTCTTTTTGTTCCTATGTTAAATAATTTATACATTCAATATTTACTGTAAAACTTGACCAAAAACATAATTATAATAATTTACTGACTACAGTAAAAAATGACAAATCAGAGACAATATGACTGAAGTTGAAAATTTAAATCATAGTGCATTGTAAGATTTTACATTCACATATACTAAACTTCATTATCAAATAAATATTAATAGACTTTATTGATAATCTTTATTTATCCTATCATAGAGACAATGTTTTAGTTATTTATCTCCATTTATTATTATTTTAAAATCTCACTACCTCCTCCAACACAATATTCAAAGAGGGATTAATACTAAGGTAGAGCATGTAGAAAAAATTACAAACAATTATGTGTAATATATACAGATATTTTAGCACAAACAAGTGAAAACGAGAAATAGGAAACATTTGGTGTATCACTTTGATAATGTTCATGGTCACTAAAATTTATTTCAAGTTTTTAAAATAAGGGAAAAATATTTGGAACATATCCCTTCAGTTATGTCAGTTATCCTGCCTGGTTCCTACTTACTAACTCCATTCTTTGCTCGCACAATGAACAGTTATTATCTCCTGAAGAGGTTGGGTCTGGGGGTAAATCTCAGCCTTAGTACATAAAAGCTACATGATGTGGGCAAATTAGCTTTTCCGATTTTGTTTAATTTCTCTAAAATCAGTTTGTAAGCATCAAGTACAATAATGTATATAATAGGGCCCCAAATTCTGATTGTACCTGGGAAGCACTCAAAATATGATGTCATTATTATGTCTCTTTGTTAATTTGTCTGCCTGATAATCAGAAAGAAACATATAGTGTTGCATTAAAAACCGATCTCTTTACTGTTGTGTCATCAAAACTACTTAGAGAATGTTAAGTTCCATATCTATTATATATATATATATATATACACACATATATATGTGTGTGTGCGTGTGTATATAAAAACATTTATTGAATGTTTCGATGTCTAGATGACTGCATTTCTTATTCTGTTAAGATTAGATGTATGTAATTAAATTTTAAAGTGAAGAACAACAACAACAAAAAAATCATCCAAGTCACTTCTTGAATGTTTTGTTGCTTATAAATTTCTTCCACCAGATACCCTAAATCATCTCCCTCAAGCTCCAAGTTCCATGGATTTCTAGGAGAGGGGCAAAATCATCCAGTCTCTTTGCTAAAGCATAGCAATAATCACCTTTGCTTCAGTTCCTTTTAAGTTCCTCATCTCCATCTGAAACCACTTCAGCCTGGACTTCATTGTCCATACCGCTATTAGCATTTTAGCAAAAACCATTCAATAAGCCTCTACAAAGGTCCAAATTTTCCCACATCTTCCTGTCTTTTTCTGAGCCCTTTGAACTGTCCCAATCTCTCCCTGTTAACCAGTTCTAAACTTTCTTTCAAATTTGGGGGTATCTTAATAGCAGTAGCTTACTCTACCACTCCCAATTTACTGTATTAGTCTGTTCTCACACTGCTAATAAAAACACACCCGAGACTAGGTACCTTATAAAGGAAAAGATATTTAATGGATTCACAGTTCCACATGGATAGGGGGCCTCATAAGCCTGGTAGAAGGTGAAGGAGGAGCACAGTCCCATCTCACATGGTAGTAGGTAAGAGAGTGTGTGAGGAGAACTTCCCTTTATAAAGCCATCGGATCATTTCAGACATAGTCACTATCCTGAGAATAGCGTGGGAAAAGCCCAGCGCCATGATTGAATTACCTCCAATTGTGTCCTTTCCACATCAAGTGGGGATTATGGGAGCTACAATTCAAGATGAGATTTGGATGGGGACACAACAAAATCATATAGATATCTGATATATGTAGATATAGATATAATCAGTCTAGATTTTTTCAGGAATATTATAGCCACTCCATATATTCCTAGCATAAAGGTTTTAACAGAAATTTGTGTAATCAATCGAATGACTGCAGGAATAAAGGTCAGAGGAGACAACAACAAAAATTTCACCCTGCAGTATGATGACAGATGGTTGTCAATAATTCTCTAGAAAGTTGCTGCAGTTTACAAGAATCTCTGACCTGTGTTCACCAGTTTTCTAGTTTGGACTGCAAAAATGCAATATTGTTTTGGTAGCCAAATATGAGTTTTACATCTGTTATTGCCTCATAGGCACTTTTTTTTTCCTCTTCCGTTTTCCAAATTTTGTGACTACTCACTGACAAAATTTAGAAAGGACCAAAGCAATGGTGAATTGCCAAAAGACCATTCAAGATTAACAGACATACAGAAAATAATGCAAAATGAAATGTTCATTTGGCTGAGCAATAACTCATAAATGAATCACAAGTGTAAGCACCGCTCAGATAATTTAAAAATTATATATAATGTGCATATATATCAATGAAACATTGACAATGTAGGAAAATAAAACTTTACCTTTATCCTCTTAAATTTCCCAGCTAAGCCTGAGAATTTAATTAACATAAGGCAAATTAACAGGAGAAAAGCATATCATTGTGCAACAGATAGTTCTTCATTTTTCATTACTCAACAACATTCTATTATGTAAGCATACCACTATTATACCTATTTTGAGATTTTGATAATTATGAATGATCTTTTCATCCTCTTCAGTTTATTATTATGGTAAGCAATACTGCTATGATTAGTGTTCATAATTGTTTTGATATTTACCCAATATTTCATTTTCTGATTTATATGTATGATAGACATTCTATAAAATGTAAGATACTAAGTGCCTTAAGCTTTATATGACACATGACCTCTGTAGCAACTACACAAACTTCCTGTTGTAGTGTTAGAGTAGCCATAGGCAATATACATAAACAAATGAGTCAAGTTGGTGCCAAAAAAACATTTGTTTCCAAAAAAAGGTGGTGGGTCATAGTTTGCTAACCCCTGCTCTATGACATAGGCTTTATGGTTTGGTTCAACTATGATAGTTAATGGCAAAACTTTTTTCAGAATTGCAATACTGATGTATATGACCACCAGCAATGATTCAAGGTTTGGTAGCTCAACACCTGCTATGGTTGGAATGTTTGTTCCTTCCAACTCATATTAAACACTTACTGCGATTGTTACAGTATGAAGAGCTGGGACCTTTGAAAGGTGATTAAACCATGAGGGTTCTGCCCTACTTGGTAAGATTCATGCCATTATAAAAGAACAAGTTCAGCCTCCTTTTACTTCTTGTCATTCTCCCACAGGATGAAACAAGAAGGCCCTAAACAGATGCAAGCACCTTGATATTGGATTTCCCAGCCTCCAGAACTGTCACCCAATAAATTTCTGTTTATTATAAATTACCCACTGTAGTATTCTGTATAGCAGCCCAAATGGACTATGACAACAACTTTCTCGGCAATTTCTATTTCCACTGTTTTAATTTTAGCCTTTCTGCTGGATGAGGGTGTTACCACATTTTCATATGTTTTTTAACCACATGAATATTGTCTTTTATGTAGTACATTTTCAAGTGTCTCATTCTTCTTTTTCAGACTCTATTTTTTCTTCTTGACCTATATTTTTACTATAATCATTACAGATAAAAGCTATTGTGATTATTTCTGTTATAAAAATCTTCTCTGGAAGATTTGACTTAGAGTTTTTTTCTCAATGGTGGTTTTCTTTTTCTTTCTCTTATGAACAGGAACTTAATTTTAGTGTTCTCTACCTTATTCAATTTTTCTTAATCTTAGTGCTTTTTAAATCCTGTTTTTCAAATTTTTCTTTACTGTTAGGTTGAAAACTAAGAAGCAATTTCTTAATTAATCAATGAGGAGCTGACTGAATCTGTATGGTTCACTTTGTAACATGTTTCTATAAGTTGTGAATTGTTATTTTTTGTTTCAACAAAAATGTTTAAATAACTGTTTCTCACTAATTTATTAGGTTGATGCACAATAACTGTGGTTTTTGCTATAAAAGCCAACCTCAGTTACTTTTTACCAAACGAATGTATTACCTTCTTTGTAGCTCATATACACGTAGCTCTCTTTTTAATCTCTCTGTTCCACTGTATCACTTACTTATGTGGTGGCAATAGTAAAGTACCATCAATCATTATCTTTTTGTTCATTTTCTAATGTAATATATTGGCTTTTAATAGCTGCTTATGTTTTGTACAAATTTTAGAAAGTTTGTTATGCACCCACAAGGGCATTAATGAGATTAAGATTGAGGTTGCCTTTTTAAAAAATGTATTTATGTCTCCCACTATTATTGTGTGGGAGTCTATGTCTCTTTGTAGGTCATTAAGAACTATCTTTATGTATCTGGGTGCTTCTGTATTGGGTGCATATATATTTAGAATAGTTAGCTCTTCTTGTTGCATTAATCCTTTTTTCATTATGTAATGCCCTTCTTTGTCTCTTTTGATCTTTGTTGGTTCAAAATACATTTGATCAGAGACTAGAATTGCAACTCCTGCTTTTATTTTTTGCTCACCATTTGCTTGGTAAATCTTCCTCCATCCCTTTAGTTTGAGCCTATGTGTTTAAATACCAATGGGTCTTGACTCTATTCAGTTTGCCAGTCTGTGTCTTTTGACTGTGGCATTTAGGCCATTTACATTTAAGGTTAATATTGTTATGTGTGAATTTGATTCTGCCACTTTGAAGCTAGCTGGTTGTTTTGCCCATTAGTTGACACAGTTTCTTCATTGTGTCAGTAGTCTTTACCATTTGGTACATTTTTGGAATGGCTGGTACTGGTTGTTCCTTTCTATGTTTAGTACTTCTTTCAGGAGCTCTTGTACAGCAAGCCTGGTGGTGATGAAATCTCTCAGCAACTGTTTATTCGGAAAGGATTTTATTTCTCCTTCACTTATGAGGCTTAGGTTGGCTGGATATGAAATTCTAGGTTGAAAGTTCTTTTCTTTAAGGTTGTTGAATATTGGCCCTCACTCTCTTCTGACTTATATGGTGTTTCTGCTGAGAGATCCACTGTGAGTCTGATTGGCTTCCCATTGTGGGTAACCTGACCTTTCTCTCTGGCTGCCCTTAGCATTTTTTTTTTTCATTTCAACCTTTGTGACTCTGATGATTTTGTGCCTTGGGGTTGATCTTCATGAGGAATATATTTGTGGTGTTCTCTGTATTTCCTGAATCTGAATGTTGGCCTGCCTTGCTAGGTTGGGAAAATTCTCCTGGATGATATCCGGAGGAGTGTTTTCCAACTTGGTTTCATTCTCCCCATCACATTCAGGTACACTGGTCAAATGTAGATTTGGTCTTTTCACATAATCCCATATTTCTTGGAGGCTTTGTTCATTTCTTTTTACTCTTTTTTCTCTAATCTTGCCTTCTTGTTTTATTTCATTGAGTTGATCTTTGATCTCTGATATCCTTTCTTCTGCTTGATCGATTTGGCTATTGAAACTTGTGTATGCTTCACAAAGTTAATTGACATGATTAAAGAATAGGGGCTTCCAAATCCATAAACATGATATTTTCCTCTATTTATGTCCATCTTTTAAATTTATTTCAAAAATATTTTGTACTTTAAATAACTAGTGGTAAAATAAATAGAGCATACAATTTATTGTTTTAACAATTTTTAAGCATATAGTTCAGTAATTGTTAAGAATGTTCACATGGTTGTATAGCCACTGCAGAACTTTTTTATGTTGCAAATCTGAAACTCTATACTAATAAAAGAATGCTCCATTCTTGCTCCCCTCAGCATCTGACAACCACCATTAAACTTTTTGTGTCTATTAATTTAACTTCTCTAGATACCTCATATAAGTGAAATAATATAGTATTTATATTTTTATGACTGCTTATTTTACTTAGAATAATGTCCTCAAGGCTCATGCATGTTGTCAGAGTTTCCTTTCTTTTTAAGGCTGAGTAATATTCTATTGTACTTATATGTTATATTTTCTTTATCCATTAATTGATCCGTGAACAATTGAGCTGCTTCCACCTCTTGGCATTCTGAGTAATGCTTATATAAACATGAATATACAAATATCATTTTGGGACTGGGCTTTCAACTATGTTGGCAACATATCCAGAAATGGAGTTACCATATTACATGGTAATTCTAGTTTTAATCTTTTGAAAAATAATCATATTGTTTTTTCTAGTTACTGCAGCATTTAACATTCCCACTAACAGTTAACAAGCCTCCCATGTCTCCACATACTCACTGATACTTATTATTTACAGGAATTTATAAACAGCAGCTATTCTAATGTCAGGTGATGTTTCATTGTTTTGATTAATAGTAATGATTGTTTTTTATTAATTAATCTTTCAATAATTTTATTTTTTTTAAGGATTGTGATTCCACTAATATCTAATGATGTTGAGCATTTTTTATTATACTTAACAATTCATATTCTTTTTTTTTTTTAATTGGTTCTGTCACCCTGGCTGGAGTGTAATAGCTTGGTCTCAGCTCACTGCAACCTCTGCCTCCCAGGTTCAAGTGATTCTTCCACCTTAGCCTCTCAAGTAGCTGGGATTACAGTCATATGCCACCACATCCAGCTAATTCTTGTGTTTTTAGCAGACACAGAGTTTCACTGTTTTTGGCAAGATGGTCTCAAACTCCTGATCTCAAGTGATCCACCCACCTCAGCCTCCCAAATTGCTAGGATTAGAGGCATGAGCCACTGCACCCCAGCAATATTTGAAAATGTGTATATAATCTTTGAAATGATAACTATTCAAATATTTTGCCTATTTTTCAATCACTCTATTTGGTTATTTGTTGTTGTTAGGTTATAAGAGTTCTTTATATATTCTTGATATATGATTTGTAAACATTTTCTTCCATTCCACATGTTGCCTTGTCATCCTGTTGATGGTGTTCTGTAATGTGTACAGAGTTGTAAGTTTTTTTTTTTTTCATACACACATCAGTTTAACTGTACAAGTTGAATGCACACACAGAAGTTGTAAATTTTAACATGGAGTTTAATTTATCCATTTTTACTTTTTTTGTCTGTTTTTAGTGTCATTTCCAAAAAAGTATTGCCAATGCCAATATCATGGAGGTTTTCTACAATTTTTCTTCTAAGAGTTTTATACTTTCAGGATTTATGTTTTAGGCTTTAACCTAATTAATTTTTGCAAATGGTGTAAGGTAAAGGTTTTAAGTAACTCTTTTGAATTTGTATTTTCAGTTTTTCTAAAACCATTCGTTGAGGAAACTGTCCTTCCCCTCATTGAATGATCTTGGCATTCTGGTCAAAAATTATTTCAACAGTTTTGCAAGAAATTATTTCTGAGTTCTCTATTGCATTCCTTTGGTCTTTATGACTGTATTATATTAACATCTTGTTCTGAATTATATAGCTTGTAATAAGTTCTGAAATCAAGATGCATGTTCTTTGGTCTTTTTTTATCAAGAGTGTTTTGGTTATTCAGGGTCGCTTGAAAGTTCATATTAATTTTATGATAAATTTTTCTGTTTCTGCAAAAATACTTTTGGGATTTTCAATAAGGAAAATCTGCATTAGAGCTATAAATGGCTTTGGGTAGTATTGACATATTAACAATATGGTATTTCTAATCCATGAACATGGGATCTTACTATTTATTTGTATGTTTTAAAAATTTTTTCAGCAACATTGTAGTTTTCAATGAATAAGATTTTCACCTTTTTGGCTGGGTTTTATCCTATTTTATTCTATCTGATGCTGTTGTAAATAAAATTAGTTTCTTAATTTTATTTTTAATTATTCATTTTTAGTGTATAGAAACACAACTGACTTTTTTCTCTCACACTGCTAAGTTCATTTAGTAGCTCTACTTGTGTGTGTGTGTGTGTGTGTGTGTGTGTGTGTGTGTGTGTGGACATGCATAATTAGGATTTTCTACACATAAGGTAATTTTTATCTACAAACATAATCTTACTTCTGCTTTTCCATTTAAGATAACCTTTATTTCTTGTTCTTGCCTGATTTATCTGGCTAAAACTATCAGTACTATGTTGGATAGAATTAGCCAAAGAGGACATCCTTGTCTTGTTTCTTAGAAAAATAAACTATCAGTTTTTTTCAGTGACTATGATGTCGGGTGTGGGCTTTCACATATGGCCTTCATTATACTCAGTAGTTTATTTCTAGTCCTAGTTTGTTGAGTAGTTTTATCATAAAATGATATTGTATTTTGTCAAATTCATTTTTTTAAATCAGTTGAGATTATAAGTTTTTTATTTCAATCTGTTAACATGGAGTACTATATTGATTGATTTCTTTATTTTGAATTATTTTTATTTCCAATAATAATTTGCACTTGATTTTTGTGCATAATTTGTGTAATATATTGTTGGATTCTATCTGTTAGTATTTTGGTGAGAATGTTTGAATCAAAAATTCACTTGAAATATCAGTCTGTAGATTTTATTTATAGTATCTTTCTCTGGCCTTGGTATCAGGGTAAGGCTGGCTTGATAGGAGTTTGAAAATGTTCTCTTCTTTATCAATGTTTTGAAAGGGTTTGAGGATAATTGATGTTAATTCGTTAAATGTTTTGCATAATTCACTAAGGAAACCATCATGTCCTAAGATTTTCCTTGTTGAAACATTTGTGATTACTGATTCAATATTCATAATAGTAATAGTTCTGTTGAAATTTTCTACTTCCTCATGATTCAGGCCTGATAGGTTTGTGTTTTTAGGAATTTATTTATTTTATGTAATTTATACAATTTGTTGGCATACAATCATTCACAGTAGATGCTTACATTTTATTTCTTCTCAAATCAATTCAAATTTCCCCTCTAATTAAAGTGTAGACATTTCTCCTTTCTTCTTAATCTACCTAAAGTTTTATCAGTTTTGTTAAACTTTTCAAAGAACCAACTATTGATTTTGTTGTTGTTTTTCCATTGTTTACCTATTCTTGATTTTGTTTGCCTCAGAAAAGTTCATTATTATTTATTCCGTCTGACATATTTGGATTGTTTGTTCTTGTTTTTCTAGTTTATTAAAGTATAAAGTTGTGCTATTGATTTAACCTTTTCATCTTTTTAATATCAGCATTTATAGCTGAAAATTTCTTGGTTAGCACTGACTTCACTGTATCACATATGTGTTAGTATATTGTGCTTGACTATTTGTCTCAGGTATTTTCTAGTTTGGGGTGGGATTTATTCTTTGGTCCATTGGTTAAGTTTATGTTGTTTAATTTTCACATATTTATGTGTTTTCCAGTTTTTCTTCTACCAGTGATTTCTTCTTTCATTCCATTGTGATTTGAAAGATACTTTGTAGTATTTAATTTTTTATGGATTAATTTATAGCCTAACATATAGACTGTTTTGGAGAATGTTCCATATGCACTGAAGAAAAATGTGTATTTTGCTTTTTTGGGGGGTAAAATATTCTGTATATGTCTATTACATACAATTTGCCTATAGTGTTGCTTAAGTTCTCTCTTCCCTTGTTGATCTGTTTTTTATTTGTTATTGAGTGTGAATTATCAAAGCCTCCTACTGTTAATTTGAAGTTATCTATTGTTCTCTTCAATTATCTCAGTGTTTGTATATTTGTGAGCTTTAACGTTTGGTGCATGCATATTTATAATTGTTATATTTTCTTCTTGAACTGACCCATTCATCATAATATGTCATTTTTTCTGTTGCAAGAGTTTTGAATTAAAGTGCATTTTGTCATTAAATCTATCTCTGCATAGTCGTCTCATGAGGTCTCTCTTGTTTCTAATGCATGAGTTGTAATGTCTTTTATTTTAGATTTTATCCATTTGAGTCTTCTCTCTTTGTCTTGATAAGGGATTGTCAAGTTTTTGTCCTAAACAATTAACTTTCGGTTTTATTGTTTTATTTTCTATTGTTGGCTATTTTAGATTTTTCTTTCTTCTCATAACTTTGGACTTAGTTTTTCATATTTTTCTTTTTTTTTTTTTTTTTTTTTTGAGACGGAGTTTCGCTCTTGTGACCCAGGCTGGAGTGCAATGGCGCGATCTCGGCTCACCGCAACCTCCGCCTCCTGGGTTCAGGCAATTCTCCTGCCTCAGCCTCCTGAGTAGCTGGGATTACAGGCACACGCCACCATGCCCAGCTAATTTTTTGTATCTTTAGTAGAGACGGGGTCTCACCATGTTGACCAAGATGGTCTCGATCTCTTGACCTCATGATCCACCCGCCTCGGCCTCCCAAAGTGCTGGGATTACAGGCGTGAGCCAAGTTTTTCATATTTTTCTAGTTCTTTTACATATAAAATTAGGTGGGGTTTTTTTCAGATTTCTTTTTGTTAATGCAGCATTTATCACTATGTACTTTATTCTTAGTGCTGTCTTTGCTACATATCCCATAAGGTTTGCTATGTTGTGTTTTTGTTTTCATATATCTTGAGCTATTTTCTTGTTTCCATTATGATTTCCTCTTTGACTCAATAATAATTCAAGGATGTGTTGTTCAGTTTCCACATATTTGTAAATTATCTATTTTTTCTTCTGCTATTTTCTGTTTTATTCTTCTATTAGTAGTTTTATTCCATAGTGTTCAGAAAAGTCTATTTAATATAGACTGAGTGACTTGTAGCAACAGAAATTTATTTCTTACAGTTTGGTAGATACTGAAGTCCAAAATCAAGGTATTATAAGACACAGCATAAAATGAGGGTCTGCTGTCTTTCTTATAGAGAGAGCCTCCTGCTATGATTTGGACGTGGCTTGTCCCCACTGAAACTCACCTTGAAATTTATTTGCCGATGTAACAGTGTGTGAAAATGGGGCCAACTGGGAGGTGTTTGGTTCACAAAGGCAGATCCCTAATAAACAGGGAATGCTCTCTGGCAGAAATAAATTTTTACTCACTGTGACTGAATTAGATACTGGGAGAGCAGGTTACTATCAAGTGATATTTCTTATTGTGTTTGGTCTCTTTCCCATGTACCTTGTTCTTCCTTCATTGCTCTGCCATGTTATAACAGCATGAAGCCTTCACCAGAAGCTTAGCAGATACCAGTGCCATTCTTTTAAAATTCCAGACTACAGAATTATGACCGAAATAAACCTATTTCTTTAGTACTCGGTATTCTGATATAACAATGCCAAACAAAGAGAGAAAATTGGTACTGAGAAGTGGGATTGTTGCTGTAATAATACATAAAAATGTAAAGGAGCTTTGGAGACAAGTAATTGGCTGAGGCTGAAAACATTTGGAAGAACAGGCTAAACAATCCTGTATTTCAGCAAATGAAGAATTAGGGGCAATTCTAGTGGGGTTCTCAGGATGATCTGGAACTTGTTAGCGATTTATTAAGTGGTTATGATCAGAATGCTGATAGAAATATTCTCAGTACAGCGCATTCTGACAAGGTCTCAGATGAAAATAAGAAACTTATTGGGGACTAGAGTAAAGGCCATTTCTGTCATACAGTTGGAAAGACTTTGGCTGCATTGTGTTTTTGTGCTATGACTTTATGGAAGGCAGAACTTAAAAGTGATGAGCTAGAATTTCTTGCAGAATAAATTTCTAATAAAAATGTAGAAGGTACAGCACGGTTATTTTTGGCCACTTACACTGAGATTTGGAAGCACAGGAATAATTTAAAGACTTTTTTTTTACAATTAGAAGAGAGACAGAGTGAATAATTTGAAAAATTCATAGTCTGATCAAGTTTAAAAAAACCAAAAGGTTTAGGAGAGAGTGCAAAACATTATAACTGCTTTGCTGAAGCAACTAGGTAGATAAAAGGAGAGCCAGGTGCTGTGCATCAGGACAGTGGAAAAAGACTCAGGTCTAGGATGGCAGAATTGTATAGCAGGACAGGTCTAGGTTGTCTCCATAGACTTTCTGCCCGGGGTCACCTCAAGACAGTGCTCCGCACACCCCAGCTTCCCTGATATCTCTAACCATGGCTTAAAAGGCCCCAGATATGGCTCATGCCATTGCTCTGAAGGGTAATGGTGGTAAGTCTTGGCATCTTCTACCTAGTGCTAACACAGGTAGAAGACTTACACAGTGTGCAGGCTGTGGGGCCATGGCGACTTCCACTTAGGATTCAAAGGACGTATTAAACAGCTGTGGGCCCAGAAAGACACTTGCTGCAGGAACAGACTGCCACAGAGAATTTATACTGGAATGCCTAGTGGAGCCACGAAAGCAGGCCACTGACCTCCAAATTCCAGAACTGTAGAGCCATCAGCAACATGCAGTGCCTGCCTGAGAAAGCTGCAAGCACTTGACTTGAACCTGTGAGAGAAGCCATGTGAGCTGAGCCCCTCCCTCTAGGTTAAGCCAGAGGATGATGAATTTAGAGGCCTTGGGGTTCCTCCTTCTGCTCCAGTGTGTCCAGGAGTCAGCACATAAAGTAAACAATTATTCTTCAACCTTAGAATTTAATGTCTGCCCTACCGGGTTTTGAACTGGCTTTGGGCAAATTATTTTCTTATTTTGGCCTATTTCTCCGTTTTGGAATAGAAATTTCTATCTGATCCCTGTTTAACCATCATATTTTAGAGGTAGGTAAGTTGTTTTTTGATTTCACACATTTAGTGCTAGAAGGAGTTTTGCCTTGAATCTCGGATGACACTTTTAACTTTGGATTACTGAGTTGATGCTGGATCAAGTTAAGACTTTTGGGGCTGTGAGAAAGAAATAATTGTATTCAATATGTAAGAAGAACATGTGTTTTGTGAAGCAGAGGCAATATGCTATGATTTAGATGTGGTTTGTCCCAACAAAATTTGTCTTGAAATTTAATTGCCAATGTAATGGTGTTGGGAGGTGAGGCCTAGTGGGAAGTGTCTGGGTCATGGAGGCAGATCATCATAGATCAATGACATCTTGTGGGAGTGAGTTATTACTTTCAAGGGACTGGAATAGTTATTGTGAGAGCCCATTTTTATAAAGTGATGTTCCTCCTTGTGTCTGGTCTCTTTTTCATGCACCTGATTCTCCTTCCATTTCCCTGCCAAGATATGATATAACCGAAAGCTGAGCAAATGCCGCTGACATGCTGTTAGACTTCCCAGTCTCCAGAATGAGCTAAAAACGATTTTTAAAAAAGATAAAAAAAAGATAAAGTATTTAGTCTCAGTTATTCCATTATAACAACACAAAATGGACTAAGAAACCACACTGTGGTCCTCCCCACATGATGGAAAGTCAAGGAAGCTCCCTCAAGTCTATTTTGTAAGGGCATTAATTATATTCCAGAGAGCTCTGCTCTAATTACTTAATGATCTCTCAAAGGCCCTGACTCCAAATACAATCCCAATGATTATTTAGTTTTAATATGTAAATATTGGGGAAATACAAACATTTAGAACAAAGCAGGGAGTTTATTCCATTTATATTTAAAGTAGATAGAGATAGGAAATGATTTACTACTGCCAATTTGCTTCATTGCTTTCTGGATGTTATAACATTTTTGTCCCTCATTTCCTCCTTTATATTCTTTTTTGGTGCTTAGTTTTTTTATAGCGACATGTTTGATTCTCTGCACATTTCCTTTCAGTGGGGATTGCATAAAATATATTAAATTTTAACAGTCTACTTTAAACCGATATTTGCAAACAAGAATTCGATTTCTTTACAGATTTCTACCCTTTATATCATTTATGCCATAAATTACATCTTTATACAACATGTACTCATTAACATAGATTATAGATATTTTTATACGTTGTGTCTTAAATCAACTAAAAGAATTATTGATTTTTGTTTTTGAGACAGAGTCTCACTCTGTCCCCCAGGCTGGAGTGCAGTGGCATGATCTCAGCTCACGTTGACCTCTGCCTCCCAAGTTCAAATAATTCTCTCTTCCTCAGCCTCCCAAGTAGCTGGGCTTAAAGGCACCTACCAAGATACCTAGCTAATTTTTGTATTTTTAGTAGAGTCAGGTTGGTCTCGAACTCCAGACCTCAGGTGATTCACCTTTCTCGGCCTCTAAAACTTGTGGGAACATCGATAGAGTTCAGAGCTGGTTCTGACACCAAGCTGGAAACAAGTGAAAGCAGAGGTAGATGCTGCGGAATGTTAGAACTGAAAGGAGTGTACAGCCACAAAAGCACTTGGGGGCAAGAGATTATGGGCAGAGTAATATGGCGGAAATACAGCACTGCCAAGAAGAAATGGGAGTGAGAATAAGAAAAATAAAGACATTTAAAACTAGTTGTATATATAGAAAACTGGAGTAAAAATACATGCACTGACCCAGGAAAAATCTTCATCTTCAGAAAATACTTAAGTGAATGCTTAGCCTTTAACTCAAGCTGAATAATGAAGATATTCTTTTACACAAGGCCTGTCTGTAGACTGGGAGAAGTAGAGTTTTTTTTCAAATTTCTAAATCTCAACAAAAGATAACATGATATGTAAAGAAACATAAAAGACAAAGCCTATTTAAATGAAAAATCCTGATCTCTAGAAATCATTACCAAAGAAAAGCAGCCTCTGATTACCTTCACAAAATCTTTCAAACAACTCAAATTCGCTTAATGGGCAAAAAGTAAACATGAACAAAACACTGAAGAAAACTAGGAAAATGATATATGAAAAAAATGAGAATATCAGTAAAGAGATGTAAAATATAAAAAAGAACCAAAAAGAAATTGTGAAGCTGAAAAGTGTATTAGCTTGATGCAAAAGTAATTACAGTTTTTGTCATTACTTTCAATAGCAAAAACTGAAATTATGTTTGCACCAACCTAGTACCAAATTGAAAACTTTTCTAGAGGGGTTCAATAGCAGACTTGATCAAGCAGAAGGAAAAATCCGCAAAGTTGAAGAGAGATCATTTTACATTATTGAGTCAAAGAATCAGAAAAAGAAAAGAGAAAGGTAAACAGAGGCTAAAGAACTTATGGGCATCAACAAATGGACCACTGTAGGTATTATGAAAATTTTAGAAGGATAAAATAAAGAAAAAGGGACAAGAGGTTTCCATTAGGTTAAAAAAGGGTCTGGAGCTTTCAAGTTCACCCTCTTGCTTACATCAGTATCTGTATTTTTTTCTTTTTTGCTTAAGTATATTTAAAATATGGTTTTTATATATTTAAAAAAATTTTTTTAGATGCTGATGTAAATAATGTCTTTAAAAATTTTGGGGGCTGGACATGGTGGCTCTCGCCTGTAATCCCAGCAATTTGGGAGGCCAGAGGCAGACGTATCACAAGGTCAGGAGATCAAGACCATCCTGCCTAACACTGTGAAACCCCACCTCTACTAAAAATACAAAAAATTAGCCGGGTGTGGTGGCACGTGCCTGTGGTCCCAGCTACTCGGAAGGCTGAGGTAGGAGAATCGCTTGGACCCAGGAGGCAGAGGTCACAGTGAGCGGAGATTGCACCACTACACTCCAGCCTGGGCAATAGAGTGAGACTTTTCACAACAGAGTAAAAAAATTCTTCTACTCTGTTGCTATCATGTATAAATGCAAAGGTTTTCTTTAAAATGTGCCTTATAATATTGCTATACTTAATTATTAATTATAATAATTTACAGGTTTTTGAGTGGCTATTTCTTATTACAGAATCATGACATCTGTAAGCAATAGATTTTTTTTCTTTTTCTCTTTGAGGAAAGGTCTTGCTTACTCAGGCTGGAATGCAGTCATGTGATTATAACTCACTGCGACCTCAAATTCCTGGGCTTAAGCAATCCTCTTGCCTCAACCTCCAAGCACCAGAGACTATGGCTACACCAACAGGTCAGGCTAACTTTTTAGATTTTGTTCACTTTATGTAGATACATGATCTCACTATGTTGTGCAGACTATCTTTTTCTTAAACTATATTGAATAGAATGTCTTTGAAAGTTTTGAAGAGGAATAATGATAATAAACCTCCTTGTATGATTGTTCACGTCACCAGTAAAACTTGCAACTTACCATAACATGTGATGTTTGCTGTGAGGTTTTGATGAATAACAGTAGTCATATAAAAGAAGTCTAATTATATTTTGATTTTTTTTAGTGAGCTTTAAGCATAAAGGATGTTATATTTTGTAAAATACTTTATTGTTTTAGTCCATTCAGTCTACTATACAAACTGCCATAAACTGAGTGGATTATAAACAACAGAATTTATTTCTCACAGTTTTGAAGACTGAAAAGTTCAAATGGCTGTACCAGCCAATTTGGTGTTGGGTGAGGACCTGTTTTCTGTCTCATAGATGCGCCTTCTAGCTGTGTCCTCAAATGACATAAAGAGAGAAGGTATTCCTTTGGGCCTATTCTATAAGCACTAACCACCTTCATGAAGGCTCTGTCCTCTTGGCCTTATCACCTCCCACAAGGGTCTATTTATTGACACCATAACCTTTGGAATTACAATTTCAACATATGGAAGTCAGGGGGACTTAAATATTCAGACTATAGCATTTACCTATTATGCATGTGTTTCTACCTTACCCTATTAACATAGTAAAATTACTTTTCATTTCTAAAATGTATATAATTTGGCTTTGGTCTATTATGCTTTTCATACATTTCAAGAATTCCAGTTGTGAGATTTTGAATGAATTTTTACATTTAAAACTAGCTTACTATTTTCTTTTCTTACAATGTTTATTACTGGATTGTTTTTATCCAGATGACACTAATGTCATAAAACAAGTATAGTAGTATTTACTCACTTCTTGTTTTAGAAGTAATTTGTTGTGAGATAGTGTTATTTTTTCCTTAAAATTTGGTAGTTGTATTTACTGTTAAATTCATTGTAGTGTACAGTTTGCTTGCGAGTAAAATTTTTAATTATAAACTTAGTAGTTAAAAGTTGGATCACATATTCTATTTCTATGTATTCTCCAATCACTATTTATTTTAAAATATACAGATATAAAGCTTCTCTCATTGCCCTGTATTTTTGGTTTGGTCTCTTTCCTTTTTCAATTTTTTTAACTTCCTATATTGGGATCATCGTAAATTTACATAGAGTTGTAAGAAATAATACAGAGATATCCTGTTTACCATTCACCCAGTTTACCCCAGTAGTAACATACTGCATTTTGAGTAACATTTTAAAATATAATATTATGTATTTCATCTTTACATTTTGTGTACACATTTTTGCTGTGCATTTAAGATGTCCATGTGCTTTGGAATCAAGAAAAAAATGAAGAGAGGTATAGGAGCCACTAGAATTCTTATATAGGAGTACAAATAAAAAGAAATCATTATTAATTTGATATTAATATTACAAACAGAACTTTGTTCAGCTACAAAGAAGACAGAGTGGGAAGATGACTTGAGCCTAGAAGGTTTAGGTTGCAATGAGCTGTGAATATACTACTGCACTCCAGCCTGGGTAACAAAGGGGGACCCTGTCTCAAAATAAGAAAAAACAACAAAAAAATTTTAACTTTGAAACAAGATATAATCAAAGATTTTTACCTAAGAAATAGATTTGCACCATTTACTAATTATTATTAATATATAAAGATGAATTCTAAAGACCTAATTTTAAGATTTACATAGGAAAGTTTCTCAAATACAAGAAGTGGAAGGAGGATATTTTATTTTATTAAATCATGAAATTATAAAAAAAAAATGCAGGCAGAAATAGGGAAGACAGATGGATAAATTGTCTTTTTAATTGAATTGATAAACTTTCAAGTGAATTGAAGGGAACATGTAGAACAGGGAATGTTTGCACCACTCCATAATTTGGGTTTAAGAAGAAACATCACTGCAGTCTTAATAGGAACCAAGGATAGTTTTCTTCATAGTTAACCCCAATGTAAATTCGACAGCATAGCTTAATTGTGTGAAATGGACGCAACCATTTAAATAATTTTCTGAAGTTACCCTCAAATTATCTTGTGGCATGAATTAGACCAAAATTTTTTCCAAATATTTCTACTTGACCGCACAAAAATTAGCAAAAATGCAAACCACCAGAAGTACATGAGGCCAGCTAAGATGAGGATTAAATCAGACTGCCTTTGAGTCATTGCCTAAAACACCCGTTAAAGATGGCCAACTCCAAGAGCACCAGTGACAGCTAAGGTGAGGCCAAATCAGCCAGGCATTACATGAGTCCTGAATAAACGTACAAGAACAGATTTTACCATATATACCATTCAATAGCAAAACCGGGGCAAAAGACTTGTAGTCAAGACTATTTTTATTTCTGGGGTTACCTGTTTACAGACCATATTAGATCAGTGACTCTACAGCAAAGAACAGGCAACATGAGGACTGTGTGTGGGTTTGAGATTCTCTTTTTTCCACGGCTACCAACAGGACATAGAAGTCAACATTCCATACACGAAGACACCACTGTCATGATTCTGAGAGAATAAACATTGCTTAGATCAACTCTTAATCTCAATATGTTTAACAGATTAGAATGAAATTATGTATTTCTATTGCTCCCTTTTACTCTACTAGCATGTGCATGCTGATCTTGAGATCAAATCATTATATTTAAAATAATCCTTTTTTTTTTTTTTTTCTGAGACAGAGTTTCTCTCTTGTTACCCAGGCTGGAGTGCAATGGCGGGATCTCGGCTCACCGCAACCTCCGCCTCCTGGGTTCAGGCAATTCTCCTGCCTCAGCCTCCTGAGTAGCTGGGATTACAGGCACGTGCCCCCGTGCCCAGCTAATTTTTTTGTATTTTTAGTAGAGACGGGGTTTCACCATGTTGACCAGGATGGTCTCAATCTCTTGACCTCATGATCCACCCGCCTCGGCCTCCCAAAGTGCTGGGATTACAGGCGTGAGCCACCCCGCCCGGCCTAAAATAATACCTCTTATTCGCAGATACGTTTTACTTGTGTCATGAGTACATTTCAACCCAGTTGTGTGTTTATTAGCTTATGTTTTATCTTACTCCTCCACAGCCAATATATTCTAATCTAGTTTCTTCTCCTGATTTCCACATGTGCTCAATGATAGTTTTTGCATTTATATGTACAGAGGTTTGATATCTTCACTGATCTTTACTTTTGTGCATCACCAGGCATTCTTCTAAAATTGGGGGCCTCCCCCTTCCACCAAGACTTCACCACTGACTCCAACCCAAATTATCCACTTCTTCAAAACATTGTGATTTTTATCTCTCAGTTTAACACATAATTTCAAAAAGTTTCAAATATTTCATAGTTTTTTTCTCCCATGTATATTATACAAAGTGTATATCAGAGTGCCTAGCACCTGGCAAGAAAACAATATATTTCAGAAAGAGGTGTCTTCCAATTGACCTATGCAATTATGAAAAGCATTGTCCAGTGTCATAGAGATTTTCTGGGTTCATCATAATGTATATTAGTATGACTGTATGTAATAAAATAAACATCGTTGTGCTTCATACTTTTGAAAATTAATTTTAAGCTAATTTTGCAAGGTTTTGAGGAACTGTGAAATGCATAAAATGCGTGTAAATGTTTAAAACTCAAAATTGCTACGCACATTCAACATGCTCTTAGGATTTATTTAGTTATCATTTGAATACTCAAAATATTCGTGTTATTTGATTATAAAACTATATTATAAAATTATTTATAATAAATAAGCAAAGAAAACAATTAACAAGTGAAAAACTGAACTAATTAACAGTTTTACTTGGTCAACTTGGTGTCAGATGGGTCAATATATACTTTTGCTTTATTGTTTGGCTTGGTGCACTGTTGGGTGTTATTTAAGCAATGTCTGATTTCTTGTTTGTGTAACTGACAAACCTAAGAAAGGAGCTAATTTCTTGTCAATCTAGTGTGTTTCTGCACAATTAATATTAGTGGCAGAGGGAATAGATGGAATTGAGAAGAGGCAAAAAATGAGAATTTTATGAATAAGCAATTTATAATGTTTTTTTTTTATTTAAAAAAAAATTTTTTTTTGAGACAGAGTCTCACTCCATCACCAGGTGCCAGGCTGGAGTGCAGTGGCATGACCTCAGCTTGCTGCAACCCCCGCCTCCCGCGTTCAAGCAATTCTCCTACCTTAGCCTCCCAAGTAGCTGGGATTACAGGCACGCGCCATCGTGCCCAGCTAATTTTTTTGTATTTTTAGTAGACACAGGGTTTCACCATGTTGGCCAGGATGGTCTCGATCTCGTGACCTTGTGATCCGCCCGGCTCGGCCTCCCAAAGTGCTGGGATTACAGGCGTGAGCCACCGCGCCCGGCTGCAATTTATAATACTTAATGTACCTTTCCAAAATCATTCTTTCTCTTACTTATTTCATATTCACCCTTTATAGAATGATTTTGGAAACATATATACTATAGCTACATTGCTTATATACATTCCCTTTCAATACATGTATATAAAATATTTGTTGAAATCATTTTATAATCTTTCTCCAAATATTCATATGCTCTTTACCCCATCTTTTAGATTAGATAATATTTTGCAAAAGAAACTATGGAATATATGTCTTTTATAATTCTAGCCTTAATCATCTCACATAGTAAATTTACAACCAACAAAAGAATATGAGTCATATTTATTTTGGTTTTATATTTCAATAATCACACCTATTTTCGCATTTTCCACAATCAGATTCACAAGAGTGAATAATGTTTGTTTTCCAGGCATTATATTAAGTTTGAATATGTTCAGCTCAATATGGTAAAGAACACATTTAGTATCAATTTAATTAAAACTTAAAATATTAATTGAGATCATAAAGTAGGGATGTTAAATTAGATTCTGCTATAAAATGCAAGATAATTTGCATTCAGTCAATGTTCTTGATATTTCCACTAATTTCTTCAGTTTAATAAATGGCAGAGGGACTTATATTTCAATGAGGTTAAAACAATTCTATACAAATAAAAAACATATAATTATATACAAGTGTTTGGTAATATATTTATTACATAGTAATAATATATTAACATATAAATAATATATCAATTATATATCAATATGTAAACAATTATATTATTAATAATAAGATATTAATAATTAATATTATGAAAATTAATAATTATTAAATCATAAATAAATATTTCTATGTAGTTATAAATTGCTCCCAAAAATGACATCACAAAGGGAAAAAAACAGAACTCAAAAAATATCTTTAGTTACTAAAAACAGATGAACTGTATTTGTTAGTTTCAATATGTATCTTGTCATTTTAACAGAAATATGATAAATAATCTCACCTGATGGTTATTTTTCTTTGACAATGGAACCAAATGTGTTTTAAAATTTGCTTTTCTGTGAAGAGGTATAAATACATTTTAAATAAAATGTAAATATTTTAAACACAACTGAGACTGCTCCAGTTGAAGAGATTAGTTCATCATAGCTGTGTATGTTTGCTTTTCTACAAAATAATTTTTAAAGTATAATTAAAATTTACTAGCATTAATTATTTTAGCTGATCTCATTACTTGCTTATTTGAGTGGCTGACATATCTCAATAAATCAATAGTTATGTACCTCTACAATTTCTAATGTTCTGAAAGCATGTACATGACAGTATAATCTGATTTGTCTAGAATATTTATATTAAATATAAAATATATTTATTGTTTATGTTTTATTAAACTAAGACTAGAAATATTAATAAGAATACTTAAGTAAATGCTATTGATAGGCTTACTGACATTTAAGACAGATGTTTTATAATCTAAACACAAATAGCCGAGAGTTTTAAATGCCTTTCAAAAAGGAATATCAGTAATTTGAGCTTTAATTTCTTTCTTTTCACCTCTTGGGTTTGTGCATTTCTTTGAGAATACAGGGTTCTTTTGAGACAGCAGAGTTAATTATATGGTAAAGTATTGATAAGTAGATATGTTCTACTGTTTTATTTTTGTATTATGTAAAACCCAAACATGTTGGAAAAACAGTAGGGGAAAAGAGTTCTCACATAATCTTTTGCTAGGAGTACAAAATATTACCTGATGAAAATTTGAATTATATATTAGAAGTTTTTATTTGACGTGCAAACAATTTACTTACCAACCAATCAATTTATTTTTTCTTAGAATTACTGCTAGAAATAATCAGAGATAACAAGGTAAGGTTTGTGTTCACAGCTGTTTATCAGAGTGTAATTTGTGAATGAAAATTCTGGAGGAAAGAAACTAATAGTGAACACTAAGGAAATGTTTGACAAAAATACATATATTTGAATGATTATATATGTATTATATTAAGTAGAAATCAAGTTATGGATAATAATTTATGATCAGCAAATTATAGAAGGTATAAATCATATGAAATGCAGAGAAATAAAACTGTGTATGTCAGTTTACTCTCAATTCCATAAATTTAAAGCTATAGTTGTATATACGTATAAACATATATACATATGTGTATGCATGTATGTATGAAGAAAAGACATGCCATGATGTATATCAATGTTCATTATAGTGTCAAGGTCATTTTCTAAATTAATATTTAAAATACAAATATACTAAGCACTCAATTTAGCTAGTGAATGCATCTACAATGTTCAAAAATTCACCCACTCCTTATATTCCTGCAGTTTAATTTAAAGTACTCTTACATTCTTTAGATATTGCAAATATCTAAAGGATGGCAAAATAAAGAATGCATCAAAAATATTCACAGTATTATATTTAAGTAAGTCTTACTATCAACCTCCAGAGTGAGGGAAAAGAGGTCAAAGAGGATAACATGGTAATAAGACTTACATGGTGCAAAATTGCAATTTGAAGATAGTTCCACTGCTTGGATACAGTTCTTTAGAAAAAGCAGCTGTAGGGCTTACTTGTCAGAAATGAATTTATGATAAAAATCCATAGGAGAGTACTTATAATAATGAACTTATCATAGATGAACTAAGGCACAAACAGAAACTTTGGCCCTACTAGGGAAAAAAAAAATTCTGAAAATAGACTCTGTAACTTTTATACTTAAAGGTTTGTCTGGGGTAGAGGATGGAATGTAGTGCTACCCAGTCGTACATAATGAAGCACAATTGAATACTGTTGTTTCCCTGAACTGCAGTTGAGAGTGCTGCATGGCTTATATTTAATTATCTGAAATACACAAAGCATTCCTATCTTTAGACATTCCACATCTTGCACTTGAAAAATTGTTTTTTATTTTCAACTGTATATTTGCTTGATCCAAAGTAAAATGTCTGGAAACTCTTGACATATACAGACCAGTGTAATATTTGATCATAGAATCATTTGCAAAATAATATTGGAAAAGAGTAGAGGGAGTCACTGAGAAAAGTTCTGAGAAGGAGATTGAAGACTACAGAAGATGTTTTCTATTTCTATTATAGGTAGGAGAAAAGAGAGACTCAATACATAAAATATGCTGAGAAAGAATCCCTAAAATTGTATTTAAAATATTGTCCCACAAATATACTACTCCTATTATCTCTAACTTTAACATAGATGACTTAATGTCCATTTAGTTATCTCTAAAGCACTTTTTGAGATAGTTTTTTTGTACTTGAGAAACTGCCCAGAGTGAGTCCAGATGCTTAACTTAGCAGAAAAAGATACAAAGCAGTGGTTGGGCAGAGTGGCTCATGCCTGTAATCCCAGTACTTTGGGAGTCCTGGGTGGGCAGATAACTTGAGGACAAGACTTTGAAACCAGTTTGGACAGTATGGCAAAACCCCATATCTACTAAAAATACAAAAATTAATCAGGTATGCTGGTGCATGCCTGTAATCCTAGCTACTTCGGAGACTGACATAGGGGAATCACTTGAACCTGGGTGGTGGAGGTTGCAGTGAGCCAAGATTTCCACAGTAACCTGGCAACAAAGTCAGACCCTGTCTCAAAAACAAATAAACAAACAAATGAACAGACAAAAAGATTCAAGTAGATATTGTTTGAAAAGTTCAAAGTACTAAGAAAACCACATTCAAAATTTAAAAGTTATTTTGATGACAGAATTCTCCAAAATAGAGAATATCAGTAAAATGTAAATGTTACATTTAAAAGATCCAAAGGAAAATTCTGAATATAAATCTATAAGAACGACAATATGATTTTTTCTCTTTATTTCTGGTTTCATTTTTTTAGCTGTGATGTCTAATTGTAAATCTCATGTTTATTCTCTGTGGTGCTTCTTGGCCTTCTTAGATACGTGAATTATTGTTTTCCTTAAATTTTGTTTCAGTAATTATATTCTCAAATATTCTTTTGCTCCTCTCTTTGTCTTTTCTCCTTCTGATATATTCATTATGCTGCCTTGCTTAATATTGTCCAACAGGTGTCTGAGACACTGTTTATTTTCTTTTATTTTTCCTGTTCTTCAGATTGAAAATCTCTTTTGATGTGTCTTTAAATTTGCTGATATTTTTTCTTCTGCTAGCTTAAGTTTGCTATTTAGCCACTAGAGTGAATTATTTTTATTTTCATTATGGTACTTTTAACTTTAAGAGTGTGTATGTATGTGTGTATATATACATATATATATATATTCATTTTTCTGTTTTTTAACTTTTAAGTTCAGGGGTACAGATCTAGGTTGGTAACATAGGTAAACTTGCCATGCGGGTTTGTTGTGCAGATTATTTCATTACCCAGATACTAAGCCTCATACCCATTAGTTATTTTTAGTGATCCTCTCCCTCCTCACATGCTCCAACCTCTAAAGGGCCAAAGAGTGTGTTTTACTAAAGTACAATGTATACAAAAACTGATTCATTTTAACAATCAGAGTTAGGGTGGTAACAATGAACTGACACTGCACTAGTTAGAAATAAGGGACAACTTACCTAAAAGAAAGGAGAAGCAGCATAAGGTAATAAAGAGGAGAAGGTAAAAAATAAGTATTATTTTCAAAAGACTTGGATGTACTACAACATTATATCATAGAAAGGCTAAAAAGTGTGAGAAATTTGTCTTAAAGTAGATATGATAGGGTAAATATCAAGTAAGCAGTCAAAGCGGTATGAATAAAATTCAAATTTTAAAAGAAAAATCTAGAAAGAGTCCAAGATTAAAAGTAGACCAAGAGTAAATAGATTCCTGTCTCAAGGAATATGGGAAGACTTAAGCCAATTTTGAAAAAAACCTACTAAAGAAGGTTTTGTGTTTCTATGTAAATATTACTGTAAATTATAAAGATGTGAGTGTGAAATATGAAAGAAAATAATGTAAAATGTGCATGTTTAAAATAAGAACACAGGTGTAGAAATAACTAAGGCCAAGATGAGGGACACTTTTACTTCTTATAAAAGAAAATAAAGGAAAAGCAGTGCAACCTCTGTGCTTTGTTAAAATTGTTTGGAAAAGGAATTAAGAAGTAAGGACAATTTTTGAATAATTATTAAAAGAAATGTCATGCACTGACCTTTAATATAAAATTGATAAACTCTGTATTAACTAAATAGTTTAATGTATACAAAAATTTATTTCTTGAAAGTAAGAATCTGAGGCATTAAAAATAATTTGACCTGAGGTATTATATTTTGTAATACTTTCCAAAATGAAAATTTTCTATGTGTTAATAAAAATTTTCTTCTATGTGTTACTGAAAATTTTCTTCTATGTGTTACTGTTATTTAAAGGTGTGGTGGCATCCTTTCCTGCATTTGATCGATTCAGCTATTGATACTTGTGTATGCTTCATAAAGTTTTCATGCTGTATTTTTCAGCTCCATCAGGTTATTTATGTTCTTCTCTAAACTGGTTGTTCTAGTTAGCAATTCCGCTAACCTTTTTTCAAGGTTCTTAGCTTCCTTGCATTGGGTTAAAACATGCTCCTTTAGCTCAGAAGAGTTTGTTATTACATACCTACTGAAGCCTACTTCTGTCAATTTGTCAAACCCATTCTCTTTCCAGTTTTGTTTTCTTGCTGGCGAGGAGTGATGATCCTTTGAAAGAAAAGCAGCATTCTGCTTTTCAGAATTTCTAGCCTTTTTGTGCTGGTTTTTCCTCATCTCTGTGGATTTGTCTACGTTTGGTCTTTGATGTTGGTGGCCTTTGGATGAGGTTTTTGTGTGGATGTCCTCTTTGTTAATGTTGATGCTATTTACTTTCTGCTTGTTACCTTTCCTTTTAACAATTAGGTCCCTCTATTGCAGGTCTCCTAACGTTTGCTGGAGGTCTACTCTGGCCCCTGTTTGCCTGGCTATCATCAGTGGAGGTGGCAGAACAGCAAAGATTGCTGCCTGTATTTTTCAGGTACACCAATCAAGTGTAGGTTTGGTCTTATCACATAGTCCCATATTTCTTGGACTATGTGATAAGACCAAACCTACACTTGATTGGTGTACCTGAAAGTGACTGGGAGAATGCAACCAAGCTGGAAAACAAACTTCAAGATATTATCCAGGAGAACTTTCCCAACCTAGAAAGAGAGGCCAACATTCAAATTCAGAAAATACAGAGAACACCACAAAGACGCACTTCAAGAAGAGAAACCCCAAGACACTTAATTGTCAGATTCACCAGGGTTGAAATGAAGGAAAAAATGTTAATGGAAGCCAGAGAGATAGGTTGGGTTACCCAAAAAGGGAAGCCCATCAGACTACCAGCAGATGTACCTGCAGAAACCCTACAAATCAGAAAAGAGTGGAGGCCAATATTCAACATTCTTAAAGAAAACAATTTTCAACCCAAAATCTCATACCTAGCCAAATTAAGCTTCATAAGTGAAGGAAAAATAAAATCTCTCCTGGGTTTCAGAAGAAGTTCTCTGAAGCCAATGAGAACAAAGAAGCAAGGTACCAGAATCTCTGGGGCACAGCTAAAGCAGTGTTTAGAGGGAAATTTATAGCACTAAAAGCACACAGGAGAGAGCAGAAAATATCTAAACTCAATACCCTAACATCACAATTAAAAGAACTAGAGAAGCAAAAGCAAGCAAATTCAAAACCTAGCAGAAGACAAGAAATAACTAAGATCAGAGCAGAACTGAAGAAGGCAGAGGCATAAAAAACCCTTCAGAAAATGAATGACTCCAGGAGCTGGTTTTTAAAAAAGATTAACAACATAGATAGGCTGCAAGCTAGAATGATAAAGAAGAAAAAGAGAAGAATCAAGTGACACAATAAAATATGATATAGGGGATGTCACCACTGATCTCATAGAAATACAAACTACCATCAGAGATTATTAAAAACACCTTGATGTAAATAAACTAAAAAATTTAGAATAAATGAATAAATTTCTAGACACATACACCCTCCCAAGACTAAAGCAGGAAAAATTGGAATCCCTGAATAGACCAATATCAAGTTCTGAAATTGAAACAGTAATTAATAGCCTACCATCCAAAAAAAAAAGCCCAGGACCAGATGGATTAACTGACAAATTCTACCAGAGATACAAAGAGGAGCTGTTATCATTTCTTCTGAAACTATTCCAAACAATAAAAAAGAGAGACTAACTCCTGACTTATTTTATGAGTCCAGTATCATCCTGATACCAAAACTTGGCAGACACACAACATAAAAAGGATATGTCAGGCCAATCTCCCTGATAAACATTGATGCAAAAATTCTCAACAGAATACTGGAAAACTGAATCCAGCAGCACATCAAAAAGTTTATCCACCATGATCAAGTTAGCTTTATCCCTGGGATGCAAGGTGGGTTCAACATATGCAAATCAGTAAATAAATCCATCAAATAAACAGAACCAATGACCAAAAAAACACACGATTATCTCAATAGATGAAGAAAAGTCCTTTGATAAACTGCAACAGGCCTTCAGGCTAAAATCTCTCAATAAACTACATGTTGATTGCATATATCTTAAAATAATAAAAAGAACTGTATGAGAAACCTACAGCCAATATTATACTTAATGGGCAAAGACTGGAAGCATTCCCTTTGAAAACTGCCACAAGACAAAGATGCCCTCTCTCGCCACTCGTATTCAACATAGTATTGGAAGTTCTGGCCAGAGCAATCAGGCAAGAAAAAGAAATAAAGGGTATTAATTAGGAAAAGAGGAAGTCAAATTGTCTTTATTTGCAGATGACATGATTGTATATTTAGAAGACCAAATCATCTCAGCTCCAAATCTCCTTAAACTGATAAGCAACTTCAGTAAAGTTTCAGGATACAAAATCAATGTGCAAAAATCGCAAGCATTCCTGTACACCAATAATAAGGAGCCAAATAATGAGTGAACTCCCATTCACAATTACTACCAAGAGAATAAAATACCTAAGAATACAACTTACGATGGTTGTAAAGGATCTCTTCAAGGAGAACTATCAATCACTGCTCAAGGACATAAAAGAGAACACTAACAAATGGAAAATATTCCATGCTCAGGGATAAAAAAAATCAATTTTGTGAAAATGGCCATACTGCCCAAAGTAATTTGTAGATTCAATACTATCTCCATCAAGCTACCACTGACTTTCCTCACAAAATAAGAAAAAGCTACTTTAAATTTCGTATGTAACCAAAAAAAAAAAGCCCATATAGCCAAGACAATCCTAAGCAAAAAGAACAAACCAGGAGGCATCATACTACCTGACTTCAAACTATACAAGACTACAGTAACAGAAACTGACCAATGAACAGAATAGAGGCCTCAGAAATAATGCCACACATCTACAACCATCCAATCTTTGACCAACCTGACAATAACAAGCAATGAGGAAAGGATTCCCTGTTTAATAAATGATGTTGGGAAAACTCTCTAGCCATATGCAGAAAACTGACACTGGACGCCTTCCTTACACCTTATACAAAAGTTAAATGGATTAAAGAATTAAATGTAAGACATAACACCACAAAACCCTAGAAGAAAACCTAGTCAATATCATTCAGGAAATAGGTATGGGTAAAGACTTCATGACTAAAATGCCAAAAGCAATGGCAACAAAAGCCTAAATTGACAAATGGAATCTAATTAAGTTAAAGTGCACAGCAAAAGAAACTGTCATTAAACAGGCAAGATACAGGATGGGAAAAAAAAAAATTGCAATCTTATCCATCTAACAAAAGGCTAATATCCAGAATCAACAAAGTGCTTAAACAAATTTACAAGAAAAAAAACAGCCCAATCAAAAAATGGGCAAAGGATATAAACAGACACTTCTCAAAAGAAGATAATTATGTGGCCAGCAAATAAATGAAAAAAAGTTCATGATCACTGGTCATTAGAGAAGTGCAAATCAAAACCACAATGAGATACCATATCATGCCAGTTACAATCACTCTCATTAAAAAGTCAGGAAACAACAGATGCTGGAGAAATCAGCAATGGTTTTACACTGTTGGTGGAAGTGTAAATTAGTTCAATTATTGTGGAAGACAGTGTGGCGATTCCTCAAGGATGTAGAACCAAAAATACTATTTGACCCAGCAATCTCATTACTGTCTATGTACCCAAAGGATTATCATTTTGCTATAAACATACATGCACAGGTATATTTATTGCAGCACTGTTTACAATAGCAAAGACTTGCAACCCACACAAATACCCATCAGTGATGACTGGATAAGGAAAATGTAGCACATATACACCATAGAATACTATGCAATCATAAAAATGAATGAGTTCATGTCCTTTGCAGGAACATGGATCAATGTGGAAACCATCATTCTCAACAAAGTGATAGAACAACAGAAAACCAAACACTACATGTTTTCACTCATAAGTGGGAGTTGAACAATGAGAACACATGGGCATAGGGAGGGGAACATCACACACTGGGACCTGTCAGGGGTTTCGTGGCTAGGGGAGGGATAGCATTAGGAGAAATACCTAATGTAGACGATGGGTTGATGGGTGCAGCAAACCACCATGGCATGTGTATAGCTATGTACACATACACGTGCACATTCTGCACATGTATCACAAAACTTAAAGTATAATAAAAATAAGTCAACACATAAATAAAATTTTTAAAGTGAGTTGGCAATTAAATAAAATTGTATACATTTATTTAGAGTCTACACTGGAATACACTCACATTGTGTTCTATGACCTAGAAGTTTTAAATATCTTAGAGTAGACTCATATTTTTTAAATTGTGATAGACAAGCAGGTAGGAGATTTTTGTCAAATCAAAATCATCCTATAGACATATCTTCCCTGTGACACTTGCAAAGCTGAAGTGCCAGATTTGGGTCTTTAATATTGAGATGTATACTTCACATTTCACCATCTCATTATTTTGACAGCATGTCTGGTAGAGCTGAAATACACCAGATGTTACAAGAGTTATAAATATTGGCAGCATAAGCCTCTAAACACATAACTCTAGAAAACTTCCTTGGATTACAATAGTCTGAGGATTTCAGGCAGTTATGACTCATCAATTAGAGATTTTGCTTTATAGGAAAACAAGGCACCAGTATGGTATTGCTATTTTGAGTGGATCTCATTGTAAGCCAATGGCTATTCATAATTAAACATTTATGTATATGCATATACATATGTAAATGCACATATATAAATACGTATTTACATATATTAAATATTTATGTATATGTATACACACATATAGATAAATATATAATACACCTTTGTGTGTAGTATGTAAGCAAACTTCACACTGAATATTGAACTCCTATGAGCATAGCACAGCTTTTCAGATTTCAGCTCTGTAATAGCTGACATTGTTCATGCATTTTATTTGCTTCAAACAATGCAAGACCTACTAAAATGGTAAGGCATTGAATTTCCTTTGGTTTCTATCTCTTCCCCATGGATGCCTCCATCCCATGTTTTTGCTGTTACATCCTGACTCTTCTGAAAATGCTGGTGGTGTAGTGCCAGCTCTCTCGTCCATTTTATCCAAAGATTGCTCTATCCAAGGAAGCCTTCTACAAGCAGTTCACATTTTTCCCAGATATCCTTCTCTCCACATCATAACATGAAGATAGTGTGATGTGACTTTTTTAGCCTGGTAACCCATCACCCAGTTTGTGTACAAGTATCAGATTCTCTGGGCTAACTGTCCTGATTCTGATTATGGAAGAGCACTGCATTCCCCTTCACTGTATTTCTGACTTTACTTCTCCATTGTAATTTCTTGTAAAATTCTATGGGGTTAGTAAGCATCTGTTCCTTTGTGAAGTCTTTTTTCCACTTTCTACACTCCCCTCAAGGGTAGGAATGTTGGTTTCTACTGTTCTGTAGCACACCACTTAGCACCTTAGCATAGTACAGGCAGTGGGCTTGCTCCTTAAATATCTGCTAAGTGAAGAGACAGAATCTACGCGAGTGACTAACATACTGAGGATTATTTTTTGAAAACGCTGAAGAAAACTTATATATAACTGTGTCAGGAGCTCAGCTGAGCTGGGGAGAGCTGAAATCTGATGTTCAAGTAGCCAATCAAAGCAACAAGCCCAAAATAAAAGTAACAATCAAATCTTTAATTTCTGATTGAGATATTATAAGCCAGAGGCTAGTACCAGAGATTGTGCTGACTCCCGCTCCAGCCCCACTCCTGTTCCATTTTGTCTCCATGGACCCATGCACCAGTGGAAGGTCAGGGGGATCATCACGGACAAGGGGGTCATCTCAGCGCCCAGGGAGGTGCCAAGAAAAGATTGCAGTTTTACGGACCTTGGGATAAGGATAGAGAGACGTGAAGGGCAATGAGTGGAAAAGTACTGAGTTAGAGTGAGGAAAAGTGTCTTCAACATTTCCTCTTCCTTACTCCCATTTTGTAAAGAAGTCTTTGGAGACCCCAAACAAAGAGACCTAGGTCTGGTGGTGTCTGGGCTGAAAGTGCAAGTATGTGTATAGGCAGACACAGAGGGACTTGAGTGTTTGACTGCAACTCCCCTTAGAGACTGTAAGGCATGGTCTGTGCACCATGTCTGGCACGGGGATGAGGAATGCAGGATTACCCCATCAGGTCTGTCAGTTAAATAAAGCCTTTGTAATTGTCTATGACCAGAGCTGAAACATCATCTACATATTTTTTAACCAGGAGCCATAGTTCTCAAACTTAAAGTAAATCATGTGAAGTCTGCAAATATTAATTGTGATCTCCATGTAGTGCAATAAATCATTAAAATTGGTCGGGCACCGTGTCTCACACCTATAATCCCAGCACTTTGAAAGAGGGAGACGGGTGAATCTCTTGAGCCCAGAAGTTTGAGACCAACCGGGGCACCGTGGCAAAACCGAATCGGTAAAAAAAAAAAAAAAAATAGCAGGTGTGGTGGTGGTGCACACCTGTAGCCCCAGCTACTAGGAAGGGTGAGGTGGGAGGAGCACTTGAGCCCAGGAGTTTGAGGCTGCAGTGAGCTATGATTGTGCCAGTGCACTCCAACCTGGGTGCCAGAGCAAGACAGCAAGACCCTATTCCCCTCACAAAACAAAACCAAATTAAAAAATAGATTCCTCTAATCTCACTGAAGTCTACACCATTTTGATCAACATCTCCCCTTCTCTCAATTCTACACTCGCCCTTCAGCCTCTGGTAACCACCATTCTACTCTCTGTTTCTATGCAATTGACCTTTTTAGATCTCAGAGACAAGTGAGATCATAATTCAAAATTTCTAAAATAATGAATTTTAAATGTTTCTGCTACAAAAACAAAGTTGGCCAGGTTATAGATATCTTAATAGCTTGATTTAATCCTTCTACAGCATATGCATATATCAAAACATCACATTGTACCTCATAAATATATACAATTATTATCTGTCAATAAAAATAAACCCAAAAATAATTATTTAGGAGTTGAAGATTTTCTTTGTTTTGTACTTTTTAATTTCAGTTTCACTGGACTTTATCCTCTCCCCTACGTAGAGAAAATTATAAAACACTCTGTTAACTATGAACATTTTTCTCTATAAATATAGGGTGAAGATAAAACATATATCTTTTAAAGAAACAATGTACATGATTCTCCCTTATGAGATAGCAGTAATCTTTTAAGAGATAGCAATCTTTTAAGATTGTAAGCATTCAGATAATTTTAAGATGCTTTGAGGAAACAGGGAAAATCTTGTTTAATAGAATTGCAACATTCAATGTTCTGCAGCAAATCATTTTCTCTTTTAATGATATTTATTTTTACCAAAACACAAGCAGGCTGTTTAATCTAGACATGACACCTCTTAAAATATTCCCTTCTCTTCAATTAAAAAAAAAAAAAAAATATATATATATATATATATCTTTTCCTTTAACAGTTCTTTGTACAGAACAATAATACTGCATCCCTGAACATTAGAAGAAAACAATTGGATAGACATGCACTGCTTTAAATATTTTGAGAAGCATCTTGAGCAAGTTCAGGCTTAGTCACTTTTTACACTTTTCTGACCTTCAAGTCAATGCTCAATATATAGCTAAGAAGTAGTCAAGAAAGAATAAATGAATACATAAGTTCCCCCATTTCGCTGGTTTTGGTGCCCACCATGAATCTCTCGAGAGGATTACATTGCTCTGGCATTCATTGCTGTTATGGAATTCCTCATGCTCTTCTCCCATTCTCTGCCCAGTTTATAGTTGTGGGTGAAATATCCTGTGAAAAAGAAGGAAGAGAATCGGCAATTATACAAAAAGCTGCAATGCAGTACATAGACTATCGTCACATAGAAGGAAAACTATTATATTTGTTAAAAATACAGAGAGAGAAAGATGGCTCTCAGTTTGAGTCTCATGTGTACCATTTCAGTTTTGCTACACTAGAAAATAAAATAAAAAAATTAAAAAGTAAACTACATAATTATTTTTCTCAAATGCCTTTGAGACGGCTAAATAAAATAATGAAAACCAAACTGATGAAGTCAGAATTGTAATTACTAGCATTTGGCATAAACACACTCTAAACCTCAGTTCCTTCAGATTTAGGATGGGAATAAAAATATTAACTACATTGTAAAGCACATATATATTGGCTATTATTATTAGCATTCAAAAATTCACATTTCTAACAAACCTTCCTTGTAACATCCTCAGAGAAATAAATGTTTGAAGCGAATAAAATACACAAACACACAAATATTCAATAGATGACTGAATCTACATAAGATAAAAACAGGTTTATCTTCTATGTGATTGCATATTTCTTTTTTTTAAATGAATTATTTTTTTTTAGCTTTTTTTTATTGCATTTTAGGTTTTGGGGTAAATGTGAAGAACATGCAAGATAGTCACATAGGTACACACGTGGCAGTGTGATTTGCTGCCTTTCTCCCTTTCACCTATATCTGGCATTTCTCCCCATGCTATCTCTCCCCAGCTCCCCATCCCCCACTGTCCCTCCCCTATTCCCCAGAACAGACCCAGTGTGTAGTGCTCCCCTCCCTGTGTCCATGTGTTCTCATTGTTCAACACCCACCTATGAGTGAGAACATGCAGTATTTCATTTTCTGTTTTTGTGTCAGTTAGCTGAGAATGATGGTCTCCAGGTTCATCCATGTCTCTACAAAGGACATGAACTCATTGTTTTTGATTGCTGCATAATATTCCATGGTATATATGTGTCACATTTTCCCTGTCCAGTCTATCATTGATGGGCATTTGGGTTGGTTCCAAGTCTTTGCTACTGTAAACAGTGCAGCAGTGAACATTCGTGTGCATGTGTCCTTATAGCAGAATGGTTTATAGTCCTTTGAATATATACCCAGTAGTGAAATTGCTGGGTCAAATGGAATTTCTATTTCTAGGTCCTTGAGGAATCGCCACACTGTCTTCCACAATGGGTGAACTAATTTACACTCCCACCAGCAGTGTAGAAGTGTTCTGATTTCTCCACATCCTCTCCAGCATCTGTTGTCTCCAGATTTTTTAATGATCGCCATTCTAATTGGCGTGAGATGCTATCTCAATGTAGTTTTGATTTTCATTTCTCTAATGACCAGTGATGATGAGCATTTTTCATATGTTTGTTGGCCTCACATATGTCTTCTTTTGTAAAGTGTCTGTTCATATCCTTTGCCCACTTTTGAATGGGCTTGCTTGTTTTGTTCTTGTAAATCTGTTTGAGTTCTTTGTAAATTTTGGATAACAGCCCTTTGTCAGATGGGTAAATTGCAAAAATTTTTTCCTATTCTGTTGGTTGCCGATTCACTCTAATGACTGTTTCTTTTGCCGTGCAGAAGCTGTGGAGTTTTATTAGGTCCCATTTGTCTATTTTGGCTTTTGTTGCCAATGCTTTTGGTGTTTTGTTCATGAAGTCCTTTTCTACTCCTATGTTCTGAATGGTTTTGCCTAGATCTTCTTCTAGGATTTTTATGGTGTTAGGTCTTATGTTTAAGTCTTTAATCCATCTGGAGTTCATTTTAGTGTAAGGTGTCAGGAAGGAGTCTAGTTTCTGCTTTCTGCACATAGCTAGCCAGTTTTCCCAACACCATTTATTAAACAGGGAATCCTTTCCCCATTGCTTGTTTTTGTCAGGTTTGTCAAAGATCGTATGGTTGTAGATATGTTGTGTTGCCTCCAAGGCCACTGTTCTGTTCCATAGGTCTATATCTCTGTTTTGGTACCAGTATCATGCTGTTTTGATTACTATAGCCTTGTAGTATAGTTTGAAGTCCGGTAGTGTGATGCTCCCCGCTGTGTTCTTTTTGCTTAGAATTGACTTGGCTATGTGGGCTCTCTTTTGGTTCCATATGAAGTTTAAGGTGGTTTTTTCCAGTTCTGTGAAGAAGGTCATTGGTAGCTTGATGGGGATAGCATTGAATCTGTAAATTACTTTGGGCACTATGGCCATTTTCATGATATTGATTCTTCCTAACCATGAACATGGAATGTTTCTCCATCTGTTTGTGTCCTGTCTTATTTTGTTGAGCAGTGGTTTGTAGTTCTCCTTGAAGAGGTCCTTTACATTCCTTTTTAATTGTATTCCTAGGTATTTTATTCTCTTTGTAGCAGTTGTGAATGGCAGTTCATTCTTGATTTGGCTCTCTTTAAGTCTGTTATTGATGTATAGGAATGCTTGTGATTTTTGCACATTGATTTTGTATCCTGAGACTTTGCTGAAGTTGCTTATCAGTTTCAGGAGTTTTTGGGTTGAGGCGATGGGGTCTTCTAGGTATACTATCATGTCGTCTGCAAATAGAGACAATTTGGCTTCCACCTTTCCTATTTGAATACCCTTTATTTCTTTTTCTTGCCTGATTGCTCTGGCTAGAACTTCCAGTACTATATTGAATAGGAGTGGTGAGAGAAGGCATCCTTGTCTAGTGCCAGATTTCAAAGGGAATGCTTCCAGCTTTTGCCCATTCAGTATGATAGCACATTTCTGTACAAAGAAAATACAGCTTTTTCGAAGAAACCCTAAACTTAAAGGAAAATTGTCTTGTATGAAAAATAAATCAAAAAATTCTTTGACTTTATTATTTTCTTTCCAATACACATACTTTCTCACTTGTATAACAAAAATAATAAATTGTCCATTTCAAGCCATTTTTGGAATTCTCAAAACTAACCCTAGTCTCTTCCCCAGCTTTTAGTAAAAACTCCACTTTTATAATTTCCATATACAATGCATTAACAGTGTGAGTCTCAGTTTTTCTCAGTTGATGATCAATAATTCTATTTGTCTATAATTGATTGTCAATCCCATTTCCTGAAGTAATGATCTCAACTTTTTTTTTTCAGATCTCCTTAGCCTTATATCTCCATTTGCTTTCTTTATTTTTGCAAAGAGCATTTATCATTTCAAAAATATGAGGCCACTGGATACATCTTTCACTCAATTTCCTCTTTCTCCCTCTTATTTCATCTTTTTTTATCTCAGATAGAAAAAAAACTATCATTTCTCTTTTTTACACTCACCTTTTCTCCACTGAGCTTGTTCTATTTTATTTACTTTCTCTGCAAATTCATTCCATCTACTATATTCTCTGTGTGACTTATTCGACATATTTATCTCTTCCACAAACCTGTAGCACATTAGTAACATTATAATAACAAATAACTTACCTCATTTTTTCCTATTATTCCTGCCACCATTTCAGTTTTTTACTTATATATTCATAGTATTCTTGATTCTGAGATTTGAAATACATGTCCTGCCTCCACATTTTGATGTTCCCTTTTTATTACATAACTACATAATTTATATATAATGAGACAGCATTATGAATCACTTAAAAACTTAATCCTATGGATTATTTTATTATCCTGCCTTTCAAGAACACACCTTGAGTGCTCCTGTTACCTACAAGAGTAACTATTGTATTCTACAGGTAAAGATAAGATCTAGCATTATTTTGATTTTCACATCCTCCTTACATAATTGAGCAGTCTGGCTCCTGGTTTAAAACCTGGGTGTGTATACATGTGCCATGTTTTCTATATCCAGTCAACCAGTGATGGACATTTAGGTTGATTCCACGTCTTTGCTGTTGCGAATAGTGCTGCAATGAACATAGATGTGCATTTGTCTTTAAGATAGAACCATTTATATTCCTTTGGGTATATCCTCAGTAATGAGAATACCTGGTTGAATGGTAGTTCTGTTTATAGGTTTTTAAGAAATCACCATATTGCTCTCCACAAAGGTTGGACTCATTTACATTCCCACCAACAATGTGTAAGTGTCCCTTTCTTCCACAACATCGTCAGGATCTGTTATTTTTTTGACTTTTTAATAATACTCATTCTGACTGGTATGAGATGGTATCTCATTGTGAGTTTATTTACTTAACAAACCTGCACATGTACCTCTGAACCTAAAGTAAAACTTAAAGAAAACAACAACAACAAAAACGTAGGTGTAATTTTTCAGGCCTGATATTAGGCAATGATGAAGGCTTTACTGCAGGGCCTCTCCTCAGGAAACCCTGCCCTCCCTCACCAGATATAAACATCCAGTGCACTGGACCCACTGGTAGGTCATGCTCTTTCACATATTTCCATACCTCTTTCATTTCTAGGTCTCTTTATCTGAGGTTTTGCACAAAATTATTTTCAGCTATCTCCCAAAGTCTACTAATAGGAGGAGGAGGAAGGAAAACTTGAGGACACTTTTCCCCAGTATTTACTACTTTTCTACTCCTATATCTACTCTTTCCCTACTCTCAACTCAGATTCCATAAAATTGCTGGAGTCTTTTGTTCATACTTCCTCAAAGGTGAGGCAACCTCCATGTCTGTGCTGACCCACTTGACCCTGGACCAGCCTCCCATTCCCTGAAGGAAACGGGGCAGGGGAGTTGGCATTTTTTCAGTTTTAAATCCTTGCATACGACATTGTAATATGTCAATTGGCTTGTGCTTTAATTGGCTATTCTAATACTTGGCTGCTCTCTCCCAGCTCAGACGAGCTCCTGATACCAATCACACATATATTGAGTACCGTCTTTGTGTTAAATCCAAAACTATTTTATCTTATTTTACATTCACACACTGCTACAGAACAAGCAAGGCGTTTCTATCCTATCAAGTTGTTCAACAGTTGGATCTACTCATTATCAAAACACTTGCAATGTCTTGCAAAGAGATCCACAACACCTGAAAAATTTTAGGAATATTTGAGGTCCTGCTTTTGACACTGAATCTGCTTCATTTCACTCTAATTGTAGTAATATGTAACCCATAATCCATGGGCAATGACCACAGCTTTGTTCAGCCTCATTTCATGGGTGAGAAGTCCTGTTGCAATTTCTTGCAATGCACCTCTGTAACATGTTAAGCATTTCTTATTGTTTTAATCATAAAGGTGTTAAGAAAAAACAATGACATATGTGGAGACAAAAGGAACATTTCATTTTCAAAAGCAATCTACAGATTGGGAATAAGTCATAGCCTTTGGTGCAAAGTGTGCTCTGAGGAGAGGTTGGAAAGTAGATTATTATAAAGGCAAAATGGCAGGATGGATAGGTGTGTCTGGGGGGGAGGGTATCAGGTACTGGGACTTGATTGGATGGTTTTTTTTGACATCACAAGTCTCTGTCCCTATTTTTTTTTTTTTTTTTGACGGAGACTCACTCTGTTGCCCAGATTGGAGTGCAGTGGTGTGATCTCAGCTCACTGCAAATTCCGCCTCCTGGGTTCAAGCAATTCTCCTGCCTCAGCCTCCCAAGAAGCTGGGACTACAGTTGCATGTCACCACATCAGGCTAATTTTTTTGTATTTTTAATAGAGACAAGGTTTCCCCATGTAAGCCAGCATGGTCTCTATCTTCCGTCCTCCTGATCTGCCTGCCTCAACCTCCCAAAGTGCTGGGATTGTAGATATGAGCCACCGCGCCTAGCAGAAGTCTCCTTTTATTGACTGACCTTAGGTCATCTGTTGGTGCTCATTCGAAAAATTTCCAGCTACCGTCTATCTCAGCATGGAGAACAGGAACTGTTTCACTGGTTTTACTTGATTGCAGAGAAGGCATTTTTTATGCCATGCCTCAACTTAGCATGATTAGCTCTAAAAAAGAAGCAAAGCTACTTTACCTGAGGTCCGAACTTTTATAAACACTATTTTGGCTTTTCTTCCTTTTAAACCAAAAGTATATTTTCAAGCGATTCACGAAAATTGATAAGCCTCAACTAAGGTTATGGCAAACTAGTCATCTCTAAAGATGTGCAAAGCAGTCCACATAAGATCCAGAACCACCCTAAAGGCAGTTCAAAGAGAGAAAATTCTTCTTAGCCACAAATAGATTCTAACTCACATTGCTGTCCAGCCACATTTTCTAGTAAGTAAACTCTGTCTTTAAATTATAATGCTACACATTATTTTATATTCCCATATAGACTAAACTATATATACATATATACACACATATGTATATATAGGTAAATAGATGTGTTTATATATATATATATATGTAAAGGACTGTGGCTCTAATGTTCTTTGAGCTCAATAGTGAGTGTTGCTGCTTGAGATATTTGAGCAGTAACAGTATTAATAATAAGTTAACCTGCAAATATTCTTAGATCACTATGCTCATTAAAAGAAGCCAGACACAAAAGAATACATACATAATCTCACTTGTAGGAAGTGACAAAATAAAGCAAATCTGAAGAGGCAGAAAGTAGATTAGTGATCACCTAGGAAGAGGGATGAGAATGTAGAGTGACTCTAAGTGGGCACAAGATTTCTTTTTAAGGGTGATTGGAATGTTCTAAAATTAGATTCAGGTAGTATGTGATGATGTGTTATAGAATTCTATGAATATACCAAATTTATTGAGTCGTACATTTTAAATGGATAAATAAATTGCTGAAAATGATTAGGGAAAGTTTAGTTATAAATCTTTGATAGTAGATTGAAGATATCAGGCTCGTGAGTCTAAGATACAAAAATTAAAAACAAGACATTGGAAACTCTAAAGTAGTAAAAATAAAAATATGATAAAATTTAATATGTTCATTTGACAATATGATAAACTTTAATGTGTTTATTTCTAAAAGAGATACATAACATAATTTGAAATAGTTCTATAAAGTAATAATTCTAATCATAGTTTTTACCTTTTCTAAGTATAATTATTTTGCTAGAGAAATTTGATATAAAATAATGTGATATAAAAAAGGAATACTTTGTGCTTTAGGCTCAAAACACTGCTTCACTATTTACTGGCTGTATAAACTTGAACAATTTATTTAAATTTTCTACATTCCAGTTTCTTGACCTATAAAAAGAAAATAATATGCCCATCTCACAATGTTGAAATAAGCCCAAATGAGACAAGATAGCCCAAAACACATCACATCTTTTCTTGGAAATAGTAAGAATTTAGTAAGCAGTATACGGTCTGTCTGAAACATTTTGACAGCTACGAAAATAAAATTGGCTTTTTGGAGCCACATCGGTTTGTTTTATCTTTTCCCTCTAATAAATGCGGAGATAGATCTAATCCCCTTCTCCCATCTTTTATAATAATTTTCTCACTGTATGCTAAAAAATTGCCAGCATTGTTTTCTTAGTTAAAAAATAAATATAGTTATTCTGCCTTGTGAGGCTCAAGATGGCCTACCAGATTGAATATTAACACAAGGAGGGTTGGGCTTTGATGTTGTTGTGGCTGTTATTATTTAAGTTAGACTTACAGAAAGGATACAGCAATGTATCATATGAAAACTTGACTGTTATTTGAATTGTTCAATGCCTTCCACCAGCTGTTTGTGAATATGTTTGATGTAAGGACTCCGAGAGAAATCAAAAGTGCTGAGGCTCTCATTTCAAATTTTTGTTACTCTTGGGCAAAAAGGCACTACAGTTAATTTCAACCGTTGGCAGTAAACAACTTCAATATGATGATTATTAAGCAACAGTCATTCTAAGAAAGCTTTCTGGGTGACAGACCCTGTGGTGCCAGCAACTAATTGAAAAAACTAAAGCCACAGATACAAAGAAAGTGCAACTGAACCCTAAAGATTAATGAGGTACACAAATGCACTTCAGAAGAACAAAACTTCATAGCGTGTTTTACTATGTGTGAGTCTATTAACTATGTCATTAAATTTGAAAGCAAGCCATTAGGTAGTCTTTGTCCCTATATCTATATGTCTCTAAATGAAAACAAAAAAACATATTCAGTTGTAAAGTCTCAGAATATTCTAATGTGGAAAAGTGGTACTATTTTCCCTTGATGTTTCCACTGCTGTTTTTCTCATAAAAACCCGAAGAGATTTTGCAATACAGACATTAAATTGGTTCAGATATGGTAATGCTGCATTTCAATACTTTTTTATCTTTTGTGTATTCAGAAATACTAAAAGTCAAACACTTCTAAGCACTTTTTTTTTCTATTCCCACAACGATACGTTAAACTGTTTTGTGGTTTCTAGGCAAGGGAATATTGTGGCTGCTCCGTCATAGCCTTAGGCTCTGAATACTCTTAGTCCTTCAATTTTATCCTTCAAAATTGTTCAGACTGCCTCTGTGCTTTGTCGAGCAGCAGCACTTGACTCTGCCTTTCAGGCTCAATCACTTGAGCATCTCCAATAATTAGCAATTTCTAAACTTCTAAATAGTATGTTGCCTATGACGCATAATGCATACAGATCTTATTTTGGGTTATATATAAACACTTGTGCTGAGGCTTTTCCAAAGATTGCAATGAGCTAGAATCCAAAATCCAAGAAATAAGAAAATGAAAAAAAATTGGTAAGACTGTAATTTCGCGGGGAGTATGGATGTTATTGATTACGTATTATCCTAGCTCTAATTGACACACATTTGATAAATTGAAATGTTCTATATTTTATCATCATGGAGATTTTTTTCCTCTGAACATATTTCATGTTCACTTTTTGGAGTATTGTATTGGGGTAATATTTATTGTATTTTCCTTTAGAATACTGAGATTGTATGTATACCTTAGAATAAACATATTAGTTAGAGTTACAGTGGTTGTCCTTCAACATAAATGTGCACATTATGGTGGCAATCAAGACAATAACAAAGATGGATTATTTTTCAATACATCTTGAACTAGGAATTTTCAATCAACTGTCTTATTTGGCAAAGTCCCTAATTATACTTGTTTGGGTTGGGGAAATTACATCATCTGAACAAATTCAATCAGAGTTTTCTTTTGCGGGGTGGGGAGGGGATCTGGAATTGGATTGGGCGCAGAGGATAAAACCCAGTGGGATAGTTACCAGACACTACAACTGGCTCATTTATGTTTTTTTCTCTGTGCAAGAAAAACAAAAAAACAGAGTTATGGATAATGGGAGAAATGAAGCCGAGGAGAAAAATAAAATGCACAAGAAAAAAACAGTCTGGGTTCTGGGGTTTCTGATGATTTTCTGGTTTCTGTCATTTATTATACTCTGTTACATTTCAATTCGATGAGGTATTCAAGCATAGGTTTTCCTCCCTTACATTAGCTTTGGTTCTCTTATTTTTATTTTACAAAACTTTCACTGAAGCTAATATTTTGATTAACTGTACACATACATACATACACATGCACATACACACAGTCATGCATCACTCATGGAAGATAATACATTCTGAGAAATGTAGTTTTACACAATTTTGTCATTATATGAACATCCTAGAGTGCACTTCTGCAAACCTAGATGGTATAGCCTACTACACACCTAGGCTATATGGTATAGACTGTTCCCCTTAGGCTACAAATCTGTACAGCATGTTACTGCACTGAATACTATAGGTAATTGTAATGCAATGGTATTTGTCTATCTAACCATTAAAATGTACAATAAGGTATGGTATTTTAATTATAGGGGACCACCATGGTTTATACAGTCTGTAATTGAACAAAGCGTCATTATTCAGCACATGACTGTGCATGTGTATATATTGCTCCTATCATTTCAGCTAACTTAGCATTGTGCCCCAAAGTAGATTTTAGCTAATCAGTAAAAAGTAAAACTATGATAAAGACAACAGCCAACAAAACCAGAATGGTCAACACGCAGAGAATATATTCATCATTCATTTGCTAATGCATTTGAGATAGTGAATAAGTCCCTTACTACTTTTTGTGTGTTAGTTTTCTAAACTGTTCATGTAGATATTAAATCGTATAAGTTACCTGAATTTTGTTTAGCCTTGTCAGAAAGTCACATCGTGGTTTCTTCTTTTTTTTTTTTTTTTCTTGAGACAAAGTCTTGCTCTGTCGCTGGAGTGCAGTGCTCAGATCTCGGCTCACTACAACTTCCATCTCCCAGATTCAAGCAATTCTGCTGTCTCAGACTCCTGAGTAGCTGAGATTACAGGCACCCGCCACCATGCCCTGGTAATTTTTGTATTTTTAGTGGATACGGGGTTTCACCATGTCTGCCAGGCTGGTCTTGAACTCCTGACCTCAGGTGATCCACTGCCTCGGCCTCCCAAAATGCTGGGATAACAGGTATGAAACACGCACCCAGCTGTGGTTTCTTAAATATTACCTGAAGAGGCTAAATGGGGTAATAGAGAGTAAATTGGTGAGGCTCTTTTGCAATCAGATATCCTTGCATTTACACACACATACACACACATGTCAAACATGGATAGATAAATTTTATGGAATAAAAAAGTGTTCACTGCTTTAAAATAGTGTAAAAACCAATGCCTTTTAAGATCGAAATGTCTTCTGTTTTCAACTTTACATGATAAAGAGCATAGATGTAGAAATTCACAATATTTATATAACCCGAATGTTTGAAAGGAAAAGATTTGAAAAGCAAAACATAGGCCAATGGGCATCAGTAGGAGTTTTATATATGTAAATCTCTCCATATTGTTTAGGAGAAGGTTTGAAATTAGCAAGAGAAATGCAGGAATAGCTAGAGAGCTTATCTGAATCTTCAAAAAGTATAATCTATCTAAGACCTCTGATCAGGAGTAGTTTTAAAAATAAAACGTGTTCTTTTTCTTGATTTTTTTTTTTTACAAATAAAATGTAGAAGTTTTTCTGCCTGTGATAATGTATAATTACTTTTTTTTCCATAGGTCTTTGAGAGGCAACCAAAACAGTGGTAAATAAATGTCAAAGAGAGCATTTTGCAATTAAGATAGCAAATGCTTCTTATAAAATAATTGAATACTGAACAAATAGCAAAATGTCTTTTTTTCTTTCAAACTTCATACTATTAAAGATAGCTAATAAAACAATTAGGTAAATGAGAATAATATCAAACATTTAAAATAAGTTTTTCATTATCAAAGGAAAAAGAAAGATAATAGAACTGGAATCTCCAGAAATAAGTCCCTCCACAAAACAACAATTGAGCTGGCAAGAACTGTCTGAGCAACTATTTAACAATTCTTAAGCCTAGGCAAACATTGTACCATTTGGGGGTCTACCTGATGAATAAAGAGGCTGCTAAATTTGAGTGAATTTTGGCTTTTTGATATTCATGGGGCAGTCAGCCATGAAGATGGTGGCCCATGTTTATTACAAGGCTGCTTGATGCCAGGGTGGACAACAGGCATTTTGTCCTCCAAAAATAAGGGTTGCTTATTTTATTCTCTATTTTTGATCACTGAGAACCCAGAACCATTGTTTACACCTCCATGAACTGAATTAGCTTCTTTGGAGGCATCAGTCTGAGGAATTTAAAGACACTGAGAAACCTTTTTTCATTTTTTAAATGGATATAGGTATTAAAGTAAAATCTCTGTCAGATCACTGGCTGACCATAGAAAAAAGGCACAGTTACCTCAGAGCCAAGGAATGTAGTTTTTGAAATAAAACAGTTGAAGAACATGTTTTAAATCAATGCAAAGAAACTAAGAACCTTGAAAAAAAAATTAAAAAACAAAACAAACAACAACAAAAAAACAGTTTAGAGAAGTCTGTAAATTAATGGAACAGTGAAGCCTTCAACAAATAACAATAGTAACTATTTTCAGAATTACCACATTACCATATTCAGAAGGTCATATAATAAACAAAACAATTACAAAGCATACAAAGAAACAAGACAGTAAAGCTTATCATAGGGGGGAAAAAAAGAAATTTACAAATACCATGAGACAGCCTAGACATGGGTCTTTTAGACAAAGATTTCAACTGTCTTTAAAATGCTCACAAAACGAAAAAACAACTGTAGACAAAGAACTAAAGAAAATCAGGAGAATGACGTATGAACAAGTAGAAGAACATCAACAAAGAGAGACAAAGTAGAAAATATATCTAAATATAAATTCTTATGCTAAAAACCATAATAGCTAAAGAAAAAATATATCACATGAATTTAACAGCAGATTTGAACAGGAAGAAAATAGAATCAGTGGACTTGAAGACAGCATAATTAAAATTACCCGGTATGAGGAGCAGAAAGGATAAAGAATAAAGAAAAATGAACAGAGCCTAAGAAAACTACGAGACACATTAAGCATACCAACACATGCAGTATGGGAATCCCCCCCAACAACAACAAAAGTCACAAATAGAAGAAAGACAAGCAGAAAATAACTAAAATCTTTCTATTTTAATAACATGTATCTACATACCTAGTAAGCTCAATAAACTGCAAGAAGGATAAACTCAAATATCCATCTCAAGATACATTATATTCACAACATGGGAAGACAAAGACAAACAGAAATCCTCAGAGCAATGAGAAAGTAGTGAGTCACCATGCGCAAAAGATCCTTAACAAGAGCCAAATTCTCATCAGAAATTATGGAGACCTCAGGCAGAAATTTGCATAAGACAATGGGAAAAATGTCTCCTGGGCATGTCAGAGACCTTCACAACAGCTCTTCCCATCACACTCCCAGAGGCCTACAAAGGAATTACGGTTTTGTGGGCCTGGCCCAAAGCCTCCGTGTTCTTTTCAGCCTAGGGACATAATTTTCTGTGTCCCAGCTGCCTCAGCTCCCCCTGTGACTAAAAGGCATAGCTTTTAGGGCCAAGGTGTAGCTAAAGCCATTGCTTCGGAAGCCGCAAACCCCAAGTGTTGGTGGCTTTCATGATGTGGTGTTGAGCCTATGGGTGTACAGAAGTCAAGAATTAAGGTTTGGAAACTTCCGCCTAGATTTTAGAGGATTTATGGTAATACCTGGATGTCCAGGAAGTTTGAAGCAGGTGTGGAGTCCTTCTGAAGAACTTCTGCCATGACAGTGTGAAAGGAAAATGTGGGGTTGGAGCTCCCACACAGAGTCTACACTAAGGCATTGACTAATGAGAAGAGGGCCATTGTCCTCCCGAGCGGGAGGTAGATCTGCCAACAGCTTGCACTGTGTGTCTGGAAAAGCCGCAGACACTCATCACCTGCCCATGAAAGCAGCCAGAAGGGGGCAGCACCTGGCAAAGCCACAACGGCAGTTTCCCAAGGCTGTGGGTGCTCCTTTTACCGTCATAAACAGTATTATGATTGAAAGTTATTTGTCTATATTAATAACTAAAAAAAAAAAACTTCTAGTATTGCATGTAAATAAGACTAAAGGAGAGAGAGGTGGAATTGAGGGTAACAATATATTGTTCTCATAAAGACACAATTTTATAAGTACATCTTTGAATAAAAATCTTCTGAAACATAACATGAAAAATCTTATGACAATACTTTACTTATAAAAAGTATATATTTAACCGAGGCAGGTGGATCACGAGGTCAAGAGGTCAAGACCATCCTGGTCAACATGGTGAAACCCCGTCTCTACTAAAAATACAAAAAATTAGCTGGGCATGGTGGCGTGTGCCTGTAATCCCAGCTACTCAGGAGGCTGAAGCAGGAGAATTGCCTGAACCCAGGAGGCGGAGGTTGCGGTGAGCCGGGATCGCGCCATTGCACTCCAGCCTGGGTAACAAGAGCAAAACTCCGTCTCAAAAAAAAAAAGTATATATTTAAAAATCAGGTCAAAATAATCAAAAGGTAATTTTGATTGGTGTCATTTGTATGCCTAAATTTGTTATATAACTTTCTATTGTCTCCTCTCTGCATCCCTGCGTCTTTCGCTGTGGCAACAGAAAGCTGGGCTAGATAACTTGAAAATTACTTTATATTTTATCTAACAAAGCAAAAATAAAAACTAGCCACTACAACCAAATTGTTGGATGATATAAAGTTCAGAGAAATGGTCATTCACCTAATGGACCATTCAGCAAATTAGTGCAAATTGACCATTTACTGAACTAACTTGGCAAGAATAAATTTGGATCAATGAAACTTTTCCTACAGTCCCATAAACATAAACTTTTAACACTTCAGTGGGAAATAATTAACAGGGCTGCATAGGAGTACTCCAAAATAAGACAGCCAATAAAAACGGTATAGTTGTTACAAGCCTCTATTCACTTAAACAAAGATTTGTAATATATAAGCCACATCCTGCAAACTAAAAGAACTACAAATAGGTGGTGACAGATTGTTAAAGTTCTCAATCAGAAACTGACAGATAAAACTGACAAAGCATTTTTTAAGGATTCATAGGACTTAAACAATTCAATGAATAAAATTTATCTAAAATATATTTTAGAACCTTTCACTGCAACATACTACAAATTGAACATCAGTAAAATCAAGCCATGAACCAGTCCGTAAAATAAGATACACTATATGTAAGATATACAAGTCTGACTAAAAGTGCAATATAATTGAAAAGTGACTATTAAACAAAGCCTAAATAACATGGATTAATAGAAAATTATACTGAATTGTTTGAAGTACTTAGCAATGATTGACAAAGGAAGCACTACATATAAACATGTATTACAGTATGTTAAACTTTAAAGAAATTTTAAATTATAATTTTAAATCCGCTTATAGAAATAACCAATAATATTTAAACTCAGTGTTTAAATCAAAAGCTATAAAGTAATAGCAGTATTAATCTAATAAAGTAATAATAACGATTAAAATGGAATAATATAGGGATTAAAATGTCAAAAATTATTTTAGAATACAACAAACAATGTGAAAACACAGTAACACTGATGAAAAAATGAGTATAGTAAAAAATATTTAATATTTTAAGTAATATTTTCACATAGTAGCCAAAGGATAAACAGCCACAATTACAAAAATAGTCGATAAAATATCTAAGTAAAAATCAATAGCATAATTTAAGAAAAACAGGCAAAGGAAAGTGTTGAAAATCTATGGTTATTTTTTGAAAACCTTCCAAAAATAAGAACTTAGAAATCTGCTTGAGAGAGTAAGTAGTTGGTGATGAGCGACTGTGTTAAAGGAACTTCCTGGGTCAGCGAAGGGGCCCTGTTTCAAGCACAGGACTTTTCCGTGTTCTGGCCAACTAGGGGCTTTGTTTCCAGTTTTCCCGCCTCTGGCTCTTAGGGACTTTGTTCAAGGGCAGGGACTTTTCCCACCTCTGGCTCCTGGAAGCGGAGGTTCAGTGACTTAGGGTTTTAAAAAAGTAATCAATCTGGTAAAAATTCAAAGATCAATTAATCCAGAGAAAGTTTGAAAAAAACAAACAAACAAAAAACCCTCTCATTGGATGAAAACAAGAATAGGGAGGGAATAACTCAGGGGTAAAATCTCCAGCTGTTCAAGCCTGCAGCGGCACCCCCTCCGAGTCTCCTTCCACAGCGTGTAAGCTGGTCTTTTACTCTGCCTAATAAACTACACTACTGCACACTGTTTGGGTCCATGAGTCCTATTCGAGCTGTAACATTCACCGTGCCACCAAGGCTCTCTTCCCCATTCGTTGGGGTTCTGAGAGGCCAAGAACCTAAGTTCCAGAGAATCCGGTTGCAGCTAATCTGGTTACATAGTGAGCTCACATTGGAGTGCTGTTTTACACTGTGAAAACCCATACACATTAACTCTAATTTTAAATACATGTTAGACCCATTGTGGGTTAAATTAAACAAATTTATAAGAATAGCTTTTTGTGGAATTATATAAATTTGATTATAATTTAAGTATGCATTATTATGGTAATAGTCGAATACATTTTATATATTTATTTAGAAAACTTGTTTAGTGTTTAAAATATAAGAACTGAATCTAAATTTTTTTCTGGATAGTTTTCAAATGAATAGTATTTCATAACAAACAAGCTTACATATTATTTTTGAAATTTAACTAAATAATTAATACATTGTATAATTTATAGACATATAAGTATTAAACTACTTTAAAGGGCCGTGTAAATTCAAATTCATAAATGTGGTTAGCTTTCAGGATGAATGCAAAGGAACTAGATTATGAAGACAAAGTGTGGAAAATTTTTTTTTCCATAAAATATAACCTTAAAAAAGTAAAAAACATACAGCTAGGACGACGTAAAATTTGATTTACAACTGAATAAGCATGATTGCTTCAAGTAGAAAGGAAAATCAGCTGAATGCTTTTGCTATTGACCACTACACAGATTAAGCCTTATAAAAAGGAAACTTCTTGATACTGTTAATAGCAATTGTATACCCTTTTGCCTTGATAATTACTAGGTTTTTATGTTTAAGATATTTTTCTCCCCCACCAAAATAAGGGGAATCTGCATACCACCATTTTCCTTCCTTTAGTGAACAGCAACTGACTTCTGTTGCTTCCAACGCTTGCCCTCTGTCGAGGAACATGTAGTTCCTGCCCCCCTTTCCTAGGAACTACATTTATTCTACGGCCTGGTGACAGAATATGTAGGTATGTGTTTATTGCCGTGAATCAAAAGGAAAACTACCTGAGAAAAGTAGACAAATCTGAGACATAAATAGTAGTCCTTGTCCAGGATAGATGTTGAAACTCACACTACAAATGTCATAAAACTTACAAAGTGTAGGTGATTAGGCACTTCTGATAATGACTATGTTTGGTGCCATGCGTGTTCAGCAGCTTTACTTGTATGTAAATTATAGACTATGTCCAAGAAAAGTAGGGACCGTGTGTTTGTTTACCAATGCCTATTTTGTTTCTATCAGTCTGCTGAAGCAGCCTCCACTTCACATTTGTATTCCGTTCTATTCGATGTTGATTAATTCTATTACATCCTACACAAACAAATCAAAAAGAAAAAGAAGGAGGGAAAGGAGGAGGAGGAAAATAAGGAGGTAGAGTATAAGTGGAGAAAAGGCATTAAAGTGAATGAAGTTACACGGTACAAAATAAAGACATTAAAAGGCATTAAAGTAAATTGAATTACATGGTACAAGATAAAGACATTTGATTTGTTATTTGGGAACTCTATGGTTTTCCAGCAGTTTGTTCATAATTTTCTAATCAAGTAGGCCATGAGCCTGAGCCAAGATTGCAAGTAATCTCAGTAAATCTGAATGGATGAAACTGAAAAAAACATTAGGGAGTAATAAAGATAATGATAGGATGTGGAACCAGAGGAAGTTGCAATAGTTTACTTTCTTTTCTTAACGGGTTACATTACTGCACTAAGAATGCACCATATACATAAATCGATTGCTTTAATTTTTAAAAATTTGCAGTATTTACCATATGCAATACTATACTTTTTCTGACTGCATACATACCTAATTTCTACATTCTCATGAATTTTCATTTTACAAACTCAACTACCTTCTTTTTGCTTCACAGGGCATACTTCATTTGTCCTTTCAATTATTCTAAAAGTCCTATAGAATAATGCAATTATATTAAAAAATGAATAATATAGCTTAAAATCTAAAGTTTGTCGTTGGAAAAACTAGCAAGAGACACATAACAAGACAATTCTCAGTAGGTGATCAACTGAATGGAATGAGGCTTCTGCTTAGCTGACAATATTTAGATTGTTAGCTGTTTTGTAGTTTGAATTCCTTGCTGCAGTTCTCTAAAGGATAGTAATTTAGATGAATCATTTAAACTTCTACTGCCACACTGTCTTTCCACAATTATTCAAGCTGAAGTAAAAAATTACTCCCTAGTTATTTTTAACCTGATATTTTATCAAACAAACAGATATATAAATTGTTCCATGGAGCATTTAAATAATTAATAAGAAGAATTCTAGATGAATGCATTGTCCTTTAAAGTTAGAAAAGTCTCCTTCCTCAAAAGAGCAACTGAGGCCTTTCCATATTAACTTATTAGTGTCACCAAAATGAACTGAATTGTTGGACAAACAGACAAAAAATAGATATATATTCCACATGTGAATTATTCTTGCTGAGTAGTTGCATCACACGGTTTCTGTTTAAATGTCAAGAACTGTATATATAGAAACACATACACATACTGCTATACGCACCACACTCTAACAAATATTCTCTACCTATAAAATATTTGTTATACCACAATTATGAATAACTGAACATTTAGAAATTAGAAGTCTCATGAAGGATCAGTCTAGCTCTCACTGGTAACTCTAGGAACTTAAATTAACCACAATCAATGTACTCAACTAATCTATCAATCACTTAGCTTTACTTAATAGTTTCTGTAAGGTAGTGTCTCCTGCATGTTTTTTTTTTCTTCTCCTTTAAAATAGAATACTTAGCAAATTAATAACAAATTCCAAAATAAAATAAAGATTTTTAATTAATTTTAGAAAAAATTTAATATTAATTATCTTTTTTTTTTTTTTTTTAAGAAAGAAAGAGAAAGAGAAAAGGGGGAGAGAGAACAGGAGTCTTGCTCTATTGCCCAGGCTGGAATGCAATCTAGAAATAGGTATTAAAAACCTCTTTTATGCTGATGATTGTGCTTAACAGCAGAGACAGGAAGGAATAAGAAAAGAAAATAACAAACAAACAGCCAACCAATATTTCATTTAAATCTGTAAAATGCTGTGCAAGTGCTGAAGAGTGATTTGCTTCCATTTATATGGTCACTTTCAAAATAGGTGTAATATGATACTAAAAAAAAAAAAAAATGTATGTTCTGTGGACCTGGGGTGAAGAATTCTATAAATATTTACTGAGTTTACTTGTTCCAGGTCTGAGTTCAAATCGTAAATGTCTCTGTTAATTTTCTATCTTGTTGATCCGTTGAATATTAACAATGTGATGTCAAAGTCTCCCTCTATTAGTGTGGGAGTCCAAGTCTCTTTATAAGTCCTTGAAAACTTGTCTTATATATCTGGGTGCCCCTATATTGGGTACATATATATTTATGATCATTGACTGCTATTGTTACATTGATCTTTTTATCATTATGTAATGTCCTTCTTTGTTTCTTTTAGTCTTGGTTACTATTGTAGTCTATTTTGTCAGAGATGAAAGTTACAACTCCTGTTTTTTTGTTTGTTTGTTTTGTTTTTCTTTCCTCTCCATTTGATTGGTGAGTCTTCCTCCAACCTTTTGTTTTGAGTCTTTGTGTGTCCTTGCTTATGAGATGGATCTGGATACAGAGTGCCCATGTGTTTTGACTTTTTATTCAGTTTGCGTTTCTGTGTCTTTGATTGGGGCATTTAATCCATTTAAATTTAGGATTAATATTGATATTTGTGAGTTTAATACTGTCATTTAATGCTGGCTGGCTATTTTGCCCATTAGTTGATATAAATATTTCATTATGGAGATATTCTTTATCTTTTGGTAAGTTTTTGGGATGACTGATACTGGTTGTTCCTTTCTGTGTGTAGTGCTTCTTTCAAAAGCTCTTGTAAAGCTGGCCTGGTTGTGATGAAATTTCTGATTGCTTGCTTGTTCATGAAAAATTTTATTTTTCCTTCATTTATAAAGCTTAGTTTGGCTGGATATGAGATTCTGGGATAAAAATTCTTTTCTTTGAGGATATTGAACATTAACCCCCACTCTCTTCTAGCTTGTAGGGTTTCTGCTGAGAGATCTGCTGTGAGTCTGATAGACTTCCCTTTATGGGTAACCTGACCTTTCTCTCTAGCTGCCCTTAGAATTTTCTCCTTTATTTCAACCCTGGTGAATCTAACAATTATGTGTCTTGGGGTTGCTCTACTTGAGGAATATCTTTGTGGTGTTCTCTGTATTACCTGGAGATGAGTATTGTCCCACCTTACTAGGTTAGGAAAGTTTTCCTGAATAATATCCTGAAGAATATTTTCCAGCTTGGATTCATTCTCTTCATGACATTCAGGTACATCTATCAAACGTAAATTAGGTCTTTTCACATAGTCCCATATTTCTTGCAGACTTTGCTCATTCCTTTTTACTTTTTCTTCTCTAATCTTGTATTCTCGTTTCATTTCATTAAGTTGGTCTTTGACCGCTGATATAATTTCTTCTGCTTGATCAATTCGACTGTTAAAACCTGTGCATACTTCTAGGAGTTCTCATATAGTATTCTTGAGTTTCATTAATTCACTTATCTTCCTTGCTAAATTGTCTATTCTCGTTAGAATTTCGTCAAATCTTTTTTCAACATTCTTAGTTTCTTTACATTGGGCTAGAACATGTTCTTTTAATTCACAAAAGTTTCTTATTATCTGCCTTCTGAAGCCTGATTCTGTTAATGGAATGCACTCATTCTCCATCAGGCCTTGTTCCCTTGTTGATGAGGAACAGAGATCCTCTGTAGAGGGAGAGGCATTCTGATTTTTAGTATTCTCAGCCTTTTTATGCTGGTTTCTTCCCATCATTGTAAATTTATCCACCTGTCATCTTTGTAATTACCAACTTTCAAATGAGGTCTCTTAGTGAACTTCCAACTTGTTAATTCCCAGGGCTGAAATCTGAGCACTGCCCTGTGCCAGCTAAAACAGTGGCATCGAGATTCTTGGTGCCTTTCTGTCCAGTAGTCTCCCATCTGGCTTCCCTCCTGAATCCCTTCTTCAATCAGTTCCAAACTTCAGCCAAAAGGGGAACCAGTCACGTTTACTCTGCACCAAGAACCACTGCGCCGGGGCACTGGCAAAACCATAGTGCCAGCTGCAAGAGTCGCGCTGGCGACTCATGGGGTTCCTCCCCTGGGAATTTCCTGGTCCTTGAGCAACAAGAATTCGTCTGAAAGTGTGTTGTCCTCTCGTTCTCTGCACTTTCACTGGGAGCTACAAGGCTGAGCTGCTAGTGGTCGGCCATCTTGGATCTCTCTCCCAATTCTCTCTTATCTTATTCCTTCAGTTAGAAAACATTCATTTCCAAGAAGAATTTGAAAAAAGTAACAGCAATTTCTTATCAAGCTAACACAGTTTGTAAGACTCGAAAATGATTTCTTCTTAGTATATTTTCAAATATAAAAACAGATATAGATTGTATGTTATGTTATATTCAATATCTATTTCTTCAGGTAGGTGGCAAGTATTCTTGAAAAAATTCAGGCTTTGAATTCAAGTCTTACTGGGTTAGGATGTTTCTTAAATTTCTATCTGTATAATCACTGGCAATAGTTTGTGAGCTTGAATTTCTTTAATCAGATTTGAAGTAAAGAATAACGTGCTTCAAGTAATAATTATTAATAATAAAATAAGTTAATCACCCAACAGAAGTTAACATTCAAAAATAATAAATAATATTGTGGCTATATTTCTTTTTATTACTTTCATTTCAACAATCTTTTTACTTCAGTTAATAATGAGTCATTTTTTGGCGTTAGTCAAATATTTAATTAAGAAGCCTCCCTCCTTACCAGGGATAATTTCCAAATCTCTTTATAGCATGAAAATTTCTCCGTATAACATGAAAATTTCATTACCTCCCCCACATTAAAATGAATATACCTATTTTGCCCAAAATAACTATCTATATTGTGTGACTAGTTTATTGGAAATATGTTAATAAATGACTTTATGTGATGTCACTTCTTTCCTAGGTACTGGGATGTTTGCTTCAAAATAGATGCTTTCTGTATCAATCAAGTAGTAGGAATTCAAGTGTTGCTCCTTTGGAGCATATCTATAAATTTCACTATGTGTAATGAAAGCCCTAACCAGTTATTATTTTTTTTATCAACATTGCCAGAAAACAGATATAAGCAGTTGGTAAGTGAGGTTTATACCACCCCCAAAGAGCTCTTGTATCTCTAGTGTTGACTATTCAAATGGGACATAAAGATGTTAGTATTTTTGTGGTCCCACTAGAAAATTAAATTTGTACCTCAAAATCTATCACATGGGCTTTATTCACAAATTAGCATTTTGTTAAAATTCTAAATCATCATTGAAAAGTTGAGTTTAATCAATAGTAGGAGTATAGCAGACTCAAACATTACTATCTTTGCCTTTAAAAGCATCTTGGATGTACATTCCAAGACCTCAGTGGATGCTTGAAACTGCATATAGTGCCAATCTCTGTATTTCCTATAATTTTTCTTTTGCACACATCTATACTTACATAAATACCCATAATAAAATTTAGTTTATCAATTTAGGCACAGAAGAAACTAACAATGACTTATAATAAAATGGAATAAGTATATCAATATGCCGGTATCACTACTACTGTACTTCGGGGCCATTATTAAATAAAATAAGGGTTACCTGAATATAGGTATTGCAACACCATGACAGTTGATCGGAGGCAGCAACTTTGTGACTAATGGGGAGGCCAGCGTGGATACGCTTGACTAGGGGATAATTCACATTCCTGGCAAGACAAAGTAGACAGCAAAAGATTTCATTATGCTACTCATAATGGCAGGCAATTTAAAGAATTGTAGATTTCTGGAATTTTCCATTTAATATTTTAAGACACAGTTTATTGTGGGTAACTGAAACTGAATACTGGGGGACTACTGTATCTCTTGACGATAGTAGAGAATAACTCAATTTCAATACATTGCTGTTTTCTACTTCACTTTAGAGCAATTATTTCAATGTTTACATATTCATTTCTGTTCATAAGACATCTCTGTTAATTTGACTACTGTACTTTTGAAAGATATCTGTTATTTCTCTTTGATTTTTCGATTTTGTCTTATATCTGATGTTCTGCAAGTTCAATGTGTAATTGTAAAATCAGGATTATTTTCTAAAATGTCTTAGCTCAGCTCTTAACTTGATAATACTTCAGGCCCAAAAACTCAAAATATTAATTGGTACAAGAAGATATTCAGCCACAATATTCCTTCATCCCCAAATAGTCTGCAAATGTTATTTATCTTCTTGTTAAATTTTATTTACTTCCTAAAAAAATTAATCTTAAATACAGGGTGAAGCTACTCATTCTAGTTACACTATTTCTGAACTTTAACCTGCTGCCTTTCTGACCTGGGCCGGTTCACCCCTCCTTAAGCAACCTGGTGGTCCCCTGCTCCTGGGAGGTCACCATACTGATGCCGAACTTAGTGCGAACACCCGATCGGCATAGCACGCTGCAGCCCAGAACTCCTGGGCTCAAGTGATCTTCCCACCTCTGCCTCCCGAGTAGCTGGGACTACAGGCATGCTTCACTGTGCCCGGATATTTCTGAACTTTAAAAAAGTGTTTTTAATTTACATAGCTACATACTTTATTCAGAGGCATTAATTTATATTTATTGCCCAATTTACTAATTCTATTTTCAGCTGAATTGTGTCTAATATTTAATCTATGTACAACAGTGTGTATGAACTTTCATTTAAATATTTGAGTATTTTTATTTCCCAAGTCTGTTTTATTTCATACCTTTTATTTCTTATTTGTATTAGTTTTCTACCACTGTGTAATGAATTGTCAGAGCTGACTGGCTTAAAACAATACATACTTATTTTCTCACAGTTTCTTTGTACCTGGAGTCCTGGCATGGCCTACTCAGACTCTGCTTGACCTCATACAACACTATAGTCAAAGTGTGGGTCAGGATGCATTTTTTAAAAACATATTTCATTTCATTATCACTATTTTAATTTTTAATTTTGGAGGTGTACATAGTAGGTGTATATAGTTACAGGCAGGGTACATAGAAACCTTGATACAAGTATTCATTGAATGCATAATAATTGGGAGTAGAAGCATAATTACCAGGCTGCATTTTAATCTGATGAATTGACTGGGGAAGAATACTCTTCCAAGTTAATTTAGTTGATTGTCAAAATTCATCCCCTGTGACTGCATAACTGAGGTCCTCTGATTTTTACTGATGATTAGCTTGAGGCTGCCCCCAGGTTTTAGAAGCTGCCCACATTTTCCTGCCATGTGATCTTTCCACAGACCCTTTATCAACATGTAAATTACTTATCCAGTGCCAACAGAAGAATCTTTCTTAGGACTTATTCTTTAATAAAATTTATATAAGAAAAAAGTCTTATATAACAAACATGTATAATAGTGAAAAATCTCATAGTTTTTCCATATTGTATTGATTAGAAGCAAGTCACAAATTCCACCTGTACTCAAAAGGAAGGAGGTACACAAATGTGTGATTCACTGGGGATCATCTATATGTGTTTACCAAATTACTTAATGAATTCCTTTATTCATGGCAGGGTTGCTATTCTCTTTCTAGACACTCATAACTACTATTTTCATGGTCCTGTTGGAATTTCTATGTGTTAGTAAGTATTCTCCTTAATTTAATTCACATTTTCGGTTGAAAAAAGTGATTTTTGTTTTGTAAGTTATAAGTTGCTCTAATTTCTGTTTCAGAGCTTCTATTATATACAATTTTGTTTCTCTCTGAATTCCATTTTGTTGTGCAGTTTATTGTTTGCTTTTCTGAGGCAACTATGTTGCATAAAACTAAACTGGCATTATATTAAAAACTCAGGGTTTTGTACTACATGGGAAATTCAGTCTTCCTACTATGTTAACTTATTCTTCACACACAATTGCCACAGTGCCTATAGCACATTATATTTTAGGGTGCCATGGAAATGTTTAATTTTAGTATTTTCTTCAATTATGTTTTTACAAATTTTGATTATTTTACCTGTGTTTAGCACATTGAAGACTCTGAATACATTAATCAGGGACCTCTCACCCGTAAACTTTTACTGTCGTACTAAGCATTTCTGTGTTCACTATTCTCACTCTCCACTGCCTAACTGTAGTGTACTGGATCTTCTCAATTACCCACCATAGATTTATTCACTGCTCATGTTTCTCTGTTATTTGAGCTAGAAGTCTGTCTTATGGTCTCCAACAAACCAACCCTCTTGTCCTCCATCATCTGATTTGATCCAGCCAATAGTAGGTACCCTTATGATATGGAAAAAAGGAAATAACCAGGGCATTTACTTCCACACATCCTTCCCTACAATTATACAGACTGTTAGTGGCTCTGTTCTAAGTCATCAGCTCCTTTCCAGCAGCCCTTTTCTCTAACTTTAGCTATTTCTGTCTATATATTCTGGCAACTCTACCCTTCTTTTGTATACTGAAAATTACAACATTTTAATGAAAGAAATTGAAGAAAGCAAAGATACATGAAAATATATCTTATGATCATAAACTAGAAAATTTAATATTGTTAAAATATTTATACTACTTTAATCTACAGATTCAGTGAAATTCCTAAGAAAAATTCAGTGACATTTTTTACAGAATTAGAAAGAATAATTTTGAAATTCATATGAAAATACAAAAGACCACAAATATCCAAACTGGCTTTGAGAGAGAACAAAGCTGGAGGCATACCACTTTCTCATTTCAAAATATATTACAAAGCTACAGTAATTAAACCAATATGACACTAGCATGAAAGCAGACGTACTGACCAACGAAACAGAATATAGAGCTGAGAAATAAACTCTTGCATATACAGTCAACTAATTTTTGACAGTATGAAAAGAACAAATAAGAAAAGATAGTCTCCTCAACAAATGGTGTTGGGTAAACTGAATATTGATGTGCAAATAAGTAAAACTGAATTCTTATTTCACATAATACACTAACCCCCAAAATAGATTAAATGCTTAAACATAAGACCTGAAACTTAAATTTCCAGAAGAAAAGAAGAGAAAAGTCTTCAGGATGTTGCTCTTTGCAATGATGGTTTAGATATAATACCAAAAACATAGGCAACAATAGAAAAAGCAGTGGGATTACATGAAACTAAAAAGCTTTTTCATAGCAAAGGCAACAATCAACAGAGTAATAAGAGTAATAAGACAACCTACAGAATTAGAAAGAAAAATACTTAGAAGTCATATATCTGATTAAAAGTTAATATCCATGATGCATAAGAAGACATTTCTACAACTCAATAGCAAAAAAAAAAGTGTGGTGGGGGGAATGCAAAGGGATTCAATAGACATTTTTCCAAAGGCATACAAACAGCTATCAGGTATATAAAAACGATGCTTAACATCATTAATCAGCAGAAAAATGCAAATAAAAACCACAATATCACCTCCCACCTGTTAGACTGGGCATTGAAAAATAACCGGCATTAGTGAGCATGTGAAAAATAAGGTATCTTTTTACACTGTTGATGGGAATGTAAAATAGTGCAGCTGTTATGGAAAATTATGGTGATTTCTCAAAAGGTTAAAAATAGACCTATCATGTGATCCAGCAATTCCACTTTTGGATATTTATTCAGAAATGTTGAAATTAGGATCTCAGAGATACCTGCATTTTCATAGTCACTGCAACATTATTTGCAATAGTAAAGATATGGGACCAGCCAAAATGTACATAATTGGATGAAAATGTAATATTGGGGTTTAGGGATTCAGGGTGCCCTCAGCTCCCCTGAGAGGATGTTTCTCCAGGTTCTTGGTCTCCTGCCCTCTCAAGAATGAGAGAGGAGACCATGGCACAGTGCGCAGTAAATGCCAGACTCAAAGGTGTCTGTACAAAGTGATTTATTTAGAGAGAGAAATAGGAGGGGAGAGAAAGAAACAGCTAACTCTCACACTGAGTGAGAGAATCCAGGAAGAAATAATCCAGGAGAGGAAAGCAGCTTCGAGTGTTAGGGACTAGAGAGAGAGATGGAGTTTAGGAGGAGAAGACAGGCTTTCATGAGAGAGTGTGGAAGGGGACTCCAGATGGACAATCCAGGAGAGAGAAAGATGGCTTCAACGAAGGGAGTGTTTGTGGAAGGGCACCCAAACGTGGAGTCTGAAGGGGCGTGGAAGAAGGGGACTTTTAATCTGGGAGGAACTCCCACCTTCTCTAAGGCCCCAGGCCAATGAAAGGAGTTTCTTATAACTTCCGCTGGAGTGATTGACTCTTAGTTTCTTTCTGCGCCCATGAAATTCAAACATTGACCATTAAATTTCCAGGACTGAGAGAGAAGGAGGCGGGCCTAGCGCTGGGAAATTCTCGTGCTTAAAACTGCGCCCCCTTGTGGGCTCTGGAAAGAGAACACCTTCCCTCAAAAAGATGAAAATGTAGAATATATGTACACATAAATATTATTTAGTCTTAAAAATTAAGAACCACTACATACCTATTAGGCTAACCAAAATCTAGAACACTGACAACACCAAATAATGCAATGTGGATTAATACAAACTTATTTATTGCTGATGGGAATGAAAAATAGTACAACCACTTTCCAAGACAATTTGGCAGTTTCTTAATCTAAGCATACTGTTACCATATACGATGTAGCAGTTAAGCTCCTTGGTGTTTACTCAAAGGAAATGAGAGCTTATGTCCACACAAAACCTGCACACAAATGTTTAGAGCAGCTTTATTTGTAGCTGCCAAAGTTTGAAAGCAACAGAGCTGTTATTTAGTAGGTGATTGGATAAACTGTAGTACAAACAAAGAAATACTATTATTCAGTAAAAAGAAATGGGTTAGCAAGCCATGAAAAGTCATGGAAGAACCTTAAATGTGTACTCTCAAGTGACACAAGCCAATCTGAAAAAGCTGCATATTCTATGATTCCAACTGTATGAATTCTGAAAAAAGGCAAAATTGGAGACAGTGAAAAGATCCGTGGTTGATAATAATTAGGAAGGTGAGACAAATGAAAAGGTATAGTACAGAGTATATTTCGGGCGGTGACACTATTCTGTATGATACTATAATGATGGAAAATGTCATTATACATTTTTCCAAACACATAGAATGTGTAATATCAAGAGTAAACCCTGATGTAAACTATCGACTCTGGTTGATTATGGTGTATCTGTGTAGGCTCATCAACTGTAACAATTGTACCGCTCTGGTGGGGATGTTGATAATGGGGAAGGCTACCCATGTGTGGGAACAACGAACATATGGAAAATCTCTGTGCCTTCCACTGAAATTTACTATGATCCTAAAATTGCTCTATAAAAAAAGAAAACAAAATGAAGGAAATTTTGTTATATACAACCATACGGATGCATCTTGTGCACACTATGCTAAGTGAAAAACAGCCATTTACAGAAAGACGAATACTACATAATTTCACTTATATGAGGTCATTAAAATAGTTTAAATCATAGGAAGAAATGGTAAAGTAGTGGTTGAAAAGGATGGAAGAGTTGGAAATGGAGGATTTGCTATCCAATAGCAATAAAGTTTTTGTTGTGCAATAGGAATAATTTCTAGAGATTTTCTGTTCAGTATTGTACCCATAGTGCACACAAAAGTATAGTGTAGAAGTAAAAATTTAAGAGGGTGATTTTAAATTTTCTTACTGCAATAAACAAACAAACAAAAAGCACTACAGATAAAGTTGATGTGTCCTGCTTTCACTTTTGTGAGGTCCAACTTTCTTCCCAGCTCAGAGCAATCTATGACTTTCTGTATGGTTGATAATACTTCACATTTTAAATTTTCTTAAATATCTATATTTAGCTATATTTTGTTAGCTGAATCTTATTTTTGCTAATTAATAGTCTTCAATTATTCTAATGTTGTTGCTGTAAAATATTTTTCTCTTTGCTTTAAGATTTTTCTCTTTATCTTGGTGTGTAATTTCACTATGCTATACCTCTGTGTTATTTGGTGTGCTCTCCATCTAGGGAAGATAAAAAAAATCATTTGTTACGTAACTTATTACATGTACAAATTCATTACATTTACATTACAAATGTAAAGTAAAACAATACATTTCTGGGTGTGCATGCGTGTGTGCCTGTATTCTGTCACCACTCTGGCACAGAGTTAGATTTCCACATGTAAACTCGTCATTTTGTCTAAAAACTTCAGTTTAAATTTATAGATTGTTTCCCAAGTAGAAGTTTGGAAATGTTTTAATAATATAGGAGATAGTTTCAGTTCAGCCTTTATCATTGTATCTTCTGTTACATCTTTGATCTATTCTAAAATCCAGTCGAATTGTAGTTTAGCTTCTTTGCTTTAAGTTATTATTAGAAGAGTCAGAGTTTTACAAACTACCATTTGTTTTAGAAAAAAGACTATTTCACAAAACAATTTAGCTTTACATTTTATTTATTAATATTTAAATACTTTTGTTATAAATTGCTTTTACAGTGTTGTCTGTAGAAATTGCTGTGAAATTTTTACAGAAGGTTGGAAGAGTGTCGATATGTACATCAAGCATTTAAATAAATGTGCTAAAGAAATTATCACATAATCATTTGTCCACAATTCCCTTTAAAGATACTTATCAGATAATCTTGACACTGTATAGAACAACGGTATTTTATGAAATTTCCCTGCTAGACCTAGAGTTACTTGATTTTTTATCTAGTTAAAAAATATTAGTATACTTACTGTTTACTCTCATGAATCCAACTTTGCATGTGATTATATATTGAGATACAACCCGGATTTTACAACACCAATAAGCTTTTTATAAAAGTATTAGCCAGTGAGAGTTTCTTGATGCCCAAGTCAACAGAAACTTTCCTGGCTGATTCTCATAACTTTAGTAAGATACCAAAATGACCTTAGATTTTCTCTTCTTGCCCAGCTGTCAGTTCAGAATGCCTAAGGCTGAAATAATATTCGTTGCCTGCAGCAACCTCACGCCACCTGCCCCAACCTGAACCACCCTCACTTTCTCTGTCTCCCAACTCTTCCATAGGTTATACTGTATTGGATTTTTTAGGTTGAATTTAAACTCCAGGTTAAAAACACTTCTGACATTTTTCAGGTTTTCATTTTCTTTGCCTTTCTTCTTCTTTTTTAATATATAGAGGCTAATATTTGAATTTGCAATGACGTTTTTCTTCTCTGTTGCTTCATCATGATTCCCCTTAGTGAAGACTTATTTAATGATACTAAGATTGATGTGCTTTGGTTTGCCTGTTATTCCCTGAAGAAACATAAACCCCACATAGTGCAGTTACCCTTAACATTATATCTATTATAATCACATTGAAGCATAGTTAATAATATATCTCTGACAGATAAGATAGCTTAACACCATTTTGTCTACTGACTTATTGTTTTGTATCTTATAAGTGATTCATAAGGCTTTACTTATATTAAAATAACTTAGCAAAGTAAATCTGATAATGGTAATGTCATATTACAATTTTTAAATAATAAAAACAGCTGAGGGTGGTGGTTCATGCCTGTAATCCTGTCACTGTGGGAGGCTGAGGCAGGTAGATCATCTGAGGTCACAAGTTTGGGACCAGCCTGGCCAAAATAATGAAACTCTGTCTCTACTAAAAATACAAAAATTAGCCAGGAGTGATAGTGCATGCCTGTAGTCCCAGCTACATGGGAGGTTGAGGCAGGAGAATTGCTTGAACCCAGGATGGGCATTTGGCTTGATTCAATGTGTTTGTTATTATGACTAGTGCTGTAATTAATATAGGCATGCATGTATCTTTATAATAAAATGATTTATATTCCTTTGGGTATACACCCAGTAATAGGATTGCTGTGTTAGACGATATTTCAGGTTCTAGGTCTTTGAGGAATTGCCACACTGTCTTTCACTGTCATTGAACTAATTTACATTCCTACCAATACTGTAAAAGCCTTCCTATCTCTCCAGCATCACCAGCATCTGTTGTTTCTTCACTTTTTAATAATTGCCATTCTGATTGGTATGACAAGGTATCTCATTGCAGTTTTGATTTGCATTTCTCTAATTATCAGTGATGCTAAGATTTTTTAATATGTTTTTGGCCACATAACTGTGTTCCTTTAAGAAGTGTCCAATTACGTCCTTTGCCCACTTTTTACTGGCATTGTTTTTTTTTTTCTTGTAAATTTATTTAAGTTCCTTGGAGACTCTGGACATTAGACCTTTGTCAGATGGATAGGTTGCAAAATTCCCCATTCTGTAGTTTTTCAAGTCACTCTGACGATAGTTTATTTTGCTGTGCAGAAGCTCTTTAGCTTAATTAGATCTCGTTTGTCAATTGTGGCTTTTGTTGAAAATGCTTTTGATATTTACTTCATGAAATTATAGCCCATGCCTATGGCCTGAATGGTATTGCCTACATACTCTTTTGGGTTTTTAAAAATAGTTTTGGGTTTTACATTTAAGTGTTTAATCCATTTTGAGTTAATTTTTCTGTAAGGTGTAAGGAAGGGGTCCAGTTTCAACTTTCTACATATGACTAGCCAGTTCCCCCAGAACCATTTATTAAATAGGAAATCTTTTCCCCATCGCTTGTTTTTGTCAGGTTTGTCAAAGATCAAATGGTTGTAGACGTCTAGTCTTATTCCTGCGTTCACTATTATGTTTCATTGGCCTGTCTGTTTTGGTACCAGTACCACATTATTTTGTTTACTGCAGCCTTGTAGTATAATTTGAAGTTGATAGTGTGATGCCTCCAGCTTTGATCTTTTTGCTTAGGATTTTCTTCACCACATGAACTCTTTTTTGCTTCCATATGAATTTTAAGATAGTTTTTCTGGTTATGTAAAGAATGTCAGTGATAGTTTAATGGGAATAACAATAAATCTATAAATTACTTTGGGCAGCATAACCATTTTCACAATACTGATTCTTCCTATCCATGAGCATGGGATATTTTTTCAATATGTTTGTGTCCTCTCTGATTTCCTTGAGCAGTGATTTGTAGTTCTCCTTGAAGAGTTCCTTCCCTTCACTTGTTAGCTGTATTCCTAGGTATTTTATTGTCTTTGTAGATTGTGAATGGGAGTTCATTCATGATTTGGCTCTCTGCTTGTCTGTTGTTGGTGTATAGAAATGCTCGTGATTTTTGAACATTGATTTTGCGTCCTAAGATTATACTGAAATTGATAATCAGCTTAGGAAGCTTTTGGGCTGAGATGATGACATTTCCTAGATATAGGATTATGCCATCTGTGAACAAAAACAATATTGCTTTCTATGTATTTGACTGCCATTTGTTTCCTTCTTTTATCTGATTGCCCTGGCCCGAATTTCTTAATACTATGTTGAATAGTTGTGGTGACAGAGGGCATTCTTGTCTTGTATTGCATTTCAAGGGGAATGCTTTCAGCTTTTGCCCATTCAGTATGGTATTGGCTGTGGGTTTGTCACAAACGTCTCTTATTATTTTGAGGTATGTTCCTTCAACACCTAGTTTGTTGAGAATTTTTACCATGAGAGACATTGAATTTTATCAAAGGCCTTTTCTGAGTCTATCCAGGTACTCATGTGGTTTTTAAATTGCTTTTCTGTTTTTAATTTGATTATTTTCTCTAATTGTTACTACAGCTTTTCTGTGCTTGATTTAGATTTAAATTGTCCTTCTTTTGTTGAAACCAAGTGGGTCAGAGGGAATGCCCCAAGCTCTGAGTTCCAAATTAAGAGTCCTTTATTTATTAGCCAGCAACCGAGAGATGGCTAACGCTCTGAGGAAGGGGCCTGCTTATCTTCTGTACTTTCATTTAGGTAGGGGAGGGGAATACCTAGCTGAAGTGGAATTTTACAGAAGCAGAAAAGCAGGTTAGAGGAAGGGGCTTTGGGCACAGGTGGTTTCCATACAATTACCAAAAAGCGGGCGATCAGGCTCCTACACAATGATCAAAGGGAAACTTTTTTCTTACAACAGCAGCATGGAGGTATGTGAAGTAGGATGCGGTTACAATGGTTACAAGTGTTAAGAACAGTAGCTTCAATGCCTCTAAGTGTAGCATGACCCAGTTATGCACCCAAAGGGGCTGTGGGAAGGAGGGGGAAGCCAGGTTGGAGTTTACAGCTAATATGGAGTCAGTTATGCTAGCCCAGGGTAGGTTACTACACTTTCATTAATTCTTAAGATAGAACCTTAAGTTGATGAATTAAGCTCTTCCACATTTTCTAACATATACATTCAGTGCTATAGTCTAGTAACTGCTTTCAATGCATTTAATAAGTTTTCACAATTTTAATTTTATTTTTAAAACAAAATTCTGTATTTTAATTTAAATTACTTGATATTTGTATTATTGTGTTGTTTCATTTCAAATGTTTGGCAATTTACCATCAATCTTTAAATTACTGATTTTTAATTTAATTCACAAGGATTTCTCTTTTTCTAACTTGTTACAGTGTGTTTTATAGTACAGAATATGGTTGATCTTGTTGAATGTTCTATGTGGTCATGAGAAGAATGTTTTTTCTCCTATTGAATGGAATGGTCTATAATTGCCAATTAGATCAAGTTGATTGAGTATTGCTTAGGTCAACTACATCTTTGATGATTATCTATTTGCTTGATCTATCAATTATTGAGTAAGTAGTGTTGAAGTCTTCAAATGATAATAGTGAATTTGTCTATTTCTCCTTTCAGTAGTATTTTGATATTCTGTGAGGTGCATACATTTAGGACGATTATGTCTTTATTTAAAAAATGACCCGTTATTCCTGATAATTTACCTAGTTGCTTCAGTTTCCTTTTGATTGATGTCATTAATGTTAGCATAATACATCTGTCGTCTTATGTTTACCTTTAAACTATTAGAGTCTTTATATTTAAAGTTGTGGGTTTTTTTTTTTTTTTTTTTTTTGTAGATGGTATATGTTTAGAATTTTTAAAAAGTCCTCTCTGAGGCCAGGCACAGTGGTTCAAGCTTAATCCCAGCACTTTGCGAGGCTGAGGCTGGTGGATCACCTGAGGTCAGCAGTTTGAGATCAGCCTGGCCAACATGGTGAAACGCTGTCTTTACTGAAAATACAAAAATTAACCAGGCATGGTGGTGGGCACCTGTAATCCCAGCTACTCAGGAGGCTGAAGCAAGAGAATTGTTTGAACCCAGGAGGCAGAAGTTGCAGAGCATGCCATTGCACTCCAGCTGGGCAACAAGAGTAAAACTCTTGTCTCAAAAAAAAAAAAAAAAAAAAGTCCTCCTTGACCATCTCTGTATGTTTCTTTTCTCAGACAGAGTCTTTCTCTGTCACCAGGATAGAGAGTACAGTGGCACCATCATGGAGCAATGTAGTCCCAACCTCCTGGGCTCAAGCATTGTCCTGTCTCAGCCTCTCAAGTAGCAGGGAGTACAGATGTGTGCCAACACACTCAGCAAATTTTTTATTTTTGTAAAGATGAGGTCTTGCTATGTTGCCTAGACTGGTCTTCAACTCTTGGCCTCAAGCAATCTTTCTGCTTCAGCCTCTCAAAGTGCTGAGATTACAGGTATGAGTCAGCACACCTAGCCAATCTACTTTAATTTTATACCTAGATGATTCACTTTTAAAGTGATTATTGAAACATTTTTATTACAATCTTTTATTTTTATAACTATTAACTGTCTGTTACATTTGTTATTTGCTTATTTTCCTCCTCTTTTCCTGCCTTCTTTGGTTTCAATTGAACATTTTACGGGATTGATTTTATCTTCTCCCTACTGTGTTACTTATACTTCTTTTAAGAAATATTAGTGGTTGTTGAAGAGTTTCCTACATATTCTTAAATAATCTAAACTCACCTTCCAATAACTCTATACAACTTTATTTGTAGTGTGAATACAGTGTCACCTGGGTTTCTCTTTTCATCCCTTCTGAAAGTGCACCATTCCTTTCACTTATCCATATGCTACAATCACTCCATATACTCTTGCTATTATTTCTTAACACAGAGTTAGTTATTATTTAAATCAATGCAGAAAAAGAAAAAAAATCATCATATTATCTTTCTCCAGTTGTCTAGCTTTCTTCAAGCAGATAAATATTTTTATCTCTATCATTTGCCCTCTTCTCCCAAGACTTTTTTAAAAAATTATTTTATTTTATTTAATTAAGTTCTAGGATACAAGTGTGGGATGTGCAGGTTTGTTACATAGGTAAATGTGTGCCGTAGTGGTTTGCTGTATTATCAACACGTCACCTATGTATTAAGCCCCGAATGGGTTAGTTGTTTATCCTGATGCTCTCCCTCCCCAACCCCTCCAACGGGCCCCATTGTGTGTTGCTTCCCTCCCTGTGTTCATGTGTTCTCATTGTTTGGCTCCTGGCTCCTATTTATAAGTGAAAAAATGTCCTGAGGCTTTCTTTTTTTTTAACATTTCTTGCCAGGCAATGCTGCTGGGGATATATTCCCTCTGTTTTCTTTGAGAATTTTTGCCTTTTAATTCACTTTTAAAAGACAATTTTAATAAGTAGAGAATGGTAGCTTGCTACATTTGGTTTGCCCTTAACATATTAAATATATCACTCTATCGTTTCCCTGCTTGTACGGCTTCTGAGAAAGTGTATACTTTAAATCTACAGGTAAAGTGATTGCCTTTACCCTTTGGTTTTAAGATTCTTGTTTTCTTTTTCTTTGCCTTTCCATTTTTTTTTTTTTTTTTTTTGAGACAGAGTTTCGCTCTCGTTACCCAGGCTGGAGTGCAATGGTGCGATCTCGGCTCACCGCAACCTCCGCGTCCTGGGTTCAAGCAATTCTCTGCCTCAGCCTCCTGAGTAGCTGGGATTATGGGCACGCCCCACCGTGCCCAGCTAATTTTTTGTATTTTTAGTAGATACGGGGTTTCACCATGTTGACCAGGATGGTTTCGATCTCTTGAGCTCGTGATCCACCCGCCTCGGCCTCCCAAAGTGCTGGGACTACAGGCTTGAGCCACCGCGCTCAGCCCTGCCTTTCCATTTTAAGATGATACATTAGTGTTGTTTGCTTATTTGCTTGCTTTAGTTGTGCATTCGTTGATTTTGATGCTCACTGAATTTTCTGAATCTGTAGTTTGAGGTCAGTCATTAATTTTGAAAGATTTTCTTCTTCATTATTGTGAGAAAAAATTTTAAATTGTCAATTTTCAAGGCATGACAAACCTAAGTACTTGCAGCTAGACTGCAGATGTAACAAACCACAAGGCTCCTACCCCTAGAAGGTTATGATAAACAAACAGAATGTAGAGGAGAGGTCAGCCCATAAAAGGGAAGAAAGTTTTGTTATTGGGAAATTGAAACTTAACCAGAGAAGGTGATCAGGGTATAACATTAGAAGGGGAATAATGAAATTTAGGTAATGTCTGGGAAGATTGTAATCCCATAATATTCAACCAATGAAAAACAGGGGGAAGGACTTGTGTGGCAAGGGGAAAACTGCCTGCTGTGACTGCCTGCCTACCCAACACCCAACTTGCAAAGACCACCATCAGAAGTCCTGCTTCTGTTGTTCTTTGTGTCTCTGAGTCCATTCTTTGGGTTTGGACAGGTGAGTGTGTGTTTTTCACAATTATTACTACTATTTTTTTCTGATACATTTTCTTTTCTCTCTGATATACCTAATACTCATATGTGTTATAAGTTTTCAAATGTCACACAATTTTTGGATGTTTTGTATTTTTCTGTTTTTACATTCTCTTTGTTAATTTATTGCATTTCTGTATGAGACATTTCTATTGAGTCATTTGCTAGGTCATTGACTCAGGTCTATTGCTTTTTAAATTAGGGAGAAAACAAGGTTGCTGTACTAATCCAGGTGTTCAGTTTCTGTGTATAATATATCGACATCTGGAGCTTTGAAGACTAGGAAAGGACTGCCCATCCCAAGGGTAGAAGAATCCTGCAGATAACAAAGGACTCTCCATAAAGTCTGTCTTTTGTATGAAAATTACCCAATTCAAAGGCCAATCCTCCACCACAAGCCCCTGTTTCATGGGCTCGTACACTTTTGAGACATTATTCATCTGCCCTCATCAAACTGGCACCAGGCCTCAGGCATCTGGAGGATGCCCTTATACTCTGGAAGCCGCTGGAATTATTCAAATTAGCCAATCCCAAAACCTGTTTAGCTGTTTATCCTGTCTCACCCATTCTTTCCTGCACACACCACAATAAAACTTTTCCCACTGTTCCTCTACTCTCTGCCTAGGACCAACCTTAATGTTCTCTGTGTGACCCTGAGTGGTGGGGTGTGCCTACCTCTTTCTTGGAACTTTGAGTAATAAACAATCTTTTTAATGACAATTGTCTCTTCATCAGTTGGTCTCATCATACCTGAACAAAAACAAAATCCAAGTGTATTTTAAAAAGAGATCTCCACTGTTGTTATTTTTATTCACTATTTTACTGAAATTCCTCTCTTGACTATCAAATCTTTTTCTAATCTTGGTTCATGTTGCAATTAAAAAAAAAGTTATTTCTATACTTGATAAAATTCTTTTTAATGTAATTTTGTAGTCTGTAACATGCCCTATATTCAGATTTCTGAAATCATATTGTACTAATGCCTTCCAGTGCAAAACAACTACATTACTCATCCTCAGATTTAAAATTTTCTTTTTATTTTTAACATTTTGGACATTCTGCTTCCAATCTTTATACAACTGGTATTTTGGTATTGTTATTTCCAAATTTCATAAACTTCATGTGGAATCTCTGATCTCCCAATGTGCTTCTCTAAAATATGCTACCAAACTAGTCATTATTATTTCCCAACACATTTTTAATGTTTTAAATGGTTTTCACAGCCCCTGTAATGTCTGAAATATAAATACATTGATTTTTAAATTCACTTATGTCCTTGTATCCCAGAAGGTAAACCTCAAGACAGAAAAAGTTAATATATATTATTTAGTTCTGTATTCACACCATATTGCACGTCTTCTCAATATACATTAGAATTTATTTATTTAATGAACTAATTAGCTCATTATACTTATAATAGCTAACATTTATGTCTACTATTAATCAATTATTTTGCTAAACACAATATTTATTATCTCATCTAACCCTTATATTTCTAATTCAACTTCTATTTAGAGAAATTATGTGTATTTATAATCAAAAACTGAGGATAAATCTAGCTGGATGCAAATCCATAATTTTTATGTCCATAATCTATAATTTCCTACTATATTTTCACTCTTTTAGAAAATATTCAGCACAGAAAAGTCACTGTGGTCCAACCTTTAAAGAAAAATTTTCTACTTTTATACAGAAAACAATGTATTTTATCATGGAATAATTAAGCCAAATGATATGACTTCGTAAAAACACTTGTCAAAAATAATATTTTCTCATTGGGAACATAAAAATTTCTCACTAATATTTTTATATTAAGTTATACAAGTTACTTAATTTATCTATTAAATAATTTTATTTGTATTCCAGTTTTGTCATACAAAATAGGATTGTTTCTGTTTGTATTCTTACCTTACCTAGTAAATCTATTAAAAATTATTGCAAAATATATTAGTTACTATTTTAGTAACAATTGATTGTAATTATAATAACTTAATTCCTAATTTATTTGTTTCTGTGTATATAGGGTTATAATATACTTCAAAAATACCGAAAGTATTATTTTGGTTATACCACTTGAAACCAGATTAGATTCTTTAGAAAACTTCTACTTTGAAATTTTTAATGAAACTGTAACCCAATTAGATGCAGCCGAATTTTCTGGAACTCAGGTTCTTGGACTCTTCCACCTAATGAACGGGAAAGTGGGTCTCTATGTTACACTGAGTGCTACAGCTCAAATAGAACTTGTGGACCCAAAGAGTGTGCCGTAGTGCAGTTTATTAGGCAGAGCAAAAGGACAGCTTTCATGCCGTGCAAGGTGACCTGGAGAGGGCGCCACTGTAGGTTAATGCACTGGAGCTTTTACTCCTGAGTTATTCCCTCCCCATTCTTGTTCTCCTCCAATGAGAGAGTTTTTCTCAAATTTTCTCTGGATCAGTTGATCTTTCAATCCTTTATCAGATTGGTTACTGTTTTAAAACTCTGAGTCACAGAGCTACCACCTCCAGGGACCAAAGGCAGGAAAAGTCCCTTCCCTTGAAGAAAGCCCCTAGGAGCCATAGGCTGGAAAACTGGAAACAAAGCTCCTGGCTGGCCAGAGGCAGGAAAATTGGTGCGCTTGAAACAAATCCCTAGCTGACCCAGGAAGTTCCTCTAACTCAGCCCCTCCAAACCACAAGTAACTAAGTAATATGCAGCGTAATTTTCTCATATCTTAATAATCTTAATAAAAACACAAAATTTTATAAAATGTTAATCTAAAATATTTAAAAACCTCACATGTATGATTTATCAATAATAAATAGGGCAAAGATACTATTGATTATCTTCTTTGCTAACACAAACTTACAATATGCCTAATTTTGCAATTTTTAGGGCATATAGTATGACAACTATGAAAAATAGTAAAAATAAAATTAAAAAATCATAATACGATATTTATTCACTTTTGTCACACTTGTATGTTGCATAAAATTTTTTTAAAAGAAAGTTCGAAAATCTAGTGTCTCTTATGAGGAACGATCGGTACTTGATTCCAGGTAAACAGTATTTATAGCAATGAAATGCAAAATTTTTACAATAATTATTACAAAATTTACTTTAGAAAAAACCACAAATTTCTATTTAGTGTTTAGTATCAGATTATGCTCTTTCAGGAACTGGTAAATGCTATTTACATTGAGGAGAAAATATAGAAAAATTAGGATGAGAATTGTTCAATATCTGAATATTTCTAAGTAGATAACATCAATGTAGTGTTTTCTCACACTTGTTTTCCATGTGTGCCTATTTCAGCTATTCTTTTAATCCATCGTCCACACTACTCTTGTTAATATTTTTCATTCATACATTATTTAAGCAGTTTTAATTTTCTTATTCAATATTTTGACTCTGATAAAGCTCATTTTTGCTGATAAAATTTACTTCTCACATTGCTGCCATTAGTTTACACTAGATTTGATTTGACAGAATAAATGAGAAAATGTTACCCACACTAAAAAGAATCTAACATAGTTCTATGAGGAACACATTATATTTATAAGATAGAGGCATCAATTAATAATACAGGAAATTCAAACAAGTTAATTAGAATAAACTTTTTTTTTCTATTTATACGTATTCCTAATATTTTTTTAAGGCAGGCTTGTAATGAAAAGCATAATACAAACTATAGTATTTTTGTCCTATATATGCTTGGGATTTGCATTTGACATAAATTATTGATTTTCCTGAAAGTATATAAGTATATATACATATATGTATACATTTATTTTTGTACATATACACATACTTATTTTAAAAACAAACTGGCCGGATGTTATCCTTCTGAGACACTGATTTCTCCTTTATAAGAAATAATGCCATTTGAGGTTTAAATTGCTTTATTAACAATTTTCTTTGAAGGGAAATGAAAAACATTCACTTTCAAGTCTAAATATAACAGAATACTAATTATCTGTCTCTTGATATTTTCAAAGACTTAAATAGAAGAAAACTGTTGATTCATTGTTTCTACAATGTAAAAAATAAAATGATTGATTTTTAGACCAAACTGGATAAGCCTCTGCTATTGCTTAAACATTCTTTTTTTTTTTTAAACAAAATTGAGAGACTTGTAATCTGAAACTTTAAAAAAGTATGAAAACATGTGTGTGGCATATCATTTAAATAAGTAAATTAATTACTCCCTCATAAAATTTAGGTATTTATTAATGATCTAATTGTAAAATAAAGTGGAAATAAGAAATGAAAGTTTGACTGATCTCACACACCTAAGTAGTTATTGTGTTAATTATCTATTGCTATGTACCAGTATTAACACAAAAATAGCAACTAAAAACAGCACGCGTTTAGAAACTCTCAGTTTTGTGGATCAGAAATGTGACTCCTTTAGATTTCTCACAAGGGTGCAAATCAAGGTTTAAAAAGGGCTATGTCATCTGAGACTCATGCAGAAAAGGATCTGCTTCTAAGCTCATGAAGAAGTTGCCAGGAATCTGTTCCTGTTGAACTGAAGTCCACGGGGGTGGAAAGAAGCCTCCTTCACCTCACTGAAACAAGGATTTCTATATGTGGCAGCTTATATTTTGACAACCAGCAAGGAAGAGCATCAACATAATTGGCTAGCAAGTAGTTAGAATCTTACATAATTTATTTTCAAAAGGGACATTCCATCACCTTTGTGGTTTTTATTTTTTATTTTTTTGGTAAGAAATAAATCACAAGCATCACCCACTATCCAAAAGAAGGAGATAAATCCATGTATATCAGAATACAAAAACAACTAAGGGCAAATTTAGAGTTGTTCTCCACAGTAACCCAGCTAAATCAGTTAAATCATTGCCAGAACAGGAAAGCTTTAGATGAAATCTAAGTAGAGAATTACTTACAGATAGTACTTCAGGAAATGAGGAAAAAATGGTAGACATTTTTCTCCCCAGCTTTTCACTTGCATGAATAACTTTTCCTGCTGATGTCTAGTATCTTTGAATGGGAAAAAAATTTTATTACAAATCAATTCCATTAATTGAACAAATTTGTTCTAGATTAACAATTATCTCTTTAAGCTAATATTATATACTATGTGCTGGATACACAATAGTTGGATGCACAATATATTAAATGTGCTGGATACACAATAGTTAATAAAACAGAAAGAAAACAAAAAAGTTAAAATATTCAAGAAATTTGGATTAAAAGCATATTCATTATCTTGCTTAAGATCTTTTATGTTAAAAGTAACTAAGAGCTACTCATTTTATATAAAAAACAGTTTTTGGACTCACCCAGATAAGTTAATTGGCTGTAATGAAAGAAATAAGAAAATATTCTCTCATTCTACAGTAATTCCTTTTTCTCTCTAAATTGTGATTTTGCTTCTAAGTTTTTATTACTCATATATTTTTGTCTCCTATAGTATGATTGTCATGACTATCTTGGCCCTGATTTTACCCCAATAAGTATATACAAATAAATATATTTAACTAATAAGTAACAGTATCAGAGATCTTCTTGAAATATTGAAAATTAAAGACATAGTTTTCCTTCCGTATTGTTTACATAAAGAGATAATTGAATTTTCTCAAATACTTTTTCAGCGTCAATTGATAGGATCATAGAATATTTTACCCATTAACCTGCTAATATCAATTACACTGATTTACTAATCTTGCATACCTGAAGTAAATTCCATTTGGTTTCATGACTCATTTAGTCTCAAACATGATAAACAAAAACACATATTCAGTAAAATTATTGTAAATTGCAGAATCTGTTACAATTTTTAAGTAAAACTTTATTATGTTTTAGATAATCACTCTGATGTACCTCATTTAATATATAGATGTCACACATCTCAAAATGCTATTACCATCATTGAGTTACATTACTGGAATGAAACTGATTACAATCATTTACACACTTAGATTTTTTTTTGTAACATGTATTTACACATTCTACATTTAAAGGACTAGAAGAAGATTATAGAAATATTTTCTGTTCATATATTCTGTTAAACCCCAAACAAATAGCATCTGCTAGGTTGCTTTCTCTATAGAGAATTACTTTAAAAATTGTTTTGTTTTGTTTTTGATATTTTTCCTTTACTTTGGGAGTAGGATATAACAGAACACCATATAGAACATCCATTTTCTTTGCTTTGATAATATTTACAATGTCTTTCCTGTATTTATCAAGAAACATACAATTCCCTACCGTTAAAGCCATTCAGACTAACTGTAGGAGTTCTTAGTGTTGATGGAGCTATTGATCATGCAAACATTAAAATTATGTCTCCTATAGCAAATGTCAATGAAGTAGTTGTACATTAATCAGGAAATCAATATACTTGCCAATAAAAAGGCAACATTGACAGGATGATGTTGTCAGAAAACCTAGTGGCTGAGGACCAGAAGCTCAGCAACGCAGCAAGTGACCTATTTATTTGACTTCAGGCTGCTCTCAAAGAGTGTAAGGAGAAATGTAATGTAGCACCAAAATGCAAGAAGCTGTGTACTCTCCTTTCATTTAATTTGTTCTACAGGAATAAAGGCTAGCTCATCATTGCAGTCAACTCTAATTATTCCATTTCTAAAATACATACCTTGGTTTTCTGATTAGAGTTCTATTTTTCTCAAACTGTCAGAATATTTATGAAAAACATGAATACCTTTGAAAAACAAATTTCTTGCTGTCCCACAAAGTCTGTACATTGTTATTTTTAAAATTACTATTTTTAGCAACATATACCTGATAATCTGTGTAATTAATTTGACCGAAGTATTTTAGGCATATAGTTGAATTAAAGTAGTTAAATAATTCTGACTTACACAATTGCAATAAAACAAAAGGATGATTATTATATCAAAGATACCTCATATTTTTCTTTCTAAATTATTTTATTCTAGGAAGCCAACCTTCAGTTTACTCATTAAAGGAAATAAATATAAAATATGATTTTTAAACTATTTGCATATTGTTATTTGTAATTATTTTATTTTGCTTAATTTGTAAGTCAATTAATAGAATCTTTATGAGTCATACTGGTACAAATTGTAAGAGAATAATTGCTCAAAGGGTACTTTTGTTATAATGGAAGGTGTTCTATTAGAATGTGAAGAAAGGGAAACAGCATAAACAAACAAAAAAAACCCTACAGATACAGAGTTAAGATCATATTTCCTTTAAGGTTTCCTAGAAACTCCTAGAGTTATAATTGAAACTGATAGTGGTATTAATTGTGTAGCCAGTTGTGGCCAGACATATTAGCTCACAAATGTAATCCCAGCATTTTGGGAGGCCAAGGCAGCAGATCACAAGGTCATGAGTTCTAGACCATCCTGGTCAATATGGTGAAACCCCACCTCTACTGAAAATATAAAAATTAGCCAGGCTTGGTGGCATGTTCCTGTAATCCCAGCTACCCAGGAGGCGGAGGCAGGAGAATTGCTCGAACCCAGGAGGCAGAGGTTGCTGTGAGCTGAGATCAGAGTATTGCATTCCAGTCTGGGTGACAGAGGAAGACTCTGTCTCAAAAAAAAAAAAGAGTCCCAGTAGCATTCGCTTTCTAGAGGAATTATGTGAATATTTTCATGTAGTTGAAAAAACAATATTCTTGATATTTTGATATTGTAATTTACTTGCTTTCTTTTTACTTACATGTGTTGCCCACCAAAAGAATAATGGCAGAATATTAATATCATAAGAGTATTTTTTAACAATAAGATAAAAATACTTGTTTGTGTTAATAAATATGGCAAAAAGTGGGATATGCTCCATGAATAAAGATAGATAACAATGAAATAAACAGAAAAAATATTTTCAAATAAAGAAGTTAAAAATGGGTTAGATGGCAAAGTCATTTGAACTCAATTATAAATTAGTTTTAATTTTACCTTAAGGGCAGAAAGAATAATTGGAATGTTAAATCTGCAGGGAAAAGCTACTTTGGAAAGCAAAATATTAATTATTTGGGAATTGTTTTCATTTAAATTGTCAACCTTATTGTTTTCTGAGATTAGCCTAGCTAATTAAACTGACAATAATTAGGTTTTTTAAAGTATATATTATACATATATTAGTCTATTATTTCTGTTATGCACAAAAGCTGCCATCAAATCACATAATACCAGCAAAGTTAGAATAATTCACTATGCTAATTTCTTTTCCCAAAGATTTTAACAGTTTAATTATTTTCTTTTTGGAAAACTTTAATTCTAACAATGTTATTCCTTCAAGCAATTCTAATTATATAAAATTTAAAGTTGATTTTATACATTGATTAATACCACAAGCAATCAAATTCAACTGCTGAAAGAGTCAATGTCGCTAAGTCATTAAAATGTGTAATTCAATAGAGAGTCATTTAAAAACCAAAGAGATCAGATCTTAATGTTCTGTTCATAACAATGGCAAATTATGCAAATATTATTTCAAATTATTTTCTCCTTTACAAAACATTCTCTCTTGAAACTTAATTTTTCAAATATGTGTGTATTACATTCAAATTTAAGGGTGTCTATTTATCATCTATGTGATAATGGAATTTGAAAAAAGAAATACTGTTCACTTCACTAAATGTGATGTGTCAGGACACTGATCATCATATAGTTTATCTCACACTCTGTGAAATGAATTTGCTTTACTGGGGCCTCTACTGTGCTAGGTATTTCTTGCTTACTCAGCTTTACTAATATAATGTAGTCATTCAATCTGCACTGTGAGGAATAGCCATATTATCCAGATTTCTTGGTACTCTAAAATGATAGAGATCAGAAGAGGTAATATAACCCTGGGGCAAAATTGTGCATCTGTGTTATTACATATTTCTTGTAAATAAGAGTTGTTTCTAATTATTCTTCTTTCTGATAATAACACAAACAAATGCATTCACCAAATCAATGCTGCATTCCCACACCCAAGGTGGTAACAATTTGTTCTAGCAAATAATACTCAGCTAGCCCAGCAGTGAGTGCTGCTGCCTGTCTGAGTTGGTGGTAGACTCCAGGATCCATCTGGTTTCTGGAGGCTCCAGACCTGTGAATCAAATGGAGACACAATGGAAACTATCAGCTCTAAATCTTTCCCATCCATATTAATTTATGTTATATATCCCAGGATGCATTATTGTTTACTATATTGGCAGAGTGGCAGTTTCTGTGCCTTCACTTTACTTTCTGTACTGTAAGAGATGTTGCCCCGCAGATCAAGTCATCAATGTAGGTGTTATGGCAAATACTAAGTATGCCAATCCCAATTATATATTTAGGAATTGTGAAATTGACCACTATGTGATCTTTCAGATTTTTCAGTCTTTACCAGCTATTTAAATCATGTATTTTGGGAGAAAGCTCACATATCAGTAAGTATTTTTCTATCCAAACTTTTGTTCTGGTTCCCTTAATCAGTACAGGTTCAATGCAGATTCAGCCAGCATCATTTTGTGGCCATGATAGATGTCTCATGTTTCACTAAAATTATTAAGCTTTTATATATCCACCTTAATTGGTCACTGGATGAGGATGCACCCGTCTGGAAGATAATTTTCTGTATGTACCTGAGACAAGCCCTGATGAGCTGAGATCTGAGAGCAGTCTGTTGATAGCTGGAACAGGAAGTTTCCCTTAAAGTGATATTTGGATGATGCATCTTTCTCTTCACCACATATTGAACTAAATATCATATCAAAATATTGAAGTAACTTAAACAATTGAAAAAAAAAGCATACTAACACTTTGGAAACAAGGAAAAAGTCAACTGGCAATCTTATGCTGACCAGATGATTTGGCAATTTATCTCGCATATTGTTGAATGCTGTAGCAATTGGTGTAACTAACAAAAAGTTACATGTTTTAAAGGCTAAATAATTTCCATTATTATAGTATTCTAGATCCCCTTCAAAAAATTATGAAAGCACATAAATGAGGCAGATGATGAAGCACAAAACAACAGCACATCCCACCCACTCTACCACAAAGCTTGGTTTTCTAAATTTAGTTTGTGTCCTAAGGAAATAATCTATAGTGGAAAACTAATTTGTTAATGATTTTTTAAATGTATGTGAAAAGGATATTTTATATATATGGAATAACCTAATATCAGAAAAATGAATTACAAACGTAGAGGTAGTACTTTGTACTTTCAGACCTTCATTAAGAAAATTCACAAATGATAATACATGTTTTTTTCTCTACTGCACATGAAAAAAAGAATGCTACAACCAGTAACAATGAGAATTTTTTTTTTTTTAATGAAACTGCTCCTACAAAGATTGGAGTAGAAAAAAGAGGAAAATGGGAAACTAGGTCATGCCATTTAGCTGCTGGATTATCACTTTGAAGCAGTCCTCCTCTGGAATTTGCAGTGATCAAATGATACGCCAAATTATTTAGGCCAGTTTGAGCCAAATTGTCTGCTACTTCAAAGAATCAAGTTTTCTGAGAGCTGAAACAGATGACAAAAAAAGGAAAACAAGTTTACTGATTCAAATATGAAAATAATATTATAAGTGAAGAGATGAGACATTAAGTTTTTTGTCAGAAGTCACATGTAAAGAAAAAGAAAATAAATGTAACCAACGTAAAGCAAAAACAAAATAAAACAAATTTAGAAACAATGATTAACTTGTATGATCAGTGTGAGAAAGGGTAGGGGCATAGATTCCTTTCCTCAGTGGAATTAAAATATAATTCTCTTATTTTCATTTCTTTTCTGTTTTCCACTGGTTTGTTTTTTATTGTGCTGACTTTTTAAACTAAGCCTGAATCATGGGCACTGATGGCTGCCAGACATAGATTTTTCCAGCTTTACTAACAAGTGGATGAATTCTTTTTCTCTAGTTTAGTGCTGGATAAGAATTGAAAGGTACTGGGTAAGAATTCTGGGTGGCCCCAATCAAATCATGTGGCTATTCATGTGTCCAGAGGTCTAATGTGAACCAATTAGAAGTCCCCACTGGAGTCCGGTAGCTTAAGTTGGATAAAAGCAATTCCTTCAAAGAAGGTTTTGCAAGATGTATGGAGTAATTCCAAGAATGACAACATAGATGTCTTCTAAAGTAATGGAACAGGTTTTAGAATTGGTCTAACTCCAAAATCTGGGTTTTTATTTAGATGATTAAAAATAGTACTCTCCACAATTGACTAAATTGCCAGATTTATCAATAGTATTAGATTGTAACTTTAAGGTAAAATTAAGTATATGAAAATGAGATAAAAATATGAATATACTTCATAATCAACTACATATCAATCTAATAGAAATGTAAAGGGCTTCCCAATCTTATTTCATCATTTAAATGTTATAAAACAATGACAACTCATTTAAGTAGTGATAAAAACTATTGTTTTTCTCTGCAAATAAGTCATTACTTTAAATGTTCAACTAGTATTATTTTTTACTACATATATCTTGTACAAATCTTCATTCAAGGAAACCCTGTAGGAAATTTAGCTTCAGATGATTTTAGTTCTTATGGAGAGAATAATTTAACAGGAATTAAATATCACCTGTCTGTCAATATTGAACAATAATTTATATTTTCTAAAATTGGAATAAATTTATTATACTGAGACGCATTTGGGATTTTTTTTCAAAACTTGATTTTCTACATTTATATTTTACATAAAATCTAAATAAATATAAAATAAAATACATCTATATATTATTTATTGTGAGATTGCAGTTTCAGCATCTAAATGATTCAAAGCTATAAAATATAATTTAACCACATGCTCACTACATGGATATTAAAATCATTTTCTCTATTAATTAATAATGGTTTGTCATCACTTAGTTCTCCAAATCATCTTTATTTTTCAAGCGATTATGTTACTGCCATTACTCTTGTGTTAGTGATTATTACTTCTAGCTAGCCAACTTTCAGCTAAAAAAGTAAATGTGTTTTGTTCCTTGAACCAAGGAAAACGATACATTGTAAATAATTAGAATTCTATATCTCTATCAAGTTCCAAAAATATTCCTATTTTGCTTGGGTGATAACTGACATTAAATACTTGTACAGTTTGGCTGTGTCCCCACCCAAATCTCATCTTGAATTTCCATGTGTTATGGGAGGGATCCTGTGGGGGATAATTGGATAATGGGGGTAGGTCTTTCCTGTGCTGTTCTCATCATGGTGAATACATTTCACAAGGTCTGATGGTTTTAAATAAGGGAAATTTCCCTGCACAAACTCTCTCTCCTTGCCTGCTTTTATTCACATAAGATATGACTTGCTCTTCCTTGCCTTCCAACATGATTCTGAAACCTCCCAACCATGTGGAACTGTTAGCTCATTAAATATCTCATTCTTTTATAAATTGTCCTGTCTCAGGTGTGTCATATCAGCAAGGTGAGACTGGACTAATGTAATTATTATGTCCTTTGATAAATTTACCTACAACTAATGCATTTGAAAATGTCATTGAAGTAACACAGTTTGCATTGCTCAACAATTATCTGCCTTTGTTATTTCTCCATTAATGATAGAAATACATGAAGAGTGGGAATGAGTAAAATTGTATATACTCTTAAATAGCTTCTCACCTGCTGCATTTAATCATCTAATTTAACAGAATATAACTTTTCATTGATAAATAATAATTGCTCATAATTTGGGGTAATTGTGATATTTTAATACATGTGTACAATGCATAATTACCAAATCAGGCTAGCTGAGATATCTATCACCTCAAACATTTTGATAAAAGCCATTTTAACTGAAGTAAAATAATATCTCATTGTGGTTTTTTGACCTGCATTTTCCTGAAGATGAGTGATGTTGAACATTCTTCATATACCTGCTGGTCATTTGTATGTTTTCTTTTAAGAAATAGCTATTCATACACTTTATCCATTTTAAGATTGGATTATTATTATTATGACTTGCTTTTGAGTTGGTTGAGTTCTTATATATTCTAGTTATTAACATCTTGTCAGATGGGTAGCTTGCAAACCTTTTCTTCCATTCTGTGATGTTGCCTCTTCATATTATTGATTGTTTGCTTTGCTGTTCAGAGAGTGTTTAGCTTGATGTAATGTTATTTGTCTATTTTTGGTCTGTCTTTTTGAGGTATTACCCAAGTTTTTTACTTACAATATTCTAAAATATTTTACCAATGTTTTCTTCTAGTATTTTCATAATTTCAGGTCTTATGTTTAAGGATTTAATCCTCTTGAAGTTAATTTTTGTATATGATGAGAGATAGGTATCTTCCTTCAATTTTTTAGTATATTGTTATCCAGTTTTTTTAGCATCATTTATTGAAAATATTGTCCATTTGCCAATGTATATTTTTGGTGTCTTTGTTGATAATGAGTGTGCTTTAAATAAGTAGATTTATTTCTGGGTTCTTTATTATGTTATGTTGGTCTGTGTGTCTCTTTTAATGTCAATATTATGCTATTTTGGTTATAATATCTTTGTAGTATATTTTGAAGTCAGGTAGTGTGATACCTCTAGATGTTTCCCCCCCCCCCCACGGGATTTCCATGTCTATTGGAGTCTTCTATGGTTTCATGTGAATTTTGGATTTTTTTAAAATTTCTGTGAAGAATATTGAATGATGTTAAAAATATAATTGGTTTATAGTAAAGATTCCATTGAGACTAGGTCATTTAGTATAATATTGACTTTTTTTTATTTTTATTTTTTGAGAAGGAGTTCCTCTCTTGTTACACAGGCTGGAGTGCAATGGTACGATCTACGATCTCAGCTCACTGCAACTTCCACCTCAGAGGTTCAAGCAATTCTCCTGCCTCAACCTCATGAGCAGCTGGGATTACAGGTGCCAACCACCATGCCTGGCTAATTTTTGTATTTTTAATACAGATGGGGTTTCACCATGTTAGCCAGGCTGGTCTCAAACTCCTGACCTCGAGTTATCCACTCACCTTGGCCTCCTAAAGTGCTGGGATTACAGGCATGAGCCACCATGCCCAGCCAGTACTGACATTTTAATACAATTAATTTTTCAATTCTATGAGTATATCTTTCCATTTTTTTTGCATCCTTTTAAATTTCTTTCATCATTGCTTCATAGTTTCCCTTGTAGAAATCTTTCACTACTTAGGTTAAATGTATTTGCAGGTATAAAATGTATTTGTAGCTATTATAGCTTAGATTGCTTTCTTGATTTCTTCTAAATTTGTTTTATCCTGGCATACATAAACTGTTACAGATTTTCGTTTGTTATTCCTCAAATATATTTCTTAAAAATTGGATATATTATATTACCTATTGATTTTAATTATTCCCTTCAGTAAATTAGACATTGTACAAGCAATAGAGGTAACTGCCTTATTTAAACTCCATGAGAACAAATGCCAAATCTGTTACTTTGTTCTTATCCAGTGTTTTGTAGGTACTTATAGCACAATGGAGGGTCATAAATATTACATTTAATAAATTGAATTTGATAAGATTAATTATAAACATTTACGTAGACAAAGAGATTATATGTATTTAATATAATATCTTCAATTAGTTGCTTTTATTCTGTTAATATTGCCTTTAGCTATAATCTAGCTCATGAATAAAACACAAAATAAAAAGATTAATAAAACTAAGCATAAGCAATGCATGTTTATGTTTGTCATAATCATTGTGTACTTAACATATAGTGCTTCTCTTATAGAGTATTTTTCTAGCTATCTTGGCAGGAAATCTAATATAAAGAGATTTATGAAATAAATTATTTATACAATATTAATTTTAAAATCATAGGCTGTAATCCAAGTGAGCTTTGTAGCACATTCACTTTAAGAAGAAACTCTTGCACCCTCTCTTCCCACTTTTTTATAGGTAGATGGGTAAAAAGTGAGAAAATTAAATAAATTACAACGTATCTATTCACTATATCTGAAAACCACAGACTAATATGTCAAATGTATTGAAGCTACACTAGCAAAAACAGCATAATATTTTAAGTTTTTAAACAGCCATGACAACTTTGGGATCAGATTCAAATATAAACACAGGAGAATCAATATTCACTTTGATAGAATAGGGTAATTTATGAATGACTGTGAGCTCTACCTGTCTCTTGTCTGATTTAGTATCTCTCCATATTCCTAGAGGAGTAAATAAGGAAGCTCTTAGAATTTTTCCATTGGCCCGTACTTATGAATGACATGCACCCTAATTCCCACTACCCACAATTTTTGAGACTATATGGACTGTAATGATTTGTATTCATATCCAAGGAACTTAGGAAATTAGGTTAATAAAATAAACAAGTATAATACAGAAATAAGGCATTCTTTCTTAATTTAAAAGCTCCATGGGTTCTAGTATTCAATATGTTATAAGAACTCATTGACAATTATATTGCTACAGCATAATGATTATTTATTAAACAATATCTCCTGAGTGATGAATGGGTTGAAAGTATTATACCTGACAAAGAATAATAATCATAACATATGATTTATATTTTCAAATAATTGATAATTCAGAAGATTCTGTAAAATGATGTTGGTGAGCTGTCACAAGCCAAGAAATACACATAGTGACCAAAAGTTGGAAAAGGCAAACAATTGAATTTTCCATAGAGCCTCCGGAAGGAACACAGCCCTACTGACACATTGAGTTTGGACTTGTGGCTTTCGTAACTATGAGATAATAAATTTCCCTGTTTTAAGTCACCAAGGTTAAAGTAATTTGTTAGATCAAATGTGTAACAGACAGAGAAACTAAGAGAGCAAAGTGAAACACTCTCAGACACAAACTTTCACAGAAACAGAAAATATTTATCAGGAACATAATGGTCACAAAGCCAAAAATAAGAGTCAAGAGTCAGTGGGCAAACTGACAGCTCTGGGTACTGTGTGTGATAAGCAACTCTGCAGGAAGAAGTCAAAGATAAAGCAAGACAAAGGAATGTCCAACAGTCTTGAATGTCCTAAAATGACATATATTTCAACATATACCCATAGGCAATTTTGGCAGATCAACTAGACATAGCAGCAAAACTTGGTGAGAACAGGTGCAGACGAGCAGAGGACCACAGGAGGACAGAATCTAACTAACCAACCAAATCTCCCTTCCAGGACAAAGATCTACATGGAGGAGAAACTGCCAAAGATTGTATGCAGATTAAGCAGGGCAGCACAATAAAAGCATTAAAAAAAGAATGTCCAGGTGAATATTCACGAGAGATACAGTCAATGGATTCAGAGAAGAGAACAATATATTCATCAACAGGTCAAGAAAACGATAAGAGAGTTCTAGATTTTTGAAATTAGAAAAAGTGCCTTAACTTATATTTTAAAAGTTCTGAAAAATACTTCTTGGTTCATCCTAAGCAACATAGATTGAAATGAAGCCCATAAACATTATTTTTAAAAGTGAAATAAGTGCATATTAACATCAGTTCAGACCATAAATACATGCCAAATAAGATGCCTATAAACAGAATTTTGCTTTGAAATTTTAAAGCAAGTTAAAAATAATTTCATAAAAATAATTAATTCATAGAAACCATGAAAAATCAAAACAGTATAAATCATAATTTAACAAAAGCATTAATGAGGTCTTTTAAAAAATGAAAGATTTTTGAAAGAATTGTTAGAAGACAGAAATATTTATATGTAAAGTAAACCACATTACAAGAAATACAATAGCAAGTGATGAAACAATGAATATTAATTTAAAATATATATAAAATTTTTCTAGATATTCAAAACATTTTTTGAAAAGACAGAAAGTTACTGATGGCAGGCATAATTAAACACAGCATATGTTTAATAAAACTTCTTACCCTTACTGCCCAAAGTAATCTATCTTGTGTAACAAATTAGAGAACTAAAACAGCATATACTTGTTACCTCATAGTTTCTTTGTGTCAAACGTCTGGGCGTTGCTTAGCTTTTCCAGTTCAGGACTTGTGCAAGAATCCAATCAAGGTATCAGATGTAGCTAGTTTCTCAACTAAAGGCTTGGCTGGGAAAAGGCCTGTTTCCAAGCTCACACAAACAGTTTGTTGAATTTATTTCCATGTGGCTGTAGGACTCAAAGAAACTTGCTTATTCACAGATTCCAAGGTAAATTTACTAGGAAGAAGTTTTCTTATGTATTAATAGCATCTCATCTTTATTGCAATAGAACAGAAATAATATAAGTTATATAATAATGAGAATGATATCTCATCACTTTTGTTATATATTTGTTAGAAGCACATCATAAACCTTACCCATACTCAAGCAGACAGTTTTATATAAGAAAATGAATACTAGAAGGTAGTAATCATAGAGAAGACCACACACCTCTGGAGAAAAAAAAGATACCAAAAGCAATATGATATAAGCAAACATAAAAGCAACAATTGAAAAATTTTACTGAAATTAGAAAAACTTGAAACTACAATTTGGAAGAATACATGAAGGGAAAATCAGTTTGAATATTTTGTCATAAAAATATTAAAGTATTTATCAGAAATATTTTTTAATTTGCTGCTGAAGAAAACTGTGTCCAGCTGTTGCACATGACTTCACAGGATTTATGACAGGCCAATCAAAAAAAGGGAAGAGATTATGGCTATGGCAAAAAAAGGGAGGGGCTTGAACTTATTATACTCAGGCTTACTTGTATGCAAATTTAAAAAACATATGGAAAATTTTGGAAGATTTGCAGCTATTTGAAAAATTTTTAGAGAAAGACCATGTATCACAGAAATATAAAAAAATTAGAAAATGTTAGAGATGTCATGAATGCATAAAATATATGTAAATACTAGCCTATTTTCTTATATAAGAAAATATAGATAAATCTATAAAGTTATAATTTATTGAAAATTACACTCACAAGCACTTACAGACCATGTGTGGTACCATTCTCGGTTGAGAAGAAATGTAAACAAACATAAAGATGCAGTATTTAATTATAACTGCATAAATTAACTGCAGTACATACTGTACTACTGTAATGATTTTATAGTCACTCCTGTTGCTACTGCAGTGAGCTCAAGTGTTTTGAAGATCCACGTTAAACACCATCTGACACTAATCATCTCTGCACGATCAGTCTCTCTCCAGTAAATTACTTACTACGGTAAAAAGTGATCTGTCACAGGTCTTTCATCCTGTTTAATGCAGTACTGCAAACCTTGAATAACACCGTGAGACCTAGATAAAGTACTACTAGTGATGATGGAAGCGCTTCCAAGAGGCAGAGAAAAGTCACGACATTACAAGTAAAAGTTGAATTGCTTAATATGTACTGTAGATTGAAGCCTACAGACATGGTAGCCCACCATTTCAAGAGAAATAAATTCAACATAAGGATAACTGCAAGAACAAAAAAAAAAATACAAGAAAACTTAATTTTTCTAGCTGTCATTGCAGCTATGCTAGCAGACACAAAAACCTTGAACTTTCTCCTAAATACCCTTTTATCTTGTATTAAAATTGCAGCTATAATGTGGATGCAGTATTGCTATAAGAAAGGTATGCTTATAAACTCTAGTATAATTCCAGAAAAAGCAAAGTTATTCTTTGACAACTTAAAGCCAAAAAAGATGAATAATCTAAAGCTGGAAAATTTAATGCCAGAGAAGGACAGTTTGATAATTTTAGAAAGGAGTTTGGGTGAAAAAATTTTAGTATAACAGGAGAAGCAGTTTCTGCTGACCAAGAGCAACAGATGAGTGTCCAGATGTCATTAAGAAAGACATTGAGAAGATAGGATATTTGCCTGAACAAGTTTTTAATGCAAAAAAAAAGTGCCCTAATCTGGAAAAAAAAATGCCACAAAAGGCATTTATTAGTAAGGAAGAAAAGTGAGCACTATTATTTAAGGCAGACAGAGATTGATTAGCTCTATGGTTTTGTGCAAATTCAGTCAGGTCTATGATTACGATTGCCTTTCTCTATAAAAAGCTAACCCTTGAGCCTTGAAGGGAAAAGATTCACACCAGTGTTTTGGTTGTACAAGAAGATCTACATAAAAACCCCTTTTCTGGATTTGTCCCATTGATACTTTGCCCTTGATGTAGGGAAGTGCTTTGCAGTAAGGCACTGCTTTAGAAAGTTCTTTTTATAGTGGACAGCATCCCTGGACACCCAGAACCCCATTGGTTTAAACCAAAGGTGCTGTAGTGGGCTCCTTGCCCCCAGACACATCTCTAATTCAATCACTACATTATGCAATTGTCATCAATTCTCAGCCTTTTGGCTAAGATGAAGTATAGATTATGGAGTCAAAATGACTTTTAACACTCATTACACACAGTAATCTATGAAAAGGATTGTCTATGCTATGGAACAGAATCCAAATAGAGAGAGAACATCATGTAAACCTAAAAAAATATATATCATTGAAGATGCCTCAATTGTTGTTATAGAAAAAGCGAAAGTCATAAATCCCAAAGCAAATTCCTGCTGGAGAACACTGTGTTCAGATATTTTGCATGACTTCCCAGGATATATGACACAGTCAATCAAAAAAAATCACAAAATAGGCCAGGCACGGTTGGTTCATGTCTGTAATCACAGCATTTTGGGAGGCTGAAGCAGGAGGATTATGAGGTTAGGAGTTCTACACCAGCCTGGCCAGCATGGCGAAACCTCCTCTCTACTAAAAATACAAAAAATTAGCTGGGAGTGGTGGCAAGCTAATTTTTTGTATTAAGCCCCACTACTCGGGAGGCTGAGGCAGGAAAATCACTTGAACCTGGGAAGTGGAGGTTGCAGTGAGCTAAAGACCATGCCATTGCACTCCAGCCTGGGGATAGCAAGATTGTCAAAAAACAAAAAACAAACAACAAAAACCACAAAGGAGATTGTGGATATGTTTTCAAGAATTGGGAGTGAATAATTTTGAGATATGAATCTTGGAGAAATTCGAGTTAATAGACACCACATGAGAGACATTAACAGAAGATGACTTAATGGAGATGAGTGCTTTCTAACCAGTGCCAGGCAGTGAGGAAGACCACGCAGAAAACAAATTAACCTTCAACAGTCTGAAAAACGACCTTGGATTAGTGTAGACTGTTTTTGACTTTTTCTATAATATGAGCCTTCTGTGATACAAAACCGAAACTAAAGCAAATAGTGAAAGGATTGGTAGCAATGTGCTTGTCCTCTCCTGACTTTTCCACCTTTTAGCCCCTGTCAGCCCTGGAATAGCAAAATCTATTCCTCCTCCTCTAATGATGACAAGGATGAAGACATTTATGATGAGCTACTTTCACTTAATGAATAGTAAATATATTTTCTCTTCTTTATAATTTTCTTAATAACATTTTATATTCTCCAGCTTAACTTTATTATAAGAAAATAATATACAAAATGTGTGTGAAGCAAATGTTTATGTTATTGGTAAGAATTTGGTCAACAAAAGACCATTAATAGTTAAAGTTTTGGGGAGAAAAAAACCTATACACAGATTGTTGACTGCACGGGGAGTTGGCACCCCAACCACTGTGTTGTTCAAGATTCAACTATATATGTGAGTAACAACACAAAAGAAGCAGGTGAAACAAAGCCTTCTTGGATTAAGGAAATTACACTAAATGGTAACTTGAATGTATAAGAGAAAATAAAGACCAGTAAATAAGGAAGTTAACATAACAAGCTCGCTCAATATGTACCTACCCTTTTTCCTTTCTCAGCTTTTTAATGGATATATGATTATGTAAAATAACTGTTACTGCATTATATTGTTGGGTTTGTAATATAAGCAGGTGTAAATTCTAACAGTAATCAGGTGCAGTGGCTCACACCTGTAATCCCAGAACTTTGGGAGATTGAAGTGGGCAGATCATGAGGTCAGGAGTTTGAGACCAGCCCGGTCAACACAGTGAAACCCTGTCTCTGCTAAAAATACAAAAAAAAATTAGCTGGACATAGTGGCACACACCTGTAATCCCAACTACTTGGGAGGCTGAGGCAAGAGAATTGCTTGAACCCATGACATGGAGGTTGCAGTAAGTCAAGATTATGCCATTGTGCTCCAGCCTGGGTGACAGAGCAAGACTCCATCTTGAAAAAAAAAATTCTAACAGTAATACTGCAAAAAGGGATGGGGAATCAGAATGAAGCTCTAAAGTAATACAGTTTCTAATATTTGGCAATAAATAACATAATTTAAAAGTATTTTTGACAAATTGAGATGTAAATATGTTTAGATGTATAATTAAAATATAAATGCCATTATAGTCTACTTAATACAAAATAAAGCAGATGAGGAATAACAGAACAAAAAATATGAGACACATGAAAAGCAAAAATGCAAATAGCATATGTAAATCCAATATTAATCATAACATTAAATTGGAATAGAAAATTAAAATTTGTAAATTGGCAGATCCACAGGTTAAATAAAAAAACATGATCCAACTCTACTCTTGGTAAGATACACCATTTAGAATCAAGGAAAGAAAAAAATATTTGTAAAAAAGACACATCATGCAAGCAGCAACCTTCAGGGCACTAGAATGGTCTTACTAATATCAGAAAAATAGACTTCAAAAAAATATTGACAGACAAAAAGGAATTTCACTATGATAAAAGTATCAGTCCATCAGAAAAATATAATAATTTTGATTAATATAATTATATTGCATATAAATATTATAGTCATTATAAGACATAAAAAGCAAACTGAAGAAAAAATAGACAATTCTAAATCAATACAGACTTCAATACTTCACTGTCCGTAAAGGTTGGAACAAATAAGCAGAAAATCAAAAGCAAAAGAAGAGTTGAACAACACCCTAAACAAACTGGATCTAACAGCTGTGTATGGAACACTCCAGCAAACACAGCAGAATATAGAGTCTTCTAGAAGATACATAGAAAGTTCTTCACTAATTATGATCTATTGAAATCTTTTTGTCTTTTTTTCATGGGGGACAAATAAAAATGTATGCAGGTACACATAAAAGTTATAGTATTTATGATGCCAGTATTTTGATTTATATGACAATGTTTTGATGTATTTTCCAAGTCTTTTATTCCTTGTTTAGACAGAATTTTTAAATAATTAATGGTTGTACAATGATACTATTCCATTTTATCTGTTAACTAAATATGTGATTTAAAAGCTGTTTATATAACATTACTAAATCTGAATTCAACCTATGGTACTTTAAAGTTGCAAGAAGAATTGAAACCTCCTAACATTTTTCTGCTAATACTCAGGGGCATTTTTAGTCTTTGGAGTACAAAAGTTGCTTCCAATGTAAAACAGTGTTGTAGATTTGGTTTTTACTGCATTCTAATCCTCAGTATTAATTGCACATTTTATGACTCGATTTGGATGATCTCCAAGTTTCTATCCATGCCATCTTATTTAAAGAGGCTGCACCCTTGCTGCTTAGAGGTAGTCTGTATCAACTTCTGGAATTACTACCTATATTAAGCAGATGTCAACACTACAGCTTTTTAATTAGTTGCAAAGTACTTGTACTACTTTCTCATATTTCCAAAGACCAGGGTCGTTTATTGCCTGAACTCCATGTCACCATGCAAAATCTAACAGAAAAGACTCAAGGGAAAGTAACACCTAAGGCCAAGCATATGTTACCCCTGTGCTCTCTTAAGAATAAAAACATGGCAATAAAATGGAAATTTTAAAAAGGAAAAAGAAAAAAACTGAAGACATGTAAATTACCACTTTGTCACTTAACTGCCAATGAAGAAAACTTCAACTATACTGCAATTCTCAAAGAATCTCTCTCAAGTTCCAATCAGCTTTCCCCGTGGAGAAAATCTTGAAATGTGTATGTGAGTAGCTGAGGTGGTATGAGTAAACTTTTGCATCATAGCTAGCACAAAAATCTGCCAGGAAAATGTGAGGCAGACATTTAGACTCTACATGAAAGCCAAAAAAGTAAGAGTTTAAGATGCTACTCTTATTTGAAACCCAAGATTACAAAATATTTAGGCAAAACCATTTTGTAACATGAAGAAGAAACAGGTTTTGTAGTAAGACAGGCTTGCATTCCTTCTTTGTCCCTTGATAGTCATTTGAATATGAAAGTTATTTAATATCTGAAGGTCTTGTTTATATAATCATTTATTCAGAAAGAATAATAAGTGTAGAATGAGTAAACCCGCAGTGCTAGCTGTTGATAATAAAATGTTATAAAATTCATATAAGGTTTTTACTTATTGGACCTTGCATTACTTTGGGGGAGGTATTGACATTCAATTAAAAATCAACTTATTAATGAAATAATGGTAAACTTTGGTAAGTATTAGCAGAGAGAAGACACAGAATATCATTACAGAAAAAAACTGTAGTGCACTATATAAAAAAATGTTTAGTTAAAACTTTGAGGAAGTTAGAGACTCAGGTTAGATCCAAAAATTAAAAATTACTGTATCTGTGAAATAGAGATTTGCTGTACATATGATAAAAAGTTCTATAAATATGTATGGCACAGTTCGTGGCACAAATACTAAAAATTGGGGGAATTTTTTGTAATTATTACCATTATTCAAGTTATATTTGAATATCTTTGAATGACTGTCACTCAAAAATTATAATCCCTTTCTTGGAATTATTTGCACACAAATTTTTACTAGTGTTGATTTTTAAATTTTGTGTTTTTATATTTTTATCCTAAATGGGCCCATTAGGTGTTCTGGATCAGAGATAACGCTGTTTTTAAATACTACATAATAAATGATGAGTGCATCTGTTTCCCCTTGACCCTGAAGTTACCCCTATGACAATGCAATGAGAGCTAGTCAATTGTCCAAGGCAAGTTGCAAAGCACTCCACAGTCTAGAAAAGAAGAAACATTTTTTTTTCTGTTTATTAAGGTAGAGGAGGCAGCCATACCCCTTCTCTTCACAAGAGGTATCTTTCTGACTCGAGTTCTTTTATATGTAGAGTAAATAAAATATTCTCAAGAACCACAGATCCCCAGAAATTTTCAGTAGATGTCTCCCTGGAATTTAACTGTGTAGGAAGATAATCTTCGAGTCTCCCAGTTACCTTCTGCACTAACTTAGGTACCTATCCCAAGATGTAATTATTTAGACCTTCATAAAATAAGAAAAAAATTAAATAAATAAATGGAGATCTGAACTTTATGGTATGTAAAAATGTTCTAGGGGAAGTCACAGCAAACATTCATTAATTTTACCATATTTTTTTTGTCTTAAGAGACGAGGACACTGTGCAAGAATAATAAGAAACCCAATTCCCTTTTATCCCAGCAGTATTACCTAGAAATACAGAGTAAAATGTGTTCTTACTTTTCGATGTTTAATAGTGTACCCTGAACATTTATATTAATATACAACTTTATTGTCTCACCAATGATTCTATAAAATCTTTCTGAGATTGAACAAAAATCTACTTGACTTCTAAGTTTTGGTTTTGGAGTCAGATTTTAAAATGAAAATTTATTAAGAAAACATTGTTCTGATAGAAATTTGACCATTACAGTTATTGAGTTGTAGGCTCTGGAATTTGCAGTATTGAACTATAAGAATTTTAGTTCAAGTGTTGTGTTTAGTGTTATTTTTATGAATTGGCAAATGTCCCCACGTGTGTAGAAACAAATAAATCTGCTCTCACAGGGGCATCTGGCTTCTTGTTGAAACACATGGTTTCACCTTTAACTTCAGCCACACTTCAATGTGTGTCAATATGGAGATGATGCAGTTCCATTTGTGCCTCTATGATTCAACATACCCCAGAGAGTTGAACATTGAAGGCAAAAGAGACAAGGCAGTGCCAATGCACATTGATGAAAGAATTGTCAGTAATAGTCAAATGGTACAGCATTAAAAATATACGAAGTACCTTTTCATTAATGCTTATTTTAGGGAGAGCACTTTAACTAAATATGGGACCCCAGAAAATGAATATTTACATGGTTTATCTATCAACATCAGCATTTTATTAATCCCAATAGATGTAACAAAAATAATGTATTTCTACATATATATATACACACAACCACACACATACACAAATAGGCATGTATATGATATTTATACGTGTGTTTGTTTTTATGGTAACTTCAAAGTTTAAAACATTAATTTGGTATACACAAAGTAAATTTTGTTTTTAAAATTTACAGTATTTAAAAATATAAAGAAAAATTAACTTCTTTTTAATTTTAATGGTGTGTCTCACCCTTGAAGCAGCAAACATTTTAATGAAAATATGGCAGAACATAATTCCAATGGCAGAAAGAGAATATTTATAGAATTCTAGAAGCCTGAGTTTTGAATTTCTGTCACTCACCAGATCAACTAGATTTGTAGAGGAGCCTTACCTTAAAAAAGAATAATAAAATAGTGTCATAATTTAGATTAAAGCCATATATTTGTTATAATTTGAAACATATATCATGTACTACACAAATTGTTTATTGTACTGTTAGAAAAAGTTGAGTATAAACTCAGTTCAGAAGATAAAATCGAAAGTAAAACAGATAACAGGTAAATAAAATGAAAGAAAATACCAAACCACAGCCATAACAACAACAAACAGAAAAACACCACAGGCTGGATTAGGGGCTTAATTATGAAATTTATATTCATACTTTATGTGAGACCACATCTCATACCCATGGATTTCATCACCATTTAGAATTTGATGATATTAAGATATAACTTGTTTAAACCTTTCAAATTATTTTCAGTTTTATAGAAGTAATGTATGTTCAGATTTGAAATAGTTATATAGTCCCTTTCTATGTTGAGATGAAGAGAAGAGTTTAATAAGTGAATTTTAAAGATGTGATTTAAAATTAAAATTAGAAAAAGATATATAAGACTAAATATATTTAAAGAATGCAGGGTTTTGTGAAAAACATGACAAAACTTTATTAAAAGACGATAAAGACATCTTTAATAAATGGAGAAATAATCCATGTTTATGCCAAAAATATATAATAATGTAAAAACATTAGTGTTTACCAAATTAACATATGAATTTAAATCAATGTCAGTATTTTTAAATCTCAATTTTTGATATAAATTGTTATGCTGTATCTAAAGCATTATGTGAAAATTATGTGAGAAGATAAATAGCAAAGAAGAATTCATCAAACTTAAGTAGAATAAAAATGTAGAAAAAATTTTCTCTCACGTATATTAATTTACATTTTAAAATTATGGCACTGTAATAGGGTGGTCATGTTTGGTGAGATAGACCAAAAGAAAAGAATAAAAAGAGCAGAACTGAGGCATAGATTTACAGAAATCCTCTATACAAAAGTTGGCATTTTAGAATTTTAAAACATTTTAAATAAATATCAGTGCATAAGTTTAAGATCTCAAATTAAATATTTCATGAATAATATGTACATAAAAATGCAAAGCAGAAGCCATAAAGGAAAATATTAATATGTTTTATTAAATTCAGTTTTCAAAATTCTGTACAAGAGATATTAAATATGACTTTTAAAAATAGCAAATTTACAATGAGAATATACATGTAAAACATAAATGTAGAGGGGTTATTAATAAGTATATTGAAAGACATTTGTAAAACAATACAAAAATATAAAGAAATGTGATAGGAAAAAGGCAAAATGTCTTAACAAGTAATTCTCAGAAAAGAAAATGTCACTTATATGAAGGTAGCAGAATCAAGAAAATGTTCAAGCATCATCTGTTTTCCAAGAGTTTCTTGGGATCTCGGCCACCTCCAACTGGATCTTCAACTGCTATTTGCATTAATGGCTTCAAAAAGTCTAATTTACCTGTTTCTCCTGTCATCTTGCTAACTATCCTAGTTAACTCTTCGTCTATTCACTGATACACACTCAAAAGTGTCTAAGTTTACATTTAGATAAGGGCAATACCAGCTGGTTTAACACCCATGAGCAATTTTCTTTTTTAATGGCTCAGGAGTCTGGTAATTGGCTCCATGAAGGACAAAGCTCTTGACACAGAAAATTGTAAATATCACTCAATACACACACCCTTAAATGTGTATAAAGATTGAACAAATTTGGAAGTGTAAACTGAATTAGTAAAATGATAAAACAGTTTCTTATGTTAGAATGAATAATATACTCTCAGTTTAGTATTTAAACTTTTTTCTAATCTCAGATTAATTTTTAATTCTTCTGATACTAAGCTAGTATTATAATAAAATAATTAATTATAAACTACTCCAAAGGCCAAGCATGCCTGAAATGGCTCAATGCACAAATTCTCAATTCACATATTAAATCTGAGAGTTGAAATAATTCAATATCCAATTCCAGTGTGTGTTAATTATCCTTGTTCTTTGTTCCATGTACAATCTGACTACATCTCTCTCACAAAACTAGCCACATCGTCCTGCAATTAGCATCTCGACTTCGAGGCACTCGAAAGAGGAAGTAGTCTTCACATCTCGGCACCTATCCTCATGTCTAGCACAGATAAGGAGCTCAAAAATATTTGAAGGATAAACGATAGTGTAATAAGTCATTACTCTATTTGTCTTAGTTTTCTCTTTTTTTTCATATGTGTATGTAAGAATGCTTTTGAGTTAATTTAGACAAAAAGGGAGCCTCATCAGGAGGTTATACTTGAAGTCAAGCAAGCAGCTGGGACTCAGAACCTATTTTGGGCCAATGCTCCAGTCTCAAGTCCTAGTTTCCCATTTTTATGTCTTATTTATTCTCTACCCTGCCTCCCTCTTTCATTCTTATGCCTGTACCTTAACCTTTGATATTTGACTTAAAAATGACACTTGCAACTTCCTAATATGCACATTCATTTTTGTAGCATACAGTTCTCCAAAGCATAGAGAAATTTTGGGCAGAGGGCCATTATCAACTCAGTTTGGATGATATATGAGCTAATGTTTATGAACTTAGCTGTGGTCAGGAGAGAAAATTTCTAAAATTTGGGGTCACATCTCAGTAGGAAGATCACTGTGCAAACATATGCTGGAAACACTTCATGACATCATTTCTGCAAGTCTTGTATGTTTCAGCGCTATCTCCAATAACATTTGTGTAGCAAGCAATCCTGAAAGATAGCAATAGTGTTTTCCTATCAGAAAACACTACCAGGGAAGAGGTCTGTTCCTGTATTGAACCTTTTTCAAACCTAAAATCCTGCCTTTTCTCTAAAGTTGGTGCTGGGTCAAGCCTAAGACTATAAAATTATTCTATTCATTCTTATGTTGACCAAGAGCCAATACAAGACTTCTAGACATCTTTGGAGATAGGCATAAATGTGCCCAAGTTTGGCTGCAAGGGAACTGTAGTTTATTCAATGCTTCTAGGTATAGGTATTTATATGTACGTTTTTGGAGGTTGTATTTTTGGGGGTTATATTTCAATTGTTAATATCTTCAACACCTTGTTTATCAAAGTACTTGGTGCAATGGGTTCCAGAAAATGGCAGCAACATTCATATTTTAAATATCTCCCCAATTTAATATTTCTACAAATTAAATAATCTTATGTCTAAACTTTCATATTTTAATTTTCTCTTTATTTAAGAAAATATATCTGAAAAATTATGAGAAAGACAATCATTGGTATGACACAGTTCTGCAATTCTGTGTACATATATAAAAATCAAATTGAAGGTTTAATAATTTCTCTGTAATTTATTCCAAGCAGCTACTGAGTTCTAACATAGGTCACATACAAAAAAAAACTTGCAGAGACATAAACAGCATTCTCAATTTTGTGCTTTATCCAATAGGTAAGTCATAATGTACCCCGAGATTAACAAATATTTTTTCCACAAGAGTTTTATATGGTCTAAACAGTCTTGAAAACAGAAGAGAGAGCACAGAAAGTCGCACTGTAGCTGTTAAATGAGGAAGCAAGCAGTCATTCTGAGAACAAAATAATATTTTTTAAATTATCAATTTATGAAAAAGAATATTACTTACAGTAACTACCCATTAAAACTTTGCATCTCTTCAAACAGTAATTTAATAAAATATTTAGTATCTAGTATAATTTAATAGTGTCAAAATTTCCAAAATAAATAGTCTTGCCACATCACATAATCTAAAAGCAAGCAAATTATATCTATCTCTTGCTATTTATTAGGGTTTCTGACTAAACCAGAAAATTATGAAGTTGGGTCAAGGGGGAGAAGATTATGCAGCAGGTGTTCTGCATAAATAGTAATCCCTAAAAAATTTGGAGATGTAATCTATCAGAAAGAAATACTCATGATACTGAAAAGTAGCACCTCTACTGCTGATACCAACATATACCAGTGTCAGAGGATCCTTGGAGTGTAGCTTCACCAGCTGGAAACCTTAGCGGCTAGTAGTGCTTCTGCCTGAATATTGCTCACACCTGCTGGGCTTGTTCCTCCCACACAGCCAAGCAGGCTGCTCTCAGCTTGCACTACTCTATGAAAAATAATGTATTTCACACCCAGATTCCAGATTCCACACCTGCCAAGGTGGAGCTAGGTGCAGAGTGGCAAGGGGTGTGTGACCAAGAAAGTGCAGGGTCTGGCCACTGCACACAGCCAGGCATGCCACTGCTGCAGGGCAGGCAAGCTCCAGGTGCCAGCACAGGTTCCAGCTCTGTGCAAGGTTGCGACTGGACAAGATGTACTTCATGAGGCTTCAGGTGCAGGCATCTGCATCTGCACCTGCATCTGGATGAGAGGAACCTGGTAGTTCCCAAAATCTTGGAGACACCAGAACCAGAAAGCCCTAAAGAGGGTGTCACAGCTCTGGCTCGAGGATCCTCTAGGTCTGGTTCTCCAAAAGGTCTTCTCTCCTTCTTATTGCTGGCAAGATGGAGAGCAGAGGTGGATGGGGAGAGCATGTTCAAGCCCTGTTTGTGTTATACCTCTTTCAGTCCTGTCATTCAGTGGTTCCTGAGTTCTTGTCCTGCATCCAGGAAGATTGAGGTATGCAAACAAATGGAGGATGACCAAAACGGAGAGGAACATCATTAAGTGATGAAACAGCTTTCAGAAGACCTGTAGTGGGTAGCTCCTTTTCACAGGCGGGTCATCCCAGTAAGTGTCCAGCTCTCAGCAGAAAGGAGACCCATAGTGGGTAACTCTTTCCACAGGCAGGTTGTGCTCATGAGTGTCCAGCTTTCAGTGGAGAGCATACCCATAGTGGGTAGCTCCTTTCCGTATGCAAGTTGTCCAGCTCTCAGTAGGGAGGAGACCCTCAGTGGGTAGCTCCTTTCTATATGCAAGTTGTCCCAGTGATTGTTCAGCTCTCAGCAGGGAGGAGACCCTCAGTGGGTAGCTCCTTTCTGCAGGCAGGGCATCATGAAGTCTGACCTAGTCTGGCTGAGTCTGAGGTTTTTTGGGGCTCAGAGGGAGGAAGTGCACGTGGATTGATTCATGGGTGGTCATGGGTGGGCCTGAAAAAGGCACCATAAGTTCTCACTCTGGGCCACAGACTCCACCTGGATCTGGCAGGCTGGCCTCAGGGCTTCAGGCTGTCCCTGGTTTGAAGGTGGAGTTTCAGCAGGAACTGCCCCTTTCAGCACAGGAGACTGCCTCCTGCCACCAGAAACATGCCATCCATGGTGCCCAGGCTGTTTGTGCCAAGAAACACCTGAAGGCCCATGCAAAACCACCCTCAGCCCCACCTTGGGTTCCCTCTCATGCTTGTCAGTGCCTAAAGTCCAGAGGGCGCCAAGGAGGCAGGGGCCTAAAGTGTCAGTGCCAGCCTGAGCATGCACACGTGCAGCCAGTTTGCAACAGCTCTCACACTGAGACAAAACTTCACTGTGCCCTCAGAGCAAGTGCTGAGCGTAGGGAGAAGCCAGGGAGCAGGAGAAGGTACTTCTGAGTGTGTCAGGGAAGGTCTCCTGGGCCTCTAAGAGGGCAGTGATGCCTGGGTCCAGAGTCACAGCTGGGCAGCAGTAGCTAAGTCCAGGAGTGTGGGGTTCCTGCTCCACCAACTCAGTAGGGGGCAGCACACCTGACTTTTCTTGGTTCCATTGGCTCCGAGTAACACCTAACCCCCATTGCAGCCAGCGTCTCCATATCGGCTGCACCTGTCATCACTAGTTTATTGAGAAAATGTGAGTTTTGGATAATAATGCGGCCCACCGTAGCAATTTATAAAAATTATAAAGTATCAGCAGACATCCTGAGGCAGAGCTGGAAAAGGAAATATGTTTTGGGGAGACTTTAGTAATACATTATTTTTCAAACAGTTGTGAAAAACAGACCTACTAAACATTTTAACATTTTATGGGAATGTCTCAGGATTAGGAGTTTTGTACATGATAAATACTGCATAAATATGTGCTTAATAAATTAATGAATGTATCAGTTAATGTTAAGTAGTTCTTAAAATAATGGCTGCAAAAAGTTCAGAGAGACTTGTAATCAAGGATAAAAGCAAAGTAATAGTATTTTATGTAATTTATATTCAAGGTCTTCTTCTTTAATACTGCCTTTTTAAGAAACATTATTTTCTTATAATTAAATAAAAATAGTGATTTGGGTAAGGTTGCTAATCTCTGTTTCATTTGGTTAGTCCCTAATTAGGTATACTTGAATATTTTGACAAGGTCATTTGCAAAACATCTTTATTTATCTCTTGGCAAATTGATTAAATTGCAACATAACTGCAAAATAAAAGGAATTATAAAATACTGCATAATGCAAAATAAGATTAAGAGGTAAACTTAAAACATTGTCATTAAAATAATATATTTCCTTTGATTATTTAAATAATATATGAATAAAGAAACATTATACTATGTGATCACCTTTATCATATTAACATGTTTGCTCTCTTTGTTTTGTAGTTTATTATCACATTAAACCAAGGATAGTGAATTTTATTGTCACTGTTTTTCATGCCTCTTACACAGAAATGTTGTGCTTCAATGAATGTATCAAAACCAATGATTATTGGTTTTTAAAAATAACCATTTTCACCTTTTTGTTTTTTTATATCTACTTGATAAAATGCCAATGTAAGACTGATATATTCCAGAAAGTGGATATAATTTTTTCCCAGACTAAGAAAGCAATAGATCAAGTTAAATTTTAATGAAATCAAGCAGCAGCCACTAACAACTTTGTACAAAATTCTTCATTACAAAATGGATGTGAAGCCTATATTTCCACAAGAAAATCCCAGATCTAGTTGTAGCTTTGTGATTTGAGATACCTCTTTTCACTCTTAAAGTGCATGACCAAATAATCACTGATTTCAGGGAGGGAAAAAATATTGTGAAAGATGCAATCCATTGAGTTAAAACACTACAGAAATTTAAGAGAGGAAAAAAGACTACTCATTATTCTGTTATGTGCTTAGTAGAATATTTTCTAAAATATGTAAACTATGGATGCTGGAAGGGGACACCAAGGTGATCATTTTTAACCCATGCATAGGAAAACACTGCATTTGTTTACTGAAGGAATAATAAAGATTTTTAAACCAAGAAGATCTGACATTAGCTTTTATTCTGAATATTTTTTATAAGCAGCATATCTCACACCTGCAGTCAGAAAAGGCAAATTATTGGATCAGAAAACCTTAACCTTACTATAGTTTTATATTTTGTATTCAACAGCATCATGCTATTTCTGTTGGAACACCTCTAGGCCTGGCACTGAAGAGCAAAACTCTAAGCTTTGTTGTTAAAAGTATATCATGGATAGTTAGTGTGGTTGAAAGAACTTTGCCGTCAATGTGACAAAGATTTCATCCTTGACCAAAATTTAGTAAGAAGAAAGTCTAAATATGAGCTTTAAAAAAGCATTATACCATAATATAAAATGTAAGAAAAGATGCTGTCAAATATGATCATTCTAACACATTTTAAAAGAAAAGAATAAAACAAAGTAATATGCAGTAGCAAGACGTAGTCCGCTGTAGATATAGGAAAATATTATAATGTGTTTGTATAGAGCAGAGTGAATTTGCCATAAATAAGCACAGAATCTCATGATTATTAACTATATGTTTGATTATATAATATTAAATTATTTTCACACACATTCTCTCAATTTTTAAGAAAATTGTTTGTCTAATAATAGAGAATGTGTTTGGATTGCGACTCCCTAAATAAAATTTTTATCTATAAATTAATTTCTAAACTAATTGATTAGTTTACAACTAATTAATTAGCAGGACTTTGACTTATTAATTAATATCCTTGCTCCTATAATTAATATACATTATTTATATCACCTACTGAAGGGAGGAGTTTCTCAGATAAAATCCAAGAAATATTGCAAAATATCAATAATCATTAATATCAATATACTGTTGATCCTACTTTGTAAAATAGTAGTAATATGCTAGAATATGCATTTAATTTTATGTTTACTTTGTCAGAGCATAATTTGAAATCTCTGATTTAAATAAAGAACAGAATGTGTGTTAGAAAAGATTGAAATTGTTACACCAAAATTTATTGCCAGTTTTGAAAAAATATTTCCAGTGAAATCATCTGGAAATAGTTTGAGAAAATAGTCATGACACAGGTAACAACAAAAATCCCCTTGACTATGATAATACAATAAATCCAGAGTTGTCAAGTCTCTAAAAATCAACATGGGGCCTACACGTTTTTACTTAAGAATGTGGGGCATGACATAACCAGAAATGAGAAGACTTTGTCTTTTGGCAGCCCAGGCATGAAGTCTTAGTTTTAGGAGGCAAACTCAAACCTAATTCATAATCATGAAAATTTCCAAAGCAATTCATCAGAAAATGTTTGATATATGCTTAGCTTGGTTCTATGTAGAAGCATAAAATATTGTTTTGGTTAGAAAACTGGCATATGACTTAACTCTGCTGTTAATCATGGATTATAGGAAAAAGGAAAGGTACTAGAGAATGACAAAAGAAGCAGTCCATCCCTAAGAAGGTACACATAATGACGTTTTGATTAATATGTAGGAATAAGTTATTGTGGTTTTAGTTGGCAATTTTTTGATAACGAATGAATTTGAACATATTCTCATAAAATAACTGGCTTTTAAATAATTCTTTAAAGTGTCTGAATGGGTCTTTTGTATATATATAAAGTTTCTATTTAGTTGGCTGTTAATTTTATAATTGATGTTTGAAATATGGATATAATATTTCTTTTACAATTTTCTCATTTTGCCTTGCTTTTCAATCCATTAAAGGTGCTTATTGATAAATAGAGGTTCTTAAGTTTTATCACTTTTATCCTTCACTCCTTGTTTAAGACATCTTTGCTAAATTCCAAGATCATGAAAATATTATCTCCTGTTTTTTTGAAAGCACTTAATCATTTAGTTTTCATGTTTAGATTTAAAATTTATGTAGACTGAGTGTGACATGAGGTAAATTTCTAGGTACATTATTTTTCAGTAGATAACCAGGGATCCAGCACACTTTAATTAAAAGATGATTCCATTGCTATTACCTATGTAATACATTTTTGGATACATTCTGCTTTTGTTTGACAGTGTTTTTACATATATGCATAAGTAAATATGACCAGGCTTTAGAAAATGTTAGAATTGTTCTCATAAAACAAAAACTATGCATAATTCAACTTTATACATGAGATCTAAAATAATTAACCAATAATCACATGTTATATAGCTATTTAATTCACATCATAACAAATCCATGAATATGACTGTTTTCCACTGAATTTTTTTTCATGCTTGATGATACAAAAGTATGTTTTTAACCACATTTCTTTAAGAAATTCTGAAAGCTTTCTTAATCATTGAGTTATACAATGGCAAAAAGTTGGGGATTATAAATGAAATTCACTTATAAAACCGGTATTTTTATAAGAAAATCTGAATAGGATAAAAATCACTTTCTTCTAATACATTTTGAAAGTTCTAATATCTTGCTCTTTCCAAGAGGAACTTTATGTTTAACCAGATTGAAAGTTGCAGATCTGCTCATATAAATGCAAACTACATGTGCCATACAGAAAAGGCCATTTCCTCAAATCCAAATCTCTTTAAACATCTGATCTAATATTGAAAAAATTCCTTCAGAAAAGGAACAACAAACTTTCCTATAAAGGCCAGAGAGTATCCAAAGAAAATGGAAAAAAAAAACCGCACAAATAATTACAGACATACCAAACATTAATTACTTTTACCAATACATTCTTCCACACATAGCGTTAATTCTCCTCCCCCGGCCCTAGCAGCACCTTTTCTATAAGGACTACCTGATTCTTATAAACAACCTAAATGTATTGCTATTTTAAATGGGTATGCACATAAAAGCATAAACACTAATTTTCAGCACTCTCAAGAATAAAACAGAGCTTTTGAAAAGCAATATAATTTTTGGCAAGAATTGGTCCATAATGTCTTGAGATACCCAAAGGATGTGTTATATTTATATTTTTAAGGCTTGCGGTTCTCCATGCTAAGTATGTTATTTTCTAACAACTCTAAAACAGTACACAACAAGCTGTCAAGCAGAGTCATTTAATAGTTGTAAAAAGTAGAAAAGGAAGATTTTCAATAAGATATTATGAACTCTCATTGTTATTATTTTCATGGTGCCTACAAATGATTCTAACTCTGGACTCTAAATGGGCCTCTCTCTCTGACTGGTGATCTTATCAGATTTAATGCCATCTACACAATAAAAACTCCCAGGTGTACATCCTTAGTCAAGTCTCCTCTCCTAAACACCATACGTGTGTACCTAATGACTGAACATAGATCTCCACTTAGATGCTCTGCATATTCCCCCAAAACCTGTCATAGATTTCCTCATATTTACTAAGTGGTTATGGTTATTTAATTACTTTGGTTGCACAAAGGGAACCCAAATGCCATCTTTGACCCATCCCTTCCACTTTATACAATATCTCAGTGTATTTGTGGACTCTACTTGAATATGTTCAATCTCTCCATATATTCTGTGGACTCTACTTGAAATATGTTTATAGAATTTGATCACTTCTCAAAGTCTCCATTACTTTTGCTCAAGCCACCATAATTTCTCAGAATTTTTACAATAGCCTAATTGGTTACCTTTTGACCTTATCATATTACTTTATCGCATCCAAAGTGACACAAAGAGATCTTTCAGAAATGTAAGTCTTATAATGCCATGCTATTGTTCCAACCTCCTTAAATGTTTCCCACTTAAAGTAGAAGCAAAAGTTCTTGCAAGACATCTATTCTCCCATTATCTTTGTGAGCTTCTTACCTATTGCTCTACTCCTTATCCAAAAACTTCAGTTTTTCACTATGCTGCACACACATCAAAAATTATCCTATTTTTGACCAAGCATTATTCTATTTTGACTCCCACACCATCCTTGAGTACTTCTTCAAATACTGACATGGTACATCTATCATTTACCACTGGAGAAGTATCCTTTATACATACAGACATAGACACATGCACACACAACTATTATGTATTTTATATATCTAGATCTCTATCTAATCTATCTATCTATCTATCTATCTATCTATCTATCTATCTATCTATCATCTATCCACATGCCCATCTATGTTTTCATTTGTATGTCTTACATTTGCGAAAGTATATAGATAGATAGATAGATAGATAGATAGATAGATAGATAGACAGATAGATAGATGGCCAATATTTTAAAGTAGATTTAATTATTTTGAAGTGAAAAATTATTAAGCAATTTACCATTTAGATCTTATTAAGAAACCAGTTTCTTATAAATTTTCTCATATGATAAAAATATAATGAAAATGATATATCAGCCAGGTGTGGTGACTTATGCCTATAATCTCAGCACTTTGGGAGGCTGAGGCAGGTGGATCACTTGAGGTCAGAAATTTGAAACCAGCCTGGTCAACATGGTGAAACCCTGTATCTACTAAAAATACAAAAAATAGCCAGGTGTGGTAGTGGTGACTATAGTCCCAGCCACTTGGGAGTCTAAGGCAGAAGAATTGAATGAACCCAGGAGGTGAAGTTTGCAGTGAACTGAGATTGCACCACTGCACTTCAGCCTGAGCAGAAAGAATGAGACTCTGTCCAAAAGAAAATGATATGTCAAGCTAATATATGCATATAAAAGAGCTCCCAGTGGCCAAGACTGGAACAAATGAAGCAAAACAAAAAGAAACTGTCAAATTATTTTCTAGAATGGCTGTATTATTTTACATCTCTACTGGTGATATATGAGATAGCCACTGATGCTGGTAAGATTGTGCTCTGTGATCCCTAGATTATACTTTTTCTAGAAACAATGTCTTTACTCTCTCTTGTTTTTTTTTATTTTGCTTTTGCTTTTAAATTTATATTATATATAGATATTTGTACTTTATTCTATGAGACATAGAGCTACATTTGATGCCTTAGATATGGCTATATGCCAATACTATTAATTTATTTTATTTTATTTTTCTCTTCTTATAACTGGTGATTTGAATTACTGGCAGTGAATCCATATAGGTCTGCAGCGACCTCAACTCTTGCCTCCTCAGAAGAAAAAGGGCAAGGGGCCTAAGGCAGAAAAAGAGGCTGTGGCAAGGTTCAGAGCAGGAGTGGGAGTTTATTTCAAAGGACTTTAGAAGAGGAAAGAAAAGGACACTTGGGAGAGACCAAGTGGGCAACTGGAAGGACAAGTGCAGCATTTAACCAGAAAACTCAGAGAACACATGCAGGATAAATTTTCAAACATTTACACCTAGATATAGCATATGAAAATTGTAGAAAATCAAAGACAAGGAGAAAAATCTTTAAAAAACTAGATGGTGCAGGGACAGAGGACATATATGTAGAGAAACAAGGATAAGATTTACATTGTAAATAAGGATAATATATATAGAATTCTAAGGTCATAGAGGTTTTCTTCTCTCCACAAATATTTTACTATATTGTCTTCTTGTGTGTATGGTTCTAAAAAAAAAAAGTAAAGTGTAATTCTTATTCTTGTTTCTCTACATGTAGGATGTGTTCCCCTGCCCCGTACCATCTTGTATATATTTTTTGAGATTTTTCTCCTTGTCTTTGATGTTTTACAGTTTTCATATGCTATACCTAGGTACAGATATTGGAGTATTTATTCTATGTTGTGTTCTATGAGCTTTCTGATTCTGTTTTGTTTTTCTGTCTGTAATTGATGTTTTCAAATTTTTTGACCACTATTATCTCAAACTGTTCTTCTGTTCTTTTCTCTCTTGTTTTTTTATTTTTTCATATGTTGTTTCCTTTGAAATTGTCTCACACTCAGCTTTTCTTCACTCCTTTTTCTCTGTGCATTTCAGGTTGAGAGGTTTCTATTGACCAATGTGATCCTTACTGATATTATTCTGTGGTCTGACAGTTCACTGATGAGCTCATCAAAAGATAACTTGTTTCCATTGCGGTTGATTTCTAGTATTTCCTTTTGATTCTGTCTTATCATTTCCATCCCTCTGTTTACATTGTCTATCCATTGTTGCATGCTGTCTACTTTTTCCATTAAAGCCTTCAACATGTGAATCATAATTATTTTACATTGCTATGAGATAATTCTAAAATCTGTTTCATGTCTGAGTTTGGCTGGAATTCTTGCTTTGCCTATTTCGACAGTATTTTTTTCTTGCCTTTAGCATTTTTTGTTTAAAGACACGTATGATGTATTGGGTAATAACAACTGAGAAAAATAGATCTTTACAGTGATTTTATGCTAATACAGCTAGAACTTGCATTCTATTTCTTATTTTCTGTAGCTGTAGCTGCTTAAAATTATTCTAATGTCTAATATTTTTGTCTCTCTTGTGTATGGGTTTTCCTAAGAACTTCTGTTAAGTGTTGTTCTTGCTGTCTTGCATCTTTTAAAACTATAATCCACCATAGCAGAACTCTGTTTGTATCATGGTAAAGTGTAGGAAAGGGGAAATATTCAATAATTTTATGACTATAGATAATTATAAGTTTATCTCAGTGTTTTAGTAGGTAAGTGTCCCTAGGCCATAACATTCACAAGCGTTTCTTGTCTCCAATTTGTTATATGTAAATTTTCAATGCTGCAAAAAAAACAGCACTTGAATATAAATTTCCTCAGCAAGGCAATTTACTTCTATAGAAGTGTGCAGCTCACAGATGGAACAATGGCCAGCAAACACGTGGACAAGGGAGGGGAAGGGGTACTTATTCCTGATGGAGATCGTACCTACTGCTGTGTCGTTCCTAGGGTTAGACAGCACTGTGTAGACTAATTCCAATTGGCTATTTTAAAGAGAGCAGCGGTACGAGCCCGAGTGGCGAGGTGGGTAGTTTGGCAGGAAGGATGGTTACAAGAAGGTTAAAGCTGGTAGCTGGGTGACCTAGGTCAAAGCATGTGACCGGAGCAGGTGACTGGAGCAGGTGACAGGCATGAGTCAGGATGTAGCAGGAGACCAGAGGAACAGATGTGAACTACTGATTAGAACTGGTGTAGAACATTGTTTACTGAAACTATAAAGAAGTTAAACTGTATAATGGAGGACAAAGAACTGAACATACTGACATACTGATTCTTTGAAGAGAAATTTAGAACCCATTGTATTCAACAAACTTCTCAGGTTAGACAGGGGAGCAAGAAGATCTGTACTTGGGTAATGTTTCTTCTCCTGATAAAGTATTTCCCCCTGTTTTCTTATGGATAACTCTCCGGATGCATTTCAAAATGGCCATTTTTGTCTTTCCAATGCCAGAGGTAACAAGGACTCTTTCTTGGCTTTTTTATGAAGAGAATCTGGTAATGTTTCTAGAGCTATCATTCATTCACTGTATTAATTTTGGTGTGGGAAAAATAAATGAAGCTCCCACCTTTGAGCTATTTCACACTCAACCTCCAACTATTCATTAAAATTACTATTAAAGCGTTACCAGTTTAACACTTTATCTGCTTCCAGGTAAGCAGATCTTGGCTGTGTTTTTAGTTTTATCTTTGGCTATCTCTTCAGGTTTGGGTGTGGTGATTTGCGTTGCAAGCTCCTGTCTCTGATGAGTCCAAGAAGTCATTTACTTTGGGTTTGTTCAGCTTTGACTTTTTTGTTAGGACAGGATGACAACTTCCAAGTGTGTCAGGGCTGCTACTTATTTATTGAGATTAATGTTCTATTTTAAAGTGTTCACTCTACCAGCAGAGTTCCTGGGGACTGAGTAAAATTCAAATTCATGAGCTTCACCCAGCACAGTTTTATTTAGGTTTAAAAAATGACTGAAATTTCAACACTTTGGGAGGTTGAGGCAGGTGACTCATTTGAGCACAAAAGTTCAAGAGCAACCTGAGCACCATAGCAAGATCCTGACTTTTAGAAAGTAAAAATATAAATTTAAATAAATTAATTAATGAAAAAGTGTGCAGATTAAGAAATAACAAAGCATGCACTTAGTTTTTCAAGATATAATTCATATGTCATGACTTTAAGGTACAACTTTCCTTGATCGTAAAATGATGTGAATGTGTACGGTGTATTATCTTATTCTTTGCCACTATAAAGAAATACCTAAGACTGAGTAATTTATAAAGAAAAGAGGTTTAATTGGCTCACATTTCTGGAGACTACAAGAAGCACAGTGCTGGCATTACCGTAAGCACAGATAGCTTACCGTCATGGAAGAATATGAAAGGAAACCAAGTGTCTCACATAGTGAGAGTGGGAGCAAGAAAGAGAGGGAGGAGGCACTACACACTTTAAACAACCAAATCTTGTGTGAACTCACTTATCATCAAGGAAATGGTGCTAAGACATTTATGAGGGATCCATCCCCATGATCCAAATACCTCCCACGAGGCCCAACCTCAGACAATGAGAATTATACTTCAACATGAGATTTGGAGGGGACAAATATTCAAATCACATCATATAGGTACTTCCATTCAGGGAAATAATTAACATTGTGGCTGTAACTGTCCAATGGGTTCACGTTGTGTGCTGCCTAGATGGAGCTGCTGATTTATCAAGACAGGGGAATTGCAATACAGAAAGAATAAGTCATGCAGAGCTGGCTGTGTGGGAGACCAGAGTTTTATTTTTACTCAAATCAGTCTCACGGAGCATTTGGGAGTCAGAGTTTTTAAGGACAACTTGGTGGGTGGAGGGAAGTCAGTGAGCAGAGTGTGGATTGGTCAGGTCAGAAATGAAATCACAGGGAGTTGAAGCTGTCCTCCTATGCTGAGTCAGTTTCTGGGTGGGGCCCACAAGATCAGATGATTCTGGGTGGGGCCCACAAGATCAGATGAGCCACTTTATTGATCTAGGTGTTGCCAGTTAATCCATCAAGTGTAGGGTCTACAAAATTTCTCAGCCACTGGTCTTAGGTTTAAAATAGTGATTTTATCACCAGAAGCAATTTGGGAAGCTTCAGAATCTTATAGCCTCCCTTTGGATCTGCATGATTCCTAAAACATAATTTCTAATCTTGTGGATAATTTCCTTTTTTATCATTATACTTTAAGTTCCGGGGTACATATACAGAATGTGCAGGTTTGTTACATAGGTATACATGTGCCATGGTGGTTTGCTGCATCCACCACCACATCATCTACATTAGGTATTTCTCCTAATGCTATTATTCCTCCCCTGTCTTCCTACACCCTGCTATCCCTCCCTTTGTCCCCCACCCTCCGACAGGCCCCAGTGTATGATGTTGCCCCTACCTGTATGTATTATTATTCAATACCCACTTATGAGTGAGAACATGCTGTGTTTGGTTTTCTCTTCCTGTGTCAGTTTGCTGAGAATTATGGTTTCTAGTTTTATCGATGTCCCTCCAAAGGACATGAACTCAACTTTTTTATGGCTGCATAGTAGTCCATGGTGTATATGTGCTTGTGGCTAATTGGTTAGTCTTACAAAGGCATTGGCTATTTCCTTGGCTATTGAGGTTCTTTTTCTTTCATATGATTTTTTTTTTAAAAAACCCAGGCAAGAAAAAGGTTTGTCTTGGAAAATAGAAGTTATCATCTTTGTTTTAAACTATAAACTAAGTTTCTCCCAAAGTTAATTTGTACTATGCCCAGGAATGAAAAAGACAGCTTGGAGTTTAGAAGGCGGAGTTGGTTAGCTCATAGCTCTTTCACTGTCTCAGTTATAATTTTGCAATGGCAGTTTCAGGGCTATTTAAGCATTCACACCTAGATAGCCACATGACTCCCTCAACGCATATAACTAGATGTCACTGCAATTCATTCAGCTCCCTCAGAAATGTTATTATCCTCATTATCTGGGGTGCCTCATTTCATCAATGAATGTTATCCTTTGCTGAATCCCAGTAATGAGTCTGGTACATAATCTTACATACATTTTCATTTATCATGTATCTGGTACAGGCTGACTCCAAAAGTATCCTAGATTGGTAAAATAAAAGCAAAACTATAATCCCCCTGACTGACTGAACAGACTTCTGTTGGCCAAGGAGACCCCAGAATAACTTTCAAAAGTTTCCCATCCATGACAAGACAAGAGGTCAGTCACACCTCAGGATTCCCTCTTTCTCACTAACCATTAGCAAAATATTTTTCATTGGAGTTAAACAGAATCCAGTCATAAATAAAAAAGAATGGAAGACTCCTACAGCGACTTCAACTTCACCAGCCTCATGACACCACTACCAGACTCCCCTCTCTTTTGTGAAGCCCACATGACATCTGGCCAGCTTACAGAGCATTCCTTTTAGGTAAACGGCTATTGACCATGGACGTGCTGTAGCTGGCTCACAGAGCCTGCACAAAAAGCATCTTTTGACTTTTTAATAATAGCCATTCTGACTGGTGTGAGATGGTATCTCATTGTGGTTTTGAATTGCATGTTTCTAATCATTAGTGATGTTGATATTTGCATATGTCTTTTTTTCTAGAAGTGTCTACTCATAACCTTACTCCACTTTTTTAGTGGGGTTGTTTGTCTTACTCTTGTAAATTTGTTCCACTTCCTTATAGATCCTAGATATGTCAAATGAATAGTTCGCAAAAATTTTCCCCTATTGCCTGGGTGTGGTGGCTCATGCCTGTAATACCAGCACTTTGGGAGGCTGAGGCAGAAGAATCACTTGAATCCAGGAGGTGGAGGTTGAAATGAGGTGAGATCGCACCACTGCACTCTATCTTGGGCGACAGAGCAAGACTGTATCTCCAAAAAAAAAAAAAAAAATCCCCCATTTTGTAGGTTGTCTGTTTACTCCGTTGATAGTTTAGTTTGCTATGCAGAAGCTCTTTGTTTAATTAGATTCAATTTGTCAATATTTGCTTTTGTTGCAATTGCTTTTGGCATCTTCATGGTAAAATATTCACCCATGCCTATATCCTGAATGGTATCGCCTAGGATCTTTTCCAGGGTTTGTATAGTTTTAGGTTTTACATTCAAGGCTTTAACCCATCTTGAGTTGATTTTTGTATGACATAAGGAAGGGGTCCGGTTTCAGTTTTCAGCATATGGCTAGCCAGTTATCCCAGGATCGTTTATTATATAGGGAGTTCTTTCCCTATTGCTTGATCTTGTCAGGTTTGTCAAAGTTAAGATGATTGTAGGTGTGCAGTCTTATTCCTGGGTTCTCTATTCTGCTTCATTCAACTGTGTGTCTGTTCTAGTCCCAGTATCATGTTGTTTTGATTACAGCCTTATAGTGTAATTTGAAGTTGGGTAGCATGATGCTTTCAGCTTTGTTCTTTTTGCTTAGAATTTCCCTGGCTATTGAGGTCCTTTTTCTTCCATATGAATTTTTAAATAGCTTTTTTCCCCTAGTTTTGCAAAGACTGACAATGGTAGTTTAATGGAAATAGCACTGAATCTATAACTTTGTTTGGTAAGTACGTCCATTTTCATGGTATTGATTCTTCCTATCCATGAGCATGGAATATTTTTCTATTTGCTTGTGTCTTCTCTAATTTCTTTGAGCAGTGGTTTGTAGATTTTCTTGTAGAGATCCCTCACTTTCCTTTTTTCCTTCTAGCTCCTAGAAATTTTATTCTTTTTTCGGGGGGACAATTGTGAATATTTATGAGTGTGGAAGCTCTCTGAACATTGGTGATACTTACCATAGAGACTGATAAGTCAGAAAACTGAGTCATAATACATATATATTACTAATAAAGTATATATTATTAATGTATTAGTAATGTATAAGCAATATACATTACTAATGCATATACTTGCATAAATATTACTAATATATAATACATATATATTACTATACTATGTAATTCCATGTATAGTAATACATATTATATTGGTGTATATGTATGTGTGCGTGTGTGTGCATGTATATATATATATGCACACACATATATATATACACACATGCACACACATATTTTTTTTCTAAAACATTTTCAGTATCCTTTCTGGGGGACTATAAACTTAGATTCCAGTATTCTGAGAGCAATCTAAAAGAAACAAAGAAACAAAGTGAGGTTTTTGAAATTCACCATGACAATTTTCTTATAATCTATCTGTTTTCAGTGTGGCACCTCATTTTTATTCTCACTTATGTCTTAGTATTTATATTTTAGCACTTGTTTCTTTTAATTTCAGAAAATAAACATTACATATGTGAGGGCCAGTCACCTGATAATAGGCTTAGAAGAGTGGATCTGGATATTAACCTTCTACTTGACCAGTTACTTCTTTTTCAGATTATTATTTAAAATCACCCCAAACTTTAATTATCTGTCAAGAATCTTCTCAACAGGGCATTGTTTTCTTTTTAGAATGTGAAAACAGTTAATTTTCATTTTTAAAAACATTTTAAGTTGATATTTTATTTGTCTATCATTTTATATTTTCAAAGTTTATATTGACTTTTGCAGTCTTCTTTCATTTCTGTTTTATTGGATTTGCTGCTTGTCTTCATTTGTTTCATGGTATTTGTTTGTTATTTTAGTGCTGTAATGTCAAAAATATGCATATAACTCGGTCTAATGATACATTCTCTCCTCTCAGTTTTTAGAATTGAATAAAAAAAATCTAACAAAAAAAAGTGGTTAAAATGATGCTCCTATATTCTCATGATTAGAAAATTATTATTTATATAAAGGTAAACATGAACAAAACAAAGAATTAAAAAATACCTGTTCTTTACCTTGAAGTATTTTACTCATAAAATTATAATGAAGAAGATAATTTAGGTAAGAATGATGACAAATATATTTAAGTCAAAGGAAATGACATTATCTTTCAACTTAATTTTGAATCATCAGGGATAGGAAGTTACAACCTGTTTCTATCTTCATTCTGGATTTTATTACAACAGAGGTTATTTCATTATAGGTTAATTCTTTTCATATGACTTAACATTTGTACTACATTTTGACACTGCTATTCTCTACAATACACTGGACTACATTAGAGACTATACTGGACTTGAATTTTACAGGTTTATACACATTTTCAGATATCCTGAAAAAACTTTTTGAAATATAACAATATTATAAAACACACTCTCTTTTCCTTGGTACATAACTTCACTTGTATCTTAAACAGTATATTCATATCACTTCCAGGTAATAAAAAAAGTTTGCATCTATTTCCTTTCAAAGGATGCAAAGAGAATGAAAATCAAGACACAGTGCTAAAAGCATAACAGGAACCTGTTATGTTGTTATTTGATATTGCTGTGTTATAATGTCTCATAACTGCCATTTAAAATAAGGTGCAACAAGGTGTGGTGTAATTTCTTTGATAATTTTACTGAAAGATAATTTTTCTAAATACTCTAAGAAAAATGAGTCACTGCAAAGAAACTAGGGAGCAAAAAAGACAGGGATACATTTATTACTTATAAAGGGAGAAATGTCATCTCAAGAGAAATATCACAATACAATAAACTGATAATTACGTAACTATATTTGAGTCTACAGTGACTAAATTTACTCTACTTTGGCTAGAAACAACATCAATGTGTACAGGCAAGTCTGAGTTTGGTAAATATATTATTAATATGACTTTATTACCTTATTTAATAAGGAAAACAGCTAAGGTAGAAATTAATTTGAAAGAAAAAAACTTAAAATTATCTTTACAACCTGATGGAAACAGACCTTATTTTATGTGTTACTGAAAAGGGAGAAAATAGAATAAAAGCTATGATAAAATTATACAAGAAAGACTAAACCCAGGTGAAAATCTGAGGCATGAAGAAATAAATCCTTAGTACTATTTTGAGTACTCTGTACACAGATGTAATGTTTGTACCCATATACATATAAATACACAACAAAATGTTATTTATAGAAAACTAAATATTTTTCTATAAATTTTATTTATATAAATATTAAATATTATTTTCTATACATGTTATTTATAGAAAAATTTTTTAGTTTTCTATAGATAATATTTCATTATAGCTTATTTTGATAAAATGTATACATTATTATGAGGCAGTCACCATTTTTATTAAAATTTCTTTGTGGTAATTTTTAAATCAAAAGGTTCACTTAAAATGCAATGTGTTAATAGTGTATTGGGAATAATAATAGTAATCATACATTGCACTTTAAATTTATCTTAAGGATTGTAGTATAAATGTAATTAGTTTAATGGAAACTATAATAATCATGCCAGTATCATTTCTAAATTGGAAATAAATTAATTTGCACATTTTACATTAAATTAAACAATTTATGGCTAAAGTGCCTTTTACTGTAAAATTTAATTTGATATATAATAGTTCCATTAAAATACTTACTATATTTTTCCTAAATATTTATGAAGCCATAAATTTTTGTAATATATTTTGAAACTGAATAGTGTTGAGTGACGATTTCTACCTTGTATCTTTGTTTCTATTTTCTCCAATAATTTATTTTGTCAATTATCTAATACTATATTTAGTTCAGGTACTGTAGCTTGATAGCGTTAGAAGCAAATCTTTTATGCCATTAAAAAAAAAAAATAGCACTCGAACATAAATTTTCTCAGCAAGGCAATTTTTACTTCAGTGGAAGGGTGGTTCTTGTGGATGTAGCGGAGAACACACCTGAACAGGTTCTTATCCCTCATGCAGGTAGCCACTATTACTGTGTCATTCCCCTATTTGCTGGGTTGAACCACACAGTGTAGGCTAAATCCGATTGGCTATTTAAAAGAGAACAGGGGTACAAACCAGAGTGTCAAAGTGAAAGATGGTTACAGAATAGGTAACTAAAGGTGGCTTAGGTCAGAGCAGGTGACCAGGGGTGACTCAGAATGGAGTAGGTGACCAGAGGAACAGATGTGACCTACTGATTAGAGCTGGCAGGTAGGCTGTTTACTGAAACTAGGGTCAAGGGGATGGACAGAATAAGGAAGTTAAACTTTAAAATGGGGAACAAAGAATAGGGGAGCTGACCATCCTGACATACTGATTCTTCGAGGAAAAATGTTAGAACCCATTATATTCAATGATAGCTTAGATAAAAATGACATTAAAATTATCTAATTCCAAATTAGGGAAAGATTTGCCTTATTCTTAGTAAAAAAGAAGTTTCACACATAAACTTTTAACAAAGTAGGTGGTTAATTTTTAAATAAGCACACATAATCATATATATCTAAATTAGTTTAAGAATTTATACAACCAAACTTGGTTCCCAGGACCTACAGTAAGTCAGGATTATTTAGATTCAAAATGTTTTACCACTTTTTAAAGTTGCTGCTTCTACTAATAATTATTAGAGAATTATGTGCATATTAGTACTGAGATTAGTCAGGACCTAGAAGTGAATTTCAGAAAGTTTATAAAGGAAATATTTACCAAAGGAAATAAAATAGGAAGAGTACAGCATTCCTGAGTTTACATGGTAGGTACCATTGGGTATCTCTGGGCAAGAGGAGGGACCACTTACCTAAACCCAGAGTAGCTGTATGAAGAGAATCAACTCACAGGAGCCAGGGGAAAGACACAGACAACTGAAGTTAACCTGTCAAAAAGAGAATCAGAAGAAACAATATCCTGCATTCTCTTTCCTCCACTTCTCTATTCTCCTGAAAAGTATCTCCCATTGACCAAATCCAACAATATAAAGTGCAAGAGAGATCACTGATACAAACTGCAGTCTTAGCATCCTATGATAAAAAACTGAGGGGAGAAGACAAATGGTAGTATTGAGAATACAAGTGGAGCATCACAGACACAAAAAACATTATAGTCAATGTTTTAGGAGAAAAAAATCATTTTTTTCAATAATTGGGAGAGTAATTCTGTATGTCTGTAAATAAAAGGGCAACAGCAGAAAAAAGCAGCTAGATAGACAGTCAGGAACAGACTTTTAGATGGTTCTAACACTATAGATTGAGTTGGCCTTTAAGCTATAGAAAAAGATGAGCAAAGTTTTGAGAAGAGGTGTGGCATGATCATGTTTGTTCCTAAGAAATATTATACTGTCTGTGATTGACTATATGGAGGCGGTCAAAGAAAGGGGAGGCCAGAGTGAATGATTTCTGAATAACATCGAGGAAGAAATTTATTTTATCCACTAAAAGCAATAGATTACAAGAGGAAAACAAAGTTATGATAAGGGAATGAAAGACAATTAGATTAATTTTAGCCATATTTAATTATAGTTTTTAGAAGAGTAATCAAAATTTCAGATTAAAACTTCAAGTAAACAGACAGGTTTTATGATTTTTAGAAAAAATGAGAAGTTGACAGCACTAAGTTGGAAATTATCAACATATATTGATAAATAAAGCAAGGCTAGGAAAAGAAATTAAGTGCCTGGCAGGAAGGCACATATGGGCTGAAAATGAAAAACAGTTCAATGAAAGCTCAAGACATATCAAAAATGTAAAATTATTTCTCAGTGCTGAGTATTTAATTAATGACTAATCATAATTAAGAAGTTGTACTTTTCTTTCTGAAAAATAATAGTAATAATAATAATGAATAAAACAGCTGAAACAATTTAAAGACAATGTACATCAGACAATGAAGACCACAGTCCCTGAGAGTTGGGGAACAAATAGAGAGAGTGTTGAGTTTGTTTTAATTCACTCCCTTGTATGAGTTTCCTTGCATCAGGACATAGAGGAAGAAATTCAGAATGTCTCAATAAGACCTGCAGGTAGAAGATGAAGTTGAGAGTCCAGAGAGTTTAAACAGCAAGAGATATCAGAAGAGAATACTGAGGAAAAAAATTCTACAAAAGGAAAAATTTCTCGATACCGCTGAAGGGCTGTTCTACAGTTGGCAGAGTACAGATAGGTCCATACCTGTGAGGAAAACATCCTAGGTCAGAATAACAACCACATGAGTAGTTAGAGGCAAAAATACCTGGTACTAACACAAGACCAAAAATAGTGTCTATTCTCAGAAGCCACAGTGAGTGAATTTCTCATAATTCATAAGACATTGGGTAGGGTATTCAGAAGGTCTTGAGTTAGTAGTGGGCATAATTATTCTTGGACGAAACACTATTCTATTCCTATTAAACAATTCTTACAAATAGGAATCCCCTTCCCATTAGACATTCTCTAAGTAGTTAACATTGCAGGCCAAATTTCCAGAATATTCACGGAAATATGAAAATATTCAGCACTGAACAATGCTTGGTATTTAAGCAAAAATTTCTTTGCATGCAAAAAATAGAAAAATGACTAATAAGGAGAAAAAACAAGTTGAAAGACACTTATAAGTGGCACAAATGGATAATTGCTGTACAGTGATATGTACAAAGCTATATAATCATCAGCATTCCTCCCCTTCGTAAATGTGTTCTTCATATTCAAAATTTAGGTAGAAATATGGAAGGTATTTTTTTTAAATCAAGGTTATAGAAGTATGAAATACAATGCTGAAAAAAAATCACAGAATGGAAATGATACTTTGCAGAAGAAATTATTAGTAAACGTGAAGATATAGAAATAGAAAAAATATATTTCTATCAATCTATCTATCTTTCTATCATTCTAAAAACAAAGAATAAATATAATGATAGAATACAAATGCAGAACTCCAGTGAATGGTGAGACAGATTTAAGCTGCCTAATACACATGCAAGTAGAATCCATAGAAGAGGAAAGATGAAATGAAGGAAGAACAAAAAACAAAAAAATATCTAACTTGGGCCAAAACGTTTAGGTAAAAGTGTCATTCATAAAATCCAAAAAACTCAACATACTCCAAGCACAAGAAATATAAGCAAACTACACCAAGGGACAATATAATAAAATCATTAAATACCAATGATATAAACAAAATCTTAAAATCAGTTAAAACAAAAATGCATGTTATGGAAGGGGAACGAATATAAAGATGCCAACATTTTTTTTTGTCTTAAACAATGCAAGTCTGAAGAGAGTTGAGCAACATTTCCAAAGCACAGAAAGAAAACAAACAAAAAAATCATGCAAAAAATTTTTCCATCCGGAATTCCGTAATTGGTAAAATATCTTTTGAAAATGAAGGCAAGGAGGTTTCTATGCAGACAAAAGCTTATATAACTTACCAGTAGGTCCACACTGAATGATATGTTTAAGGATGTTTTTCAGGCAATAATAAAATTTTACCAGATGGATATATAAATTTACACAGACAAATGCTTCTCATTATTTACATTGCTTTAAAAAAAATAGAGAAGAAGGAGGTGGAGCAAGCTGGCTGAATAGAAGCCTTCCCTAATTGTCCTATCCACAGGCACATCGAATTGAACAACTATCTACACCAAAAAAGCACTTTCATAAGAACCAAAAATCAGCTAGCAACCACAGTACCTGGTTTTAACTTCACATTACTGAAAGAGGAACTGAAGAGGGTAAAAAAGACAGTTTTGAATTGCTGACACCACCCTTCATTCTCTGTCAGGAGCTGCATCACGTAGAGAGATAATCTGTTTGCTTGAAAGGAGAGCCCAATGTCTGTGGAGCTTTGCATTGCAACTCAGTGCTGCCCTGTCACAGTGGAAAGCAACACTGGGCAGAACTCAGTTGGTACCTACAGACAGATCATTTAGACCAGCCTTAGCCAGAGGGGAATTGCCCGTTCCAGTGGTCAGAACCTGAGTTCTTGCAAGGCTCATCATCACAAGGGCTCAATTGCTCTTGAGTGCTAAATAAATATAAAAGAGACTGCAATTTGGGGGCAAGACTTGGTGCTGGGCTGGGTTTGCAGCCAGCCAGTGGACTTGGAGGGCATGTGACTTAGTGAGACACCAGCTGGGATAGCAAAAGGAGTGCTTGTGTCACCCCTTTCGCAATTCCAGGCAGCACAACTCACAGCTTTGGGTGAGACCTTCCTTCTACTTGAGAAAAAGTGAAGGAGACTAAAGAAGAATTTGTTTGGCAATTTAGATACTAACTTAACCAGAGTGGGATAGGGCACCAGAGACTGGAGTTCCCCATTACAAGCCTTTTTGAGGGAATGTGTTTTCTTTCAGGTCCACAAGGGGCATAATTTATGGGCAAGAACTTCCCAGTGCCATGCCTCCCTCCCATGCCTCTCCATCCTGGAGATTTAATGGTTTCTGTTTAATTTTCATGAGCATGGGAAAAGGTCAAAAGTCAATTACTCCAGTGGAAGTTTAAGGTAACACTTTTCATTGGCCAGGGGAATTGGAGAAAGTGGGAGTTCCTCCCAAGTTAAAAGTTCCTGTCTCCTTCATCCGGATGGATTTCACCTCTGGGGTCCCCTTCCACACTCTCTCATGGAAGCTTCCCCTCCTAAACTCCATCTCTCTCTATCAATTCCCTTCCACTCAGTGTAGAAGCTGCTTTCCTCTCCTGGATTCCATCTTTCTGGATTCTCTCACTCAGGGAGAGAATCTTTCCTTCTCTGGTTTTCCTTCTCTGGAAATCTTTCCCAGTGGGAGAGCAGCTTTTCTTTCTGTCAGTGTGAGAGCTAGCTGTTTCTTTCTCTTCCCTTCTCCTTATTCTCTCTCTGCTTAAATAAATAACTTTTCTAAAAAAACTTTTTTGCGGTCCTATATTGACTTTATAAGCAAACCTGCCATGGTCCTCTCTCCCATTCTTGAGAGAGCGAGAGACCAAGAGCTTAAAGCCCACTGGCGAGCGAGCTGAGTGCTCCCTTGCACCACAAAACCCACCAACATTATCTCCTGGAAAACATTTCCTTTTCTTTTGTGAATTTATTATTTTTTTATTGCATTTTAGGTTTTGGGGTACATGTGCCGAACATGCAGGATAGTTGCATAGGTACACACATGGCAGTGTGTTTTGCTGCCTTCCTCCCCTTCACCCACATTTGGCATTTCTCCCCAGCCTATCCCTCCCCAGCTCCCCCGCTCAGCTGTCCCTCCCCTATTCCCCCCAATAGACCCCAGTGTTTAATGCTCCCCTCCCTGTGTCCATGTGTTCTCATTTTTCATCACCTGCCTATGAGTGAGAATATGCGGTATTTCATTTTCTGTTCTTGTGTCAGTTTGCTGAGAATGATGGTCTCCAGGTTCATCCATGTCCCTACAAAGGACACAAACACATCATTTTTGATTGTGGCATAATATGCCATTGTGTATATGTGCCACATTTCCCAGTCCAGTTTGTAATCAATGGGCATTTGGGTTGGTTCCAGGTCTTTGCTATTATAAACAGTGCTGCAATGAACATTCGTGTGCATGTGTCCTTATAGTAGATCGATTTATAGTCC